>NW_026137563.1:2505885-3758828 GCF_009805555.1 Andrographis paniculata | reverse complement strand
AACCCTAAACCACTCCAGCACTTGGGCGATTTCCGGCCACCTTTCCGACGACTTCCGTTCCGGCGGATCCAGACGCCGGACGGCAAATCGGCTACCGTCAGTCGCCTTCGCCACCCCCATAAACCCCCCCTACACCAAACCTCCTCGTCACCGAAAACGCCCCCAGCCGCCGCTCTCATCAGCACCCGAAACGACGTCACCGGCGAACTCGCCGTTTCCGGCGTTTTCGGCCCGGCGCTTCATCAGCATCGTGACCGCCGTCACTCACAACCCCCGTTGCCGCCTTCCTGCTGTCGGAAACCACCCTGCGGCCGCCGTCACCATCCGCCGGGATCTGCCCAGCGCCGTCGAGTCTGTCGCGGCCCCTCCTATAGCGTCCAACGGCGAATCGGCCACCGTCACTGAACTCGCAGGGTTGAGGAGTCCCCGAACCCACCCCACCCCTCGTTCGCCGGAATCCGCCGCCGGCCCCGGCCCCGACGGTTTGCCTCCTGAACCGTCGTCATCGCGCTGTTCGACATCTCCCCGCCGTCATACCACTATTCTGACGTCGGCATCGTACTCCCCGGCCGAAAACCCCTAGGACCGTGCTACCGCCGCGAGCTGCCACCTCTCTCCGCCGCTGCCGCCGTTGATCTGATTTGCGACACCTTCGGCGCCGCCGTACTCCCATCTCCGATGCCGGTTCGTCATTCGGCCACCGTCACCGACCTCGCAAGGTTGGGGAGTCCCTGAACCCACCACCCCACCCGACCACCAGAATACACTGCTGGAAGCCGCCGTCGACTTTGCCGCCGGGTTGACCTCCGCAACCCCGACGATTGCCCTCCTGACGGTTGACCTCCCGACGGTTGATCTCCCGACGGTTGGCCTCCTGACGGTTGAGTTCCCGAGACGCCGCCTCTGCTTCTTCGGCCGACTCCGCTGCCCGACCCAACTCTCTGGTCCCATTACTGTATCACCCGACCCCGACATACGCCTGGTCGGTGCTCCTTGACGCCAGAACATCTCCCGACTGAGGCCCAGGGATTGCGACTGTTGTTTCTCCCGACGGTTGATCTCCCGACCGGGGCCCGACCGAGGCCGTCTCTGGTCCCGAAGGTTGATCCCGACCGAGGCCCGACCGAGGTCGTCTCTGGTCCCGAAGGCTGTTCCCGACCGAGGCCCGACCGAGGCCGTCTCTGGTCCCGAAGGTTGATCCCGACCGAGGCCCGACCGAGGCTGTCTCTGGTCCCGAAGGTTGACCCCGACTCGGCGCCTCTCCGCCCCGACTTCGCTGCCCGACCACAGTTCTGGTTCCATCAGTTCCCCGACCCCGACAACCCCTTGTCGGTGCCCCTGACGCCAGAACGTTCCCGTCCGCGGTCCAGGGATCGCGGTTGTCACTGATCCTGACGGTTTATCCCGACTCGGTTGCCACCACTGTTCTCCCCGACCCCGCCAACCCCCAGTCGGTGCCCCGACGCCAGAACAGTTTCCGACTGGGGCCAAGGTGTCGCGGCTGTCACTGACCCCGACTTTTGACATCCCGACACGTCGTCCGCGACTCTCCGCCCGACCCTGACGTCCGACCACCTCCCCCCAGACGCTGGAACAGTGCCCGCACGGTGCCAAGGAATTGCGGCTTCCTGCCGCTCTGGTGTTCTGATCGCAAGTCGGACGGCACTGTCTGGACTAGCTGGCCCTGGAAACCCCAGACCCCCACCCTCTGCCGCCGTATCTGATGACAGACGCTGACTCCTTCCGGAGCTAGGTTTCCTGCTGTGGATTTGCCGGACATGGCTGCCCAGACTACTGCCGGCCGCCGGCAGCCTCCCGAAGTTGATGGTTCGATACGCCCTGTCTCTGCTGATAACCATCTCCATTCACGCAAGTCTTTCGCCACTGCCGTGACCTCCGGACTCAATTCCGATGCTCCTGAGGACAGTCCCTACTCCTTTCTGGCGGAGCCTCGTCCGACTGCTATTGGACAATGGATTTCCACTGCCGGACAACCGCGCCTTGCTTTTACTGCTGACGAAACAGCAAGGTACACACCGCCTCGCATCCGTTCATTCTTATCGGTAAATTTTCTCACGGGTACTCTTCTTGGAAAGATCTTACCGACGGTTTTGCGAGTTTCTGTTTGGCGGGGAAGTTTGTTTTGCAGCATCTTAATCACCGCCATATTGTGATTCGCCTCACTACCGAGGCTGACTACATGCGACTTTGGATTCGGGGGACTTGGTTCATCAAAGGATTCCCGATGAGAGTTCTCAAATGGACCCCCGATTTCAAAACTACCGAGGAACCTCCACATGTTCCGGTGTGGGTTACGCTCCCACTTCTTCCTCTCCACATGTATCACAGAGATCTTTTATTTACAGTTGCTGCTGGCATTGGGACCCCTCTGAAGGTTGATACCCCTACGGCGACTCGGAGTCGGTGCTCCCACGCCAGAGTCTGTGTGGAAATTGACCTTACGAAGCCCCTTCTGCATGCCTTCGAGATTGATGTGGGTACTGGTGTGCTCGAGCAGAAGGTCATCTACGAGCGGCTCCCTAGCTTCTGCTCACTCTGCCGCCATCTTGGGCACAAAGCGGAGGCTTGTTTACGCAGACCTTCTTCGCAGCCGGTACCAGTTACCATCTCAGCTGCGCAGGATCCTCCTGCTGCGCCTTCTGGTCGCCATGACTCGGTGCATGGCCCTTCTGAGATCTCTGCAGCCCCCGCCTCTGGATATCATGGAATCCCGGCCCCCCACTGCTCGACGCCGTCGTCGGCGCCGCAATCGAAATAGGGGTACGCCTTCTACTGGTATTACTAATGCTTCTGGCTCCTTGCAGGCTCCTCCTCAGCTCCTCCGACGGGACCCCCAGCCTTCTACCCGGAGACCTTCCGATGACATCCCGGAGTTGAATGGCTCCAGACGTCTTCGCTCTGGTGTGCGGGTGACCTTTGGGGAGATACAGGTGGCCCCAAATCCATCACAGACGCCCGAGAAGTCACTGCAGCTCACACCGGCGCATCTCAGCGGCCCTGCGGAGGCTCATCGCCCCCACGCCCCTCCTCGGGTGACCTTTGCCCACTCACGGGGGATGCCTCCGCGTTGCTGCTTACTTCTGGTGTTCGAGTTACCTTTGGGGACTTTCTGGCGCCTTCGGAAACCTCGCCGGCCCGCCCTCTGGCCGGACAGACTACAGCTGAGCCTCCGATTGACAGTCCTGCCTCCCCTCTGGATGACTGTCGGCTGAGTCCCACTCCAGCGACTCCTGCCACCGCCTCGGCCCTTGGTCTCCTTCCGCAGCCCCTATTGGCCACTCAGGTACCCTCGTCGCCTTTACCACTGCTTGCTGATGATATGCAGGTGCCGCCGGAGCCTGTGTCGCCTCCTCCTGCTCAATCCTTGGCAATTTGGGGACTCCCCTCTGGTCATGGCCTGGATAAGGGGAAGGCAGTGCTGCTCTCTGAACCTCCTGCATCCCCTATCCGCGATCGACGTGATCTTTCAGTGGACACATGCCTATCGGCTACTGGTTCTCCTTCCTCGGACACCCAGCGGGACGAGGACTCTGCACTACAAGCCACCTTCGCCGAGGACTCGGATGGTGACTCGCCCCTTATTAAGGATGGCCAACCGCCCCTCCTCGATTCACTATCTCTTTCTCCGAGAGGTACCACTGATTTTCACTCTGGTGATCTACCTGCTGATGCAATTACAGGGACAGAGCTCCTTCCTGAATCTGGTCCGAACCCACCCCTCCTGCGGACTTCATCGGAACCGCTCCCTGTTGTCGCTCTGTCGACGGAGTCGCATCCGAGCAGGGGGGTGTGCGTTTTGAACCAGGCCGCTGAACCTCCGTCTCTCAGCGGATCTTTGGAGACAGTGTCAGATGACCGGCCACAGGCTCTGCCGCCGGCCTTCTCTAGACCGATCACCCGCAGCATCTCCCGTCAGCAAGTAAGTGCCTCTCGTCGCCCTTCTGCCAGTTCCCGATGACAGACACCTCCCTCTTGGTTTGGAATGTGCGCGGAGTTGGCAACCCCCGAGCTCAACGAGAGGTACATTGGCTCTGCAAGCAGCACCGTATCCGCATTCTTATTCTTCTGGAGCCTATGGTTTTTGCGGATGTTGCTTTCTTTTGCCGGCGTTTTGGCTTCTCCCAGATGCTTACTAACGCGGTCAATTCTATCTGGATTCTTGCTGATGACTCCTATAAACTGGAGCCTCTTTCGGAGATCGATCAGTGTCTTCATGTGCAGGTTTCGTCTCCGCAGCACCGCCGGCCCTTTTTCCTATCTGGGATCTATGCGCGATGTTCTGTCACCCAGCGCCGTGCCCTCTGGTCTTTCCTACAGGACACAGCGGCCTCGTCATTGGGGTCTCCTTGGCTTATCGGTGGCGACTTTAATGCCATCGCCGACATATCTGAACGGAAGGGCCCAGGTCGCCCTAAGTTGCGCTCTATTCAGGATTTCTCAGCGGCTATCCTTGATGCGAATCTTATCGATGCCGGTTTTGAAGGCTCCCCCCATACATGGACAAATCGACGAGTTTGGGAGCGCCTGGACCGCATTCTCTACAACACTGCCTGGGAGGATTTCGCTGAGACGACTCGTGTCAGACACCTCCCGCGGATGCATTCGGACCACGCCCCGCTCTTGGTCCGATTCTCGCATGAAAGACACCGCCTTGCCTCTGCATTCCGGTTTCAGAACATGTGGACCAGACACCACACTTTTCAGGACCACGTCCGCCAGAGTTGGGTTGTCCCGACGGGCACCACCGGTCTCCTCAACCTGCGACTGAAACTTGGACGACTCAAACAGGCTCTGAAGTGGTGGAACAAACAGGTATTTGGGAATGTTTTTCAGGTATTGGCAGCCGCAGAAAAAGACGCAGAGGAGTGTGAAGCGGAGTTCGATCGGGATCCCTCTGACGCCAACCTCCTCCGCCGTCAGCGTAGCGCTGCGGCTTTGACGCATGCGATTGCACTGGAGGAGGCTTACTGGAAACAGAAAGCAGCCTGTCGGCGGGCGGTCGAGGGAGAACGGAACTCCCGTATGTTCCATTCCATGGTGAAGGAACGACGCCGGCGGGCGACAATCTTCTCGATGGCTGACGGTGCTCGTACCCTCACTGATCACTCAGATATTAAGCAGTCAGCCATTTCCTATTTCTCTGGGATGTTGGGACAGCCTGATGATGCCGACACGTCGGAAATGGATGCCTTGGCAGACCCACCGCCCCAGGTTCCGCCGGCCGAGTGCACTCGGTTGCTCGACCCGCCTACACTTGCGGAGATTCGTGCTGTGGTCTTCTCGATTGATCAAGATAGTGCGGCTGGACCCGATGGCTTCTCTGCCGCCTTCTACCAGAAATGTTGGGAGATCATCCGGGAGGATGTGTTTGATGCTGTACTGGATTTCTTTTCGGGAGCCCCCCTCCTGAAGTTTTATACAGCGACGACTCTTGTACTTATCCCCAAGAAGGAGGGGCCACTTGCATGGGCTGATTATCGGCCTATCAGCCTCTGTAATGTCAGCAGTAAGATCTTCACAAAGCTACTCACCATGCGCCTTAGCCCTCTACTGCCGCAGCTTCTATCGCCGCATCAGAGCGGCTTTGTCCAAGGCCGCGCGATTGCGGACAATATCCTGTTAGCATCGGAGATGGTCCATGATCTTAATCTGAGAGGGGACTCGCACAATTTATTGCTTAAATTGGACCTTAACAAGGCGTACGATCGGGTGTCATGGCGATTCTTGCGGCACGCCCTTTCCAGGTTCGGTTTCCCGGCTCACTTCATCACTTTGATTATGAACTGTGTTGAGCATGCGTGGTACTCGATCCTTGTGAATGGGGACTTGGGTGGCTTCTTCCCCTCCTCGCGAGGCCTTAGGCAGGGAGACCCCTTGTCCCCGACCCTTTTTGTCTTGGCTGCAGATCTCTTATCACGAGGCTTGGAGCGCCTCTACAGCCGTTTTCCGGATCTGTACTATCGGTGTCGTGGTCGGTTCCGGCTGACGCACCTTGCTTATGCGGATGATGTCCTGATATTCGCTAATACCTGTGGCAATCGCATCAGCCTTCTGACCGACTTTCTGACGACTTACGCACGGATTACTGGCCAGAAGGTGAACTGTCAGAAAAGCCAGCTTGTTTTCAGCCGCCAGTGCCCGGAGAATGTTCAACGACAGCTCCAATCGGTGACTGGTTTTGGCGCAGCTGAACTCCCTCTTACATATCTTGGCGCGCCCCTCTATGTGGGCAATCGGCGCAATATTCTTTATGAGGAACTCCTTGGAAAACTCCGTCGTTATCTGCAGCGCTGGGATCGCTCGGTTCTATCTCACGGGGGTCGATTACAGTTAATCAGGAGCACTTTGTTCTCGCTCCCCCTCTATCTGCTGCAGGTACTTTGCCCCCCCCAGGCGGTACTTCACTCTGTGGAGCAACTTTTTGCTCGTTTTTTCTGGGGTTCTTATCACGGGCACCGACGCCGCCATTGGATCTCCTGGGCGGATATTGCACGGCCACAGGAGGAGGGTGGGCTTGGCATTCGTCGCCTGGCTGATACGGTTCGGGCCTTCTCGTTTAAACTGTGGTGGCGACTCAGAGATGGCTCCTCCCTTTGGGCTCGCGCGCTTCAACAGAAATATTTTCGGAATTCCTTTCCAGGACTTCCACCCTGCAGGAGCTACGACAGCCCGGTTTGGAAGCGCCTCTGCCAGGTTCGAGACGAGGCACAGACTCAGATCACTTGGAATTTGGGGCGTGGGGACTGCTTCTTCTGGTATGATAATTGGTGCGGAGATCGTCCGCTATGCGCTGACCGCCAGGACCGCCCTCCGCCGATACGGGTGAAAGAGATGTGGGTTAACGGGACGTGGGACTTGCCGCGCCTCCGAGCTTATCTCCCTGAAACCCTTGTTCAGCAGGTTTCGGCGATTCCTTCTGATCTCCAGATTGCGGATCAGCCGATCTGGAAGGCCTCGACCACAGGTACTTTCTCAACATCCTCAGCATGGGAGATGAGCCGAACTGCTGGAGCACGGAGCTGGCTCTCTTGCAGCTTGTGGTCGCCGCTTCTTACTCCTACAATGTCGGTTTTCCTATGGCGTTTATTTCGCCGTCGGATACCCGTCGATGAGGCCTTACGGAAGATGGGCCTCCCTATTGTCTCTTGCTGCCAGTGCTGTCGGGAGTCTGAGACGATCGAGCACTTATTCTTCTCGTCGGCGGTTGCCCAGCGCGTGTGGCGCCATCTTGCTGATCTATTTCATATCCAAATCCCGCGGACACATGCGCCCCACCTGATGGTTTCCGCTTGGCGTCTGTCCTCCCCACATGCGCGGAGTATCCGTACTTATATACCGCTCCTGGCCTTCTGGTTTCTTTGGACGGCACGGAATGACGCCAAACACCGAGGTATCCAGATTTCATCTGACCGGATTATTTGGCATATTCACTGTCATTTGCAGGTCTTAGGCCGTGCTGGCCTCCTTCAGCGTCAGCACTGGCCTGGGGAGGTGCACCTAGCCTCTAGTCTCGGTCTTCGCCTACCACCTCCGGTTCTTCGGCCGCCGGTCATGGTACGCTGGGAAGCCCCGTCTCCAGGCTGGTTCAAACTCAACACTGATGGGGCATCGCTCGGGAATCCAGGCGCCGCTGGAGCCGCGGGCGTCATTCGGGATGCCACCGGCGCCCCAATTGTGGCATTCCAAGTTCCCCTTTTGAATACGACGAACACTTTGGCCGAACTGCAGGCGCTTCGATCTGGAGTGGACCTGGCGGTTGCCCGCGGCCTCCTCCCTCTCTGGATCGAGACGGACTCGGCCAGCAGTATCTCTCTCATCTCCTCCTCGACGGGACACTGGACTCTCCAGCCTTGTCTCCACCACCTGCGCCTACAGCTTCGCAGCATCGAGTGGAGGATCTCTCATATTTTCCGCGAGGGCAATAAAGTGGCGGACAACTTGGCGAACACCTCTGTTGCCCTTCCTCATATGCGGATCCTTGAGCCGGCGGACATCCCAGCGAGGACCCGTGGCCTCATCCATGCTGACGCGGCGGGCCTCCCGTGCTTTCGCTTCCGTTAGCTTTTAGTTGCTTAAAATCTTTATTTACATTTACAGCACTTGTACCGAACTTTGCAGAACTACGTATGGCTTGATCCCGTTGGGGTACGTAGGCAGCTCTTTGAGCCCAGCCAAAATAAAAAAAAAAAAAAAAAAAAAACCCTAAACCCTAAACCCTAAACCCTAAACCCTAAACCCTAAACCCTAAACCCTAAACCCTAAACCCTAAAAAACCCTAAACCCTAAAAAACCCTAAACCCCAAACCCCAAACCCGAAACCCCAAACCCCAAACCCCAAACCCCAAACCCCAAACCCTAAACCTCGCCACTGCCGTGACCTCCGGACTCAATTCCGATGCTCCTGAGGACAGTCCCTACTCCTTTCTGGCGGAGCCTCGTCCGACTGCTATTGGACAATGGATTTCCACTGCCGGACAGCCGCGCCTTGCTTTTACTGCTGACGAAACAGCAAGGTACACAGCCTCGCATCCGTACATTCTTATCGGTAAATTCTCTCACGGATACTCTTCTTGGAAAGATCTTACCGACGGTTTTGCGAGTTTCCGTTTGGTGGGGAAGTTTATTTTGCAGCATCTAAATCACCGCCATATTGTGATTCGCCTCACTACCGAGGCTGATTATATGCGACTTTGGATTCGGGGAACTTGGTTCATCAAAGGTTTCCCGATGAGAGTTCTCAAATGGACCCCCGATTTCAAAACTACCGAGGAACCTCCACATGTTCCGGTGTGGGTTACGCTCCCACTGCTTCCTCTCCACATGTATCACAGAGATCTTTTATTTACAGTTGCTGCTGGCATTGGGACCCCTCTGAAGGTTGATACCCCTACGGCGACTCGGAGTCGGTGCTCCCACGCCAGAGTCTGTGTGGAAATTGACCTTACGAAGCCCCTTCTGCATGCCTTTGAGATTGATGTTGGCACTGGCGTGCTCGAACAGAAGGTCATCTACGAGCGGCTTCCTAGCTTCTGCTTACTCTGCCGCCATCTTGGGCACAAAACGGAGGCTTGTTTACGCAGACCTTCTTCACAGCCGGTACCAGCAACCGTATCAGCTGCGCAGGATCCTCCTGCCGCGCCTTCTGGTCGCCATGACTCGGTGCATGGCCCTTCTGAGATCTCTGCAGCCCCTGCCTCTGGTGATATCATGGAATCCCGGCCCCCCACTGCTCGACGCCGTCGTCGGCGCCGCAATCGAAATCGGGGTACGCCTTCTACTGGTATTACTAATGATTCTGGCTCCTTGCAGGCTCCTTCTCAGCTCCTCCGACGGGACCCCCAACCTTCTACCCGGCGACCTTCTGATGACATCCCGGAGTTGAATGGCTCCAGACGTCTTCGCTCTGGTGTGCGGGTGACTTTTGGGGAGACACAGGTGGCCCCAACTCCATCACAGACGGCCGAGAAGTCACTGCAGCTCACACCGGCGCATCTCAGCGGCCCTGCGGAGGCTCATCGCCCCCACGCTCCTCCTCGGGTGACCTTTGCCCACTCACGGGGGGATGCCTCTGCGATGCTGCTTACTTCTGGTGTTCGAGTTACCTTTGGGGACTTTCTGACGCCTTCGGAAACCTCTCCGGCCCGCCCTCTGGCCGGTCAGACTACAGCTGAGCCTCCGATTGACAGTCCTGCCTCCCCTCTGGATGACAGTCGGCTGAGTCCCACTCCAGCGACTCCCGCCACCGCCTCAGCCCTTGGTCTCCTTCCGCAGCCCATATTGGCCACTCAGGTACCCTCGTCACCTTTGCCACTGCTTGCTGATGATATGCAGGTGCCTCCGGAGCCTGTGTCGCTTCCTCCTGCTCAATCTTTGGCAATTTGGGGACTCCCCTCTGGTCATGGCCTGGATAAGGGGAAGGCAGTGCTGCTCTCTGAACCTCCTGCATCCCCTATCCGCGATCGACGTGATCTTTCAGTGGACACATGCCTATCGGCTACTGGTTCTCCTTCCTCGGACACCCAGCGGGAGGAGGACTCTGCACTACAAGCCACTTTCGCCGAGGATTCGGATGGTGATTCGCCCCTTATTAAGGATGGCCAACCGCCCCTCATCGATTCACTATCCCTTTCCCCGAGAGGTACCACTGATTTTCACTCTGGTGATCTGCCTGTTGATGCAACTACAGGGACAGAGCTCCTCCCTGAATCTGGTCCGAACCTACCCCTCCTGCGGACTTCATCGGAACCGCTCCCTGTTGTCGCTGTGTCGACGGAGTCGCATCCGAGCAAGGGGGTGTGCGTTTTGAACCAGGCCGCTGAACCTCCGTCTCTCAGCGGATCTTTGGAGACAGTATCGGATGACCGGCCACAGGCTCTGATGCCGACCTTCTCCAGACCGATTACCCGCAGCATCTCTCGTCAGCAAGTAAGTTCCTCTCGTCGCCCTTCTGCCAGTTCTCGATGACAGACACCTTCCTCTTGGTTTGGAATATGCGCGGAGTTGGCAACCCCCGAGCTCAACGAGAGGTACATTGGCTCTGCAAGCAACACCGTATCCGCATTCTTATTCTTCTGGAGCCTATGGTTATTGCGGATGTTGCTTTCTTTTGCCGGCGTTTTGGCTTCTCCCAGATGCTTACCAACGCGGTCAATTCTATATGGATTCTTGCTGATGACTCCTATAAACTGGAGCCTATTTCGGAGATCGATCAGTGTCTTCATGTGCAGGTTTCGTCTCCGCAGCACCGCCGACCCTTTTTATTATCTGGGATCTATGTGCGATGTTCTATCACCCAGCGCCGTGCCCTCTGGTCTTTCCTACAGGACACAGCGGCCTCGTCATTGGGGTCTCCTTGGCTGATCGGTGGCGACTTTAATGCCATCGCCGACATATCTGAACGGAAGGGCCCAGGTCGCCCTAAGTTGCGCTCTATTCAGGACTTCTCAGCGGCTATCCTTGATGCGAATCTTATTGATGCCGGTTTTGAAGGCTCCCCCCATACATGGACAAATCGGCGAGTTTGGGAGCGCCTCGACCGCATTCTATACAACACTGCCTGGGAGGATTTCGCTGAGATGACTCGTGTCAGACACCTCCCGCGGATGCATTCGGACCACGCCCCGCTCTTGGTCCGGTTCTCGCATGAACGACACCGCCTTGCCTCTGCATTCCGGTTTCAGAACATGTGGACCAGACACCACACTTTTCAGGACCACGTCCGCCAGAGTTGGGTTGTCCCGACGGGCACCACCGGTCTCCTCAACCTGCGATTGAAACTTGGACGACTCAAGAAGGCTCTGAAGTGGTGGAACAAACAGGTATTTGGGAATGTTTTTCAGGTATTGGCAGCAGCAGAAAAAGACGCAGAGGAGTGTGAAGCGGAGTTCGATCGGGATCCCTCTGACGCCAACCTCCTCCGCCGTCAGCGTAGCGCTGCGGCTTTGACGCATGCGATTGCGCTGGAGGAGGCTTTCTGGAAACAAAAAGCAGCCTGTCGGTGGGCGGTCGAGGGAGAACGGAACTCCCGTATGTTCCATTCCATGGTGAAGGAACGACGCCGGCGGGCGACAATCTTCTCGATGGCTGACGGTGCTCGTACCCTCACTGATCACTCAGATATTAAGCAATCAGCCATTACCTATTTCTCTGGGATGTTGGGCCAGCCTGATGATGCCGACACATCGGAAATGGATGCCTTGGCAGACCCACCGCCCCAGGTTCCGCCGGCCGAGTGCACTCGGTTGCTCGAACCGCCTACACTTGCGGAGATTCGTGCTGTGGTCTTCTCGATTGATCAAGATAGTGCGGCTGGCCCCGATGGCTTCTCTGCCGCCTTCTACCAGAAATGTTGGGAGTTCATCCGGGAGGATGTGTTTGATGCTGTACTGGATTTCTTCTCGGGAGCCCCCCTCCTGAAGTTTTATACAGCGACGACTCTTGTGCTTATCCCCAAGAAGGAGGGGCCACTTGCATGGGCTGATTATCGGCCTATCAGCCTCTGTAATGTCAGCAGTAAGATCTTCACAAAGCTCCTCACCACGCGCCTTAGCCCTCTACTACCGCAGCTTCTATCACCGCATCAGAGCGGCTTTGTCAAAGGCCGCGCGATTGCGGACAATATCCTGTTAGCATCGGAGATGGTCCATGATCTTAATCTGAGAGGGGACTCGCACAATTTATTGCTGAAATTGGACCTTAACAAGGCGTACGATCGGGTGTCATGGCGGTTCTTGCGGCACGCCCTTTCCAGGTTCGGTTTCCCGGCTCACTTCATCACTTTGATTATGAACTGTGTTGAGCATGCTTGGTACTCGATCCTTGTGAATGGGGACTTGGGTGGCTTCTTCCCCTCCTCGCGAGGCCTTAGGCAGGGAGACCCCTTGTCCCCGACCCTTTTTGTCTTGGCTGCAGATCTCTTATCACGAGGCTTGGAGCGCCTCTACAGCCGTTTTCCGGATCTGTACTATCGGTGTCGTGGTCGGTTCCGGCTGACGCACCTTGCTTATGCGGATGATGTCCTCATATTCGCTAACACCTGTGGCAATCGCATCAGCCTTCTGACCGACTTTCTGACGACTTACGCACGGATTACTGGCCAGAAGGTGAACTGTCAGAAAAGCCAGCTTGTTTTCAGCCGCCAGTGCCCGGAGAGTGTTCAACGACAGCTCCAATCGGTGACTGGTTTTGGCGCAGCTGAACTCCCTCTTACATATCTTGGCGCGCCCCTCTATGTGGGCAATCGGCGCAATATTCTTTATGAGGAACTCCTTGGAAAACTCCGTCGTTATCTGCAGCGTTGGGATCGATCGGTTCTATCTCACGGGGGTCGATTACAGTTAATCAGGAGCACTTTGTTCTCGCTCCCCCTATATCTGCTGCAGGTACTTTGCCCCCCCCAGGCGGTACTTCACTCTGTGGAGCAACTTTTTGCTCGTTTTTTCTGGGGTTCTTATCACGGGCACCGCCGCCGCCATTGGATCTCCTGGGCGGATATTGCACGGCCACAGGAGGAGGGTGGACTTGGCATTCGTCGCCTGGCCGACACGGTTCGGGCCTTCTCGTTTAAACTGTGGTGGCGACTCAGAGATGGCTCCTCCCTTTGGGCTCGCGCGCTTCAACAGAAATATTTTCGGAATTCCTTCCCAGGACTTGCACCCTGCAGGAGCTACGACAGCCCGGTTTGGAAGCGCCTCTGCCAGGTTCGAGACGAGGCACAGACTCAGATCACTTGGAATTTGGGGCGTGGGGACTGCTTCTTCTGGTATGATACTTGGTGTGGAGATCGTCCGCTATGCGCTGACCGCCAGGACCGCCCTCCGCCGATACGGGTGAAAGAGATGTGGGTTAACGGGACGTGGGACTTGCCACGCCTCCGAGCTTACCTCCCTGAAACCCTTGTTCAGCAGGTCTCGGCGATTCCTTCTGATCTCCAGATTGCGGATCAGCCGATCTGGAAGGCCTCGACCACAAGTACTTTCTCTACATCCTCAGCATGGGAGATGAGCCGAACAGCTGGAGCACGGAGCTGGCTCTCTTGCAGCTTGTGGTCGCCGCTTCTTACTCCTACAATGTCGGTATTCCTATGGCGTTTATTTCGCCGTCGGATACCCGTCGATGAGGCCTTACGGAAGATAGGCCTCCCTATTGTCTCTTGCTGCCAGTGCTGTCGAGAGTCTGAGACGATCGAGCACTTATTCTTCTCGTCGGCGGTTGCCCAGCGCGTGTGGCGCCATCTTGCTGATCTATTTCATATCCAAATCCCGCGGACACATGCGCCCCACCTGATGGTTTCCGCTTGGCGCCTGTCCTCCCCACATGCGCGGAGTATCCGTACTTATATACCGCTCCTGGCCTTCTGGTTTCTTTGGACGGCACGGAATGACGCCAAACACCGAGGTATCCAGATTTCATCTGACCGGATTATTTGGCGTATTCACTCTCATTTGCAGGTCTTAGGCCGTGCTGGCCTCCTTCAGCGTCAGCACTGGCCTGGGGAGGTGCACCTTGCCTCTAGTCTCGGCCTTCGCCTCCCGCCTCCGGTTCTTCGGCCGCCGGTCATGGTACGCTGGGAAGCCCCGTCTCCAGGCTGGTTCAAACTCAATACTGATGGGGCATCGCTCGGGAATCCAGGCGCCGCTGGAGCCGCGGGCGTCATTCGGGATGCCACCGGCGCCCCAATTGTGGCATTCCAAGTTCCCCTTTTGAATACGACGAACACTTTGGCCGAACTGCAGGCGATTCGATCTGGAGTGGACCTGGCGGTTGCCCGCGGCCTCCTCCCTCTCTGGATCGAGACGGACTCGGCCAGCAGTATCTCTCTCATCTCCTCCTCGACGGGACACTGGACTCTCCAGCCTTGTCTCCACCACCTGCGCCTACAGCTTCGCAGCATCGAGTGGAGGATCTCTCATATTTTCCGCGAGGGCAATAAAGTGGCGGACAACTTGGCGAACACCTCTGTTGCCCTTCCTCACATGCGGATCCTTGAGCCGGCGGACATCCCTGCGAGGACCCGTGGCCTCATCCATGCTGACGCGGCGGGCCTCCCGTGCTTTCGCTTCCGTTTGCTTTTATTTGCATACAATCTTTATTTACATTCGCAGCACTTGTACCGAACTTTGCAGAACTACGTATGGCTTGATCCCGTTGGGGTACGTAGGCAGCTCTTTGAGCCCAGCCAAAAAAAAAAAAAAAAAAAAAAAACCCTAAACCCTAAACCCTAAACCCTAAACCCTAAACCCCAAACCCCAAACCCCAAACCCCAAACCCCAAACCCCAAACCCCAAACCCGTCTTATCTGGCATATATGCGCGGTGCTCTATCACCCAGCGCCGCGATCTCTGGTCCTTCCTCCATGACACCGCAGTTTCGTCATTGGGATCCCCGTGGCTGATTGGCGGTGACTTTAATGCCATCGCCGATATATCTGAACGGAAGGGGCCGGGTCGACCTAAATTGCGCTCCATTCAGGATTTCTCGACCGCAATTCTCGATGCGAACCTCCTTGATGCTGGCTTTGAGGGCCCCCCGCACACATGGACTAATCGGCGGGTTTGGGAGCGCCTTGATCGCATTCTCTACAGCTCTGCCTGGGAGGATTTTGCGGAGACTACTCGAGTCAGGCACTTACCGCGGATGCATTCGGACCACGCCCCGCTCTTGGTCCGGTTCTCGCATGAACGACACCACCTTGCCTCTGCATTCCGGTTTCAGAACATGTGGACTAGACACCACACTTTTCAGGACCTCGTCCGCCAGAGTTGGGTTGTCCCGACGGGCACCACCGGTCTCCTCAACCTGCGATTGAAACTTGGACGACTCAAGCAGGCTCTGAAGTGGTGGAACAAACAGGTATTTGGTAATGTTTTTCAGGTATTGGCTGCAGCAGAAAAAGACGCAGAGGAGTGTGAAGCGGATTTCGATCGGGACCCCTCTGACGCCAACCTCCTCCGCCGTCAGCGTAGCGCTGCGGCTTTGACGCATGCGATTGCGCTGGAGGAGGCTTTCTGGAAACAAAAAGCAGCCTATCGGTGGGCGGTCGAGGGAGAACGGAACTCCCGTATGTTCCATTCCATGGTGAAGGAACGACGCCGGCGGGCGACAATTTTCTCGATGGCTGACGGTGCTCGTACCCTCACTGATCACTCAGATATTAAGCAGTCAGCCATTACCTATTTCTCTGGGATGTTGGGACAGCCTGATGATGCCGACACATCGGAAATGGATGCCTTGGCAGACCCACCGCCCCAGGTTCCGCCGGCCGAGTGCACTCGGTTGCTCGAACCGCCTACACTTGCGGAGATTCGTGTTGTGGTCTTCTCGATTGATCAAGATAGTGTGGCTGGCCCCGATGGCTTCTCTGCCGCCTTCTACCAGAAATGTTGGGAGATCATCCGGGAGGATGTGTTTGATGCTGTACTGGATTTCTTCTCGGGAGCCCCCCTCCTGAAGTTTTATACAGCGACGACTCTTGTGCTTATCCCCAAGAAGGAGGGGCCACTTGCATGGGCTGATTATCGGCCTATCAGCCTCTGTAATGTCAGCAGTAAGATCTTCACAAAGCTCCTCACCACGCGCCTTAGCCCTCTACTTCCGCAGCTTCTATCACCGCATCAGAGCGGCTTTGTCAAAGGCCGCGCGATTGCGGACAATATCCTGTTAGCATCGGAGATGGTCCATGATCTTAATCTGAGAGGGGACTCGCACAATTTATTGCTGAAATTGGACCTTAACAAGGCGTACGATCGGGTGTCATGGCGGTTCTTGCGGCACGCCCTTTCCAGGTTCGGTTTCCCGGCTCATTTCATCACTTTGATTATGAACTGTGTTGAGCATGCTTGGTACTCGATCCTTGTGAATGGGGACTTGGGTGGCTTCTTCCCCTCCTCGCGAGGCCTTAGGCAGGGAGACCCCTTGTCCCCGACCCTTTTTGTCTTGGCTGCAGATCTCTTATCACGAGGCTTGGAGCGCCTCTACAGCCGTTTTCCGGATCTGTACTATCGGTGTCGTGGTCGGTTCCGGCTGACGCACCTTGCTTATGCGGATGATGTCCTCATATTCGCTAATACCTGTGGCAATCGCATCAGTCTTCTGACCGACTTTCTGACGACTTACGCACGGATTACTGGCCAGAAGGTGAATTGTCAGAAAAGCCAGCTTGTTTTCAGCCGCCAGTGCCCGGAGAGTGTTCAACGACAGCTCCAATCGGTGACTGGTTTTGGCGCGGCTGAACTCCCTCTCACATATCTTGGCGCGCCCCTCTATGTGGGCAATCGGCGCAATATTCTTTATGAGGAACTCCTTGGAAAACTCCGTCGTTATCTGCAGCGTTGGGATCGATCGGCTCTATCTCACGGGGGTCGATTACAGTTAATCAGGAGCACCTTGTTCTCGCTCCCCCTCTATCTGCTGCAGGTACTTTGCCCCCCCCAGGCGGTACTTCACTCTGTGGAGCAACTTTTTGCTCGTTTTTTCTGGGGTTCTTATCACGGGCACCGCCGCCGCCATTGGATCTCCTGGGCGGATATTGCACGGCCACAGGAGGAGGGTGGCTTGTCATTCGTCGCCTGGCCGATACGGTTCGGGCCTTCTCGTTTAAACTGTGGTGGCGACTCAGAGATGGCTCCTCCCTTTGGGCTCGCGCGCTTCAACAGAAATATTTTCGGAATTCCTTTCCAGGACTTGCACCCTGCAGAAGCTACGACAGCCCGGTTTGGAAGCGCCTCTGCCAGGTTCGAGACGAGGCACAGACTCAGATCACTTGGAATTTGGGGCGTGGGGACTGCTTCTTCTGGTATGATACTTGGTGTGGAGATCGTCCTCTATGCACTGACCGCCAGGACTGCCCTCCGCCGATACGGGTGAAAGAGATGTGGGTTAATGGGACGTGGGACTTGACGCGCCTTCGAGCTTATCTTCCGGAAACCCTTGTTCAGCAGGTCACGGCGATTCCTTCTGATCCCCAGATTGTGGATCAGCAGATTTGGAAGGCCTCGACCACAGGTACTTTCTCTACAACTTCAGCTTGGGAGATGAGCCGAACAGTTGAAGCACGGAGCTGGCTTTCTTGCAGCCTGTGGTCGCCGTTTCTTACTCCTACAATGTCGGTATTCTTATGGCGTTCATTTCGCCGTCGGATACCAGTTGATGAGGCCTTACGGAAGATGGGCCTCCCTATTGTCTCTCGCTGCCAATGCTGTCGGGCGTCTGAGACGATTGAGCATTTATTCCTCTCGTCGGCGGTTGCCCAGTGCGTGTGGCGCCATCTCGCCGACCTATTTCGCATCCAACTCCCGCGGACACATGCGCCCCACCTCATGGTTTCTGCTTGGCGTCTGTCCTCCCCTTATGCGCGGAGTATCCGTACTTATATCCCACTTCTGGCCTTCTGGCTTCTCTGGACGGCACGGAATGACGCCAAACACCGAGGTATCCAGATTTCATCTGACCGGATTATTTGGCGTATTCACTCTCATTTGCAGGTCTTGGGCCGTGCTGGCCTCCTTCAGCGTCAACACTGGCCTGGGGAGGTGCACTTAGCCTCTAGTCTCGGCCTTCGCCTCCCACCTCCGGTTCTTCGGCCGCCGGTCATGGTGCGTTGGGAAGCTCCGTCTCCAGGATGGTTCAAACTCAATACCGATGGGGCATCGCTCGGGAATCCAGGCGCCGCTGGAGCCGCGGGCATCATTCGGGATGCCACCGGCGCCCCACTTGTGGCATTCCAAGTTCCCCTTTTGAATACGACGAACACTTTGGCCGAACTGCAGGCGATTCGATCTGGAGTGGACCTGGCGGTTGCACGCGGCCTCCTCCCTCTCTGGATCGAGACGGACTCGGCCAGCAGTATCTCTCTCATCTCCTCCTCGACGGGACACTGGACTCTCCAGCCTTGTCTCCACCACCTGCGCCTACAGCTTCGCAGCATCGAGTGGAGGATCTCTCATATTTTCCGCGAGGGCAATAAAGTGGCGGACAACTTGGCGAACACCTCTGTTGCCCTTCCTCACATGCGGATCCTTGAGCCGGAGGACATCCCTGCGAGGACCCGTGGCCTCATCCATGCTGACGCGGCGGGCCTCCCGTGCTTTCGCTTCCGTTAGCTTTTATTTGCTTACAATCTTTATTTAAATTCCCAGCACTTGTACCGAAACTTGCAGAACTACGTATGGCTTGATCCCGTTGGGGTACGTAGGCAGCTCTTTGAGCCCAGCCAAAAAAAAAAAAAAAAAAAAAAGAAAGAAAACCTAAACCCTAAACCCTAAACCCTAAACCCGAAACCCTAAACCCTAAACCCGAAACCCTAAACCCGAACCCCGAAACCCGAAACCCCGAAACCCGAAACCCCAAACCCCGAACCCCGAACCCCGAACCCCGAACCCTAAACCCTAAACCCTAAACCCTAAATGCTCAATCGTCTCAGACTCCCGACAGCACTGGCAGCGAGAGACAATAGGAAGGCCCATCTTTCGTAAGGCCTCATCGACTGGTATCCGACGGCGAAATAAACGCCATAGGAATACCGACATTGTAGGAGTAAGAAGCGGAAACCACAAGCTGCAAGAAAGCCAACTCCGTGCTCCAACTGTTCGGCTCATCTCCCATGCTGAAGTTGTAGAGAAAGTACCTGTGGTCGAGGCCTTCCAAATCAGCTGATCCGCAATCTGGGGATCAGAAAGAATCGCCGAGACCTGTTGAACAAGGGTTTCCGGAAGATAAGCCCGAAGGCACGGCAAGTCCCACGTCCCGTTTACCCACATCTCTTTCACCCGTATCGGCGGAGGGCGGTCCTGGCGGTCAGTGCATAGAGGACGATCTCCACACCAAGTAGCATACCAAAAGAAGCAGTCCCCACGCCCCAAATTCCAAGTGATCTGAGTCTGTGCCTCGTCTCGAACCTGGCAGAGGCGCTTCCAAACCGGGCTGTCGTAGCTTCGGCAGGGTGCAAGTCCTGGAAAAGAATTACGAAAATATTTCTGTTGAAGCGCGCGAGCCCAAAGGGAGGAGCCATCTCTGAGTCGCCACCACAGTTTAAAAGAGAAGGCCCGGACCATATCAGCAAGGCGGCGAATGCCAAGCCCACCCTCCTTCTGAGGCCGTGCAATATCCACCCAGGAGATCCAATGGCGGCGACGGTGCCCGTGATAAGAGCCCCAGAGAAAACGAGCAAATAGCTGCTTCACGGAGTGAAGTACCGTCTGGGGAGGGCAAAGTACCTGCAAGAGATAGAGGGGGAGCGAAAACAAGGTGCTCCTAATCAACTGTAATCGACCCTCGTGAGATAGAACCGATCGATCCCAACGCTGCAGATAGCGACGGAGCTTTCCAAGGAGTTTCTCATAAAGAATATTGCGCCGATTGCCCACATAGAGGGGCGCGCCAAGATACGTGAGGGGAAGTTCAGCCGCGCCAAAACCAGTCACCGATTGGAGCAGCCGTTGTACACTCTCCGGGCACTGGCGGCTGAAAACAAGCTGGCTTTTCTGACAATTCACCTTCTGACCAGTAATCCGTGCGTAAGTCGTCAGAAAGTCCGTCAGAAGGCTGATGCGATTGCCACAGGTATTAGCGAATATGAGGACATCATCCGCATAGGCTAGGTGCGTCAGCCGGAACCGACCACCACGACACCGATAGTACAGATTCGGAAAACGGTTGTAGAGGCGCTCCAAGCCTCGTGATAAGAGATCTGCAGCCAAGACAAAAAGGGTCGGGGACAAGGGGTCTCCCTGCCTAAGGCCTCGCGAGGAGGGGAAGAAGCCACCCAAGTCCCCATTCACAAGGATCGAGTACCAAGCATGTTCAACACAGTTCATAATCAAGGTGATGAAATGAGCCGGGAAACCGAACCTGGAAAGGGCGTGCCGCAAGAACCGCCATGACACCCGATCATATGCTTTGTTAAGGTCCAATTTCAGCAATAAATTGTGCGAGTCCCCTCTCAGATTAAGATCATGGACCATTTCCGATGCTAACAGGATATTGTCCGCAATCGCGCGGCCTTTGACAAAGCCGCTCTGATGCGGTGATAGGAGCTGCGGCAGTAGAGGGCTAAGGCGCGTGGTAAGAAGCTTCGTGAAGATCTTACTACTGACATTACAGAGGCTGATAGGCCGATAATCAGCCCATGCAAGTGGCCCCTCCTTCTTGGGGATAAGCACAAGAGTCGTCGCTGTATAGAACTTCAGGAGAGGAGCTCCCGAAAAGAATTCCAGTACAGCATCAAACACATCCTCCCGGATAATCTCCCAACATTTCTGGTAGAAGGCGGCAGAGAAGCCATCGGGGCCAGCCACACTGTCCTGATCAATCGAGAAGACCACAACACGAATCTCCGCAAGTGTAGGCGGCTCTAGCAACCGAGTGCACTCGGCCGGCGGAACCTGGGGCGGTGGGTCCGCCAAGGCATCCATTCCCGAGGTGTCGGCATCATCAGGCTGTCCCAACATCCCAGAGAAATAGGTGATGGCTGACTGCTTAATATCTGAGTGATCAGTGAGGGTACGAGCATCATCTGCCATCGAGAAAATTGTCGCCCGCCGGCGTCGTTCCTTCACCATGGAGTGGAACATACGGAAGTCCCGTTCTCCCTCGACCGCCCACCGACAGGCGGCTTTTTGTTTCCAGAAGGCCTCCTCCAGTGCAATCGCATGTGTCAAAGCCGCAGCGCTACGCTGTCGACGGAGGAGGTTGGCGTCAGAGGGATCCCGATCGAAGTCCGCTTCGCACTCCTCTGCATCTTTTTCTGCTGCCGCTAGTACCTGAAAAATATTACCAAATACCTGTTTGTTCCACCACTTCAGAGCCTGCTTGAGGCGTCCAAGTTTCAATCGCAGGTTGAGGAGACCGGTGGTGCCCGTCGGGACAACCCAACTCTGGCGGACGTGGTCCTGAAAAGTGTGGTGTCTAGTCCACATGTTCTGAAACCGGAATGCAGAGGCAAGGCGGTGTCGTTCATGCGAGAACCGGACCAAGAGCGGGGCGTGATCCGAATGCATCCGCGGGAGGTGTCTGACACGAGTCGTCTCGGCGAAATCCTCCCAGGCAGTATTGTAGAGAATGTGGTCAAGGCGCTCCCAAACTCGCCGATTTGTCCATGTATGGGGGGAGCCCTCGAAACCAGCATCAATAAGATTCGCATCAAGGATAGCCGCGGAGAAGTCCTGAATAGAGCGCAACTTAGGGCGACCTGGGCCCTTCCGTTCAGATATGTCGGCGATGGCATTAAAGTCGCCACCGATCAGCCAAGGAGACCCTAATGACGAGGCCGCTGTATCTTGTAGGAAAGATCAGAGGGCACGGCGCTGGGTGACAGAGCATCGCGCATAGATCCCAGATAGGAAAAAGGGGCGACGGTGCTGCGGAGACGAAACCTGCACATGAAGACACTGATCGATCTCCGAGATAGGCTCCAGTTTATAGGAGGCATCAGCAAGAATCCAGATAGAATTGACCGCGTTGGTAAGCATCTGGGAGAAACCAAACCGCCGGCAAAAGAAAACAACATCCGCAATAACCATAGGCTCAAGAAGAATAAGAAGGCGGATACGGTGTTGCTTGCAGAGCCAATGTACCTCTCGTTGAGCTCGGGGGTTGCCAACCCCGCGCACATTCCAAACCAAGAGGGATGTATCTGTCATTGAGAACCAGCAGAAGGGCGACGAGAGGAACTTACTTGCTGACGAGAGATGTTGCGGGTAACCGGTCTAGAGAAGGTCGGCGGCAGTATCTGCGACCGGTCATCCGACACTGTCGCTAAGGAGCCACTGAGAGACGGAGGTTCAGCAGCCTGATTCAAAATGCACACCCCCCTGCTCGGATGCGACTCCGTCAACAGAGCGACACTAACAGGGAGCGGTTCCGATGAAGTCCACAAGAGGGGTGGGTTCGGACCAAATTCAGGGAGGAGTTCAGTCCCGGTAGATGCATCAACAGGTAGATCACCAGAGTGAAGATCAGTGGTTCCCCTCGGGGAAAGAGACAGTGAGTCGAAGAGGGGCGGTTGGCCATCCTTAATAAGGGGCGAGTCACCATTTGAGTCCTCGGCACAAAAGGCTTGTAGTGCAGAGTCCTCGTCCCGCTGGGTATCCGAGGAAGGAGAACCAGTGGCCGATAGGCATGTATCCACTGAAGGATCACGTCGATTGCAGATAGGTGACGCAGGGGGGTCAGAGAGCAGCACTGCCTTCCCTTTATCCAGGGCATGACCAGAGGGGAGTCCCCAAATTTCCCTTTATGGTTTAGGGTTTAGGGTTTAGGGTTTTTTTTTTCTTTTGGCTGGGCTCAAGGAGCTGCCTACGTACCCAAACGGGATCAAGCCATACGTAGTTCTGCAAAGTTTGGTACCAGGAGAGTTTGGGGACACTTTGCAGCATTATTTAGGATATCATTGCCGGAGACACACACTCCGCATTTGCTGGTGTCATCATGGAGACTCTCTTCGGCGCGTCCTCAGAGTATTAGGGCGTATGTTCCATTATTGATATTCTGGTTCATTTGGACAGCTCGGAATGACGCGAAGCACAGGGAGCTTCGTGTATCTTCCGAGAGGATCATCTGGCGGATTCATGCGCACTTGCAGACTTTATGGCGTGTCAGGGTCCTTCTCCGTCGACATTGGGAGGGGGATCTCCATGTTGCTGATGGGCTTGGATTTCGATATCCCCCTCCGGATCCTCGGCCTCCGATCATGGTGCGTTGGGCGGCACCGTCTCCAGGATGGTTCAAGGTTAACACCGATGGTGCTTCACTTGGCAATCCCGGAGCGGCTGGAGCGGCAGGTCTTATACGGGATTCGACTGGAGCAGTGCTCGTAGCATATCAGGGTCCGATCTCACACGCGACGAATACTCTGGCAGAGCTAACGGCAATTCAGAGGGGAGTAGGGATAGCAATTGATCAAGGATTGGTACCATTATGGATCGAGACAGACTCGACGGCCTGTATTTCTCTGATCTCCTCCACGATGAGTCATTGGTCGCTTCAGCGGTGCCTTCTTGTTCTTCGCATACGCTTACGGGACACGACTTGGAGGATCTCACATATTTATCGGGAGGGGAACCGTGTTGCGGATATGTTAGCGACGATGGCGGTGTCCCTTCCGACAGAGCGGATACTACTTCCGGCGGATCTTCCCCGGGCAACTCGAGGCCTCCTTCGAGCGGATGCAGACGGACTTCTGGGCTTCTGTTTCAGGTAGCAGGCTTCGTCTCGGTATACTTGACTTTAATTGCTTTTTGATACTTAGGCTTGATAGGCTTAGTGTTGGTTGGTATTTATGACTTAGGCATTTAGCCTTAGGATAGATACTTTGATTACCTAGGCCAGTCATTCATGTTTGTTTACTTGGACTATGTAGCTTTACTAAGAACTACGTATGGGTTGATCCCGTTCGGGTACGTAGGCAGCCCACTTTGGGTTCAGCCACTGCTATATAGTTTGTTTTTTTTTAAAAAAAAAAAAACCCTAAAAAAAAACCTAAACCCTAAACTCTAAAGCCTAAACCGTAAACCCTTTTGCGTTGTAGGATCTGATCTCTATAATTATCCCTTTCATATATGAAATTCTCTCTTTTTTAAAAAAAAAAAACCCTAAATTCTACTAAGAATTACGTATGGCTTGATCTCGTTCGAGTACGTAGGCAGTCCACTTTTGGTTCAACCACTGTTATATAGTTTTTTTTTAGAAAAACAAAAACCAAAACCCTAAACCCCAAACCCTAAGCCTTAAACCCTAAACCCTAAACCCTAAACCCGTTGTCATTGTGACGGAGATGGAGACTATCACATATCTCTTTATTGGTTCAGGGGTTGCCCGACGAGTGTGGGAGCACTTCGCAGCGCTGTTCAGATTATCTTTACCGGAGACACATACACTGTATCTAATTGTGTCTTCGTGGCGGCTCTCCTCAGCGCACCCTCAGAGTATCAGAGCGTATGTTCCGTTGTTGATTTTTTGGTTCCTTTGGACCGCTCGGAATGACGCGAAGCATAGGGGGCTTCGTGTATCTTCCGAGAGGATCATCTGGCGGATTCATACACATTTGCAGACCATTTGGCGAACTAGGATCCTCTTACGACGACATTGGGCGGGTGATTTTCATATAGCCGAGGGACTTGGATTTTGATACCCCCTTTGATTCCTCGGCCTCCGATTATGGTGCGATGGGAGGCACCCTCTCCGGGATGGTTCAAGCTTAACACCAATGGTGCTTCGCTTGGCAATCCTGGCGCAGCGGGCGCGGCTAGTCTTATCCGAGATTCAGCCGGAGCGGTACTCATTGCTTTCCAGACTCCGATTCCGCGAGCGACGAACACTTTGGTAGAGCTGACAGCGATCCAGGCTGGCGTAGAGATTGCGATTGATCGAGGATTGATGCTGTTGTGAATCGAGACAGACTCGACGGCATGCATATCTCTGATCTTCTCCGAGGCGAGCCACTGGACTCTCCAGCGATGCCTTCTGTGTATTCGACTACGACTTAGGGATTCGACTTGGAGGAGATCTCATATATATATCGAGATGGGAACCGCGTAGCAGATGCCTTAGCGACTTTGGCGGTTTCCCTCCCGATGGAGACGATGCTCCTCCCCTCAGATATTCCTTCGTCGCTTCGAGGCCTCCTTCGAGCGGACGCCGATGGTCTTCCGTCCTTCCGTTTCAGGTAGTAAGTCTCTCCGTACTCTTTGATTCTAGACTTAGCATTGATTGCTCTTACTTAGACTTGATCACTTAGTATTTGATTTATGCCTTAGGCATATTGCTTTAGGCTAGATACTTACTATTAGCTGGTCTTGTCTTCTGCTTTACTGAGACTGTATAACTTGTATCTAAAACTACGTATGGCTTGATCCCGTTTGGGTACATAGGCAGCTCTTTGAGCTCAGCCATAAAAAAAAACCCTAAACCCTCTCCAAACTCCAACCAAACTCAAACACAACTTTCCCCATACCAGAAAACACACCCTACATTCTCTTTCCTTAGCGTTAAAAATAATTATTTTAAAAATATCTATTTTTATTTATAAATATTTTTAGTTTATTACTATTATATTATTAGTTTTACATTTTAAAAAAAAAAATTATCATCTTAAAAATAGATATCAGTTATATTCATATGCACACGTAGCTACACACACATTGAATTCGTAGATGTAGTATAGGCCGAGACGTGAATGTTTTTCTATTGGAATGAAAAGTTTATATATACCTATTGAAATCGTAGAAATAAAACACACAAAAATTCATAAATTATTTCCCCCATTTCTCTCTATATTCATTGCTTTTCTCTCTCTCTGCATTTTTAAGTTATACATACATACATAATATATATATAATATAATATAATAACACATATACATATATATATTTGTAGACATATATACACACATGCCCGTACACACTCACACACACTTACAATTATTATATATTATCATTTATATAACAATATTTTTTTGTCAAGTAATCTTTTTCTTTTATATAAGAATTTAGATAGATAAAATAAAAATATATAATATGATAAGAAAAAATATGTATTTATTTTTTATTTGAATTATATAATAAAATAAAATTTATTAATTATTTTTTATTTTAAAAATATTATAATATAATGACTAAATAGTTTACATAAAATGAAAAAAAAAATTATAAATTAAAAATTTTAAAATGTAATTAAAGTGTATAATTATTTTTTTAAAAAAATACAAATTATATATGACTAAGGAAAATAGAAACAATGGACAAATTATTTGGGATGAAAGGGTAATACTTTATCCGTCCCAATAAAAAAATACTTTCCCCGTGCCTAATATAATGGTAGACAAGAACTATATCACACCCTTGTATTTCACCAAAAATGCACAAAAATACCTTGTGTTTTATTTATTTCATGAAACCTCATTGTATAAATGTAAAATTTGCATGAAATACCCTACTGTCCAAAAATGATATTTGGTTCTAAATAAAAACTCAAATTACACAAGTTTTATACAAATAAAAATGTAAAATATCTTAAATAATTTTTTTTGAATAAATAAAATAAATAATTGATCAAACATTTATTTTATAATTTTTATAAAAATCAGATAATAATTTGTCTCCAAAAACTATAAAATGAAGGATTAATCAATTATTTATTTTATTCAAAAAAAATATTTAAAATATTTTAAGTTTTTTATTTGTATAAAACTTGCACAATCCAAGTCTTTATTTAGGACAATTTTGGACAATAGGATGTTTCATGCAAATTTTACATTAACACAACGAAATTTCACGCAATAAATAAAATAAAACGTGTTTTGTGCATTTTTAGTAAAACACGAGGGTGATATATAATTTATTCTAAAAATAATTATAAATTAAAGGTTAACATAACTAATTATTAAAATTTAAAAATTTAAAAATTTTGAACTTTAAAAATTTTAAATATGATTAAAATGTGTAATACTTTTTTTTAAAAAAAAAATAACATAAGACGTAGGACGGATAAAAATAAAAAGTGTGACATTATACGTGGGACGGATGGAGTGGCAATTTTCTTTTTGTATAGCAATTTTTTGTGCGACTCTCGTTTAAAAATATTAACGTCATTTTCTATAAATGGTAAAAAATAATAAATTTTAATTAATTCTAATCAATCAATACGCATTTAACATACAGTAAAAATTAGCATAATAAAACAGTTCTGTACTATAATTAGATAGGTCCATGTTGTGGATACGATTAAGTTCCATCGATGCTTCAATTATTCGTTGAATCTTTATTTAGCATCATATGTTCCTTTGAAAAATTATCAACACCGCACCCTCCTCCACTTTGTAGTGGACCCACCTCGCAACTGATATGTTTTCGTTGTAATCTATCCACACCAGTTCATCAAAACCGAGATTTTCTAGTCCGCCCCCATATGACTCTTCATCGTAATTTCATCCATGTGCCCACTGCCAGCACCATTGTTATCCTACTCGTCCATCCCGCCTTTATCTGAGGTGTCGGACTCTTCGCCCCCGAACCAATCATCACCCTCTTCGTCCATTTTTTCACCTTGTGGGAAACCTTCATAATACCGACCATCCTCATTATCTATGTCCGAGTCTAGTTCATCTATAATTTTTGCAACTCGTTTACCATTGGCTTTATACAACTCGTCGTTTGGATCGAATCCCCCAATCATGTTTACGCCATAACACCCCCACAAAACTCCATACCAGAGAAATAGTCGTTGCCCATGCAATCACTCGGATTCTCATCCACTGTCTTTTCAAATTTTGACGATGCAAGATCAATAACCACACTGCTCGAGGGAATCTGGAAATGCCACATTGAACTGTTATTCTCGTACCAACCAATAAGGGGAACTTCTTTTTCTAATCCTACTTCCTGCCATTCCTTATCGCATGTCGAGATCGGCATGCAAACATCTTATATGTAGATATGTATATATTTCTCTCTATAATGTTCTTAGCGCATTTCCAACACATCCTCGTCGGGCTTCATAAGAAAGAGAAATTTGGTGTCGAATCCACAGGGGACCCCTTTCGATGTGTGATACAAGCGAATCACAAGAGATTTTCCACCAATGTGTCCATGCATATCGGCAAAGTCCCATAGTAAATCATGTCTTGGTCGATTTTTCTGAACAATATGATTTTCCCTTATACATATGGATGACTTGAGCTTTTCACTTTCAAATACCCACCCACCCCATATGTAAATATCAATGTAGTAGTCTTCACTCATTGGTTGGCACCAAGGACAACCTGCACGTGGGAAAATCCAAATTATTCTCCAATAATTGAATTTTTCTTTTTTTTTTTTGTTAGATTGTTTAAAAAATAAAAGACTGAAAATAAAAATATATTTCTCGCACCCATTCTCCATTAGATTATCGTAAACAAAATATAGTAAATGTTTGGTATATAAAGGCGACCTTATCTTTAAAGTAAGTCAAAGCAATTCAAGTCTAAATGCTACACTCCTAGTTTTGAGATTGACTGGTCGATCCAATCATGATATTAATGGAAGAGATTTTTTCTTAAAATACTCTTGTTTTAGAACCACTTTTATGGCTTGACTAAGAACCCTTCCAAGCAATTGATAAGCTGACTGACATAGAATATACAAAAGGAAGTAGAGGTAGTCCACACTATCATGATACAATACTCAACAACTGGCCGACAAGAACAAAAGTTCAGTTAACATAATCAACTAATGTTTGAATCACCAATGAATATGTATAGAAAGCACAACAAATGCACTAATTGAACATCAATTTCTCTTCTATGTCAAATAAGAGAACTTTTCAATTTGATGTAGCCCTAATCTGAGACCAAGCACAAGACATTTGAAATCGGAGAACTTCTCAACTCAATATTGTCGCCAATGGAGACCAGGGATCCCAAGGGGATTGAAATAAGTTAAATTGGAACGGTGACTTACAAATATTTGAGTTCGACGCTAATCCTTCTGATGAGAGAGGTATGGACAACAAATGGGGAAAAAAAATTTTGGTTCCCTTGTATGCAATCGACGCCACACGTTCGGATAGGAGAATACGCCGCTGTTAGAGTGGTGATCGGACCGTCGAATCGCCCAATTCCATCGCTAGGAATACTGTCACGAGGAAGAGGCTACGGAGAGAGGTATTGGGAGAAGAGCGGTTAATGAGTATAGAGAGATGAAAGTATATAAAACTTATCTAATTGAGAGGTCAAAATGATCAAAACAGCGAGCATGTAAAATTTTTAAAAACACAGATGGTACAATGAAGTTTCTAAAGTAAATAGACGAATGGTGCCAATGTTCGAAACCATAGGGAAATATAGACATTTTTGCTATTTTTTTATTTTTTATTTTTTTTATTTCTCTGCACATTTACTTCTTTTTCGTTTTTATTTTCTTGTTTTAATTTTACTTGCATTTTTGTGTGTTTTTATTGATTTTTTTGTTTTCTTTTCGTTCCATTACTTAATTATCCAAAAATATTTTGAGTAATAACACCTAATAATTGATATATTATATATTGATAGACTGGCTCTCTACTATAAGTTATTTGAAAAATATTTTGAGTAACAATACATAATAACTAATATATTATATGTTAAAGACTAGAAAATTGCTAAATCAACTATTCTTTCACCGACGGTAATACCATTAAGGGTGGATAGACTCGAAGCAAGTTATATTAGTCGAATAACATGTCATAGAGAAACCTAAAAATATCGAAATTTAAACGAATAATCTCACGGGCACGAATATATTTGAATCGATCCATTCCTAGACACATATTTTATAAATATGGATTGGAAGTGTATAATGTAGTTTGTCCAATGATTTTTAATTAGCTCCTCGGGTAGTAATAACGATAAAGATAATCGTCCTCGTCAAGATGAGAAAGTTCGTGCGCGCGATCAAATTCCATTAGTTCCCAAACTAAAGGAACAGAGGTGCTACTGCTGATATGCCATATGGGCCATCCTTCGCTCCTACCGGCCTACGGATGCTCTCGTACTTCCATCTCTCGTGCCCGCCCACCCACGCCCGCTTTTTGCGTATAAACATCGCTTTTTACCTTGCATAAAACTCAGGCACCCCCGCAATTCCTTCCACAATTCCTGTTTTTTCTGGATAACAAAATTATTAGAAATCCATTGACACGCATCTCGAATTTTCCTAATCCAAACAAACAATCGGTTGCTCCGCAGTATCTTCTATTCAGGGGCGCAATTTTTTTAAATTTAGATTTACAATAATAGATATGTCGGGAGTTTGGCGATGGATAAAATTAAAAGAGATAGCTTTGGAGGCGTCGAGAGGGGGTCATGGTTGGCGGAGGTGGAACCATCGCCAGGTGCAGAAGAGGCGCCTGGTGAATTGCTTGCACCTGGAGCCTTTTTTGAAGCGAAGGGGGGGCTTTATTGTAGTGCAGGAGAGGCACAAGTGGGACCATAGCGGCAATGGCAACGGTAATGGCAATGGCAACGGCAACGAGTACCACCACAGTACGCGAAGAATTAGGGCGGAGGCGAATTGTCCTCGTTGCACTAAGCAAATGGATCTCCTTTTCACCAACCGGCCGCACCACCTTATTCCTCCATCTTCGTCCAATCCCAATCTCGATGTGCTCGATGGCGATGCCTCTGCTCATCCTACATTCCCCGCCAATGACATCGTTGACCATAATAGCAATAGCAAGAAACACAGGAACAATATTTCATCTACCAGCAGTAATGAATCTAACAAAGATGCAGGTGGGGGAGGAGGAGGAGGCAATGGTTTCCAGGCCGTAAATCTTTGCCCCAATTGCAAGACAGCCTATTACTTCAGGCCTTTCCGGATGTCCCCTCTTCAGGGAAGCTTCATTGAGATTGGCAGGGTGAAAAACAAGAGCTCTAATTCCAACGAGAAGTTGCCGCTGGATCCTCAAGACCACGGGAAGAGGCTTCAGCAATCCTTCTGGGAGACCTTGAGGTCATACGGCAGTGAGCCACCTGAGAACTGGGCTCCAACCCAACCACCATCAGGGAATGGAATTGCAGTGCATACCCCACCTGGTCCACCTTTTGCTCCGGGTGTAAATGTTGTTCGAGCATCAGGTCCTGCGGGAAATGGAGGTGATGGTAGCAGTAGCAGTCGTAGTGGTGCGAGCAATGAAGCCAAGAGCGCTTGGGGTGGATCTAATCTTGGAAAAAATTTGCCCACACCAAAGGAGATCTGCAAGGGACTGGATAAATTTGTTATTGGCCAGAACCGTGCTAAAAAGGTTCTTTCTTTCCATTATCAAGGCTCTTCTCATCCATATAAATCTTGTATGTGGCATAGCCATTCACTCTTTTTTCTTATATATAATTGATGTGAACATGTACAAGATATATGCAAACTAGTCATTTCAAGTGGTCTTGGATCTTAATAATCATTTGTTCTGAGCTAAGCTGTATATACTGTTTATCGTGTCTATCGCATCACTGTGGAAGTGGTCATATTTAATCCTATAATATATGTTGTTGCCCGTGGCTATTGTATCTTCTTGAAGATATACTTTCTCATCTCCCTTTCACATGAACCTGGTTTCATATTTTCTTACCATGATTCTGATGTTGGCAGGTGCTTTCAGTGGCTGTATACAACCATTACAAAAGGATTTATAATGCTTCAATGCAGAAGGGGTTAGTGCACAATCATTTGGTTTGTTATTTAAAAAATGAAGATATTTAGAATGATAAGTAAAAACTAACTTGATGACTGAATAAGATTATTCTTGCCGGTTTCCTACAAACAATTGATTGCTTGAGGTAGGAGTTTTAGTATCACTGAACCAGCTAATATTTGATTGAACCACCATACTTTAGATTTTTCCCGTAAATCAAGAATTTTTGGGTGTACACTACTTGTATTTTGGAATATTTTTTTTGGTGTTGAGTTGAAATTAGTGGTTGGATGCAATTTGTATCAAATAAATCACAATGAACATCTGTTTCGAGGATCCGAGTGATGACAGGATGATAGCACTTTTCAAATGAATTCAAAGGCCTTGAAAGAAGATCTGATTTCCTACTTAGCTCTGTGCAATTGGTCTGATAAACTTTATCACCTTTCTAAGTCCAATACTGGTTTCTGACTTGAGGTTTCTCTCAATCAACCTTCTTCATTAAGTTTTTTTTGTACCTGCATATTTGAGTCTCTGAAAAACGATCTTAGGAGATGGTGATTTAGTACTTGTATTGGGAAGCAGATCAGAAACTTTGGCAAAATTTCAGATTCCATGGCATAGAGCACTAGTTACTGTAATATTCTTTGCAGCTATTGCTGCATATGAATGCACTATTAATTGCACGTTTAATCTTCATGGACCAGTATGAGCTGTCGGCATATTGAGTATACATTTAACCACCAACTTTTATAGGTCTCAGAAACTTACTTGTCCTACTGCAATATTCAAAATTATCCTCCTTTTGTGTCAAATCTCGAAGATAATTCTAGGTGGTTCAAACCCAGTATTGCCACACCTGTGACAAATTTTGAGCTTCCCATTTCTCAGGACCCTACTAAGGGTGTTAGAGAAGATGGTGAAAGCTGGAACTTTGACCCTAGTTAACCTTTCAGCAAAAAAAGGTGAAAAAAAGAAGACAATTAAAGTAGTCATATTCCAGCCTTTACATTTCAAGTAGGAAACAGAAAATCCAATCAGGAATTTGTGATGATCTGTACATGGGATGTTATGTTACTCATTGTATGTCAGAATTTCTGTTTGGGGATGTTAGGTCAGAAGCTGAATCGCAGAAATTAGATGATGACAGTGATGTAGACCTGGAAAAGAGCAATGTGCTTTTGATGGGTCCAACAGGATCAGGCATGGCTACTATGTTTCAACCTTTTACTTTACCTCCTTGGTTCAAAGGCTTTTGGATATGCTTTGGTAATCTCACAATTGTTTCTTGTCTGGTAAACAGGGAAAACACTACTTGCAAAAACTCTTGCTCAATTTGTGAATGTACCATTTGTCATGGCCGATGCAACTACTTTAACACAGGTCAGCAATTACCCCAATGGTAGTCCCACCAATATTTAGTTCAAGTTCTGATTGTAAAATGGAATATGACTGAACCATTTTTCCATGTTAAAAAATTTACATCCCGAAAGTTGCATATTAAAAGACTATATTCACCACTTGGAAATTTCTTCTATTGGATGAACTTTTAATCTCGGGGAAATATTAGCTCATACAAAACATATTCTTTCATTTATCTTATAGGTTTTGTTCAATGTTTGCATGTCTTCATCATGCCTTAGCATATTTTGGACTGCTGATAACTTGAATGTAGGTCTGCACTGAAACAAATAATTTTCTAACAGATAATTAGGTGGGGTTCAAAGCAAATTAAATAGAACATGAATTGATCAATTTTTGTTTTTGTGCATTGAGTCAGACTTTTGATCGATAACCTCAGATTGTTGATTGCTAGGAGCACTAAAGATATCTTCTGATTTTATTATCTTGTATTTTGATTCAACATCATGGCACATTTATATTTTGGTTCGAGATCACTTGGTTTTATCTTCACTTTTTTGTTTCTTTTTCATTATTCTATTTTAACATCTCTCAAGGCAACTGTCTTTCATTTTGCAGGCTGGTTATGTTGGTGAAGATGTTGAATCGATATTGTACAAATTACTTACGGTATGCTGATTATTTATTCTTTACATGCATGCTGTGTGCTGTTTAATTTAATTACAAGTGCTTGTTGACTAATTAGGCCTGCATTGTATCGAGTTGCACCTCAACCAAGATTAAAATTGATTTCAATGACTTCAAGTACCGTGCTGATATGTATTAAATTATTATATGACCAGTTTGTAAAAAGCTTACGTTTATATTCAGATACATCATTTTATATTTATTTTTCTTCTTTAACTAGCTTTCTCAGTGCAACCTGGATTTTTTTCCCCAAAGCTGTAGCTTATGACACATTTCATCAATTAAAGACTAGGGATTCTAATCCTGGCCCTCCTTTGTCTTGAAATTTAAGCTTATGAGAGGAGCATCATATCATATCTAGTTATTTTTTTCTACAATATCCATAAAAATTTAATAGTGGAGAAGTTTTTAGCTGTGATGCAAAAAGGGTACATGACTAGAAAATAGTGCTCCTAGGTTTCAAGTGATCAACCTGATTTCTTGAGGTATAACCTATATCTTCATACTGCAAAAAATTATGATCATATTTAGGAATTTGGATGCACTTGCATTACTAGTCATTGTCAGAAGTAAGGCATCTGTTCAAACTAACAAAAAGCTTCAATCCTCTTAATTTAGCTAATAAAATTAAATTATAAAACAAACATAAGTGAACTTATAGTTCTAATCTCAATCATCATACTTCAAAATGCTAGCCTTCAAAGAGTAAAACAATTGCTACAAGCGATTGTTAGTGGGGAGTGACATTATTGACACAAATGTGGGCACAAATTTTCTTACAACAATGTATAAAATTACACAACGTTTTGCCTAATGTGTATTGTAGGAGTGAGATAATTCTGAGAAATATGAAAGAAACTTGAGTGAACACGAGAAGGTCAGATGACAATAATAATGTTTACTATCTTATTGATTTGACAAGGCACTCTTGACTTTAGAGTAAAACTTGGTGTGTGCTGATATTCTACTTTGTTTCTAGGCTGCTGAGTTTAATGTGCAAGCTGCACAACAAGGGATGGTGTACATAGATGAAGTTGATAAGATAACTAAAAAGGTGCTCATCTTTCTACTGCAGTTAGCTTCTATTAATCTTTTAATGTGATTCTAGTTGTAATATATTTGGTAGTTGTATGAAGGCTGAAAGCTTAAACATCAGCAGAGATGTTTCTGGTGAGGGTGTCCAGCAGGCACTGCTGAAAATGCTTGAAGGGACGGTGAGACATAGAACTCTTACTTGCAGTTTTCAGTTTGCTGATTCCCAAAAACTTGACATGGTTTTAGAGCAAATGGAGAGGTCCTAACCTGTGAGCTCACCACACCTACCATTTATGATCAAGTGTGTGGGTGCTTAACTGCATTGGCATTCAATTTATCTGAGGATATTAATTTTTATGTGCTTTACCTGTTATAGTTTTGCTGGCTATATGTACTCCCCCATGTAGGCTGTTTCCGGTTTTATATATTTTTACCCCTCTATTTTTCATGCCAGATAGTAAATGTTCCTGAAAAAGGTGCAAGAAAGCACCCACGGGGTGATAATATTCAGGTACTAACATTCTGTTTTGAAAATTTTCTACTGCATCTTGTCATTTATTCCATATTCAGTGTGTCCATAAACCTGCCCAAATGTTGTATGTAATCTGGGAAATAATTATAGTTACGCATCAAAGTATGTGCACTCAAGGTAAAGTTATGCCTGAGCCAGAAAATGGAAAATGGTTGGGGATGGAGGGGCGGGATGGGGAGACAAAGGTATTTGCTCTCTATCCTATACCAGGTTTGGAAAGCTGCAGGAGATCCAACAATATTTTAGCAAATCAAAATGATAGTAGTGAAATTGAACAGGTACACCTAACATTCCCTGCTATGAGGGAGGAGGGTAGGGGATATCAGGAATATAGTTTGGAGGGATAAAATAACAAAAATTTGCATGAAGAATAATAATATTGGGGAGTTATCTTGGTTTCAGTTGTTTCTCATGGATCATACTTATTGACTATTAAGGCTTATTGTGTACTGACAGATAGTTCTCATACACTTGTTGGATTCTGCTTCAATTTCATTTCATCACTATTATTCTACAAGTGAAACTTCAATGTAACAAATCCATCACCCTGCACCCCCCCCCCCCCCCTTCTTTTTGTGGGTTATGATAGACTATTTATTCCTTATATATCTCTTTCCATGCTCTTTGCAAAGTCTTGATTAGTTGTAATTCTATTTTCTACTTCAGATAGATACTAAAGATATTCTCTTTATATGTGGTGGGGCATTTGTTGATTTAGAGAAGACTATTTCTGAAAGGTGATTTTTCTTTTTTTGCTAGATCATCCCTATCCTATCAACTTCAGCAATCTGCGCCACCACTTATTGGTTTTATACTTTTTCTTTTTCTTCATGTTTTGTCAGACGGCAAGATTCTTCAATTGGCTTTGGAGTTCCAGTGCGTGCTAGCATGAGGGCAGGTGGGGTGATTGATGCTGCTATAACATCCTCTCTTCTTGAATCTGTAAGAACAAAGAGCTTGGAACATTCACTTATGTTATCCGATTTGCATGGATAGAGTCAATTATAATGGTTAGCTCTATCTTGTATATCATATATGAAAAGGTTAACTTTGCCAGGTTGAAAGTAGTGATCTCATTGCATATGGCCTCATACCTGAATTCATCGGGCGCTTTCCTATTTTGGTTAGTTTGTCAGCTCTAACCGAAAACCAATTAGTCCAGGTACTACTGATACCTCTGTTTTTGCTGGCTATTATGTGCTCAAGTAGTTTTGTTAACAATAGTAAATATACCAAATAGGTTTGCAATGAGTATTGGTTAGCAGTTACCTGGCGTTATTAAAAGCTAGGAGTTTATTTCAATTCATTTTGCTTTCCTCAAAGGTGTTTGTTATAAGGAAATGGAAATAAATTTGTTTATCTTATTTATTTGGACTTCGTAATTCAATATTAAGAAATAAATTATTTTAATTTCTTTAGTTTTAATTACCTATTATATATGGAGAAATAGAGACAATTGAACTTGTGGGAGTTAAAAAATAAACAGCATTTTTCGACGGAAAAATATATTACAAGTTCGGTTTCAAAATATTAGCAACAGAACACATGTATTCGCAAAACAATAGCAACTAAAAAGTAGTGACGGATATGTTTCTGTTGCTAATTTTGTTGCAAACTGATGACTTACCTTCCACCATTTTTTATACCGTACCCGAAATTGAAAGTTTTTCTTTAATGTAATTTAAAATTATTAATTTATTCATTTTTTGTTATATACGGTGTGTTCATTATTAATTTATTCATTTTTTAAAAGTGTCGATAATATAAAAAATAATATTTTATTTTGAATTGTTGATTTTTGTGGATAAATAGAGTATCTATATTGTGTTAAAATGTATATATTTGTATATTTTTGTAATTATTTATGGGGAATCATGCTCTAAAAAAATAGGTTGGGTGAACAAACCCATAAATAATATTTGTGTATTCTGTCTGGTTGTTAACTGTTTTATGGAGTTCCCATCTTTCAAAGTCTTGCCAGGTTGTGCATAATATGTATCATTGGTCTCTGTCCTCATTATAGCTATATATTTTACACTAATTCTTTTTTCTGCTAGGTCCTTATGGAACCCAAAAATGCTCTTGGCAAGCAGTATAGGAAGTTATTTAACATGAATAATGTAAGCCAAGTTTTCTTGATTATTAGTTGGGACCATGTTCTTTCTACATCCCTGCAATAAAAGAACTCGTTATTAACAAAACAAGATACAAACTCCAGGTGAAGCTTCATTTTACCAAGAAAGCCTTACAACTGATTTCCAATAAAGCAATGACGAAAAACACAGGTGCTAGAGGCTTAAGAACCATACTGGAGAGTCTTCTTACAGATGCAATGTATGAGGTATAAAACTGTGTGTTTATCACCCCAAACTTGATTTGTTTTTTTTTTAACCCCACACACACATGCACGTTCCCAGAATTGTTATCACACTGGCTTCCCTGTTACCTTTTTTTTTTTTTTTTTTATACATATTGCCATGTCCAGATTCCAGATGTGAAGGAGGGAAAAGATAGAGTGAATGCTGTGGTGGTTGATGAAGAATCTGTTGGTGGAATAGATGCTCCGGGATGTGGGGCCAAAGTACTTCGTGGAGAGGGTGCTCTGGAGAGATACCTTGCCAAGGTCATGTCAACTTCAAAGATGAGCCAATGCTTAACAAAATTACAATGAGGATATACATAAAGTAAATTAGGCTTCTGTTATTAACAAACACTCAATAAAAATTGTTCTCAGAAACGTGAAGGTGCAGCCGAAGCAGAGGTTCAGGAAGCTGAATTGGATGTCTCCTCGACAGCAATGAGCATATAGCATATGTAATTGTAATAATAGCTCTTTCCCTGTAAAGCTTATTCATTCACGAAGTATAGATAAGTTAAGTCATCTTTTATAAGTAGAAGAAGATACATCCGTTGGGGGGAGGAAGAGGGATACACATCTCCATCTGTATGCATTCATTCACTACAATGTTCCTTCTATTTTGGACCATTTAATTTATGATAACCCTTATCAATCAACCTTCTTAATCATGGAATCTTCGTTTGTTCCCCTTCTCTCAATCCCATCTAGAAAGGAGGATTGGAATTTATTGATTATTGTTTTTGTTTTTTGTTATTATTATTAATATTATTATTTTGTTTGTTTGTTTTTGTTTTAGTCTTGATCTTATTTTGTTGCATGTATTAATTTTTTTGGCCTTCAAATTATATAGGGTGTTTGTTTGTGGGTTTTAGGTTTTGAGTTTGATTTATAATTATTGATATTTTTTACTTAGATAATCCAATTATTATTATATGAGATTTACAATCTAATTTAAGCGAAATTCAGGTCAATCCTACTTAAATTCAACGATGGCCTGCAGATTCAACGAAGCACTTAGTTAAGTGAAACTCTTATATCAAGTCCCAAAGGCCACCAAACTTTCACCAAAATCACAGCCTATCCAAGCGAAAGTGAATATCGATCCACTTCAAACTCGATGAAAATTTTCACTTGTCAAAGCTCAATCAAGCAATAAAAGGATGCACATGTCAAATAAGAGAGGACCTAGTATTGTTGCTTGTTGGGGTTAATTCGTGATCACGAGGTAATGACTTCAAAATTTTTTACTCAGGTTAAATTATGAGAAAATTATTAAATTCTCGATTGTAATGTACATTGAATTATGTTAAATTATTTAAAATTAAATTTAATTTAAATTAATTTATGAGAAAATTATTAATTATAATTATTTTATATATATAATAAATATATTAATTAATATTAATATATTATTATATCTGATCTGTGTCAACTTTTATTTTTAATCAAATTGAAATTTTTAACTCAACTTCAATTATTTTATATTGAGTTTGTATTGACTTATCGTAGGTCAATTTTTGCCAACTAGCCTCGATAAAGTAATAGGAGTTTGAATCCACGACCACGGTCACAATTTCCTAAGAGTAGTCGGCAATTTCGTTCATATTTACGAGTGGGTCTAGCTAAAATCTTTGGGTGCGCTGATATTAAATTCGGAAACTACGGGAGTAAATAAGAAATATAGCCAAATATAGGGGCACTTATCTCTAAGAGGTGAAAATAAATAAATAAAACGATTAATTGCTTTGCCGTCCGTCGGGAGATCGAGGGCTAGGGCAGGACGGATGAAAGGGAGCGGCGAAGAACATACGGGCTTATTATGGAAGCTTCCGGAGTTTAAATCCAATCATTTAGGAAAGCTTGGACCTGCGTTTGGCGTTGGCGCGGGTTGCGGTTTCGGTTTCGCCATCGGACTCATTGGAGGTGTGCATCTCACTTTTTATGTTTGGAATTCAATATGACCATGAATATAGTCAGTTGATAATCACCTGTACGCGCTGAAGGTTTTCTCTTCCTGATGCAGGAACTGGCTTCGGCCCAGGAACTCCTGGGTTACAGCTTGGATTTGGATTTGGAGCTGGATGCGGGGTTGGTTTGGGTTTCGGGTACGGTCTGGGAAGAGGAACTGCATATGACGGGAAGCGCAAATTCTCCAACGTTGGAAAATTTCTTCACGACCCTAATGTTCCTTTGCAGTAAGCCTTGGCTCCTCTATCTTTATTAGCTGTATTACATAGCTCTTATCCTATATATATGTTAATATGTGTAACCCATGTTTAGCTTTTTGTTAGAGAATGCATAGCTTTTTACGCAAGTTTTGATCAAAGCCTCACGACCCAGAAAAGTTATCCCCTACTTCTAATCTGTTATCTGTATTCTGTTCATTTGTAACTTTAGCTTTACTGAGTGGTCTCTTTGGAGGACAGTGTGCTTACTGAAGCGATTATGAGCGTGTCATGAATGAAGTTGGGAGGAACTTATAACCTGTATAACCATAGGTAAATTACACTCAGGAAAAACTTATAACTGAGTTCTACAGAGTTTCAATATAAGTTATCTTTGTACTCCCTCCATCCACAAAAGATATGATCATATACAAAAGATAGGACCATATGAGCTGTTTTAATAAATGTAAATTATATTTGTTAATTGTGACAGAATATTTTTTTGGGAAGTCTACCAGTAAGTTAATTTAATGAGGTGAGAAAAATTTTGATATTGAGTTTGTACATAGTGATTACATATTTGTAAATAAATGTAAAGTTAAAAGGGTATAAATTAAAGATTGTAATGGTGTGTTTGTTAGTGGGTTTGGATTCTTGAATAGTAAAAAGTTAGAATTTGAATAATTATTTGATGTGATATAAATAGAGGTTGATATGATGTTTTGAATGTAAAATAAATTTATAGTATAATATATATAAAAAAAATTGTTGTTTGATGTAATATTTTTTAAAAGAAAAAAAATCTGAATAGTAAAAATCTTTGGTAAAATCCACAAAAAAAACACAGCATAAGAGTTTTTTGTTATGAATTTTTTTATTTCACAAACAAAAAGAGAACAAATATTGATTTGGTAAAAAGTAAATAAAAATTGCTGAAGTCAAACTGTACTTTACTGTCATGTCTTATGTTTGATGATAATTTGGATCCATGAATAGCGAAAATCTATTTGACTTGATTGTCATATGAAAACATCATATAAAGATTTGATGGAGTAATATATACTTGTGTTTTGGATTGGTTTTCCGTGTTTGGATTGGTTTGGATTTGAAATTTTTTTAAGTGAAAAATAAGCGTTAGACCATGTGTTTTTGAATGATTTTTTTTTTTTTTTTTTTTTTTTTTTTCTCATTATATATTGTGGAGTGTTGGAAGTTTTTTTGGGTGATTGTATCGGTTTAACTTGAATTTACATAGGAGTGATATATTTGAATCATCGTTGAATTAGAATATAATGTTTTGGAAGTATTTCAGTTTTTTTTTTTTTTTTGTTATTTTATTTTTGGGATTATTAAAAATTTTATGGAAAATGAGATGTGGTGCAAATAGATAATTAATTTAATATTTTGAATAGATAATGGGATTTTTATTTAATATTTTAATGAAAAATTTGGTTTTGAATGTGATGTCATTTTGGTATAAACTGTAATAAATAATGCGAAAGCAAAGCGGAAATTCATCTTGTGATCTTCTTTAACACTTACAGCGTGATTGTTGGTTCCAGTGACGAGATCAGTGCTCTGGTTGATGAGCTGGTTGTGAATACGAAAAAGCTAATTCAAGCAACCTCCAGGGAGGTGGACAAATGGAGAAGATACTGAGATCCTCACAGTAACAGCATTTTAATCAGATTTTGTGCATGATGTACTGTTTCCTGTTGGTCGGCTACTACCTGAGTTGATGATCTTAGAGAGATGCCTGTGTTTGCTAGAAAATATACATTGTATTTGGCTTGCTTGCGCTAGTAAAAATGGATAATGCAAGTTGCAACTTCTTGCCCGATGCTTGTAAATGCTCAAGTTGATGAAAGAGCAGCAACTAACGAAACGAACCAAATATGTGAGGCAAAGTTGTTAGATTGAAATCACAGAAGCAAGCATGTGGCAAAATAATAATATAATAATAACAATAATAATAAGGATACAGCTTGTGGAGAGAGGAATATCAGAACTATGTGGATAGCTCTCGTTATCCTGAGGGCGGATAATTTTGACGGGTAATATTCCACGTCTGCACCATCATCTGCGACCTCAACCTATCAGAAAGCCGGATCAGATTGCGTATCTCGCGTGCTGACCAATCAGACCGAGTCCCACTTGGCCCTCCCGTGTCCACACAAGTTGGCTTTTTTAGTTACAGTTTCAACCCCTTCAACTCTGTCCCGCCCGCTCCTCACACCATTCCTTCCTTCCTCCCTCCCTCCCCATCAGTCGGTCAGTCAGTCAGTCCCACCGATGGCTTCTCTCGCAACCTCCGTCGGGGTGTCCGAAATGTTCGGCAACCCCCTCAGCTTCACTGCTGCATCTAGGTCTGCTCCTACGCCTTCCAGCCCAGCCACCTTCAAGACTGTGGCTCTTTTCTCCAAGAAGAAGGCGGCCCCCAAGGCCAAGCCGGCTCCAGTCTCCTCCGCCGACGAGGAGCTCGCCAAGTGGTATGGTAAGTCAGTCATATACAGGGTCATGTTAATCACTCTCCCTCCCCCAGCGCTCTTCTCTTCTCTTCTCTTCTCTCCTCTTCAAGTTTTTATTTGGACCAAGCACGCTAGACTAATGTCACGCAACGGGTCCTCATTTCAGGGCCTGACAGGAGAATCTTCTTGCCCGAGGGGCTATTGGACCGATCAGAGATCCCCGAATACCTGACAGGAGAAGTGCCTGGAGAGTAAGTTTCCATTTGTTCCACTTTTTACAAACAAACTCAGACAAAGAATTTTTTTTGAAACTTGAATCTACACACTGCATCGATGCAGCTATGGGTACGATCCGTTTGGTCTCAGCAAAAAACCTGAAGACTTTGCCAAGTAAGTAGTGATAACGATGCGCCTGTTTGCATTGAACTACGACACCAACAACAGAAGGTAGTGAATCATGGAGGGAGGGTCTGACTGTATTACATCTAACAAACTTGTGTAGATATCAAGCCTATGAGCTGATTCACGCCCGATGGGCCATGCTTGGTGCTGCTGGTTTTGTAATCCCTGAGGCCTTCAACAAGTTTGGAGCCAATTGTGGCCCTGAAGCTGTTTGGTTTAAGGTATACATATTACCGTGTACACAATCCTCTTTATACCATAAAAGTTTCTGTAATCATGCCTGAGTTAAGTTTTTGCTGTAGACTGGTGCTCTGCTTCTTGACGGGAACACACTGAATTATTTTGGAAAGAACATCCCCATTAATCTTGTTGTTGCTGTGGTAGCTGAGGTTGTGCTCGTTGGGGGTGCAGAGTATTACAGAATTATAAATGGCTTGGTATGTCAGATCTTCCCTTCAAATATCTCCCCTTCCGACTAGCGAAGCACTACTGCCAACAGAATATAATCATAAATGTGGGTGTCTTCTTAGGGTGTGTTTGTTTGGGGGTTTGGATTTTGGATTGGGATTTGAATAGTAAAAATTTTGAATTTGAATAGTTGTATGATGTGATATAAATAGGATTTGATGTGATGTTTTGAATGTAAAATTGATTTTTAGTATAATATAAAAAATAAAAAATAGGTGTTTGATGTGATATTTTTGGGAAGAAAAAATTAAATAAATAGTAGAAATCCTTCAAAATCCTTCAAACAAACACACCCTTAGTTTTGGGTCGACGTTTATTACTCATTGTCGGTGACCAAGATAGAAACGTGCTGCAGGATCTGGAGGACAAACTGCACCCTGGTGGTCCTTTCGATCCATTGGGACTTGCAAAAGACCCAGACCAGGCTGCACTCTTGAAAGTCAAGGAGATTAAGAATGGCAGACTAGCCATGTTCGCAATGCTTGGCTTCTTCCTGCAGGCTTATGTCACCGGGCAAGGCCCCGTTGAAAACCTTGCAGCACACTTGAGTGATCCTTTTGGCAACAATTTGCTCACTATCATTGCCGGATCAGCCGAGAGAGTTCCTACTCTGTAATTTCTGTATATGTACATCTTGTGAAATTTGTATGGACGAAATGCGATTCAACTGGGTGCAGTCAGGCAATGTCAATGTTATTGGAATACTAAACGATTCTGCTACAAGAGATAAGTAACAACTGAGGATATGTATGGCCGTGTGTTTAAATTTTGACGACTCGGTAGAGTACCACATTCCTATCTATGCATTCATTAATCACGAGCTAGCATGTAATGTGTGCTGAAGGCTCAATTTCCCCTGACATCTAAATTATTAAACTAAATGAATCAGAGATGGGACACTCCAAATGGCTCCATCACCTTCTCGGCAAGCATTGCTCAACTGATTTGCATATGCGCTGCCAATCGCAAGACGCTACACACAAGTTCCTCGGTTGCGACTTGAACTCACAATCCGCTACGTTCTCGAGTTCGAGTCTTATCATGTGTAATTTTGGCATAATCCAATTTTCTTAACAGTTTGACCTTTTAGGTAAAAAAGACATCATTCTGATTTTAATATAATACTTATTTTTTATTTTTTATGTTATACTATAAATTATTTTTATATTTAAAATATTACATATTTATATCAAATCATACAGTTATTCAAATTTAAATTTTTTATCATTCAAATCTTAAATCAAAACTCTCAAACAAATACACCATGTGTAAATATATATACAGATACAGAAGAAGCTGAAGTTGGACAGCTGGTGGAACTGAGGATCTGCCGTAATGATTATATGACATCACATCACATCCGAGCTGGGTGGCTGCGGGCATCATATAATATAAATTATAACGAAGTGTTGTTGATCACATGGATTGTGAGGGACGGGTCTAAAGTTCATGTTAGAAGGCAAGGCAGCAATCTAAAACTGGGAATAAAGTGCGGAGAAAAGGGGTGTGTCATGGAAGGAATTAGAAATTGCTTACACAATACCTGCATTTATCACAAGCCGTTGCAAATGGATAGGCATGCAATATGATATATTAAAATACCTCTCTCTCTCTGTAGATTTACATATATATATATATGGGTACGTAGGATACTGGATAGTTACATGCCTGGCTGCATAAAATATAACATAATATAATGTTGATAAAGAATAGTAGATGTGGTTTGGTATCCCGCGCCATGATCATGTATCAGCTGGTACTAACAACAACAATAATAATAATGTTGGTGATGGGATCAGCCACAGCGGACCAAGGTGGAGGGTGCTGCCCCGTTAACAGTAGCAGTAACAGTACCACTGCTAGTCATGCAATTGGTAATGCGTCCGCCGGGCAGCAGCAGCTGGGCGGCCAAGACAACAACGACGATGGTGCGGCGCAGGCTTCAGCACTCTTCGTATTTGGTGACTCCTTAGTGGACAACGGGAACAACAATTTCCTCAACTCCATCGCCAAATCAAACTACTACCCTTACGGTGTGGATTCCAATGCTGGCCCAACCGGCCGATTTTCCAATGGAAATACCTTTGTCGATTACCTCGGAGCCTGGTTGGGCCTCCCAGCCCCTCCTGCATTTGCAGATCCCTCCACCACTGGACCTCGGATTCTCGGAGGAGTTAATTATGCTTCCGCAGCTGCTGGAATCCTGGACGAAACTGGCCAGCACTATGTAATTATGATCATTGATTCCTCTCCTCTTACGAATTAATTTATGTGTGTGTACGTGTGCGTGTGTTCACTTACTGAATGAATTGATTGCAGGGGCAGAGGTACTCGCTGAGCCAGCAGGTAATCAACTTCGAGACCACGGTGGGCGAGCTGAGGGCTGTGCTGGGGGGGCAGGCCAGCCTGAGCAAGCACCTCTCGAGATCCATAGCGCTCCTGGTCTTCGGGAGCAACGACTACATCAACAACTACCTGATGCCCGCCATGTACCCCTCCAGCTTCGACTACAGCCCCTCCCAGTTCGCCAACCTCCTCCTCACGCACTACGCCCGCCAGCTCACCGCCCTCTACAGCGTCGGCCTCCGCAAGTTCGTGGTGGCGGCAGTGGGCCCCCTGGGATGCATCCCCAACCAGCTGTCCACGGGGCAGGCCCCCCCCGGCAGGTGCGTCGACTTCGTCAACCAAATACTGGGCGCCTTCAACCAGGGGCTGCAGTCGCTGGTGGACAGGATGAACAACGGGAGCCACCCGGGATCCATGTTCGTGTACGGCAACACCTACAGCGCCATGGGCAGCATACTGAACAACCCGGAGCGGTACGGGTTCAGGGTGGTGGACCGGGGGTGCTGCGGGATAGGCAGGAACCAGGGTCAGATCACGTGCATGCCATGGACTCCGCCATGCCCCAACCGGAACGAGTATGTCTTTTGGGACGCCTTCCACCCCACCCAGGCTGTGGATGCCATCCTGGCTCACAGGGCCTACGCCGGCCCTCCTTCTGACTGCCACCCCATCAACGTCCAGCAGTTGGCCCTCATTACTTTCTCCTAGTCCGAGCGAGCCCTACCTAAATTTGTTCGACTCCACTCCACTGCCAAATGCCAAATGCCAATCATAATTATATCAATAATCATGTCGTCCTTAACATGCATGCTTGCCTTGCCATTAATATACATGGAATTTGAAAGTCGACTGTACGTATGCAGTACTATTACTACTACTACTATATATATATATAATACATATATATGTTTGGATGATTAGATTTTGATTTGATTTGATTTGATCGGTAAGAATGAATCTTACGGAACGACACACACACTTAAAAAAACAAGCTAAGCATTAGCTCATTTATTGACGCCTTCTCTTTTGATTGCTATTCTTTTCTTTTTTCCATTCAGTCCATAAAAAATTTTGTACAGTGGCTCAAGTTTTAAAGGAAAAATGTAGAGACACTTCGAACCAAAACCCTCAGTTCGGGCGGGATTGAATTTTTAAAAAATCAATGGTCTGAATTGAATAGATCTAATAATCCGATGGCTTTTGTTGCTCTTCCCAAATCCCTTGTTTTTTTTTTTTTTGAAATGAACGGTTGATATTTAATTTATAAATTAACTTATTTTATGTTTTTACTAATTAAATTATAATATACATTAATTAGTTTTAATCATATTTTATAATTGATAATGATTACTTCGTATTTTATAAAATTTAATTACTATTTATATATTTTTCAAGATAATACAAAGATTTATTAAATTACATTTGGAATCAAAATTAATGGTAAAAATTAAAATAAAAAAGTAAAAAAATCGTGATTTTTAATTAGGAAATGGTGATTCTTAAATCATAATCAAACTTGTGCACCTGCCATTAGATTTGATTGTAATTTGACATTTTAAAAAATCTGATAATTTCAAACTGAACTGCTTGGACAAGTTTTAAAGAGATAATATTATTAATTTATTTTTTTTCTAAAAAAATAAAATTTTAAAGTTTTAATAAAAAAATCAAAAAATCAAAAAATATGAATGCACCGCGGACATCGAGACGCACGCGCATTGTCCGAACTGTGTCGAATTGCGAGGGACTTAGGCTTCGACTAGCAGTGGCCACACCATCCTCCAGCCGTTCGGTTCTAGGGTTACATCTATCTATCTTTCAACAATGGCCTCCACAAGTTATGCTTCAAAGAGTCCCCGGTATCGTTGTTTGCAATTGCACCGTCTTCATCGTTGCTTTTTCTCGGCCAACTGCAATTCCTCTTCCGCTTTCCCTCTTGGCACCGGTTACACTTGTCCACAACGAGACGCACGAGATTTCGAACTTGAAGATGATGCCGTCCCCATCTCTGGAACCAGCAGACCTCTTTCCCACATTCTCAAAGAGTTGAATAAGAGAGTACCGGAAACCCTCCTCAAACACCGTCCAGAACCAGCTGGCTCCTCCGTCAAATATATGCCATGGTTTTTCTCTCTTCCGAATTATCTACCTCTTTGCAGTCCAGTATATTCATTCTTAATTTTTGATTCCATGTATATGCCTTATCTTCAGCCTGTTTCCATTTTCATTGTCATGTTGATCCATCTTCTGCTTTCGGCAATCGCTCCCCTTCAGCTGCGAGGGGTTCGCATTCTTTTCTCTATGTTGTTTAGTTTAGGAACATGTGCCCACAAAACCCATCATCACACACGGAAGATAGCTGGATATTCTGTGATTTTTGGCTTTTAAGAACAATAAAATAATTACTTGATATCTTTTGTATCTTCTAAATACCAAAGATTTAAGTGCGCTTACACATGTGCATGAGGTCCAAGGCATTCCAGAGGAAAATTAACATGTTATCCCTCTTACTTTACTTAAAAGAAACTGTTCATATGCTCTATTTTCAGACGAGAAGCTATGCTCTTATTAGTTACATGCTTCATTGAAGAATTTCTATCCTTTGCAGGCATATAGTGAATCGAATTATGAACTTGCACGCTCCAGGTGTGCTCGAAAGCTACTTAAATTGTGCTAAAAAGTGAGAAATTTGATGTCAATGGTACACACTGTTATGATTATGAATGCTTTTTCCTTGTAGAATGGTCTGGTGAGGTTAGAAGCATCACTTACTCAGCTGATGGGAAAACTGTATCTGTTGTGTATCGTGTAACACTTTATGGGACTGATGCAGAGGTATTGTCTCATTTTCCAAGTGCCTTTCTTATCTCCACGTTTAGCATATTTGTAATCGTTCATATTGGTAGCAAGGTGATAACATAGTGACTACGATTCACTTATAATTACCTGGCTATGAATAATATTTACCTCAACGAATCATGTCCCTTCCAATGCTTTCATATTATTACTATTAGTAGTATGTTTCTTAATTAAAGTGCCATATCTATGGCCTGCTGAGATTATATGGAGTACTATGTATATCAAGTTTCCATTTATGAGTGATAATTAATTGATATCTATATGGGCAATTCATTGTGAGTTGCATTAATATCATTGTCATGGAACGATGTCAACCGACTGTATGTCACTATGTAGGCTAGAGTTATTCTCTACTTAAATTACAGCTTCCCCACTGCGGCTTTTGGTATTAGTCAGGAAGAAGAAATGTGATCTTGAATTTGTGTTATGACAAGATTGTCAGACAACTGTGCAAATACAATTGTGTTTCTATCATGCCTGAGACTAACTTATGACGAGATTGTTCCATGTGATAGATATTCCGGGAATCATCAGGCAGTGCTAGAGTTGGTGAAGCAGGGTGTGGAGATCCTGTGCAGAAGGCAGAAGCGATGGCATTTCGCCGGGCTTGTGCCCGCTTTGGGTTGGGGCTCCATCTTTATCATGAAGACATGGACTAGTGTGCTGATACCAGCAACTTGAGATTACTGTGAGGTGGCTGTAGGCACCCTTCTACGTGCGTGAGTGGATATGGGCGGACATTGAACTGATGATACTGATAGTGCTCAAAAAGAGTATGACATGAATTTTGAGAGAAAGGTCTTGGAAATAATTATGAAGACTGAAAAGAAGTGGAGTGAACCATTTAAAAAAATATGTGAAAAAAAAGAAAAAAAAACCAAACATTGGAGGCATAATAATTATTAAAGTGTATCTCATGTCTATATATTTGAAAATTTAATTTGGGCCGGAGCCAATAATAGCGAGTTCAAATCTGCTACTGTACAGTACCTCCGCGGCCGAAGCCCAATCAGTCCTGGACATGGGCCCGATTGGACTGGGCTACTTCTTTTCCCTTGAAACGCGCGCGCTCCTCACTTTCTGACCTTTACTACATGCAATGCAAATACACTAGTCCGCCCGGATCCTGTTCTTTTTTTATTCTTGCAGTCGCCTAAATTTTAAATTTTAATCTTAATTTTAGTTTTATGCTTCAAATGTTTCTTTCCATCGACCGCCTATAAAGAGGAGAGGAGACGTGACCGCCGCAGCTCATCGGAGAGAGTCCCCGCTCATCTCGACTTTCCATCGGAGGAAGACCCCAAGTACAGATATGTTGAAGATGGCGAGGCGACTCCTGCAGCACTCCTCAAGGTGAACAGCGCTTCTTTCATATTCTCTTATCTCGTTCTCACCTGCAAAACGAAAAAACCTTTTCCTCCGTTGTCTTGTTTTCGGAACTGGATTTCCAATGAGTTTTGAGGAAAACTCCTCCGCATTTTCCATTATACGTTAGGTATAGTTCCTATCTTATGCCGACATTGTTTTCTTTGGGCTCGCGGCTGGGGCTCAGAGATTTGCAGTTTTAGTCTGATTAGGGTTTCGGGTTAAGTTTTGTTTATGTTATTTCTGTGCTCTGGTGGTTCGTATGCTTGCAAGTATGTCGTAAGTCTATGAGTATCGCATCTTTCTTTAACTTCGAACTCCTAGTCGTTCCTGATTCTAAAGTGGTCATTGGTCAAGATGTTCGCCTGCTGGTTTGGCGACGGAATATTTAAGCGTCCTAGTACCGTCCAATAGTTGATTCTTCTTTCCAATTAGTCTTCTTCTATGTGAAGCAGGGCTGCTTCATCCCGAAAGATTCTTGTTACTGCAACTCCAAGCAACTTCAGATTTTTACGTGGCATCACTTCTGAGACTGGGATGCCTTCTGCTATACCTACTTTAATACGTGATGGTATCACCGACATATGAGTACTATTTATTGATCTTCCTGAGGTGGATTATTCCTAATTATGATTCTTACTTTTTCTTTTTCAGGGAAATCCGCAGCCAAAATATCAGCATCTTATTCAATTTTCAAGGGCAAAGCTGCCCTGGCTGCTGATCCTCTGTCGCCAACTTTTAGTAAATCGGCAGTATGCTCTAAAACTAAAATATTGTGCTGCACTCATTGCTTTTTTTTTTTTCCCCTGTTAAGAGCTCCAATGGGTTTGGTTACAGTGCTCGATCTTTGCACCTTCTTTTGTAGTCTGGTGTTTACAGAGTTGAACGTCGTGGAGTCATTATGTTAACATTTTGGCCTGCTAATGGTGATCTAAAATATGATTGGGAGAAGAGGCAGGTAATCACTTTTTTAAATTTACAGCTGTCATGTCCTAGGAGTTACTATTTTCTCTGCCTAATTTGCAAGTGTCTTTATAATTAATATTCCTATAATGAACTCGAGCAGTATATTCTTATGCACGCTGCAGAAATTTGCTTTGTCAGCCACAGAGGTTGGATCCCTGATCAGTTTGGGTTCTGAAGATTCTTGCGAATTCTTCCATGATCCATCCATGAAATCCGAGTATTTTTTTTTTGTTCTCAACTGTCACTTATTATGCATTTTTAAAATTTTTATGTTTCAATATTCTCCTGTTATCTTAACCCTTCAACTTGCAAACCTCTACTACTGTCAATTTGAAGTAAATTGAATTTTGGTGCCCAGTAATGCAGGCCAAGTTAGAAAGAGTTTATTGATTAAAGCACATTCTGATGGAAGTGGTTACTTAATATCTTTAAGTACGTACTCCTTTTCTAGACAACATGTTCTACTCAAATACCCCCATTTGTGAAACATTGAGTATTGGAGTTAAATGTAATTAAGTACTCAAACCTAATCCATCTGTGATGATGAAATTGCTTCATTACTTTTGGTGTTAATGATAGATGCTTATAATCTTATTCTTAATAGAGAACCCGAGTTGTTCTTATATCAATTATGTTTATTATCTGCAGCTGTGGTCAATAATATCCTGAAAACAAATGACAAATTTTGTGTTCCTGTCACTACTGCTGAATTTGCTGTCATGCGAACGGCTTTCACGGTATGGATCCGTTATTGTATTGATTGTTTGCATTTCCTGGTTGTTGTAGAATCATGGAGGATAAATGGTAGGTCCTCTATGAATGTGTGTGCGCGGTAAGAGTGGTAGCGAACAGTAGCAGGCTGAATAGCAGATAATTTTGAAGTCTGCTGAATGCTGCTAAACACCATTTGCTTTTGGTGTATCTGTTCTGCCTTTAATTTTACCTGCCAGTGGTTGCCGTGGGCAGGAGCATTAGGTCATGAAAGCTCTACATTGTTTTCTATTTGACAGTGTTGTGATTCTTTGTGTTTTTGGATGCAGTTTGCCTTACCTCACATCATGGGCTGGGACCAGTGCACAAATCAGCTTCCGCGGCAGGCTGATCAGAGTACACCGCCTATGGCGGCAACTGAGTGGGACAGATGAGTGTTTCATGCATGCGTTTGCTGATCTTTGGCAACTGAATGGGACAGACACCGAGTGCGGATCGAGTGTAGTGTTTTGTGCGTGTGCTTTGCTTGCTATTTTTGTTCCTTACTTGGTTAATCACCCCGACAGGCACCGTCAGCTTTTTTGTTGCTTATGTATGATATGATGCAACCATTGATCATTATTATCACGCCCTGCCTGCCTGCCTGGGTGTTGAACGTGGGAGTGGAACTCCGCACAGACGGCTTGACTCTAGAAATTAACACCAGGTTCCACCCCACCCTTTGTGGTCCGGTTCGTTCGTACCAAAATCCTTGGTATGGCAGAATTACGTATGAAAAATCATATATATTTCTGGATAATACACACACATATATTCATCTTCAAGGAAAATGCAAATGCATATAAGCTCTCAATGCATAGCAATCTCCACATCTTCCATTATTTTCATCGAAGGTCGCTACTGGAGCTCCTCTCTTGCTGTTGGTAAAATCTTTGATGATATTGGGGACCTTGACCGTTGGCGAAGCCATCTCCTTCCCCATTTTATTCCCACGGAGCCAATAGAGATCTTCTTCCCAAACCCCCTCCTTTCCTCATCACCACCACAAGCTCTCAATTGTAATAGGTTGGATGGTTTCTTCTCGAGCACATTCTCCTCGGCTTAAGGTTCTTCTCGGCGCTCAGTTTCACATTGTAAGTGCAAAAGTATGCAAAGAACAAAAAGAAAACCATAGAGGGGTGAATCTTATATATAAACATTATATAACGAATTGGATTTATCACAGATCAAAGTATATTTACAATTTGATAAGAAAATAGAAACTAAGTAACAGAAAATTATCAATTCGGGCAAAAGGTAATCCATGCATTTTTGAAATATTTCGGGAGGTTTCCCCTAGCTTAGCCTCTGCAATTCAGCTCGCCCTCCGGGGCACCCACTATGTCGTACATTGTCCGCATGCTGGATGAAACTTTTATTGACTCAGTTCCAGCTCAGAGTCTTGGGTGTGGACTTTAGCACATTGACTTGAAATATGGAGTGAAGTTGGAATAGTGTTTTAGATAATTCTATTTTATATGTCATCTCGCCAATTTTTGTAAGTATCGGGAATAGACCCTCGTATCAGGTCTTTGTGCGTATCTCAAACATAACTATATTGGTACAATTCTCTTTGTTTGAACTCACTCTCGGAATACTCGTTCTTTATTTGCCCGCTTCTTTCTCATCTTCTAAGATTTCTTTAGATAAAGTTGGATTATTTTTGCATGATCTTTTCAATATTTGTGAAGTGAAAGACTAAAGTTTAGTCCTTTTATATGCCTTCATCAAATTTTATTATTGTGTCGTTGACTAAAAGCAAGTACTACTAAGAAAAGAACAAAAATACTTATCTAAAATATCTTTGTATTAGATTTTTTTCCATATGTTAATTTTTTTCTAATTCAATAAAAGTACATATATATTTTCATCAAAATTATTTATATTTTAATATCAATATAAATATTATTAAATAAGAATTATATATTATATTTGAATTATTTTAAATATTTTATTTTATATTTTATGCTTATTTTTAAAAAAGGTAATAATATTTTCTAAAAAATAATTTATGCATGTATTTTTATTAAATTCATTATTTTTTAATGAAATATATTAATTCTATTTTAAAAAATTATATTCCCCCGTCCGTCTTTCTTTAAGGATTACAGTTACTTAACATTAAAAATATATTTATATTTATATTATTACAAGTTTGTATTATATTTTGATATAATAATTACTAAAAAAAAAAATTAAGTAAAAAATAAATTGGACCCTAAAGCCAAAAAAAAGATAGTATTTTATTTTTACTATATTCTTAACTTTAAAAATTTAAAAAGTAAAACTATACTTATAATGCTAAATTATACTATTCAATATCATATATATATATATATACATAAAAACAAAAAAACATAAAAACGTATATTATCTCTCCTCCATGTGGAGGAGAGAGAAGATAAGATCGATTCTGTCTTTCCGTTCTTGTTCTTGGAAGAGAACCGTTTCAGCCACATTAATTTTATTTTTTTTAATTTTTAAATTTTTATTTTTGATGATTCGGCAAAATGGTCAGAGAGTTCTTTGTGAGTGCTCTAACCAAACACCAACACAATCTTTAACATGGCAGGATGTTCGTCTCTCGCATTTTCTGCAGAGCTCCTCCCGTGCCAGTTTGTAGCCTTCGAATCTACAAATCTGTAAGACATCCTTAATGCTTGGGGCAACAACCAAACATTTGTACTCTTCAATTGAAGTATTACAAATGCCCGAGGATATAAATTTGCCACTTCTTCAGCTATCCCACCTTCTGTGCAAAGTATAACCTTGCATTGATAATGTTGCACTCCAATTCCCTATAGTGCTGGCATTCAACATTCTAATCCTGCTCTCTGATGTTCTTTTTCGAAGTGTGAATCGCACCCAACACACACCTTTTTCTTACTAGACTGAAATTACAATTTTAATCTTGGGCCCTATATCTCATTTGAGTCGAACAATGCCCTCAACAGAACAAGATTGAATGAGGTGGTGGATTATAAGGTTGCCTGCCCAAGGGGCATCAGATGACCATTGCCATTTTGCTGAGCTTGTCCAAGATCATTTCTGCATTTAAGCAGAGAGGAGAATCAGCACAATAGGAGGGAATAAAAAACCTGGAGAAAACACGAGACAGTATCGGATAACATTTAGAAAGCAGTAAGTAGACACATAAATAATCTCAACACCTCGGTATTTGGTGAACATCCTGCATGGACTGTTAATACACTTTTATGTTTCTCCACTATTTTCTTATCCCAGTTTATTGATATTCTTAATGTATACACGACATTGCCACATATCATCAACCCACTGGAACTTTTGACAGTCCATTAATTATTACAATTGCAACCTCTCGCCATGCCGCCTCCTAATCAAGGATATATAGATGTAGTCAAGCAAATGAGTCTCAATTCATGTGTTCTGCCCTACCCGAGTCCTGGCATCGAATGGTAATTTCTACTGTGGTTGCAGTGTGTCAGAATATATCCTAGTATTACAAACAAGCAGAGATTAGCGTGTAATTAAATGTAATACAAGCAACTTTGAGAACAGCTGGCTGCTAACCTCAACTGCACACAAAGGCTTTCATGTCTCTAATATCACCTAAAATTTTGAATGCAGCAAACAAGAAAGTGAAAGAACAAGAGACTTAATTGCATAGTGAAATAACTCCAACAAATTCCAAACAGTTTCAATGACATCACATAAGCAACTCCTGTGATACAAGGAGCTATCAGCTTAATGTTTCAAATCTAGAAAATAAATATATTCTGAAAATGAAAAGGGACCGAAAAGGATAGCACTCTTAAGAATACTCTGACATTTGCACACATGACACATGGGATGCAAGATACGGGAAACTCGTGAATAAGATAGTGGAAGGAAAATGAAGAGCTCCCAAAACAAAACTTAACTATCATCATGCGGCTAATAAAATGGGATGTTGACTGTTCTAAAAATTGGAAGCACATTCTCATTGTGCCCACATTATCTTTTGCGGTTGACTATTTAACAACTTTTATATTGGACAAGAAAAACATAAACAGCACATTACATTACAAAAAGGAAGGGCTACAATCATAATAAAAGACACAATATTCTACTTGCTTCTACTAAATCCCAAATCAATTGACAGCAATACCAAAACAAACACTATCAATTAATACATTACTTTGAATCAGAAACACTTCAAACACTTTCACTAATGATTTTCTTGTACTCTAATTTGGATATGATTATCAATATATAATTATTAAATAGTAGTGAACTGTCAAATTTTGAAAAATGGCAATAGCATTCACACAGCATTGGAATAGCAGAAGACTGATAATATGCATTGAGAGGTTACAATAACAATAGGACGGGAGGAAACAGGGACCCCGTAAATTCACACTAACCTTATAGTTACTTTTTAGTCTTGTCAAGAACTTCAATGTATCTCTTTTGGATCCCATACTGCTCAACAAGATGTCTTGCAAGATCATCAATGACACCTCCTTGGACTAAAACTTCAAGGCCCTTTTTACCTTTGTTTATTAAGGATTGAAAATTCAAATTAATTATCATCTTAAACACGCATAAATGTAGACTGAAAGAGGATGTTAAAAGCATCTACACAGTTAAATAAATAGAAAGTTCAGACTAAATTTTTTTATACAACCACAAATGTGTGGATAAAGTGGATACAACTCAATGATTGGAAATTCTTCACATTATAGAATAGACTATAGTTTTAGAAACAGAAGTAGCTTTAATGAAGTCTTACACCAATATGTCATGAAATGTATTTTACTCACAAGTCCTCTCCCTACAAGATAATAATAATAATAATAACAATAATAATAATAATAATAATAATAATAATAATAATAATAATTAAGAAAAAATTATGTCTCTAATATAACGATATTTTCATTTGATTGTCATATTATCATGAAAAAAATTACAACGCTCATATATAATTCTTCAAAAACAGCTTCATCCCACATGTGCGTGACTGTGTTAGCACAACGAAAACTCAATGATTATTTAACAGCTCTATCTTAATTACATTCAAAATTACAACTATATATATATATACATATATATATATACTAGCACTTAAATCTGTACCCCTTAAAATTACTAATTGCTCATATCCCACATAATCTTGTACATGTGAGCATGAAAGCAGTTATACATACCCACCTTTTTCTTTTTGTACAATCCACAATTTCTTCGAAAACTGTAACATGACTATGATGCAGACCAAGTAGTTGCATATGCCAGAAACTATATGCAGCACATATTTTCAAATAATAGAGTATACTTCTGCTTTAGGGCAATGAACCAGACACATTCATACTAAGAGACCAGGGGATCAAACCAGTTTTTAATTTTCCTCATTTCCCAATGCAAATCACAGATGCAGAAGCAATCCACAATTCCACTAGCAGTTAAAAAACTATGAGAAAAAAACATGACGATTAGCTTGAAGGCATACCAGGAAGTTCAGATACTGTTGTACTACAAGCGAACTTCTTCTGCAACTCTGAAGCCAATGTCTCTGCATCTATCAAAAAGGACTCCAGACCAGAAAGTTTTGTAACTTTTTTGTTCCCCTGCCTTCGTTCCGTAACTATCTGGAGTGGTTTAAGGGAACCTTTTCGAACGACAGTATCACTTCCTCGCGTCACTACATGGTGGGCTTGCATTCGGCTGACAAAAATTGGACCAATATCTTTTTTATGGATTTCAGTTGGATACATCCCACCTTTCTTTATAGTGCCCTTAAACAAAGCATCACACAAAGTTGCATCTAAAATCACAACAGACTTCTCTGCTTGTTTTGCTAACTTTTCCTTTTCAATGTATCCAAAGACTACTTGAGAAGCTTCTGAAGCATTATACAGTTTGCCAGTGTCTGCTCCAATGGCAGAAAATATAGAGTTCACATGAACATTCGGCTTGTAAAGCTCCACAACATCAAATAGTTTATGCGGCTGTCCTTCACTAGCAGCACTTGTTGCAGATTGCTCATGCTTATCCACTTTCTTCTTCTCTGGCTTGAAAGATAAGTAGTCTGAATGATTACGGTTTACTGCAACTAAAGATACCTCCTTTTTGTGTTTATCCTCTTTAACTGAGATCTGACATCCAGTAAAATGTCCAATACGCAACATTATCAGCATCATATAGATAATATATTTCACAGAAAATTGATTAGTTCATGAATAAAAATTTATCTAGATTAGTGTAATTATCCAATCAATGTATGTATATACACAATCCTATCTATTGGTGGGAAGATGTTTAACTAAATAGTGTCACCACAACATTAATGTAGGAGAATTTCCAAATAATTATATCAAATGAAATAGTTAAAATCATTCAAAAACCTTTATCTTGGGAGCAAACAATTGTTTATAAGAATGTCATTTCAGTCCTATAGGCGGCATCTCATTATTTTGGTCTTTAAGTGGATTATCTATGATAATAATCTTGTATCTCACTAAGTTGTTTTAATGATTTTGTTTTAGTGCATGACACTCATGCATGACTTATAAATCCTTCATGGTATACTTCCATAAACATGCGTCAATATCATACACAATACAAGACTATCAGAGCAAAGACAAGTGAGATACAAAGCTTTTTCATACGAGGCTCAGTCAAAAGACCAAAATGACAAGGGAAAGTACAAGAACAAACTGCATTTTTCTTGTAATTGTTTTTTCTATGGTTTACTTTATGATAACATTAAAAGAGAGGGGAAAAAATTAACTCACCACTCCGGTTACAGATTTGGATTGTAGCCACTTAGACAATTTCTTATAAGAGGATTTCTTTATGTCTAAGGTAATACCAGAAGGTCTACAAGGAAGCACATGGCTAGACCTGTGAAAACACAAACAACCAAACTAGGTATGAATTTCCGTGGATCTAGAAACAGGTAATAACTAATAAGCACAACAAACAACAGAACGAAAAGTCCAGATTGAATGTAGCCACAATAAAATGATGAAGAGAAAGTGTAACCAGAATAGGATAATTTTTATTTTTTTTTAAAAAAAGCATGACATTACTTCTGATTTACACCTAGTTGTGGTAGTGGGAGAAACCTAAAGTATGACACTTCCCGCAGAATAATTGGATAATTTATTAACCACACCCCCCCCCCCTCCCTCCTCCCCCCCACTATCGTTAGCAGAAAAGAAATTTTTTGCTGAAATGCAAATATACTTAATTTTTATAGAAAGACTTATTAAACGTAAGATTTAAAAAAGATATATATTAAGAGGAAATTGATTAGTGCTAAAAACATTACAGATAAAGTTATCCACTTAAAAGCACTTCATGCATTAGGGCAACCCATGTAGAGAAATCTGAGGGATTCCATGGACAATTATTGAAAATGCGAAATATGACGTAAATAACTGAGAATAACAAGCATAAAAATCAACTATGAATAGTTTCACAACTCATTACCATAATATACTTCCTGGAATAGGAAGATCCTTATCTTTTACTGTTGTATGCAAGGCTTGCAAGAGACACTTGTCCAGCAACATATCCATATCCTCAACAGATAATGGATGTTGTTCACTCAAACTAGACCCAACACACAATCCACTTTCTTCAAATTTCAAATCAACCATAGCGGTGGTTATTTGCTCACTAACTCCATTCATCACTATTGGATCTTCCATGTCTGCATAATCAGGAATAGTGGAAGCTCCATCAGTGGTGCTAGCCTCTGGCATATGTTCGATTACATTTGTTAACTTCACTAAGGAGTCATCATCACATGAGTCAGAAGTCTTGACAGGAGAAGACAAAGCAGGATCCTCTAATACAATATCTTGTAAGAAACCAGCATTTGGAACACAACATTTTTCGGCCAGTTCCCTGGGAAATCAGAACATAAAAAGGCAAACGAATATAAAGTCAGCTATTCAGTATATCTCAATACAGCAAAGTCATTTTGCATAGGTATAGCTCCAAGCTGCTTTTACCAAAGTGAATCATGGTAGTAGTGACCTATTTTTAATGCTTTTCCTCGCAAACCAGCTTTCAATGCTTCTGTGCTACTCATGGTGGTTGTCCCTACCTAAAATTTCCACCAACTAATTAGATAAGAAACTTTATATTTCTATGGGAACCACCATATGTTCAGAGAGCTCACTGCTATTGGAGCTGGATTTCCAGGAACTTTGACAGTCCATGGTTCACCAGCAGAAAATGATGGAAGACTTTCAGCATGAATTTGGATGCCAGGAAACATCAAATCAGCTCCACCAAGCACAAATCGAGAAACCTCAGCCCCTTTCAGTAGAAAAGCAGGCAAAAGATGTGGAACCTTCCACAAGGCAAAAACTGCAATAAAATATAAAGGCAAAAGAATATCAAATGTAGCTTGCTAAAGATTACACTGAAGAAAATGTTTCTCAGAGTAGAAACATCAGCTTATTTCACATGAGAAAAGTGATTTTCCACACTCCTTGTTTAACTTTAGAGAAATTAAATAAATAATACTCCGTCCGCCAAATTTTTCTAACTTTCCTTTTTAGTCCCTCCGTTAAATTTATCTCATTACTAATTTTGACAAAGTCAATAAATCAATATTTAACTATTATCTTTTATCCAACACTTACTAACAACCAATGCATATTTTTTTTTAATTTCTAACTAAATTTACAAAAATAATCTCAACTATCTTTTTAATTTTATCATTTTTTTAATAAAATATTCATTTTTTTAAAGACAAGAGGGAGTAATAGTAAACCTTGAGGATATATAAAGAAATTAGTACCTAGGGTGTTTTATTGAAGAGCAATCGCAACAGTCTTTCTAGCTGGCATTTCAATGAATATTTCCTTTTATAAAATTCGAGCTATATTTGCAGTCCATTAGTTTCCTACTTATCAAATATCTATTACCTCATCCAAAATCTGTGGTGAGAATCTTCAGGCAAACAATTATTTGAAAAAAATACAGTATACCTCAAAGCAACATTTATTTGGACCAAACTGCACCGAGTTGCATTTAAGAAAATGGGTTTTGATTCATCTAAGTTTGATGCCATATTTGTATAAGTGAAACTAAAAACATTATTGTTAGGTGAACATAGAGACAAAATCCAAAGAAAACAAGAGCAACTCAACCAAAAAATATGATTCACTAGCTCAAGTATACCTGTAGGAAATAATTCTGATCCTCGACCATCAATGTCATAGAACATGGGACAATCACCTTCGAGAGCATAGACTAGTATACGGTTTGGGTACTTTGAAACAGTTATTTCCACCTAGGAATCATTGATAAAAAAACAAATGAGCAGATTCAGCTTGGTATAGAAAGAATGGTTTGGTAACCAGTGGAATCAAGGTTTCGAACGAAAGCTAACGTTCATGCCGGTTATGACAGGCCAACACACCAGTAAAACTATGAAATGAAAGAACTGACAACTAAAATAGTTAACAATAGGATCCCATGAAAACGCCTCATATACACTAAACTGTACAGAGGGGAATCTGAACGGACAGGGTAAAAAGGTCCAAATTCACACACAAACGATGTGTAACAGAAATATTCACTCGTCATATCAGCATATGATCACACACCCGAACACCATATATATATATATATATATAAATGCGTGTGTGTGGAAAACTTAGAAAAGAAAGAGGTTTAAGTTTTAAATATATATACATATATAATTATGGACGACCGATTATCGAATGCTTTTAACGCCTATCAATGACTGGAAATGAAATTGTAACAACAATAACAACAACAACAACAAAACGATCGAGCGAGCAAGCAAGCAAACAAGCGAGCACGTCAAGGAAAGACCTTGGGGGGGAGTAAAATATCGATATCAGCATCAGAAGCATTGGGGAATCGCTCTCTGATTGCACGTTTGAGTTTCTTGCGGTCTGCCCCCGATAGCCGCTGTTGTGATTTCACCTCGATCGCCTTCTTGAACATTTTGTGAAAGATTGCTGGGAGAGTTGGAGTAGGGGAAGGGGTGACCGGTGATTTAATTGGTAGTAGTTCATATGCAAACGAGCTATTGTTGGCAGTCAGTCCTGCGGTGCAGGTGCGAGCCTAGACCAGAGGGTTGAGCCTGAGGCGGTGGAGGGGAGGGGTAGGGCCGTAGGGGCATCTCTAAATGGGCCGCTCTGTAATGGGCCAAACGTTAGTTTGACAAGCTATTTGTTCGTTCGCTTTCTCGATTCCATTCTATTATTGTATATTGGGCTCAATAAACATTTAGATCTGTTGCCTATTATAAAATAGGTCAGTCCAACTTTTATGGATATTTTAATCTAAGCGTATTTAATTTAAATGTTTTAATCTAAAATACTGTAGTTGATTGTTTAGTTAAAATGATTTTTTATTCTCTTGAAAAATTAAATATAAAAATAATGTAATAATTCATTTTCACAAAAAATTTAAAAATAACTGATTCTGCTATCAAATAAGTCAATGGACCTTTATCTCTTCCAATAATTAAAATTGATTTTAACTAAACTATCAAAATATTTTAAGCCAATTAAATTGATTAAGTTTGAACTAAAGGTGTGTGTTCTTTTTGTCCAAGAAACCAATATATTTCTTCTAAAAAAAATTAATATATTACATATATTTGTTCTTTTTATAATATTTATATAATTTTTTATAAAAAAAAAATTATTCAGCAAAACAAATAGTACATCTTAAATCATTGAGGATGAGAACTAACTTGATACCAACCGTTCGATTAGACTGTAGAAAATCCAAAGAGATCATTTTGTTCGAATAGGCGGGGGCAGAGTATTTTGAAGTGTTCCCAGTGTTGAGCTGGTTATGCGCTTGCATGCTTGTTAGTTTGATGCCTAATGGAAAAATTTTGGAGATGTGTTTGTTTTGATATAGGATATTTTAAGAAGTGAACAATCTTTTTAGAAGCGGGTCCGGGGAAAGAATAGGAAAGGTGATTTGAATATTTTTTAATTTCTTTCCCTTCACTTTCATCTTTTTCAATTTTTACCTTTATTGAAGTATTTTTGTTTTAATTATAAAATGAATTATATACAAATTATTATTTTCATGATTTAAAATATTTATTTATTATTTTAGTAAAAGTTAAAAATAATAATATTTTATTTATTATTAATAAAAAATATTAGCTACAAATTAAAGTAATAAAAATAATAAATTGAATTGAGAGTGAGATAGTATTAGTTTTAAAATTTTCCATTCATAAAAAATAACTAGCTCAAACAATAAAGCCCACGTCCATAGAGGAGCAGCACATCATCATCCTTGGTATGAGAATTGTTCTCTTTGCGTCACGTCTCCCCAAGCAACCGGTGCCGCCGCGCCCCCGCTGCTCTTTGTTCCACACGAATAATACGCTCGTTCCACCACCAGCTACGGAAGACCTCTTTGCCGCTAACCATCTCCTGAACGCGCACGCTAAGCGCGGCCACATGCGCCTCGCCCACCAAGCGTTCGCTGAAATGCCTCACAAAAATGTGGTTTCTTGGACAATTCTGATTTCGGCATATGCTCGATCCGGGAAGTTGGCCGAAAGCTTCCGTTTGTTTTCTCAGATGCTATCCTACTGTTGGCCCAATGAATTTGCTTATTCAAGTCTTCTGTCTGTGTGTGATTACCCCCACGGCGTCCAAATACACGGGTTTGCTCTCAGAACCGGGTTTGATGCTTCGATTTACGTGTCCAATGCTCTTATGACAATGTACTGGAACAGCCACAGTTGCACCGCGGGTGTGGACGCTTGGAGGGTGTTTGATGCAATGCACCTTTGCAATATTGTTACGTATAATTCCATGATTGCAGGGCTTGGAATGCACGGACAAGGTGATACTGCCATGAAATTTTTCACAATCATGCTTCGAGATGGTATGGAGTTTGACCGTACTACATTTCTGACCTTAATTTCTTCACTTTGCGCTATTGATGGGGGGAGCAGCAAGATTGTGGGGCTTCAGCGTTGTATGCAATTGCATTCTATTAGTGTTAAGGCAGGTTTCAACGATGTGGGAGTGGCAACTGCCCTAATCAAAGTTTATTCTTCTCTTGGGCAAGATATTGACGCTTGTCGAAAGTTATTCTCAGGCACGAGTGATATGTATCGTGACATCTTGCTGTGGACTGCCACTATGACAGCTTTTGCTGAAAGGGAGCCTGAACAAGCTCTGTCTCTGTTTAATCAGATGCGTAGGCAGGGTTTATGCCCAGATTGTTATGTATTTTCAATATTGCTGAAAGCTTGTGCAGGGTTGGTGAGGGAAATAAATGCATCTGCTGTGCATTGTCAAGTGGTTATTACCGGATTTGCAGACATCTTAGAGATTGGCAATGCATTAATTCACGCATATGCGCGAAGTGGTTTGATAGATAATGCTGAGCAAGTATTCTGTGAAATGCCATCAAGGGATGTCATCGCCTGGAACTCAATGTTGAAGGCATATGCAGTGCACGGCAGAGCTGAAGAAGCACTGGCTTTGTTCAACCTAATGGATGTGGCACCGGATGAAACGACCTTTGTTGCCGTGCTATCATCTTGCAGTCATGGTGGAAAGGTGAACGAAGGACGTGAGATATTTAACAGCATGTCTGAGAAATACGGCATCGCAGCTCACCTTGATCACTATGCTTGTATGGTTGATATGCTGGGGCGATCTGGACACCTTTCAGAGGCTGAAAGCGTCATAAACAAGATGGCATTGCAGCCAGATTATGTTATTTGGAGTGCTTTTCTGGGAGCATGTCGGAAACATGGAGAAACAAAACTGGCCAACTTAGCATCATCAAAGCTGAAGGAATTGGGTCCAGAAAATTCACTGGGATATGTTCTGACGTCAAATATTTACTGCTTGGCTAGCAGCTTTGATGAAGGGGGTTCTGTAAGAAGGAAAATGGATAGAGTAGGTGTCAGAAAGGAACCTGGTCTGAGCTGGACTGAAGTGGGTAATCAAGTGTATGAGTTTGCTTCTGGGGGGCGGAGACACCCTCAGTTGAAAGCAATACGTGGCCATATGCAGGAACTATTGAGGCAGTTGAAGGAAATTGGATATGTTCCCTACACAAGCTCAGTCTTTTTCGATGTTGAAGAAGAGCATAAGGAGGAACAACTGTATCACCACAGTGAGAAGCTGGCACTGGTTTTCTCTTTGATGAATTATCCTCGTGGTCGCGGGAATGTCATCAAAATTATCAAGAATATACGCATCTGTGAGGACTGCCACAACTTCATGAGGCTGGCATCTAAGCTTGCGGAAATGACAATCGTTGTAAGAGATGCTAACCGATTTCATCATTTTAAGCGGGGAGCGTGCTCTTGCAATGACCATTGGTAATTGCAGGTGCAATGGTCACTGATTACCCCTACCTAGTTTATATGGAAGACAAAAATCTGTATCATAGATATATATATATATATATAATATCACTGCCTTGTGCTGGACAAGCTACATTCATAAGGATGACAGAAGATTTGAAGTGGAGTTGGGAAGACCTTTATTTATTAAAGCAGGGACTATATCAATTTTATTTTGCACAAAAAGAAACGTCTGTGAAGAACTGGAATCGGAGAAGTGGGCATTCAATTCCACACTTTGTGTTTAGGCATGTACTTTCGCGGGAGTGGCGGCCGGGCTATATATGTTATCTGTTATGGTGTGCAATTGGATGCGCAGTCTCTCGTCTTCTTCTGCTCAACTGCAGCAACATATAGTTAGTCAGATCAGATGGAAATAATTAACTAACATGATAGTTGGAGAAGAAGATTGAGCGTACTTACCAACGCTGCTGAAATGATTGCAGAGATGATGGGGGTGCGGGGGAAGGCAATGCAGCGGGCAGTATTTTATGCAGGCTGCCACACCAACGCCACCGATTTTGCATTCTCTGAGGCAGTCCTGAATGCAAGTCCCTGGTGGGAAATGCAGGTTGGCACCAACCATTGACACTCCAGAAATCAAACCCAGCACAAGTATCAAATCAACTATTCTCCTCATCACCACCATCATCCCATCGAAGAATATCATTCGTGAAGGAACAAGGCTGCTGGTCAGATGAGGTGGCCCTTTTATAATCACAACTCACACAAGTATGATGCTGACTCTCAATATGTTCTTGCAGTTGCTTCATTTGCTTTACGTGATCATATGGTATCTTCTATAACTTGTGATCTTCTTATTTACGACCCGTGCCAATGATGTAGGTAAAAACAACCGGGGTTCATATATATGAGCCAAACGGTGTCGGGGCATGGAGAGAAAAGTTGTGCCCAAGTAGTGATGTTTGAAAGTAAGATGCAAAATGCAGTATGTGAGACTAGACAAAGACAAGTAGTTGTGATCACAGGTGTGCTTTTAAACAGCTGTTATAGGACCCCGATGCCACTCATGTCATGTGCAACGCACGAGCATCAAGATTCCTTTTTTTAAAAAAAAAAAAAAAAACACATCCCTTCAGCACTGTATACAAATTCAGCGCACCCCAGCAAAGTATGCCAGGGGTCCGACAATTGCGGCATTGATATATGTAGCAGGCTCCGAATGGCTGTAGTCTGTCCGCTCATCAGGGAAGAAATCATTGTCGTTAGGCCCTCCAACAATGGCGCCCGTCAAGATGTTCGGGTTGGGATTGGAGGTGTAGAAGAATGGCTGAAAGCCAGCCTCACATCCAAAGGATTGGGGATGAAGTGTGACGGAGGGCAAAGAGGACCCCCGGTGGTGAATCCTCCTGGGATAACGGGGGCCGTATCCCACCATGTACGACATGTTCATGGGATTGCCTCCGAGGATGTAGTCTACTTGCCTCCTGGCAAGGCTCCTCAGGGTACTGGAAGTTATGAGAAGGGTTCCGCCGCAGTTGAAACTGTGATGGGAGGCAGCCATGTATTTGGAGTAGGTGGCGAGCAAGAACGTTATGGATGTAACGTATTGGAGATTGCTGGCGCTCAGTTTGAACATTAGGCCACCTGGTGTGTACTTGGTGCTGGAGGAAGGGGACTGGGAATCAGGCAGTATTCTACACATGAAGTCTTGGGCTTGCTGTCTGAAAGAGTCGAATGTCTGGTCGTTGTCCACTACGCTTCTCTGCGGGTGGGATATATGGAGTGCATGCATGCCAGCCATCATCAAGGGGATGAATTGAATGGAATTGAATTGAATGGAATTGAATGTGAGAGATCACACACACACTATACATATATATATAGAGAGAGAGAGAGAGACAGATGAACGTTGAGAGAAAATTTCTATTTCTATTTCTACTTCCCTGTCTTCCGGTGAATTAAACGCAGTAGAAGCTAGTAATTAAGTAGGTAAGTAAATAATGTTAATGGCGGCGTACGCACCCTTGCGAGCAGAACACGAGCGCCGGCGTATTTGTTGTCCCAGCTGAAAATATCGGCTGCCTCATTCGCCGCCCCGCCCAACGTCCTAATGAAATTGAGGTAATACATCTCATTAGTGGCTCTGAAAAGCCACGCGGCTCCCCACAACAACTCGTCCTGCATTGCCGGACAGATGAGATGATCATGATGGTGTGCTGATGTGTGTTTATGTATGTATGTATGTATATAGCAACGGGGACTGCATTAGCTAAGGTGAATTCAGGGCACCATACCGTGTAGCCGGAATACGAGCAATAGAAGGGGCAGACAGAGGATGCAAGCGAGTCGCTGTATGAGCCTCTGTGCTGTATTGCGAATTGCATCACCGTCTTGGCGGTGGCAAGGAGCACTCTGGAGTAGCCTGGGTCGGCGTTGCGGAAGGCGATGGAAGCGGCGGCCAGGGCAGCGGCGGTCTCTCCAGCGACATCAGATCCGGGGTTGGAGGGGGAGACGGAGTAGACGGTCCGGGTGTGGGGGTCCATGTCCTCAGGCCTCTCCCAGCACCGGTGGTCGGCGTTGGGGTCACCCACGCCCACGTAGAGCCTGCCAGGTGTAGCCAGGGCACACTTGAGGAGGTAGTCGGTTGCCCAGCGAATGGCCGCCAGGCTGCCGGCTAGCTCAGGGCCCATCCTCTTTCCGTACTCGATCACTCCCCATGACAGCATGGTGGTGCTGAAGGCCATCGGGAAGTTGAATTTCACGTTGTCGCCGGCGTCGTAGTACCCCCCGCGTAAGTTCACCTAATGAATTGGAATGGATATATATATATATATATATATATAGATTGGAATTTGCATGAAAATGAATAAATGAATGAATGCATGATACTACTAGTAGCTATATATATAGTTAGTATCAGGTAAGTAAGCTAAGTTGGTGGAGGTGGGCAGTAGTAGTACACCAGCCAGGGCGCCGTCGGCGAGTCCAGAATCGGCCCTCCAGGCGATTGGCTGAGGAGGAGGAGGGAGCCTGCCAGACCTCTGGCCCTGGAAGAAGACGATGGATTTGGCAAGAGCATCCCTGTAGTTAGGGGCAGGGGTGCTGCTGCTGCTGCCAGCCGCCTCAACAACCACCACCAGGAATGGGAATGGCAACGGTGTATTTGTTGTGAACAATAATAATAGCACTAAGAAGAAGAATGTCATTTTTGATGATGGGGCGGTGGTCAGCAAACTACACTGCGGTGGTCCTCTGCTGCAGCAGCTGCTCTTCATATTAATTCCCTTCCTCATTTACTCTCTCTCCCTGTACTACGTTCATTCAACAACAATGTTATATATATATGTCGATATATATATATATATATGTACCTACGTACCTTTCATCCATCTTTGCTGCGCATGCATATATATATATAAGATTGTATGTATGTATGTCCCTGCAATTAATCCTATTATCTACAGAATAATTGCAGCTGCCTGCTGCGTCAATTTAGGCTTTAAAGAGCAAGGAGTATTGGACCTTAGTCCTGAATTAATCGGCTCGATCGGCCTCCATTCCATTCCATTCACATTCACACTCACACACGGACACACCACACGCCGCGCGCATGTAAACCAAAAAGGAAATCGATAAATAATATGAATTGCTTGGATGCAGCAGCAGCAGCAGCAGCAGCACCGGCAACGTCTACACATTAAAAGTCAATACGAATTAATTATAAAATGCTTTTTAAAACCAAACAAAACAAAACAAAGCAAAGCAAAAACCCTTCTTAAAAGCCAATCCAAACCCACTTAATTCTTCTTGAATTAATTTTTATAAAATTCTAATACACGATTTATTTTTTTAAACGGGTTTGAGATGCATGCAATAGACTAGTAGGACGAACGTAGCTCAACTTGCGCAGACCGCATATCATCAACCATTTTCGGATGCAATTGTTTTTGGATTTTTTTTATCTACTTTTTATTATCAAATAACTATATATCTTATTAATATGTAGTAATGAATAACATATATTCCTACTAACTTAAGAACTGAGATGGTCATGTAGCAATTAACAAAGTAGAGGAGATTCCGCAGCGGCAGCAGCAGTAGCAGCTCATAAGTCATAATTTAAGGAAGGGAGACCAGACCAGACCTGCTGAGCAGTGACCACAGCATATAATAATGAATTAATAATCACAATTACTAAATTATTAACGACGATAGTTTTGATCGTTTATCCATTGATATTGTCATTTGTCAGGCGAGAATGGCGCTAGCTGCCCAAATACCCAATACCAACCAAAGTTCCTTGCTTGCTTTCAATTTATTTATTGATTGGTTGATGAGGAATGATGCGAGAATGCTTAACATCATCAATTCTATTTCTATATTATACTATAATGAATAAAGCAAGCCTGTATAACTTAATAGTATAATCCAACCTAATCATTAATTATTATTATTATGCCGAGACATGTGCTTGTTTGAGTAAATCGATAAATTCAAAGCTTTTCTTTTCAATTCCCTCTGCTTTAATTCCTTTAATTGTGGATGGTGATGGGATAGCCAATTCGATATTCACTCAACCAATAATTAATCTGGCCATCTCAATATCAATACAAATCCAAATACCAATAACATTACGGCAATACCGTTGACGTGCATATTTATTGATGCACACCGGTTACAATGCTGAACCAGGCAAACATTATTGGTAATATACTTTTCAAAATGTTAAATACTCATTGATTTAATTATTAGTTCTCATTCTACCTCAACAGTTCAGAAGAATAGAAATCTCATATTGATTTAGGATCGACCAAATTATTGATAATAAATATATCCAAAATCAAACCCAACTTTCATATATTTTTGGGAAGGTTGAAGAAGTATTTGGGCAGGTGAAATAATAAAAAGGCCCGCTTTGAAGGATGTTAATGGAAGTACGCTTGGGACATCTCCCGATGATGGTATGGGATCTCCTTCCAAGAAAATGGGAGGCTGCTAGAAATTCCCAAGAATATTTGTGTTCTCTACAAATGAATCTTATAATTTTAATAAATCGAATAAATTCTAATTATTGTAAATAATTAATGGATCATACCTTGGTTATTGAATATGCACATAATTGATATATTAAGGGATTAAGGCATGTTAGTACATAAATAATACATTATCAATATCAGCATATATCAGGTGATGAATTAAAAATTTTCAGCACATGTGCTGACACTTAAAAACATATTATGTATAATTATATTATTTAAAGTAATTAGGATTTTATGTTATCAACACCTGTGCTGAATAAATGCATTCAACATTTGATCCAAACCGGATCAATATTGCCTATAGTATTTGTGTAGGGATGTAGATTTATGTTAATATTAAGTTACTTTACTTACATTGTGTTTAAATGTTTTATTGGCTCAATAGTTGAAATTTATGAATTGGATGTTATACATGTATGAAATTGATGCAATTAAAATTGTATGAATTGAAATGTTTGAAATTTTATATAAATTAATGCTCAATTTGGATTGTTCATATTGTTTGTAATATAGTTTTATAGCTCCATAAGAGAATCTAAAATGGACGTGACGATTCTCAATGGATTATTGTAGGCTGCTAGATCTAATGGCGATTACGAATCTTGCCTCAGATTGATACGCCTATTGTAGTGCATGTTGTCCCCGTTAGGGGCAGCGGCGGCCCTAGAAAAAATAATCGTTATGTTCATACTGCAACATGGGAGGTTTATCAAATTATATGAAGAATTAATAATCAAAAAATTGCATTTGCGAATATGATTTTATTGCAAAAAATATTACATCAAGTACTTAAAGTCGATTGTTAACTATAGTTTGTCATACTGTGGATTTCTTTTAGTATTACAAGGATATTCGAATGTTAACTAAATAAATTCATCAGGATTATCACTCTTCCACGTCTGAATGAGTATTTTTGTTTGGGAGAAGTGTCATTTGTTACGCTTTCAAAAAGCAAACATGTATTATCATTCAACAAGAAACATCTACAATAATGAATCTTGGACAGCTACAATGGGATTTAAATTCATAGTTTTAGTAGTTGTTAGTGTAGAAAGCATAATGATTTCACAATCTAGTTTATAATATTCCATTATGGACAAAATCGGTATCACATAATTCTATTTGTTGTGATAGTGCAACAACAATGACTCAGATACATAGCCAAATCTATAATGAAAAATCTAGACACTTAGGTGTTGAACGCAATATAATTCATGAGTTGATCATGAATAGGGTGATCTCAGTAGAATTCATTCGGTTACAATAATCTAACTGATAATTTGATAAAATGGTTGACTAAGGACTTAGTGTACAAATCATTAATTGAGATAGCATTAAAGTCTATCTAAATCTATTAAGTGTGAGACACTTAATTCCTTAAGCCAAATTCAATGTGACGCATATTGTAAATTTATCCTAGATTTACGTTAGGGCCTACAAGAAATGTAAGTTGAGATTTTTTATCTTGATTACTTCTTTGAAAATTTGCTAATACAGAAGTAAGATTGAAAGAAATTACTTATGGAAGCATAAAATTTTGTCGTTTAAAAATAAATTAGACCTACTTTTGATATGTTTGTGAATGGATAGAGACATATAGCTTGTAACGTGTCAGGTACAAACTAAAAGAATGGTAGATTCGTGTGCATGTTACCTTCATATATTCAAACAAGTTGAAGTGTTTAATTTTAGTGACATCTTGATTCTTGAATATATGAAACGTATGATGTACTAAGATGAGAATTCAATATTCAATATATTTTTATTTAAGCATGAACCTATAGTGTATGATTGAATTGCCGGTGATTTAAAACTTAGGCTAAAAAATGAGAATTGTTGGAATTTTCTTGATATGACTCATGATATATTTTGTGTGTGTAAATATAAATTATCGTACAAGTCTAATATGAAATAGCAATTGAATAAAATGTATATGAGAAAAAACTTGAGTATCCCATTGTTAATATATACAAATATTATCTGATAATGCTCCTGAATAATACATCTAGAATCTTTCATGCAAACTTAGAGTCTCTTCACATTCATTTTTCTTGTTTTCTTGATTTATTGTTTGAAAATCAAGATTGGATATTTGTATTATCCTAATAATAATTTTGTGTAACTCGAAGCAGATAAAGATCTAAATATTTTATTCAAAAAATAAACTTTTACGATATAAAGGTTTGTACGACCATTTTCGTTGAGACCTTGTTATTTATATCCAATACCAAATGTACTGTATAAATGCATTTCATGTGTTGAAATTAATTGTAAATTGTATTGTATTTAATTATAACATGTGTGTCCGTTCATATTTTGTATTTATATTATTTTAACATAGAACAAACAATACATGTCGTAGTTAAAGAAACACACTAAGTGTATTCATGGAATACAACTACATATTTTTATTTAACATTTTATGTGTCATTTGTATTATAGCAGTGTTATATTTGTCTCTTTGTTATATTTTGTTAACACATATATTATGTGTTGTGTGCCTATATATCATATTTGTGTGTAATTATGTAATATGCTATTAGTTTATGTATATTACTCTCTTCGTCCCCAAAACAATATGAATATTTGAGATTGACAAGAAAATTAAGGAATAGTATTATTATATTGATAGGGCTGTAAAAGTATTTATAAAAGATCAAAATGTCCATACTTTATATAATTATTGTGTAAAAATGAAGATAGTTTTGTAAAAAGGTGGGAAATTTGTTATAAAAATGAAAATGAGACTATTATTTTGGGATGGACAAAAATGGTAAAATGATATTATTATTTTGATGGATGAAGTACACTACAGTTAATTTCAAAGTATGAAGTCTTCATATAATGTGTTGAGATATTTTATATATTTAGTTATGTTGTTTTGAGTTGTTTAGGTTGTTTAGATTTGAGCTTATCGAGTCTGTTTTATGATGCTTATGTATAGACTCCTTATTTTGATGATAATATAATAATACAAATTTTAAGTTTTCGTAAAATACTTTCAACTTGGTATTAAAGTCTATTTTTCTCTTGGAGTAAATACAATATATTGACTAACGTTGCTCCGGGTACATTCAACATAAAATGTAATCAAAGGTTTCCCAATTTTGAGATCTGTCTCATTGGTGTTTATGTTAGAGTCTGTGTTTGCGTCTTTTGTGTTTGTGTTAGTATTTGCGTCTTGGTGAGAATGGGCGCTTTGTTAAGAGCGGCGGGGGCAACGTCGGACTAGCATTTGTTATATGTGAAAACAAGAGCTTCGTCAAGAGCGATGACAAACGGACAACTGTTATTTGCATTTGCATTAGAATTTGTGTCTGTGTTCGAGAACAAAGGCTTCATTGAGAGCGGCGGAGGCAACGTGAGACGAACAATTGTTATGTGCGAAAACATGAGGTCAGTCAACAAAGAGAGTGGTGGAGGCAACGTCAGACGAATAATTGTTATATGCGAAAACATGATCTCAGTCAACAAGGAGAGTGGTGGAGTCAACATCAGACAAGCAATTGTTATATGCGAAAATATGATCTCAATCAATAAGGAGAGTGGTGGAGACAATATCAGATTGGGCAATTGTTATGTGCGAAAACATGAGCTTAGTCAAGAGCGCCGCGACGAGGACTGACCAAATAACTATTATTTTGGACATTGAGTTTTAGATTTTATAGGTTTAAGTTTATATTTAATGTTATTACACTACAAAAATATAAAATATTTGTAACATAATTTCGTCTCTAAAGTTCAATGTAATTTCATTACGAATTTCGTCTCTAATATCATTAGTAACAGAAAAAATAGATTAGAGACTAAAAACCCTCGTTACAAAATTGATATTTTCTTGTAGTTGTAGTGTTATAGATTACAATTATTTTAATTTGTTTAGATGGTTTAAATGAATTTTTCGTACAATACTTTTAACAAAATGCTTTTATTTAATATTTCAAGTGATATTTATATTTATAGCATGCGATGTTTGTCTCTTTTAACACCGTGCTGAATGTGTATTGAAAATTTTAAATTAGCACGCCGCCTTAGTGATATATATAGGTATTGCAATTGCTTAAAATCCAAATTGTTGATCTATCGAGATCCATTGCTATTTACTGCACTGTGGGAGTGGGATTACGTTTGCGATTGCGACAATGTAGGCTTTTGCTGATAATACGCTGCCATTTAAAGCAACTGATAATATTTGCCTTGGGAAGAGTGTAGCCAGTCCGTAAGATAAGATATATTGGACCAAATCAATTATAAATAGATTATATATTATATTATCGATTGATTAATTGCAATTTGCAGCATAATATTGTGGAGGAGTATGTAATATTGACTTCCAGCTGGACGAACAAAACCTAAACACTAATACCGCCAAGCCCACACTGATTAGATTTTCCCGCTAAATATATATATATGATTTGATATTGGGTGAATCGGCCCAACCCAAATTAGGCAAAACTTGCCTGCTTTTATGCCCTCCCAAACTTTAAATCATACTCAACTACTATATAGTTGTCAACTTTTGAACTTTCTGGGAATGTGATTGATATATGTGAAATTGAAAGTGAGGTGGACGGCTTGTTTGTGTTACGAAAAATTGCAATAAAGCGAAAAAATAAAAAGAAAGTGGTTATCCAACTCAATTATACCATTAATGCATTTGAGGCGGATGATGTTTTTTAACATAAAATATTTTTGAACTCAAACAAAAATTTTAGTTTGTATATCTTAACAAAGGAATACTAGTTGAGCTGAAAAAGTGAATAGCTGATGATGAGCTCATTGGCAGATCTAAGCAGAATTTGGTCAGGATTGGATTTAGTAATTTCTATATCTATTTATAATGTGTGTGTAAATATCTGTCGATCTGTGGTATTTAAGATCAGCTTTAAATTATAGTTAAGGTAAGATGAGGAGGTTAATGTATATCGTTGCAGAAGTTTGACAATTCTTTCACGTCTGTGATTTGATATTTGATGGTACGGTAGGGTAGGGTAGGGTATGGTATGACGCCAATCCTCCGTCTAATCTGAATGTCGTGTGTACCGAGCTAGCTACAAATCTACATATACGGTTATTGTTTAATTAAGTAAGTATTATATATGTATTTTAAAATGACGAGCGAGAAAGAATTCAAATAATATTTCTAAATTATGATGTTGGGAATTGTTACGAATTTTCTAACAATTTAAATTAAGAAATAACAAATGAAATGAAATCAATATATTGTTAATTGAGTTTGATCACATGCAATGCAACGGAGAGCAGCATACAGCTATCAGCTAGGTAGGTTTATTAATAAATAAATAAATTTAACTACCTTTGTAGTCAGTTAGGATGAGAATGTGGAGATTTGTTTATTAGTGAGTAAGCGTGAACAAGTTGTCGATGGTGAGGTGAGGTGAGAATACAAAGCAAAGAAACTGATGATAACTGCCCACATGGATAAGCACGCCCACACGCATCCATCCAGCCATCCATCTATGTCCTTGCTCTCTCTCTCTCTCTCTCTCTCTCTCTCTCTCTCTCTCTCATTTGTGATTGTAGTATGTATCCGCGCACGCACGCGACCCTGTCGACATATATCATACCATATCATAACATTTGGCGCCCTTATATGCGCCACCATTTCTTCCTTGATGCAACTTTAATAACAATGCATACATATACATGCATCGATGATCGATAAGAGAGAGAGAGAGAGAGAGAGAGAGAGAGAGAGAGAGGGATGCATGCATGCAGACAGCAGAGCCCATTATCCGGCCATATATATGTAAATCATGTAATTAATGCAATGTAGCCCATACATCCATCAATGCATATACATATAATAACAATAATATATAATTCAATTCCCAAAATTTCACTCCACCAAAACTCTACTGCTCTTCTTTGCTCTACTCGTTTCCCGGCGCTAAGCGAGCTATGTGTTGCTATTCTTAGCAACGTTCTGTTATCTGCAAATCTATATAAACACCTACCTCGTCGATCATCTTCCCAACCCAAGCAGCATATTATCAATAGAATTGTACAAGCTAAGGCAGCTAGCTGAGAGCAATACTAGTTCAAGCTAGCTACCCCTAATACTAATTTATAATCGAAATCACTGCCCGATCATCATCATCATCATCGTCGTCGTCGATAATACTATACTATACTATAAACCAGCCATCCTGACATTTGTTGGCATGATGAGTAGTACTAGTAGTAGCAGCAGCAGCTCGATTGTGATTGTCGTACTAGTAGCAGCAGCATTAATCAATGCAGCTGCCATGCTGGGGAGTGTTGCTGCAGCTGCTCCATCGGCGTCGGCATTCGTGAGGAGGAGGGGGTCCCAATTCGAGCTGCATGGCTCCCCGTTCCTGTTCAACGGGTTCAACGCGTACTGGATGATGCACCTGGCCTCCTCCGACCCCGCCCAGCGTCACAAAGTGTCGGAGGTGTTCCGGGAGGCCTCGGCGGCGGGGCTGACGGTGTGCAGGACGTGGGCCTTCAACGACGGGGGAGCCGACGCCCCGGCCCTCCAGATCTCGCCGGGCACCTACGACCAGAGGGTGTTTGAGGGCCTGGACTTCGTGGTCTCGGAGGCCTCCAGGTACGGCCTCCGCCTCATACTCGCCTTCGTCAACAACTACAAGGATTTCGGGGGGAGGCCGCAGTACGCGCAGTGGGCCAGGGACGCCGGCGCGCGCGACGCCACCTCCGACGACGCCTTCTACACGCACCCCCTCATCAGGCGCTACTACAAGGACCACGTCAGGGTACGAACCGTTCGTCCACATAATTAATTAATTAATAACAATATATTATTATTATTATTATTATTATTATTATTATTATTATTATTATTACTACTACTGTTGTTGTTGTTACGTTGTAATTAATTACTTTTGTATGTTGCTGCCTGCTGCGTGCACTGCAGACCGTAATTACCAGGGTGAACACCATTACCAGAGTGGCCTACCGGGACGACCCAACCATCATGGCATGGGAGCTTATTAATGAGCCCCGCTGCGAATCTGATTACTCGGGGAGAACCGTCAATGTCAGTGCTTACTACTAGTACTTGCCCTTGTTGTACTGCATGCGATGCGATATATATTTATTGATCATTAGTACTAATGAATAAATAATGAATTGCAGGGCTGGGTTGCCGAAATGGCGGCTTACGTGAAGTCGCTGGACGGGAAGCACCTGGTGGAGATAGGGATGGAAGGGTTCTACGGGGAGACGATGCCGGAGAGGAAGCAGCAGGTGAACCCGGGGTACGAGGTGGGCACGGACTTCATCCGCAGCAATCTCATCGGGGAGGTGGACTTCGCGACGATACACGCGTACCCGGACATCTGGGAGTCCGGGAAGAGCGACGGGGAGCAGGCGGGGTTCATGGAGCGCTGGCTGTGGGCCCACTGGGACGACGCCGCCAAGATCCTGCGCAAGCCCCTGGTGGTGGCGGAGTTCGGCAAGTCCAGCAAGGACCCGGGCTTCAGCCTCGCCGCGCGGGACGCCTACATGGGGACGGTGTACAGGGACGTGTACCGCTACGCCAGGATGGGCGGCAACGTCATGGGCGGGAGCCTGGTGTGGCAGCTCATGGCGGAGGGCATGGACGCCTACCACGACGGCTACGAGATCGTCCTCTCCCAGTCCCCCTCCACCGCCGGGATTATGTCCCGGCAGTCGCACGCCATGGCCGCCCTCGCCCGCCTGCAGCAGCGGACCACCTCCGCAGCCAACTCCACCGCTGCTTCTGCTTCTGCTTCCGCTGCAGCATCATCCGTCCACCACCAACACCACATATAATCACCATCACATCCCATCCCATCCTAGGAATATCCCATCCCATCCTATCCTATACCATCCACCCACTTAAATTAATTTATTGATGCATATTATTATTATCGTCGTAAGTTTGTTGATGTTGTTGTTGTTGAATTACTTAATTACTTTCATATGTTGCTTCTTTGTATCTGTAGTACCGCACCACTACTCCTCTAGCTGGGGATCAACGGGCCGTTCAGCCTCAGCTTCGTTATCAATGTATCACTACTAAATATTATTCAAGTTATAATATTATTGATATACATGTATGCATATATATATATATATATATAATCATACATTAACAAGTCTCTATTTATCAATAATACTAACATAAAATATACCCTCCCCCAGCCATACATCTTCCAAATAAATTATACACACGTATAGCAGATTTATCTCATCCCATGCAGATATTCGCATATATATCTATATGCACACATTTAAAGTGTTGCGTAGTTACTCATTACATTCTTTGATGACATATATGTATAGGAGCATGCAAGCCTGGCTAGTAGAATAAAATGCATTAGCCAAGCCTAGTGTAGCATATTAGATCGAGAAGTGAACATATTTTGACATCAAGATCACAAGTTCACCCACCATATCAAACGGGACCTGTAAGTTGTTATTACACTAGCTGGAACCACTTTAGCTCCTTGTGTCCGTGGGTATATAAATATATCTACAATTCCCAGAGCATTCACTCACATTGGAAGCAAAGAGGGGTTGTGGCTGTAGCTATAGTCATGCCATTCTACAATTATAATAATCAGCCATAGTCACATGCCCCAAATTACATCCCTTGCATCGGGGATGGGATGGGATCCTCGGCACCCTATATACCACGCCCCTCACTAAAAGCAATATATATAGTATATATGATATATATATACATATATTTACATATTACACATATATACAGTTGTGTTAGAGGGGTACTGAAAGGTGGAAGGGAAGGGGGGCAATGATCCCCCTCGACTTGCATCCCATCCCATCCCATTCAAAGACATATACATTCAAGAAGCACGTCATGCCTCAGGCTAGGCTAGAACATTAAGAATGGTAGGTAAACTTATAACCATCTCTATAACATTTACGAACATCCGCCAGGCAGCAACATAGTACATATCATACAGCTAGCTTTCAAACGTTGTGGTAACTATAAGCACACGTATTATCTCCACAGAAGCAAAAAAAGTACTCAATTGTCTGAACCCACAATTTCAAAAAGACATTAAAACACACCAATTTTACAGAGGAATAGGTGCCTATTAATCTTGCAGACAACTCTCACCATCTACTACAAGTGCTTCATTTATCTTGAACTCATTACCGGCCAATTTGTGGTTGCACCGCCAGCATGCAGTGAGGTTCGAATCATTGGGACTCTTTTCACAACTGAGAAAGCTTCATTTAGCCGAGCAGCCCGGCTCATGGTAAGAGATGCCTTCTGCAGATATTATAATTTATGCATCACAACCAAACTAATAACCTTCACAACTGAGGACCTAATATTACTTGAATCTATGATGGCAGAAGCTTGTTGGGATGTCACAATCAAAACAAGGGTGGAATCGTGTAGATTTCATCAACACTACATATAAACCCATTAAATTTGAATGCCAAAGGCTGCTGACATGCTGAAATAAATATAAATAATAAATAAATCAAACCAACAACAATCAATCTATGCACTCTATGGGTTTGAGACGTGGGTTCTTCCAAATAGAGATCTGATCTCGTCTGCAAATGCAAATTCACCCTGTACAAACTACAAACTTTGCTTGTAATAATATGTGTATATATATATATATATATACAGATATATGTTAAGAGACCCTCATCATTTTAATCAAATAAGTTAAAGTTTGTACTGTACTCATTGTTGCTCTAATGATCATACATATATGCTTGTTGTAACACGTGCATTATGATCGATTATTTTCCGAAAGCAAATGTGAGTGTCATACAAATATAAGACCATTAGAATAGTGACAAGCTATACATGCTCATTTCTATATATTGTCACTTAATGAACTAAAGTAATAAAGGATACACTACTAACCTGACTAAATAGCATTTAGAGAGAGAGAGAGAGAGAACCTAAATCAGCAAAAAGGCAATACTTATGGTGGCATATTTACCACCTAGGAATTTAAAACAAACTCATTGATGCACATGCAGTTTTAATTAGAAGGTCCCCAAAATCTTGAGGACACAAGTCCTCTTTCTAATAACATGTACATCCGGATAGTGGCCCTTTGAGCCTCAAGGCAATGAAATAAAATTTACACAGAGAATCAATATATTTCTTTCACATCCAACCAGGAATTATCTACCCCCTTTCATCCCATATGGAAGATCGCCTTACCTCATGGTCATCTAAATTCTCAAGGACCTCAACTAATGCCCGAAAAACCTAACATATACATACCACTCATGGAAAGAAAAAGGATGAGTTGAATTATCCTCAATTGCAACCAACTTTCTCAAGGTCCATAGGCTCTTGCACTGTTAATTGGGGGGGGGGGGGGGGGATACGATAGGCAAAAGGTACAGTTCATTTACCAGCACTAACCTAATACTATATATATTGACCAGAAAACACCACTAAAGTTCAATGGTGAGTGACCAACTGAAAATTGCTCAAACTCATTCAAAATTTAGTTCTATATGAACACCAAATCCAGCGGTCCACTTGCCCACTTCCCAAGAAGTACATTGAATTATTAGTTTATAAGCCTTTCAACTAAATTAGCTCAATGCCAGAACTCGAAAGCTAATAAATACTCCGAATATGACCGGAGAAACCCGTCAGAACTAATTTCTCAAACTGCTGCAGTATAGTTGCTGCTGTATGGAATCGTTTGATGATATCCAGCAAGATGAAGAATATAAAATAATAATGCATAAGAGATCACTGACCTTATCGTTGACGGTAACCTTTATTTTCAATCCACTAGTTTTCTTCTTCATCTTATACAACCTGTGGCTCAGAAGCGCAATCCCCATTACAGCTGCCGCAACAGAGACAGTCAACGCAGGATTCATTCTACAAGCACAATATTTAATGAGCTCCATTGGCATCTTCCACCATGCTATGCTCTTCTTTTCAATATCACGGGGCACCTTTTTCCCTGACCCTGAGTCGCCTACACCTTTGTCTCCTCCACTTACAATCTTCTCGTTTCCATTCCTTCGTGCAACTATAATCTCATTTTCACCACGTAAATTTACGTTGCCAGAGGTCTCCACAGTGCCCGCGGTCCGCAAGTGACCCCCCGGGTTTTCAACTTTTTCCTCAACGATCCGTTGAATTCCTTCAGAGTTCACTGCCTCTGGTACTCTTTTGTAAAACCCCATTTCAGTTCTATTCTTCAAAGAGGTATAAATTCTGTCCTCGGAAAGTTGGCTGCCGGTATCCAGCGGGGGCTCACCTGAATCGTTGTCGAGGGAGCGTTTAGGGTTTTCCTCGAAACGGGGATTAATCCAATTTCCTGCGTCGTCCACGGTGGGCGATTTCTCAGCATCGTCGGAATCCTGTATCGGAGCGTGGGCGTCTAGTGAGAAATGATTGGCCCGGAGTAAGGCTCCCGAGTGACTTTCATCGAAGGAAATCTTCCTATCCGAGGGAGAGTCGGGATCCGAGTCGGTCGGGAGGAGCTCCCAATCTTGAAAAACATATGTGGCCTCCACAGCGTCCATGTACCCTACAGGCGTGCGGCTATGAAGAGTGATTGGAAGTCGATCGATCGGAGGCGGAGAGAGAGAGTGAGAGGGAGAGGGAGAGGGAGAGGGGAAGGGAGATGAAAGTATAATAAGGAAAACTCCAATGTCGAGAGCCAGCAGAGTGATTCGAGTCACGCACACCCTACCCTACCCTACCCAGCTTATCCCAATCCAACCGACACGCGCCCCCGATTCGGTGCTTCAGTTAATCAATGACCAATGATATATTATTTGTCACTCAAGCGATATACGGATGGATCTGGAATCTATCATAATGTGAACTCATAATCAACCGATATACGGATGGATCTGGAATCGATCCCAATGTGAACTCATAATCTCGGGATCACGTATTGGCTTTCCATCTAATATTTTGTTTATAATCACTACTGAACCGAGTGAATATCGATGGATCAATTAATCAATGAATATTGTAATACTGCTAATTTGGACAGTGAAATTGATCGACGGGTTGGCTAAGGCATAGTTTTATCTGGACAGAAAAAGTATTCATTGGATGGACGGAATTTGAACTTGTGGTCACCAAATTATTCATTCACTCTCACTCACCTACTGCTACTTGTCTACCATTAAACATGTTTTGATTAATTGGTTGGCAGGCTTGGCTTGGGTGGTTCTAAGAAAGAATAATAAATAAGAAGCATCCATCCCATTATTCCCATCGCATTGCTCGCCGCCAGCCACTCGACTCGTACCTTCAACAAGCTTCCTCCTTCCTTCCTGAGTTCCTGTTCAGTCCGGCTCTGGTTTCGGCTTGTTCTCCTCCACAAATAAATAAATAAACAATAAATCAAATCAAATTCAACATAAAACAAAACTACTGTTCGGTTGTCCATTCCGTTCTGTTCTATCAACCCCGCCTTCCAAAATCTTCTCCCGCTCTCTCTCTCTCTCTGGCAGGCAGGCAGGCAAGATTGGAGAACGATTCGGAGCATTCTACAGGAAGCAAGCAAGGAAGATTCTCAGTCCGCGACGTGGCAGTTCACCCTGCGCCCACAAACACACCAGTCCAGTCCAGAGAGCGAGAGAGAGATGAGATCAGCCAGTGTATGCCACATAATAGAATAAGAATAGAATAGGAAAAAGGCAAAATGAAAACCAAAAAATCCCACCCCTGATAATACTGATACATACTCCTTTTTATCTTCTTTCTTCCCCGCCCGTAACTTCGCAGTCCTCCTCCGAGTTCGAGGATGCTCACCGTTCCCTTAACTAGACTCGCGCCGCCCGGCCTCACCCCCCTCCCTGCCGCTGCTGCCTCCTCCTCCAAATCCTTCGTACTTGGCCAGGGTCCCAGCTTCCAGTTTGCCTTGATTGGGTTTAAGCCCAAGCGCTTCCATTTCTTGTCACCATGTTCTTCACTCAGAGAAACCAAGAAACAGCAGCAGCCGCAGCAGACTCTTTCTAAGGCTCCCGATACCGCCCCTCAAAGCCTCGGAAAAATCTTCAATTTCGATCCAAGAGGTGAAAACAAGGAGAACTACGAAAACGATGGTAATGCTAATGCTAATGAGACTGAGAGTGCTGCAGCCGATGACACCGCTGTTAAAGGCACGCTCTTGGCGGGGCTTCTTCTCGTAGGTGTTATTGGCGGGTTTGGAACTGTTGGGTACATATACAGGGATCAGATTAATGCGCTCTTGACACAATTTTCTGGCTTCATTGATGGTACTTTTGTGTATTTATTTTTTGCACGATTAAAATTGTTACTTGGTTGAAATGTTCCTTGTTTTCGTTGGCCATAGATCCGATGTTTCTTACTTAGGTTTTATTGATTCAAAGTTCATGGGATTTTACCTGTTTGATCACTCGTAGAGGTAGTAATGTGAATTGAAGCCGCTTGTGATTGCTGTGGTGAATTAAGCTCGGCATCACCAGCTGCAAGTTTGAAAGACCTACTGTTAGTCCAAAATTTCTCAGCCTTTTCACAAATTTGAGATGGACTAGGGAACTCAATTTATGTTACTCAATTAGGAGTTCTTAAATATGTATTTCTTCATGTTTTGAGTTAATGTGAAAGCAGTGTATTCAGGCTATATCCATTGAATGAACTAAACATATTGGACTTTAGGTTCATTTCTTTCTGTGAGGGATTAGTTCAAAATAATAAACAAACTGGATTCAATCAAGAATTTGGTTTGCCGTGTTAGCACAGGAGGACAAAATTATGTTTGAAACTCAAAACACATAGCAATTACATAGCCCGATGATAATGTAGTTTTGACTTTGTAGTGAAATATGACTTTCTTTGATGATGAAATTGGTTGCTCAAATTAATTGTGGCATTTAATCTTTTGTTGATGCTACTTGCGTTGCTTTTGGCCAAATGACATATTTGATTAGTTTAGAACACTGAACTCAAAATATGAGATATATGGTTTAGTTCGTGTCTACCTTTTGCCTTAAATATATCTAAATTGAATCCTTTTTCAGGTTATGGGCCAGCTGGGTATGCTCTCTTTGTGGCAGTCTATGCTGGATTGGAGGTTCGAATTGATTTTTTCTCTAGTTTAAGATTTTAAATCAAGATTACCCATCTTTCTTCTGACATTCACATCATTGATCACTTAGAACTTTTACTGAGAGATTTAAGTGAACAATGACAGTACTTTGTACTTATCCATACCTGTAATTGAATTGAATGAGAATTGGTCTGTAGGAGGTAAATCTGATCATGACATCGCTCTCACCAAGTATCAATCGCTGACTTTAGAAATGAAAATTGTCATATGTGTTGATGCATCCTGTAGTGAAACTTTTCATTTGCTCTGCAATACTTGCAATCCCTGCAATCCCGTTGACAATGTCTGTGGGTTTACTTTTTGGCTGGCTTTAGGAATCAATTTTTTGTATGTGTTGATGCATCATGTAGTGAAACTTTTCATTTGCTCCTAAGATACTTGCAATCCCGTTGACAGTGTCTGCGGGTCTGCTGTTTGGCTGACTTTAGAAATGCAATTTGTTATATGTGTTGATGTGTCAAACTTTTCATTTGCTCTGCAGATACTTGCAATCCCTGCAATCCCATTGACAATGTCTGCGGGTCTACTGTTTGGCTCTGTTACTGGAACTATTATCGTCTCTTTAAGTGGCACGGTAAATACATTTACCGAATAAATGAGGAGGGTGACATGAATTGGGTCCTGAAATCAATTGTTCTCTCCCTGACTTTTCAGGTCGCAGCTAGTGTTGCATTTCTAATCGCCAGATATTTTGCTCGTGAGCGAATTCTTAAGCTTGTGGAAGGAAATAAAAAATTCCTTGCAATAGACAAAGCTATTGGAGAGAATGGTTTTAAGGTCGTTACCCTGCTCCGTTTGAGTCCATTGCTTCCATTTTCTCTTGGAAATTACCTCTATGGACTTACATCAGTCAAGTTTGTTCCATACGTGTTAGGAAGGTCAGGTTCCACTCCTTCATTCTCATATTTTGGAAGCTAGCCCAACAGTTGGCTTGTCTGTGGGTATTCCAGATTTTTATGATTTTAGGAGTAATTTTATGTCATTTCGCTTATTGTGCATAATAGACATTCAAAAAAAAAAAAAAAGGTCTGGTCTAAGCTATGACAATATTCTTATGACATAGTACATTTATTTGTGTAAATAATTCTAATTGTGGTTTATTTATTCCTTTAAGACCTTGTAATCCAGTGTAATGGATGATGTGTGAATTACTGTGTTGGTACAGTGGATGACGACAGATATAATGTTGATGACAATCTTTTAAGTTTGTTTTAAGTCTTATCCATAAACGCAAGAATATTTTCTAATGAAATTGGTCAATAATTTTTTGGCAGCTGGTTAGGCATGCTTCCTGGAACATGGGCATATGTGAGTGCTGGTGCATTCGGGAGAGCATTAATTGTGAGTGTCAATGTTTTTGTCTTTTAACCTGTGGTTTAACTGTCTTCATTTCCATGTTAAATGCAAAGTGTGCTACCTTTAAACTTTACCCTTCTACCTGTTTGACATCCTGTTCAGAAGTTGATACTCTTAAGAATGCTATGTCCTTTAGGTGGTCGTTTATTAGACTTGTGTTATGTCATTTGTCTTGCAATAAACTCTGTTTATAAGCGGACAAGAAAGTGACGACACCATCTGAGGAGGAATCCTCCAAAATTGGAATGAAGATGCTGAAGGTTTGTGATTGTTCTGATGATGGTTCTGTGCAGCAAGAAGAATCTGATATAGGAGGATTAGGAGGGGGGAATGGGCAGCTATGGACTCTGGGACTAGGGCTATTGGCAACAGCAGTGGCAGCATCATATGTCACTCGGCTAGCTAAGGTAACCAGGGCAGCAGATGCATGTATCATCATTAAATCAATAACATAGAAATGTGTGTGCGCTGAGCAGAAAGTCGGGGGTCTGATAGTGTGTCTGTGTATTATATTATATATACAGGATGCTGTAAAAGACATGGAATAGAGAGTGAAGAAGGGTGCATATGGCAGGCCAGCTGAGCCTGCAGCCATACGATATGATACGTAGAGTCAGGGGTGGTAGCAGCATTTACTTGATCTCACCGTCATCTTCCACCCCACTTGATCTTAGTTATATGCAATTGTGTATATATGTGAACTGTACATTGATGATACCTCTGACCTCCCAGCCCATCAGATCACATCAGATCCAATCCATTTATGTATGTATATTCCATGTTATTGATGATTGATTATAAGCAGCAGCAGCCAATAGTGTATTTTATTGTATTGTGTTGCTCTATAATCAACATTATGGAAATAAAGAAATAAAACAGGAAGAAAGAAGGCCATTTCGTTTCATTTCATTTCATTTTTGGGAGCACACAGGACAGCAGCAATGGGATCAAGCATCACCATCCCTACAGTAAAACTCAGCACTGCACCACAGGTGACAGGACCGGAGGAACCAATTCTGGTCCCCATTGTGGGATGATAGCTAATATAATCCAATAAATTCTCTTCTTTGGTTCTGTACTACTGCTGCTGCTCTGCTCTTGACAAATCAGATTGTGAAACATGCATGGGCATTATTTGCAGGAACAGAACAGCATATGACTAATACTGTACAGGGCATGCGAAAAAATAGCTGCTGCTGCTGCAAGTTAGTTTAAATGAATTACTGAATCTCACATGACCACAAATATGCATAGAAAGAACCCCCTCCCTCTATAGTACAGCATCGTGTAGCATAGTACAGAAACAAAGCCCACATTGTCTGCCAATGGGATGGGAGATTGGCCAACAATTGGCATGGGGAGGAGAATTACGTACATACAGACATACATGCATGCATGCATGCATACAGGACTCACTCACAACCCTCAACCTCAACCTCACTCAAGGGCGCTCATCTACGAGAATGGTGGAGTCATTGCCAATGCCAAGCTCCACAAGTGACGCCATGTCATCCTCAAGTAGTGCGGGTAATGGTGCGCCCTGCAACTCCATCACCATCAACTTCATCAATTACTACCAGGCTACAATGCTACTTAACTTCTTTATTCTCGTATACTTATTTCAGCGTGCTATACAGGACAAACTCTCGCAAGAACCAAAGTACTGTGACTGAAAGCAAGAAATGGGTATAGATGAGATGAAATTATTTGGCCGCACCAACCTCTTCTTGAAGAAACAGTACAGGCTTAACAGACTTCAACTTGAAGAAACTCTCGCACAGGTTCTTGAGCTTTCCTACCTGAACACCGACAGTTCAAACCACAAAAATAATACAAGTAGGAGGAGACAGCTTTGCAAAACTGAAACAAGCATCACCGTTGTGGTTGCAGGCAACTTTTTCACCACCAACGGTTTTTCACCCATTGATGCTCCAGTACATTTCAAGGAAACAGCTGCGCAGATAGATAACCAGTGGAAACTTTAGAATGTTTGACATTCCGTAATGTAGGAGCTTATCACAAACATAGTAAAGAGTAATACAAATTAATGTTAATGCCAATTTTTGAGGGCCTGATGCTCCCGTGGATGGTTTCTCATCATCAATTCCATGGATCTGTCTGAGCTCAAGAAACCTGCTTATCCAGTTCATATGAAGATGTCTTAGCACTCTTCTAAGTAAATATCAGATTCATAACCATGGAATATAAATTAATCAAAATATATAAATATTATTCATTTGTCTTTAAGCATTTGGAAAGAAGCCAAAACCCCATGGTACAGAATTAGGTGGACTGAAATAGCATATATTTCTCATCTGTCCAAAACAAGTACAAGGATAAAATATACACAGTAGAAGGATGGGAATTCTCATTACATGTTCACACTATCGTGTTCGAGGTTGATTAATTTCTTCATCCATAAATTTCTGGTTTGGTATATGATAAGAATATCCAATGGGATAAATAATCATATTCCACCCACTAAAGGGAACATGCCCCCAAAGTATCAATTGCCAGCAAAAGTCATGTATATCACTTGAAGTAAGGTTCTACACACAACTTTCTTTAAAATAGCTATACTGGGAGAGACAAAGAAAAGCATTTGCTACCTTGGATGCAGCCTCAATACATCTGCAGAACTGCCATGAAACTTTGACATGACCAGGCGTATGTACCTGCAGAAATACAGCTAAAACACTGTTACCCAGCAGCAGGATACTTGAAGTTCAAAACAGACAATATACTCATTGAAACTCCCGAAAATAATTCACAAAAACAAAATGGGCATGTTCACTTGTGTTTCTTTCCCATTTATCTTTTTTATTATTCAACCTACTATTCTCTCAAAAAACACCAATCCAGCCCCCATGTTCTACATACAAAACATCACATCTAACAACTATTTTCACAAAAAAGGACATCAAAACAAAAGAACACAGCCAATATGTTCTGATGGAATCATTTCATCCCAACACATGATCTTACGGTTGTACAAGCAAATTTCCCCAATGAGGAAAGTTTCATCCATCTTTCTGGAAGGTACAGACTACAGTTACTATTGAATACATCATAAACCATTAATAAGCAGTTTTGAGGAAAAAAAGTACCGAATTTCAGAATCCTTCCTTTCTCGAGGACTAACCTGCAATGGCAAAAGGCACATCAAACCAACATAGGAAGATCACCAGCTCCCAATACTAATGCTGATGATGATAGCAGTGAAGTCTAAAGAAAAAAAAAATATGTAAGGAAGAGAACATCATGGGTTCACTTACCTCGCTTCCGTTAAGTATTTTAACTTTGGCTAAACGAGCAATAAACACAAATCTAGGGACACCACCTTTTCCAAGATCTGCAACTGGATTATCAGATAGCCTAACATCCTACATAAGAATATGTAAAACATCATCCTTCGGATAGAAAGGCATATTGAATCTCAAAAAAGAATCTTTATTAAATTAATGGCATTTTATCCCCATCCCCCCACCCCCCCCCCCCCCCCCCACCCACCAAAAAAAAAAGAAAAAAAAGAAAAAAAAGAATACAAAGATGAAGGTTTTGAAATATTCAAACTAACATCAACACATAGTTCTCCAAAATAGTGCTGACCATCAAGTTAGGGAAGGAGTTCAGAGAATCAACAGATCCCAGGTCTTCAATATTGTTGCTCCCTAAAACAGAAGCCACTTGGTTAAATTCTCCACCAAGCAGGCACCAGCAATGAAAGATAGTATGAATTGTCAAATTTACCCAAAGAGAGGCCATGCAAATTCTCAAAAGGCCTGAAACTTTTCCCAGGGGATTCAATCTCATTGGATGGTTCATCCAATTTCTCACATTCAGGATACCAGATATGATTCAAATTATTGTAGTTTAAATAAAGCTGCTCCAGACTAAGCACCAGAACCACAAGGTAAAAGATCTATAACATTTAAAATTTACGGTAAAGTATTTACAATACCAAAAAAAAAAAATGTGGATGCCCCTACCTGGGTAGCTGCGAGAGCTTTACAATTTCATCCCAATCGGATAAACAATTATGTTCGAGGTTAAGAAGTTTCAAAGATTTAAATCCTTGGACAAAAGTGGAAGACAGTGGCTGGATGGGAAAAAAAAGAAAAACATAAGGAGAGAACACCATGACACATTATATGAAGTAAAACAGGCATAATAATGAAAAAGGAATGTTTAAACGGGGTAATTAAACATATACAAATTAGCTAAGATTCCAGGTACTTATCCACAGATATTGAACAAAACGTGTTAATATGCTTTTAAGCTAACATAACAATAGTTCAAATTCTGTATGTTGCATAACCAGAACAGCCATGCTTCTAAAGCATTTTTGTCAATGGAAATTAAGATCTCAGATAAACTGAATGGTGCTCAATTTTTCATGCACCCATGAAATGGAAAATGAAATCTTGATAGTATTTTCCTAGAATTATAACAGCAAATAAAATATCTTTGATTCAAATGTTACATATTGAAACACAATGTTTCTCCATTATCTATAGGCGGGTATCAAACAATAAGCAACATTTTCAAGAAATATTTTCCACAGTTCTGTAGGATAAAGTAATCATGCATGGAATAGCTTTAAAAGCAATTCATAGGAATGACAATTTTCTGAGCTGCTGCTAAATCAAAACCCCCTAAGAAAGCATCAACATGAAGTAACTGCTAACCGTTATTCTTTTCAAATTATTTTCCATGAGATGCAACTCCGCCACATGGGGAATAGAATCCCTAAGAATTTCAACCTGGAAAAAAAAAAAAAAAAATCATTCATGCATCTTCAAGTGTAAATGAATAGAAAAATATCTTAAAAGTGCAGATTTGAGTTACACCTGCTCCCAAAGTACTCCAGTATGGTTCAATACCAAAACACAAATGTTGCTTAGCTGGGGCATAATGGTTACATTAGAAGACATGGAATTACTGGATATATTGAGATCTGTGAGAGCTGGCAATCCTTGACATATTATGCCAACATCCTCGAGGACAACCAAAGACATTTAGAATGTTATTAAGCTAAAAGCAGCTTGTCAATAAACAAAAGCAAATAGAATAGAATCATCACATTTAGCATGTGCACTGGACATCTCCATGTAAACAATCGGTTAGCAAACTTGGAAGATGCAAAACAAGTCAACTATTCTGACGAAGAGAGAAATCAGTTAAATGCTAAGCTAACAACACAATGCAGAGAATCCAGGTACGATAAAAGGATGTATTTAAGACCATAGTAAGAAAGATTTAAAAGTGCTATTCAGAAAATGACATCCGCACATAGGCGAGGATTGATACAACAGTGTACAAGAAATTGGGACACATACTTGCCAATCGGAAAGTAGGTTTCCGCTCAAGTCAAGCTCCTTCAAATCTGCAAAAAAGGATTTTAGGCTCTGAAACAAGTACACTACATAAAAGGAACAAAAGTATGTAAGAGTGAATATCTTGCGTTGTAAATTACAGGAGTAGTTTGTAAGGCTGTAGCCTATAATACAAAATAAACAAGCACCAAATTTTGCATTTGAAACCAACCCAAAAAACCAGAACGATAGGAAATTTCAAATACAGCACCAACTAGGCGATAGTATCAACTTACTAGGTAGAGTTTTAGTGACTTGGTCAGCTGACTCACAAAAACTAACCCCTAGATATGATAATGATGCAGTCTTCAGCTCCTCAAATCGACTCAGCTTGTCTTCAATTTTATCTTTCCCAAGGAGCTGAATAGACACTCTTTTGTGTCTTGCAGAAAAGACATACATCTCATCTACAAAGTCACCAAGACACCAAAAACAAGCAGGCACATTTCAGCCAATGCTTAACAAAAAGGTAAAATTGAAGGCGTGTATCTAACCTCACATGTCAATGGTAACCTGTAAATAAGAAACTGGAACTAACAGCTATACAAGACGCACTATTAGAGTAGAATCTCAATTAAGTGTGAAGTGACAAGCTTCTAGATTGTGATGCAATCTCCCTCCATCTAAATGCATAAAAACTAGACCCTCCTACCCTTTCCTCGTCTATAGCGTACACCCACACAAGCTCATATTTTGGTACTTAAAAATCAATTCTTTAATTTGCAGAGATGCTTGTCATCAAGGCTCAAATTTGATGGACACCCGAGAAATTCAATCAACACACAAGCACGCGCTAAACTTCCGTATGTGTGTGTGTGTGTTTTACCTTCTTCGTCTTTCGTAGTGGCAGTTCGATATCGAGTTTTTAGGGCTTCAAGTAGGGAGATGCCGGAGCTCAAATTATGGGGGCGCACGAAGGATGCGGTATAGGGTCCCCTGGCCGTGAAATATCTGACGCCATTGTGGGATCCATCGTGCTTTCCCTCGCCGGGAGCATCCCAGTCTACTCCCACCCAATCACCGGAGTAGCCTTGCACGGGACCCACGTACTTGACGGCTCCGGTTCTTCTGGGTTGTGAAGTGAAATGGACTCTCTGGCCGACCCAGAAACCAGATTCGGCGGAGGCCGGCGACGACGTGGGGGAATGCAACTGCGGGTGAGTCTGCATCAGCGGTGGGGCTGCGGGAGTTGATCGGTCAGCCATCACATCAGCGAACTGAACAGAACTGAACAGAACTGAACTAGCAATTGGGTGTCGCTATTCGCTCGCCAAGCCAACTTCGCTGGAGTAGCGGAGTTTAAAGAGACCTAAATTTATATTTATCAAACGTTATTTAACAAAATATAAATCTTATTTAATTAAATTTTTAATTCTTTTATTTTTATTTCTTTTTTTATTAAATAATTATTTTTATTTATATTTAAAAAAATTACACCCTCCGTCCCACATAATGTCCCTATTTTTTATTTTCGTCCGTCAACTTGTCTTTTTTTATTTTTGGAAATATAATTATGCACTTTAATTGTATTTTAAATTTTAAATTTTATAATTTTCTTAATTTTAATTAAACTATTTACTTATCTTAATCTTAATCTATAATTATTTTTACTAAATAATAATTACTTTTATTAATATACTTTTTAATTACTTATTAATTATACTTTGTTTAATTATTTATTAATTATATTTTATTTAAGTTCTCGTATCTATATTAATACAACGGAAAGAATATTATTTATAAAAGTATGAGATTTATAATAAAATAATACCATAACAAAACAACTTAATATTTAATATTTTATTTTTTTATTTGAATATCACTTAATGTGGACAAAAAAATATTTTTTTCTTTGGTATAAATTTTAATGTTGGACAGAAATATGTTGTGTTTATTTTAATAATACAAACTAGTTTCTCGCAATAATTTATCCTTTAATTAATTAACTATGGTAAACTTGATAGAAAGCGCAGGCAGTCGCAGTGGAGTGTTTGTTTTTACCAAGAGATGGTCCGTCTCTCCCTTCGTCGTCATCAACTCCTCCCTCCTCGCTCTCTGCTGTGTTTTTATCAGCTGATTCATCCGTTCCTGCAATCCGCGCTGCACGTAGCTGGTTGGTTAGAGCAGCAGAGCAGGCAGCTGAAAACTAACGACCCTCCCCTCCAGCTGCTTCTTTTGATGGATGGATGGATGGAACAACTTCTGAAGACCCATCCTAATAAAGAAAGAAAAGCAACTGCTCTTCCTTCCTTCCTTCCTTCTCTCCACTGGGCATTAGGAGGAGGAGACAGTGGCGCAATCTAATGGTAGTGGTAGCTGTTGTTGTGATGTTCTTTTCCCCACTTGTTGAACTGCTGCTGTGCACTAACCACACTGCTGTCATGCCATGCCAGGCCAGGCCAGGCCAGCAGCTTGATCGAATGCACAACCGTTTCATTACAACTAAATCCAACGGGCTTTTGGACACTGATAAACTTACATAAAAAGACAGATACCCCCCACATTGGGTACTATACAATACAATACAAGAATGTAGCAGCAGCAGCAGCATAAGCATATTTGAAACCATATTTATATTGCATGTTGCAACTTAAAAAGGTAAGTACTGTCGTTAATTAAAGGTTACTACTGTTCAGACCACTACGCCCCTACATATTTGTATCTACACAACGAAGCAAATTTATTTATTTGTTTATTTAATTATTTAGGGGCAGCAGCTAATAAGGCAGCAGAAGAAGAAGAAGAAAAAAAAAAAGGAGAAGCAGCAGTTGTATAGGATAATATACTCTACATTTGATCTGGGTTGGCACAGGGATTGATGGCAGGATGACCCTTATTATATATCTTGCTTAGGCTTGCGGCTCATTTCAGAGTAGTGACCTCCCATCAGTTGCAGAACCTCTTCCCACAAGCCATCAGGATAAGATTTCTGTGATGCCCCAGATATCAAGTTTGCACTACACGCAGCAACATACCAGTAATCCGATTCAATCTCCTCTATGAGTTGATCCAGCTGCCACCCTGCATACCCCATAAAGAATCTGAAATCTTGGGGCTTCAGTGTCCCCTTCTTTATCAATCTTGAAGCCTCATCCAAACTGTTCCGGGACCCAAAATATATCCCAGGAATAATCTCCTCAAAACCAGCAAGTCCAGCAGTCTCCCCAGCTCTCAACAAAAACATACTTGCATCAAGGGGTCCACCAAAATGCAAAGAACAGTCAGCAAATGTCGTTGCCAATTCTATATTACTGGGATTCATATGTTTCATTTTTTTGTGAAGTGGACGATTTACTACAACCCCAAAAGGGCCCTCCTGTGGATTCCTTGTTCCAGACCTGAGGAGAAGAACTACAGTTCTCTCAAAGGTGCGAACACCATCAAGCTTTTCTGTAGCGACAAGAAGGCAGCCATTCTCAGGCACTGAAATAGGGTGAGCCCATTTGAGTGGAAGAGATTTTAAACCAGTTGTTGATGCTCCATCTTGGTCTTGAACTGAATCTGCAGTTTCAGCCTGGAAGAACATGTAAGCACATCAAACCATTCATAAACATCATTTTCAAGTTAACAACTCTTGAATTTAAAGTTACAGACTTACAAGTAAACCAACCAAATTTTAAAATGATGAAATTTGTTCACATAAGGCGTGTGAGCATAACTGATCCAGGTAGACCTCAACAATAGAATTCATCATTCAAAGAAGAATACCTGCTCCTGAGTATAGAGCAATGCTCTAAACTCCCGCCAATCCAAAGGCTTAGGTTGGGACTTTTGTGGGCTAGCATCGTCAGATTTGTTGTTTCCAGGGAAAGAATGGTCACCTTTTAGGCTATCTCCTCCAGTTTTTGAGTGATCATTGTCCCCCTTAAAGACAAAATCATCTACATAAAATGAATTGCAAGTCACTAGGCAATATCAAATGTTATTAACTTATGCAAAGGTCATACCCCCAATGCAACAAGCGATGCCACTAAGGATTACTTGGATTAGAGAAACCCAAATTAGAGAATAATGGAGAAAGTTTGAGCAGAAATCATCAAGAGAATTTTGAATGTGTAAACAAATTTGAGCTCAATATGGTTTGATACACACAGCTGCACTAATATTGGACATATCAGGGGTATTGCATTCTTCCATCCGTGCTGCCTAATATGTACCAGGAATACATCAAACCTCACTACGTCCAGGACCAAGTTCACATCTATTAAGATGTGTAATCAATTCAACCCACAAATTCATTTCACAACTTCTATACAGACAACGACCATCATTGCAGTAGCACTAGATTATATATTGCCGTGCTTCAGTCCACGCAATCCATTTTTGAAACAAATTGGGATATACTTGCACTAACTAAGATAAACTAGTTGATCACGTACAATAATAAAGGTCCTATATTGATCATTAAGCCCCAAAACTGCACGCAAAATTAACCAAAATGAGCGGAGCGGAAGAATAAGTGCAAATGTTAGATGATCATCAAACAAACGCCAGCGACTTTAAGGAGGCAATTATGATCCTGCACCTAAACATCCCCAAATCACGAGGAAGGAATTAGCGCCAGGAATCACCCAAACTAGAAATTGCAATTGATCAAGCAGTCAACACCGCAGCACTTAGGAGGGACAATAGAGCGGCAGGAATGAAGGAATATTTACCAGAATTGCTGGGGCTTCCGGGATTCTTCTTCCCCTTGGCCCTGAGCAACAGAGATGGATACTTGGTATGGTAACCGGAGCAAGATTCCACTCTGGACAAGCTAATTTGCAAGGGCGTTGAAGAAGTGAGGGGGTTCTCGGAAACGGAGGAATTTCTGGGCGGAAAGACGATGGTGTTTTTCGGGTGCAGGCACCAAAGATCCATAATTTCCAGCAGAGGAGAAGAGGCGGGAGGTGCGTTACCTGACCTGACCAGGAGATGAATGGTTTATTATAGGAAAAATAGAGAAGTGGAGGGGAAGAGGGAAGACAAGGAAACAGAAAAGCGGTGGTGGTGGCCGGTGGGAGGGATGACCCGCTCTGCTCTGCTCCGCTCCCAGTAGGGATCGGATTCATGGGCTGCTTCGGCCCGCTTGGGTTTTAGGTTTTGATATGTGTAAATATTATTATCAGTTACCAATATATATATATATACACACTAGTGTTCTCCCAACGATCAAGTTTAAGGATCACTAATTTTTGCATGTTAATATTTGAATATTAATTATTATATCAAAACATAATATAAATTAAGAAAAAAATGCAAAAATATTTTTATTAGTTTCTCGTGGAACTTTTGTACAAAAAAAAATAAAAATAAAAATATACACATATAATAATATTTTTAATGTTAATACAATGACGCAAAAGATAAATGTGTGATATATTAATTCTTTTTTAAAAAATATGTTAAAAAGTTTTTAGTAATAAAACACAATGTTTACCTATATCATTTAATTATAATATAATTTTAAAAACTATTAACAATTGCATATCAATAATAAATAATAAATTACATATGATACCCTCGAATTAGGCAGTTGTTTGATCAACTCTTTTGTATGGATGACCCATTATTTTAAGTTGTTTAGAGTTTAATTGATTGAATAGACTACTCATACCACCAACGTACATATTTCTTTTCGAAAGTCATACCGAAATAATTCTATATTTAAACATGCTCGTCCTGGAATCATTTGAGGAGTGCGGGAAGAACTTGAGTTGACCTTTGGGACAATCTACAATTCTGACACAGACTTTGCGTGACTTATGGGCCAGGTTGTCACAGTACCAAATATCAATAATTAAATATTCTTATAGTTAAAATCATAAAACAATAATAGATTTTAAATTTTAATATATATTATATAAACAAACAAAATTTATTAATTTTAATATACTTTATATAAACAATGTAGAAAGTTAAATTTAACAAATATTGGTAACGAATAAATTTAATAGAAAACAAAAGTAAATTTTATAAAAAAATATAAAATAAAATTAAAAACTAATATTCAAATATTTTTATTGAAAAATTACACATACGCGAACAAAAAAAGAAACTCCCAAGGTTTAGCATTTGTTTTGTAGGAAATTGAAAATTTCATAAAAGCACTCGAATTTTCGGTCATTGTTATTTATTTTTCTTCTCACGCAACACCTAACATGCTTGAGGGAAGATTGATGACTATTATTATGAGCAAAATGAACTTCGACGACGGAGAGATTGTTGTTGATAGGTGAATTGTGAATGTAGGCAGAGAGTAGAGAGTCAAGTGGAGGAGAGTTTAGTATGAGAATGACAGAAAGTATATAAATCCGATAACACAACTAACACAAACAGCATTCATAAATAAACACTACTCCAAACCCTACCAGCCAGCAGCCGCCCTCCCGATCCTGCACTCTCTTCCTATTTGTTTCTTCTTTTTTTCTTTTGTCCCTCTTTCTTCTTTTCAGCTGACGTCATCCGCTGGGATGTCCGCCTCTTTCTTCTTATCTCTTCATCACCCACACACAGAATCTACTTCTAGTGACCCGACTTTCAATGGAAGCGGCTCAAACACGGCGCCGGCGAAGCCTTCTCGTCGAAGCACAGCTTATATCTGGCCGGAGAACTCTCTTGATCGGCTTTGCTCTGCAATCGTATGTGCCGTCCACACCGCGTCCTCAGTGCTGTAGCAAGTTTTTCCCTTCCAACCAAATAAGGTAAAGTGAACAATGGATTAAAGTGCAGTCGATGAAAACATTAGAGCAAAACTCTAAAATAAAAAATCATCAAATTCTACCATTTCATTGCGAAACGTCCACTTTTTTCTCAACTTTGTAACTGTTTTCTTTTCATTTGGTATGTTTCTTCGTCTATTTAGTTTGTCATTTCCTTCTTCTCTGCTCCTCCTGGCCCGTTCACAATAACATCATGTAGTCTCTGCAAAAACAAAAACAAAAAAAATAATAATAAATACTTAAAAAGTCAATCGTGTTATTTTGGAAAGGAAAGCAAGTCGTAAAGGAATAAACATCTACTACCTGGTGCCGACAACTGAATGCCGGAGAAAAGAGGACTGATTCTCTTAAATACGTGTGAACCTACCTATAACTATAATCCACAAAAAGTTTAAATTTTTTGGGGAAAATAAAGAGTCGCACACTAGAGGCATCGGAAGTTGTTAAAAAAACATTGGAACTATAAAAAAGTAAAATTACATCGCAATGAACAATATAATTTACTTTTTGAATTATTCCTTTTTTTTAAATAATTAATTCAAATCTTATAATTAATAATCTTATGGAGTAGTATAATTTTACTGTCTATTGGAATATATTAAAAACAATAAATGAAATATTAAGTAATAATAAATTTATAATATTAATATTCCACACTAAAATATATATTAGTGTATTAAAAATATATTAAAGAAAAATGAACTTAACAAACGAAATAATTAATAATAAATCAAATTATACAATCAACTAAAAATATATATATACAAAATAGCTAAACCAATCAAAATATACAATCAATAAAAAAAAATTATATATATCAAATGGCCACAACCAATCAAATTTCATAATAAATGGAGTATAAGATAAGATACATAAAATAAGATAAGATATTGCTATTATTAATTTAAAATTAAATAATAATTTTACTATTAACTTAAATATTAATAATTAAATGTATTAAGTAATTTTATATAATAATAAATATTAGAACTTAGATATGTCTAGATAAAATATTACTATGTAGAACGAAAATATTTATTATATTAATCATATATTTTTTACTATACTCAATTACTAAAAAAAATACCAATTATATTTTATATCTTATAGCAATATGTATTTAAAGAATTGACTACACTACAGATGTACTAATTTTTTATTAATATAGCATATATTTTAAAAATAACTATTAATTATAATTATATTTTTTACAATATAAAAAATAGAAATAGTAAAGATACATTACATCAAAATAATTTTTTGTATATTATAAAATAAAATAATTTAATATAGTATATACATATACATATAACAATAATTTAAGAAGAAAGAAAAATATAAAAATAATAATTATTCATGTGTCACATATGTTTTACATCGAATAAAAAATTACAACATGCAATGGCCAATTAATTGCACAATCAATCAAAAATTAAAATAAAAATTATTTTAAATTATTTTAAATCCATTCTTTATATGTTAGTGGACCCCACTAAGTTCAAATCTTATATATATCCTAATATCCTAATTTAAATAGATTAATAAAATTGTTTCATTAAATAAAAATAATATAAAATTAATATGTTAAATTTTTAACAATATTTATTAATAACTTTAAATTTCATTTAAAGCTAATTTTGTAAATTAATTAAAATTATATATTATATATTATTTTTATTTTTTAGATATAGTTATACATTGGAATATTTTTTATATTTTTAATAAATAAGAAAATAATTTTATGAATATTTAAATATATTAATAAAATTATTTTCTCAAATAAAAAATAATTATTAAATTAAAATATGTGTTTGTATTAAAATTGCATATATAAAAAATTATTGGCTCACATTCTTGTATAAATAAGAAAAATAATTTTATGGATGTTTAAATAGATTGATAAAATCATTTTATGAAACAATAAAAAAATAATTATTAAATATATATTTTTTAAATTGTATAGAATGAAATAAAAGAAAATATAATAAATAACCAAATTTATTATACAAATATTTAAATATGTTAAAAAAAAATACTATATCAAACAATCAATAAATAATAATTATTAAAAATTAATTATTTGTATTTAAATTACACAATATTATTGTGGTGAGGACCACAATGAATTCAAATATATATATAAGATAAGATATGATATAATTAAAATTATATATATAAATAAATTTAATACAACACCTATGCAAAATAAAATTAATGTTATAATAAACTACATCTATCTCATATGTAAATATACATTTAAAAGAAATAATTACAAAGATATCTATACAAATAATTATTATATATGATGCACATGATTTTAAAACATATATATTAAAAATATATACTCTATATATTAAATATTATAATCAATGAAAATTAAATAAAAAAATGTAAAAATACTAAGAATTCAAATTTTATATAAAGTGGAATCCACATATGTTAATATGATAAGATAAGATAAATTTATATATAATTAAATTTATAAGCATACAAAAACATCCGATGTAAAATTATACTGTAATTTACAATTTATACATATACAATTAAAATCTATCTCTACATTTATAATATTATTTATATGTTAGCATATTAGAAAATATATTATTAAATTATTACAATTCTATTAATATATTAAGTATATAAAAATAACCATTAAATACAATTATATTACATATAAGTGAACTTTACAATGAACTCTTATAATAATATATATACATTTAAAAATTAATCATTAAAATAAATATATATAACAATTATTGTATATAATTCATATTTTTATAACCACCAATCAAAAGTAATGACCAATCACATTATTTTTAAAAAAAATGCAAAATCGCTAAAAATTCAAGCTTTTTGTGAGTGGACCCCACGATGAGCTCCTATAATATTATATATATGATATGATATATATATTATATTTTCTGTTTATTATATATATATATTATTTTTTTCATCCAAAAGTTAGAAAATAAATGAATATTTACTTTTTGCCTTATGATATAGTAGTATAAAATTAATATTAAATTGTTTGTATAAATAAATATAAATATAAGAGTAAATATTTTGATTTTAAACAATAAAAAATAACAAAATATACTTATCTACACAAAATATACATATTTTTTGTCGGAGAGTTTTCGTATGTAGATACCTTTTGTATTTTATTTTGAATTTATAATAATATTAATATCAATATATTTTACCTTGTGTTAATAGGTGAAAATAACTAGACACAGCCCCCTAGTATAGTATATATATAGGATATATATATGGTATAGTATGACGTTAGATATCGTGCTGTGAATGCATACATGCACACAATCATTCTACTTGCATGAAAATTGCTACCACAAAGCAACATCAGGATGAAACCACCCACCCCTCATCACTCTGCAATTCAAAGTTGAAACCAAAATACAGCCGTGAGGATGAGGTGAAAGTGAAACTTCTCTTCTCTTCTCCATCCCATTATTGTGGAGGAGAGCCTCCACGCCAGTAGCCCCATTTGCTCATTCCACATTCTGACAGGAACTTCTCATATTCATCTTCAAGCTTACTGTTGTAACTATGGGAATGACCGGATGCTATGTCTTCCAAATCCAAATGCAATTGCTCCTCCTCCTCCTCCTCCTCCTCCGCACATACCTGCAATAATGAATAATAAATACATGTCAAGCAAGGTGCATTGAATTATTGAACAACAACAACAATTCTATATTCAAACATCTAAGCCCACACACATAAAAATAAATATACATATTCTTCCAATGGAGCAGACTCATAGGAGAGATTGGGGGTGGAAAGGAAAGGAAAGGATGGGTGTGACTTGCGAGTGAATACAATTTGCTTACTTCAGAATCAGGTTCAGATGCCATATCCAATGCCTCTGGATCATTTAAGTCGCTAAGTACAGCTTTCCATCTCATGCTGCCATGGCGACCAAGTCTAGCGTCACTCGCACCTTCATGTCTCAAGCTCTTGGTAGCTCTCTTTTGAGAAGCAGCCATTATGCATCGGATGCAAAAGGCTACCAGAGGTACCAGAACTAGAAAAGAACCAGTGATTTTAGCCTGATGATAAATACGGACAAGTTTGTTTGAACATGCAGATTTATAGACCTACACAAAAAATACATCACAGGGACAGGGGGAGTATGCAACGTAATGTGAAATGGAGAATGGATGGAAGTGCTCACAGGTGGTAGTTTACTGGGTGTTGGCACAGTGACTATTGGATACCACCGTCTTCCGGATAATCCACGACCTGGGCCAGAGGCCATTTTATGCAGTTCATTTCCCTCAGGGTGGCACTGGCATCAAACATTATTATTATTATTAACAAGATATAACAAGACAAGAAGCAGCATGATTAAGTCTTCTTGATTGATGAAAGTGAAACACATATAGCTATCAGAAATTGATGGATCAATCTCTGAGATCATAAACACCCAAATACTCACTCTTACACTAATTGCTGCCAAACACAACTCGTTAGTTAGTTGTTCAAGATCATGTAAGCAAATACTTTTGCAAGCACTAATAGCTCAACTCAGACTGCGGACATCCCCGACTGCAGACAAGTGAAGAAACACGCAGATCCTATTTATTGATAAGACAAGGAGCTAACCGCTCCGGGAAATCCATCAACGGCAGCGGAGCCAGACGGGATATTCATACGAAGGCGTTGCCCTTCAAAGATGATCTTAACATCAACAATATTCGTGTTCTCATCAACCGGCACCACATCCAATCTTGAAATGAACGTCAGACTTTCCCTTCTGCAATTGGAACATCAGAATCCCATTGCAATACGGTTAGAGTCACAGCTGCCAGAGGAAACATCACACACACACACCACACACATCTGTTGCAAATATAGCTCCGACAACCAACAGGAAAGTACATAACGCAACATCGATCAACCAGAAAGCACACAAAAGTAAAATCTATTTACTGTTTGAGCACACGAACTAAGAATTTCTCTCCTATGCTTCCTCGCCCAATCCAAGATACCCTCTGACTCTGAATATGCATCTCCCGACGCTATATCAAGAATATTCACAAATAGATGGATTAAAAATCAGCTTTCCACGCGTAAATGCAGACGATCATCGCGCGAGGGCAGGCAGGACACGAAGCGACGAGCACCTGAGCAAGTAAAGCGCAAAACGAAGAAGAGGAGGAGCTAAAGATGGCAGTTGGATGGGAAGGCTGGGCAAGCTTCAGTTCCACTGTCGATCATTACAATATTGTTTTGTGTTATTATATTGTGACGTCCGTCCGTCTTGTTTTGGATGAGAGTCGGGTTCATCAGAATCACAGATTGGGAAGGAAAAGCGTTGGTGGGGATGATAGGCCAGGGCCGATGGGGCGTACGTGAAACTCACTTGCTCACTTATTGGGCCTTAACTCTGTAAGTAAGGCCTATTACAATAATATTTTAATAACCCTTTAGCCCATCTATAGGCCTTTAACTTATTAGTCCACTTCTTTTAATCGGACCGCCCCCGCCTGCCCGCCCGATCACTTCACTGATCAAGATCAAGTTCAGTTTCAATACCAACCACTGTCTAACCAGTAACCGCCGTAAAACTATATTATTATTATTCCTGAGAATTGAAGCTCAAGCAAGCAATGCCAATTGCCATATATAACGAAGAAGAAGAAGAAGAAGAAGAAGAAGAAGAAGAAGAAGAAGAATGTTGATTGATCAAATCCAATTCTTGAGGAAGAACAAACTGCAAGTGCAGCCCGCAACAGTAGAGATGGGGATGGGGATGGGATGCAACAGGCGATTTGGTGAAAATTAAATACTAGTGTAGTCTGTATAGTATAATAAATAAATGTGATATGGTGTGTTGTGCTGTGTTAGAGGGTGGCCAGTTGCTGTACGGAGATGGGGTAAACAACATCGGTATTGCCACTGAAAGCCCTCTTCCCAAACAAGATGTTAACAGCTTCAGTGGGGTGGAATGCATCCCAGAACACGTACTGGCTCCTGTTTGGGCAGGGAGTCTGGAATGGAAGACAAGTGATCTGCCCCCTGTTCCTTCCAATGCCGCAGCACCCACGATTCACCACATCGAACCCTGTGCAGTTGTTGTTGTTTTAGTAATTATACAAGTCTTGCATGTCTGGCTGGCTGTCTGGCTGGCTGTCTGCCTATATATACATATATAAATAGACATACATGTACATACCGTATGATCTAGCATTGGCAAGCAGATCCTGAAACATGGCGTTGACGTCGATGTAGGAGAAGCGCGCACCAGGGAGATTGAGGCTGAGGTTGTTGATCATGGCCTTTGTGTTGGTGTTGAAGGGGAGAACCAGCTGGTTCACCGCATCCGAACATCCACCCACGTTGCTTTGGGCAAGGATGCTTGGTATACAACCCATTAGCCCCAGCCCTGCTACCACGAACTTCCGAGCCCCGAGATTGTACAGCCTCTGCACCACCATCCCATCATCAACTCAACACACACACATATACTACTCCTCTACAACCAATCGTGCAATCAAATTCAATCCAAACAAAAAGATCGAGGCGGCCTGCTTACAGTGAGCTGCTGGGAGTACTGTTGGACCAGGAGATCCGCAAACTGTTGGGCATTGTACTGATTTTTGGTGTCGTAGTTAGGCATGAGGTAATTATTAAGGTAGTCATTGCTGCCCATCCCGATGAAGAAGATGCACTTGGCGAGGGCCTGCGACACGTCCGCTGCTGCACCACCACCAAAGCTGTTGCTGATCTGATCAAGAGTGTTCTCGAAGTTCCTGATCTGCTGGTTGAACGGAATGCGGCTAACCTGAACGCAAATGCAAATGCAAATGCACATGCATATGCATGCGAGTGTGTATTCAATTTCAATTTCAATCAAATGTTATAGTATGTAAATTGTGAAGAAGGGGGGGAGGATGTAGAATTATACGTAGATCTAGAGAAATGCATGCATATATGGTGTGAAGTGGAAAATATTAGAAAAGATGATATGAGAATGGAGGGAGGGAGGAAGCACTGACGAAATTTCTGCCAGTGATGTCAAGAATGCCAGCAGCAGCAGAGGCATAGTTAACTCCATAGCGCATCCCGTCGCCGGACACCTCAGAGTAGGCAGGAATGAGAGGCAACCCAAGCAGTTGAGCTGCACCCACACCACACCACACAGTCCATCCATTAATATATATACATACCTACATACTGAAAAAGCGAGAAAGCAAGCAAGCATGTAGTAGATGTAGATCTCGTTCGTTCGTTCATGTACAAAGCAAAGCAATATAAAATACCGATAGTGTCAACCATGGTGTAGCCGTTGGAGAAGCGGCCGGTGGGGCCGCCCTGGAAATCAATGCCGTAAGGGAAATAGTTGGCTTTAGCGAGGGAAGGGAGGTTGTTGTTGTTGCCATTGTCGATTAGAGAATCCCCAAATATGAACATTGCAGGCACCATTGCCCTCCTCCCCTGGCCCTCCTGCGCCCTTGCCCTCGCACTCAGACCCAACAAGAAAACAACCACAACAAGACCGGAGAAGCTCAGCGCGGTGGCTGCCATGAGAGTGAGAGTGAGAGAGATACGAGCGTTGTGGTTATGTGCGGTGTAGTAAGTAAAGTGTAAATGGGGAGGGTGTAGAGGTACGTATGTATTTATGGAGAGGGGGAGGGGAGCAGGGCTGGGTGGGTGGGTGGATGGCTAAGGACGAATGGGTGGTAGTAGCAGCAGTGGTGGTGTATTTATATTTGTATTTCTATTTGAATTGAAGTAGAGGATGAGACCAGAGGAAGAGGAAGAGGAGGTTGTTGAGGATGAGTAAATGCATTCACCTTTATGTTGTTCCTGCCCTGCTACTAAATGCTCGTAATCTCACACACACACACACACGTACGTACGAGTGTATTGCATGTAAATGTAATGCTTTTATTTATTTAATATTATCATTTTCATTATTTGGATTACATGAGAACCTCTGAGTGAACCCTCCAACTGAACTTCCCTCCTCCTCTAGTCCTCTTGGTTTATTTCTGGATCGCCTTCTGTGTAGCCGCTACCTAGTAATGTGTTGGGGCAATAGGTGTCACTTTGATGCATGCATGCAGCAGCATCATCTACCTCTGCCAGTCCAGTCCCGCCCCTTCCCTCTGGGATGGGAGGAGATAATGAAAATGGCAATGGCAATGGAACATGTTGACCTTGTTTCATTCGAATCCAAATTAATCCCAGAAAAGGGAAAACAGATTAGAAGAGAGGAACACTAAAATAATCTATCTATATATCTATGTTATGTATCAGCCAGCAGCAGCTTTAACCCCCCCTCTCTCTCTCAGTAGTCTCATTATTTCCTTCCTCCAATTATGGATGGTCCATTTTCCCGTCAATACAGGAGGATGGATGAGTGGGCAGGCACCAATACCATGATGCCCAACTTTGGTCATAGCAGCATCAGTAGCAGCATGCATACTACTATTACCTACTTACCCACCAAATACATACATATAATAAATTCATTAATTTGCAGAGGCACCACTCAACAAACAAATCACAGCCTTCCTGGGAAAACGTGCCTAATGATCAATCAATACCCTCTCTCTCTCTCTCTCTCTCTCTCTCTCACTCTCTCTCTCTCTCTTCCACCCATTGTCAACGCCTCTAGAATTTGGAGATGAATTGTCCGCCTGCACCATCACTTGCCCCCCGGACCTATTAATGAACGGATCCCATGCACACACACAATCAAATTTGACAAACAACCCACAATTTCCCTTTTTTTTTTTATTTGGTCAACGAAGAAAAACCATGATTGGTTGCATTGGGCGGCCGCCTTCAATTCAGAACAAACCAGCAGCAGCAGCAGCATGATGCACCCATCCTTTCCCAGAATACACGCCACAGTGGAGAGGAGAGGAGAGGAGAGAAGCGGAGCGGCCGGGTGCTCATTTATGAACTTCTCCCCAACTAACCACTTCATTCAATAATAATAACAATAATAATATATAATCATCTTCCCACCCCCAGCATTTTATCCTCCTCTATTACAACACAAAGATATCACTTCTGTATCTGTACTCGTGCTGGCTGCCCAGAAACAGCACGACTATATTGTTATATTCATGGATCTGGAGGGCAGCAGCAGCAGCAGGTGGAGAGGTCCTGGTAGTAGCAAACTCTCTTTGCTTGCTTTTTCAAGGCTTCCATAACTTCATGGTAGAGTCTTCACCGTATGTGGCGATGAGGTTTATGTGGGGATGGTGAGTGATGCCTATCACATCCTTCTCATGAACCTGTCAGCCACCAAAACAACACCATCACTGCAAAGCCAACCTCATTTCATACATCATATGAGACAGGCCTCCACACACTCGAAACAACAACGAACCTTCATTAGATGCTCCAGATTGCCAGATTGATGACTGAAGCAATATAAAGTTCTACACACAAGTCAAATACTCATCTTAGCAAAAAAAAAAAAAAAACACTTGGGGGGTGATAAAATAATAATAATACAACTACCACAGCGGAGTAACAGACAGACTAGCACCTATTGCCCTGAGGTGGGCAAACCACCAGATCTGGTTGGTGTTGAAGCAACCAGAAATTACTCATGGCCTACCTCTCTAACTGCCACTGTGCCAAATTCATTTATATGATGAATTCTTTCAACAATGGGAGTTGAAAAACAGTAACAGAGGCAATGAGTTCAACATTGTGAATAGGTCTACAACAAACGATGGTCTCACTCAATTGCTCCTCTTGATAGGAGTAAACCCTTACATGATGAAAGAGCCTCACTAGAGAAGTTATTATTTAGTAATGATAAGCTTCACAAGAAAAAGGGAGGCAAAGATATCTCTGAGTTCTACAAAATAAGAAGCAATATTATTATTATTATTATTATTATTTATTTATTTATTGCAAAATACCTGTCTTCACCAACACAATATATCCAATCCCCTTTGGGGGATAAACAAGCTGCCATGAAATCCCCGCCTTCTCTTTTACCAGATGAAAAACTTTTCACAACCTTCATGACATAAGTATCAGATAGACCATCATCAGTTTTCATATGCTAGTCAATAGCATTCCAATAGAACCAAGAATTTTTATTTTATTTTTAAAAAGATAGATAAATTTGAACCTAATATATACTGCATTCACACCTATTTATATAATACTCATCAAGGTTTCAAGCAAAATATTCTAGAAGAAACTAGTGTCCAATATACGGCCTTACAAGAGCTTAAAAGACTAAACTAGAGTTGCAGCGCAATAGCTGCAGTCATTTCCATGCTAAGGGTAGCAAATAATGAAAGAAACACTTAGGTTGTGTTCTTTTTATGAGTTTTACCACAGGTTTTTACTATTCATATTCTTTTTTCCGTATAAAAATATCACATCAAACAATTCTTTTCTTTTTTTATATTATACTACAAATTTATTTTACATTCAAAACATCACATCAATCTCTATTTATATCACATCAAACAACTTTCAAATTCAACATTTTACTATTCAAAAATCCAAACCCAAAAACTAAAACCCACAATCAAACACACGCTTATAGAATCCTGCCCAATTCAAAGCCTGAAGTGATATATGTCCCAAAAATATTATAAAGTATTGCAAAGCACATCTTGGTTCCTAATTAAAGAGGAGTTATCTTTCCTGCCTGCCCTTTGATTTCCACAAGATGAAAGGGATAAGTAGGGACAGATCTCTTTACCTGTCCTTGGAGTGTCATGATGTACACTGATGACGTTTTGTTGCATACAATTATATGATCTGCATTTTTTGGGTATAGATGAATAGAATTCACAGATGCATCACCACCCTGCGATTCATAAGGCAAAGAAATTACAGAATAATTGATTTAAGACAAAAATACATTCAGATTATCGGTAATATTTTCTACTTTTAAGTCACGACAGAAGCTAACATATATTTACCCTGAGAGGAGGCGGTGGTTTAAATGTCTGCAGACAATCTGTAGTCTTCACATCCCAAACCTGTATGTTACAATTAACACGCAAAAGTGCATACAAAAAGTGTTTAGAAGTCTTCAAATATTAGGCCATTATTGATGGGAAATAACAAGGCAACTAACTTTCACAGTGCAATCACTAGATGCAGTTATGACACGAGAACCATCAGCAGTGAAAACGGCATCATTCACATAAGATGTATGGCCGCGGAACTCCTTCAACATTTTCCCGGACTTCAAGCCATGAATCCTGTACAAAATATGAAAATCACATTGTTAAAATGGATGATAACTCTATCCTCAAAATCTGTAATTTCCAACTTCCAACTCTCAACTTTATTAATGTCTTTGAGAAGTCGATAAAAAAGAGTAACAGTAACATTGTTTTGCAGTATTTCAGCATACCTAGCAGTGCTGTCAAATGATGTACTTAATAACTGTGTTCCATCTCTAGAAAATGTGACACTGGTGACACCCTCAGAATGTGCACGCTCCAGCCGCCGCAAGCACTGACCAGTTCTTATACGCCACACCTATAGCCAAACAGACAAACAACTAGATTCACTTCTTTCTACAAAAATTTCCAAGTCAGGCAAAGTTTTAATTTGAATGCATTCAGCATATACAGAAACCATCACAAAATTAGAATGCAACAACACAGCAGCATCCGAAAGTCAGGTTTCTTTACTGTTGTGCAAGTACCCATGAAAAATAATAACAATTAGAATTCACATGAGAATTACAAGCTGAAATGACCCTTACCTTTATCTTCCCATCTTGGGATCCAGATGCAAGCATCTCAGAATCTCTACTAAAATCAACACATAGGACAGCATCATCATGCATCATAAAAGTTTCCTGCCAACATTTCACTAGTGAGACAAGTGAGGCATTATGTTCACAACAGTAAATGAATATCGCAACCATCATATTTTAGCATCTAGGGAACAAAATAACAGAGCCACAATCAGCATCAGCATTGCAGATACAAAACTTGGAGAACCAGTCAATTAGAGTAAAGATAATACTGTGGAATCAACTTGCTTTCAACGTAACGGGACAAACGTCATTTACAGTTGGAACCACATACATGTCATTGAATAACAAAGTAAAAAACTTGTTATAAGTGTTTACAGGCGCTTTGCTTAGAAATCTAGAACTCTCAATATTTCATAAAAAGAAAGCATCATTGTTTCACTGAGAACTAAAATTAATGAGGAACATTGACACGATAAAATTGTTACAATTTGAAGAGAATTTTTAAGATATTTCTTAATAATGAAATTAAAATCTTAGGCCTAATACAAAATGTATAAACTCAAATAATAACAAAATAATCTAATTAATATGCTTAAATAATAACCTAGGGTTGTTTTGTCATTTCAAACTAAAATCAATATAATTCATTCTGCACAGCTTCCAATAAATATTATTACTATTTCCTCTCACAAAATATCACATTAAAATACTATTCAAACAAATAATCAAATCAACATTCCATTTGAAATCAATTCCAAACCACAACAAAAAAAACCTCTAATCTAATAGACATACGTAAATAATAATTATTAAATTTAAATAATATTAATCAAAGTATCTATTTAAACTATATCTCAACATCTCGCCTCAACTCTAGTTGGTGTTAATAGAAACCAACTCGAGTTTGGCAAATGAGACCGGAGGTAGAGTTTGAATATGGACGGACTTCATAACTAGGCATCAAGCTTTGTAACATTCTAAGAAATTAATTTTTGGCCAAAAGAAGCTGTCTAGCTGCGGCAATCCTATATCGAGGGAACATGCTGGCGGTGCTAAACTCTAAGTAAACCACAATCTTTTGTCACGCCAGTGGCGGCGTTAAATTAGGGTTTTTGATGGCGACAATCCTATCACGGCGGCATCACCGGTGATCCTTTGTTGCTATAGTGACGCTAAAACCCTATGAAATTAAATTCTAATAGGTTGAAACTCTGGACTTAAAGACCAAACCAAAAACTTACCAAAATTAGAGAACTTGACAGATAAATTGAAGTATTCCAATATATTGTCTCCACAAATTTCTAGCAATTTCGGACACGGAGGGTGTCTTCACATATGGCTAGAGTCAACGGCAACAAAATTGTTAGATTTCATTGACAAGATGTTGATTAGCACAGGTAGCTCACACGAGCTTACTTCCGGCTAAAATGTTTGGTGGTCAGTGCTGTCTCATAGTCAGGAATATAATAGCGGTGGTGGTATAGGTCAAATGTGACAGAAAAGCAACTAATAGATGCAATTAGAACGGGTTATATATTTTCGGAGTTGTAGATCTCAATATCTCATTTGAGAGGCAGTAAACACAGATTTGATACCATGTTACATTTTGAAAAGAATTTCTAAGATGTTTATTAATAATGAATTGAAAACCTATTTATAGACCAGATACAAAATGGATAAACTCAAATAATAACAAAATAATCTAGTAAATACGTTTAAATAATAACAATCTAATATAATAAATACACCTAAATAATAATTATCAAATCTAAATACTATTAACCAAAATATCTATCTAAAATGTATCTCAACAAAAACAATAACATCATATTTGAGATTCATATAGCATGAGAATAATATAATAACCAATACCAAAAGGTCAGAAATAAAGCAAAATTAGTAAGAAGCAACTCACATCAGCCTGGTATTGAAGATCCTTCTTCAGTTTTCCACTTATGTGATCCCACACCTAAAAATGACATAAAATGAGATACCAGCATTTGAGGCCAAAAGTATTAAAAATAAAAAAAGAAGAGTCATTTCACAACAAATAACCTCAATAAAGCCATCAACGGAACAAGAAACAAGGAATTGACCATCTGGAGAGAACTTAGCACCCTCTGGATGACTGTTCTTCCCAAACTGCAGAAAATAACAAGAGGATGTAAAATCACAACAATATTACGAGAACCAATCAAGTACAGCAAGCTGTTAGCACTTTTCCGTTTCTATAAATGCAATACATTGCTTCAAAGGAATTGAGGCTGAAAGAAAAGTACTATGGGTAGAATCTTTCCTAAGGTCAAAATTGTGAATTCTCCAAAGATACTCGTTGGTGGTGCGGGATGAAAGAGCAGACCAATATAATTTACGACGCAAGATGCATAACTTGCCTTTATAGTGTGCCCAAGAGTTGTTGGGAACATGTCTTCTACATCTTGTTTCATAGCAGCAGTACCTCGGAACAGATCAAACTGTGTTCCAGGTGGAAGTAAACCTGGAGAGACCAAAGCCAAATTAGATGCGACAAAAAAAGCCATATCTGACAGGCAAGTGAAATAGTATAAAAACATTGTGATATATGTCATATGCCTTCAAACTAAAAATCAACAGTCCTAAAAATAATGTGATACTTTCATACTGATGTGTAACTGTACTTCAGTCCAATCAGTCGTCTGTCAAAAGTGTTCATAACAGCAGGTATCAACTGGCGAGGCTGCTTAATCATATACAAGTATTGCCTCCCATCTTAAACTATACTAAACTTAACTAAACTTGGCATGATCAATTATATGTGACCATGTGAGTTCTGCACATGAAACTGGTTTGCATTTCAAATGGCAAGCAGCATTCAAATTAGAGGTTCCATATCATGTGTTCAATTAAAAGGGCATCTATGATGACAGTAAAAAAAAAAATTAGAAAAAAAAAAATCAATATTTACAACAGACAATTTTGGCAATAATAGAAGTGATACTCCAGGTACATGGGAGAGAATTAGATCCTATTCATAAAAACTTTGAAATCCTATATTTATAAAGAATGTAGAAACAAACTATATTCCTGCATTCAGCAATAATAGACTGAAAAGTGATGGTATCATTAGATAAACACAAAAGATCAGCAATAAATTAAAATGAGAGAATGATAGTTCTACTATATTTGTAAGAAACCTTGATGCTGCTGCCACTTAAGGGCTTGGCCAATCAAAGCCATCAATCGCGAAGGCGGAACCACTGAAACTTCCGCAGCAATAGCTGAGAAAGATGATAGATATATCTCAGGACACATATCACTATAATAATAATACATTAAAATAAGGTAATAATCCCAAGTAAGCAGAAAAATACAAGCATGTCTATGCTGAATAATGGATCTCGTATTTTACTCAAATAGATGGCTAACAAATGGTTGAACAAAATAGAATGGTGTTGCAAGTCCTAGGCTGGAGTACTTTCAAGAGAAACAGAGAAACCCTGTAAACTATTTATGTTTTGGCTACAACATACATACCTATCCATCTGGAAACAAAATATATTTCAACATGCTAAACCTAAATGCTCAGATATCGAAAAATTAGTTCATAATTCATTAGCAATCAAATGTTTACTACTAGCATATTCCAGTGTTGATTGATAACTGTACTATGATCGAGCAAGAGAAGCAAAATAGACTTAACCGCACCTTTAAAATGTTCAGCATAACATACACTAGCATTCTGTGGCAGATCAATTAAACAAAGGAAAAAAGCATGGAACCTTGTGCTATTGAAGCGCGTCTTTTCTCCTTTGTAGAGTCCTGATACACCTGCACACAATAAAATGTAATTGGAATCACTTCAAATTTAAAGGGTATAAAGTACAAAACAGAATACACCTTTAAAATTGTTAGCAGTGGCAAAGGAATCAAATTAATCATAGTACAACGTTTAAAATTTTGATTTAAGAAAAAAAAAAGGAACATGGTTCAAAAAGGTACATTTGCAAGATGGAACATATGCCAATGAGGCATCTTTTTTTTTAAGTTTGTCAAAGTAACCAGAAAAAAATTGTTTTTAAAATGCATAACCCCACAACCAGTAGATTATAGAAGACACATAAGATAATACTACACAAAATGAAAGAGCTGAGATATAAGAAAGAAAGCCTCAAATGAAGAATAGTCATCCATACTTCATTCGGGTCAAAATAAGTCCGAACAAGTAGATGCTCAAGTCGTAAGTACCGCTCTGGTTGTTCCTGTTTCATGACACCCATCACCTGTGTTTGTCTTAATATAGCACGAGCAGTATCAATCTCCCGCAGTTCAATCATTTCCAAAACAATCTATGCAAAAACAAAGAGAACAGAAATTATTACAGAATTCCCAATCGGATGAAGATCACAATTAAGTAGAATAAACTATAAGAGAGAAAACACTTTAAGAAGCGTACCAACTATCACCATGTCCACCCACATCCTTTTCATTTTAGAACAACTTCAATAAATATAAATAAAAAATGGAGTAAATTGATATAAGATTTGACAGTTCAGACGGAAAACCAGTGTTGTGACTTCATGAATGTTGATGGGACCAGATGATCCCAATAAAATGTATCAAGAGAAATCAACGCTGAATAGAAAGTCATCAGCCAACGTGTGCAGGTATAAGATATCAAAGTTTGTACACATAAATTTGAGAAAACTTACATAGAATTTATAAGGTTTTATTATGTGTCACATAATTTTAGGTTTCAAGTATCTATACTGGAAAATCTGCAATAACCACAATAGAAGCAAAAACTAACACATAAAACAAGCACAACACAGAAAGAAATGATAGGAATATTTTATTCTAGGAATTATCCGTTGACATCGGCATGGCAAACCAATATTGCAGTTATATACTTAATGTAAAAGGGGGTGTAAATGTGTATGTATACAATACAAGTCAAGACCAGCAGGCCATATAAGTTTGTGTGCATGTCACTGTAGTAGAAGCAGACTACCTGCTCGTATAGGTCTTCTAATTTTTTTCGTGGAAGCTTAAGTTGTGCAACTTGAGGTAAGATAGCATCCCACCTTCCACTGTTTATATCAGCAATAAATGTTTCCAGGCTGTCAACTGTATTCAGAGAAACTTGGCACTCATTCTGGAGTGTTTGAAAAGTTTGATGCAGGGAGTTCTCTTTGCAGAACTGAAGTACAATCTTGATCACACTGCAGGCGAGTTCATGAGAAAATATACATACGGTCAGAATAAAGTGGCCTGGTATACTTGCTTAACTGGTTGCAGGTCAACCAAGACAATAAGGGGTATATCAGATTAATCCAAAGTTGGACTACTAATGCTCAATTGGGTACCAAAGGAGAATTCCAAAAAAAAATGACCCCACATGGATATACGTACCAATGGATATTAAACAGAAAGTTAAATGAAATAAAACAAATTATCAATCCAGTTCTTATAAAAACCATAGGTCCACAGGCTGGACGACCCAGATACTTTCAAACCAAGGAATAAACCAGGAAGCAGGTGACTTCTTTAATGACTGAGGGAAAAACTTTAGGAATAGATATTTGCAAGTGGGGAAACCTGCAGCCTGCCTCAAGAAACAACCATATAGCACTTCACTATTAAGAACAGCAAGTTCTTAGTAGATGAATAAGGCATTGTATGCGGCCAGTCATGGATCATAGTCCAACAAAGGAAGGATGAAGGGCGATAAAAGCGAAAAATAATAAATAAATATATAGATGGAGGTCTTCAAGTGTTCAATTTCAGCATTATCAAAATTTTGAATTTCAACAAGGCAACTGAGATGGAGCAATCTTTCTGACGGTCGGAATACATAAAAGTAAATAGAGTTCTGTTATGATGGATGCACTTGCTACATAGACATAATCGTAAGCAACAAGAAGGAACTATTTTGTCCACTGATTTTTACTCCATTCTCGAAATCTTGGTTCACTCGACACCCAGAGACTAAACGCAAGAAAGGAAAAGCCCTGAAGCTAACGTGCTCATTATAAGCCATAGGCTACAGTGGAGACATGTCGATAGTAAAGCAGGGAGGAAAGCATGTACGAAATATATATTTCCAGGACGATTGAACGGAGGCTTACTCTCGGGCTTCGATTTCGAGTGTGGAAGACATGGCGCAGAGAGGGAAGCGTCAAAACCCTAATCTTGAAAACCCTGCGGGAGTGGCGGTGAGAGGCAGAGCGAGAGCGAGACGGAGATGGGAGAGATGACTGAGCCCTAATCTCCTCCTACGTCAAAAACTTTGCGGTCCTCTGCTCTGCATTTCTATACAAAATTGTTTTTGATATATATATATATATATGCGAGTCGCTCAAGTTTTTGTTACGCAGAATTAAATAAGTAATTCCTACGAACTTATATATATACTGAATTGGTCACAGAATCTTCCAGTATCTAGTCGGTTGGAAGATGAGAGAAAAAAAAATAATAAATTATATAAATATATAATAATATTTTGATAATTTTTTTTATTTTATTAAAAAAATATTTTCTACAAAATAATATATATACTGAATTGATCGGATGATAAGGAGGAGAACTGTCCAGTAGGTAGTCGTTAGGGATAGAAATATAAGAGAAAAAAAATATAATAAATTATATAAATATATATTTTTAATTTTTGTGCAACCAACCAATTTAAAAAATATATATATTTTTCTTTGAATAATTTTTTTTTCTATTTTATTAAAAAATTGTTTTCTATAAAATGATATATATACTGAATTGGTCGGACGAGATGGAGGAGAACCATCCAGTAGGTAGTCGGTTGGGATAGAAAAATGAGAGAAAAAATTATAATAAATTATATAAATATATATTTGTTACGTACAAAAAATAATAATAATAATGACAATGATAGCAGGGTCATAAAGGACGTCTGTCAAAAGAAGGTCGGTCGAAAGAAGATGAGACGGACGATAAGGAAGTATGGCCAAATGAGGTCGGTCGAAAGAGGAAGTCGGACGAAGAAGGACGGCTGATACGAATGTCGGACCAAATGAGGTCGGCCGAAGAAGGCTGAGAGGGCCGATACGGAGGTCGGGACAAATGAGGTCGGGCAAAGACGGATGAGACGGCCGATACGGTGGTCGGACCAAATGAGGTCGGGCGAAGACAGATGAGATGGCCGATATGTAGGTCGGGCCAAATGAGGTCGGATGAGAAGAAAGGAGGAGAAACGTCCATTAAGTAGTCGGTTGTGATAGAAAGATGAGATAAAGAAATATAATAAATTATACTTGTTAGGTACAAAAATTAATAATAATAAGGATAATGGTAGCAGGGTCAAAATAAAGAGGTCGGTCAGAAGAAGGGAGGTCGAATCAGCAGATCGGATGGTCTGCAGTCAGTTAAGCAAGTCCGTTGGTGTGCGGTCGGGTTCGGCGTCGGATGGTCCGTGCTCGGATAGGCAGGTTGGGAAGCCCGCGGTCGGATAGGCAGGTCGGGAGGTCCGCGGTCGGATAGATAGGTTGGTTGGTCCGCAGGCGGATAGCCAGGTCGGTTGGTCCGCAGGCGGATAGACAAGTCGGGAAGGTTCACGGTCGGATAAGCAGGTCGGTTGCTGCGAAGATCAAGTGGGAGGAACATAGTTTGGTCGTTTGGTGGCCAAGCAATCGTTTGGTTTAGAAAGATGAGAGAAAGAAATATAATCAATTATATAAATATATATCTTTTATATTCTCTATAAGAGCAGCCGTCTAGTCGGACCAAATTTTTTTTTGTTTTGCGTGCCCACCAAATTCAAAAACCCCTGCATTAGTTTCAAATACATTTTTTAATATATCATAGATTTAAAATATTATAACTAAATTATTGTATTAAAGTAAATTTTATGATCTACAAAATGATATCCATATCAATATATATTCTACAACTAAATCACTACAAATTAACTAATGGAATTTGAAAAACACAAACCTCAATAATACCCAGTATCTTCAGTATAGGGGGTAAATTGACAAATTTAGCCATACTTGTCCATAAAATATTACCGGTAATTTAGTAGGAGAGGTGAAATAGTCATTTTATGTAGCCATTTTCACATCTTGGTATATGTAAGTATTAGGATATTTAAAATTACTAGATTGCATATAGAGCTACTGGTCAATTGGATTTAGATACATCTGACGTTAAAAATATTTAATTTCAGTATCTTCTAATTTTGCAGTTACACTTCACTCCATACTTTCAATTGTACTTAACTCCTAGTGTTCATTTTACCTTTAAGATTTCTATATAATATAAGAAATATTGTAACTCTAAAATTATCCCGCTATACGAAGAATAAGTCAGAGTTATGTACCTATATTTTTTATTTATGTACTCAAATTAGTTATTGAATACAAAATTTAAAAGAAGAAAAATAAAATCCTAATATATACTACCATCTGAATCATTGCTTTCACATTTCTTCCAAACTCTTCCCGTCATACCTTTTCTCTCACCTTCGAAGTCCCCTCCAAAGAAATCGTCGTTAATCCTCCCCGCAGGAACTTCTTCTGCCATCGGAAGTCTCCATTGAGGGTATTTACCGTTTTGATACAACAGACTACATCGGTGGAAAAATGTGGCAAAAAAGTTGGGGCAGAATTACCAAAAGACTCGTCAATTGTGCGTGGTGTTATTGCGCGACATGACCCAAAAAGAAAAGAAGACCCGGAATTCACTTCTTCTCCAAGGTTAAAACAAAAGAAATGGAGAGCAACAAGCCAATGAGAGGATAAAAGCAAAAACAATGATCAAACAATCAAGGTTGGTGAAACATGCATACGTTAAAATTCTGTGTGCTTTGATTAACATATTTTGTACGTCTTTTATTTTTTCATGTACCTTAGTTTCTAGATGGTAATTTTTATCGGAACAAATTATATGCTTAGATATACAATGTGTGTGCTTCGATTGGCAACTTGTGTAACTGTAGGTTGGTGATGGTGAAATGGGCCACCAACAGACCTTTGTTGCCGATTCTTCGAAGTGGAAATTGTATCGAGGGTCTATTAATTCCTGTGGGAGTGGATGCATTTCCAAAGATGAGACCAAAATGATAGGCAACTTTATTGCGAATTTTGATATACGGTAAATACTAGTTTTTGCTCTATCTGTATAGTTTTCAAGTATGTTAAACACTCTAACAGCTTGGTGTTTGTAGGGCGACTGTATAGAATCATGGACTAGTATACGTAACGTCTGAATCAGTGATTGATCTGTTATTTGACGATGTTATCCGTGGTGAGATTACGGATGCGTACTTACAATGGCTCTGCAGTCAAGAATTTAGGCACCAACATGGGGTGATAACATGATGTGGTTTCGTTTATTCATTTGTCGTTGTATGGTGTTAATTTATTTTAATATTTATACTATTTAGTTTATCATATGTTACAGTTAATAGTTTTTTTTTTATGTAATTCTGAACGTACTGCAGACGAAAATCATTGAGACAACATCAAACTTGAAAAAAGCGGCCGATGAATAAAAGCAAAAATTTTGTGAGCAAAAACATCAGGGAGTTTTATTTATCTTTACAAGAGGTCGTGCAGCTCGAAGTGGCTAAAGTAATGGAGCAAATTAGGGATGGTTGTTGGTATGTATTTTTTCCGGTCCACACAAAATTTCATGGCATTTGTGCATTTTGGATACGGCTTCACGTAAACTGACAGAGTGTAATTCAAAGAGATCTCCCTTCACAAGAGGAAACGCAAAAAGTCTTGTAAGAATTATAGTATGTGCCCTATATCTATCCTGACATATTAATTCACCTTGAGTTATTCTTATGTAGACTCGATTCATGTACTTGTACTTGAATGAATTTCATTTGTGGCCAATGGCGGATGATACCCTGAAGGTCATTTTTAGTCGAGGCCAAGGTGAAAGTCTCGATTGTGGCCTCATGGTATGCATGTATGCTAAGAGCTATGCTCTAAATGATACCAACCGTTATCCACTTGGTGGCTGGGCAACCGAATTCGACGATGTTAAGGCCTATATGGTAAAAATTGTTGCACGCATTTTATCAGGTGGCTCCGGAGGACCTGTTTAGTACTTGTTGAATGATTGGGGTGTGAATTGTAATGGTCGGATTGATGAATAGTTTAGGTTTGTGGCCAATCAGGGGTACTAAGAGTTGATGTTATATTTTGACGTAAACTGTGTAAGCAAAACAAACCAATTTAATCTAATGCATGTTATTTTAAGAGCTTGCTTATATGTACTTGTATTTTGGTCCGATATACATTTGTATACATGATATGTGTAATCCAAACTTCTTAATATATACCAGGGTTTGTAACTCACACACCCATGATTAGGTGTCGACATACCCCTAGGACCAAACCATATACCCTCAGTAATGATATTTGTGCTTTCATATCAGTAATTTATATACCTCTGAACTAATAGAATGTACTCGTACAAAGGAATATGTTTGCTAACTACTTTTAAATGTAAATGATATATGTTGAGAAATGTTGTATTTATCAAAATTTTCTGAAAGCACCGGTGTACTTACCAAATTATTCTGAAAGCGTCTTTGGACCAATGATATAAAACAATAGATGACCAATACATTTCCAACAATGTGGGGAATTCCAATATATCTTACGACTAATATTTTCTATCCCTTATACTCTATTTGCTCTTGTCGGGTGTTTCTTCTTACTCTTAGATATGCTTGAACGAATATTCACAATATAAAGAATATATTAGATCATTAGTTATGCACTGACTTCATTTAGATCCTTACCATAAGTCACCTTAACTTATGATATTTCATAAGTGACATTCTTCCACCATTGCATATATAGATAGATTTTTTCGTATATCGTCTCAGAAGTATTCTCTGTTGCATACTCACTGCCCAAAAAGTGGGTATGACGTAATCCACTCATAATTGTTTGATCCAATAATAATCAGTGACAAATTATGATCATGTAACTTGAATACCCATGTTCACATTAATAATACTTGCACACGAATATGAATACTTCCATTGGCAAAGATGCATCCAATTACTACTACTATGTATACCGCCTATATTTAATGGATATACTTCCAAATGACACAAAATACTCGTATAACCATTGTAAAAGCTCCGTCAAATATATTTAATACCTATTGACGATTCACTGTTAGTAACTATTGTATTTGACATATTTTATAAAAATATAATAATATTGTAGGTACTTCCAATATGAGTTCACGCACTCCTGAAACAGATTGGTCTGAATTAATTTAAAATGATACAACCCCGATATATTATCTGCATAGAACGAGGAATATAAGGGGAATACCATCTAATTTCAAAATCCACCAACAGTGGTCACGTACGTAGATCATCATTCAATTTACAATCTTTCAAAAACAAAAAAGAGATTCCAACCATAACTAGAAATACCTAAGGTAAAGCCTCCTTGCAACTTCGTCGATTATGTCCTAGGTGACCGCGACGACCACATTTTTTAGATTGTTTCACCTATTGTGATTCAAACCATCTTTTCTTTGGCCGGCCTGGTTGGACCGATGTTGTAGAAGGAATTATCTCTGTCTGCGGGTTATTCTGCACCACATTCATATCATGAGTCAGCACCGGGTTAATGGGTTCTTCGTAAGTTTTCTTGTAGCGTTCAACGTTGTAATATCCATCGCAAAAGTCATATATAGACATATGACACCGGTCATTTCATCTTCATCGAATAATATACCCTCAGCTTCACCCCTATAGAACACAAAAATTATTATGAATCAGAATTTTTCCTAGCTAGAAGGATAGGTACCCATCTTTCTTTACCAGGTACGTATAGACCATGCACGGTTAATTACCATGGCATCCAGGGTATTTAAGGTGCAACTGGATCTATTAATCATGGCTAGTTACAAATTACAGTGTAATATCTCAAGCTACAGATATTGATGTTATTTGTAATATTCCACCTACCTATTTCAGACCGATGGATAGTGTCAATGACGTATAGTGCGGAAGTAACCGTCTACACAATACCTTCAACGTTACTTCATCTCTAAATGTTTTTACAATACTTCCATGGGTTTGTACAGTCCCACGAAACCATTAACAAAAATGCGCAGCCAATGACTACCTACAATCAACTTCAAAAAACCAAAACAAAAAACAAAAAGACACTCTGTTATGTCATGGCCACGCAAGAATGTTGTCAGCACAATCAATAAATATGGAGGTAATATATTACCAACCATATATATCGAAAATAATGATTACATGCATCATTTCAACTTAAAGTCGGTATAGGTAATACTTACTTTGTCGGTATATTGGGCATGTAACATGAATACTTATAATTCATATTCTTGGAGTGGTACATCTTTAATTACAATCTATGATAAAATTCCTTCAAACCAAATACAACAATAGTAGTTACGTACCTGCGTTCAATGTTGCATTGAGGCGGCAAGTTCTGGTGCTCACTTCTCGAATGTACAACCATGACCACAAACATAACTTTTAACAAAATATGCATTCTCCACATATTTGACACTTCATTGTTACACAACAATGTCACGTAGTTCTTTTGAATTGGTGCTATATATTGAAGTTTTACAGCTTCACTGGTAACGGTGTTCTATCGTTTCGATAAATCAACATAAAGATCTGCGAGCAATATATTCTCTTCTAGAGCAACCACATGAAGCTCCCCTCCATATGTACACATGATTAACAATTTGGGATTGCACTGCTCTCTATCCATTGAAGGTTGTTAATTCACCAAATACAAAATATAATTCTTCATTTCTCTTCAATGGTATTACAAAATCAATACATACATATTACAATCATAAAAATTTCATATATAACTATATCATATCAACACAGATCAACAATAAATATTTATACTGAAAAGTTAAACATAAAAAGTATTTTTTTTTTTCAAAATTTAAATTTATTGTTTTATACTGACAGAAAACTTCATATTTTTCCGATACCTACAATAAAATAAAAATTTTCTCCAAGAACCAGACGACAACGTGGATCGATCACACAAATCATTTCATCGATCGTTGTTACTTCTAATATCAAATAATAGTGAAGATAGATCGATCATACCTGAGTTCCGATCTCGTCTTCAATGGAACGTGGGTAGAATCGATTGCGAGCCCTATCAACACCATTGTAGTCAACCAACAAAATTATTACAACAAAAAATATTTGAAAGCTATGCTTCCTCTTACCCGTGTTTTCCTCGTGCAAAATAAACCTAAGAATTGTGATTTGGATTCGATATCGCTATTGCTATCGACCACGCGCAAATGAAACAGAAGGTTGGATAGAACTCCTTTGCGCGAAAATAATCTAACGAGAAACACACTGTATCAGAAATGATAAATAGATATTTGGGGGAGAGAATAGCGTTAAAGTCATTAAAATTGGTGTGGGGAGTTAGTGGTAATGTTTATTAGAAAGTGGGGAATGCAGTGCATGAAAATTATTGGTGGGGACTGAACTCAAATATCAAAATAATGGTGGAGATTTTAGTCTAATTGTCCGTATAGATATTGATTTTTATAAAACCTTTTCATTTCGAAAGTATTGATAAAAATAAAAAATAAAAAAAAAATTTTTTTTCCTCATTTAAATTTATTTTTATTTTACTATTTTATTGGTTAGTAATATGTGTAAAAAGTTTTGACATTTGTGTACTTTAGAATTGGACACAAAAAATGATAAAAATATACTTTGATTTGGGACGAGAAAGTAAAAAGAAAAAAAATTATATTTGATTAAATATTTTATTTAAAAATATTGAATAAACAAAACATTCTGTTCTTCCAATCATTTGTAAGAACATTCCTTATAAATATTATAAAAATATATATATTGATGCAATATGTATTTTATTTATTATGAAAGATCAATCATTATATATAATATTATATTCTTATATTATTAATACGATTTTTTCATATTAGATATTCAATCACATTCTTTCAAAAATTTAACCATGGTAATGTTGTTTAAAGTTATTGTTATTTTTTTTTATTGGACAGTGAAAATGGGATGAATAATGGAAATTAAATCCAATGCTTCAAACGAACACACCCTAAGTGAATACTTGTATAGGATGGATTGAATGGCGTAGCGGCAAGAAGAGATCATAGAATCGGGATGAGGATCAAAATCAAAATCAAATAAAATGCATTAAAGAAGAAATAATGGAACATAACATAACAGAATTAATGAAATTATTATAAAAGTAGTGGATAATACAATGATATTAATGGAGGACATATCTGTGGAATGAGTTACAGTGGTGTGGTGGATGCATAATTGAAAGCAAAAACTATATAATTAAGGAAGACCACGACTACGGTACACACACTCGACTCCAGAACGTACATATACAAATACATAAGATATATTTGACGATAATACTAATAAATAAAATGGGTACATATATAAGATGTGACGATGATGATGATGATAGAGGACGCGCGGTAACGCTGCGTAGCAATTAGCACAGATCTTCGTTAATATATATATATAGATGATCGCTGGCTAGCTACTTGCAACAACACAATCACGCGCACTAGCTAGCTAGCAAACCATTTTCTAATCTCATTAATATATGTAAATATATATATAGTATATATTAAGAGATCATCGTATCTGTTTTGGATGGCAGTAGTACGTACGTAATTGGATGGACGACACACCAATTATACATCTATCTACTGGATTGTAAGTATACGCAGAGAGAGAGAGAGAGAGAGAGAGAGAGAGAGATGAGCGATGGTGATATTGTGTGCTCCTTCCTATTTGATGGAAATAACTAATGATATATAGTAGGAGCAATTTATATTATATATATGTCGGAGCTAGCTAGGGAAAGGATCGAAGGAGAGGTGGGCATGCATATATGTAGGTAGGTAGGTAGGTAGGTAGGTGTGCGCGAGGGGAGGAGTGTCTGATAGATAGATAGATACATAGATAGATAGGTGATGTATAAATAATTAGTAGTAATTATAATTAATACTATGGATGGATGGATGAGTGAGTGAGTTAAAAGTGGAAGATCTCACCGCAGCTGGTGGTAGGTAATCTAGTGATTAGTGGGGACGGAATCATGCTGCTACTATTCATGTTAACAGCAGCAGCGCCCACTCCTAGCGGGTGTGAGTAGATCATCATCATCTCCTCTTCGCTGCTGCTGCTGCTACTACTACTATTCATCAAGGCATTGTTATTGTTATTAGTAGTAGTAGTGTGATTGGGCATCATCCTTCCTTCTCCAACTTCAAGTGGCTGCTGCCCTATTGCCGGTGGCATCATCATCATCATCATCGACATCGACATCGACATCGACGAGGTCATTGGCATGCTCGTCATCCCACCTCCGCCGCCGCCTCCTTCAACTTCTCCCAATTCAGCCACCACCACCTGCTGCTGGTTGCCCCCCACCACCACTGCCCCAAACTCATCCGCCCCGTGCTGCTCCTCGATCTGCACTCCACGCACACACACATTATACTAGCTACCTACCTAGGATTACTTATATGATCATATATATATATATATATATTCATTCCTTTTTACTTACCTTCTCCTGCAGATGCTTGTTTGCTGCTTGGAGTATCCCTTCCTACGTATAACAAATAAACTAAATAAATAACTACATCCATCCTTTTCATTAATTAATTCATCCATATTACTCGTACCTTCTATTTATATCATCATCATTATTATTACTTTATGATACTATAAAATAATACACACGGGCTATATAAGCTGGCTAATTAACCTTGTTCTTGAGCAACTGGATTTCTTGAACCATAATGTCCATCTGTAAAAATTTAAAATTAAAAAATTAATTAATGCGTACGTCACATGAATGAATGGTTTTCAAAATTACAGCTGGCTTGGCTTAATCTAGTAGGCCCCCACGTTCACGACCAATCGACCATGAATATAAATATAGGTGCCCATGGGATAATATCAAGTGTACGTCCGTCCGTCCGTACGCGCACACACACACATACATACATACCTTGGCTGAGCGGACATGGTAAATCCAAGTCTCAAGGTGCTTCTCCAGGATATTCAGTTCATCCAAACTCATTACTGCACCAGCTGCTGCATCCACTCCTCCGTATAACAACCTTGTAAGGTTTCACGCAAATCTCAATATTCATACACACACGATATTATTAGTTACTATCAAATTATTATTGCAAACTGCTGCATCTGCATGTACGTGGGGTATATAATTATATGGATCATGTTCCTTCGTATGTATGGTAACAATGGAATTAATAAAATTGAAACGTTAAAAATGGAGTATCAATTAATTATGATATATACCCACCCTAGTCCTTTCCGAAGTATCTCGATCTCAAACTTGAGCATGCTAACCTCCTCTTTTGGGTCCTAACAAAAACTCAATACATATACAATATTAATTATGTATATTCGATTTTTCACGCACCAACCACGCAATCATAATTATATACTATTACTATTTATATTTTAACACAAATGAATTGTATTTGTATAGCATCAATATTATCGCAAAACTGAAGAGGAGTTTCAAAATCCGAAACCTCCCAATACATTTTAAATTTCAAAATGTTTTCAAGAATATTACTTTCTTACTCTTTCAAATCTATTAACTTTTTTTTTTTTGTCATTCAAATTTATTCCAATTTTTTTTTTTAAGTAAAAAAATACCATTTTTTTTACCAAAAAAAAAATTATTTTTTATATATTTTTCTTAAAATCCGTGCCCGGTCAAAATAAGCACGCAATTGGATGAGCGGAGGGAGTATATATGATCCCAGTCCGGCAGCAGGGGTGGGTCATGATCGGCGCTAGTCAAAAAAGGCACTGCGTACCTAGACGACTGTATTAATCTACCTATGCCTGCTAGCTTCATCTTATATGGAGTATATTATTCGGTGTTCCATCTTAGAAGGCTATTTAAGAAAGAAAGATACTTGTGCAGTTTAATTTACACACACACGTTGTAATTAATATATATATATATGTATATATATATTATATAGATGCACCAACAAACGCACAAAGCATCCCACCCACCAAGTTTTGTCCCCCCCAAGCCCGAATGAGTGATCTAACACTTATTCCACAATTTTGTTTCCTGTTAAGATATATATATATATATATATGCTACTAGCTAGAAAAACAAAACACCAAGGTGTGCAGCACTACCAGATTCTCTTCCGCTATTAATTCGTAATGATTTCACTCACTTTTTATGCATGGTCACGAATAGCGAACAGACTAGCTTTTTCCCAAGTGTTACAAGGTGACTTTAACGATCGTCACAACTAAAAATTCGAGGCACTTTGTTAAATAATATCATTATTAAGTTAATTATATATCCCGAGAATACTAACAACTTAAAATCAAGGGTCGAGGCAGGCAGCAGATAGATCCAACCAAAAGCAATATATTCTCCGCGCCAACCGATCGATCAAGGTTATTATTGATTATAATCATATATGCAAATCTATATATGTTGGGGATCATTAAAATTACACATATATGTATATAGTCATCAAATTAAAGTGCACGTACGGTGAAAGATCGCGCATATACAGTGTGTGTACATACCATGCTTGCGTGCTCCTTGTCAGAATCTTTAGGCTGATGATCTTCAGCAGGAATTTCCAGGTTACACTTCATGTACCTCTCAATCATACCCTGCATGCTTCTTCATTACAAAAAAAATAAATAAATAATAGTTATACACTAAATATATATGTATCATGATGAATGTGTAGTTATGAGTACTGTATGAAGGTAGTTAGATCATCTAACATATATAAGGAGAAAAACTAGAGAGCGGATTAATTAGGTTGAAGGAAGCACCCTACCCTTTGGTGGCGAGTTCGTAGAGCTTGCCATGGGCGGAGAAAATGAAGAGCCCAATTTCAGCATCGCACAGCACGGACAGTTCCTTGGCCTTCTTCAGCAGCCCTGCGCGCCTCTTACAGAAGGTAACCTGCCGGTGTACTGGATTCTCAATCCTTCTCATCTGAATCTTTCCTCGAGCCATTACTTAACCAGCTAAGCTAAGTAATTGATTAATTGGTTAATTAATCAAATTCCAGATATATATATATATATATATTTGCAGAGAGAGAGAGAGAGAGAGAGAGAGAGAGGGGAAGGGGAGGGAGATGTATATCTACAATTGATGACTGAATCGATCAAAGCAACGTCGTCGTCGTCCTTAGGGTGGGCGATCGAACGACGACTTAGCCGTTGATGATTGGCCTGCCTGCTGTGCTTTTTAGCCGAACGAAAACTAATTGATGATCGGAAAATATGGAAGAAAATTTGATAAATAATTATATATATATATTCTCCGGTGCAGCAGACAGCAGCCTCCCACTAGTTTGAACTAGCTTCGAGGTGTTGCCCGGCCGGCCTCGCTCTCTTTTAACTCCGGAGAGAGAGAGAGAGAGAGAGAATACGCACACAATGCTACCCTTGTGGAAGCTCTTAGGCAGCCTTATATACACACACGCACACAGGCATGCCTCCTCGTCGAATGTATAACTAAAGAAAACCATTATAATTAATTAGTTAGTTAATTAATTAATTAAACTAATCAGACCACCCATCATATTCACAGATGGATGGATGGATACAGAATATCGTGGTCGGAATCTAGTACTTTTACACCTCACACCTGCAGTCACAAAACAATACAGTAGTATAATTATGAATGAATGAATTAATTAATGATTTATACCTCTTGGCATATAAATACATACAAGGCCTATGAGGCATAGACACCTGGTGATCCTAAAGGAGGGGAGGGGAGGGAGGGTACAATATATACGATGTTGCTACCAAAAGCCCACACACACAAGCTAATTAAGGTTCATTTGTTGTGCTGCCTCATTGGCTGGACTGATGGAATCAATTAGTTATATACACATACTACGAGTAGTAGCAGTATTTGTTAGCAGTATTTGTTGGAACTTACCGGAATTAAACCTATGTTAGGATACGGGTTTACGTTTTGAAATAAAATTAATAAATTTAATCTGATTTCATTAGTATTATGAGATTCTGCAAATTAATTGAGGATTTTGTGTTCTTCAAATTTACTCACTGTGATGAAATAATCTCTAGGATTTCTACCGTTACTCACGATGACCACGATGAGATATAAAAAATAATGAATATTCTATCACAATTCAAATTTATATCTCTTATTATTATTAATTGATCTCATAAATTGGCGGTTATCTGCGCTAACTATATAAATACATTTAAGTCAAATAACATTTAATATTGACTTAACAGAAATGAAAATTCAAATAATTACATAAAATTCACAATTAGAAGTTTTAATCTAACATATTGTGCACATACACACGCATGTACGTACGCCCACTCACACTGGGAGAGAGCGGCAGAGCATTGTATTGTATAGGTGTATGGGATATATAATTTCCGGTGGTATCACGACCACAATCAAAATGACAAACGTACGGAGCTGGTGCTATAGAAAGGTGGGCCTTGCCGGGAGTGACCGTACGGCGTCTAGTCAGCAACGCAATGAATTGAAGGCCGTGAACATATATGCATCATCGGTGTCGGAGATTGATCATCTATCAGCACAGCTTGCCTGCTGCCCATCATCATCATCACCATCGTCATGATGCTTGGTGGATCGGAGTGGCCCTGTCTGTCCCTCCACCAATTCCGATGCATGCGTCTGCACGTACTTTTTGCTGCTCTCAGTCGTCCTATCTCATGAATATAAAACTCAATTTTTCTTTTGATCCTAAAAATTTGTAGTATATAATTGTAACAGTATAAATTTTTGAAATAACACAAATATTATAAATATAATTTATATATATAAACTATATTCTAAATATATCTTAATATTTTTCTTCAAATTCAACTTAGGATTCAATCAATTTGAGTTTGTCCAAAGATAGTACGAAATCAAAATCAAAATTTATAATTGAAAACAGGATTTTCAATGTCCTTAAAGTTGAAAATGGGACTCTCAACATCAAAATATGTACATATTCATATAATTGAAATATAAAATTTTAATTTCATATACTGTATTAGAAGTAAATTTTATATTAATTTATTCCCGACTTGTTATATCTCATATATATTTTGTGGATGTATCTATTTTTATTAATTACCTTCTCATGTGCGCTGCTCCCACCACTTCGATTTCTATTGATATATTTCTGCTTTCAACTCTAATTTCGTTGAAAATTCAGTTTTCAATTTTAATTCTATTAAGAGTGAGTGATTTTTATTTTTTTTACATTATAACTTTATTGTGAGTGAATGAGTCCTACTTTCGACTATAATTTTATTAAAAATAAGCGAATTCTGTGTTCAATTCTAATTTAATAGTAGCGTAAATATATATAGAAAATATGTATTAGATTTATGATACATGTCTTTTTTAAAAGATTAATTTGTAAAATTTTATTTTATTTTATTTAGACTATCATTATAAGTAGTAGGTAATTAACACAGAATATTTGAGTTTCATATTTCAGCAATTCATACGTACATATATTATTAATTAATTAATAAGTTAAAAGTGAGGGAGGGATTGAGTGAGTGGATGGTGCAGCTGGCTGACTGGCATGGAGATGAACGTAGTAAAGTTAATTGGTTTGGTTTGGTTTGTTTTGTTTTCTGAGCCGGTCGGTTGCGTTGTAGAAGTAATCTTAATTAGTACAGTACTACAGTATGTGTGCGTGTCATGTGTATTAACTGGCGAGGTGGTGCCGGTGCTACTCTACAGCTCTAGTCCAGGTACGTACGGACGGGTGGGTAATCATGATCATGATACATATAGATAGATATATATATATATATATATGCAAGCAACCAACCATTTACAATTAATTACACAGGTAGCTTTTACCGCCCACTAGTTGCCCTTATATATTTAGCTTTATAGATATTGATATCCCCATTGGAAAGGAAAGGAAAGGAAAGGGATTTAACTAAAAGAATAAAAGACTATACCATGGTCCATGGGAGATATTATTTTATTATATATACTATACTATACTATACTAGCTATATATATATATAGGAGTATTAATTAATTAATTAATTAATTAATTCTAAAGTAATAAGATAAATAAATAATACCGAAAAGGGAGCAGCTAGCTCATCGGTGAGGCCTCCACTCACATCTTAAATTAAAAACGAAGCCAATTAATTAAGAATCTTGTCAAATCAAATCAAATCAAACCAAACCAAATATATATATATATATATATGCGCTGAATTGAAAACCCTAATTTGGTGTCGTCCATGATACATCCATCTATTTTATCTGCCCGCAGGCTAAGCGCTTTAATTAATTAATTAATTAATTAATCAACTTGACACACACCTGCATATTAATAATCAATATATCTCCTGAATCTCGATCATTGGCTGCATGAGGATTGGGCACGTCAACCATTTCCTCCACGTGCCGGTCGTCGATCCACACTGCTGGCATATGCATACATCCATAGAGATATATATATATATATAGAGAGAGAGAGAGAGAGAGAGAGAGAGATGGGTCGTCTGGGAACTTTGATCATTTCGATTCCAGAAATCTTTAATTTTGCCATGAACAAAGATTAATAGTTGAGTGGAGCGGGTTACAGTACAAGTTAGTATTAATTACTCTCTTTCGCCAGGATTTCCAGATAAATTGACCATATTATTTAGATACAAAAATTTAAATAAAGTATAATTATTAAATAATTAAAAATATATTAATAAAAACAATTATAAATTAAAATTAAATAATTATATATTTTAATTGAAGTTAAAAAATTATAAAAGTATGAATTTTAAAATTTAATTAAAGTATACAATCATATTTTTTAAAAAAAAAAATTATGCTGGACGAATCGAAAAAAAAAAAAGGACAATTTATATGAAAAAAAAAATGGACAATTTATATGAAACAAAAAGAGTAGTATATAATAATATTAAGAAAGAGCTAATTAATTAATATATGGTATATATATATATATATATTCGATGTTCTCAAGCATAAAGAACCTTTGGGATACAGCTTTTAATGTTGAGTGGTTGATTGCTATATAGCTAGCTAACCCTAATAATATAATTAAATAAATAAATAAATAAAAAGCTAAGCTACACATCCAAATTAATTAAAACACACCACAAACGATTCGTATATATGACTATATGTATATACTATATATAAAGCAAAGCATGCAGAAAAGGTTTCATGACTAGTTATAATAGTGTGAGAGAGAGAGAGAGAGACGTGGGCTGGTGCAGTAGGTCAAGGCACCAATACCAATTCTTGAAATTTTGGGCTACTATATATGATAAGATGCCACTACATACATAGATTAATTATTTATAATTTATAACGTATGCCTACTAGTATATGTGTACGTAAATATGCAGCTACAGCCGTCGTCAAATTAAGTTTGATTCTATCCAACTATTGAGAGAAACTTAATTTAGGCTATACTCATCATCTTCGATATAGATATAGATATAGATATAGATATAATTATATATACAGAGAGACAGGCTGCATAACGTGTGTTGCGGTCATGGGTTATTAAAATACATGCTGCTGGTTGAATATATTGGAGTGTATAATCAGCTAATATAAACTGAATTTTCTTTTTCTTAAAAAATAAACATAAAAATCGTAAGTAGTAATTAAGAGTAATAGATATTGCAGTGCAATAATACTACAATATGTTCAAGTTCCATTAACTTGTACAGGATTGTGATGCTGCCCAAGGAAAATAAAAATGCTACAAAGAATGGAGTGACAATTAATTGTATATTGGGCCTGGGTGCATGAAACGAATGGGCTTTAAATTCTGGTTGTGGGCCTTTTCACGACCTCTGCAGTCTGCGCTGCTCTTCTACTGGACGGGACTGTGGGTGGAGTGCATAGAGAGGTCAGATCAGAGCTGAGAGTCTGAGACCACCGCCAGGAGAGGAGACGAGAGGAGACGAGACGAGGAGAGAGGAGAGAGGAGAGGAGTGTGTACTCACTCTACCTTCCCCATCCCTTGCCTTCAACGCCATCTCTCTCCCTCCCTCGACCTCGTCGCTCGCATCGCAAGTCGCAACTACCTGACCTGACATGTTAGGGCTTGCTATTGCTACTACTTAACGATCGATTCACTAATTATTTATTTATATCTTCAGGATGAGTTTCCGTTACCAATCCCAGCAGCTCCGTCCCGGGATCATACTTCCCACTCTTCTTCTTCTCTGTTTCACTCTCGCTCGGGCGAAGCACTCGTCCCCAGAAGAGCTAGAGATTCGGTACGTTTCAGCGGTTGGGGACCCCGGAATGAAGAGTCCAAATGCAAGATTTGCATGGGAAGCTTGGGATTTCTGCAATGAAGTAGGAACCGAGACGCCATACATGGGCAGCCCCAGGATGGCTGATTGTGCTGATCTTTACTGCCCACCATCAACATCTTCAGGTTCACTCACTTGTACTATTCATTGTGCCTTCCTCTTTTTGTTTCTCCAACCGAATTAACTTAACCTAACCTAAATTTCATGTAGCATTTATCAATTATTGTTGAAATCATGCTGCCGGCCGGCCCTCTGAAACTTGAAAATAATTTACTAATAACCAACACACACACATTATTGAGTTTATATTGGGCGAGCAGGATCGGGATGGGGAAGCGAGTGCCAAGTGCTCCACAGAGTGAATGAATCTGTGAATAGATGGAGAGCTGGTGACGGCTGTCTTCCTACCACACTGTCTACGGATCCCAATATTTATGCTGTGGAGAAGGAAAAATATCTCGGGCGTCTCTGCGAGGTGCGTGATTGGTATTTCTGGATGATCATGCTCAAGAATGGAAATTTTGACAAGAATACTACTCTCTGTCCTGAGAATGGCAAAAAAGTAGCTAAGATAGTCACGGACCGTACCTTTCCTTGCTTCGGCCATGGCTGCATGAACCAACCGCTCGTGTATCACAACCAATCCAAAATTGTTTCCTACAACAACGACAGCAACAACATCGTGTCTCTGGCTGGAGGGTTTTATGGGACGTATGACATTGATGATACCAACCTCACCCCTTATGGAGGAGGAGGGAACAAATCCTTTTTCTCTGCTTCTTGGCACAAGAATCCACTGACAAATAGCTGGATTATATCACAGAAATTGACAACATCATCCAAGTATCCCTGGCTGATGCTGTATCTACGATCTGATGCAGCCAACGGATACAATGGAGGCTACCATTACGATGGTCGCGGCATCATGCGGAAGGTCGGTCTGTCTGCCTGTCTTCTGCCAACTTTACTTTGCCTAGACTAGACTAGGTTGGCTGCCCGCTATAAAAGTGTGTATAGGAAGGATGGATGGATATTGTATTGGTATATATACTCACCCCTATCCTGTGTTGTTGTTTTCTTCATACCGTCAATAACTGCAGCATTCATAATAATAATAATATGATGGATGCAGCTGCCCGAGTCTCCTAACTTCAAGGTCAGGTTGAGTTTGGAAGTTGAACAAGGTGGAGGGCCCAACAACCAATTTTATCTCATTGATATTGGAGGGTGTTGGAAGAATAATGGGGATGCCTGTGACGGTGATGTTCTGACGGACGTAACAAGGTACAGCGAGATGATTATCAACCCCGCAACCACAAGTTGGTGTCGTCCAGACAACATCGTGTCCTGCCCGCCCTACCACACGAGCTCCTCGGGGGAGATCATCCACAGAAACGATACATCCCGGTTTCCATTCTCTGCCTATCACCTCTACTGTGCTCCTGGAAATGCTCAACATCTGGAAAAGCCATACGATATATGCGACCCATACAGCAACCCTCAAGCGCAGGAACTGGTGCAAATCCTCCCTCATCCCGAGTGGGCCGTGCACGGGTACCCGGAGAGAAAAGGGGATGGATGGATTGGCGACCCCAGAAGCTGGGAGCTTGATGCTGGTGCCCTGTCCAGCCGCCTCTACTTTTATCAGGTACTGCCCGCCCTCTCGGTTGGTGATGGTGAATTTGGTCTTGTTGTTGACTTGTGATCAAACACACACTTGTATGCAGGATCCAGGCTCAAAACCAGCGAGACGGGTGTGGACTTCGATCAATGTGGGGGCAGAGATATACATTAGCCCCTCAGGGGTTACCGCCGAATGGACCCTCAGTGATTTCGATGTTCTAGTTCCTAAGGATGATGATGCCGAATGGGCCGCCGCAGACATGTAGCATTTTGCACACCGCACACTGCAAAAGAACGACGGGATGATGAAAATGTATGTACACGTGTGTGTGTGTATATATATATATATTTTTGTATGGTGTGGGACACTTCTTCATTCACTACTATTCTGTGATTCTTCGTCTGCCTGTTGCTTTTTTAGCTTTGATGAGAATGATGATGACTTGTCTGAGTTTTACATTGGTCTTGCTTCTTCAATGCACTTGAGGAAAAAAGACAACGACTGCCTGCCTACCCACCTTTGGCATGCCCACAACCAAAGCCATGTTTCTTAATGACCATCATACCATCACAAACCGTAATATCCAAACAATCAAACAAAATGAGATCAAACCATACAGAAGGGGCAATAAGCAGAAGCAGCAGCACCACATTATGACACAGAATGCTTGCTAGATAGACAGTCAAGGCGCATCTTAAAACAAATATGCAGCTAAAAGTGTAAATTTTTAAATCAGCTATATTCCCAAATACACATAGCATTCGGGATCCAGCACCCACAGAGATATCCATTCACCAAAAAAAAACACGCACAGAACAGAACTGAACTAGGTACAAAACATAAGAAATGAACTTCCCAAACTTAACATGTGCGCCGCTACGTATATAACTGTTAAAAGTCCACCGCCCAAAAGGACTTCAAAAAACAAAATGCAGTTTCATCAAATAAAGACATTGGATGGAATAAGTACGCACATTTTATATTGTTCCTCTTCATTTGAAGCACTTGGCATCCAATAAGGCCTCACCCTCAAAAGGCTCTGCATCTTCAATCATCTGATTCACGCGTTCCTTCTGCGCTTCATCATTGATATCCACCTTTGTCCAATCATACAACTCCATGTCATAGCACTCATCGAGCACAAATTGGGGGATTTCAGCCCCGCGGAAGAGCCACAGCCCCTTCACCTTGTATGGAGCCCCAGAACCAATAACCAACATCTTCCCAAATGCATACTTCCGTGCCAAATCCATTCGCTGCAGAAAACCACTCACCTTGTTCAGAGTGACAAATGACACAGTATTTTCTTCATTGTACTTGTAGTCACAGAACCAAAGAGAATAGCCTTCTGGATCATACATGTCCCAAAACCCTGCAAATCACTAAAAATAGTGAGCCTCATGCTTAAAAGGATCATTAGCTGTTCCAAAGCTACTTTCTATCGGAGGCAACCATGATAATATCCAACACTAAAGCTAGCTATCACTGGTTCAAAAATTATTCTACCACAAAAATTCATGAAATGAAGACCTGGAGATATAAAGACTCTGCAAAGTGCCCCAAAACAGCTGTAAGCCATGCAAATTACTACCTTTTATGGCAACCTCACGGAAATTGGTTTTGGTGTTAGAGTAAAGCCTCTTCCATTCATCAAGAATCATCTTGCTAGGAGGCAAAAGATCCAAAGGATTCTTTGCCTTTGGCTTAGGAGCTTCTTCTTCTTCCTCTACTTTGGGCTTAACTTCTTGTTTCTTGACCTCCTTTTTCTCCTCCTTTGGCTTAGGTTTGGCAGGTTCTTTTGCCTGTGCAGGCTTCTTTGATTCGACAGGTGGAACAGATTCAGTTTGCGTAACAACACCCCATATCTTCTTGAAATTTGGCTGATTAACCAATGTCCAAGCATATCGCTCCACATGTGGGAATTCCGATGTAAAGCTCTTAGTCATGATTGTTGTCAACCCAGACACCAAGACACATACCATAACAATGTCGGCAAGTGTAACACCATGTCCAACCAAATATGTATTAGACGCAAGGTAGGTGTTTAAAGCTCCTAGAGCTCGTTTGAGGGAAGCAATTGCAGCCTCCTCAGCCTGTATTCGATCAAAAGAGAGTGGTTTTATGTGAGACCTATATTATCGAAATTTTTAATAAGTAATACTACACTGCTCTCAAAGAACAAAATCAAAAGCTATATGAAACACACTCTCAGAGGGCAAGTAAAAGTATACCGGAGGAAGATACACACGGTAACCACGTCGCGGAAACAACCAATTTCCAATATTTGCATCGATTTCGGTAGCAGAAAAATCAATCCATTGCTCAATCTGGCCCTGTAAAATCCAATAAATCAACACAAACGTAGAGTATAAATTTACCAAAATCACAACAAGCATTTCATCAGGTTAAACCACATGAGATGAGATGAAAAACTAAGAAGCTGGAAACTGAACAAATGGAGATCAATAAATACACTTACATATTCAATAGCAGAAGAACCAAATAAGGGTGCATTAGGATTCAATCTGGCCACTACATAAAATGAAAGAGAAAAATATCAGAATAAATCATATTTGATTCATGCCAAACCAATGGAAGACAGAAAATGTTTTACCATAACGCGCAATGGCGTTGCTTTCAAAGATCGGACCATCGGGTGTTTCAAGCACAGGTACCTACAACAAGAAATCCAAAATCAGAAGATATTTTATGATATCTTTTTATTATTAAGATATTACTATACCTTCCCCATGGGATTCATCTTGATAAATTCTGGGGTCTTGTTTGATACACCCATTTGAAAATCCTTAACTAGATCAATCTTTACACCACAATATTCTGCAGCAATAAGCACCTTGAAGGCATTCTTGTTTGGAGGACAGTGCAAAACCTGGACAAGGGGCACAATGATGTCAGTGGCGTGGATCTGACCATAAAGAATACAAATAACCTCCATATTGTGCATATTAATAATGATTAGTCCAATATTATACAAGCAACTACAACATAAAATTATTTTAAATTGATGACTGAGGACATCAGTTTTCAAAATTATTATGGTCGCTAATATATGGATATGTGGATAGTAGTCATAAAAGCACAGGACAACTATCACTCAATAACCATCAAGAAGCATAAATTTTCAATAAAATGTATAAATTGGTCACAAGGTGTTGCCAATAACAAAGTTAAGTAAACTATTATATAGGCGAGATTTAGAAAGACGACAATTATATACTTGTACAGAAGCACTACACTATATTAATCGAAGCTTCTTCCATTCAAAAAGGTAGTTTTTCCTATTCTTATTGGTAAATAACGTCTTACGATTATATACTTCATCCTACTTAACGATTTAAATATAAGCGAGAATGTGAAAATTTAGAACAGCATCAACGCTGTTTATATCTAAGGAATTCAAACAAAAGAGAAAAAAAGCACAAATAAAAGATTGAAGCAGCGTCAATAGCGAATTAACATTCCATGCTTAACCGAAACCCAATAGCAGATCCGCCACGACAACTAGCCAAACATAGTTTCAGAAATAGAAACATCGCACTCACCAGACCCATGGCTTCAGATATATTCCAACAAGTCTGAAAATTCAAACAAGAAAATAAGTCCTCACCAATCATCAGAAAGTTACAAAAGTAAAGTACAGTCTTTACATAATGAGCAAAATTCTAGATAGTGAATCGTAAGAAATGAAAACAAAACAAAGAGTTGATCAAACAGTTCATCAAGATGGAGAATATGGGCGTTACCCAGATGCACGAAGCCAAGGGATGCGAGTCGAGCCGCTGTGTTGTGGCAGGGGCAAGGAAGAGGGCAAGAGCAGCGAGGAGGCCTAGGGTTCAGGGTTCTTAGAAAACGGATCCTACTATTATATATATATATGTAGTAGGCGTCTGTGCTGCGGCAGGGGTACCAAATTTGTTCCTACTTTAGAACCCTCAAAATAGGCTGAGGTTGACCCGCCCGCTTACGAGGATTGGGTTGTTTTAAGAAATTAAAATGCGGCCTAAATGGGCCAATTCACGCAAGCTGGATTGAAAATGAATTAGCCCGATGGGCGAGTTAGCTATAAATATAATAATTAGTACTCAATGCTCTTATTTAAATGTATTTTTTATCATTTTTTAATGATTACTATTTTTTATTGTCATAAAAAAATTATAATAAAAATAATTAAATATTAATATTAAAATATATTTTAAATTTATATAAATTACAAATATATCATTATAAATACAATTAATTTATAAATATTGTAAAAAAAAATAAAAAACATTAAAATCATCTTATTAACTTTATTTAATAAATAATATATTATAATTTTTTAAAGATGAATAATAAATACAATTTATATTATCTTTAGTTTAAAGAAAATTAATAATATTGTCTACACATTTTTTTTTCTCTAACTTTCTAATCAATATCACTTTTATTTGTTTGGATTTTTTATTTGACTTGTTATGTTAGTATTCTATTTTATTATTATATAACTTTTTTATTTTAACACATATTCATAAAATTAATTAGGATTATTTTTAAAACATTTTTTATTATTAATTTTTTTTTAATACACAAGCTAATAATATTTAGAATTAAAAATTTTTATTTTTGTTATTTATTTTAAAATATTTATTATTTAAAATTTACTATAAAACTGTTTTAAAATATTAATTACAAAAATATCAATAAAATTAATATACTTTTAGGGGGTGTTTGGCAAATAACTTTGAGTTTTTAGTTTATTGAACAGCTGTTTTTACCAGTCAAAAAGCTAATTTAGGTGTCTGGTAAATTAGTTTTTTAGAATAGTTTTTTGGACCCAAAAAGCTAATTTTGAAAAGCTAATTTTTTTCCCGTAAAAAAATCTTTTATTCATGTCCTTAAAAATTTATTATACATTTTACACAAATAAATATATTTTGATTATTTATAAATTATATTAGAATATTTTATTATATTATAGTTTTACTTTTATAAATTTAAAATAATTAATTTTTATATAAAAATTATTTTAATTATAAAATATACAAATTTATTAAAATCAATATAAAATAAAAAAATTATAAATATTAATAATTTATTTTTGTATTAGAATTATTCTATTATATAAATTTTATACTAAAAATAAATTAAATAAAGTAAATTTATTGAAAATTATAAATATAATGAACTAATCGATAACTAACATAATAAATATATACACGAAAAATTTATTATATTATATTTTATATTATTTTCAATAAAAAAAATTATTTATATATTTTAATAAAAGTATATTATTTTTTAAATCTAATTGCAATAAAAATAAATACTTTTATAACACTTTTACAATTTTCAATAACTAAAAACAAAAATTTTTAAACATTCGAAACTCAAAAGAACATAATTGAATATTTAGAAACAAGAATAAAATAAAAATGTCTTCAATTTTCATTTTACGTATAAACAACTAATATCAAACAGTTGTTTTACCAAACATTTTAATACAAACAGTTAATCTAATCGGCTAGTCAAACCAGCTAATTAAATCAGCTAACATGTATCAGCTAATTGAATCAGTTAACAACTAACCGTTGCCAAACACGCCGTTAATATTTTAAAAAAGTCCGTGGGCTCACCCTAGCTCGCCATCCGCCGATGAATTGGATTAAATTGATGAAATTTTAGTCGGTCCCGGGATGACCCGCAAAATGTTTACGGGTATATATGAGATTTTGCATGATGGTTGATTAATTACTAATGTTATTTAACTAAAATGTTTTAAACTTTTAGATATTATTTACATAATATACTTTCATTCATTATTCATTTAACTTCAAAAAACAATATATCAAATATATTTTATTGTTCACAAAACATTAAATGAAACACTAATATTTACCTCTAAAATCTCAATCTAAACAAAGCCATAGATTGAAAGCAGCATAAAACAGAGAGACACAAATCAATAAAACTCAAACGAGTAACTAAAATACATGGAAGTTGGAAATTTATTGTAAATGGAATGACTGATATAGTACTCATCTTTCCATAAAATAAGTTAAAATATAAAAATATCACAAGACATAACTATTGAAAAATAAAACACAGAGAGAGAAGTTGAAAGCCAGTGGAAAAAGGGTTATAAGTTATGCGAGTAGTGACAGAGGCGAGGAGAGAGGACTCGGAGGAGAGGAGAAAGAGAGTCAGTCAGGACCTGCGATGCGACGGTGGCTGAAAGTTGAATGAGTCGCTGATTCTTGAATCCATTCCTGCCTTATCGTTACTTGTCTTCGCCTTCCACTTTCACCCCATCCCCCACCCCTTGTGAATAATCAATCCACCACTCAAATCTTGCGCCGGCCAAGTCCTTCCCTTCCCTCTTCGAAAACGCATTTCCATTTTCTCTCCTCGGGACAACTGAATCAATTGAGGGAATTAGAATAATAATAGCCAAGAGAAGAGATGAAAAGTGTCCCTGCTCTTGCTTCCCTACGCTTCTTATTTTTCTGCCTTTTCTCCCTTGTATTAATTCCAGGTATGTCGTGACTTCACAACTCTGATTTAGCTTTGTCATGCGTAACTTTTTGCAAAAACTATACAAGGAAGTAACTGAATCCATGGATTGGGGATTGAGATTCCTCAAGATCTGATTTTCTGTGTGGATTGTTTACAAGATTGCCTGATTTCTGAGATGGAAAGACACGAGGACGCGGTTTTTGATGTTGCAACAGAGCCCCCACCAAGAGGGGATTAAAACTTTTTAAAGATTTTATTGTCTTTGTTGGGAAGATTGGTTAGATTCTTAGACAGAATGAACATCATCAGATCAGGGTTTTTTTCTTTTTACCTGTTAGATCCTCGATCTCTTTAAGTTAACACCGGTTTTATGATACCTAGAGAACCATGGTGAAGACCTTAAATAGTACTTCAGAAATTCGACCATTATATTTGATTTAGCGTTTCACCAACTGATTAAGTTAAAGGAGTGCTTAATCGTTCTTGTTCTTATTGTTCCTTGGGGGTACTTGTTTGTTATATTAATATTAATCTATCTCATCCGTGTATTTGGTAAGGCTTGATTCTAGAATCTGTAGTTTGCCCTGTTGTTTGGAGATTGATCTTTTGAGTTGAGTTGAGGTAGCAGCAACACCTAGGGAATGTGAAACTCTTGTATGTTCTTCCCTGGCTATCATCTCATCTCTAATTTAATGATTGGGATACGGAGCTCTTTGTCAACATGCTTCTTAGATCAAAGCCAAAAGTACAGTATAAGAAATTTCTGTTTGTGACATGAACCTTCAGGATTAGCTGTTATCCTAAGCTAATCTAGTTTATATTTGCGTTGATCTACAGCGGTAAATGTAAGTATTTGAATAATTGTTCTAGTGCTAAATCTTAAGACCACGAAGTTCTATAACTAGCGTGTATGTGATGCTATTTAGCTCAGGCTTGTGGGGATCCATGTGAATCCTTTTGGAGGAGTTTTTAAAATGCCAATTTGATTTTAGGTACTGCAATGTCGATCATGTCTATTTCAAAATTGGAGAAGTAAAAGTTGATGAGCTCGGGAACTTTGTGTGGGGTAGATAGTAAGTAGATTGCTTCTGATCACAAAGTTGTTCATATTGTGTTAGGATTTTTGAGATGCAATTCAGTTATCTAAGAACATATTTTGTTTTGTTGTCTATGATTGTCGAGAGGTTAAGATTTGGTTTGTTGGTAGGACTGGTGGCGGAAGACTCAACGACGCCAAACACTCCAAATGGGAAGACAGGTGCAAGTAAGAAGTCGTCGAAGTCGGAGTTGAAAATCCTGTTAATAATGCTTGGCCTGATAGCAACTGCAGGGTTTGCAGTTTTCTTGTACAAGGTGTGGCAAAGAAAAAAGAGAGAGGAGCAACATGCCCGGCTCCTGAAGCTCTTTGAACAAGATGACGATCTTGAGGTTGAACTGGGAATGCGGGATTGATTGAGATAATTGGATTATACTTTTATGTTCTTGTCCAGCTTTACACAATCATTACTAGAAGGACTGGATATTATTGTAAATGTAGCGTGCCTCTCCTCTTTAGCTTGGAATCGTATCATGGCGCTTGACTTGCTTGCTTGAATGAGGCAATTGTTTTTGTTTTCAATGAGGCTGTTGATTTATATATATGCATCTATATGTGTGTGTGTGTTATTTGATCCAGCTCGATCATTCTGCTGTGCTGTAGTAATATTATTGTTATATTTGAAGTTGAAGCACATTCCGGTGTTGATTCATACACCATACATACGCAACAAGTTGACCTCTTTATGTTCGAACTTGGCCCTTGTTTGCTTGGACAGAAACTGAAATTTTTGTTTGAGTAATCGCTAACTAGTTTTTCTTTTGGTGTTCGGCTAGATTAGATTGGACTAGTTAAATTCTTTTTTTTCTTTTTTAAAATAAAAATAAATCAATAAATTGAATTTCATCTAAATTTAAATGTAATAATAACAATTTATTAATAAAATTTGTGTAAAAGGATATATAAGTAAGAGTAATAATATATGAAATAATATAAAAATGTTAATTTATTTTCTTAATGGATCTCTGGGAACACTAAAATTTATGTTGTGTTTTGCTCAATTAGCTGAATTTGTGTTCGTAGAGGTTAATCCGTTAACAATTTACTCCTTGTTTTACAGCTTTGATCGAACTGAATTCTTCAATGGTTGAATTAATTACCACTGTTACATATGTATATGCATAAATGTATAGAGTAGAGTAGAGTAGAGTAGAGTACAGGCCTACTAACTAACTATCACCTCTCCCCCCAAATCCTAGTACAGTAGTATTTATTCAATATCATTGTGTACCTGCCAAGTCATGCTGATTTCATCTTTCTACATGTGCTGCTACAATACAATGCTAAATAAATAAATATGGCCATATATCTTCTGCTGTGGCGTTACCAGAGCAGCTCAATAGAGAGCACTCCCACAACACAGCTACTACCCACCCTATAAATTAAGGTAGGTCTACCCCCTGGAGTTAAAACGGCATCTCAGCCATCGATGATTATGTGAAGAAACTTTTAGAAATACTCAAACTGCAAAAGCCAAAACAAAAGCCCAAAGTTCCAAGTACCTTTCACCTCACCAATCAACTTAAAACGTAGAGAGTGAGAGAGAGAACTATACACGATGGATGATGATAATGCTCGATTATATGTATATTAGTAGTTTTTACAGAATAAAACATCCAGCCTTTCCAGCTTGCCTCCGAAGCTCCTCAGTCTCCCTCTGAGCTTTCTCCAAATTCTCTCGCAGCTTGCGTATTTCATCATTTGATTTCTCTTGTGCGGCTTGAGCCATAGCTTCTGCCTTCAGTCGAGCATTCTGCTCCTCAACCAATTGCTTCTCAAGCCTATGTGTTGTCTCCTTGAGCTTTGACTCAACCTGCAGGTGCCGTTATGCACAGCACATTCAACTCAACATATTCACATACATGCTCGGCACTTGATGCTTGTTTTGGTCTTGTTAAGCTCAGATATAACATTTCAGTAGCAAAAGATATTAGAAGCAAATAAATTAATACAAGTAATGACCAAAACCAAAAATCTACCATCTCAGTAATTCTCCTTAGCTGCTGTTCATATGACTTCTGGAATTGCTCCGTCAATTCAGAGATCTCCTGTTTTGTGTATCCTTGCACAGAGGTGATTTCAACAGTCTGGTCCCGCAGTTTCACTGCTCCTTTCTGTTTATGAATGTAAGTACTTTAACAAACTCTCCCCTCATAATTAACATTTGAAAATTTTTGGACTGCAGCTAAGCAGCTATTAACAGGAAAAGAGAAGGTTACCTTCAGCTCAAGGAAGATCTCATCTGTGTAAGGTTTTCCATCATTGTAACCTACGACATCATTGACGAGTAAAAGAAGTTCTTTCCGTTGCACAGATCTCTTCAGTTCATCTTTGGACTTATTATCAAAAAGAACGCACCTATTGCCACACATTTGAAGAGTTTTCTGCATAAAGTTCAGAAAAAAACAATTGTTGGCAATAAAATACGATGGAGTGCATGTTCAATAACAATAAAAAAAAAAACCAAACGGTATAAATAAACACATGTTTTGTCCTTTCAATAGCACAATTATAGCAGCAATGAGTGGTGGCATATAATTGGTATGATCTACCTTCAAAGGTTCAGGGCAATCACGACCCAAGTAATCATCAAGAGTCTCATCATTTTCTTCAAGGTCATCACCACCCGTAAAAACTACAATCATATAATCACTAATTTTGATGCCAAAGAATTTCCTCAAGCTGTCAATAGCAGCCTCTTCCTCTCGCGAAAATCGGGATCTGACTGACAATACCACAAGAACAGCATGGATACCATCCTTAGCCATATTGATGCACTTAACTATTTCCTTTCCCACAAATTCAGGTTCAGCAGAAAAATCAAACAACCCTGCAAAGTAGAGTCATTTTCAACAGGTGAATGAAGATCATAGAGAGCAAGGGTGTGCTTGTTTGGTGGTTGGGATTGCGGTTGAATTGGGAATTTGGGGTTTGTTTGATTAATCATGTAATATATATTTGATTAAAATATAAAATATATTAATATTATTTTAGATAATATAATGCAAATATAACGTATGCATATACATACATATTTATAAATGATTTAATATAAATCAGTGTTAAAAAAGAAACGAGAATTCAAATACTTTTACACTTTCTCTGGTATGCTTTGCCATTTTACAGCTCTGTGAGATCAATTCTACGCAGTTCCGCAAGAAAGAAGGTATCTATGGCTAATTAGTAGTTATGAAGCAGTGGAAGTTGTGTTTCTTCTGCTCTCAGGGAGTTAGACATGTTGCTCCAATGTTTAAATTTCTAGATAATTCTGTAGACCTGACCATCCCTTTCCGCGTCTCTTTAAGAATGACTTAATAAATTTAGCACCATACCTGGAGTGTCAATGACATTGAGAATATGGCCATCTTCCAGTACAGTTGTTTGCAGCTCACAAGTACTGGTGACACCTGCTGAGCTCGACATTGATTTGAATGCCTTTTTTCTGAGGATGCTGTTTCCCGTCGCACTTTTTCCATTGCCGGTGCGGCCAACCAAAACTATAGTACGGACCCCACTGGTTGGAGAAGTTAACTCCCAATCATCGTCGATTGCGCTTCCCCCCATTTGCTGAAAAAGGACTGGATAAACAAACGTATACATCAACGTACAACAAACCGACATATAAGAAGGGCTAGGTAAAACTCTCATCAATAATTAAATCATCAGTGTGTTGATTTCTTCCTTTTTTTTTTTTTTTTTTCTTTTTCTTTCTTTCTTTCTTCCGAAGAAAAAAAATCCTATATTTAGCTTTAGAATGAATCCTGTTCAAGCCCACAGCAGATCAACATACAAACCAAACTGACATATATAGAGATGCTGAAACCGACATACATAGAGATGCTGAAAGCAATTTAATCGAAAGGAAAGTCAAAATCAAAACTTTGCAGTAAATCATAAGAAAAACTACAGGCCCTGACAGATAACAACACACAAGTAAAAGTTGAATAAAATCAGGAGTGTGGGTGGAAAGCTCATACGCTTATCGCCCAAAAACAAAAAGGAAAAAGGACATACATGGCAAGCAGCAGAAACGATCGGATGGAATTATAGAAATAGGAATAGGAATAGGAATAGATAGAAGAAGGGATAAGTAGATGAAGTTAACCTCTCGATAGAATGGAGTGGCAGATCTAAATGATATTAGGGGAAGGGGAGGAGACTCTGGAGGAGCGAAGGATGATGACTTGAGGGGAAAGTAAATAGGAAGGAAGGATACAGTAGCAGATTTGTATTGGGAGGTAATAAGGGAAGGGGAATGGGCATGGTAGTAGTGGATCTTGACCAGGTTAAAGTCCCGAAGGTGAAGCAGAGCAGAGCAGAGCAGTAGCACAACAGAGAAAGCGAAGACCATGGAAAGATGAACCATCTATCCGTGGATAAGTTCACAGAAAACAGAACCGAAGAGTGGAAATGTAGAATGGTCCGATTGAGTCCCAACAAGGTTGGGTTCCGGTTCCGGTTCCGGTCCAGGTATGGGCCGGATCACAAAAGGACGTGAGATGATCCGGGTCCAGGTCCAGCACTGGAGGGACACCCCGACCTACAGTCAAAAGGGAAAGGATTGAGTGGACTCCTCCTCGTTCCGCGATTGCTAATTGCTGCATTCCCAAAACTAATATTCTTTACTTCTATTTTCATTAACCATTATCCAATTTAAAATGTATTTTTTTAAAAAATTATTATTTCTTTTATAAAATATTTCAGATTCAAAATACTCGTATTTTTTTTTTAATAGGATTTTGGATGAAATGAAAAATAAATAATGAACTATTGAAATCAGATTTAAACAGCCGCAGGCCGCGGTATCTTATGAAATGGATCCATGAATTAACCAAGCAGCTGGCCCAATCTATAAATTGAAGCGGCTGGCCTGGCCTGCCAATTCTTGGAATCCCGTCAGTCATCTCGTCGTCGGCTCTTCGCCTCTTCTAGGGCTTCGATCTCTGCTCATCCTCATTGCCGATATCAGTTCCCCGGTTTGTGGAGTGGGAATTTCGGATGGCGTCCCTCTTTAAGGTAATTCCACTCGTGTAATGTGCAATCCTCTCGCTGTGTATTGTAGGGGATTATGTTGAATTATTGGTTTACTCGCGCCATGCTTCCCGACATTGAGCGCAAGTGTTGCTTGCATTTAGGGTTTATATAAGAGTTTTAGCTGTTCGACGCCCTTGCTGATTTATTGCATTCACAATAGTTTAAGGTGAATTTTTGACAATCGGTTTCTGGTTTTCATGCTACTTTTACTAGAGCTCGTTGTGTGGTTCGCTGCGTATCGTTTTATTGATTTATTTATTGTGCCTTTTGTGCTTTAGGATCCGAGTAAGCTATCCGCGTACAGGGATCGAAGGTTTCCTGGGACGCAGGAAGAGTTCGATGAGGCACTACAAAACTCGACTACTGTTTATATTGGGAACATGTCGTTTTACACGACCGAGGAGCAAGTTTACGAGCTCTTCTCTCGTGCCGGAGAGATAAGAAAGATAATTATGGGTTTGGATAAGAACAGCAAAACCCCTTGTGGCTTCTGCTTTGTACTGTGAGTCTTTGCATGATATTTTGTTTCTGAAGATGGGAGCATGAATTTATTGACCGTTTGCAATGTAGTTTTATTCCTAAAATCTTAGAATCAGGACATGGCAGTGTTGCTTTTTTTATTTTTATTTTTTTTTTCTGAGTGTCATATCTGGTAATGCATACATGATTCAATGCAACTGTGCTTTCCAGCTTCTATTCTAGAGAAGATGCTGAAGATGCTGTTAAATATATTAGTGGAACAATTCTGGATGATCGTCCCATTAGAGTTGACTTTGATTGGGGGTTTCAAGAGGGCAGGCAGTGGGGGCGTGGAAAGAGTGGTGGACAAGTAATGCCTATGAATTTTTATGCCCCATAATTTATTTCTTTTTATCTTACCTGTGTTTTATTTGTCAGGTCCGGGATGAATATCGCACTGATTATGATCCAGATATCCTTTTGAAGCTATCACGTTTTATCATATTTTATTTATGTGCCGTCTCCGTTTGTTTTATACATTTATTTCGCTAATGTTATCCAAAAATTCCAGATATACCTTATTAAAATGTCTCATTTCAACCACATTGCTGTTTCCCGTTTTTTTTACTGGTGTTGTATTTTTTTATTTTTTATTTTGAAATTTCTATTTCTTTAACTAGCCATACGCAGAGGTGGTTACGGTAAACTAGTCCAAAAAGAGTTGGAGGCCCAGAGGCAGTTAGTGGATTATGGTGCGGGATCATTAGGTTCATTTCCACCTGTATTGCCACCTAACTGTAAGTTAATCACACAGCATCATCTTTGATATGGTTTACTTAATTTGCATGTACAATACAAAGTTTGTATGTCATGTTCAGTATTTCATATGAGTAGCATGGCTTAATATAGATTATTTTTTTTGGTGCTTAAGTTATGTATTTCTGTTGTCTACATACTTCATTCTGGAGCATTTAAAAAAATGTTAACTCTGTAGGTGAATTTCCTTGTAGTATTGTGGCCTTCATTTATTTATTTTATTCAATGAGAAACTGGATTGTTCATGTAATTTGTCTATGCTTATAGATTATGCATACAAGTCTGACCTTGAGCTCTTGCAGTTGGTAGGCATGGTGGGCATTATGGTCATGGTGCTTCTCACCGACATGGCAGGGGTACTATTTCATTATATGTTGCACTTTGTTTTTGGCCATGGAGTTCATTAATATGTGTTTACTCTTTTGAATAACAGATTACCCCCGTAAGAGACAAAGAGAAGATGACCGTCGGGGTCCGGAGTTCCCGAGGAGAAAGTCGGACTATGTATATCGAAGAAATCCAGACAATGAGTCCAGACCTGTAAGTTTTTTGGTGGTTGTCAAAACACCAATGTTTCCTCTTGTTATGCTACTTCTACTTTCATTACTAGTGTTGTTTATTTAACTTTCTTGTTGTTATATTTCAATTGGCTGTTTTTGAATGCCGTGAGACTAATAAAGAGAATGACCACACTATTTCAAAGTTAAACCTAAAGTTGGACTTGAAAGGAACTTGGGATAATACTTTGGAGAATGAAATGCAATGTGGTGGTTGCCGAGTTGTGGATATTAGCAAATAGGAAATGTTGGTTTGGTTTACAGGAAAAAGAATTGAGTTGTAGGTATTAACAATAGGAACTGTTTGTCTGGTTTACAGGAAAAAAATCCACGATTTCGTGAGAGCGGTGATTCTGATGAGGACGAGGAGGATGATAGTAAGCAGCAATCTTAGAGGCAGTTTCATTCATGATCGTATAAGAAGTTTATCAGAAGGTCTTTATGCTTTGCTTTGCTTTTAGTCGGAGGGGTGTGTGGCATTGTTCAACTGCTGTACAAAGCAGGCAGCAGCAGCAGCAGTTGGTTCAATATCTGCCATTGTGTCCATGTCTTTTTCTTTTAATCGAATGAATATATGCCATCCCCATCCCCATGTATATCATATGATATCATATCCCATCGGAGTGTGAGTGTGAGTGTGAGTGTGAGTGTGAGTGTGAGTGTGAGTGTGTCTGTGACCTGACCTGACCTGACCAGCCGGACAATTATATGATCTGTTAGAGCGAACCGGACCAACTGGGAGTTCGTTTTATCATCGTCCATCAGCAGCATCTTTCAACTGCCATTTTGTTTGTACGTCTTGCCTTAACTTGCCTTGTTAGATTAGTTGCTACTATACTAGTTGTTAATGAATGAACTAACTGCTGCGATGTAGCCTGCTGTTTGTGTGATGTGAATGACTCAGCGCAACTGTGATATATACATGACTGACACATACGCACTGACAACTGGTTGTTCCATTTATGTTTTTTTTGATGTGTTTGTAAAAAAATTGATATGAGTTTTGTATTAAAATAATATATATTTTACGAGAGAAAGAATATAAGTTTTTTTGAAAAATACAGAAAGTTCATATAGTAAAAAGTTTGAAGTTTGGAAACAAACCCACAAGCAAGGTATATATGTTCCGATCACGAAAGGAAATAAGCTAAGGAATGTAGGATTGGATAGGATAGTTAAGCAGAAGCTACGATCATAACTGCGTGTTTCTCTTTTTTGGTTAGCTGAGTTAGTTACTCTTAAAAACCGTGTATCGGCCCGGGCTGCCCATTCGTTTCTGTAGCCCGGCCCACTCATTGCCGCAGCCGCCGGCACTTCCCCAAATTTTACTTCCTGGCCAACCCAACTGAAACGTCCGATCAAATGGGTATCGGAGAAGAAGCAGATCCCATCCCTAACCCACTTCATCGGGAGCCACCGCGAATCCACCGCCTGGACGAAGCGGTGGTTAACAGAATCGCTGCCGGCGAGGTTATCCAACGACCAGTTTCCGCCGTCAAAGAGCTCGTTGAGAACAGCATCGATGCTGGTTCCTCCTCCATCACCATCTTGGTTAAAGACGGTGGCCTCAAGCTTATCCAAGTCTCAGACGATGGCCATGGAATTCGGGTATTCACATTCTCCCTGCTCGAGACTATTCCGAGCAAATGTGGATTTTTTTTTTTTCGGACGTTCACGTGTTGAGTAGTTATGGTGAAATTGAACGACTTCGGGCTTATAGTTTTGCGTGACACTACGGAAGTTTCTAAAAATTAAGCATGAATATTCTTCTGAGTGGTAACTGTTGATTTTTTACTGCTTTCTCTTCCTCTTGCGATCATTGCCATCTTTTGACTCTTTTCAATATGGAACAAAAAATTTTAATCTCAATGACGAGACGCATGCCCATTGTCATATGCCTGTTTGTAAGGACACAAACATATAAATTCTTCTTTCACTGTGTATGACTAGGTAGCTTATATAGTTGGTGAGAATGAAATACCTTTGTTGAATGAAAAAAGTGATTGAATTTTCTGTTTTACTGGTATAATTTTTCAGTATTTACTACTGACTTAGGGTTTCCTTAATAAATACTAACTACTTTTTGGAGTGTATGTTTATTCTTTTTTCCTATATCTTACAGTATGAAGATCTGCCAATACTATGCGAGAGGCATACAACCTCTAAACTGAGTAAGTTTGAGGATTTACTCTCCATGAAATCAATGGGGTTTAGAGGGGAGGCCTTGGCAAGTATGACCTATGTTGGTCATGTGACAGTCACGACCATCACAGAGGGTCAATTGCATGGATACAGGTAATGATACTACAGCTTCTCTCTTGAAACACTAGGCGCTCTTATGCTGTAAATAGAAAATCCGAAGTGCTTGGAAGCTTATGATCTTATATTTTTGGTCATGCAAATATATTCTTGCATTATTTAGGTTACGGAAACTACATTGCGCGGGCCACAATATCTGCTAGCTAAATGTCCAGAATAGTACTTTTTAACATAGTTTATAAACTACTAAAATGCTTTCATAAAACACATCTGTATATTTCTATTTTTATGAACTCATTTGTTCACTCTTCTGTTGTGTTTCTTTGTTCTTTTCATTGTTGTAAATGTTCACACGGAATACTATGGCAACATGTGATTCACTTAGTTAACCCCATACTGTGGGATAAAGGAGTAAAAGGCAATGCTGTTCTTCTATTATTGTAATTATCATTGCAGTCATAGCTCCACAGTTTTAATTTTTGAAAATCTAATTATTAATCTTTGGCTCTGTTATATATTTATCTCACGCCACATATGCATATGCTCTTGATGCAACTTTCTGAAAATACTAGTCTTTTATCTCGTAGTGTTTAGGTTCTTGTAACTTTTGCCTTCTGGGTTCTAAACCATAGATATTCTGTTGTTTGTTAGGGCAACTTATAAAGATGGCATGATGGATCAGGAACCAAAAGCATGTGCAGCTGTTAAAGGTACTCAAATCATGGTAAGCAACACTTGATGACAATGGACTGCTTTTTATTTCATATTTTCTAGTTTCTTATGTTTGTGTGTGTAGGTGTGCGTGCGTGCGTGCGTGCGTGTGTGTGTGTGTGAGAGAGAGAGAGAGCATGTCATTTAAGTTATTGTAAAAAATAAACTATCATATAGATGAAACAATGAACCTATCTTTTCCTAAAACTTACAGATGACAAGGATACTGTTGCATCTGCTAACACCTTCTCACAGAATTCCTGCTACAGTGATCTAGGCATATCCATCAACTTGTCTGGGATGTTATCTGGCCTTAGTGATGAATGCCTTTTTATAGTTTAGTTCTTTTGATAATTCTATGGTTTTTTCATGGTGCCATGTCGTTGGGTAGGTTGAAAATTTATTCTATAACATGGCTGCTCGGAGGAAGACACTTCAAAATTCTGCTGATGACTACCCTAAAATAGTTGATTTGATTTGTCGGTTTGCCATCCATCACATAAATGTGAGCTTCTCTTGCAGAAAGGTTTGTCTCAACAATTTTTGCTTCCATTTTGTCCATTTTTGTACAATATTTATGTATTTACTTCGTACACCCTTTACTTAGCATGGATCAGCTAGAGCAGATGTTCACTCAGTTGCTATGTCCTCAAGACTTAATGCACTTAGATGTGTTTATGGAGTATCGGTTGCACAAAATCTCATTCATCTAGAAGTCTCAGATGATGATCCCTCAAGTTCAAGTTTTGAAGTGAATGGTTTTATTTCAAATTCTAATTACATTTCAAAGAAGACGACTATGATCCTTTTCATCAATGGTACGCGTTTGTCCCTGATTTCAATGTGATAGTTAAGAAGGTCCTTTACACATTTTACTTTTAATCGTTTTCATATTGTGCTGCTCATTTTTTATCAGTATAGATCAGGCATTTGCTTAAAGTTAGTTCTCCTTCTAGTGTTGAAATACATGATTGATGGACATAGTGTCTGATCGTCTTGCTTTTTCACCCTCAACACCAATGGAATCGCACTGGAAATGTTATCAATGAGTTGTCTGTTCTTCTTATATATCTTATTATCTATAATTTTTCCTTTGACACCTGTTTCCTTATATAATCAGATAGACTGGTGGAATGTGGTTCTCTAAAGAGGGCTATTGAAATTGTTTATGCTGCAACATTGCCGAAGGCATCAAAACCTTTTATCTACTTGTCAATCAAATTGCCACCTGAGCATGTTGATGTAAATGTTCACCCAACAAAAAGAGAGGTGTGCATAAAGTTAAATCAATGTTGAGGGTGTCGTGTGATTGAAGTTTCAACCCTGCATATTAATATGTGTTGCATTGGTGCTGTATTTGACAGGTAAGCCTCCTGAATCAAGAAATTGTAATTGAGAAGATCCAATCTTCTATAGAATCGAAATTGAGAAACTCCAACGAGTCACGGACATATCAAGAGCAGGTTATCGCAGCTAATTACATACTATAAAGCTTTGTTTACAATGTTACTTAATCTTTATGCTGTACTTTTTCAACATAAATATAAAATAGTATCTCAAAAGTTTCCATCATTTCACCATATTTTGATACAATGTGCGTGTATTTATCATTCTTGTGGCAGAGGGTGGACTCCTCTCCTTGTGTTTCTGTTCCTGAAAGCAGGGATTCCCCTAATCATCCCTCCTCATCTGGTAGGTCTGGCCTTGGTGTTGTTCGGCAACATTTTAGGTTGCTTAGGATTTTTCTGATATATGCTTGCTGCTGGAGTTTACTTTTCAACTTTCTATCTTTAACTTTGCAGGCTCAAAATTACAGAAAATTCCAGTAAACAAAATGGTAAGGATAGATTCTCAGGATCCTGCTGGAAGGTTGCATGCATACTTGCAAGTTAAGCAGCCTACTCAGCAGCAAGGAGGTTCTCGCTTAACCTCTGTAAGGTAGCATCTCTAGTTGGAACCCTGCTCCTGGTGCAGCCCCACATCCCTGGCTGGTTTCATATATTGAAGGATCTATTTTCAATATAAATTGGGTAGATGTCTATTTATTTGTAGCATACCATCACTGGATCAATTCATAAATTATTAACATGGATAGATGGATTTGGATAGCTACCTTCATTTGTTTAATGCAACAGTTGCTTTCTTTGGAATTTTGTACTATTGCAGTTTCAGCTTTGTATAAGGGTTATATTTACATGCCTGGATAAAAGGAAATATTACTTGAAATAATTCTCTTATTCCTTAGACTAATTTTTTGTTTTCCAGGTCTTCAATTAGACAGAGGAGAAACCCCAGGGAAACTGCTGACCTTAGTAGCATTCAGGAACTTCTTGGAGAGATCGACTCTACTTGCCACTCTGGTTGTCATTTCCTTTCTAATAGAATGCTCTTCTTCTTTTCTTTCTTTCCGACAAAAGCTTGAATAGCACTTGATGGTGCTGGTGTTGCAGAGTTGTTGGATATTGTAGGGCACTGCTCATACATAGGGATGGCAGATGATGTTTTTGCTCTGCTGCAGCACAACACACACCTTTATCTTGTAAATGTGATTAACTTGAGGTAATTTATCTAGTTCTCGTACTTGGTTTCAAGGAACATAAATGCATTCAAGAAGTATTTAAGTATTGAAGTTATAGTTGAAGCTGTCGAAGGAAATAGTTAGATATCCATCTTCATAATCTGAAATGTTTTGTATCTTTTCTTACTTATGATGGTCGACAGCAAGGAACTTATGTACCAGCAAGTCCTACGGAGATTTGCACATTTTAGCGCAATTCAATTGAGTGATCCAGTTGCACTGCAAGAACTGATAAAGTTGGCTTTGAAAGAAGAGGATCCTAACCCAGAAGACAATGAAAATGATGATCTGAAAGAGAAAATTTCAGAAGTATTTTATCTTGGTCTCTTACAGTTTTATTATTGGTTTCATTTATACATTTTATAGGATATAGATGATCTACACCTAATATCAGCATGTTGGTGTTGCAATACTACTCGATCCCATCTTCAAACACGTGGAGGAATGCTTCCACATTGGGTTATAGGATCAGTTTTGTGATTGAAGGCAGTACAATTTTGCGTACTTTTAATTATTTTAAACTCATTAAACAGTCATACTCGACTTTTCCCCTCTGACTCTTTGCACTACAATTATATATGATGATTGATTGTGATTTGTTTCTTGACTGTATAGTTGTAATTTTGTTCTTAGATCTTGATATTTTTTTCTTGATAGATGAATACAGAACTGATCAAGCAGAAAGCTGAGATGCTGGAAGAGTATTTCAGCATATATGTTGATCCGAATGGCAATTTGTCAAGGCTACCCATTGTTCTTGACCAATACACCCCCGACATGGATCGCATGCCCGAATTTGTTCTTTGCCTTGGTAATGATGTATGTCCTCTATAGATTACCACCTTTCCTATTTTTGTAATTTAAAAATTCTTCCCCTGCAGTTGGTATGAAAATTCTGATGTTTATGACCTTACTTAAGAGTTGAATTTATCCTATACCTTACCTGCAGCTGTCTCTTATTCTCCATGAAGAAACAATTTCCAACTGGGTGTAGAGTTAACTGAATAAATGACTATCCGTGTCACACAAAAGCAAGTTAATAAGTGAATATATATCACAATTGTAGGCTGGCAGATTTTAGCTTCAATTGAAGAGGGTGCCATTTGCTTTAACTTTTCAACATTGACTAGAGTGTTGAAGGAGCAAGCATGATAGTTACAATTGATTGATGCCAAATTACAGGTGCAGGTTACCAGTGAATGTCCGGTACTAACAGCATAATTACGACCTGCCTTTACTCTGTAATGACCTTGAAAACTAGAAAATAATAGTGGTGGTTGCAGCTTTTTTCTCTTGATTCCATTTTTCTTATGTTGCCAATCATTTATTTGTCAAGGCAAAAGTTTCTTGCTCACCACTGTATGCTGTTTGTCAACCCATTACTGAGATTAGTTATTGCTGACAATGGGTTTTCATTATCATGCTGTTTGATATATTTGCTTACTGTGCTTGCCTGTGCAGGTTAATTGGGATGATGAGAAATTGTGCTTTCAGACAATTGCTGCCGCAATAGGTAGCTTCTATGCTTTCCATCCTCCATTGCTGCCTAATCCATCCAGTGATGGGTCAAAATTCTACAAGGGGGCTCCTGCTTCTGCACCAGATGAGGAAAATGCATCATCAAGTGCTGGTAAGACAGACTCACTTCACAACTGCTTGCAACACCATTATACATTAGGACATGTACATATTGCTAATTAACGCAATATCTTGGATTTCATACTCATTTCAGATGTTCCAAATACTTTTCGTATCTAACTTGATTGTGCACACTGCCCCAACTTGTCTTATCCACGTTAGAAATAATAAAATCATTGGTGACCCTAAGAGAAACCAATTTATCCAAAAACCCTTATTAAATAATATTTCATAGAAATTGGCTATTCACTAACAGAAAGTGTTGTCACAATCTTAAGGTGTGTCCTAATGTACATTCATTTGCATGCATTCTAGCGTGCCCATTTTTGGAAATGAGGATATAACCGTTTTGTACTTCTTGATGGTCTGATATCAATTTCAACATATGCCTATAAATAAATGTTGATATTGAACAGAAGATGCTGAGGAAGGCATGAAAGAACTACTTTTGGAAGCTGAAAGTGCCTGGGCTCAGCGTGAATGGACAATACAGCATGTGTTGTTCCCCTCCATGAGACTTTTTCTAAAGCCTCCAATTTCCATGGCCACAGATGGAACGTTTGTTAAGGTATTTCAGATTGAGTTCAACTTCGCTACTAATGGTTTTAAATAATAGTGCTGCATGCTTTTGAATGATTCGTGTTGGACATTGCAAATAGCATTTCATAAATGACAACAACATGGTAGGCTCTTTCATAATATGTGTGCTATGTAATGTAATGTAATGTGGTTTAGTTATGTAGTGGAGGAGAGGCCTCCCCTGTATGTACGCCTTCAACGACTGATCCCAGTATTTTCCCATTTGGAGCAGATGGATTATTTACTTTGGGGTGTGAATTGGATTATTACTAGTAAGGAATGTTTTTTACACCGGTGCGTACACGTGCAGGTTGCTTCGTTGGAGAAACTGTACAAAATATTTGAGAGATGCTGAGAGTGGAGCGTTGGAATCTGGTGGGTGGTCGTATTTTCGGCATGATCATTTCAATTCATATGGACGGTGCGGTGCTCTGGTATATTTTGTTTGCCAGTGCCACTTGTGTATAAACAACCTGCGAAATGCCTTCTTCGTCTACGTCTATGCCTACTGCCTTCTGTTTTTGTATATGTATGGACTACGTATGAATGCATGTATTAGCTTGAGAATCCAAGTGCTGTTATGGTCCTTCTTCGGCTGCCTCTGCCTGCCTGCCAATAGATAGATTTAATACATACACATCCCTGTCCTCCTCCTATTCAGACCCATGTTGACAGAGACAGACAGCCTGTTGTTTATACTCCTATGGCAGGCACAATAAATGAAAGTTCAACATCAACAACAACAATAATAGTAACAGTAATAACAATGACAACACCACCAACAACAACAGAGATCTACTTAGTTTTGCATCTTGCTTGTTCTGTGAAAAATTCCCTTGAATGAAGGCATGTGCAGATTATGTTCCTTGCATTTCTCGGTTTTCTTTTTTCCAAAAAGAACACATGTACATATAGCAGTGAGTTGTGTATTAAGATAATTACTTTTTACCAAAAAGACTTGCATTGCATGAAGTATTTGATTCTTTTGGGATTGGGTTTATTTAACGTGAAAGGTAAATGGTAAGTGGAAAAGCCATATCCATCCAACAATCCAAAGAAGCAAGAAGAAAGGTCTCGTCGTATTGTTTTCGTGTAAAACCTAACCTAACCTTTGTCAGTAAGTCAGTTCTCTTTCCTCGTTTTAATGATGAATACAATGGTGCCTTGTGGAACCAGCTTCCCAATGATGCAATCAAGAAAAATATACATACATACATACATACATGGAAGAGTTTCTTAAACGTAAGGTTTGCGGAACTGCAACTGCAACTGCTGCTGATACAACACGTTCCAGCCAGCCAGGTTATTTTGGCTGCACGGGCACAGGCACAAAATGAATGACCCAAATAAAGTATAGTGTTCATCCTCCATCATCATTAATAACTAGAACAAGAAACTTTATTATTAGTTCATTCATGCATTTGCCTAACCAACTTCGTCTTCTTTTTCCTGTGTGCAATCATCATATTTGTTCTTAATGAATCAATCGTCGTCCTCCCCATAAAATCTTTTTTGACCAGCCGGGTATATATGTGCGCGCGTTGCAACAGCTAGCTGTGGGTCAGCAGCAGTTTGAAGAGTAAAGCAAAGTACACCAAACACCACACCAAGGCTACACAGATACTAATATATATATATATATTATGTATGAGCATGCGTATGTATGTATGTGCAGAGAGAGAGAGAGAGAGAGAGAAAGAGAGAGAGAGGGAGAGTCCGACAGCAGCTTCATGTCCTTAAAAGCCAAGCCAAGCCAAGCCAATTAGTGTGCATCGTGTGAATTCATAGTTATATAACAAAACCCACCCATCCATTGCCTTTCTCCTTCATTTATTCAGATAAATAAACTATTCTGCTGCCTGTATAAGAGAACCCCAGACAGACAGACATGCATCATTAAGATACATATATATATATATATATAAATGCGATGTGATGTGATATGATATGATGTTGTGCAGATTAGCATTGGCCTGCTTCCTTCTTCTGATGCTCCTTACAGTTGCACACAGATATTGTCATGACAGGGATGACCAAGACAGAGGACACGATGAGTATGAACTTTCAGACTGGGAGAGCGAGCATGGGATCAAGGTCCTAGTGAATGTTGATGGATTCGGTGCCGTCGGAGATGGGGTGTCCGATGATACTCAGGTCAGCTGAAACAAACACTTGATAGAAATGGTGGATGCTAAGTAAGCAACTAAATACTCACTTACTCCCAGGCCTTCGTAAGTGCGTGGGAACTAGCTTGCTCCACGCCACATTCTGTTTTCTTGGTTCCTGAAGCTCGTCGTTATCTAGTCAATGCCACAAAATTCAAAGGTCCCTGTGCTGACGAGTTACTAATCCAGGTACCTATCCTATCCTCTTCATTTCTGTGCTTGGCATCCATGAAGATGAACGAACGAATGAATTTTGGAAATCTCATCTCTATTCAAACAGATTGATGGAACCATTGTGGCGCCAGATGATCCTAGTTTTTGGGATTCTAAGAGCCGGCGAACTTGGTTAGTCTTCGAAAATTTAAGAAAGGCCTCCTTCCAAGGGCGCGGGGTCATTGACGGATCAGGCCGCCAATGGTGGGCAGCTTCCTGCAAAAGGAACAAATCCAATGTGTGTAAGTTAGTTAGTGATCATATTCATACAACGGCATTTCTGTTATTATACTAACCAGGCAGGCATTGTTCTCTTCTGTTCTGTTCTCCTTCTCTTCTCTTCTTCTTTCTTTGCTTCATCGATCGTCATCATTCATCATCATCATCATCATCTTCACACAGCCATGCAGAGCTGCACCTTCGGTTAGATTCTATCAACTCGATCTGTAATTGATTGTGAAATCCTTGATGATGCCATGCCGTCAGTTACTACTATGACTACTACCAGCAGCGCTACATAAATGACAATAACTAATGCAATGCAGGCCTTGACTATAGAATCAAGCACGGGTATCAGGGTGAGAGGGCTCACAATTCAGAATGGGCAGCAGATGAACTTTGTGATTGGTCGTTCCGAATCTGTCCTCATCATTAATGTGAAGGTTTCGGCTCCTGAGGACAGTCCCAATACCGATGGAATTCACATCACCGGATCAACAAATGTACTTGTTCAGAACTGCAAGATTGGAACAGGTGACGATTGCATCTCAATTGTCAATGCCAGCTCAAATATCAAGATGGAGAGCATATACTGTGGACCTGGCCACGGGATCAGGCAAGACAAGACTCACTGGAAGCATACATATACTATACATACTATATACTATATACTATACTAATTAATTCAATATTATACATCCTGCCTGCTGCCTGCAGTATAGGTAGTCTTGGAAAGGATAATAGCATCGGAATAGTCGAGAAGGTTGCACTGAATAATGCCTTTCTTCGAGGTACGACTAACGGCCTCAGGATCAAGACCTGGCAGGTATGTAGGTAGGTAGGAAGGTGGTAACAGGAACACCCATCATCAAGCCTACTAATTTCTTACAGCACAGCCCAGCCAGATGATGATGCATTCATTGATCTTGTTCCCACTTTAATTAGTACTACCATTTAAGAAAGTTGGGTATTATGATGTTGAGGACTTACTATTCGCAGGGGGGCTCTGGTTACGTGAAGTCTGTCCTCTATGACAATGTGAGAATGGACAATGTCTCCAATCCCATCATCATCGACCAATTCTACTGCGATTCACCGAAATCCTGTCAAAACCAGGTAGGTACTCACTCACTCACTGCAATATTGCAATGCAAGCCTGAATTTCTTCTAAAGCTCTTGCGTAGTAAGTATTGACCTCCCGCTCCCTCTCCCTCTTTCTCTCCTCCTTTTCCCTTCAATACTTTAGACATCAGCTGTGGAAATAAGCCAAATCTACTACCGAAACATAAGTGGGACTTCCAGAAGCAAAATAGCCATGAAGTTTTCATGCAGTGATACAGTACCTTGCACCCGCTTATTTCTCAACACCGTTGACTTACGGAGGGGAGAAGATTGCGCCGAGGAGGAGACCTACTGCAACTCAGCTTTCGGCTTCACTTCTGGTCACATTCATCCTTCAGCAGAATGTTTGTCTTCTTTGGGTACGGGCATGAGCATGACTCCGTCCTTGCAAGGAAAAGAAGAACAAGGCCAAGGCCAAGGCCAGGAATATCTCATCCATACAGAACTATAATAATAAATTATAAGCCTTTTAAGGGAGACTTCACCCACCAAATATACATCATACCCCTAGGTACGATTTATTTATTAGCTCAGTTTGAAGAACATAAAAGAATACTGTGTAAACAACCATTCATTCATACTGATACAGGGCAGATATAGAATATCGTGAAATATTTGGCGGGACATACACCCTATTTCAAGAGCCAAATATGTCTTTGACTTGATACCAAAGAGTTGTTCTCCTTGCTTTCAGTGTATCCCAGGTAACTGTGGGCCTGATGTCTAAATGTTTTAGTAAGAAAGTAAGTTGATGCTTGCACGAACAAATGAAATACATTACAGTTGAGTCCTCCGCTCAGATGTTGCTAAATTCACCACTAGATGCTGATCACTTTTTGCTTCTCCGGATGATGCTGTGAAACATCAAGTATTAAGTGCCACCGCCATGCCGCGTCACAAGAACAGCTCGATAGAGGGCAGCAACGTGCAAGAAGCATATGAATACAATAATCAGATCATCCAGGAGACCAAATATACCTAGCAGGGCTGCAAAATGAAAATTGGCAAGCATTAACTGAAATCCATGTGCAACAAACAATTAAATTATTAGAGCCCAGATATTATGGCGGTACCTTCAGGGAGAATGTCCACTGGGCTAATTACATATATAGCACTGCCAATCATCTGTTCATTAACGAAATAGAAAATTAAAACCATACAGTTGCAAGTAAAATTCGTATCCCCTGGACAGGACTATATTGGATTTTCACCTAATACAATTACAGATAGTCCTACTTACATGCTTTGGCCATCAGTGCCCACAAAAAATCAGCATAGAAAGCTTAGTAAAATGATCTAGTGCATGTAAGTAAGAAATTGCATTTACATCAACTGAAAAACATAAGGTCACATGCTGTGAGAACTGCATAAAAGGAGCAACTACTTAACTGACAAATATACGCGTGCCCTGATAACAAACGGAAGTGATCTTTGTGGATCCATGATGTCGCGTAACAATCTCTTGAGAAGAAAGGGAAGATCTTGCATTCTCTGCCAAAATAGATCAATGCGCTTCATCAACAATTCTGATAACATTTATATGAGAATCAAGGTAGATCTCATAAGTAGAGCATATTAGTACTCAAAAATGAAAGTTAAGCATCGGCAGCAACAATTATAATGTCGTCAACAGTTAGCGCATTGGCATGCAGCTTTCATCAGAAAAATAGCTCATTCGCAACACAGGTAAGAAACAAATGATGAAATATGCAACAGCCGAGGTACCTGCATGAGGGTATTTGAGCGTCCGCCATAAAGACGGTTGTATCTTTCAATCCTTTGTAGAATCTCAGCAACACCAGACATACGGTGCTGCCTAGATGTAGCCTCGCTGGGAACCAGGAGGGTGATCTCACGTCTGCAGAGCGGGCATTTACAGGGATGCAGAGCAGCTCCATGATCCCAAAGTTGCATTATACAACTACCTGAAATGACAAACATCATAGGAATTGAAAGACTGCAGCATACTTGAAAGAAAGAAGTTATCTGCTGTCACATGAGCAAAACGGAAGGCTTCCAACGGCATCACGGTTACTGAGTAGTATTACCATTTACCTACCTAGAATCAGCACAAAGTTGGAATTTTTCCCTATATGTTATTATCATCCAACGGAGCAAATACAACTTAATTAAAATATCTGATCAAGATAATGAGTAACAGGCTTAACAGCAGCAATCTCCCATCCTATTACTGTTATTATTTCGCAATATCATCCTTGGCTTCGAATGTAACACTAGACTAAAAAAGAAAGCGAGTGAGGGAGGGGAGGGGATGTGCGAAACACAGAGACAGACCGCAGAACCAATGAGCACAATTGGCTTGGCAAGGAAGATGGAAGTGGGCATGGCAAATGGAACAGACATCATTCTCCGGTGGCGCGTCCATTTCGCCGACCGTCGCTTGAGGCTGAGGCTGAGGCTGAGGCTGGATCGCTTCCGGAGGGAGGGGGGAGGAGGGCTTTCTTGTTTAGATCCTGTACCTTCTTTCAGCGCTCCACCCACCCCAACCCATTAAAAAATAAATAATAAAATAAAATACCCATTCCTTTCTCTACTTATTTGATAATCAAGTAAATATAATTAATTGTAGATAAATGGTGAGACAGGTATGTTTCTTAGTATGAAAATGAAATAAATTTACTTTGAATATATTTTTTTTTGAAAAACCAAGAATACAAATAATAGAAACTGGGGTAGCTCTCTTAATGCTTCCGTCTTGACTTTTGCATGTTTTGTTTTTACCTCCACATTACATTACTTAGTAAGGAAGACTATAATGACAAAATGAATATATTTAATATCTGATTGATAAAAACGTGTGTAGAGATGGATGATATAGACTACGGCTGCGAATCATTGATTTGTGAGCAGTTTCTTTAGCTAATTTTTTTGGTGAAGGGAAAAAAAAAAGGGGGGTGAGTCTTATGAATAATGAAAAGATAATAAGCCTCGCATCATAAGTAATAAAATATAATAAAAACATATAATCACTGTGTTCCCAGCCCAAAATGCCACCTCAAACCATGTAGTTTTGTTTCAAAGGAAACAAAGCAAAGGAAACAAAATTAACGAAACAAACACAAGATATGCGGCTTCTAAAACACCAACTCATGTGGTTTCATGCCAGCTTTGAGTGAAAATCGAGCCCCCAAATAGCCCTTCAATTCTGGTACGCCCTCAATAGCCTTCAGCAGCGGCCCATCAACCGCTCTCTGGTCCTCTTTCTTCCCCGCAGGGAGTTCCTTCTTTTCCTACATTTAATTTATATTTTGCACACATCAGTCACTGCAGAATAACATCCAAAACCACATATGGCTGCAACATAAAACCCAACCTGTTTCTCTGCTTCAAAAAATTCGTTTTCCCCCTTCTTCTTCTTCTTCTCAACATTTTTGGCGAAGTACTTGTCATCAAACTTATCCAGATTAACACCAGAGATGTCTACCTTTGTGGATGTTCCAATGGCATAGGCCTGGTTCACTCTCCTCAGGGGGACACCATTCACCTTGTAAGGGCCTAAACAGCAGCAAAACAAGAAACACATTCATGTGAATCAATCAAGTATTCCATCTACCAAAGTTACTAATCCTCACAACAGGGTTTTTACTCATCGCAAAATATAATCACTTTTGAACTGCAAACCTAGTCTTCCCCAATACAATACAACTTCCACCAACAAAGAACTTGCAAAGGGGGAATAAAATATAAACCATCATGCAACTTAGCCCCAAGTCATTAATAATCCAGTGGAACAATTACAAATGTAAAATGATTTAAAACTTATCATTTATCAACAACACATGCACTTCTCATTGAAACCCCAGCGCCAATATCATAATAAGAACCTATCTAAAATTGTGAATCAACCACTATGATAGCACTAACAAAAGGGTCTGTTTGTTGGATTCTGAATAAATATTCCACTCAAGACTCTGATATCAAATCCAAAATGCATTGACTGAATAGTGAAAAACAAGAGGTAAACGAGTTTCAATGTGCCTAAACAACTCCTACTGACAACAGTTCATTAGTCATGTAAAGTTCCCTACCAATATCTCCTACAATAACTCCAGATTCATTCCTTCAATACAACCTTAAAATTATTTTTAAATCACAACTTTTAAATTGCTGCAAGGGAACACCTATTTCCATTAGCACAGAAATAATTCTGACACATAAGCTTTCAAAACAAAGCGGATATCTCCTAATAATTCTGACAACCAAATTTTAGAGTTTATAATAGTCTTTCAAGTTTACTTTTGCGCTAAGAAATTCTATGCATATCCCGACAAAATATTATATCCAACCAGACACACCCATCATCGCATCCAAAACCAGCCTTCCATTCACAACAGAAATCCAACACTTACCCTTTTAATAGTAACAACAAAAACTTAATTTTCGTTCAAAAATACATTAAAAGGATAGCACCGCATTCAAAACACTCGTAAATGCAAACAGACCCAAAACTTTAGAACAAAGCAAATATCTGACACTACATTAAACAGATCAAAACAGCGTAAGGCAATAATAACTGCAGAAAGAGAAAGGGGGGGGGGGGGGGGGGGGCGGAATATGGATGGATAAACACTACATTGTTAACATCATTAGGAAATAAATAGCGCACCAGTAACCAGGAGCAATCCAGAAGAAAGCTGCTTTAAGAAAACAACTCTCTTCCCCTTGAACCTCCCCGTCAATATAATCAACACGGTCCCTGGGGTAATACTTGCCCTGCCAAATAAAATCCACATGAATAAAAACACAAGCCGATCGCTGTACAAACAAAAAAAATGACAAATTGCAAACTATATAAACCTGAGCTTGGTGGGCTTAGGCTTGCGCGTATTGGAGAGGGGCTTCTTGATATCATCCGCAGGATAAAACTTGGGAGGTTTCTCCTGCACGGGAGAGGGAGCGGAAGCCTTCTCATGGTGGGGGAATTTCCCACCATTTTTTGCCTTGATTGCCCAGAGTCCCCGCTTGTGATACATTTGAGTTCGTGAAATTTTACGAACTCCAGGAATGAGTTCAGGGTTACGGGTTACCCGCTTCGGCGGCGCCATCGGCAGGTATCAGTTCACAGAGAAAGAGAGAGGGCGGAGGCAGACCAAAAGTGCTCCAAACAAAACCCTAGATGCCGTCAGCTCGAAGGATTATTTATAGTCGTGTTGGGGTGGAGTTTTCCAGGCCCGTCATGACGAAATCCAGCCCAGCCCAATCCGATTCAATAAATTAACTAAAATTAAATTCATACCCACTTTGGTCCTATTCGTCTAAAAATGAGCCTGGAATGCAACGTAACATTACAAATAATTAAGTGGTCGAACCAATTGATTTATCCATATCAAGCTTTATTAATAGCTGTTACTAGCACTACTTTCTTTCTATATACATGTAGTTTTTATTTTTTGCAAGTTTAAATATAAGGACGTGCCTGAACAGAAAAGCAATTAATAGTATTTTGTATTTGTGATTCCTGCAGAAAATAATATTTTGTAGCGTTCTTTAATTGTATGTTGTTTGGATTCCCTCTAACAAATTCATACCCACTCAATTGTTAAATTTCACTACACCCAAATTGAAGCGAAGGGAGGTAAAGTAACACACACTGTTAGTCCTTGGAAACAACATCGTAAGAAAATTAAGTGATGATCATTAATCCTTATTCTACCGCAAACTTGATCCTCAATTAGGAAATTGGAAGTTACAGTCCCAATATATAAAATTAGCATTATTTTTTAATTTCCTATGCAACTCCAGTTGGGCAGACACACAAAACAATGAGATGGGATTCATAAAATTACGGCAATTCATCGCCATAGCCATTCAGCCAAAGGTCTTAAACGTCTTTGCAGTATATTCTCAAGTGATCGAACAAAAAGCAACATCCTGGGAAATGGATTTCAGTTATTGGGGAGTCGGCCGTAAATCTCTCTTCATTCTTCCCCAGGCTGGGCGGAGGCCTGCATCTGCATTCGTTATGCACAACAAAATGTCTTTAGATGTTCTCCGTGGATTATCATAGAGGGGGCTATAAATACACCATCTTGGAATAAAACAGCCATAGAAGGATAAGCAAATAGTTAAGTGGCAGGAACAAATTAACAAGTGGATACAGAGTCTTACTAAAAGGGGAACATCAAAGCAGAACTAAATCATAATTTCAGTGTAAGAGCTTGGGCTGTGGTATTCTTGCTTACTAATTACTTATTCAGTGATCACAAAGCATCATTTTCTAAATTGCTATACATTTAATGGTCTTAACCAGAAAATGAAATATACTGTACCCATGTGATGATAACTGAAATACAGAGACATCGCATCCTAAGGAATAAGTTCCTCTGGTGCTTTCCTTCAATATTCATACAATATAGTAGGTGTGTAAGTTTGGGGGTTTGGACTTTGAGTTGGGATTTGAATAGAAAAAATTTTGAATTTGAATAGTTGTATGATGTGATATAAATAAGTGTTGATGTGATGTTTTGAATGTAAAATTGATTTTTAGTATAATATAAAAAATAAAAAATAAGTATTTGATTTGATATTTTTTGGAGAAAAAAAATGGACAGCTGAGGGCCTTCTATTTCCTCAAAGCTTAAACTACTAGTTCCTAAACCCAGCACACCAACAACCAAAAGATCTCCTAACTAGCATATTGTCATTCATAATACGCAAATTCAGGATATCATACCTCAGAGTTTGGGATAATAAAAAATAAAAATAAAACAATACATCCCTCAGCACAGCCCTCTAATAACAATAAATAAACAACTAAATAAGTAAACAAAAAAAAAAAAAGAGACAGAAAGAAAAGGAAATGTAACCATAAAAAGCATCAATTTCGTATAATTACCTCTGAGAGAGGGGCATCAGAAATGTTTGAAGTTAAACTCCTTGGAGATCCACCAAATTTGTGAGAGCAATCTGAGTATGCAGAGCCAATCCCCAATCCAGCACCAAAAGCTACGGACGCCCAGCGTGTAACGGGAGTTCCTGCCAAAGCAATAATAAACTGATAAGAAAATTTTTGATTAATATAAAAAAGCAACTTCAAAAGTTTACAATAGCCAAACCTAACATCATCATCCATTTCAGTGGTTCTCTACAAAGTTGAATTCCAAAGAGCTACAAAAAAATGTGATTGCTACACAGAAAGGTCATCGAAAGAGTTTCAAGCATATAAAAATGTGGCCTTTTAAGCAGTCTAATTGTAACTCCATTTCTTTGCCATCCGAATGCCACCTTCACAATTTATTTGGTTACACTATCAAGTATAATACGCCACATAGTTTCAAAGTACACGCTGCTATTAAGGTATAGATCTCATAATCTAATCTGAGAACTCCAGAAAAGAAATGCAAGATAATGGGACAAACTATTAGAGCAGACATAATACAACAATCGTGCACAAGCAAAGCCCATCAACCAAAAAACACATGATCTAAAGATTCATTTTCTTGCATGTCAAATAAAAAAGACACCGTTTAAATCTAAGGTTCCGACATTTATCGAATCCGAACATGAAACAAAAGGGTAACAAATCAGCTCAATACGAATGATTGAAATGTAAGATTTAAAACAAACGGAAAGGAGAAAAACTCACGGAAGAGCAGAAGGCCGGTCAAAGCGCCAGCGAATGATGAGTACACAAAGCGACGAACACCCAAATCGAGGCAGGCATCCCATTTCGCATTCAAATCGTAATTTGCTGGAATCTTAGCGCTGTTTTCTTCCGCCATATTTGATGAATTTTCCCAAAGAAACGAAAAAACTCTCCAATCGCTCCCTTCTTCAGCTGCAAAGTTCCCGTCGAATTTCACCAGCGCTCTCCTCTCCTCTCCTTCGCGAGGGTTTCGCTTTGTCTGTCTCTGATTTTCTCATTTCTCATTTTCATTTTCAGAGGGCTCAGCAGTGGGCCTAAGTAGGAGAGCTTAATTGGACCCAAGTAGGCCGCCCAATTGTATTATAAATGGGCTTCCGTTAGCGGGCTTTCCCTTTGGGGCATTTTTAAAGATAATGATTAGATATGAGTTTATTATATTGGACCAGGTATTGCTATTCTTATTGAGACTATTATTATAGTTGGTGTTTAGTTTAGAGTTTATTCATCATGTTTATTTGGATAATTTGAGAATATTACACTAGTATAAAAGACACCCCGTATCCATTACCATTTAGGCCATTCATCAAACTCATGGCTGCAGCAGCAGAAGCAGAGGTTTGCGACAATCATTGTTTATATAGTTAGTTGTCCTAAACACTTTGGACTTTGCCCAAGAGTATGTATGTATGTATGTATATTTTGTGTGTGTACATTCAAAATCTCAATCTAGATATGTCCCGATCTCAATTTTGTCACCAGGATCCAAAACAGTGTGAGAAAACGGACGGACAATTATGTCACGACACTTGACACTGGGGCAGCCAGCCAAGGAAGCAATTTTTCGTGGACCAAGTCAGGCCTGTCGTCATGAGGACAATGCCCGACTCCTTCCAATAAAAAGAGGTTCACATTAGGCAGCTGAGCAGGCAATGATGAGAAGTATTTACCAACAGGTCCATCGACTGGGGTAAAGGGATCTTCGTCACCCCATAGCACCAACACAGGTAATGAGATCCTCTGCATCAACTGGACAGGATTCGGCCCAGGTGGTCCTGTAACTATTGACACAAAAGCATCAAGAGCTCCTTCATCAAGTGCGGGTTTCCTGATAATCTGGAAATTGAACACAAGAACGCAGCATGTTCAGCTGCCAAATGTTTTGGAGACCAGAGTAAGGGAAAAGAAAGGCTCTATATGCGCACGATGACATAGAGGTAAACACTTGCACATTACGACCGACAAGCACAAGCACAAGCACGCATCTAATTATTCAAAGGATACGGTCGGTACCTCCACAAGGTCCTCGTCTACAGACTCCTTATTCCCATAGACAGATAACAAGACATTTTTCAGATTATCTCTGCAAAGGTTTAGGACACCAAGCTAATTATTTGCTTTGCACACAACTCCTGGCGTTAGAAAGCAATATCAAATGAAGAAAGTAAAACCACCTTTCTCTGACACGATCAAATAAATAAGAAGCAATTCTTTTTTGCTTCAGTAGGAAGTCAAAAAGCCAAAGCAACGGTAAGAGTAGCTTTATTCTCCAGTCGTCGACTATAGCCTTGTTGTTCATGCCACCGGCGCAATTGAGAAGAACAAGCCCTCGCACCAAAGACCCACTAGATTCTGCTTGGGAAAGAACTAAGAAGATAAATATAAAAACCATGCAACTTTGCAGTAGCGGTAGTATAATGCGTCAGACTACAAAATCCCTTTTTAAGATATGCATATCAGTATCAAAACACACCGGCACTACCAGCAGCAGCAGCAGCGATAACACAGGCAAGGCTGCCGACAGAGTTTCCCATTAGTATAGTTGGCCTTTGAACTATCTCATCCAAGAAATCCAGTATCAACTGTCCACGTTGAGCATATTCCCAGTCAATAGTTAAATATATGTGTATGTGTAAAATGTGTCTTCCTGATGCCATATATTCACCTGGGCCCATATTTCCATGGTATATTGAAAGCCTGATGGTTTATCTGAAGCACCAAAACCTAGGAGGTCAATAGCATAAACTGTGTAATTTTGAGCCAGTGTTGGAATGTTCCTAAAGATGCCCGCAAAGGAAGGGACAAAAGAATGATATTTAGCAGCAGAAAAATAAATCAGCTCACAAAAGGTAAGCCACCAAAATGAAAATAACCAGGAAACTATTTATTCTATGATCAAGACTGGCAACCTATCACATATAAGTAGAAAAGATGCAAGATTGTCAATTTGGATGGCAGTTTCAATTTTGAAAGTACTGCCACAGGAGCCAATGGATCAGTAGTCGAATAAAGTGGTAGAAAACGACAATAGAAGTACTAACTTATTCGAGGGAAAAAAAAAACCTTACCTGCGCCAATGAGCAATTGAGGCTCCAAAACCATGAACTAGAAGCAGTGGAGGACGGTTCGTAGCAGCAGCAGCACTGTCTGCAGGGTAAACCAAGTAATTAATGGTATATCCTTTCCACACCCACTTTTTGCACTTTGCGTTGATTTCGCCCAACTCCAAAGGCGGTAATAGCTCCTCCTTCTCGACTGACTCCGCCGCCGGAGAGGCCACGGAGGTATTATTGGTGCAACTGATAGAGAAAATATGGTCTTTCTTAGTCTTCCGGGGGAGAAAATTGGGGCATCTTCGTGGACTGTAGCATCGATTTTTGTATCCCGGTGGGGCGGCGAATAAAGACGAAGAAATTGTGAACGATGAAGGCAACGCGGCAAGACTCACGGCCATGACCAATCAAATCCTCTTACAGTTTCCAAATGGCGGAGAAGGAACAGGAACCACCAACAAATGTGGCAGAGCGACGCGGGCGTGGGATTCATGATAGCAGTAGCACCACATTGTTCTTGATTGATAGATAGTATGTTGAGGAGACTAGACTAGTTGAAATGGGCCTCCACCACTGAATACCAGCCACAGCCATACATAACCAGAAGGCAATTGCCAATTAACCTAACCCCCAATGGGCCAATATGCACCGTAGGAAATGAATGAAAGGAAGGGAGGGACTAGGGAGGGCCTCCCAGCCACCTCATCCTCCATCGACTGACACCTCAGAAAATTGGCATGCAGCTGTCTCAATCGCTCTCCACGCCTGGTCGAGAATTTCTCTCTCGTTCTCCCACTCGATCGAACCCTGGTTTTACTTTTTCTTCTTTTTTCTTTTTTTGTTTCCTGACAGCGAAATACAACGGAGGTTATGATTGTGTTCCAAGTGTACACAGGCTCCCCCCTAACTTTCTGTTTCAGAGGAAAGCAAAGAAGAGAATCCGAACACTCCTCCTTCATCTACTTTTTTTTAGTCCGATCCAAACATCCACGCCGTCCCCTTCGGCTCCCGTTCCTCCTTCCACTATACTTTACTGTATCAGTCCGTCTCATCACAGTCACAGGTTGGTTGGGATATGGCCGATCAAATCCTCCAAACAAGTCCTCTGGAGGACACTCAAACGCCACCGCCGCAGCAACTCGATGAGCAGCCATTGGCATCGGTGGCGCTTGATCTTCAGAAAGACTCACCCTCACCCCCGCCGACAGAACCATCTCAGCCAGCCAAAGAAAAGCTGAAAGAAGCAGTCACGGTTGTACAGAAAGACGCCCCTTTAGAGCCTCCGCCAGCGGAACCTGCCACCACGCCACGGTCATCATCCCAGCCCCTGGTGGCTCCTCCGGCAGTGATTGACCCCGAAACAGAGAAATCGGTGGACAAGAAAAAGGGCCCGGAATCATTTGCCTCTTTCAAAGAGGAAAGCAATAAAATTGCAGATCTCTCACGCTCTGAGCTGAAAGCATTGGAGGAGTTTAGAATATATGTTCGAGAAGCTGTTAACAAAGGCCAGTTCAATGCTGTCACGCCTTCGGGAAGTGCTACTAATTTACCCGAAGAGGTTTCAATATGGGGTGTGCCTTTGCTAAAAGACGACAGGACAGACGTGGTTCTGCTCAAGTTTCTGCGTGCCCGCGACTTCAACGTGAAGGAATCCTTCGCTATGCTGAAGAACACCTTAATTTGGCGAAGCAAGTTTAATGTGGATGAGTTACACAAGGAAGATTTGGGGGATGATCTTGAGAAAGTTGTATTTATGCAGGGGCAAGACAAAGAGGGCCACCCTGTGTGCTATAACGTCTATGGCGAGTTTCAGAACAAAGATTTGTACGAAAAGACATTTTTAGATGAGGAGAAAAGATTGAAGTTTCTCAGATGGAGGATTCAGTTTTTGGAGAAAAATATAAGGCAGCTGGACTTTAGCCCTGGTGGAATCAATACAATCTTTCAGGTTAGCGACATTAAGAATTCCCCCGGACCGGGTAAAAGGGAACTGCGCATTGCTACTCGGCAGGCATTGCAGATTCTTCAGGATAATTATCCTGAGTTCGTCGCGAAGCAGGTAGAGAGCGTGGCAACACTTTTCCTCTAGAAGTAATTGAGATAATAATGTTGTTTGTTATGTAAATGCTTTCGGATCAATGCTCTTTGGAGAGGATAGTTGGTTTAATTGGTAAGCCTCCATATGGAATCAATAGAGATAAAACCTAAGCTCACCATTGAGGGAACAAACTGCTTTATCTGTTACGGAAGTTTATTTGTGAATATTACTATCGTCCGTGATTGTGGTTGCATATGAAAAATTAGTTTAACGAAGATTGATGTTGAGGCAGTTGAAAGCTAAATGATGAGAAATGATCTTACTTAGGTTGAGAAGTGCATGACTGACAGATGTCACCTCACCTCCTCCTCAACTGGTTGCTTTGCTTACAGGTATTCATCAATGTCCCGTGGTGGTATTTAGCGTTCTATACAATGATCAGTCCCTTCCTAACACAGCGCACCAAAAGCAAATTTGTGTTCGCTGGCCCAACAAGAACTGCCGAGACTCTGTTCAAGTGAGTTTAAAAGCTTTTCTGTTTTACTCTTCTTATCTCAGCAGAACTTCTCTACTTCTTCTCTTCTCTCCGGGTGGTTGGTTGGTTCTAAGGCTTACTACTAACAGGTTATGACTATCTGATCTGATCTGGGTTGGTTGGTTGTATAGGTACATATCTCCTGAACATGTGCCAACTCAGTATGGTGGCCTTGGCGTGGATTCCTGTGAATGCAATCCAGAGTTTAGTGTGGATGATCCTGTCACAGAAATCACTATTAAACCTGCCACTAAGCAAACTGTGGAAATCATTGTAAACGAGGTTAGGTTTGTTAGGAAGGCATATATTACTACAATTGTTTGTTTTCCTTTATGATTGGATTGATTGATTGATGTGGTTGCACGCAGAAATGTAGTCTTGTTTGGGAGGTGCGTGTGGTGGGGTGGGAAGTGAGGTACGGCGCAGAGTATGTACCAAACGTGGAAGGCGGGTATACAGTGATCATAGAAAAGAGGAGGAAGATGGTTCCAACTGATGAGCCGGTTGTGCGAACGAGTTTCAACGTCACCGAGTTGGGTAAGATATTGCTCACCATTGACAACCCGACCAGCAAGAAGAAGAAACTACTTTACCGATTCAAGGTTATGCCCTTGCCTTTGCCCTTGGTCGACTGATTCTGATAGATATGATAATGATATGTCTGGCTGGTGACAAACCCATGATTATAAGAATGATGATTACTTGTTTTCCATCACTGGAGCGAACGAGCGAGCTAGATGGTTTTGATTATCGTGATTGCTATGTATGTATCTGTAGAGAAGAAACATACATGGTGATGGTGTTGGTGTTGGTGTTTTCTCTAAAGGTGGTGTCAGTTTGTGTTTTTATCTGATAGATAGATGGATGTGAATACATTTGTAAGTACTTTTGTGGAGGTGAAAGTGAATGTACGTGGTGTTTGATGGCAGGCAGGCAGCCATATCGGAACTTACTTTTGTGCTTCATTATTAGATTGCGAAATGATTGATGAGGAGGAAGTGGATTTGGTTTGAAATCTGTGTGTGTATGTAGGTGGATTGCCCGCCTTGCCACCAAAACTAATTAACTAGTATCACCACCGTTTTACTATCTTATTGATTGATCGGCTGAGATATAATGCTGGTTGGTTGAGGTATATTAGGTAGCTGGCGCTCAATCCAAAATAAAGGATGAGCAAGTCTAAACCAAGAGGGAAGATCTGAGTCCAAATTAGCCTTTTAAATAGGAAATAAAGAATTTACATCATCTTAAAAGGCAAGTCCAAGGTCATTAATACATGGAGAAGAAGAAGAATATATTATTATATTCATGCAGGAGTATAATCTTTCCTTTGTTTAGACTTGTTCGTCCTTAGTGCCTTTATATATTCGATGGAGCCAGCTAATCTATATATATCAATCAGCAAGACTCTTCAATGTAAAGTGAAATCATGCATGTGCTCAAATAAAAAATAAATAAATACAGATTAAGAAGATTAGGATTTGATAACCATATCCAAAATAGTGCTATAAGATAAGATGTTGAATTATGGAGTAATGAATCGGTTGCAGGGTGAGGGAGAGAAGTAAAGACGTTGATGATTGTGGCTGGATTTGAAAATTGAAACCAGCAAATATTATGAGTGGTAATAAATTAATTTCTGAGCGGGTCCCAGCTAAGCCTGCAGGGGATCCGGAAGTGGAGTGCCGTGGCCTTTCCCACCCAACGGTCACATTTAATTGAATTCGAAACCGTCCGAGCTCCAACGGTCCGGACCTTGACCCGTCATTACCATCACCATTCCAAAGAAAATTACTATTATTTATCACAGAGACAAGCAAGTAGCAACCCTTTGACATCAAAATGAAAGAAATATCAGCAGAGCACAAGAGGTCGAAGAAACAAAGAAAGATTCAAATCTTTGATATATTCGATCATCTAATCTGAGTTAATTATATGGCAGCACAATGCTTTCTTCCTACTTCACATCGACCAAAAACCCATTACAAAGAATCTCACATAAACACGATAAGCTACTCTACACCATAAATAGGTTGGCATGGGACCCATTCTTGATATGCTCTGTGTGCTTGAGTTGGGCAGATGGATATTTGACAATTAATAATTGATTACCAAGACAGACTTTTTCTAATCTACTTATTTAAATAGCAGTGGGAAGAAGAATAATTACAAACCTAACCATGAGGCAGGCTGGCAGTATTTTATGATGAAACATCGGATTTTCAACCTGCTCTGCTGCAGAGGAATCTAATGATGACTCTTGCTTGTGTAATGAAATACAGTAGAATGTGTCTTTCTCTTTCTTCTAGAAAGCACTTTTGACAGATTTTCACACCCACTTTATCCAGTCTCTGTCTGTCTGTGCTTATCTGTAAAGCGTTTGCTTGATTGAAGAACACTCCCTGGATATTTTCCGCTGATACCGACCGAACCTAATTTCTGTGCCTGCCATTTTCGAGCTCATTTCCATTTGCCTATCAGCGAATTCAAATTTTTATATATTTTTAAAGAAAAGGCTCTGGGCAGGATATGCGTACATCTATCCTGACGCAGTAGTACAACGGCAGTGGAATGTCCGTTGAACAGATTCCATAAATAACATCTGGTGTATAATCTAAATTAGCTGCCCCAAATTACAACTGTACTAGCGCACATGCAGTTGAACAAATTGATACACAGCTAGGGTTTAGGGTTATTGAAATATGTATGTTCCACTTTTTACTTAAAAGGGGAGGGGAAGGGGGAAAGGGAAAAATAAAGCATAAGATTTAATCAGAATATACAGCAAGTAGTAATAACAAAAGTTTCTGTCCAGATATATATATATCACACGCTATAAAAGAAAAGACATATCCTTGTTCCAACATTTCACACACCAACCAAACCCCTGGATATGATATGAATCTGTATTGACATGATGACGTCATCTCTCCCCCACTCCTGCTTTCCTTTCCATTCCATTCCAAATGGTTATACACCACACCAGGGAGAGAGACACTCAAACCATTCAAAAACAAAACTTAAGTTCCACAATAACAACAACAAACGAATGTAAAAATAACTTGTCCAGACCTTTTAACCCAAGGCTAAATTTGATGATCAATCAGAAAAATATTTAAGAAAAAGAAAAGAAAGAATATGTGAATGAGCGAGCAGAAGGGGAGGGAAGGGATTGCCTTGTGCTCATTCATAGGACTTGGTCTTGGACCTGTAGAGAAGCTTTTTCTTCCTGGAAGTTTGGTTGTCGAACGTGAGAACAACCTTTCCAGTTTCACCAATTTTGAAGTTGTGGCTGATTACTTGTTCATCAGTTGCCCCGACCTTCCTAGACTTATGGATGATCCAGGTGTACCCACCCTCCGCACTCGGTTCAAACTCAGCCCCATAGGAAACGTCCCACCCAACAACTCTCACCTCCCAAGCCAGTGTGCAAACCTGGATAGGGCACATTCAAATTCAAGTTTTGTTATAACCTATATAAAGATTGAATTTTGTTATTACACACAGACTGGGGGGCAAGCCTACCTCAGTGATTGGCCATTCAATAGTGTGTTTGCTGGCTGGCTTGATGATTTCCTCTGTAACAGCATCAGCAGAGGTGAATTCTGATTCTTTGCTAAGCCCACCATACTGAACAGGCACTTGCTCAGGCGCTATGTATCTGGAACCAAAAAGAAATCCACATTAAAATCATTGTACTAATTAAGCATGCATATATTAGAGGATGAAAATAATCAAATTTTTCTAACGGACTTGAAGAGGGTTTCTGCAGTCCTGGTTGGGCCAGCAAACACAAACTTGCTCTTGGTTCTCTGAGTCAAGAATGGACTGATCATCCTGTTGTAAGCCACATACCACCAGGGGACATTGATGAACACCTGTGCGCCATCAACAACCAACGTGTATAAATATCCATATCATTTAGTAGAAGCACACAAAAGAAATCCAAATAAACTCATAAGACTGACTAATATGTACCTGTTTGGCAACAAATTCAGGATAATTATCCTGAAGCAGTTGGAGGGCCTGGTTGGTTGCTTGGCGGAGTTCTTTCTTGAACAAGATGAGCCCAGGTGAATTCTTGAGATCAGTAATCTGAACAATCGTGCATATGCCTTCGGGACTAAAGTCGAGCTTCCTAATATTCTTCTCCAGAAACTGAATATAAAACCTCAGAAATTTGGCTCTCTTTTCAGCATCAGCGAAGGTGTTGCTGTACAACTCCTTATCATGAAACTCCCCGAAAGCATTGTAGCAGACAGGGTGCCCTTCCTTATCCACACCATGTGTATAAACCACCTTCTCGAGGCCCTCACCGAGACCTTCTTCTTCCAGCAACTCGTCAATCTTGAAGGATTTCCTCCAGGCTACCACACTCTTGAGCATGGCAAAAGCAGCAGCAACCTTGAAATCTCTGGCCCTCAGGAACTTAAGAAGAATTACATCACTTCTTTCGTCGGCAAGTAGTGGGATGCCCCAGATGGAAACCTCCTCTGGCTCCGCTGGTGGAGCTTGGTCCTCCTCCTTTGGCTTCTCCTCCTCTTCGGCTGGGACGGTGGCGGGTTCCTCCTCGGAAGCAGGTGGTGGTGGTGGAGGGGTGATGACTTCGTGAACGATAGTTTCTTTGATCTCCTCAGCAGCCTCGGATTTTTCTTCAACCTTTTCGACCTCTGCTGCAGCAGGGGGAGGAGGGACGGCGGCCTTTTCTTCTTCAACCTTTTTCACCTCCTCCTCCTCCTCTTTCAGGGGCTTTGCGGTGGCGGGTGCTTCAGAAGCCTCCTCAGTCTTTGGCTCTTCTGCTGGTTCCTCCTTCTTTTCCTCCGGTTTGGCCGCTGCTTCTTCCTCCTCCTTCTTTTCCTCGGTTTTGGGTGCTGCAGCTTCTTCTTCTCCACCTTTCTTGTCCTCCTCGGGCTTTGGTTCGGGAGGAGCGGTGAATTCGTGCTTCTGGAGCGCCTCCTTGATCAACAGTTTGAGTTCATCCAAAGCTTTCTTCTCCGGGTCGACTAGATCATCGACTTTGTTGCTCTCCTCCTTGAACGAAGCAGATCCGATATCTTTGTTCTCTTCGGGTGCCGCCTCGTCTTTCGCCTTTTCCTTCTCTCCTTGGGCAACCTCTTCCGCCGCAGGTTTCTCGGCCTTCTCCGTGTCGGGTTCGGGCTGAGGGGGGGCCTCCTTCTCTACGAGAGCGGGCGTGGGGTTCTCCGCCACCGGAACGTCAGAGACCACAACATCTTCTGGGGCCTCGGGAGTTGTCTTCTTGGTTTCATCCGCCATGACTAAACCTCACTTGAGATTGAGAGAGAGAGAGAGAGAGTAAAAGCAAGAGAATTGAAAGAAAGAGAGAGGGGGGGGGGGGGGGGGGAACGGGGGGCGGGATTGGTGGAGCAACTTGCAGAGAAGAAGGGGGGAATATGTAAGGGGGGAATAAAGGGTGGGTGTGTGAAGACGAGCGGCGAAGAGGAGGGACGGACAGACGACCTGACCAAACCAGACCAGACGTGACGTCCAACAAGAAAGAAAATAAAGAAAGAAAGAAAGAAGGAGCCGGAGGAGGAAACCACCATACCAAACCCAGGCAGGCCAGGGCAGCTCGTGAGTCCAGTCCAGTCCAGCCTGGAATTTGCCAGCTCTGCTCTGCCCTGCCTCCCTGTAGACAATACAAAACCACCGTTATATGGAGGGCCCCACCTCCAACCTCAATCCCAACTCTTTCTTTCTTTATTTATTTTTACAAATAAATAGTTTTCAATATTATTATAAATTTTTACCTTTTATAGGCATGGGGTTATTTGTGGGGAACAGGAGGAAAGGAAGACCGAAGCTGTCCTCGACGTCAGTCCCATTGCCATTTTTAGCAGCTTCCGAATTTATAGTAACTCCTCCATTCCAAATTGTTCAATTTTTCATACTAGTACTACTGACATTACTCGATCTAGCACCAGACCGCCGTATAATTATTAATTTCTTACATATATATATTACTAATATAGTTTTTAACATACACACAAGCAATTTAATTTAATTTGTATTGTATTGACTAAGTAGGATGAAAATCATGAGGAGGTCCATTATGAACACACACATTTCATTCCAGCTAATTAAATATAACGATGATGTTGCCTTTTTAATGAGTGTTAGACATGAGCTTGTAATAATAATAATTATTATTATTATTATTAACTCGGGGTGTGTGTGTGTGTCGCCATATTTGATGCCTATCAGTTAATCAACGCCAACTAGTTCTATTCCTAGATATATGGTATAGAATGAGGCAAATCAGTGCATACTATACTATGTTAAATAAATAATGTTGATTGGACAACTACAGTATGTAAAATATAAACATTATTTTTATGTTAAAATTAATTATAATGTGTGTTGTTTGAAATTATATTATTTGATGTCAATTTATATTATATATTTTTATTATGTTAATATAATTTACATGCTGTATATATGTACATCATATGTTGTATGTTTTTTACATGATGTATATATGTGCATCATATGTTGTATGTTCCTATGTTATGTACTGTGTAAATTATGTAATGTTAACAATCCATATTATATGTTTTCAACATTGTGCTAAATTTTACAATTCAACACAGTGGCTAATGCGGGTGGGTATAGAATAAATACCAGGTAACATTTCATCACAAAACATATAATATATTTTATGTTATAAAAATATGTGTTGTGTGAGTTATATATTATATTGAAATCAATATATATTTTGATACATATAATTATATAATGTGTTATTTTATATATTATATTAACATGTGTATAATTTACTTATTGTAATGAAATATTAATATTGTCGTTGGTATATTTTAATTCTTGTCCATTTCATTAGTCTTTGAACACATCCTGTCATGATCTTTCCTTCCATTTATTGGCAATCAAATATGCCAAAATTCATGCAAACCAAAAACAAAACAAATACTAGTATGTTATGTACACGCATACATTAATATGTTGTTTCAGTTATATTTATATTTTAATTAAAATTCTAATATTTTGGAATATGAACCCACTCTGAACTCATACTAATGTTTTCATGTTTAATTAAGTAATTGATTATTCAATCAATCAATTCATATATGTAGAAAAACAAATGAAAGCATCTCAAATAATTAATTATTGTTACAATTAAAGGTTAACACAATATACCACCGCCACTACTAGTACTAGCCTAGCTATTTGCTTAATTAAAAAAAAAAAAGGAGAAATTGGCATGGTGATCAACAACTACAACTTCACTGGCACGTTGGAAGATTTTATTCTTCAAGCTATAGGAAGGGTTGTCTGCCTGTCATGGATATTAAAAATAGAATGAGCATTGATGATTACCATGAATTAAACTATAATTTAATAGTATTGATTTTGGTGACAGTCTGTCAAATGATCATGAAAAATTCCATAGCACAGCAAGCATTAGCATACCATGATGTTCCTTTCCTTTGCAATCATCGCCAAACCAAACGGGCTTGGCTTAATATATCTCTAATTAATTAATTAATACTCCTATATAATCTTTTAGTGTTTGCACAACCAACCACACAGCACAGCACAACCATCCACAACCTATCTATCTATCTATCTATCTATCTATCTGTACACAAATATATTAAAATACTCATTCTAAATTGTAGTGTGTACGAAGAAAGTTGACATATTCAAATAATGTGTGTGTGTGGACAGGCCGGTAAGAGTTAAGGCGTTGATTGAGTTGGGTGGTGGAGTAAGGGTAGGGCCATTACATTTGTTTCGTGCTCCCACGAAACGAAAGCCTCCTCATCTTTATTTGCTGTCTTTTTCCATTTCATACTCATCCTAGCTCATCATCATCGTCATCATCCTACTAATTAATTAATTAATTAATTGATTAATTTCCATCTTAATTATTATTAGTACATCAAGAATTATATATAATTAATTTTGAAAGTAAGAACAACTCTTTGTATATGGTAATTGAGGAAGCATCAAGATTGAATACTAAAAATCAAGAAAGCTACATAGAATGATTAAGGAAGAATCCAATTTACCTTGCACACACAATGGCATGCAAGCAATTAAGAAGAATAAATGTCACGAAAATGACGAGGTTGCTTGTTTGATTTATTATTAGTATTCCCCAAGTGAATTAAAAGAAAGGGAGGTGTTTGTATCGTATCAAACAATTTGTACCATCATATATATATATATATACATATATAATGAATGGCATCTCATCTCATGACTCATCTCATCTACTGGAGTATGTGGTTATTGGATTCCTTTTCCTAATTTTCCTCGTCTATCTGTCTGCGTCTTCTTTTAGCACAACGTAACGCCTCTTTTGATTTAAACAGAAAAGGCCATAAAAGGCTCATATTTTTTTTTATCATAATTTCCCCCAGCCAACCAATTTACTTGCAACATCGTAACAAAGCAAATGAAAGGTCAATTCTTACATAAATTTTTTATAATGAGGCAGATGACGACAAGTATCCAAGACGTTGTAACTTTGTGTAATAACGGATTCGATCATTATTCATTTATATAATATACGTCCATTGGGACCAATGAGATACATGACTCGCTCGCTAACTCACTCACTAATGCCTATTTCTTCATCCTCTTCTTCTTCTTCTACTACTACTATTATTTGTTGTGTGCCATCACAATAGGAAGCGGCCCCCACCCCCGTTATGTATTATTCATAAATTGAATACAATAATACGTACCATACAACGGACGTAAATAAGTTGAACATTGTCGTCACTTATCTGTGACCAGGGCAAAGGGCAAATGGCCTCAAGACACAAATTAACACAGATACACTCACACTTGCGTTTGATTGCTTCTAGAGACAGACCCCAACACCCCCACACACACATTTATATTTTCAATAAATAAATAAATAAAAGACAGACAACTGAAACGGGCAAACTAGACATTACAATACCAACAACACGAGCAGATGAGGTAGATCGCTTGATATGTAGATATTGCTGCTGATGATGCATAGGGGGGATCCGGCCGGACACAGACACCCGGCCCACTTGGGGCAGAAACTGATGGGAGGGATCCAACCATGTATATATACATGGCTAAAATATATATATATATATGTATAATCATTATTCACCGTATAGTCTGTTCATCAATAATTAACTAACTAAATAATTAATTAATTAATTAATTGTCCTTGCCGTTGTAAATGTAAGACCTGGCAAAGCAAGCATAGGCTGTGAACGCAACTGCACTGATGGCTGCCAAAAGCAAGTAGAAGTAGTCCAGATGAGCTCGGTTCAAGTTGTTGCTGAACCAGCTTTCCCTCCCATCTCTACTCTCCGTCGCCCTCTCGATCACAGATATCAGGAAACTACTCAAGAAGCACCCAATCCCAAATATGCTGAGGTATAGGGCAAGCCCTATGCTCTTCAGAGCACTAGGGACTTCATCGTAGAAAAACTCTTGGAGGCCAACCATGGTGAACACATTACCAAGGCCAAGCAGGATATACTGCGGCGCCAGCCACCATATACTCATTGGTACTGTCGCATCTGCCTTCTCCACCAGCCCATATTTCGCAGCAGTTGCAAGCCGGCGCCTCTCCACAACCGCCGCACATGCCATGGACAGGAATGAAAGCAGTAGCCCCGTGCCAATGCGCTGAAGCTTTGTTATGCCGCAAGGTTTCTTGGTTAAGCCTCTCGCAATAGGAACCAAAACAAGATCGTAGATGGGAACAAAGGCAATTACAGATAGACAGTCAAGTGCTAGCAGGGACGCAGCAGGAATTTCAAAGCCATAAATGACATGCCGGTCCATTGTCGCTCCTTGTTTGGTAAACAAAGTTGAGTCTTGCGCAGAAACAATGCCAAATCCCAAACACGTGCACCATATTGGAATAAATCTAAGAATTGCCCTGGCATCAGCAACATCACCTGCGCTGGAGGCATTCTTGTCTTCCTCTAGTCCATCTTGTGTAAGCAGTGCTTTGTCAAGAAACCTGTTTAAGACATTGAACAGACTTTTACAGTTTACAGTTAACCATATATTTTTAGGAAAAACATACCAACTCCTCTGGCCACCGCATTGAGAAACTGCCATAAATATCCTATGACAACTTATTGTTCAAAGTAATCCAAATCCTCCAAGTGGTCACAACTAGTTAACATAAGAAGACTTGGGATACGAAATCAATGTAATGATAGATATCTAAGTTATCAGTTATTCCATCCTCATTTATACAGAGATATCATTACTTACTCAAACTGAGCATCTTCATAAGCTTGATATTGTTGAGCTCTTTCGTCAGCACACACAACATTTAGCGATGCTTTCCTGTTCTTCACGGCCCTCAAGAAAACCAAGCCAATTCTCACAAACGGATTCCTTTCATCACTGTTAATGCGGAATCGATAAGTGGTAGATCCAAGCAAGAAAACTAATAGAGCTAAACACATGGTTATGCAAGGGATACCAAAGCCAAGTTCCCAACTCAAATTTTCTTGAATGTAGGTCAAAAACAAGAGAGCCACTATGATCCCTCCATTCATTGAAAAATACCACCAATTGAAGAAGGAGCTTTTTGCTTTGCACTCTTCTTTATCTTCCCCATCAAACTGATCAGCCCCAAAAGCTTGGAGACATGGTTTATGCCCTGCTTGTGCGAAGGATACTAAATACAGTGAGAAGAAGAAGAAAATGATTTCTAACAGGGAAGGAGAACAAGCCGCATCACTACAAGAGTCAGACGAACGAATTGCTGCTGATACGGTCAAGAGGCCAAGAGCCTGTAGCAACGCCACTAGTCAGTCAGTCAGTAGTTCATAAAGTTTCTCTCTCTAAACGACAAGGTAAATATGTCAAAACATTTGAATTCAGTTCATAATTTTGTCTTCTAAATCGCCACAATGATTGAGCATAGAAGAAGAAAAAGCTGTTAATTTGACTAATGGACACTAACTAAGATGTAAAGCAGAGTGGCAATGACGATGGTACGATATCGGCCCAGAAAGGAGTCGGCGACGAAAGCACCGAGAAGCGGCAGAAGCAACGCGGCTCCGTTCCACGCATTGACGTTTTCCGCCGCGGCCGCCGTGGATTGGTTCAATGGCCCCGTCATGTAGTTGATCAAATTCGAACTGATTCCGTAATACGCCATTCTCTCAGCAACTTCAACTCCTAGCGGCAACAAAAATCTCATTTTAATCCGCTTGTACGAAAGTGATAATTGAATAGCTTCCTGATCTACCTATAATGAAAGAAGCGGATCTCCAGCGGCCGGATTTTGTCCGGGAGACTGGCAGGCCATTGAAGCCGACTGATCCCCGGACGACGCCGTCTAGCATCGTGGTATGGACCTCTTCCGATTCCATGCCTACAACTACAATGGTAGTAGCCATACCAATTTTCTCTCTCACCCTCGGTCAAAACCTGTAAAAATGAAAAAACAATACTAGTAAATGATCGATTAGGCCTAAAGAGCACAGCCCATGTAGCCGTAAGCTCTCTGGGCTTCGTTAACTACTACTGTTGGCTGGCTGTTGTTGTCTAACACCTTTTTGAAGATAAAGTTGGAAGTTTCGTTGGTTTTTCATTCTTCCCATCACAAATCTTTCTCTCTCGTGTCGCCAACAAAGTAGTTCGTGTTTAATGATTGATCGGATTGGAATTCAATTAGATGAGTAAAGTAGATGGCGTGCAGTGCAGAGCATGTGCCAACAAGGCAGGCAGGCAGGCAGCAAAATACTAATAAGGTAGAGCCCACTAGAATCGGAATTTCTGATTGCCAGAGGCCCAAGGCAAGTAAAGACAGATACAAAGGAGGAGGGAGGAAAACCATGTCCATGTCCATGTCTATGTGTGAAGAGATTTGTTTGTGTGTGTGTCCGAGTCATCTCTGACTCCTCCACGTTACCTTACCTGATCTGACCTGACCTGACCGATAGATTACATTTTATATAGTGCGGGAGGGGAAAGGGAATGGGGGATACGGACAGCCCCAATCCCAATCCCAATCCCAACCCAAACCCCACCCCACCCCACCCCCCTGTTGCTGGTGGCGGCGGTGCTCTTTCTTCCGCAGATCGCTCCAAGAACAGCCAGCCCCACCGAAGCCCCCTTCAACCGCACCCACCGCCGGCACGGCTGGAAGAGGAAGACGGCCCCGTATGCTCCAACTGTATTTGCTTCTCCGCCATCGCCGGGATGCTCAATCGCCGCCGAATAGGATTCTTGTGTCTCATCCTCTGCACCCCGTTTCTCCTCCCCCTCTTCTTCGCCACTTGCCCCTTAATCTGCGCCGTCGAAGTTTGCTGCTTCTTGTGCCGCAAGCGTCGGAAGGGCGCCAAGGGGCAGGGTCGGGGTAGAGTTGAGGCGGGAAAGGGTAGAGGCGGATTGCTGCAGCGGTACCTGGAAGATCAGTTACTGCTGGTGACGATGGGATCGGTGGACGGTGTCGGCGGAACGGTAGACGAAGAAGAAGATGAAGATGATGATGGGGTCGATGTGGAATATTTTGAGAGTGCAAGGACCTTTCTGCAATAGTTGCTGCTGCCCTGCCTGCAGTGGACTTTTTCCACGTATTACTTGGATCAAGTCTATAGAGTGGATGTGGATTGTGATTCCTCCCTCCCGCCGACCCACCCTCAGTTTTATCACATGTCTGTCAGTTTCGTTTTTATGTTTTTTTAACAGAACTGACCGACAGTATTAGTCATAAGATTTTCTTCTTGTAAATATATACATATGAAGGCGTAAATACTCGAAAGCTCGAGTTCAGTTGAGTTTTATTTTGTTTTGGCAAATAATACTAGTATATAATATATATATATATATATATAAAGTATACAGTATTTTGTGCATAAAAATATTGAGTAAGTTTAAATTAATGCAACAAATATAATACAAATCTACAGTAAGAAAGATATAAAACATACAAGTAAAATTTATTCGCTTTATCATTTCACCGATTTGTTTTGTTATTTTATTTAATAAAATTTAAAATACTATTTATATGTTACAAAATATTGAAATTGTTTTTTTATTTATTCTTAGGATAAATATATTTTTTAAAGTATATGTATTCTCGTATTTGTATATATATTTTTTAATTATATATACCGCCCGATTTAATTAGTTCTTCCAATCTGAAATGGTTTCGAACCTTAAATATTGAAGCAAGCACAGCACAAACACATGTAATAATAATAATAATATATACAAAAATCACCAACGAACTCTGAACTGTATACGTAATTGATCCGAATAAAAACACAAAAGGGAAGATGAGATGAGATGAGAGGAAAGGAGAGGAGAGGAAGTCCAGATTAGATCAGACAACACAAGACAACGCACGACACGGGTCAGTCAATCCATATGTAGGCGCTGGGCTAAGTGCAGCAGGTGCCACGTCAGCGACATAAGAGTGAGCACATTGAGGGAGGAGGAGTAGGAATTCAACCTCTGCAGCGTCGAAGTCAGACCGATCATCTCTGCCTCTGCCTCTGCAGCCTCATTCCCTGCAACATCTGCATCGGCATCACCCTTGCTCTTCCTCCTATCCCTATCCCTATCCCTGCCCCTGCCTGCAATCTCCGCCGTGGAATCCTTACTCCTCCCTCCTCCTACTGTCTCATCTTCCTTCTCCTTCTTCATCCTCTCAAACATCACCTGCGCACAAGGGAATAGTAGTAGTAGCAGTAGTAGGATACGAGCAGAGCAAAAGCAAATATCAAATGCCATTGCCATTGCCAGCAACAGAAGCATTGACTAACTAACCAACCAACCAACCTTGGTCGCACGCGGCTCCAACCACAGCAAATTCACCAGCGTCATAGCAAGCGCCGCCGCAAGGTTGAAGCATTGAAACAGCCCCCCACTGCGTTTCCTAGAGGAGAAGCAATAGGAGTAACAGCTACCCAGGAATGCCACCCCGACACTGTACGCCATGGCCTTGAAGTACACCGGATACACCTTGCTCTGCACCATCCCAAACTGCTTCCTCGGCAGCGCCCCCGCCAGCACGTAGCTGGACGCAAACGTCACCCACACGCACATCCCATACGCCGCCGAGAATCCCATCAGGTGCCCCACCCGGCTCACCACCCGCACTGCGTACTCCAACAAATCCATTCCCACCTCACCCGCACGCCGCAGGGTCTCCTGAGCCCCTTTCTTCTTGGCGGATCTCTCCACCCACTCCTCTGCCTCTCTAGCCTTCTCCACCACCTTCTCCTTGCTCCCCTCCATTTTCATCCTCGCTTCCCTCTCCGCCTCGTCTCTCACTCTCTTTGCGGCTTCAATGGCGTCGTGAGCTCGCTGTTTCGTTCCCTGCTTCGCCGCTTCTTTGATTTCACTGGCCTTCTCAGACAACTTATCTTTCCCTTGATTGGCAGAGTCCTCCACACTCTGCCTCGCTTCTTGGACTTTATGTGATGCATCAGATGCCGCGTCCTTGACTTTGCCAACGGCCCCTTTTGCCTCTTCAGAAACCCAGCTGCCTGCCACCGCTTCTTTGGTTTTCCCCACAGCACCCGCAACCAAGCGCTTACACTTGCCATATGCATCGCACACGACCTCTGTTGGAGTCGATTTGTGATTGTGATGAGTTTCTTTTCCCTCCGCATCCTCTTCTATCATCTTTCCAGACAATGCTTTCTCATCTCTCGGCGCGATCGAAACCTTGGTGTTTCCGTCATCCTTCTCATACTCGACAACCACCACCCTGTGCCCTTCTTTGACAATAACAGCTTCGGTCGGGCTCTCCTTTTCTGGATTGGGAGTGAAAAATCCTCCTGCTGCTGCTGCTGCTGTGACGAGTGATGTCAAGAGAAGACTCAAACCTAGAACATTCATCATTTTCTGTCCTCGTGTTTTCTGTTCTCTTGCTCTTACCATCGGAATTGCCAGAATTGCTTCGGCACAAGTCTTAGCCTTTGAGAGCGGTTCGATACTTTGGTGCTTAAGAACGTTGCCACGTGGACAGGAAGCGTTGTGTGGGCAACACGTGTTGTTGCAGAATTCTACGTGGCAGGCAGAGGCAGTTGGTGTTTTATCCAGACTGACAGAGGATTGGATCGGCAGTGGTGCAATGGGCTGGACGGACGGACGGACGAACGAACATAAGCTGAAGCCCAACACTCAGATACGGTCCAACTTCAACTCTAACTCGAACTCACTTTCCTTTTTTGCTTCTTTTTTTTTTTTTAGGGCTAACCAAAATTGCACCCTCTCACTAATATATATATATAATCACCTTCCCTATACAAATGTACCTCTGATGCTATATGCAACGTACATACATTGCTGATATTGGTTTCGTTGCCCATTAAATCCAGCAAAGAGAAGAAGAAGAAGATAGATATATGCTATATTCCTCCTCCTTTTTCACTTTCACAACAAACGGGAATCTGTATGTGTGTGTATAAGCAGAGGACAACAGATCATACATATATATATATATCCAAAGCAAAGCAAGGCAGATGCGAGTATATCCTTGCCTTGCCTTTATATATGGATTCCCCATCAACAAGATACCTCCCTCCCTCCCTACCATACCCAGGCCAGGCCATCATTAATCTATCCGCATCCGAGATTAGATTGATTTTACCCAATTCACATCCATCATCCATCATAGTCCAACTCCAACCATGAAACTATACATATATATATATACTACTATCATTTATATATCCTTCACACACACTTGTACAGCACACCCAAATTAAAACATACATGATGCATGACTTCACAAGGCCAGGCCAACCACTGTTCATGCCCCGTAAAGGATAATTTGGTAGTGTGGTAATTGATTGGTGACCCGTAAAGTCAATGAATTCAAACGCTCAATGCCTCTAAATTTTGTAAGTCATATAATTCGCTTAATAAAATTTGTTTTATCGAATCTAGTTTGCAAATTACAAAGTTCAACGAAATTATCAAAACGCACTCAAAGAAGAGTAATATGTGATGTCTCCACTTAATCTCATCCATGAACAATTTGTTTCCTTCATTTTGGTTTTTCATGCTTCACAATATATATACATACATGTATATCCTAATGTCATACCGCAATATATATTCTCTGCCATCTTTAGTAAATATATTCTCAGTGACATAGGATAGGGAGAGACCCAAAAAGGAGGTAAATAGAGGGCTGGATATGTGCAGAGAGAATTCCATCATCTATTAGTATTATAAAGGCATGCACACACACGCACACTGCCAGCTGCTGTCAGATACTCAGATAGATAGATACCCAAAGATCGATTACTCTGCATCTACCAAGACTAAAGTGCGTGTTTCTCTCGTGCTCATTTGTGTCAACCTACTTAAAACAAGCTTAAGCCCCCATGCCTTTTGATCTTTAAAAAACAAAAATAAAAAAGAAGATTCAGCTAAAAGAAAAAGAGAAATTGCTTTACGGATGAATCCATGCAGCCCTATCTTTCTTCTCCATCCATTAATAATATGCTCCATCATTCATATGGCTCAATACTAACACAAACATCCCCCTCCGACTACATTTCCTCACTTGCTCTCCCTGTCTCTCACATTGCTCCCAATTGTCTCTCCAAATTACGTTTGATTTTGGCTGATGGCTAGACTTGTGGTTGAAGTTCTTAACGCTAAAGATCTCATGCCAAAAGATGGGCAGGGCAGTGCAAGCCCTTTTGTACAAGTGGAATTTGCAGGGAAGCGGAAGAGAACCTGTACTAAGCCAAAAAATCTCAACCCCTCTTGGAATGAGAAGCTGGTGTTCAACGTTAAGAACTCAAGTGATTTGGGCAGCCAGACAATCGAAGTTTGTGTGTACAATGAAGATAGGCATGGCCACCGCAAAAACTTTCTTGGGAGGGTCCGGATTTCTGGTACGTCCGTGCCTTATTCAGAGCAAGAAGCTGCTGTTCAAAGGTACCCTCTGGATAAACGTGGCATCTTCTCCCACGTTAGGGGGGATATTGCCTTGAAAGTTCATGCTTTTGAGTCCTCCGAGGAAGTTGATACTGATCCTGATCCTGATCCAGAGCCTGTGAATGATGCCGAGGAAGATCGTTATAACAGCGATTCAAATGAATTGGACGCTGAGTACTATTACAGGCGCCAAAGCCAGAAGAAAAAACAGGAAAGAGAGGCCAGAACCTTCTACTCTTTGGGAGCTGAAGGGGGTGAAGCTCCACAACCAGTCTTTGTGGAAGCACAAAGCGATATTCTCCAGGCAGCTGCACGGGCAGAGGGGGCTCCTTCACGTTCACCCACTACTGTATTGAAAATGCAGTCTGGAGGTCAGAAGCCTGAGTACAGCATCGTGGAGACGAAGCCTCCTGTGGCTGCAAGGTTGGGATATTGGGGAAGGGACAAGACTGCAAGCACTTACGACTTGGTGGAGCCAATGAACTACTTGTACGTAAGGGTTGTGAAAGCCAAGGATCTTCCATGGATGGATGCTTCGGGGAGTCTGGATCCATACGTTGAAGTGAGAGTTGGGAACTACAAAGGGGTGACGCCGCACTTCGAGAGGAATCAAAATCCAGAATGGAACAAAGTCTTTGCATTCTCAAAGGAGAGACTGCAAAGCAGCATGGTTGAAGTCATACTGAAGGACAAGGATCTTTCCAAGGATGATTTCGTGGGGAAGGTCACATTCGACGTGCGAGAAGTGCCACAGCGCGTCCCGCCCGACAGCCCCCTGGCGCCTCAGTGGTATAAACTGCTGGACAAGAAAGGAGAACTGCTCAAGAGAGGAGACATCATGCTCGCAGTCTGGATGGGCACACAGGCTGACGAGGCCTTCCCAGATGCCTGGCACTCTGACGCTCACAGTGTAAGCCAGCAAAGCATGAGCAGCACCCGATCCAAAGTGTATTTCTCGCCGAGGCTGTACTACCTGAGAGTCCATATATTTGCAGCTCAAGATCTTGTACCGCCGGATCCTTCGCGGACCCTGGATCCCATTGTCCGGGTGGAGCTCGATACCCAGGGGAGGACTACCAGGGCTGCTTCGACTAAGGGAATTCATCCTGAATGGAACGAGGAGCTCATGTTTATAGCATGGGAGCCTTTCAATGAGAACATAGTTGTCAGTGTTGAGGAAAAAAATCTGGTGATCGCAAGGGTTCTCATACCACTGAGGAGTGTTCGGAAGAGGGTTGAATCCAAACTGCCGGATCCTCAATGGTTTGCTCTCCAAAAGCCTGCCTGGGCAGAGGATGAGAAGGAGGTCCAAAGGGATAAGCCATTTTTAAGCAGGGTTCTTCTCAGGCTCAGCTTGGATGGAAACTATCATGTCATCGATGAGTCCATACAATTTGGGAGCGACTTTCTGCCGGCAGCCAACCAACTAAGAAAGCCCAGCATTGGAATTCTAGAAGTGGGTATCTTGAATGGTCGAAACCTACAGGCGATGAAAGGGAAAGAAGGTAAACTAACTGATGCGTATTGTGTGGCCAAGTACGGCAACAAATGGGTTAGGACCAGAACACTGCTCGACAACCTCCACCCTACCTGGAATGAGCAGTATACTTGGGAAGTATATGATCCTTACACTGTTGTCACTATCGCCGCCTTCGATAATCGCCACATCAATGGCAAAGATGATGCAAAGGATCAGAGGATTGGCAAGGTCAGAATCAGGCTCTCCACCCTGGAAACTGATCAAGTGTACACCCACTCATATCCGCTGTTGGTCCTCACCCCCTCTGGTTTGAAGAAAAATGGCGAGCTCCACTTGGCAATACGCTTCACGTGCACAGCTTGGTCAAAAATGTTGACACAGTATGGAAAACCGTTGCTGCCAAAAATGCACTACGTTCAACCTATATCCATTAAGCACACAGACTTGATGAGGCATTGGGCAACAGGTGTAGTGATGACAAAGCTATCCAAGGCTGAGCCGCCCCTAAGAACAGAGGTGGTCGAGTACATGCTTGACGTCGACTACCACATGTTCAGCATGAGGAAGAGCAAGGCCAATTTCCATCGCATCATGCTGCTCGTCTCTGGGATTCAATATGTTGGGGATTGGTTCAACGACGTATGCCAGTGGAAAAACCCTGTGACCACAATCCTGATCCATATGCTCTTCCTGATATTGGTGTGCTACCCCGAGCTGATCCTGCCGACATTCTTCCTCTACCTCTTTGTGATCGGCCTGTGGAACTATCCGCTGAGGGCGAGGGATCCCCCGCACATGGATGCTCATCTTTCGCAGGCAGAGAATGTGAATGAAGATGAGCTGCAAGAAGAGTTCGAAACATATCCCACGAACAAGTCTCTGCACATTGATATTCTGAGGAGGAGGTATGACAGGCTGAGGACAGTGGCGGCAAGAGTGCAAAGCGTGACAACAGACATGGCAACACAAGGGGAGAGAGTGCTTGCCCTGCTGAACTGGAGAGACCCGAGGGCTACATCCATATTCATCAGCCTTTCATTGGTTTGTGCTGTGTTTCTGTATGTCACTCCGTTCCAAGTGGTTGCGCTGCTCCTCGGCCTCTACGTGCTGCGGCACCCACGGTTCAGATCCAAGTATCCCCCAGCACCTGTCAATTTCTTCAAGCGATTACCATCCAGGGCAGACTCTCTCCTTTAATAATCATAATAATAATAATAATAATTTGTTCCCCACTCTCACACAGTCAGCCCCTGCGTTGTGTATGTATTTCAGCACAATAAATATGGAGTATTGATTTGCTTTTTCTTTAATTTGTGTACGATATGCAATAATGATGTCGATGGAAAGTTAGTACTACTACTACTACTGCAGTCGGCTGTAATACAGTATCAATCAATAGGTTCTCAACATTGTTATTGTAGTTCAGGAAACTGCATGCAGGACTTATCATCTTTTCTTTACGGGGATCTGAACTTCCAATTTAATGGAATATTAAGTGGAATGAATGCCTACCCTACCCTAGAACTCCAACATCCAATCCAATGTAGACAATATTTAACACTTTGACCAGAAAACAATTCACAAGAGAAGCAAGTTATCATGGGCATCTACGAGTAATAAAATCTCTCCGGTTCTGGACGTAGGTTAATATACCGTCATTCATTGAATCAAGTAAATATTTTGTGTTCTCTGTTTATTTTTTTTCTATGTTTTCTCGTAACAACCTGAAACAATGTTGGGCTTAGGCCTTACAGACAAGTCTCCCAATAATACCAATAAAAGCCACAGGCAATAGTTCCGTCTTCCCAATGACTATCTTAATTATTGAGCAATTAAGATAGTCGCCTTCCCCACCAGCATCACAGAGGGGGTCGCCAAAATAGGCCGCTTGTAATTGGGCCGTATATCAATCTTTGCAGGCCACTTCAAAATAGGCCCAATTATGAAAATAAATAACGATGTATCCGAAGCTGCAACTCGTGCCGCCGTCTGAAAGAAATATAACTGACTGACTAAATATAAATAAATAAATAAAAAAGTTTGCTGATATTGGTATTGGCAGGTAAGAAGGTATCATCATCATTATCCTTTTGTCTTTCCGATTGGCCGATTGACTGACTGACAGACAGACAACAAGTAAAAGTAAATTAAACGATTGAACAATCAGTCAAACATCGATCTTTCAGGCACAGGCACAACAACATCTATTTGATTCTAAATCCCTTCTTATCGAATACATCGACATGGAATCGCCATCCGCCAATATAGTAGAAAACTAGAACATGATAGGCGGAGATGGAGTTATCGGCGCAAAACGTTTCCCAACCATCTTTGAAGAGTATGGGGCCTTCTCGCTCAATGGATACCGCCACTCTCCATATCTCGGTGTCAGATACAATTAGATTCGCAATACCTCCAAATGGTTCGTCCGCCATATGCCGCAGGAAGTATTCCCTTGGGAGTCTCTGCACATTGATGAATGATGAGACGAGACAGACCATCGCGTTAATAAGTATATATATATACACATATACCAAAGCAGTGAGACGACGAGATTAATCAGATTGATGAGTAATTAATAATAAAAAGGAAAGGGAGGAGCTAGGGACGGACAGGGCCGGTGGTGCTAGTAAAGGGCAAAGCAATCCTGTAGAAATTAGGTGGTGGACCTCTACCCATATCTCTTCTCTGCTCTGGTGTGGTTTGGGGTTTAGGGCTCAACGCAGCGCCGATGGTTGCTCACTTTACAATTTCATTCTAGCTGTATAGAGAGAGAGAGAGAATAGAATTGCTTGTGTGGACTACTTGTGTGTGTCCTTATTTATTCACTTTTATAGAAGCTGAATTTATGTTTTAAATACGATCGTATTTAATGCGCACACGGCGTGTTCAACAAAAAGAATCGTGGGAGCGATGGAATATGGCCATATATCACCCTGTGTACAAAAACACGGCCGTGTTTAAATGACATAATAGTGTTGGGATTAAACACGCCCGTGTACATGTCTCTGTATATAAAAAACAGTTGTGTTACAGAGAGGGGAGGTCGCAGATGGCTTTGACGCCGCCACATTTGCACCAACCTATCTCCGCGCCTTTTTGGCCTGAAAATAAAGGCTATTGCAAGCTAAGCTGATTTTTATCCAAAGGGGAGGAGATAGCTTCGACTAAGACGGTGAGGCTGTTGTTCCGCTCTTATCTCTAAGCGATTGTTGAATAATAAATAAGGGCGGGCAAACAAGTATGTATTGTTTGAATAATCATGATTTGCTGCTTTCTCTTTTCATATGAGTAATCGACTCTGATGATGAGTGTGTGCTGATCATCATATCAGCAAAAATACATATACATTTTTGGCCAGGTGAAGTCTGCAGTCCTTGCCTTTGGGGGCACCGCAACGTATGTCTTCCCATCTTTCCTTTCGCCAGAAAACAATTCACAAGAGAAGCACCTAGCTAGCATCAATCAGAAACAATGCTCACACGACAAGTCTCCCAATAAAAAGCGTCGGCAATATAATAAAGAGTTCCTGAAATGAGCAGTCTTCCCGACTAAAAAGAATCTTGATTTATCATCAAATAAAAGAATGGCAACCAAAACATATGATCAACTTCAAACGTGAAATAGGTCATTACCTTGACCTTGAGATGTCCATGTCCTACTGCTATATGATATGATAAAGCAGCCTCTACTCTTACTCCATCCCATTGATGCACGCACAAGTACAACAGCAGCCACAATTACAATAGCATAGACACGCCACATAACTTGACTCTTCCACTTCAAACAACAAGTGTGGAAAAGAAAATTAGAATTCGGAATTTAGGCCAGCCCAAGATTGAACTCAACTGATTATTGTATGAAGAGTACTCTATGCTCACCTGGTTCCTTGCATCCTCGCAATTTTGGTGTTTTGTTTTCGTTATAGCATAAACTAGAATAGTCTAGACAAAATCAAGCAAAACTTCCAACAACACATAGACATAGTGCGTAAAAATATGATCATGTTTGAAGATATGGAGAAAGGCTAGAGACGCCAGACCCAGCCCTTGATTAATATGGTCATGGTTGAAAATATAAGAAATAGCCAAACTCAAGATGTTCATTCAACTGAGAATTTATACCTCACACCTTTTGAAGAAGGAACACAGAAAGGATAAGATAAACTAAACACTATCAGAATTTTGTAAAAAGCCTCGGATCAAGTTTAGATAACCTTATTTTGTTTCGGAAGTAGCGATAATAATTCTTTGGAGATTCGTTGGATTTTTTTGCCAGGCAATCACATAATTAGGGTGTCAATTCTGTTTGGTTGAATTGTGGGCATAACAAAAAAGTCTCCAGTAAGTAAATAACTGGATTGAACAATGTGTGGATGCAAATATGCCATATCGATCGATCATCACACACTCACTCTATTTGATTCTAATTCCATTTTTATTTAATACATCGACATGGAATCGCCATCCGCCAATATAGGAGAAGAGTAGAATGTTGTCGGCGGTGATGGCGTTGTCGGCGTAGAACGTTTCCCAACCATCTTTGAAGAGTATGGGGCCTTGTGGGTGAATGGATACCGCCACTCGCCATATGTGGGTATGAGATAGCATTAGATACGCAACGCCTTCAAATGGTTCATTCGCCATATGTCGTAGGAAGTATTCCCTTGGGATTCTCTGCACATCAGATTAACCAGATTGGTGAGTAATTAATTAATAATAATAAATGGGAAGGGATGATGAGCTAGGGACGGACGGGGCCGCTGGTGCTTGTAAAGGGCAAGGCAATCCGGTAGAATTTTGGTGCTGGACCTCTACTGCCCATGTCTCTTTTCCTCTCTTTTCTTCTCTTCTCTTCTCTGGTTTGACAGTTTCATTCTATTCCAGAAAGAGCTTCTTAAATACTCGTATTATATATAGCCAAGGGGAGAGAGAGAGAATAGAATTGTGTCGGAATAGAATGCGAGTGAATATTTATTTATTTATTAATTTATTCTTGTGCATTTATTTATGTTGTGTCGTTAGCCACAGCCACAACCACCTAATTAAATCTATAGTCGTTTGAAATACAAAATCGAAGCACATTAAATATTATTTGCCGCAAATGTAACGGCTAGCTGAAGTATCTATCGAGTCCTTATCTCCGGGGTCACCGCAACAGTTGCAGGCTCCGTTGCAAGTCACACCAAGGCAAAATTGTCGCCACGCCTTTGCCTCTTCAGCCACCATGCTCATTCCTATTAAAATTGTTGATTAAAATACAAACTGTGGGCTCCGGTAATGCTTGTGTCAAAACTGTGGTTGGCCCAGATGATTAAATGGGCTTTGGCCCAAACGTTGTTGAGTATATAAAAGAAAAGCCCTGTAGGGTTTCTTCTTAATAATCAGAATACATCATCGCGCCACTATCATCATCTCTACTCTCTCCATCTCCCTACACATTCTGTTGAGCGATCAAGTTTTCATCCAACATCAATGGAGAGACAAACATACATGGATCATCCGCAATGGTGTGCAGTGCCATCGGCCAGGTGAAGCACGCAGGCCTTGTTCCTGGGGAGTCCGCAGCAGTTGCAGGGCGGATGATGATCGGCGGCGAGCTCTCCGTTGCAAGTCAGGTAGGCCACGTCAAGGCAATATTGCGGGCACGCCATCACCTCTCCACGCTCCATGCTCATAATCATGCCTAATAATTACCAAAATTCATACTACAATTAATAAAAACAAAAGTAGACACACCTGGATTGGATTGGATTGGATTCGGAGATGCAAAAGCTAAAAGAATACAAGACTAACATACATACATACATACATACGTACCCCATACAATAAGGATGGTAAAAACTTGAGGCCTCATGCTCTTGTTCTTGCTAGATTTGATTCCTTTTAGTTTCTCCCTCTAATATCAATTGTATATATATAGAGAGAGAAAAAGAAAAGTTTAGAGAATTCGGTAAACTATTTATTCCCAGAGGGTAGGGTCGGCTAATACTATATATTACATATAGCACTGCTACTGCTACTAATTAATTAACGAGAAAAATTAAAAAATAAAATAAAACATATCAACTTGATTGGAGCTCGATACATATTATACGTTGAATTTGTCAAAGCAATTAAAATATAAAATAAAATAATGGGGTTCGAGAAACTCCACATCAACATTCAAAAACAAAAGATTTTATAAAAATAAAAATAAATTTTTTTATTTTATATGTAGGTATTAAATTATACTTTCTCCATCTACAATATTTATACTCATTTTAGTTATACACGCATTTTAACGAGTACATATAATATTATTTTCATTTCCTATTTTTTGTTTGTTTGTCCAAAAAATATACATATTTGATTGACAAATGGATTGTATATTTTTAAAAATATATTTTTTTAATCAAATCAGAATTTAAAATAAATGATAGTTTTGGTATTTTTATGAACTTTTTATTAAAGTGAAAAAAAATTAAAAATAAAAAAAAATAGTGGAATGCTGGAAAATTTCTAATATGCTTCTTAACTGCAAGTGATCCCAAAGATTTCACGGTTGACGAGTCAAAATTTCGGCTGCATTTATGGGTCAATTTATTATTATTATTGTTTAGGTGGGAATAGTTCATGTCTTAAAATGTGACGGTTTAAAATGTAATGAATATTTCAATTTTTGGTGTCACTGGGCCAGTAAGCAAATCCAGCGATTTGTTGAAGAGGGTAGTTTGGGCCAATATAGTTGGGCCCAATAGCACTTGAGTGACTTTGTAACAGAAGTTCCTACATCAATGGGGGAGGCGTATATATATATATACATACATACATAGGTTCAAACATACGTTCTGATAGGAAAGGAAAGGAAAGGAAAGGGATCTATCTATCTAGCTATCTGACGCATTTCGTCTGCCCTGCAAATTTGTAACAATTAGCTCTGCGCAGGTACGTACGTACTCCATCATATGATATGATATGATTTTAATTCTTTACGTTGATTCTGAGCTCAAGGCATATATAATCGCTTTTCTTTGATATATATGTAGTGTCCATTGATGATTTGATTGGATTGGATTGGATAAGAATATGGATACCTCAAATTCATCACTTATTTCAGATATAGATATGCATACATACATTGTGTATGATGATTGGATTGCATGCGCTTAGCATCATCATACATCATTTATCAAACAATAATAGAATAATAATAAATATGATCGATAGATCGATCCATCAATCCAGAGGTGGCTGAAGCCCTCCCGGGAATTGCAAAATCAATCAATCAATCAATCAATAATGGATCCGACAAGAGGACAAGGAGGCATCCAGATGCTGCTTGCAGCGGAGCAAGAGGCGCAGCAAATTGTCACCGCTGCTAGAAACAGTATGCACAATTAATTGATTAATTAATTAATAGTATGATTTTAGGTAATTAATTAATTCTTGCATTGCAGCCAAGATGTCGAGGTTGAGACAGGCAAAGGAGGAAGCCGAGAGGGAGGTAGCAAACTTCAGGTCCCAAATGGAGGCCGACTACCAGAAGCATATTTCCGAGGCAATTACTTATAATTAGTTAGTTCCATGGTCCATGGGGTGCTGGGGGGATGGATATATGCATGTGTATTTACTCATATTCATATTCATATAACGGTATAATAAATTATATTTATGCAGTCCTCTGGGAACTCGGATTCAACTGTGAAGAGGTTGGAGGCAGAAACTGAAGAGAAGATTAAAAGCCTAAAGGAAAAAGCCTCCAAAGAGACCTCTGAGGTTACCAAAATGCTTCTCAAGTATATACTTACTGTTAGGAATTAATGTTATGCCTTCTTCTGATGATGATCAAACCAAATAATGCATGCACGAACTAAGGAGATCAGCAAATAATAATTTGTGAAACTCAAAGGAGAGAGAGAGAGAGAGAGAGAGAGAGAGAGGGTGAGAGAGTTCTTAGTTAGCGTCGCCGGAGCATCATATATAATATATCAGAGGCTGCAGTTTACTCTTGATTTTGACATGACAAGAACATGCGTGCGTTTGAAAATCGGGAGCTACTGCTCTCTCTCCAATACATTTTGCGTGTGTAGCTGTTGAGTCAATTTAAAGTTAATATTCTTTCTTCTGTGTTAGGTTTCTTGAACAATTTTCTCATTTTGTGACTATTACAGTTTTACCATTGAACAAAGAAATATTTTCAAATTGATTGTTTGTTTTTACTCCCGATGTGAGTTATAATACTGGTTTGATTTTTTATTTTAGAACTTAAAATTTAGATGGATGGATGGTTGGTTGGTGTTAATTAGATCATAATTTAAGTCCTTCTTTCTTTTAATTTGCATCTGTGCCTGTACCCAACCATCCTAGCTGCCACTTGTGGATATCATGGTAATGTGGGACTACTTTCTATTGGACATGAAAGAAAGAGACTTTCTGCCAAAGCTGCTACTTCACTTACCAAGATTTTTTGGTTTTTACATGAGAGATCTCTAGGCATTTTTAATCATCCTTCTCAATGGAAATGATTGGTTTGGCATTGAGAATTCATGAACAATGTTGATAAGATTTTATTAAATTTTTGTTTATCATATTTTATAACCTGACAAAACTATCTCACGAATCAAGTTTGGTTTTAAAAGGAAGTAAGGGTCAGTTGAATAGAATCAAAAGACATTAGATAGTCACTGTCCTTGGATTGTTACCAGAAATTTGTTGCTGGACCTAAAATATAATTATCCTGCGGAGCGTTGAGAATTAATTGGCATAGGAGAAACAGTTAATGAGATATCTCATTCAGCTACAGACTCATTCCTATCTATATCATGATCGTGTATTATGAACACTATTATTGCCTGTATTCTTTAATGGCTATGCATGCCCCTATTTATACCTTATTTTATCTCTCTTTCGTGAAACTAATAGGAAATTATACCTTATTTTATTGACTTGCCGAAGCTTTTTTGTCAACTCCAATTTAGCTTCCCCACCTCATTTACCGCCAGTTGAGATTCCCGTGTCTATCGCCACTACGCCCCTTCACACGCAACACTGCCACTGGTGCCAGCCATATGCTTTGTTGTAGAATGGTTTAGTGCTTGCAAATTTCCATCTTCCCCTTCATTTCGGTGAAAAGAAGCAACGGTGACCTTTTTTATGGAGAAAAGAAGTAATTAATAAATAATAATACTACTAATTATCTATCACCTGCAACTCATTACGGCGTAAAAGTAATAAATAAAGATATCTTATGGAGTACTTTCTTTTTACCACCCCGGCCTCCTTTTTAATTTATTGGGTTTAAATGCTCATAAAGGGTGTGCTTTTCTCTCTATTGATTCCAAAGATATGAGCTTTAACTCGATGCACGACTCCAACACTACGATCAAGAAGAGCCCATCTTGTTTCAGGGAGAATTGAGTTGAAAAACTAAAGAATTATGCATGGACCTAGCCGCCTGAGCAACGAGGTGGGTACTTTATCTCCTCCGTCGTCACCCCGCCACCGTGGTGGCCGCGGCAGGAGCACCAGCCCTGCTGCCACTGGTAGATTAGGCGTTGGCGCGGGTAGTATTCGCAGTAGTGGTGGTAGGAGGTTGCAGCTGAAGAATGTGGTGGAAAGGTTGGGGTATCTGTTAGTTTCATCAATGTATAGAAGAAGAGCGGTACTTTTGTTTGCTCCATTGTTGTACGCCTCTGCGTTGCTTTTGTATATGGGTGCAGTGGGCTTTGATGCTGTAAATAATGGTAGTGGCAGTAGCGGTGGTGATGCCGTGGGGCCAGGTTCAGTATACCGGAGTCCTGAAGTTTTTGAGAAGCTTTGGCCTTTTATGGAAGCTGAAGGCAATCGAAGCTCCAACCTGGTAAGTTTGAGTTCCACTTCTGGTTTTTGCAGAGTCACTCACTGTTGCATTATAGCGTTGTCGGTGGGGTTTCTGGGAGTAGTTTTTTGCAATTATATCGTGCTCGGATACAGTATTCTTATTTCAAAAAATTGTAATTCTTCCCTTCTTCGCCTTTGACAAGTGCAAGATATTCCGTTGCCTCATTCTTTCTTGCATTTGGATTATTGCCTTGGCCATGGAAATTTGAATTTTGTGCAGCTGACGAATGTCTGGAGTCCGAAATCGCGGCAAGGGTGGAGACCTTGCATCACACAGACAGTTGCCAAAGCAGGTTCGTAGTGCCTTCGTCTATCAAAATCACTTTGCAGAAGTAGATTTGGAGTGATCCCGTGGACTGGTGCTTCAGCCTGCCATTGACCGTTTTAGTTAAATGAACTTCAATCTTTTATCTCCTTTGTTGGCTAGCTGTTTAAAACATAATTTGAAGTTAAGGGAAATTGTATCTTTTATTGCCCGTCTTATGCTAATCTCAATCTGTCAGCTTCTGAGTTTTGCCACTCTTCTAATACGATTTTTTTCTTGGTTCACGAAGGAGCGACAGAGCTTCCAAGGTCGAATGGCTACCTAATAATTGAAGCAAATGGTGGGTTGAACCAACAAAGATTGTCGGTATGTCTAGTCAATAAATATTGGCTTTGGAGCATCAAGCAGGCAAACTTTCCGTTATGATGATATCTTACATATTTAGTAAAATATGCCAAAATTTGCACCGATCAACTTGTCTGTCAATCTTTTTAATAGTTCTGTAAATGGGTTAAATTTTAATCTTTCTTGGCTTTTAAGCAATGGCTTTTGAATTCTGTATTATGTGCAGTAGGCTATTTTATTGCCTTTGATATCTTTGGTGAATTGTGGTGATGCATTGATGGAAAAAGATGTGATTTCATTTGCTGGTACTGATCTAGACAGTAGTTTCTATACACCCTATCCTAGAACATTGTTAGAAATCGAAACTTATGGGGCTTAATGGTTTGAAACCATGATATGCAAGTTGTGTTATGGTGCAGATATGTGATGCGGTGGCAGTAGCAGGCTTGCTGAATGCTACCCTTGTTATTCCCATATTTCATTTAAATAGTGTTTGGAAAGATTCCAGGTGAGAATGAAAATCATGAACTTTATAGGATCACCAAATAGCCTCTTGAGAAACTAACAAATATCCTTCTTGTTGATTAGCACTTAGCAGTGAGGGGGATTTTGTGTTGTTTTATAATTGGTGAGAGTGATAATATTTTGCACTTTTGGCAGCAAGTTCGGTGACATTTTTGATGAGGAATTCTTCATATATGCACTCAGAAATCATGTTAATGTGATTAGAGAACTTCCCGAAGATATTCTCCAGCAATTCGACAACAATATAAGCAACATAATAAATCTTAGAGTTAAAGCATGGTCCAGCCACACCCACTATCTTCGAAAGGTTCTACCAAGGCTGATGGAGTTGAAGTACTGAATTCTCCTGTTTTCTGTGCACACTGGCGCACACACACACACATAATTAATATTATTTTCCTCAACAAATGAGATCTTCAGCAGACGCTTGGTTAGAGTAAAATATATATGTTTGAAACTAGTATATCTTTCTAAGAAAATCCCTATATAATTTGTCTTAATGAATTTGTAACAGGGCTGTCCGCATTGCACCTTTCTCTAACCGATTGGCTCATGCAGTTCCTCCATATATCCAAGGGCTTCGGTGTCTCTGCAACTTTGAGGCACTTCGGTTTTCAGACCCCATAAGGTTGCTAGCTGCAAAAATGGTGGATAGGATGGTTAAAAATAGTTCCAAAAGCAGTGGGAAATATGTGTCTGTACACCTCCGATTTGAAGAGGTCTTTCCTCCTATTCATTTATGTGCTTTTCAATGGTTGAATGTAGTTCCTAGTTTTTTTTTTATTACATGATTTTAACCGTTGATGCTCCGCTCCCCCAATGAAGGATATGGTTGCATTTTCGTGTTGTATATATGATGGTGGTGATGAAGAAAAGCATGAGATGGATATCGTTCGAGAAAGAAGTTGGAGGGGAAAATTCCGGAAAAAAGGCAGACTAATAAGACCGGGTGCCAATCGTGTCAATGGGAAATGTCCCTTGACTCCACTCGAGGTATGTGTGTATGCATGTACGTCTTATTCAAGCGAATCATTCTTCATTAGATGAAATCAAAGATACACATGAATTCCTTTCCTACTTGCACATACTTTAAATCCAAATTATGATGGATAATCCTCCTGAAACAGTTATCTTAATGACTAGTTATTGCCAATGGCTATTTTGAAATAATCAAGGGGGCAAGGCTGTAAAGGGATTAGCTCAGCTCTTAAGGGTCTGAAAGTTGTAGTAGTAGTATTGTGGTGAATTAAAGCTCGGCTTTCTGCTATGTTCATCTCTTGTGGTTGCTTCGAAACTCACCTTTTGATTTAATGAAATTTGATAGGTTTGACATACATAATCTGCAGGTCGGAATGATGCTTAGGGGCATGGGATTTGATAACAACACCTCTCTATATGTTGCTGCCGGAAAAATCTACAAAGTAGAGAAGCATATTGCTCCCTTAAAACAGATGTTTCCTCGTCTAGAAACTAAGGAAACACTCGCCTCCCACGAAGAACTTGCTCCATTCACAGTTAGTGCTCTCAATCTCAGCAGCAAATCATGTATGTATGTTATGTAACATTGACATTAACATTGCTCTGCTCAGGGCCATTCGTCAAGATTGGCAGCTTTGGACTACACATTTTGCCTCCACAGCGAAGTATTTGTGACGACGCAGGGTGGCAATTTTCCCCATTTCTTGGTGGGTCACCGACGGTATTTGAACGGAGGACACGCCAAAACAATAAAACCTGACAAGAGGAAGCTGGCTCAAATATTGGATAAGCCAAATATGAGGTGGCAAGACTTTAAACGGCAAATGCAGGAAATGCTTCATCACAGTGATCTAAAGGGGTTGGAGGTGAGAAAGGCGAGCAGTAGCACTAGCAGCAGCAGCAGCTCCCTCTACATGCACCCCATGCCCGACTGCATGTGTAGAAGAAAATCTGAATCCGAATACACTACTACTGGTAGTAACAGTAACAGGACAATATTATTATCATTATTATAACTAATAGATACATTACCATCCCCATCAATCTGCAAGCCAGCCCTTATTTATTATAGGGCCAAGGCCAACTTGTTGTATTGTTGTATACATGTAGAACTTTGACACGGTGTCAGCAGCAGCAGCAGTTCTGCCCTGCTCTCTTAAAAAAAAAAAAAAAAGAAGGATATCCAGTTTTGCCTTCCCCTGTTTATGGAAGTTGTGACCACCTTATTGTATGCACCAAAGAGAAGATTGAATGAATTGTTGCCACCCTGGCAGATTAATCCCAACCCAAACCCATATGGATGGCACTCCAATCAACTCTATCTCTGTGGCCCATCATCTGATCATACACCAACAGTTAGTAAGTAGTGTATGTGTGTGGATAACTCTACCAACGTAGACGTTTGTATGTATGTATGTATATACATGAAAGACTATAATATATATATGAGAGAGAGAGAGAGAGAGAGGGAGAGACCCCACGCACAGAGGAGAGAGACGGAGAGAGAGAGCAGAAGGCCAACTGATCTCTTAAAAGTGTGTACCTACCTACCAAACCCAACCCCACCCACCAATTAAAGTACCTGTCTTCTCCACTCAACTTGGTCAAATCCTTCCATCTTCTCTTTCGGTTTGTTACAAAACCTTCCAAACCACTGCTGCCCAGCCTCGCCACTTCTTATATTATTTCTATCTGGCCCCCATCTTCTCACCATATCTCTCCATATATATATGCATAAGCCTATCCTTTCTCTTTCGTTTCTATCTTGATCATCTTATTCAATACAGGAAAATAAAGAAAACAAGTAAAAAGGAAACAAAGGCCACTACTGGGTGCTTGGTTTTGCTGTTGAACATATCAACGCCTATACTGCCATAGAGTTTTAAAAAGGGGATTGGAATTCGGAACCATGGGAAGGTCCCCTTGCTGTGAAAAAGCTCACACCAACAAAGGCGCTTGGACAAAGGAAGAAGACCAGCGTCTCATCAGTTACATCCGCGCTCATGGCGAAGGCTGTTGGCGTTCCCTTCCCAAAGCTGCAGGTACGTTCTTTCTCTGCTTCAGATTTACCAGAAATCACTTTTACTTTTACTTGATTATTTCTCGATTTTTATGAATTTTCATTTATGTATTGTTAGGTTTGCTTAGGTGTGGCAAGAGCTGCAGATTGAGGTGGATAAACTACTTGAGACCTGACCTCAAGAGAGGCAATTTCACTGAAGAAGAAGATGAGATCATTATCAAACTTCACAGCCTGCTTGGAAATAAGTAATGCTCTTTTCTCATACTTGGAACTTTTCTCCCTTCTTGTATCTTTTTAGAGGGGCGATGGATTGATGCAAGAATAGCAGCTATATGTATGTATGTATGTGTAAGTATACATGAGCATGACTGCAAGACCAAATTATTAGCTGTGTTAGGGACAAGACTATTTGTTGTTTCTCACTGTTTTAAGGAGACACCTAGAAAGAAACCTGTTTTATCCCTTCCCTTTTTTCTTCCATGGATGTCATGTCTCTGCAACTGCAAGTAGCAGTAGTAAACATCGAACAAGTCTTAGCTTTGATTCAACTTTATGAGGTAGTTGTTGGTTAACAGCAAGGTTTTTCTAATAAGTAATATCCCAATTTGGATTTCTGTGTAGGTGGTCTCTGATTGCTGGAAGACTCCCCGGAAGAACAGATAACGAGATAAAAAATTACTGGAACACACACATTAAACGCAAGCTTATTAGCCGCGGCATTGACCCTCAAACGCACCGCCCTCTCAATCCCGCCGCCGCCGCAGCTCCTCTTCCGGCGAAGACCTGCCTGGACTTGAGACGCTCAACGCCGCCGCAAGCCACCACATCAATGAATGAGGCGACAAACATTAACATTCGCAGTCCGGCGAGGGATAACTCGTCATCAGGTGATAATACCAAATGCAGCAGCACCACAACAGAGGAGTCCCGACCGGAGATGGCAAACGATCCTAGTTTCGCTCTCGATTTAGAGTTGTCGCTGGGGCTGCCTTCTCTTTCCAAGTATAAAAAAAGTTGCTCCTTTAATTCATCCGTCGAGTCGAAGCCCTTGTTCGACTTATTGAGGCCGGCGGCGGAACCGCCGATTCCGGAGGCCACGCAGGCCATGTGCTTACGGGGGCAGTTGGGCTTTCAAGGGTCGGTCGTGTAGCAGTTGTCTGACTGCCTGCCTTTTGCCAATATTATAACGGCGGCTTATACATATACATCTATATATATATATATATATATTTTACTTACTGTGTCATTTTTAGGATTCATTTACGTCTTGATTAATGTTTTGTTTATTTTTATTGTAATTACTTTTATATAATTTGATTGTGATTAGCTAATTATTTCATCTAATCTTTTATAACAAATAACTATATTAAAATAATAAAATGCATATTTCAAGTGCGCTGTATCATCGAAAGTATGAATAAATAAATAAATAAATATTCCCCACCCCACATATAGCATGAAGTTAGAGGCTTAAAGCATATGCAATGGACGAATTTTAAATTAAATGGCTTCTCTCTAGTCTTAAGGCCATAGCATCTAAGAGAGAGAAATATAAATTAAAAATCTCTATTCATATTTGAGGCTGCTTTTTTTTATTAAGAAGCAACCATTAATTATATATATATATAGAGAGAGAGAGAGAGAGAGAGAGAGGATACGCTCTCGTGTCCGCCATGTGTAAATTCTCCTGAAATCAGGGTACTCACTCGTATACACATAATTTATTTAGAGAATCAGATCACATGTGGATGTGGTGGGTGGAAATGGAAATACAATTTCAAAAGGACACTACCTCTTGACCAGAAAAAATTACCTGAATTATGATGCAGTAGTAGTAAGTATTTATTATTCAATTATGCAAAAGTCAACGGGAGATTTAAATTTCAAGTAAATATCAATAATCGATGATGCATACTCCTACGCATAACTAACTGTTTAGTAGTATGTGACAATATGAGAATAACACATACACTCACGCACGCACGCTTCTTCGTTATTATGTTGTTTCTTCTCGACTTAATAATAATAATTATTAGTCTGTAGTCCTAGCTATTTGTTTGGCTGGCCAGGCTCAAATGATTTGATTCTGCTCAATTATGTTTTGTAGCTATTGATTGTGGAAATTCAATACATATACCAAAATGGTCAGTAAATTAAATAGGATGAGATGAGCGTCGTCAACATATATATATATATATATATCATGATCAGTAGTTTATGTTGCTAGGTAGATCTTCTCAAGTCTAAGATTAACAACAAGCTTGGTCCAAAGTGGAATGCAACAATTAATATGCATGTCTGTCTAGCTATATTCATTAGTCATTACTGACCACCACCCTTAATTAATTTATATAATACACTCCAGCTTAGTGTATAGTATACAGATATACACACACACACGTGTAAACAAACAAGCAAACACGAGTCATCTTGTTTTTCATGAGTGATTGATGATTAGTAGTAATGATTTTTAATAGTGTAATTAAGTCATTGGAATAGTTTTTATATGGGCACAACAAGCATCAAATCTTTGCTGTAGTCACGAAAATCTCACACACACATATATATATATATTATGGCACTGCCACTGGGACTGGCACCTTTCGACCCACCAAAATCTAATCCTAAGGAATTTAATTTGTTAGAACGAAATTCTTGTCTTTTGACTTTCAAAGCCCATACCATACCATGAGGAGGCTGAATTAGAGAATTTGAGTGGATTAGGGGCAGAGTTGTCTAAAATCAAAGTAATTAATAAATTCCTTTTATGTACATAAAAGAGCCTTGTTTGGTCAAACTAACTTTCCTAGCTCAATAAATTTTTCATGTTGTTTTTTGAGCTAGCTAAGTCATTTCTATGATTAGTGGGTCGAACCTGCAGCCGTTGAATCAAGTACAAATCTGAAATCTTAACAAGCTTTTAACTTAAATAATAACCTTAATAGTGTTCGATCTTGCATTCTAAAAGAGTATATATAGCAGCAGTGACATGATGATGATGATGATAATAATAATAATAATAATAATATTTGGAATCTGGTTCTATAGCGAGCCTACAGATAGATAGATAGATAGATAGATAGATAGAATGCGTTAAGTTGCACAGAGATGAGATGAGATGATAAAAATTGCATATTCCTCTCCATCCCATCCCACCCTTGAATTGTATGTATACTATTGTTAGCCAATGCAAATTCAATCTTCAATACTTTTATAATTAAGAGATGCATGTGGCGTGTTTGGACGGTAGGTAAACGAATCTTTAAAAAAAATACTAATAATTAAGGATTTATGATAATAATACTAATAATCATATGCAATGGAGTGTATTGTAGTGTATATATCTTTCTGAGAGCGAGCGAGAGAGAGAGAGAGAGATCAGGGATGATAAGGCTAGGAGGAGGAGGAGGAGGAGGAAATAAAAATGAAAAAGGACTGTGGTTAGTTAAAGGTTGGTGGAGTGATGGAAGGTTGATGATATTATATACATACAGGTAAATACTATAAGAAATGAAGTTAAGTTGGATCGAGATCATCCTCATCATGTGCACCCACCCAGCTACGCATTCCCAACCCTAGTCTAGTCTAATCTAATCAAAGTGTGTATATAGCTTGTTAGAATCCTACAAAAGAATTTTAGGCCAGCCAAACATTGCCTGTTTCTCAAGCATAATAATCCACCCCACCCCACTCCTTCTTCAATAATCAATCAATCAATCAGTCAGTCAGTCAAACAATGACTTGTTTATTAATTGAAATCTTCCATACATACAAACAGCAAACATCTCATCCTCTCTCTCTCTCTCTCTCTCTCTCTCAGACAGTCAGACTGTGTGTGTTATGTAATATGTGTTCGTTCATACTTATTGCTCTATTAATCATTTTCTCATCTTTAATTAATTCTATCCATCATGTGCCAATTATGTTATTGTCTTTACACCCCACCCCTTTCTCTCCCCCAATAATTTTCCTTTACCTCCTTTAACTAACTAACTAAATAAATAAATGCTTTTAGTTAGATAGATGTATGTTATTGTCATGTTGATTAGAGGTGAACAAGTGATCGAGGCAGGCATCTTGAATTGTATATATGGATATGGATTTGGATAGGATAGGATAGCGTTTTAAGTTATGTTATAGGGTAGCAATTAAGTAGCAAGCTAGCTAGGTGGGCTGGGAGAAATTCGATTGATTTCTTTTGATTTGGATAATGTTTATTTGTAAATGTATAATATATATATATATATATATGATTCCTCCTAATTAATTAAGCTCTCTCTCGTCTTCCTAGTCGTATCCACATGGCATTTCCTGCTTTTCTCTAACTGTAAGCAACCACTTCCACTTGTAAGTCACCAACAGGTCAGGTCAGGTCAGATCAGATCAGATTAGATCGATTGCATCTCATCTCATCTCATCTCATCTTCTAAATTATACTACTACTACTACTACTACTACTAATATATCTTGAATTTCATAATATTGAATGAATCTCGTCTTTCTTTCTTTTTTTTTTTTTTTCTTCCAGAATAATACTGTACAAGTACAATAAAGCCAAAGCCCCTCAAGTATTGCAAGTTGGTAGCTATTAATTAATGTTGTGCACTTCATTATGCAACTAATATATTACTATTATTTATGCGATTCTCTTTCCCACCAAAATGCACATGCTCGTGCTCGTGCTCGCAGAGGAGGATCATATAATAAATACGTTATGATTTGGAAAGAGTATTGCAATTTTATACGAGAGAGAGAGAGAGAGTATTTACTATTTAAATTAATCATTTAAAAACTGACTCGGATGGATAGATACTATACATACATACAATCCTCGCCTCGCCTTGACTTAGTGATATACATCATACATGTATAATGAATGTTTATCTATCTATATAAAGGGGGGTCCCGGAAAAGGGGGTGGTGGTTGGAGGTTGGTGATTGGTCACGCCACCTCATTAATTTCTTTACCTACTTGTAACGTCTATTATATTATATATAGGAAATTTCAAGAATGATTGGTACGTACGGTTACATAATATACTCGTTGGATTCAAAGTTATTGTGGAATTGCTTATTTAATTTACAGAAGAAATTATAATAAAAATAAATAAATAAAATATAAAAAAAAGTAATTCTTCTAGAAGGGCCGTGTAAGAACCCATCCATGTTACTTGTACCTAAGAGTTTGGCACTTTTTATTATTAGTATTTATTAACTTAACAACCGATGGATGGATGGATGGATGGATGGATGGATCATCAGCTCACCCACTCAAACCCTTAATTAATTACACCCACACATATGCATAATGCTAAACCTGTCCCTCACTTGAACCTAATGTCACATGGAACTTGTTTATAGCTAGCTACCCATTGTTTTCAAAACATGAATTTATATATATATATATATGCATACATATTGTTGTGTTATGAAGTAAATATATTATTATAAGCCCTAAATTAATAAATGGTGGAAGCCCAATTAGTTCGTGCGCTGTGCTGTGTTGTGTTAAGGAATTCTTTATACATTGAGTAATGTTCCTCTGTACTTGAGGTGACATTTTCACTCAAATATCTTTGACTAATTCAGCAAAACATATAGAATGATACAAACGTGCATCAATATTATAGTCGTTGAGCAAGAGAAAACTAATGTGTAGATTTTCGAGAATGGATCTATTAAATTGGGTTAAGGATTGATACAGAGTCTAATGAGCCTATTAACAATAGTAGGACAGTAAAAAGGAAGTTCAAGAATAAGTTCGATATTAAGGAAAAAGTTTCCTCGGAAGATAACTGAAGTATAAGGTCAGGCACGGAGATCAGATCTGATAAGGTCGGGGCACTGAGGTCGGACATAAAATGGTCAGGCACGGAGATCAGACCTGATAAGGTCGGACACTGAGGTTGGACATGATCAGGTCGGGCTCGGAGGTCGGACCTGATAAGGTCGGGCGCGAAGGTTGGATAAGATAAGATCAGGCACGGAGGTCGGACATGTGCAGGTCGGCGGAAAGCAGTTTTTGGACAGTTGAGGGAAGTTACAACTGACGAGCGGATATGAAGGGTTGTGACGGTTGACACGGGTTTTAAATAGGTCTGTTCATGATCTAAAGAAACCATCTTCAATCGACATCAAATTCAAAGAATTGCTTGGGGATCACCGTTTTATTTTTCAGTCTGTAGTTTCTATTTTTCCTAGTTTATCTATATATCGTACTGTCTAGAGATTCCTAATCTCAAACATTTATTTTTTCGAATTTTACTTTTTATTGTTAAAAAATTACATCAACAATAATTATAAAAATTATTTATGGGAGCAGGGGAGGAGGAATATTGTCAAACACAAGAATAATAATAATAATTAGCAAAGGGCCTTTGTAGGCCGAATTTCAGCCCAGCTCACAAAATCAGCCCAAACCTATCTTCTATCAAGAAATTGTTTATCATCATGTTGGAGTGAGAGAGACATGGGTTCCTGAGGCGGCCAGTTTTGGGATTGGGATCCTGCCAGTTCCAATCCGATCTCATGGAATTAATTGTTGTGCTCAGGCCCTGGCCTTCAGTCTCCTCCAGTTGCAGCTCAGCTGGGCTGGGAGAGAGCTTACTATCATTCATCTATATGCTTTATTAGTTTAATTGTTCTTCCTCAGAGTTAGATCCTTAGCTTGTCAGCCGGCCAGGCCTTACATATTATAAAGAATACTCTACTGTACTAGTAATAATCTGCCTTACATATTGCTGTCATACATAAGGATTTACCCTGTGGAACGAACGAACGAATGAATAGAGTGGAAAGTGAACAAGATTACTGCCACAATGTGTACATATTAATACTGTTTCGATTGCGTTGTGTGTGTGTGGGACTGGACTGGTCGCCTCGTCTGGGAAGGGATTTTCTTTCCATACAATACAATACAAATATACTACAATACACATAACCCAAAAGAGCATATACAAGTATAACTAACTAAAGACAGCAGCAGCAGCAGTCAAGCCTCCAACCCTAAAAGACGTTGTATAGTTGTGGCCCTACCCTAGCTCGCTCATTCTCTCGACTCCCCAAAAACCCTTCATTCTCAAAAACCTTCCCTCTTCATTTCCCGCGGCCGTATTCTCCACTGCTCCTCTCTCTCTCTCTGCGTTATCTCATACTCAATACTACAAACCAACTACATACAATACCCTCCTCCCCTCCCCTGTTCTTCCTGTATCTCAAGTTCTATTATACGAACCGTGGGTTGTAAGATGCGCCCTAGTCACTATGCACAAGTTGGTGATGTTGGGATGCCCTCCTGCCTCCACCCCATCTATTTTAATCCTTAATCATTCTTCTCTTCCATCTCTCTCCAACGCTGCCCTTCCCTCTCTTCGTTCTTGCAACGGCGCACCAATTGTTCAAAAAAACATGTCTCTATCTCATGCCGTCTTCCGCATGCCTCACTCTCTTCACCATCCAGGGAACCACTTCACCGCAGCTGCTGCTAACGCCCTCCGGCTAGGGAAAATGGCCCCCGGCAGTTTCTCCACTGATAGCGTTGCCACTGGCCGTGTAGTGCCTTTTCGGGCTTGGATAGTTCGCAAGCAGCGTAATTTGGGTGCTTCTTCTTGGGCACCTTACAGAACCTGGTTTTGTACACATGTCGGAGTTGCGGACACGGGTGGTGATGAGTCGTTGTTAGGGGCGGAGGATGAAGCGGAAAATGTAAAAGCGAAGGTGCAGCGGAGGCAGAGGAGTAGTGAATCATCGACGGTAGTGCGGAGTCCGGATTTGTTGACAATACCTGGAGTGGGGCCTAGGAATTTGAGGAAGCTGGTAGAGAAAGGCTTTGAGGGTGTAGCACAGCTCAAACAACTCTATAAGGACAAGGTATGTAAACTGACATTTCATTAGTGTGCCCAATTGTTTACTTGGAATTTTGAAGTGGTGCCTATAAAGTGGTGTTTCAGTGTGCCCTCGTAGTTTCTCACTGAAAGTTTGGCAAAAGTTGGATTAAATATCTTTAGTTCATTGCTGGATTTTGGGTTTTATATGCATACTGAATAAGGTGTTCTGGAAGTTTGACACAAGTACGTCTACATAGGACATTACAGTGTAGCTTACTTTCTATCGTTTAAGTTGGCAGCTTGGACTTCCCCATAAATTGGACACTAGTTTGTTTTCTAAGCTAGTCAATCCTTAGCAGGCATTGTTGTCATGTGGATTTGCTGAACTGAATTCTTGAAAATGTATATTTAATCAAAATTTGTTCTATCTTAAGTTGCCATCCATTTGGATTGCTAGCTAGATGCACTGTCGTCAGTTCAGTTGGAGCCATTCAAACAGATCAATTCGAGTATGGCATTGTTTTGGCCATGATGGAAGATAAATATATTTTATTCACGTTATTCATTGACCTCACTTATGCAAGTTCTGCATTTTCTGTTTTTTATTATAGTTAACTAGAGATATGTCTGTGTTTTGCTCTAAACCCATGCAATGGTGCTGTAGTTTCTCGGACAATCTAGTCAGAAGATGGTGGAGTTTCTACAGAGTTCAGTAGGAATCATACATAAAAATCACGCTGAGAGCATAACTACATATATCAAGGAGAGTGTGGATGAAGAGCTGGAGCAACATGGCCCGAAGACTGCTAATAAGAAACGGATCACTCTTTGTGTTGAAGGAAATATTAGTGTAGGAAAAACCACATTTTTGCGAAGAATAGCTAATGAAACACTTGAGCTTAGAGATCTTGTGGAGATAGTTCCTGAACCCATTGACAAGTGGCAGAATGTTGGTCCAGATCACTTTAACATATTAGATGCATTCTATGCTGAGCCTGAGAGATATGCATATACCTTCCAAAATTACGTCTTTGTTACTAGAGTTATGCAGGAGAGGGAGTCTTCTGGCGGCATCAAGCCTCTCAGGTTGATGGAAAGGAGTATTTTCAGCGATAGGATGGTAAATTTTCTTCTTTTAAATTTTGACATAAGCTTGTATCATCTCTTGACTGTAATTAACCATTTTTCCACCATAACTTATTTACTATACCATATGCTTCTGAGGTATCTATCCATATCCCACCTCTTTCACAAAGTCAGTGGTTTAGGCAACACATTTGGCAGTTGCAATATATATATATATATATATATATATATTCATGTTTTTCAAATGGTTTGAACCTGTGGTGCACATCTAGGGAAAAGTGGCCTGCTTGTAAATCCTACTTTGTAAGCTGTTGGATTAAAAATCTAGGCTTCTGTGTGTGTCTGTATGTGTATAAAAGAGGGGTGCATTTTATCTTTTGTGATTCATTTTTGTGTTTGTTACACTACATAAAGGTGTTTGTGAGAGCTGTTCATGAGGCTAAGTGGATGAATGAGATGGAGATCAGCATCTACGACTCGTGGTTTGATCCGGTTGTTTCAAGTTTGCCTGGTCTTATTCCAGATGGGTTTATCTACCTTAGAGCTAGCCCTGATACTTGCCACAAGCGTATGATGTTGCGTAAGCGAGCAGAGGAGGGTGGAGTCACTCTTGATTATCTCCAAGGCTTGCATGAAAAACATGAAAGCTGGCTTTTTCCCTTCCAAAGCGGGAATCATGGAGTGCTGTCCATGAGCAAGCTACCCTTAGACATTGACTGGTCTTTACATCCCAATATAAGGGATCGTGTATTTTATCTGGATGGTGATCATATGCACTCAAGCATTCGAAAGGTGCCCTGCTCTTTCTATACAATCAGAGATCATCATCCCATTGTTTTTCTACTGATTTTCAATTTTACACTGCTCAGGTTCCTGCTTTGGTCCTCGACTGTGAGCCTGACATTGATTTCACCAGGGACATTGAGGCCAAGCGAGAGTAAGTTACCTGATAATAGATGTGTCCAAGAATGTGTATGATAGTAATGGGTATTTGTTTGCTCTCAGTTATACATTGGAATAACCTCACATTTTATTGCGCTACTGTAATGTAACTGTGTTTGGGGAAATTTATGGTGCATTCTTGCATAATGTGCAGGTATGCTCGCCAAGTGGCAGAGTTCTTCGAATTTGTGAAGAGCAAGAAGGAAATTTCTAGTTTGAATGGTGGAGATGAGAATGGTGCAAAGAGTAATCAGGGGCAGATGTTGCAACTACCACATCATGGGAATTTATGGATGCCTGGCACAAAGGCATTCCCAGATTCATTCATCACTCGAGTCGGTGGATTCTAGACAGACCGAGTCTTTTTTAATGCCACACTAGCTAGCTATTGGTATTCCCATCCTTGGCTTTGCATTGATGTGCTATGTCCATATGTTGAAATAGGGTTAGCATTCTTTTCTATCTTGCATTATCCCCTACCACTTTTAATCTCTATATGTAGAATTGAGTGTAGTTAGTTAGTTGTGTGTGCATGCTCTTTGCCCATGGGAGGTGATCCATCTCCATCCTTAAACTATGGTGACCCGGCAGCCAAGTTTTCTGTATCAGTGTGTGGCTGTCATGTTATGTTATCCTAGTAAAAGATATTTCTGGTGAAATGATAAACTCACTCGTAAGAAACAGGTCATATTGTTTATATTAGCATCTGATCTCCCTGCAAAACCATCCATTTCCTATTTATTCATTTGAATTAAAATCGTAACGGCACATACTCTGTTTCACACACTCTCATACACGGTTAGATAACTGATAAGCCATGGTTCTGAATTCTGATGGGCCGGCCGCATTTCAGTTTCGTTAAGTAGATGTACACTGATTGGGCCGATCGCCCATTGATGGGAGCCCAATAAGAAGAGTGAGGAATAATAGCAAGTAACCTACAATTACAACTACAATTACAAAGCGACCTGTCCTCTCCCTCCGCCTTCGGACTCGATTCTTCCTTCTCGCTATTTCAGTTTCTTTCTTGGCTTGGTTTTTTACAAGTTGTTTCCGACGCTGCTTGCTTGCTTTTGTTTCCAGGTCAGGTCGTGTTGTGGCGATGAACACCGGAATGAGGTCATGCGCTTCCAAGCTACTCGCTTCTGCTGGCTCGATTTCTTCCAAATCAGGTCTGTCTTTACTTGCTCGATCAGAACTGCTTGCGTTTTTTGGGGATCTCTTTTATCTTTTTGTTTACATTTCCTCTCTTTATCAATATCATGGATCTTAATTCAAATCTTGAAGATCAGTGATAGATTGATCTGGGTTATCCGTTTATACCCCGCACCCTCATTTTTTCCCTAAACAAATCGTCTTAATTCCATTTCGAGTGAATACGTTAGCATGAAATTTATCCCTGATAGGGTGGTTGTTAATTCTAATGATATCGGTGTTTATTCGAGACCATGGAGATGCGGAGGTTCCTAATGATACCTCCCGTATGGCTGATTTGGCGGGGTCGCGTGTTCTACGGGCAGCGCTAAATCCAACAGCACCACCCAAAATTTTAGATGTTTTGGTCCGTTTTGATGCACAAACAAGCAATAATAATATGAAGGTTCAAAATCTTCTTTCAATCAAAAGTTTGAGTGTCTTGCATTATTTGAAAGTTGAATCCTTGTGAACCTGGCAGCAGTGACAAAAGGATTATCCAGTTTGTTTACATTGATTTTCAACCCTTAATTCTTCAAATTCCCCAACAAGGAGCACTTCCGTTTACTGAAATAGCTGAGCCAGGAACTATACACAATAGGCCATAGCTGGAAAGAAATTCCCCTCATTTAGAATTCTCTTGATCTTGTTTCCCATCATTTGACAGCTAATTTTCTTTACGTAGGAATCGTTTGCTTGGAAGTTTGAATTGCATGCTGTGTTTATTTTGCTACACGTAATACAATATTTGGATTCAATTAATAGTTAGTGTAGAATAGATCTTTTATTTTGTAGTTTTCTTTGGAATGATTGCTTGTGAGAGCAGATGGAAGGAACACCCGTAAAACTTGTGCATTTTGAATTGTGATTTTATGCATTGAATTGTAGGCATTGTATTTGTGTTGCACATTTCATGCGTGTGTTTATCTGTATGCTGAAGAAATGTTAACGAGTTGTGCTTGAGGAAAGGATTAGAGAAGGCTTGAAACACGAAAATGAGCTTGACGCCTGATTTGGAGATGTTGCTTTTAAAGCCATTTTCTTTTTCACATTTGAACAGTTACTATGTCTGTATAGGTAAATGTCAGAGACCTCAGTAAAAGTAATGTAACTGCTGGCATCAATCTTGGATTTGAATGCTTGATCGTTGTAAAATGATGTACAATGCATTAAAATTGTTACTTGTAGAATCTATCAAATAATCAAAATGACACTGGGATGCTATTTTCAATTCACTTAAGTAGATTTGTGTCTCTATTCACTTGTGACAGCTTGCTAAATCTTTATGTGACCAGTACTTGAAGTTATAATTTGAAGCTGGGGTGCTGTTCAAAATAATGATAATTCCAGCCTTGGGTCGATGTCTTTAAACATTTGATTCACAGAAAAAGTGGAATTGTTTACAGTGAACAGGAGCATTCACTCAACCAGTGTAAAGAAGATGGGAGGAGGACATGGGCATGACGAGCCCTACTACCTTCATGCAAAGCACATGTACAACTTGGACAGGATGACAAATCGAAAGCTAAAAATGAGTCTTGGTGTCTTTTCAGCATTCAGCATTGGTGTTGGAGTCCCCATCTTTGCAGTCATCTTTCAGCAGAAGAAGACTGCCTCAGGATGAGATATTTTTGATAACTTTTTCACTGTAATAACAGAGAGCGCATGCATTCTTCTTTTTCTATAATAAGATTGCCTGTTTGGAATGGTAGGGTAGATTGAAGCTGAGAATGTTATGTTTCAAAAGAAAATTGTGTGTTGTGTTTGGACTCGCTCTGTTGCCATCTTTCTGAGCTTGATAATAGATTCTTTGTATAATTAAACTATCCGACTGATGTTTTTTTTTTTTATTGTCAACTGGGCAGCAGCAAATGCTAAATGCCAGCTCCTGGACAATCAACAGATTGCTGCTGCTTCCCCCGGTTAACTGCTATGCAGTATCCATTGCCTTTACATTCTTTTTCCCCACAACTGTTCTTCACAGTTTTGGAAGCCTGATTAATAGCTGCTGCTAGCTAGTGGACAGTTGGAAATATTTTTTTATGTAAAGTTGTCATGGCAGTGGTCGCTAAAATGTGAATTTATTGCATCTTCTTTCTTCACTGCACTGCAGAATCAATCAGATAAGCCCAACACTAAGGCATTCTTGAAGAAAGTAAGTCGGTGGAAAATTGTATGGCAAGTTGTGAATCATGTGGGCGATTAGAAAAATATGATTGATTCCATTCCATTCCATTCCCCGCCATATGTGGATGTGGTAGTGATTGAACCCATTGGGAATGGCTGACTGGTGAGGCCCTACTTACTCACTATCATCATCATGATATTTTATTGGTTGGACTTGGACTGGATTGTACTCTACTGGGCATTCATATCCCCATCCATCCATCCTTCCATCCCCGCACTCACCATCATAACCATTTTCCTTGCCCTGCCCGTACCTGACCTGACCTTCAGACTCCAACCGATATCATATGATCTCCTACATTTATGAGGCACCCTCAATATCTTATTCAAAATGCCCTTTCTTTCTTTTGGTAATTGCTTCAAATATAAGAGTACGTGAAATAGAAACTTCTCAACCAGCGTCCTCCTTTTTACTTGCATGCCATGCCATCTATTAAAGTAAAGAAAATGGGTCAGAAAGGTTCCCTAAGAGATACAAGTGAAGAAGTACAAGTGAGTTTTAATGAGTAAAGGCTGGTTAATGATTAGAATATCTACTAATAGATGGATAGATAGATTATGGAGGGGGGTGTGCAGTGATGCCAAATATCAGCCTTGCTGAATATTCATCAAATCCCTGCATTTCCATTCTTGAAGCAAAATTTGATAGATGATAATAATAATAATTAGTGGCCTGGCAGGAGGGAGGGAATCCAATACTTTGGTCCTGCCTGCCATTTAAGTAGAGAGTACCTATGGGGAATGAAAATGCAGTAGCATGCTTTCCTCTAATTAGAGACGGCCGGACCGGACCGATTCCTCTTTAATTCCCCTCCCCTCTATCTTCATGTGCACACTCCTCAATTATTGCACTCTTCACAAATTACCTTTTCTACTTAAAAAATAATAATAAAATAAAACATAGATAAAACGACAGATGAGAAGACCTGTTTCTCTCCACCCACTTGCATCTGCATTTCTGGCTTCGGTGGTGTATGTATCTTGAGTTTGTGCTTCCAAAACACATTGTGAAATCTGGCAAGAATCACAACTTGTATTGTATTTCTTTTGGAATCATCCCAAGGAGGAACAAGCTTGTCCTGTTTCTGATTCCCACTCATTTTTAAGGGAAATATGGCCCAGCATCTCTCTCTCTCTCTCTCTACACATAATCCCAAGGCAATATTCCGGGTCTGTTACACTAAATTTCCAGGTTTAGCCAATCCCATCTAGAGCACCAATGTATAACAAAAAAAAGTGTCGGCATGAATGGCATCCATCCACAATGTTTCAGATAAGCTAAACAATAGTAAAACTTTTCTTATCCTTCCAGCCCATAAAAGTACACGTCAGTAAAGGTGAAAAGGACACTCACCTCTAGTAGTCTAGTAGTCCCTACTCACTCTGGAGAAAAGTCAATCAACTATAGCAGCAGACTCTTCTCCAACCAGTTGCTCTCTCCATCTCACCACATACTTTTCTGCACAATGCACAGAATGAATGAATGAAGAAAATGCAGTGACCACTATTAAACAAGATTGAGAGAGGATGCATTACAGCTCACTAGTCACAACCCATACTCTCACACTTACCAAGAATCGATCAATTTTCGCCTGAAACTAATAATCTGCAGCAAAACGGGCAAAAGATTCATATCGCTGTAACACACCCCATTCTAATTTCTTTCCGCTTTGAAGGCAACAATAGTACTCCGCTAACTGTATGATCCCCAAAATGATGATAAGACCGACGAATTATTTGAGAGATCCAATCCTCTTTCTTTGAAAGATAGGTAGCTGTAATGTAATCATGACAGTTGAAATATGGAATTGAACTTGACAGCAACAGATACGATTAAATTATGTATGCACATAATTGGAAATTTTAACCTGGTTTTCAGAAAAGATTGATGGATAAGAATAGTACTGCAATCATTGATCCAAGAAATTAAATCCCAGAATAATACAGAAAGTTTGTGCAAACTTGAATATTTTATAAGGAATCATCTTTAGGGTTTTCATCGCCGCTGTCGCTGCGCTGGGACTGGGGCTGACTCTGGTGGTGTTGATGCTCCAAATTCATGCCCAAGTCAATCCTACTGTGGCCACTATTGTATGCATTGATTGAAGCCAGCATTCCCATGTTTGTTTCCGTAACGCCTAAGCCCGGCTGTGGCTGTGGCTGCTGCAGCACCATTGATCCCGCTGCTAGCTGAACGGGGTTGAAACGCCCTGCTCCAGGGAACTCGAACCCGCCAATTCTTTGTATAGAAGATGCCTTGTACGGCCACTCTTGCTGTCCTACTGGCGCCGTGGCGGCGCCGCCTCCGGTAACCGGAAGCATCCAGAAGGCGTTCCCAACGTTTGCAGCGGCAGGGGCCACAGCCCACATAGCGGGAGCCGGTATAAAATTCGAGGGCTGAGAAGATCCGGATTTAGGGTCTGATCCCGATTCTTGGTCGTGAGTTGGCTTAGGCGAGGTTGCACCGCTTGTATCCTCTCTGAAGCGTTTCTTGATGAAATTCTCATCGGGGTCTTGGGCGCCGAAAGAGGAATTGGAGGTGAGCTGATGGTGGTGGAAGCCCAGCATGCCGCCGGGGAAGAGAGGGGCGGATTTGGAGGGTGGAGCGGAGATGGTGGTGCCGCTCCTGCGCAAGGAGACGTTGAGGGTGGAGAAGTTGGCTGGAATAGTGCCTGTGCCGGTGGCGGCTAGGATGGCGGGTTCGGATTGGTGTAGCAACCACTCAATGGTTTCGCCGTCGGACTTGTGGCCCAATTCTCTTGTAAGCTGAAAGACGCGGGCGGCGCATAAGGCGGGCATGCGTATGCGCCGCCCTCGGCCGTCCACCTTGGTGTGGCGATCTTTGGAGGGTTTCTTTGCCGTCGCCACTTTGTTATTATTAAGGTTATGGTTGTGGTGGTTGTTGCTGGCGTCATCGTTGTTGTTGGCGTTGGCGTTAGAGGAGGATGGAGAGGGAGAGGAAGAAGAGGAGTGGGCTAGGGTTCTGGAGATGGAGATGGAGCCCATGAAGGGGCCGTGCAGGGAAGGTGGGGCTGGGGCTGGGGCTGAACCGGTTTCGGGTTGACTTTGGTGGTGAAGGCGGTGGCGTGGGGAGGCGAGTTGCAGGGAGGAGGCTGCAGCGGCGGCGGATGCTTCATGGTGATCTGAGTTGCCAGTGCCATTAGTACTAGTATTAGTAATAGTATTTCCTCCTCCGGGATTCTTGGTATGTGCGGACTCCATAAATTCCATGATAAGTGGATGAAGGATGAGGTGGAGTTTGTTTGTGGTTAGTTAATTAGTTGTTGGGGAGGGAAGTTGAAGTTGAAGAGAGTCTTCTTCTTCTTCTTCTTATTGGGCAGTAGAAGAAGTAGTAGCAGCAGGCAGCAAACATTGTCCCAACCAATTCGCCAAGATTGCAGAGAGCGGAGAAGAAAAGTATTATGTATGTATGATGTTGATCTCTTTTCTTTTCTTTTGGAAAGAAAAAAAAAAAGAAAAGAAAAGGAGCCAAGCAAGGAAGAAGTTAGGACCTTGTGTTGTGCTGTACTGTGGTGTGTGAGTATTTTGAGCAAGTGGGAATAGGTGGCTTCTCTCTCTCTCTCTATATATCTCCTTCTCTTTGCCGTTGACTGGTGTGAGTCTGAGTCTGAGTCTGAGTGAGGCTGTGGTGGTACTAGTGCTGATACTAGTATCAATCAATCAATCAAAATTCTAAACACAAGAATCAAATCAAATCAAATCGGTGAGATGGGGTGGCAGCTGATGGAGTCTTGCTTGCTCGCTCGCTGGCTGAAGACAAATAATAGTACGACTATAATAATAATATAAGAGAGGAAGAAGGCAGGTCCTAAGTTGTTCCGGAATTAAATTAAAGAAACGTATTTTTGTTGGCAATCATTGACCATCCATCTCATGAATTACTCCAATATCATCTACCCATCTCCTCCGAGCCACTTTCAAAGTGATTCATGACTCTATTATGAGTCAGTCTTACTCTGCATAAATGATGATTGAAGTAACAGTAACTTGATGAAGAAAAAGATCAAGTTAGAGAGACACAGAGGAGAGGAGGTGGTGTGCGCATAGGTATCTAAGAGAGAAAATTTGAACCAAGAAAACAGGAATGGAAAATGTGGTGGGTTCTTCCAATTCGCTCGCTAAATTAAATGTCGGCTGTTTGTATTGGGGTATTGATTCACCGCTCTCAAATAATAATGGAGTGAGTGAATCAACTGCAACTGCCTGCTGGTTATGGTTATGCGAATGCGTGCGAGCAACAGGACAAGACAAGCAAGCATACATACAATACAATACACTACTCTACTGTATTAGCTCCAGTGTATGTGTGTAATAAACTTAAAACAAATAACCTGCAAGTTATGATATGATGTGAGAATCCCCCCTCATTCACACACACACACACACACTTGCATCTTTTATTACTATTATTATTTGTTTCCAAGTGACAATGAGATGTCACTTTCAAGTCTCACCAGTCCATGTATGTAATAAGGAGTATTATATTCAAGCAGCATGCCTCACGTTCCCACACACCAACCTTTCCCTCCTACCTTTCCTATATATATATATATATTTATATACTAACACGTTTGTATGCATATGTATCAGTCTTGCTTTAAGCCCCCTCACCTACCCCATCACAGCCACGTAATAATATTCATTGCAGTAACCTCAGATTCTTGGTTAACTCGGTAAAAAATAAAAATACTATCTTTAAACAAAAATAAAAATAAAAATTGCCTTTTTTTTTTTTTTTTAGTATTTATTATTGCAAAGGGAAAGATTAGAGTCTTTACCATTACCAGACAGACAGGCAGGCATTAATATACATACAAGAAATAGAAAGGAATGATCAAACTACAGAGCTGGTACTGTCTCGAGGGTTTTTGCAAGCAAAACAATTTGGAGTTTTCACATTTTGCTCGAATTACATTTCATGTCATTCAGCAAGTCCACGACGACGACCGCTTCATAACGGGCTTCATCTGCTTGTCCTCCTCCAGAGAGATCATCCCCAAATGCGAGGGATCCTCCAACATCATCTTCGCCACCAGATACCCCGCGATGGACCAAGTCTGGTATTTTCTAGCTTGCTTCCCTATGTATCTTCCCAGCTTCCCGTCGTAATATTCAGGCCACCCATCCTTCAGCAATCGGCTCTCTGCAAGATCGATGGCCCGTCTTGCAATTTGCGGGCGCCCCGTCTTGATGCACGCAGCTGTAAGCAACCATAGAAGGACTGGAACCACATGCAAAACAATGTCATGTCACAACATACAAGAACATCACAGAGTATAAAAGGCAATGAAAAGAACCTGGCCAAGATCCTCCATTGTGATAACTCCATCTCGTATTCTTCGGATCACAGCCTGTCACGATTCGCCACTCGTGACTTTCAATAGCAGGATAAGCTATCTTCAGAGGCATTTCCCCGACCAGCTCCTCCCACCTTTCTTCAATAAGGTCCATAATAGCAGAAGCTTGCTCTGGAGTGGCAAGAGAACACAATATTGCAACACAGTTACCCAAGGCAAACCATCTAAAGTCCATCCTTGCCGGACTAACATTTCCAATAAAATAGCCACCGCGCATGGGCATGAAATCAAACACCCACTCAGGGATTGAGTCAGGAATAACATTAAACTTATTAACAGCCGTATGAGAGTATTCTTCAGTTTTGTAGCGATATATGTCGTTCAATTGTTGAAAATCAAGCCAAAAGTAGCTTCTCATGTGATAACTCAAGGCATGCAAACGCTTCACAATCCTCTCGATGAATTCTTTGCCTTCTGCATCATGCTTTAACATTGCCAGTGCACATCTCAATGCCATAAAGAAGAGTGCTTGAATCTCGATTGGGTACCCATATATTCCCTGTCAAATAAAAGTAGTTTTCAAGATTTGAATTTTTGTATTGACGAATGGAACAAGAGCATTGTGCTTGAGGAGAGCTTGAAGGTCACTTACCATTCTTCGATCAATCATTGAACAACCATCAGCACAGAGCAATGTCGGAAATGTGTCAAAACCCTCCGACAGACACAAGGCCAGTATAAGTCTCATTCCCTTTTGGCAGTCTGGTGTTTCTGCCAGAGACAAGTCTCCAGTAGACTTTGTGTATGCTCGGAGCAGAATTATCCACCAGAAGCCAGAATCAACCGGAGCTACCCTTCCAATTGCAGTCTCACCAAAATCTGCCACTATGGTATCTGTCTTGCGAACTGGATCATGAAGAACTTTGAAACTAGCTGGCATAACACCCTCCCCGAGTTTGAATCTATCAATTCTTTTTTCCCATCCTTGAAGATGAAGTGTCTTCAGTAAGAAGTTTTTAACTATTTCTGGCTCACCATTCATTAAGAAAGCCAGTGCACTTGGCACAAAATCACGAACAAAAACCTGCAATGATTGTAAGCTATTTACACTCTGAAAAGCCCACTCTTTAGAAGCAATAGGTTATACCGTGACCCATTCTTCTGATAGGTTTTGGTGCTAAAGTTCAAATTTTGACCTAATCATAAAACTACTGCAATGTAAACTAAAGTCAACCATCAATCGGTAGCAAAATTTGAATTGAATGCTTGATTGCAGAAAGCAGATTTAATGGCAGAAAGACCATCTGTTTACCTGATCATAATTTAAGACCTCCTCTGATGAGTGATCAATAGCAGCAATTGTCCCGACTGGTTGGCCCCGAAAGTACACAAGGGACTGTCGGAGGGCTTCCCAAGCATCGGCAACAATTGGATGTGGCTCAAAAGAATTCCGAGCAGAAGACACAGGGGTGTTCAAAGCAGACCTCCCAGGAGAATACGTGAACTCATTATTATCCAAAACTCTAGACAAGCCAACTGACAATTCACTAAGAGATCTCTCATCAAATGATCTCTGCCTCTCTATGTTGATTCTGGGCTTCTCAAGTAGCTTTGTGAGATCAAAGTCGTCCATTTCAGAAATAGAGCAGTGGGAACTCACATTTTTAAGTCCTGTCTCTTTTGTACCGTCCATTCCTCCTTTCACACAATCAGACATAACCTTAACACCGTCCATAATACTCTGCTCCTGTGTTCAACTGCACAACCAAAATTCATCAGACACAAATGCACGCCACAGGTACTCTTGCATATGTTCTTACTCCTAAAAATCCCAATCAGCACAGAATATACATAGTCTTAATCTGTGTAATGCAAAAAGAAAGAAAATAGTTGAAAGAAAGGGAAACTTTGCACAAAAATCAAGTTCCAAAAACCAAAATAGGAAATGTAAATCACAAATAGCACACCACAGAAGGTTACAGAAATCTTTGCTTGTTGGCAACCAAGTCACATTCTCGTCCACTTTTTAAGACCGTTATACATCAAACAAGATTTATGGCAAGGTCGATAATTTTGACGGCAGTTAAAACGTGATAAATGGAAATAGAAGGAGAGGGAGCATAAAGGTGGATTCACACTGCTACTGGGTCAATAAATACGATTGGTCCTGTTAAATATCTCAGCTCGGTCGACCTCAAAAAAGTGGAATATAAAAGCTAAGCGTATTCAGGAGACTGTATCTGAGAAAACCTAAAATCTCACCTACTCCACAGAAAATAGAAAATTGACGAAAGAATATCTATCTTTTCGAAAAGGGAAAATTAAAAGACAAGAATCAAGTACTCAGGAGGTGAAAGATCGCTTCTTTAGACCCCACCACCATCCCCCGATAGAAGGCTGAAAAATTAGAGAATGTTTGCAAGCTGAAATAACAAGAAAGAACCCACATTATTAGAATGCAAAAGCCACAACGGGGTGGGTTTTGCAAGATCCCTTAACCGTAGCCCAAGAGAGGCGGATACAGACAGACACATAAGTTTCAAATGATGCTGATGGGTGCAGTGTAAATGTAAGAGCCATACAAATAATCAGTATTCAAAAAGAGTCAACACACGCAGAAAGCTTCGATCAGCCAAAGGCAGAGCAGATCTATAGTTTAAAGATAAATCCAGATACAGAGAGAGAGAGAGAGAGAGCTAGAAAGAACAGACCTTGAAGATATATACCCGCAGGGAGAAGATAAGGAATTAATATTCCGGCGAAAGATTGCCGGACGGAAAAACAACAGAGAAGCGCCTGCGCCGGAAAATTGGAGAAAGAAGGAAAGAGAATCATGTTGGCGGAGCACAAATTTATAGAGAGAGAGCAAGGAAGGGAAGGACCCAACCAACTGGACGGAGGGACAGTCAAAAAGAGGAAACGATGCGTGAGAGAGAAAAGATGAAATAAATAAATACATAAATAAATAAAGAAAGCGGCCGAAAAAATATCCAAATAAAAAAGTCAGTCGTCCTCTTCTTTGTCTTGTTTGTTCCAAAGTGGTCTTTCCTCGCCCACCAACCAAACCATGTTCCTTTTAATCTCCCACCATCAATGACCCAAACCCAGACCCAAGGAATACTACATGAACTGTACTCAACCCAATCCTAATCTATTGACTCAAGAATTTGACAATCAAATTCAAAGGTAGGGTGCCTGCCACCTCAGCAGAGCAGACGATGATAATAATGTAATGGCTCTCCTTGAGACGAAATTCTTAATATAAGAATGGTGTACCTGCGGGCGATATCTATTAATAATGCATATTCTTATCTCCGGCGATTAATTGGAGAAAAAAATATATATATAGAGTAAAGAGGGTTGCATATTTGAGGTGGGGTGGGTGAGTGGGTGTTTCCAAGTAATCTGACGAAATCTTATTTGCTGCAAATTGGCGACTGTCGTGCAAAAGCGTGTCCGGTAGGGTAAAAGAAAAGGGGAGCAATTGGGTGAACATGTGGTGAGTAAATTATTTAAATCCCAGGGCACGTTGGCACGACACTGCTTCTGTAACGCAACAAACATTGACCCAACTGCACTGCAGCCAGAGCAAGCAAGTAGGTAGTTACGGCAAAACTGAACACCACCTTCGCATTAATTAAAACTGTTAAAAGAAAATGATTAATAAGAAGAAACAAACGAACAAACTGTATCCTTCTTCTTCTTCTTCTTCTTGGTAGGATTGTTCCCTCCCAATTAAGTTAAGCGTAACAACTAACAACCTCTCAACCGAAGAGAAGTCAAACCATAATTCCCAGTATTCGACACGACAGGCATGCATCATCAGCTACGTACAGGCAGGGAGGGAGGGTACCTGCATCCATCACTGCCCATATTCATATATATGCTTGCTTTGTGTTCAATTAAATGTTCATATTACTATTATTAATTAAATGATCTTAATTGGTCAACATACATTTGTGTAATACTAATGTCGAGAGAGAGAGAGAGAGCCCAAATGAGTAAGTACTGTTGATGGCGTGCCCTGCTAGCGCTGTGTCTATACGGGGTGGGGTGCACCTGCATCAGTCATCAATCAATTGCAGAAGATCCACAGCCTAAGTTTCATTTGTCTATTCCTGGCTGTATATACGTATATGTATATGTATACGGTGATGATGGCGATGATGTATCCATCGCGATGGAAGTGGAACACGAGTTTGTTGTGTGTTTTTTTGTATATGAGACGAGATGAGATGAGAGGTTTAGGTAAGAATTGAATTGATGTTTCTTTGGCCGATTCATGTCTGTATTCAACAAATTAATTAAGGCTGCCTGACAACCCAGCGGTGCAACCTATGTATGTATGTATGTATGTATGTATTATTAACTCTCTCTCTCTCTCTCTCTGGGGCCACTTACGCTGCAAAATAAATAAATAAACAAATAAATAGTGTATGTATGCCTATGCCTATGAACGCTGCAGGGGAGTGAGTGGTCGTGGGACTGGCGGATTCATCTAAACAAATACTAATTATTATTATTGACCTCCAAATTGGCTAGCTTAGCTACTATCTCAACTCATGCTGCATCAATCATATGGAGTTTAATTAATTATAGATCCATGTAAATAAATTTAATGTATATGGTTAGACTTAACCATCCAACTAACCCACCAACCCATACCACTCACACTCACCTAAGGGTTTGGTAGCCTGGCTGGCTGGAATTTGCTATCATCTACGGTATATTACAATTTACAATACAACATTGATGATGGATGGATGGATAGTTAAAAGTGGATCTGTGAAAAGTGCTTTCGACTAAAACAAATGTTATTTATAAATTTCTGAATTTTAAAATTGATCGTCATTACGCACGGCTGGCTCGTATGGTAGATATTCTATTAATTATATATATATATATATATTTGTGTGTGTAATGTGTGATCGTCATGATTCACGAGTTGTCTGTCTGTGTGTGTATCTATTTATATTTATAATGTCACACGGAGAGACAGCGACTTTATTTATTCTTTGTTATTAGGAATAATTTGCACCAGTTTTGATTTGATTAAATTAGGTGGATGATAGTGAAGGAGAGGGCGCCTGAAATATCATAAATCAATCCTTGTAAAATCTAAATGTAATGCAAGATTGGATTGGATTGGATTGTATAGATTTCATTCTCATTAGGAAGGGAGCATTCCAATTCCAAGAGAACCCAAATAATTAATGAGCTCAGAGTAAACACTAACTGTAACTGTCTGTAAGAATATGACATATGGAGATTGGAGGGAGAGAAAAGCAGGTTAGTCTGTTGGAATACGTTTTCATTGATCTTATCCAGAAGAAGCAAGGCGAGGTGGGCGTATGACCACACAAAGAAAAAAGGAGACAGCAATGGAAGGCCCATCCATCCATCCATCCATCCAACTCTATTTCACTAAAATAGTACTACTAGTATCGAGTAAAGGTCATTAAAATCAGAGACTCTATACAAGAATACGACACCAGAGAGGGAATATTGTAGTAATGAAGGTGGCCATTGCATAGCCTATAAACAAACATACAAAACTTACCAAATCAAGATTCTTTCTTCTGTTCTGTTCTTCAAAATTCAATTATGATGATCAGGCTGTGAATATGGGAGACATAAATACTTGGTCGTATAACCAACAGGAATAATAATTCCTTCCCTCCCTCGGCTCCATCACATCGACATCCTCACTATCATGTATGTAGAGTTTACTACAGTCAATTAATAACGTTTGCAACTCTAGATTCTTTGCCGGCAGCACCCAAAATTGCTCTCTCAACTCAACAATATCATCATATCATATCATATCCAAATGCTGGCAAACGCCTCTTCCTGAGCCCTTTTCTTGCTTAGTTCTATACTCCACCCACCAGCTCTCCCTGCCTTCTCTGCTCTCATTTTCATAGTTTCTTCATCTTCATATTCATGCCCTAACATGTCTGGCCCGGACCCAAGAGGAATTGGCTGAGGACCTACCCCAACTGGACGTGGCTGAGTAATTCCAGCCCCTGCAATTGCCGGTGCATACTGCCCCTGAGCAACACTGCTAGTACCCGCTTGGGAGCTTGAGGACTGCATTCCAGAAGAAAATATGCAAGGAAGCTCAATAAGATGAAATCCACTGAGTGCGAGACCAAACAGAATATATACACTCATATCATTGTAGCTCAAAGTCAAAACATGCCATCTGCATCAATGAGCTTAATCGACTTTCACAATTTCTTTCTCGTCAGGTAAAGTGAACATATACATTATATTTTAATGCTCACAAATTCACAAACAGGTTTCAGACATCCAAATCACTGCACTATCCGTTTATGGAAGACATGATTCTTTCTTTACTGTTAAAAATTTTTATTTGAATTTTTCAATGTTGGAACTAAGAGTGTCAGCAACAATGTGCCTTTGTATTGTTATATTTGTTAGATACAGAGAAACAGTTCTCTCTCTCTCTCTCTCTCTCTCTCCCCTACAGGTTGCATATGAGTCGGTTCATGCCATAACTATCTAGTCTTGTACCATTAAAAGGTCCTTACAACCGTCCAAAGTAAGGATATTTCAGTTCAAGGGCATAAACCGCTGATTTTTCATGTTTTGTTATAAAACAACAGGTAGTGTAACTTCCATCAGACTTGTAAAGCAACACATTAGCTGATAACCAATGTTCAGTAGTTCACAAGACAGAGCTAGAGAGACGTGCACTCAATAAAGATAAGGAGAATGGAGGCATGTAAAACTACTATAAATTCAATAAAGAAAGATAACAAGTACAATATAGAATTTCTTAAAACGAAATGATCAACTTACAGGATCAACACCCGTCTGAGGAAGTTGTCCTTTGCTTGCTGCCAAAGCAGCTGCATATTCCTCAGCCTATTTGACCAAGAAACACCATGGATGTGATGGAAACATGAAATACCAGGTCAGGTATGATAATATTTAGCACAGAACGACAGTTGTGTTCGGTTCTTTATGAGAGGAAATAGCAAACCTTGCGAGCTTGAGCAATCATGATTTGTTCAGCATTCTCTTTCTGGTACTGAGCAATTCTTGCTTCAATAGCAAGGACATCTATTCCTTCAACTAAATTCACGGCTGTATGCAAACACCAAATATTTATCTAAAGCCAATATACGAAAATGCATACCACATAAGAAAGTACTTACTCATGTCCTCGACTTCTTCCAAGTAGTCATTGTATTCCCTCAAGGATGGGAAATCCTCCTCTCTTTTATTAAATCTGTAAATTCAAGAAGCTAGGCGTAATAGCCTTCATCCAATATAAAGGCGTGAGAAGGACAAGAACTGAGACATATGACTGGGGTGTGGGCAAGGAAGTTCCAAATATTATTCCCCCAACATATTATTATTAAAAATTTTAAGGAAAAAGAATACTTTAACTGGAGCTTACATGCTTCTTATGAAGGTTGCTCATTAGATTCTTGGGAAATTCATCAATATAATTTCTCAAACTTTGATGCGTATGCTCCACAAAATTGATTTCTAAGCTTTCATTAACACATCTTAGATCAGAAACTCTAAAAAGAAATTGACACCCAAACTCTCAAAGTGTACACATTCTCATCACAAATCATCAGATAGCTTTTCCCTAAGTCAAATTAACCCCAATTTGTTTGCAGGAAATCAAAATATATAACCAAACTAAAGAAAGAGAGAAGTATAGAAAAAAAATAATGAAGACCAATTAAAGGGCGAAAGCTAGCATTCAGTTGATCTATTAAATTAGGCAACCCAATTAATAGAGAAGGAAATGAAGTTTCAACATTTTCAAGAGAAGCCAACATATGCAGGAACTTGAAGGTCATAGACCGTGCGTACATGTTTGCAATTCGCTTCCGAATGGCCATTTCTTTGGCAAAAGAATTAGTTCCAGAGGCCAACACCATCTTTATTGCACCAAGGGAAATGCTGTCGTCTTCCCGAGGGAAACTAGGCTACCACATTAGGACGGCAGTAGAGATTTATTTAAATTTTTTCTTCCTGCCAAAAAAAAAAAAGGAAGAGGAAAACCTTAATAAGGATGTTATATTTATAAATGCATGACTGTTAGAGCGATTAACGAGCCGAACCGAATAGAATTTTAGGTATTTGTGTTCGTTTGTTAAGCTTAACGAACAAGGCAGCTCGTTCATCTTATTCGAGCTCGGCTTGTTAAAAAATTTATCTATTTGAGCTCGTGTTCATATTCAACTCGATTAAACTCGTTCGAGCTTGCTTGTCTGAATTTTTTCTTTATTAAAACAAGCAAAAATTATTATTAAAATCAAAATAAAAAATCACACCATCTCATAACAAAATAAATTACAAATCACCTTTAAGATCGCATACAACCTCCAAAAATCACATGCAAAATAGCATAATTATACCGCCAAACTACAGACTACAAACATCTTAAACAATCAACAACTTCTCCCAATAAAATTGAACAAATAAAACCTTCACTAACGCAACATAAATCTTCAAAACATAATATAAATCATCAAATAAACCTTCACCAACTCAAATTTGATCCAACATAAAATAAAAACCCTTCATCCAACATAAAGTTAAAGAGAATTACTAATTGTCAATGTATGAAAAGAAAATGAAAATATAATCTATTCAAAACAAGAAGTCAAGACACACTATCCCACCAAGAATGCATCAAAGGATCACATTTTTAATGCCGAAAATCTGCAAATATTAAAAGTATATACATATGGTATCTGTATACCAAAATATTAATTAAATACAACTAGAGATCACAAGAAGAAAGTAAGTACCCAGAATAAGCTACCAAACCAATAATTTCATCAAAGGATTACACCTTTAGTCTTGAAAATCTGTAAATATAAATAGTATATACATATATTAGTATCTGTATATCTAAATATATATAAATACAACTATAGCTCAAGAGAAGAATGTAAATACTAAAAATAAACTACCAAACCATCATAGAAGGGTTATGCCCTCAGCCTTAAAAATCTGCAAAAATAATGATTTCAAATATCAATATATGTAAAATAAAAGTAAGTGGCTAAACTAGATACAACTATGAAATACAAATCTTAAAATTTTGATTCAATCTCACAATTAACAAATAAGATTCCCATCAAACTAATCAAATGATAACCATTGTAGGAACCGTAGATGAACCTTGTTGGATTGGTGTCGAGACATGGCTACAATTACAAAGTAAATAATATTAGACAAACAATATAATTTCTTTGTTTTCATTCATATTTTATTAACATAGAAATTTGAACAAAAATCTACAACATAGACGGACGACCATTATGCCATTTTCTGAACAAAATATAAATATATTTGCACCAACCATGGATACGCTACCCCGACCACGATTTTGGGTTTTAATCGCCAAAGAACTCGCCAATCGCATTGAGATCCCGTTGGGGAAGTAAAAAACTACATCCTACGAGTGCTTTAAGAGAATGTAAATCACTTATTGGAGGTGTTAACCTCCATAAATTTAACAACATGGAACACTATAAGACTGAAGCCTAACGAGTCGAGAACTTTCAATACAAAAATCTCAACGCTTTAAATGAAAATAAGGAAAACATACCGGAAAATTCGACGCCCGGTCGGGTGTTGGACGCCGCGCGGTTGAGGAAGAGGGCGGCGTCGGAGTCGGGGTGAGGCCGTGAGGGAGAGAAGCGGCTCGAGTAAATTAGGTTTCAAATTTGGCTGTGTTTGTTCGTGCGATTTTCACATTATTTTACTGTGCGTTCACCATTCGAAAACCAAACCTACAAATCCTACCCCACCACTACCGCAGAGGAAGAATCAGAAGGGGAAAAAAACAAAGAGAAGTAAAGAAAACGAACTCACCGATGTTCCAGCGGGCGGCGGAGGCACAACGTAGAAGAAGAAAGAGGGAAGGAGAAGGACAGAAGAGGATGCGAAGAAGAAAGAAAGAAAGGGAAAGCCCAATTCACTAATTAAATGGGCCGATGCTGAATCAAGTTGGGCTGACTGTAACATTTCAATACTTTTGAATAATAATAATAATATTAGTAATGACAAGGAATGATTGAATTTTGAAAGCATATATATTATTGGAAGAATGATGTACGTGTGAATGTTGAATGGACACAATTACTTATATTAAATGAGTGGGGATGACAAGACAAGGTAGCATTCTAAATTGAATGTTGGATCTGAAATAAAATCATCTTGTTTAGAGAATGAATGATACATAATACTAATAATACTTTCTTGTATGAATGAAAGAATCATAATTAGGAAGGTGGGTGAGTGTCAACTTCGGACAGGCAGGCCAAATTGTTGCTCAATTAGGGTAAGTCGTTTACAAGCTTTCCACCCCATTAATTAGTTACTTCATCCTATTTCTATCTTAGACCCAACCTACCATCATTATATATGATTATCACTGGGAATTGGATTCCTCTTCTCTTCTCGAACTAAAATCTCAAAAGAGACTCTCAGATCCACTTGATTTCATTATCTCCGCATTGATATTTTATTTTATTTTTTTAAAAAAGAGTGAGTAGTGATGGTGTCAAATCTAATCTAATCTAGATGTGTGTTCCACTAGTAATTCGGGTTGACTCGCAGTCAACTGCTGCGCCCCACACTCTGAATTCCCAGTAACAATTTATTTATTGGTGTCTGCCACAGTTAAATCCCACAACCTAATTAAACAAAATATTCAGGCCACTAAAGAAAACTGTATGACGTAAGAATGTTGGAAAATATCTCCAATTATATAATAGAGTTAAATAAATGATATATGTTGGTAATGTGCGCAAAATTAATTATTAAAGTCGATTTGCAGCACGTACGTACGGCTTTACCTTTGTCCAATTAGTGATCGATGCCTAGCCTGATGCATCATCGATCAGTATACTTAATTTCAAAACGCATATATAAATGTAAACAAACAAGCTTGGCGACAAAAATAACCAAACATCACTTGTCCTAAATTTGTATTATTATCTTTTTCCAGCTAACCCATCCCAATAATTAATATATAATCAATCAAAATCACCAATTGGCTTTTCTTCTTTTTGTGCTCTTTGCTTTGGTGTGTCTGCATTGCATGTGATTCCAATACTCGAATTCCCAATATAATATTCATCCTATTCGTATTTGCCATTAATTTACCTCAACCATACGTAAATTAAACATATCACATATATAGATATAGATATAGATATAGATATAGACGCATACATACAGCTCATGGTGTCTGTACTCAGATTTTCATCGTCACATACACATATAAATATATATACTTATATGCATCATGATATGTGCATGATAGGTCTCCTTATCTTCTCTCTGTCCGTCTTTTGTCTTTTGTCTAATCATTTAGCTCCTCCTCCACTCACCTTTCACATTCCATGAACAAATTAACAAATCCCCATTAATTAATGACCCTCCCTTCCTTCATACTTCGTATTCATCCTCCTCCCATCTCTTTCGGAGAAGAAATCAATAACCAAAGGTTTCTTTAACCCCCACCCCACCACCCCCCCGTTTTCTTTTTCTTCCACTTCACAGTTTGGAGGATTAATAGCTAATTAATTCTTGCTGCTTTTATGACCCTTTGTGGGATTTATTCAGTATCTCAACGAGTTTACATATTCTTCTTGAGTTCTTGTACATCCTAAAGATTCCGAAGCTGTTGGCGATTCCTGGGAGAAAAAGCTTGAGCTTTTATTTAGTGTTGGAGCTTCGTTCTAATCGATAACAGACCGGAACTTTTTTCTGCTCAGGTAATTGGGTTTGTTTTTTCTGCTTTTTTTATAACTAATTTAGGAGAAGCTATGAGCATGTAATCTGAGTGTCTCTGCATATATGCTGCTTACTTGCAATCTCAGACTCTCCAATTAGTTCAACAACCATGATATGATTAATCCAGATTGATAGCTATTTTCGCCTGTTCTTTAGTCCAGTTGAGTTGGAGTTGCTTTGAAGGGAGACATATTAGAGGGTTGCTTCGTTACGTAGTAATAATCCCCCAACTAAACATAAGCATCATACTCATACAGTTGGATTATCCCTGTCTTGCTGGAAGACCAGAAATCGAGAAATTAATATAATCATGTTTACAATTAATAGGAAGACATTCTGCTGTTACAATCATTTCTATATTAGTTAGCTCTGAGCTGGTTTTGTTTGTGCAATACTTGCAGATTAGAAAGTAGAATAGAATAACCCAATTTACGTATTTATTGCGGTGCAGTGGTTTTGTCTGCTACTGTAAGCACAACTGTAGGCTGTAGCTCAGCCAGGAATGGACGGACACCCATGACAATAATGGAGATCCTCAGTGGATATGTGTCTCCCTGTGAATAGACTCCTATGCCCCTACAATCTTCCCAAATGGCCAGACCGTCCGATTCATCTTCCCACCTAACTCTAATCATTTTCTTGATTTTCCTCCCCGGTTTTCAATTGTCGATCGGCCTGAAGCCGGAGACGACGGCTTTGCTGGAATTCAAGAAACAGCTCATCGATCCATTGAACTACTTGGAATCATGGAGAGATTCCGAATCTCCGTGCGGATTCTACGGAGTCACTTGCGATCCTGGGTCGGGTTTGGTGACTGAAATTTCACTGGACGGTAAATCCCTGTCGGGAGGGATATCGTCGTCACTTTCCCAGCTGCATAATCTCACTTCTTTGGTGATGCCTTCAAACAATCTGTCAGGGATTCTTCCAAGTGATTTGAGAAAATGCACAAACCTCAAAGTACTCAATTTTTCCGATAACTATTTGAATGGCAGCATTCCTGACATGTCCAACCTCTCAAACCTGGAGGTTCTCGACTTATCCGATAACAACCTTTCTGGAGAATTCCCGGGCTGGGTAGGAAATCTGACTCGCCTGGTTTATTTAGGTCTGGGTGATAACAATTTCGACAAGGGTGGAATCCCTGAATCCCTTGCTAATTTGAAGAACTTGTACTGGCTTTACTTGGCTAATTCAAACTTGAAGGGTGAGATCCCTGAATCAATCTCGGAATTGAAGGAATTGGGAACACTGGACATGTGCTTGAATAAACTATCAGGGGATTTCCCCAAGTGGATCATCAAGTTGAAGAAGTTGTTCAAGATTGAGCTTTATGGCAACAATTTGGCAGGTGAAATCCCACCGGGACTCGCAGATTTGACCCTTCTTCAGGAGTTTGATATATCAGGAAACCAAATGCACGGAACAATCCCCAACGGGATTGGCGATTTGAAGCAACTGACTGTATTTCAATTATACAAAAACAACTTCTCTGGAGAAATTCCAGCTGGTTTTGGCAGCATGGAGCATCTCATTGCCCTTTCTGTGTACGGAAACAGGTTTACAGGAGAGATTCCACAGAATCTCGGCCGCTTCTCCCCGCTGAGCAGCATCGACATTTCAGAAAACAAATTCTCCGGACCATTTCCCAAGTACTTGTGCCAGAATAGGAATCTGATTAATTTGCTTGCTTTGGATAATAATTTTTCAGGCGGTTTTCCAGAGACTTACGCCGAATGCCGTTCTCTCCAAAGATTGAGGGTTAGCAAGAATCACCTTAATGGAGTGATTCCTGATGGAGTTTGGGCACTTCCTGATGTGCAGGTGATGGATTTCAGTGATAATGAATTCACTGGAGGGGTATCACCGGGGCTTGGGGAATCCCTGCGCCTGAATGAGCTAACGTTGTCCAACAACAAGTTTTCAGGAGAGCTGCCTAAAGAGATTGGCAAACTTGCACAGATGCAAAAAATTTACTTGGACAATAATAGTTTCTCCGGGAGAATCCCATCAGAGATTGGGGCTTTGAAGCAGATAACATCTCTGCATTTGGAAGGAAATGCTTTTGTTGGATCGATACCTTCGGAATTGGCAGACTGCAAGAATCTGGTGGATTTGAATCTTGCTTCGAATTCTCTCAGTGGTGGTATTCCTGCTCGTTTCTCTGAAATGACCTCGCTGAACTCATTGAATCTTTCAAGAAACCATCTCACGGGATCAATTCCAGGAAACTACGACAAGCTGAGGCTGTCTTTGGTTGATCTGTCGAATAACTTCCTGTCAGGGAGAGTGCCACCATATTTTCTCAGAGTGGCTGGCCATGAGGCATTGGTTGGAAACAACGGTCTCTGCATCGACGACAATGGCAGCAGAAGACAGCTCATAAACTCAGGATTGAGAATCTGTGATGCCAAGAGTGATGGCAAGAGTTTCATGAAAGGGAAAGTAGCTCTGTTCTCTGTTATAATGGTGGCTCTGGTGGTCGTTTTAGGCGGTTTATTGTTCGTTAGTTACAGGAGCTTCAAGCAAACTCATGAAGTAACACAGAATCCGGGAGGTGGAAAGGGCTTAGATGCAAACTGGAAGCTCGAGAGCTTCCAGAAGGTGGAGTTTGATGCTGAGGAAATATGTGATCTACCGGAGGATAATTTGATCGGTAGTGGAAGCACCGGGAAAGTTTATCGCCTGGATTTGAAGAAAGGATGTGGAACAGTCGCGGTGAAGCAGCTGTGGAAGGGAAACACGGTGAAGCTCATGGCAGCAGAAATGGACATCCTGGGAAAAATCAGGCACAGGAACATAGTAAAGCTGTATGCCTGTCTGATCAAAGAAGGTTCAAACTTTCTGATACTTGAATACATGGCGAATGGCAATCTTTACCAGGCGCTGCATCGAGAAATTAAAGTTGGAAAGCCAGAGCTGGATTGGTACCAAAGGCATAAAATTGCGCTTGGGGCAGCAAAAGGGATCGCATATTTACACCACGACTGCAGCCCGCCAATTATCCACAGAGACATCAAGTCGACCAACATATTGCTTGATGAGGATTACGAAGCAAAGATTGCTGATTTTGGCGTGGCAAGAGTAGCTGATCTGGTCTCTCCTGGAGGATCAGATATGAGCTCTTTTTCATTCGCTGGCACTCATGGCTACATTGCACCTGGTAAGTTAATCCTCAAGAAACTCAGTTCGTGTTCATTAGCTACATTTCGTGACACTCATAGACTAGCGTGCGCAGAAATGGCCTACTCCCTCAAGCTTACTGAGAAAAGCGACGTGTACAGCTTTGGTGTGGTGCTGCTGGAACTGGTGACAGGAAGGAGGCCGATAGAGGACGGGTATGGGGAAGGGAAGGACATCGTGTACTGGGTTTCGACTCATCTGAACAGCAGGGAAAGCGTGGCGAAAGTCCTCGATCCCAAAGTAGTTCCGGAGCTAGTGGAGGAGAGCATGATAAAGGTGTTGCGGATTGCTACACTCTGTACTACTAAGCTTCCAAATTTGAGGCCGAGCATGAAAGAAGTGGTGAAAATGCTGACTGATGCAGAGGCTGAGACTGAGCACTGCTGCAATAATTCCAAGGAAGATGGAAAGCCCCCATCACCCTCAGCTATGTTAATCAATTCTTCACTTCACGACGTGTAATTTGATCAGTTATTAATCATGCAAGTCAAGACAACAATTGAAAGATGTATGTATGTATGTATGTAATGTCACTCAGTTAAGTTCAGGGGAATCTATCTTGTATTGGTAATTTGACTAATCAATCAATAGTGTGGCCTGCCCTCCCTGATTCTAGTGAAAATATCAACAAACTGATGGGTGGTTAAAATAAAACAGTGGAATTTGGAACACCAACGGCAACTTCTGTTGCAATGAGGAATGAACCCCAATTCAATTTTTTATTTATCTTACAGCTAGTTACATATATTAATGTTTTTAATTTGGTGGTTGATTAGGTTTAGTTGGTGTGCATTTTCAAATGATTTGAAACCCCTCCCTTTGCTTATCCATCAAATTTTCAGGTTGAAAGGGTGCAAAGGACCTTTTCAAATGATTTCAAACCATCTGATGGGAGCGAAGGAGGGAGTATCGATCTAAAGTCAATATCAACTTCAACCTCAACATTATTTTTGAACATTTTTAGTACGATCAGAAGTCGGTTGTAACACGTCATGGGATGGGATCAAGTGTGATACTATTATTGTATATTATTAGTTATTATTTGGAATTTTGCTGAATATTGCCAGGTCAAATTAGACCAACCTAAGGTAGCTGTTATTCACAAGTCAAAGCTCACTATGGCAAGACCGGATCTCGCTTCGCCTCGGATACATCAGATGATCGAGAGTTCGTACGTATACTGAAGGAGGGAAGGGAAATTGTCTCGTCTCCTTGGTTTCCTTCCATGGTTCAGATTCAGATTCTTACAATGTAATGCATGAAAAACAGACCAGACATGACAAAGACGGGAGAAGTAGTATGTTTCATTCCGCCTGTGGTGGTGTTTGACTACGCGCTCCCTCCCTCATTCATCAGCCCATATATTCTTCACATTCTTTTTTTGTATTCATTTGGGGGACTGAGTCTTTGGTCTTTACACTTGCTGTAAACCGCGTACGTATTTCCCTTTCCCTTTCCCCGTGGATTCTTCCTCTGATCTTCCCTCACCTTCCTTAAAACTCCTTTCCTTTTTCTAATCATTCTCCTATTAATTATTATTGATTGTTTTGCTTCTCCCTCCTCCTCCTCCTCCTCCACCTGTCCAGACCACCACCATGAGATCAGTAGCTTCTTGGATACCATTTCAATGGCTGCTATTCCTTGTGTAATTGCTTCTCCCTTTCTGGTTCTGCTTCTGGCTCTTTCCCTCGTCTCCCTCTTTCCCTCCCTTCATTCGCTTTCCACTGTTGCAATTTCTGAGAATAATATTCACAACCAGACATTGGTGTGCGCACTCACCCGACCAGGCTCTAATTCTTCCCTACTTTGCAGAAGCTTCCCTCAGGGAATTCAGATTCCTCTTTATCCTCCATTCGCATCAATTTCTGGGATTGTGGGCGGCAATGGTTTCCTCTGTGCCATGAGTTCATCACGTTCTTCTTCATCCTCTGTCATGGTTTGCTGGAGGTTTTCGCTTCTGGGAAACAACGCGGCTTACAAAAGGATTTACACAGGCCCTGTTTTGAAGGAATTGCAGTCTGGAAACTCCCATATTTGTGGTCTCGTCAATACCTCAAACTCCCTCCAATGCTGGCAATGGCGCAATCACAACTTCCCTACACAGAATCTCTCCTCGAGCCTTTCCGTGGGAGAGGACTTCGTCTGCGGTTTGTCAGACTCCCAACAAGTCAGATGCTTTTCGACAAGCCCCAACAATGCCGTCACAGTAAATGTCCCCAAGGGAAGAAGTTTCAGCAAGGTCGGAGCCGGATTCCGACACGCCTGTGCAGTATCCTTTGACGGCAGTTTAGAGTGTTGGGGCAGCACGATCGGCGAAACGCCGCCACAGGGTTTGTTCTCATCAGTTGCCTCTGGGGAGAATCGTAGCTGTGCAATTAGGTCCATCGATGGAACAGTGGTTTGCTGGGGAGAAAATGGGTTATTCAGGCTGCCTGAATCGCTGAGGAATGAGCCCTTTATCGCCCTCGAAGCCAAAAGAAGGGTCTTTTGTGGCGTTGCTATGTCCAACTATTCTCTCTTCTGCTGGGGCGACGACAACACCTTCTATTCCAATATGTTGGTGTTCGGTGATATTGTTCCGGGTGCTTGCACAAGCCACTGTGCTTGTGCCCCTTTACCCAAGTTTGCTGAATACTGTCCCCAAGGACAAATGATATGCCAGCCTTGTCTGCCACGAGAGCCTGCCGAACCACCGCTGCTGCCGCCATCACCACAACCACCACCGCCACCACCACCGCCAGGACCCAAGGGAAAATGGGATCGCAAGATGGTGGCCTTTATGGTTGTGGGCTGTTTCGGAAGCGTCTCATTATTGGTCATCTTGTGTGTATTCCTGTTCCCCCGGTATGTCAAGATCAGAAGCACCCGGATTCATGATTCGGGCCGCCTGGAAGAAGGAGAAGGCGAAGGGGATACCGCGCCACAGAGTGGCCGAAGAGCTCAGCCTCAGTCGAGCCTGCCACAATTGGAAAAGAAGCTCAGCCATTTGATCAGTATGGGGAACGGCGGCCATCTGGAAGAGTTTACACTGGAAATATTACTCGAAGCCACAGATAACTTCTCAGAGGACCGCAAGATTGGGACCGGCAGCTTCGGATCAGTCTACCATGCTAAGTTGGAAGACGAGCGCGAAATTGCAATCAAGAGAGCTGAAAACACAGCATCCTCATCGCTTGCCGGGGCCGGCAAGCGCGGCCTAGAGGATAAGGACAGTGCATTCTTGAACGAGCTCGAGTTCCTGTCCCGCCTGAATCACAAGAATCTTGTAAGGTTGTTGGGCTACTGCGAGGACAGCAATGAGCGAGTGCTGGTCTATGAGTACATGGACAACGGCACACTTTACGACCATCTCCACAAGCTAGAAACCTCCCCATTGATGTCATGGGCTACAAGAATTAAGGTAGCACTCGATGCAGCGCGAGGGATTGAGTACCTCCATGAGTATGCTGTGCCGCAGGTCATACACCGAGACATCAAGTCCTCCAACATCTTACTCGATGCCACATGGACTGCCAAGGTGTCCGACTTCGGCCTCTCCTTGATGGGTCCGCAAGATGAAGATGTTCACATGTCATTGCGCGCAGCAGGGACAATGGGGTACATGGACCCCGAGTACTACAGACTGCAGCTGTTAACAACCAAGAGCGATGTTTACAGCTTCGGTATAGTGCTGCTGGAGCTGCTCTCTGGATGCAAAGCAATTCATAAGAATGAGAATGGTGTGCCAAGAAATGTAGTGGACTATGTTGTACCTTACATAATCCAGGATGACATACACAGGGTATTGGATCAGAGGGTGCCCCCGCCAACACCGTTTGAGATCGAGGCAGTGGCCCATGTAGGATATTTGGCTGTGGACTGTGTGATGCCGGAGGGAAGAAACAGGCCAACAATGAGCGAGGTCGTAAATGGCCTAGACAAAGCTTTGGAAGTGTGCTTGGCACCCCAAACTTTGTCTCGGTCCACCAGTAGCTCATCTTTGTAGCATTGTAAAGTTAAACAAATCCCACAAAATTCATTTCATTTAACAATTGGAGCAACATATTTAGAGAATAGGAGTATATATTTGAGACACCTTACTAAATGCACAAATAGCTTCCGCATGTATTATTGATGAACTCATTCCAATTTTGCATAAAGTGACACATTCGTGTACAATGGGGAGGTATTCTTTGTATTCCCTCGACATCTGATCAATGAAACATGTTTACCTCCGGCTTTGCAGTAACTCCGTTATTATCCGCACTTCCTAATTGAGCTTGTGCTATGTGGAGAGTGAATCAAATGTGGTCTCCTTTTTCTTAATAAGCTCTGTCAAAATACTGTCAATTTCAGCAAAGACCTCTTCTTTGGGAAGACTTCCATCCACCTGCAACCAAAGGAAAGAATGCATAATACGTATATGTTTCCAACCATCAGAAAGTGAACAACATCAGCAATTGCAAAAAGGGAGTATATATTTACGTACTCTCACTGTTATGTTTTCATACAAGGATAGCACTGCTTCCACATTACTGTTATGAGTGAGCAGACGCAACTTAACCTGAATTAGAAGAGATCATTACCAACATACCAAATCAGAGTTGCGGGCTAAATAACATTCAGAAAGATAACCATATTGGTTCTGATACTTTTCAAATAGAAGAGTAAAGCAAATGTGCCTTTTCTTCAGTGTCGTCAAACCGTTGAGTCAATCTTGCAGCAATTTCTTCAGTTTCTGGAGGTGAGTATTTAAGATGATATATCCTCCCCGTAACAGGATCTAGTCTTCGGCCAACAACTCTCTCAACAAGGATGTCTTCAGGGACCTTTCAGCAAATTGTTGTTTTGTGTAATGCATTTAGTTATTTCAACTAAAGGTAAATCAAAAAAGTGAGAATAATACAATTACAGACCTATGTTGTGAAACAATCCAAAAGGATTCAACAAAAGGGAATGAATCATTCATGTATTATTCAATACCAAGACCAACAGCAGAAACTCACTTCAAGAAGAATGAATGCATCTGGTTCAAACCCAAATGTCTTGAGACCAGTAGCTTGGGATACACTCCTTGGATATCCATCCAAAAGCCACCCATTCTCTAGACAATCTTGCATTGATAAACGTTCCTTTACCATCTACCGTTGAAGAGCAACAGATAAGTGTGAGCATTGTGTATCTTTTACCACCAACCCATTGGAGTTTATACTAATATTATACTAAGAAGGCACAAACCTACCACAACAACTATTTCATCTGGGACGAGCTGCCCCTTCTCCATAAATTCCTTGGCTCGTTTCCCATTCTCTGTTCCAGCAGCAATTTCAGCCCTGAGAAGATCTCCAGCAGCTACGTGCACTAAATCAAACTGCAAGAGAAAATTATGCGCTTGGCCATATGATTTACAAACTAGGAATATAAACAAGAGCAAACAAAGAACAACAATTTATCACTAGGAGTTTTATCATATCTTTTACCTTATTTGAATCTAGAGCGTTAAGGAAATGATAGTAACCTATTTTAATAAGCTACTATTATACTTGAAAAAAAAAAAGTTGCACCAAGAATTCCTGCAGGAATAGGCCTTAATTCCATGTGTCTGGCAATTATTTAAGATTAGTAATCAATTTAGAGAAAATAAAACAAGACACTAAATATCTTCGTACGCAATATCAATATCAAATAACCTGAGAACATACTAATTTCTCATCAGCTCCATAAAAATAAGAATAAACTGAAGGACGAATTCTACTCATCAAAAAAGCATAAACCAGGATCTTCAACTAGCCACAAAAAAGAACTTGCCCGAAACATTCTATTCTATATTCTTAAATTGCAATAATTAAATCCAATGAACAAAATTTGTTACCTTCTTAGTAATAAGTTCGCATTGAGTTCCCTTGCCAGAAGCAGGAGCTCCCGATATCATTACCTTCAAAGGCTCAGAATTTCCCCCTGACGCAAGAGCCTGCCGAGAGAGGACAAAATCAAATCCAATGAAGAAAATACATTACAAAAGTTGCTATTATTCATACTCCACTCCTAAAGGGAACATCACCATAAAATCATGAGCAACTTTCGATTTCCTAAAATAGTTGTTGTCCGACAGATTCTGGTCTAGATGAAGAGGAAAATGGGGGGGCTTTGATTTAAATGACGAAACTCTTGAAGCAGGAAGAAGGTCATTGGGAGAGGGACGCCGGGGCTTGGTTGAATTGATGGATGCAGATGGAGAAGCCAGAGCATAACAGCTGCAAGAAGCCATATTTTCCTGCCTCGAAGCGTCCTTCCACGATTTCACTTCCTGCCGAAATCTACGATGCTCCGATGGATTCCACGAGAAAAGGACGGGGAAGGAAAGGACCAAGAATCGAACTTCGGTGACGCCGTAGGGTAATTTGACGGCCAGATTAGGTGGGAACCGGTCCACCTTGACCGTCGACTACAATTGGCCGGTCCTTACCCAACCGGGTCGCACTAATAAAATTGCACTCGTAAATATAAAACGTAAAAATAATAATAAAAAGTACATTTTCCTCATTTGATATATCAACGGTGGAGTTAAAATAACTATTTACACTCAATTAAATGATCAACTTAATCCACCCCACCTGTTCCACGACCATGTATTTATTTGGCGATGACAAAACCCACCGGCTATGAAAATTCAATTTTGTGGCAGCCCTAACCAGCGACTATGATGAGATCGAGCCGCACCAGGTCATTGATCCCCTCGCCGTCCACCGCGCCAGCTGCAGCCACGGCGACCGCCACCGTAACCCTTGAGAATGCTTCGTCATCTTCTGATCAGCAGCCGCAAATTACCGATTCTTTGGTGTTGAAGCTGAAGCCTCCGAGAAAGAGGGTGTCGTGGAAGGAAGGGACGGTGGACAACGAGTTTATGAATAAGAAAAGCTCGAAGAAGTGCTGTATTTTTCACAAGGAGAAGCCCTTCGACGAGGATGATTCCGGTTCGGAGGGCGAGGGCGACGGCTGCTGTCACGATCGCGAGAGTGGTGGAAAATATAATCATGATCGGAACAATCACAATCATGGCGGCGAGGGAAACTGTTACCGTGTTCCATGAGTGAATCTTTAGTGGATTAGTTATGGTCGATCTCATTAGATTCTTGTAATAGTTTAATGGACTTTGAGTTCGGTTCATTACCATATTGGTGATCTTTGGTGGCTATCTGTAATTGTTGGAGTTTGATCACAGTACAAAAAAATGGGATATACTATAATTGGAATCATTGATCTTTTTACCTGTCTTGAGTCTTCAGGTCCTGCAAACAAGATTCAAATTCCAATGGTGTTGCTTGAAAATGATTGTATGCCATGAGGGTGGTTTATTGATGAATTGGCTATTTATCCGATCCATTTGTTTCTTTCTATAAATGGTGCAGAATATAGACAACCTTAGTATGTGCAAGTAGTTGTATTCATATTCATATTGGTCTGGAAATCCGGCTGGTCTGGTTTGAGCTTGGTCCAAATTTTGCAGATTGTTATTTCTTATAAGGTAAATGTGCCATTTGGGAGGGAGCATATCCACACAAATGATGTAGTAGTAGTTAGAGCTTCAACTACAAAATGATGCATAAACCTACAATGTTCATAGATATTGCCCTTTCTCATTCTTCTGCCTTGATCTTCCATGAGATGAGACTGTTTACATGAGGATAACAGTGATTAGCCAAGGGTAGGGACCGTTGCTTTTCATCCTCAACCTTCCTCACAAGTTGCAAGCAGTAGTCGTAAACATACAGATCGTCATCCTTGCACCTGAAAATAATTTCACCGTAAATCCCCTTGCAATAAAGTGGAACCATACTCTGCCAGGAGCTTTCCACGCTGATGGTATACTGTTGTTCCCAAACACCATCACTTAAACTCCTCAAGATCCACACGATGATCCTGTCTGTGTCTTGTCGCGTCACAAAACCAAGAAAGCAGCTCATTTCAATGATCCGGTCATGAATTCCGCAACTACTTGGTAACGGGGTTTTGACAAACTTCTCATCATCAAGTGCCAATGACACCATATACTCATTAACATCAATATTTGGGATCCAATGCAGAGCTCCTATAGTGAAAACTGGCTGATAACCTAACCAACCAAATACTCCGAAAGCTGGTCCATCCACTGCTCTCCATCTCCATGATCCATTCCCGATGTCCATAATCTCACATTCAACATATCTTAACTTGTCCAGGAACAAGTGCACCAGTTTATACACCCCCAGCACATGGCAAAATGCCAAGCCGTATGATTCTTGATGTGGAGAAGACCTTGTTCCCAAAGGGATTGGTTTCAGCTCTCTAGTTACAGTGTTCATAAGGACCAATCCTCCGCTCTTCGTATGGTGTTCAAGAATGATCAAACCATTGCAGGTTGCCCTAATATTGCCCATACAAGATGTATTATACTCTTTAACTGTGCTTTTGCCATCTTTGATTTCTATGAACTTCATGTAGTACAGTCGAGGAGGGTCTATCAGCGGCCACTGGTGCACTGGCAAGGAAAGTAGCTCTGACACCTTGGATTCCACGGAGAAAATGGTTTTTGCAGACGGAAGGCAATTTCTGACCGGTGTCAAGAATACTAATCCCGTATCCGATCGTTTTAGATGAGCATGAATGAAGGAGGGACTGTTAACAATCCCATACCAGATCTTGCAAACAAACATGGATGCGTGTATGGATTCAAGTGGCAGCCGGACAATGGTGTTAAAAACACAGTCCTTGGGGAGATAAGACACAGCAACGAGACTAAGCTGCGTCTCTTTACCACAGTGATGTTTCTTCTGGTTTTCCTCAAGCTCCCTTTTCAACTTTGTTATGTTTTCAGCCATACTCGGTGAGCTTTGTACCTCAGTGACCTTTAACAAATGAAACAAAATTTAGCTTGGAGAAAATTAAACGCATATGTAGGGCTGTTCTTTTCTGATAATAAGTTCAGTCCAGGAAGGAAAATTTTCCATATTTAGAAACACATCGGGCAAATAGGCAGAAGGAAAATTGGAAGAGTAAAACAGAGCATGTGATCATAATTGCTCGCATCACGCCTTAGAATCTTTGAGACAACAGAGTTGTGGTGATGACTATACACGAAACTAAAATTAAAAAGATGAAAAGGAATTACCTTTCTGCAGGCAGCTTGAGATCATAAGAACAACGTGTGAACAAAGAATTAAGGAGTCTCCCGTAAATTTCGAGGTTGTTGCACAGAAGAAAGAAAGTAGATTATGTTTGTGTTTTGTGCGGTAGCGCCGAACCTCTCACTCTCTCTGGATCGGGGAATTGGCACAGCTTGAAGTTTTCGTCTTTGGATTGACTTGATATGGCAAGATGGCATGGGTCTTCCTTCCTTCAAGTTCAAGTTCTCTGCTATCCAGGATTCGGGTCATTCGGATCCGTTTTCAGTCCAAGGCCGGATCAAAGTGACTCATGCATTGGGCCGGAGCCACCTCAGCCAAGCTAGGCCGACTATGGTATAAAGTAGTCCAAACATTATCAATCATTTAAATACTTTTTCTTCTTCAAATGAAGACTGACTGTGTGAAGTCTTGGGATTCCAATTTCTGAGAAGGTATCTGATCTGATCTGATCTGATGAACCTGATAGATAGATAGATAGATAGATGTTGGGCATGGCCATGCCATGATATATATAATATATATATACACATACATACATACAAAGGCAGGCATGTGTGAAAATGAACCCAGACAGGCAACTCTCCCCTGCCCTTGCAAGAGTCAAGACATAACCCCCATCACATGTTACCTTAACTTACTCACACTGAAACTCGCACGTTTGTTCCTTCAATCGATCACCCACATGTCCATATCCCTCATTTATCTCAACTTCCAGTCAGTCAAACACCCCATTATGATATGAGATGATATGATGCTACTATTTATTATATAAGCTTCCAAGGGTTCTTTCTAGACCATCCCATCCCCAAGATTCATCATCTTCTCTTCTACCATCATTTGCTCCTCTGTTTCTACAACCAAAATGAGGAGGGGCGGCTACTCAAGAATTTCAAAGGACACCACAACAAGATCCAAATCTGTAGACTTTGCCGATCCATCTTTCTCACCACACATCTTCAAGTTCAAATCCCAGGAACCCAAACCTAGCACTGTAAAGATAACCAAAATGCAAAGATCCATTGCAGCAGAGGAACAATGCGACGCCAAGGAGGGAGATGGCAAGGTGCTGCAGTCTGTCCAAACCAATCAATGTTCCTCCACCCACTCTGGTCATTCTGATCACAAGCTGATTTCTGAGGGGGAAAGGCAGAGGCCCCCCTCCAAGTTTCAGACTTTTATTAAACGGTCATCTTCTGTCTCCGATGGCTATTCAAGAATCCATCACCAGTCCCTTTTTACTGCAGGAGACGATGATCGGAATGGAGCTGAATTTATTACACAACACCAACACCAACACCAAAAGAAGAACCGCAAGTTCCTTGAGGCATGCAGGCGTTTCTTTAGATTATAAACCTGTGTAGCAGTTTTCTGTAAGGAAACATACAGGCCTTCTATCACAGTGCCATAAATTTTTTTGTAGTAAATTTCAAGCAGGAAACAAAGAGGCTTTCCAATCCATGGTTTTCTCCCCTCAATACAATCAACTTTACAAATTGAGTTGTCTGATAAATTCCTGGCATGAGGGGATACTTTGTGTGTAAAGATCAGTGAAAATCATTGCTCAACGAGCTACTCACCATTCTTCTAGCAATCGAGTCTAGAAAGGACTCTACTACTACATCATATGATCGAATTACTAAGTGAACCATAAAAGCCTTTTGTTAAAAGCACAGATCAGTCTGCAGGTACACTATACTCAGGTACAAAACTTTGGAGACAACATCAATTTAGTATCCAATACTGAGCTAGTCTGTCTAGTATCTCTAGTAGCACAATCTTTTAGTACACTCCTGAATGCATATCATCAATCCAGCTGTAAAGAGTTGTCACTTAATCTCAAAGAAAATAAAACATAGTTACAACGGCACATTGCATAAGTACACCATAGGGACACCAGTGAAATCTCTTCACAACATGCGAATTCTTCATTAGCAACAAGCTCATTTCATGACCCCTTTAGATGTCTCCGTCCTTAGTCTTGATCAGATTGTACCTACAGGACAAGAATAACATTTAATGTTTGGTGACTCAAATCACATTGTCAGTTATAGACTTTCCTTACTATAAATATACCTGTGGTGCTTCAATGGTTAAAAATTCTGCAGAGGGAGCACTTGCTAATAAGAAGTGCATGACATTTCCAGGTAAGGCAATATGTGTAGCATCCTTGTGCTTACGTTTGACCGTTGCACAATCAGGCGAGAGTTTTGGTTCCTACACATGAAAAAGATATCAAATTAACTAAAAACCATAATCAATCAGATTCCAGTTTTATTATTGCTTTGTATGCATGCAATAATTTGGCTCCTGCAGAGTATTGCACTAATGTCCTGGTTTTAAAGGTTTGAGAAATATAATTTCCAATGGATAATTCGCACCCTTTCCCCACTAACAAAAGAAGTAAATAAAACAGGATCAAATCCAAGGATAAGTTGAGCACATTCAAGTTTTCAAGTACAACAAGTTGTTTAAGGCAAAAAATATATCGACTGTGATGCATTTGGTTTAAAAAATCAGATTACTACACACAGATATCAGAGAGAATACTTGTCCACTTGTATAATAATAAGTTGAAGGAACACATAAAACATATTATAATTTTGCTAGACTATGAAAATTCGGGCTTTAAAGAAATAAATTAATAATGAACCAACTAATACCTTAGAGCCATCAACCACCAAGACACAAGTAGATGCCCTCTCCAGCAACCTCACGACAGTCTTGATAGGTATGGTCTTCTCTTTATATTTTTTCTCAGCTGAGAACCTTATGTATCTCAAATTCTCAAAAATTAAGGGTGTGCGCAATTGTATATCAGGAAGGGCAGACAGAACCTAAAAATTAAAAATATATCAGTCGGTGACCATGCTTCAACAATTGTACTTACATTTTAAGAATTTACAATCTCACTTTTTTAACATAATTATGTGGGTTCTGTTCTGGAAGATTACAAAATGAAGTTTATAAGATAACATTTTCATTTACATTAGAAAAGCTCATTTTAACCAGGAAAATGTTTACAATTTTTCAGTATTGCTCATATACATAAATTACATACTCACCTCCTCATTCAGGTTTCAAATTTTCACAGCACAGATTATTGTTGAACATACGGCGGCAACACAATTCAATGATGTAATAATAATAACAAGAAAATAGACGCTAAAAATCATAATAGTCAAAGTACTAGCTGGTTTTAAGCATTTGGCCACAATACCTCGATTGCCTTCAATGATAAGGAGAGGGTTTTGACATTGGAAAGATTACCAAGCATGTTGAGGAAAACCTCTGAAGTTCTTAGCTTTCTTTCAGTTGTATTGACAGTGGAGCATGCTGTAGGACAGCAGAAGTCTATACAAGTATCATACAAAAAGTGCAAACCATCCTTGAAATTCACTCTGGCAAGATGCCCCTGAAGTTTAAAGAAATTGAGTTTAGGTGCATTCACATTGATCATTTGGTCATTGAAGTATCTCCAGGGACTCCTCCAATTCCGTATCTCTAAATTCTTAAGGTTCAAGCAATTCACATCCAAAACTTTCAGTTTATTCCCTGGCCTAATGCAGCACTTGCTCAGAACCAAAGTTTCCAGATTTGGACACCCCGAGAACACCTCACCATTGAAATTCTCATCAAAGAAGACAAATTTTTTCAGGCACAAGAGCTTTAAACTAGGCAAAGCAGCCGACTTTGGAAGTTGCATACAATAACTAGTAGCATTATGCAGATGTAGAGTAATTAAGGATGAGGAAGAAAGTAATAACTTGGGCAATGGAGCAGGCTTTTGTTTGACATAACCTCGGATTCTGAGATGCTGCACCTTGTGTCGTGCAGCGTATTCAATGGAATCCTTGAAGAATCCCAAATTCACGCTCTTGTGTAAAGAAAGCGTAAAAGAAATCAGATTGCTATGCTCCCGGCGTTTCAAAACATGGTTCACATATGACTCGAAAGAATCTACACTGGAATTGGTGCTTCGGGAAATATCATAGCCATCATAGAACCGCACAGTGTCTGTGTAAACTTCAGGTAACTTGAAATCCAGGCACTGCATCGAAGTCCATAGATGCTTGTAGCGCTTCGAGAGGACTGAAATTCTAACCACGGATTTTGTGTCGAGAAAAGAGAGTATATGAATCAGAATGCTGTCTGGTAGATAACTAAGTCCATCAAGGTCGTCTCCGTCGCCTTCTTTTTCTTGATTCTTTCTTAATCTCCTGATCTTTGACTCCATCTCCGACTTGATCAAGGTATTGGAACACGCGAGATGGGGCAATAAGATCGATCTCAAAATACGAATCGGGGGTACGACAAGGAATCGCATACAAAAGCAAACGAAATCGGCCAATCTTAGGTGGAATGAATAAAAACCTGAAGGTATTCCGATCGAACAAGAAATTGAGAGGTGCTGCTGAATGGGGTTTTTCTTGAAAGAGAAATCTTGCGGTGAAAGAAGGGTTACAGAGCCACAGCAGCAAAGTGCACTGGAGCTCACACTCCCGACCCCGACCCCGACCGCACTCTGCTCCCAATTTTCGGATATGTCATTATATAACATGTATATATTTAACTCACGCTTCTTCACTTTCAATTCACTACCATAACATATCATTCTGCGACTTTCTAAAAATATTCTAAAACCCATTTATCTTTATTTAATTACCATAGTAATTTAAATTCATTTGTTTAATTACATGCAACTTTTTTGATCTTTTTCTTATTCAGTACACACAATTTTTATTATAAGATTAAATTACTATATTTGATAAATGAGCCTAAATTCTTAGAAGTTTGTAGGAAGATGACAGAATATAAGAACGTATTTAAAAATACAAATAAACAGTCAAACCAACCAAAATATTAACATAATTTAAAACAGACTAATTTTGAATAATACAGTTAATCAAATCTAATACTAACTCGGTCACCAAAAAATACACAACATAATAAGAAAGGCCGGGTGCCATATGCTTCTATTCATTTATTCTATCCTGGGGCGTTTCGATTGAATTTGTGTGTTCATCCATTGGATGCATTCCTCTGAAGTGGCCTCTGGGTATGCAAGCTGCCATTGTAGTAGCTTCTCTTGCTGCACAGACATGGCAGGCAGTTCAAGTCAATTGTCGGAGGAAGAAGAAGACAAGAAAGAATACTAACGTCATAACATGTCGAACCAAGACTTACCCATTCCTTCACAATAGGCCCTCCCGATTTCAGCTCTAATATGTTCATAATTTCTTTACCATTCACTATTGGTTTCACTTCCCACACTTTCTCCAACCCTGCATCAAAACAGAAGAAATTAGACCAACCACTTCACATGAAATTGCTTCAGCATCAAATTTCTCCACAATAACAGTTACCCATTTCCACCAATGCCTTTTCGACCCTATCATAAAGGTCTCTTCTCGTATTTAATTCAATGTCCTCTACACGTGGTTCCTCACCGGTACCAGAGTATAATAGCATTGAAAGCATCAGCGCAGGGCGCCAAAATTCTTTGATATCTCGCAGAAGCAAGCCTGGATAAAATTATACAAGTTTGTCAACTGATACACTTACACAAAATGGCCACGGTGCTGCTATGTATGAAGCTATTGCACACATTTGTTTCTCCATTCCATCAACAGTTAATATAGAGATGTCGTTTTTTTTTTCGAGACCACTAAGAATAAGGACCAAGAACATGCTAAGGGAAGCAATTTCAACTCACCAGCCAATATTCTGAGCTTTGCAGATGCAGGAGCATCAATAGTTTCCTTTTTCCATTTTACTTCAACATTTTGAGAGCCCTCATGGGATGTGATTAAAGGAATCAAACACAAAAAATTTTCTGCCGCAAGATGCTGGCTAATAACCTGCAGTAAAGTGGAAAATCTAAAAGGGCTATACCCACTGAATTATAGCAAATGAGACAAAAATACAACTATAATGAAAGAAGCCATAATTCGTACTGCATCTGCATCACTGTTCTTTAACTTAAGAGAAGTGCGAAAGATGTAGCTCACAGTTGGAATCTGTTGAAAGAAGCAAGTCAATATCAATACAGAAGGACAACAATATTAGAAGGCTTTCATTGATAAACACAGAAGCAATTGTAATAACTACACTAGTGTAAAGCAACAGAGAAATAGATAATATGTACTAAACCGATTTACCATTTTCCCTTTCTTGTCTTTGTAACTTGTATTTCGAAAGGGCAGAAGCAAAGCAGCATATAGACAGAGCCTGCATTGGTCATCCTAAAAGATGTAGAGAATCAAAAATATAACTGTCACACAATATCCACTAACAGTTTCAAGTGGCAAATCCTGCCTAAACTTTAAGCGAATATGGGAATTCAATGACTATATCTTAATAAGAAAATGGAACCATATAAAACTGTTTAAGAATCATGTTGCTCCAAGTTCAAGCACCTATATGCTAGTATCAGGGTGCAAATCACATACTGAATAGTAAATTGTATTGAATAGCTAAATTGTAATATTTCATTCAGAAGTTAGGAATGCATGTCCATTATTTCAAAGGTCTAGCTCTTCCCAAAATATAGCAAGCATCTAAACATGTAACACCGTTATCACGTTACAATCATTTCCAATACTCACTGTGAAGGAGGAGCCTACTAACTTCAAAAATCTCAATGCTGAATCCATGTAAGCAATACAAAGCCTGTTACATGAAATTTTCAGGTGGTCAATATTCAACTTGAATAGAGATGATGTGCAAGTGAAATTAACCATGAGTATTGGGGGAAAAATGCTAATTTTTCCTCAAATGCCAGAGAATGCGACATGCTGCACAGATCAGACAAGCTCAAAAGATAGACACTGTAAAATCATTTATCTGTCAAACAAGGACTAGAAAACAAACATTAGTGCTATCAATGACATTCAAACAACCAAGCACTGGTTAAGATCTATACCTTTCACATGCTTCTGGTTCTGAAGGTTTCACCTCAGATGGGAGGTTAAATACAGCCCAAAACAACTGCAACTCAGAAATGTAGGTTATTGCAGTCACAGGTTGATTTCCAGATACCATGAGATCAATCTGTACAATATAACAAAAATGCATGAAAACAATGCGAGAAACATTGCATCATAAGCAAACCAATGGCAGAGATCAGATCTCGTAGGAAACTGGCAACAGAACAATCGGTATAAATAAAAGCATACCTCATGACCAATTCGCTCTCTACTAATTTTATCAGCAACGGCAGATCGTACTTCATTATCTGAAGCTGCAATCTTCAATTCTCCATCCAAGGCAAATTCAAACCTTGCGCCTGTTGTTCATTGAAATCAAGTTGAATAGTAGCACATAAAGTGTTTTCCTTAATAGGTAGAAGGGGATATTTTCCATGGCCTTACCAAATCGTATAGCTCGAAGAACTCGAAGGGGATCATCAAGAAATGTCTGTTTTGGAGGTAATGGGGTCACTATTCTCCCAGCTTTTAAATCCTCAATGCCTAAGGATGGTTGACAAAAGAAAAAAATAAATTGATGAGAAACAGAAGGTGGCATTCATTGAAGAATTGAAGAATGGCAAGAAACAGATTATTTAACAGTAAACATTAACAATTATTACCTCGTTTTGTAAAATCTTCAACTGAACTGGTATTGATGTTGTAGAACAAGCTGTTAAACAGTCAAAAGTTAATAATACAAAAATCATCTTATAAACTGATACAGGATTGTAAACACATATGGTTAGAAGGTATCCACATTACTGCACTCTGCATATGCATAAATATTAACCGTGTCTCTCACAAGGTACATGATCAAGAAAGACAAGGCATAAACTCTGAATGGAATAAACAAAAACTCTACAATTTTAAATATTGTTGTTCAAAAACAAACACAGGAAAATATAAGTGCGAAACAACCACCTGTTGATAGTCAAGTCTCTTCGATATGCGTCCTCTTCAGCAGTGCCAAATCTCTGACAGAAAAAGTAAGCAAATGTAATCACTAAGAGTGTTGTTTGAAATATTTATTAAGACTGTCTTAGCAGATGATACATATTTCCAAAGCATGATCCAGTTTTTTTCTCATTCCATAATATTTCTTAACAAATTACGACTTAATGTTCTGGTCCAAATTAAGCCTTTGTTTGCAGATAATATAACTGCTTGAGACAATCAACAGTGAGAATCAGTAACTGGCTTTGTAAGTCGGATCAACCATTAGACTAAATATCCACAACCTTCAATTACATCATCACTAGAATGCACGGCAGATAATTTACTGCATGTACCATTGTCGGTATACGGCTATTCTCACTGTAGTCTTCTGATCTTAAGTTCACAAAGTCAATCCACACATCGAAAAGGCGCATTCTTGCTGTTTCCAAATGCTTTGACTGATCTGGATTGCTGCCAAGCGTCACAAGCATAAAACATATGATCAAATACTGCCCTAAAAAGCAAGAAGATGCATTTGTAAGGAGATTAACAAGCTTTCCTCGGTGTGGAGAGGCAACCTATCCATTAGCAACAAGCTACATAATCATGCATAATAATATCTCATGCTAGAACTTTTCACAAATACTGGAACGTGACGCAAGCAAGGTTTGGTAAGTACCATTGTATGACACCAATGCCCTGAGTCTCTTCACCGGAAAATGACAAATATTCATTCACTTTTTCGCAAAACTCCCTCCCTAACATATTGTCAAGGGCAATATCGATATCATAACATTCTTTCCCCAACAGCTGCAGTAAGAAGACAGCAAATATCAAGAAGACGAATACGAAAAGGCCCTAAAGAAACAAGCAACATCAAAGCTACGCACTTTATCAATCAAGATTACGTATTTTCACAACTGCACTGTCGGGAAAATAGGCCCATAAACGCAACACGCGCCATTTATAAACCAACGAAAAATAGAGACAACAACAAAAAGAAAAACGAATAGAACCTTATCGCGAACCCAACCCCCAGCAACGCGAAGTTGGGTTTGGAGGTTGAAGTGGGAGAGAACCCGGAGAAGACAGTCGAATATTTTCTTTTCCTTGGTCGTGAGATCAATATGATCCTTAACGTGAATTGCCGCGGGCGTTGACACACCCATTGTTGCTTTCACAGTAGCACTTGTGGAGAAGCAGAGGATACGCTTATTGTGAGGAAAATCCAAAGGTCTCCCGTTCAGGGTATTGTTTGGCAGGGTTGGAAAAGCAGAGGGATGCGAGGATTTGAAGAGGTTTCCGAACGAGGGAAGCCGTAGGGTTTTAGTAAAGGAAGATAAAAAACGGGGACTTGCCAATTTCATGGCCCCCATGAAGCAGCAATTTCAAAGGGAATAGGAAAGTTTCCATCCATTACCATTAGGGCCGAATCAACACAAAAGCATTGATAAATCCACTCTCTCAGCTATATATATATATATATATGTACGCGTAACATTTATCGGGAGTATGATTTATATATTTTTTTTATTTTTTCAGAAAAAAAAAAAAAAAAAAAAAAAAAAAAAAAAAAAAAGATCTATGGGCTGGGCTTCAAATAATTTGAAAGGGGAGTTTCCGATTGCTCTAAAACACGCAAAGAATGGGCAAATTTCTCTTGATTTTGATCCATTCTTCCAATGCCCCTAACGCAAATTTTCTTGAATCTTGGATAACGAAATTGGGGAAAAGCACAGAGTAGATCATTTCATTCAGAAGCGGTAGAGAATTCTGACATTTTTCTTTATTAGTATTCCAAGTAAGTATGTATTTGGTGATAAACAGAAGATTCTTGTATTGGGATGAATTATATTGAGATTGTCCTTTTTGTTTTATGTTTATGTTCTTTTCAACAGATAATCAGGTGCAATGGCTGAGATAATAAACAAGTTTTTCATCGCATCCATGTGTATGTTGGCTGCCCCTCTTGCTATTCTGTATGGCTACAAGAAAGATTTATTACCTGGTAAGAGTTTTTGCTGACACTTTTTATAAAGTTATAGAAACTTGGTCTTTAGCACTTATTAATCTTGATTTAGTTTATGGGATAATGGATGTAAGATTGTAGTTTACTAAGCTAGCTAGGATTGGATGATGATTTAAACAGGTTCGAATGATCTGTCGCCAGCAGCAATGACATTGTGGACTGGAATCCTTACAGTGGTGTCCGTCAATATGGTTATAGCATTCTTCATTTATATGGCAGTAAAAGACCAACATGAGCCACTTCATCCTAAGCAAGAATAGCAAAATTCATGAATTAGATATAATACTGTAGTTGAACAATAAGGCGTTCCGTTCCTCAATAAATTAAAGAGACAAGTTTTTCTTGTTCTTACATTAGAGTTTTTATATATGTCAGCATATCATTGTGTACGGCCATTGTCATTCCATCCTTGAATTCCATCTTAAATTAAACGTTGGGCATATTCTTAATTTGTTATTATCTCACTCACTTAAGCATCCACATACAAAAATAATTGTGATTATAGAAAATTCCATTATTTAATCAAGAAAAAACTGAAGGTTATATAAATCAGAGAATAAGGTGGACAAAGTCTAGTAGAATCTCAGGGATTAGGTGGCCATATCATATACTCCATAATATATATATATATATATATATTTGAAATGGTACTTAGAAAAAGATTCGTCAAATCTATTATTGCCAAACGTATTAAATACCTCACCTTATTCTTGTCTCTAGCTCCACAATTTATAAATATGTTTCAAGATTCGCTTATGCTGCTGATAGACGACAATTAATTGGAAAAGATAGCTTACTGTATAGTAGTATATATGATGTCTGTAATTATTGTGTTGCATGCAACCACATGATCAAAATGTATCTCTATCGAGAAGACTTTTAGCACTAAAACTACTACATATATATATATATATGTGTGTGTGTGTGTGTGACGAGATCGATACATGCATGGTTAATGTTATTTGACACCGACAACAATATATATATATATATATATATATAAAATATAAAATGTCCAAAGTGGTGAGGCGGTGCTAATTGTGTGGCTTGGCTTGGCTTGACTTGATTTGCAAGAACACTTGAAATTAATTATATTATATTATATTATATTGAATTTTGATGAGTAGGGAATGGAATTTAATTTGTTATCGGGTAGCTGCGACAGGAACATACAATTTATTACATCTTATCGGAACCTACCTAGCTTAGCTTGCTTTGTAGCGAATATTTCTAAAATATCTATATACATATACATATACATGGAGGTTGGGTGTGTGTGTGAGTATGAGCATTTAGTAAGATAGCAGCATAATATAACACACATCTCCCACTCCCTTTCTAAAAATCTTGTGCCATTAATAAATAAATACCTACAGTGATCTGAAAGCTGCACCTTGATTGATTATTACACATATAGGTCAGTACTGAGAAGATATATATGTATGTGTATATCCACATGAAGACGACGGACGTGATAATGATATGCGTTCTCTACATATGTATCACAATTTGCATACATTATATTATATATATGTTCATGGTTACCCAGTAGCTATCGTACCAACACATTTTCCCCTAACCCTGTCGGTAACATACATATATATGCTAATTTTCTTATATATAGTGGGCATGATTATCATTGTTTGGTAGACGTCGTCTATATATATATATATCTCAAAATATGTAAAATATATAATTGAGATTAATTAGCTTATATGTCGTCGTTAAAGTCAAGCTAGAGTATATGGTTTGACTTTCTCAATATGAGTATATATATATATATATGATCGCATTCATACATAGATAAAAAATTAGAAATTAAGTTCGATCTTTTGTCGTATATATATATAATGTTATTGTATTTTTGAATCATCATGCATCGATCTAATTAGATTTGTGATCAATTGAATAAGAATTGCTTTATATCGATTACCGTGTTCTTATACTGCAAGCAATAATCCAAATTAAAACAACAGAAGCTTGATGATGAACATATATAATTAATTTATATCGACTGCAATTTAATTTATTTCCTCTGGAACAGTAGTACTGTTCTGTTGTCTATTCATTTATAAATATTCGTATTTGAGGGTTTCAATGACAGCAACGCCAACAGCAAACAAGCACCAGCCATGCCCATTCCGATGCCCATGCCATAATTCTACTTCACAACTGAATCAGGATAACAATATATATATATATACATATTTAATAAGAACCAAAACTCGATCTTCTTACTGAATATATATATAGATAGATAAAAATAAATTCTAAATTCCGAACCTCATAACTTATTCAATTAATATTATATAAGTTGGCACGTAACGTGGCTATTCTTGCTGCTGCATGTTTCTGGAAATTCTCATTTTATTATCATGGCAAACGACAAGACTTCTTCCTCAGTCCTTCATTCATTATTGATTAATATGAATTGTTTTGTCCCAACATAGACACTTGCAAGAATTTATACTCAATGTACGTCATAATGATTTTGCACCAAACAGATGTTGAATGAAGAAGATCCCATGTTAATACATATATACAGCTAGCTTTCTTTCGAAACAATATTACAATCATAATATAATAATCAACTAATTAACTTCGTTATCAACCGCCAGAAAAGTCAAAATTAAAGGAGACAACTTTGACTTCACAGGATTTATTACATTGATCCCTACCATATAGCTTAGCTACCCCACCCTGTCTAAAATACTAGTAGTATTTATTGCATCAATTACTACAAAATTATTCAACATTACCCTAACCATTAATAACAACATTATTAATTATGTAGTGGTGGTCCAATCCAATCACACCCGCATGGCAATTTGTAACTTTATTTTTTTATTTTTTTACACATACAGTTCCAAATAACCTCACATGGGAGCTGCCCATAAACGACGACGCTCGAAACCATACACAACAAATTCATACCACATAACAATGCAAATTACATCTATATATATATATATATATATATGTCCAAATTAAAAAAAAAAAAAGAAAAAAAGAAAAAAAAGAGAGAGTACTATTTAAAGTAATTATGCAATTGCTAGCGTGATTTAGGACAGCTTATGGTGTGCTGTGTTGGCTTCTTCTCCACCGTTTGAACAGTAATGAATAAACAAACACACATAATTTTATTATTATTATTATTCACTTGCGATGAGATGAATCGATCGATCGATCATGGCCGTCGAATTTGTTGGTTGTATCTATTACCTAGATCGACGGCTGTGGATGCAATGTGGGTCGTTGGATCGTGGGAGGTAGACGATGGATTCTGAAACTGCACAGGTTCTCTTGCAGGAAGTGTAGATGCTAATGAATCCAAATCTGTCGCTCAAACTCCTCGTGTTCTTCAACCCTTCTCTCCAGAAGCTTCCATGGTACTCGTCGTCCTTCGAGCACGCCACCAGCGCTGCTGCGAAGGGATCCCTCTCCGTCGTCGTCGTCGTCTTCCTGGCGCCGGAATTAGGGTTTCCGGGCGGCGGCAGAGGGAGGAGCTCATTGCCGGAGGGCTGATCCTGCTGGTTGGGGTTAATTCGGTTGCTCTTTGGGATTCCGGGGGTTTGTTCCCAAGAAAATGGGATTCCTCGGGCCGCCATGGATGGATTTAACGGAGAGAATAATTCCTCGTTCAATGAGCACATCGACGATGACGACGATGAGGATGATCCGAAGGAAGAATGCCGGGAAGACGTTGACGGCGAGAACGGCGGCGTACGGCGGGGGAGGGGTTGATTTGGCTGAGGATTTTCTTCTTCGTAAGCCATTGTTGTGTTTCTAGTTTGTGCTCTGTTGCAGAAGCAGTCTCTATATATGAAATGAAGTAATGAACTGAACTGAAATGAAAGGCCCGTAGATTAAATAATAAGCGTTGGTGGGAAAACTGATATCTGCGTCGTGAAATGGCGGAAATGCCCTAAGATGACGGGGGTAGAACGGGGAATGCACACTGCTGGAAGTGGGTGTGGATGTGGATATTTCATAATTGCCCATATTATAAAGAGGAATATTAATTATAGATTATAAGTAGTGGTTGCGATGCCATATGGACTGGACAGGACACTCGTGTTGGGAGTCAATTCTGCACTTTTAATTTAATTAATCTCTATTTTCAATTTATCACTAATTGAAATCGATTAATTTAATCACTCATTTTGGTAGGATAGGAAAGGAGCCTGCCTATTATTAGTCCAATTGGGTCTAATTTTTATTGGTTAAACACGATGATTATCGGATCCAAAATCTCACTTGCTACTGATTCTCAAATTTATAAACATGGACAAACATATATATATATATATATATTTTTAAAAATTAATATTCAGACAATGACACGAACGGCAGCGAAGTACATGTAAATCTCGTGAAAGGCAAATCCAATCCAAGTACTATTAGAGAGACACACGTAAATAATTATTTAATTTAAGTGTGTTTAGACTAATTAAATTGGGAACCAATCAAAACCAGCTTCATTACAAATCGTAGCTCTACAGGAAATAATTGGATTTGGAGCGCGTCATTAAATTGCTTCAGAAATTACACAGTGTTCGTTAACTTCAATCAATGCTCCCATTGAAAGTGTGCACGTCATCCACTTTTCAAGCTTAGAAATTTACTTCATCACATGAAAAAATTACCAAAAAAAATAAAATCGATGAATTCATCAGGGGTTGGTGTAACGCCTAATGTAATTTATTTAACTTTGTGATGTTTAATGGCATGCACGTGATGATCAATGCTTTTAACTAACCACCAGCTTGATTTTATTTACTGATTTGTTACATCTTTGCTTCTCTTCAACCACAAATATATATATATATATACACGTTTGTACATTCATATTTCTGAGTTATATATATATATATACATAATCTGTGGATGTAATGTAACATGTATTGTGGTGTTCTAATGGCTATGAAATTGTCTGTCAAAGTTTTCAATGGATGTTAAATAAAGTTGACATAATACTAGTATTTTTATATTAGTGTCACTGGATTGGACCGGATCCGCAGCCCAAATAGAATAGTTTGGTTCTAATGGCTGAAAGCATAGTAGGCCCATTTAATTTAATATGGATTAAAGCCCAAAATGAAAGACTTGAAGGCTCAGCGGTCAGCAGGACGGTGGTGAACAATCTGCTTGAATGTTCCGGAACAACTGAAAGAACGGAGGTGGTGGACGAGGACGAGGAAGGACGGAAGGAAACACAATCACCGTACTAGTCACCAACATAATCCTTCATCGCCAGCAGTGAAAAATAGGCCTCAGGTTGGGTACTCCGGTAAGTAGTAATTAGGTGGTAAATGGAGAAGCAAGGATCGAGTTCGCGGGAATTGCAATGCGTGGGGAGACTGGAAATATCGAAGCCTAAGCCGGTGGGATTTCTCTGCGGATCCATACCCGTGACGGCGGATGAAGCATTTAAGGATTTCTCTTCGGCTGCTATGGTTCCCTCTCCTCATACGTATGTAAAGTTTTTTTTTCTTTTGATATTCTGTTGCTGGGGTTGGGCGCAGGCCGGTTAACTTTGCTCATAAATTGCCACTCGATATTTGATGATTGAAGTTGCCAAATATACTTTTTCCGCATTTTCTTGCTTCTACAATGCTGTGATAGGTGTCGTCTCTGCTCCTGCTCGTATGGGTGGCAAGGGGTTATGCTTGCTAATAATTAGGGCTTTGTAACTTGTAGTTTACCTGGGTTGTTTAGGAAGTTTTAGCCTAGATCAGAATCGTCTGTTATTAGTTGCTTGTGACATAGGCTGGGAAACGATATAGCATGTTCCCGAACCTTTATCATGCCTATAATTTATGGTTGTTTGGGATATTATTACCTACAATGTGCTATTTATTGAATTTGTATATTATTAGGGTCAGTGCTCCAAGGTATCAGATGATTCCCAACCAAACGGATCTGAATGCACTTCCTTTACTCTCGAGTATTCCAGAGAAAGTGCTACCACTGGCAGCTGCACAGTCGGGGACAAGTGAAGGTAATCCCTAACACCCCATCTAGGATTATATCATTGGGAGTTTTACATCTCATGAAAATCTGCCGATGAGAGACAGTATTTACAAGTGCCGGTGATTTAGATTCTTAGATTTCGTGTGCTCATTCTGAGTGCTAAGCATCCTTTCTTGTACAAACATTCTTTAGATATTTACATTAAGTTTTCAGATTCACATTTCTTTGTAAAAACCTGCTAGCAACCTTCACTTTGAATGGAAATTTGAAAGCTTTGTGCAAGCTTTTGCAATATTTAGATTGTTTTTTTTATGTAGAGGGTTAGAAGAATGTATTCCAATACTTAGATGTTTTGATGTATGATAAGCTCATAATTTAGTTTTTGCATTTTGATGATGCTGCCAGATTTACAATGGCAAGATGGCCCAGTATCAGCTAATCTTGCAAGGAAAGGAGAAGCACTTGCTGTCTCTGGTATAGCTAATTATGGAGATGAGCTAGATGTAATTGCCCCAGCTGATATTTTAAAGCAAATATTTAAGATACCATACTCCAAGGCTCGAGTATCAGTTGCAGTTCATCGTGTTGGGCAGACTTTAATACTGAATAGTGGGTATGGCACTGTACATATTGCAGTATCCTATCTTTTGAACATGTTGTTTCTCTTTTTTTTTTTTTTTTTCTTTTTTCTTTTTTCTCTTATTTTTTGTGGACAGGCCTGATATTGAAGAGGGAGAAAATCTCATTCGAAGACAAAAACGGCAGCCGAAATGTGTAGATCAATCCTTGTTTTTGAATTTCGCTATGCATTCAGTAAGAATGGAGGCTTGTGATTGCCCACCTAGTCACAATACTTCATCAAATGGCCAGTTTGAATCATCAATTTATCGCAATGAATGCATGCCAAATGAAGGACCGTTTGAAACCTCCGACCAAGCAACAAAGGGGAATGCATGCTATAGGAATCATGAAGGCATTGCTCAAGGGAAGGAGTATATCCATCAGCAAGAGTTCCCACAATCTGTGAATGAAAATTTGTTCTGGGGGAAGAAAAAGAATAAGAGACACAAAAGTCATGGAACCATTGAGAAGGTCTCAAATGTGAAAGAAAAACCAGAGTGCCCAGTGCAAGAGTCTGAAAAACGCAGAAACACCGGTGATGATGGTTTCTTAAGGGTGTTATTTTGGCAGTTCCATAATTTTCGAATGCTTCTAGGCAGTGACTTACTGATCTTTAGCAATGAAAAGTATGTTGCTGTGAGTTTGCACTTGTGGGATGTCTCGCGGAAGGTAGGTTTGATCATTATCTTTCTGAAAAATACACAACGTTTTGTTATATCCCACACTTGGTTTATATATTTAGGAACTGACCTTTCAGTTCTGTTTGGAATCTGAATTCATTTGCAGGTCACTCCATTGACTTGGCTTGAAGCTTGGCTGGACAATTTTATGGCCAGTGTTCCCGAATTGGCAATATGCTATCATCAAGATGGTGTGGTTCAAGGATATGAGCTTCTAAAAACTGATGACATTTTTCTATTGAAAGGTGTTTCTGATGATGGAACTCCTGCCTTTCACCCACATATTGTCCAACAAAATGGCCTTTCTGTCTTGAGATTCCTTCAGGATAACTGCAAGCAAGATCCTGGAGCTTATTGGGTACAAGTTTCTTATTAAGAATTCATCCCAAAATTTTTGTATTTATTTTTAAGACGTATCTAATTTCCATGCTTTATATACGCAGCTTTATAAAAGTGCTGGTGAAGATGTTATCCAACTGTTTGATCTTTCCGTTATTCCTAAAGGCCATACGGCTGATAGTTATCATGATAGTTCTAGCTCTTTGCCATCTTTGATTTACAGAGGTAGAAATGATTCAATACTCTCCCTGGGTACTCTGCTTTACCGTGTTGCCCACAGGCTTTCACTTGCGATGGTATGCTACGAACATATATATATATATATATATTTTCCTTTTATTTGTCTCTATGTTCTATTATGTATTTCTTGTTGGACATTTTCTTTTTTTTTTTGCAGTCTCCAGATAAGAGGGTGAAGTGCACAGGGTTTTTCCAGAAATGTCTAGGTTTACTGGATGAGCCAGATCATCTGGTATGTTCCTCTCCAAAAGTACAATCTGAGAATTTTTTTTTTGGTCGACTAAACTAAGTATGAAAACATCATGATTGTTGGTGCGACTAATAGGTTGTCCGGGCACTGGCTCACGAACAATTTGCAAGGCTCCTCCTAACATATGATGAAGAGATGGAGTTAGCATCTGCAGTGATTCCAGTGGAGTCTGAAGTTACAATTTCTAATGCTGAAGAAGAATACTTAGAATTTGTAGGTGGGTTGTCAGCATCATATACTCAAGATATTGGCCATGCTCCTATAATTGCACAACAGCAACTTGAAGAAGCAGAGCATGGGAAAGATTTTGAAGAAGAGTCTGCTGAAATTTTAACTTGCCAGAAGATTTCTTCACCCACAATACGGGGAGGATCATTGGTTGCAAATGAGAATCTGTTTATTGTTGGTGACAAAAACACTTCTGTCTCCAATTCTCCAGTAAATTCAGATGATGTGGTCCAGAATGCTGCAGGCATAGTATCCTCTAAGCTCGCTGCAATACAGCATGTATCTCAAGCCATCAAGTCTCTGAGATGGACTCGAAAACTTAGGATTTCTAGACCAGAGCTAAACCTTGAATCTGAAAATGTTGATGATCTGCATTCTTCAGTGGATTATTCTTTATGTGCCTGTGGAGACCCTGACTGTATTGAAGTTTGTGACATTAGGGAGTGGTTGCCAACATCTAAAATAGATGACAGACTCTGGAAACTTGTTTTATTGCTTGGTGAGGCTTATTTAGCCCTTGGCCAAGCATACAAGAATGATGGCCAACTGTATCAAGCCCTGAAGGTTGTAGAATTATCTTGTTTGGTCTATGGATCAATGCCTCAAGACATGAGATTCATCTCTTCAATGGTTAGCAGCGCATTATCAAAGCCGGAGAGTGATGGTAGAGGCCAAAGTGCACCTGCCAATAGTGGTGATAGTTTTACTACTGATGGGTTGTCTTCTAATTACCTCTTCTGGGCCAGGGCTTGGACACTGGTAGGAGATGTGTTTGTTGAGTTCTACCTAATGAAAGGTCAAGAGGTCTCCATGAAACAAGAGAAGCAGCAGCATGCCAAGGATTTAAAAATGTCATCTGAAGTGTTGAAGGAGGTTGAAAGGCTGAAGAAGAAGATGGAAAGGTTTAATCAGAATTGCAGTTCCTGTTCTCTAATAAATTGCAGCTGTCGGAGTGACAGGGCCAGCAGTGGAAACAGTGCTAGTAGCAGTGCCAGGGATTCGTCCATGTCCAGTTACACTAGAAAGCAGAATCGAAAATCATCTGGCAAGAACAATCTGTATGCACGTCCGGGAGTCCATGAAGATGATGTTTCCCAGAAATCTGACCTCAGAAATCTTTCTGGAGCTGAATACACAAAGCATTTCAGGAGTGATTTGGGTAATGAAACTTATATTTCGGATGCAATGCAGGATATTGACTTGACAGGCGGAAGCCTTGGAAAAGCTGATGATCATAATGAGACAGATGATTCTGGCCCCGGGGAAAATGCTCCTTCTGAAAGTACTTCAAAGGGAACAACTGCAGGGAAAATTGGTGGTATATTCAGATACTTAAGGAGTACTGTATCTGGAGATGCAGATTATACCCTTTCAACTTCCTTGAGCTGCTACGAAGAAGCTAGAAAAGCAATAGCTGGGCTTCCTGCTAGTGCTGAAGAACCACAAGCCATACTTAAAAAGAAAGGATGGGTGTGTAATGAGTTAGGACGATATAGACTGGAAATGAAGGATTTGGCCAAAGCTGAAACTGCCTTTGCTGAAGCAATAGATGCATTTAGACAAGTGGAGGATCATACAAATGTCATTTTGATCAACTGTAATTTGGGCCATGGACGACGTGCATTAGCAGAAGAAATGGTATCAAAGATTGCAAGCCTCAAAAGACATTCCCTATTCCAAAATGCATATTTGCAGGCACTTGAGATGGCAAAACTGCAATACAGGGAAGCGTTGAGGTTCTATGGTGCAGCAAAAACTGAACTAATTACTCTTTCTGAAAAAGCAGTTTCTGTATCCTGCAGTTTGAAGAATGAAGTCAACACACAGTTTGCGCATACATATCTGAAACTTGGCATGCTATTAGCAAGGGAAAATACAGTTGCCGAGGTTTATGAAAATGGTTTCCTGGTGGACCACCCAATTTCTATGCCAAATCAAATGCGGGTTGAATCTAGGAAGCATGAAATATCAGCAAATGATGCAATTCGGGAGGCATTGGCAGTTTACGAGTCACTGGGTGAGTCCCGCAAGCAGGAAGCTGCATACGCTCACTTTCAACTTGCTTGCTACCAACGGGAATGCTGCTTGAGATTTTTGGAGTCTGATAAAGAGAATAACAAGTTGGGTAAAGGTGAGAGCAGCCTGGGCCAGAAGATAAAGCAGTATACTGCCCTAGCTGAGAGGAACTGGCAAAAGTCCATTGATTTCTATGGGCCGAAAACACACCCCGTGATGTACCTGACTATTCTTATTGATAGATCGGCTTTGTTGCTTACCCTTTCAAGTTACCTTCACTCTTATACGGTACTTTCTCACTTCTTTCTTGAATTTTGTCTTTGCAAGAAGGAACAGTGTCATTTTTAACAGAAATTAATAGACTTGTGAGCATTCTGATGACTTCTTTTGGTATCTTTTTTATAATGTTAGAGCTTTGCATGCTTATCTTGGATGGCATCATAGACGTTTGATATGCTGAATAATTTTACTGATTTGGTGGTTGTGTTCCAGCTCCTTGAATCTGCCCTAACCCAGTTGCTCGAAGGGCGCCATGTCTCTGAAAATTGTTCTCTGAGTGAAGAAAATCCTGAGCTTTGTGCCAAATTTTGGAGTCAGCTGCAAATGCTGTTGAAGAATATGCTAGCCATGACACGCTCCACAAAAGCCAACAAGCACCCTCTCAACCCGCACCCATCACCTATGAGTAAATATGCTGATGCTAAGAAATTGGCCGAGCTCTACAAGATCTCTTTGAAATTAGCTGATTTCAAAGAGTTGCAGAGGATGCACAGCTTGTGGACAGAATAACAAGACATACTTTTTGTGCTGCTTGCAAGTTGTATACTGGTGGATTATCTTTATGGATTCTTGAAGAACATACAATTTCAAATGTGCTGTACAACATGTTTGCATAGAGGCATAGACCAGGTTGATTCTATGGAAGAAGCATTTTTTTTTGGTTGCATTTGTAGCTGTTGTTTGCGGACGAGGGTGATCCTGAAGAATACACACTTCATTTAGAGCTGTTACTCATGATGAGTATTTGATGCTCCTTGCCTTGCATTTGTTACTGTAAAACTTTATGTGGTGGGTGATCAGTATTAATTTGATGTTAGAATTCTTATTCTGGACCTAATGAAGTCTGTTCAGGTTGACTATAATTTTTTAAAGGAAATTATATTTTTATCAATCTGTTTACGCAACAATTTTGACATTATTCAATTTTCAAAATATTATATTAATAATTTTTTATTATTTTCAAATTAAAAATCCCAAAAGTTTATTGTACTCTTTTCATAAATTTTAAATTATTATACTCTATTTAATTGTATGAATTCAAATGATATATAAGTAAAATAGTAGTAGTATAGCACTCCTATTTAATAACTGCCCGACCCATTTGACTGCTCCAAGATCCATGTATCAAGTGCAAAATCGTAATTTCACATTCAAATGGGTACAGCAATAGCAGATAGGATGGATAATGAGCGCAGTGCGGCAGTTTTCAGTGGCGAGTCTCGAACTCAGCAATGGCCTCTGCTCTTTCGCTTTGTATTCTCGCACCGAAGCTTTCTTACAGTCGGACTCCAATTGATTCAAGATTAAACTCTTCTGTCATTTCCCATGCTTTCTCCTCTCTGACTCTCTCCTCGAGGAAAACTTGTGGGCTGTCTTTTATCTCGAAATCGGCGGATACAGAGGCTTCGGTGATAGAGTTCGAAACCCAGGAACCTGTACCAGAAACTGAGCCTGCTGTTGAAGAAGCTTCTGAGTCTGCTGTTGAAGAAGCATCTGAGCCAAAACGTGAGGAAGTATTTGCTGTTGTCATGGTGAGCTCTTTAAATCGTCGGCGTTGGGCGATGATTGTAGTTCGTTTAGTGTTATCTTTTTGCTGTTATAATTTTTGTTTCTTTCGAACATTGAATCTCTGCGTTCGTGGATACATTGAGTTCTGCTTTCTGTGTGCAATTAGGGAATGATACATTATTGCTTTATAAGGTCCTGTCTCTAGTTGGGTGTTCGTTCTTGAATTTGAAAACCTTTATCATCTTATTCTCGTACATTTATGATACTTCTCGTAGGCAATTATTTTTGGATTCAAATTATTGGTTTACAAAGTGATTTTCTTTATTTATTTTTAATTTTTCTTTAATTCGATTCCTTGCTATTGGATGTCCCAATAATGGGCAACTGAAATTGATTGTGATGAATGCCTCTATTGTTGCACTTCTCTCAAAAAATGAACTGTTGTGTGGCAATAAAAGTTTGAAGTTTAGAAAGTCGATTTGAGACAATTTTTTTTGTGGCGAACATCTCCAAGGTTGGGTCTCGGCAATACATTGTATTCCCTGGACGGTACATCTACACCCAGAGGCTCAAAGGCGCAAATGTGAATGACAAGGCAAGTGTTTCCTGCTTAGTAGAAAGAATACCACTTTGATGCATGGTCAAATTAGTTTGCTTTCTGCTACATGTTATGAAGAGTTATTTCTGTGATGTGGTTAAAATTTCTCGGCCAGATTACCCTAAATAAAGTGTTGCTTGTGGGAACAAAAACAAGCACGTACATTGGAAAACCCATTGTGCCAAATACAAAAGTTCATGCCATTGTTGAAGAGCAAGTAAGATTCAGCTTCCAGCAACTTTTCTCGTGTTTATCTTCTATATTATTCCGTGAGCTCATTGTTATACATTTCTTGTAGACATTGGATAAGAAGGTAGTCATCTTCAAGTACAAAAAGAAGAAAAACTACAGAAGAAATATAGGGCACAGACAGGTAGTGTGCTTGAAATCTGAATTGGACTTTCTATTGACTACTAGTAGAACTAGTTTTTAGGCATTCACATACATAATCCATTATGCTAACTCCTTTTGCTGTTTTGTTTTTCAATTAAATTGGACTTGTTCAGCCGATTACAAGGATAAGAATAACAAGCATAGAAGGATATCAAGACACACCAGCTGTAACCCTTGACTAGATTCCACATATCTCAGGAGGGATAGGTGAATATTTGATAGTTTGTTTATTCCATTGCATATCATGTTGTATAATCCATGAGCCTCGCTATCCGCTGGGACTTTTTATAAATGTGAGCTTGTACTTTGCATGACCGTGCTGCGCCAATGCTTATTCAGTTATGATCTCCATGTATGTTACTTGAGGCATATATTTTTGTCATAGTAATTTCATTTGCTTTCTGATTCACACTAGAGCTTCTGTCATGCTAATATGAATGCGAGTACACTCTTCTTAGCTTCAGTTATCGTTCAAGTTCCATAAGTAAGACTTCTTATCATTCAATGTATTAACAGTTATTGTTAAGTATACACTTCTAGAATGAACAGTCCAGAATGTCTGCAAGTTGGGTGTCTATTATGAATTAGACAAGATATGCACAGAAGCTCTTCTAAAGGTGCTTGAACTTTTAGAGTAGAATACAATATACCTTCCATCCATTGGGAATGGTGAATCCTGCATAGGTAAAACCTTGTTGTTTCACCGGATGCTCCTTGGGCTGGAGGTGTTAACCTCAGTGATTCACGGGCCATGTTCCATGAATGCTTCATCCTTTCGATGTCTACTCGAGTCAATAGCTCATCGGGACCTTTTGATTTTGCGTTCTCCTTTGTTCTGTAAGAGTGATATGATAAGTATTTTGGTATGGCCTTTGTTTTATGAGAAGTAACAATCTCTAGCAAATTCGTTCGGCTCTTGGAATCACATCCAGCAGTGGTTGGAACAGCTCGAAAAAGGGGAGAGAAATGTTTATTTACCATTAAGTAGATGTGGGGAAGTTCTGCAAGGTAGTTCATGACAGAAGTGACAGCATAACTTGAGGCCTCAAGTAGCAACTAGCAAGCCAATAATGTTTGAAATCAGGTTGTAAGCTGTGTCTGGCAAGCTGACACTTTGCTTCAAATTACTGTTGATGAATTCAGAGAACAAGAAGAAGCTAATTAAGGCTTTCTTCATTGATTGTGGCCGCCAGGAGGTGAGAAGTTTGTTCACATTGGTGAATAGAAATTTGTTGCCTTGTGCACCACAGAATATAAGCTGTTCTAAAATTATAGTGACTGTAAAATTAATTTATTGAATTATTTTAAGCATTCATGAAAATCTGTTAAACTATATATATATGTAAATTATTGGACCGAAAAGTAGATCCAAAATGTCACTAGCTAATAATGCGAGTGTTAAATAGAACAATGATTTTGTGGCATGGGAGAAGCAAGAGACACGCACATCATTCTACATTCAATTATTTCATTTGTAACATGAATAAGTTTAAGCTAATAAATTTAATTTCACGTGTCTATATAGTCTGAAAGACAATCTTGTTGTCGGCGTAAGACATGTATGAATATATCAAGTAAAATTTCCTGCAATTGTTATATATTATTGCACACTTCATGTAACATAATCCTCTAAATAGGTCAACCCTTTTTAGGCATGGGTATTCAACCCTTTTCCAAGTATTCTGTCTAGTGATTGTATATATATGATAGGCCACACCTCCCTACAAATGTAGGTTGAATACATTAAAAGTATACAAGAAATTATGGTGAAATATTTGCAATTAAATTATGTAAATATTATTTTCTATTTTATTTAACCAAGATAATAAAACCTTAAAGACATAATTAACGATCGTATTAATGACACATAGCAGAATATATAATTCCTCCACTTCATTCAGATCTCACCAAGTTTCGTTGCTGTAAGAAATCTTGGGTCCCTGCAGCATATATACGTATATATATTTTCTAAAAGTGGTATAAATTCTAGAACGAACAGACAAAAAGTATAAATTTTGACACAAAGATATATCATTAAGGCAGAAAATTAGAAACAACAAGTATATGAAAAATTCACAATTGCTGACAACAAGCTAGAACACCAATAAAGAATTAAAATCATCAATTCATCATCCTATGTATGTATGTTTCTGTGTGTATGTCCCCAAGTTGGGGCAGCATATATATGCTCTAAGGGAACTTAATTTCGAAACCCCTTTAATTGATGGGTTTTTACAGTGGATAAAAGTCAATTATTGTTACACTGCTCCCATAAAAAATTTCTATGCGGAATCGATCGATGTGCATGCGTTGATCAGTTCTATCCTTCTACAAGTCAGGAAAGCAGTCGTCAAGTACATGACTTAAATGGTTTTGATCAGCATCTAAACCCTCGCCATTGTTGGAGACTAAGGGAAAGTTTGTGTAAGCATACGATGAATTCCCAGCAACTTGAGACCCGATTAACTTATCATCATCACCATAGCATTTCCAATCACTGAATTGATGGTTCCCCAAGGTGCTCAATTTCTCATCTTCAATGCCATCAATGGCTGCTGTGGTCTGGTCGAATTTGGCAGCATTTGTGGCAAAACTTGTAGAAATATTGGAGGGGCTGTCAAGCTTCGGAAGATCAGACATTTGAGTTTCGAAAGAGGTGTTGGTAGACCTGAACTTGAGAGTTCCTTGTGGTGGCATTGAATGGTGATTGAAACTTGTTCCTGCTGAATTCAAACTAGACGACGCTGCAATATTGAAGTATGATGGTGGCCTGTAATTGCTGCTGTTTCTGATCATGTTGTAGTAATGATTATTCCAGCCTTCATAGCCCTGCTTGTGACTTGGATTCGGCTTCTTGAATGCGCGGCAAACCACCCACCCTTCTTCCTGTACATACATATAATGGCATTACATATATATATATATTGTTTTAATTTGGGGGTTTATATATATATATATACCTGAGGGGGTCCAAGTTCGGATGTCTGGAGCCGATACTCATGCATGATCCAATCGGTTTTCCTTCCATTAGGGGCTCGACCTCTGTAGAAAACCAAGGTTTTCCTCATCCCTATGACCCCATCTTTGGAAACCACAGCCTTGTCTCTTCCTGTGGCCTTCCAGAATCCAGCCGTGGTGGCCCTGTTGGTTCTGGTGCCAGTCGGATACTTCCTGTCCTTGTGACTGAAGAAGTACCATTCATTCTGCTCTTCATATCCCAATTTGCATCTGTCTGTGTTCAATCATCGAATAACGAATACATACATGTATAAGAGTACTAATAATTAGGGTTTGCAAAGAGATCAGATTGATCGTAATTGGTGTGCACTGTACCTTGAATGTCCCATGGCTCCATTTTGTAGAGATCGATGTCGACGATCACATCAAGATCGATGTTGAGCGAGCTGATCTTCCTCTTGAGATAGTAGCCGACGAGTTCTTCCTCAGTTGGGTGGAATCGGAAGCCTGGAGGCACACAAGATGATTCCATTTCCATGTCTGATCGATCTTAGTTGGCCAGAAAGATCTATAGCACAGAGATATATGGATTTTGATCATTTATCATATATATATATATATTTTGGGATGAGCCTGAGGAGAAGCACTGAAACTGATGAGATCAATGGAATATATGTATTATGTGGGGAACCCCAAAAAGCAATCCAAATTTTACACAAGATATTTGTATTGCAGCTATAGCTCGTAATAGGTTTCTTCAAATAAAGCAAACCTTTGGAAGATGAAAAGAGAGTGAAATTCACACAATAGCTCCTTTGATGTCTACTGAAAAGTATATATATATATATGTATATATGCATGCATCGATCATGATCAGTACTACTCATGATTCATGATATCCATTCGTGAGCACAAATGGAATATCATTGATGATGGTCCCCAACACATGTTCAATTGCTGCACTGCATGTGTCTCAGAATTTCCTGTTTCAATGAGAAGAAGAACTCGAAAATGGCAGACCAAGTGTGGTTCCCACCCAAAGATATTTAATTTCTACAAATAACTTAACTATATGGGCTACACATGGCCGTAAGAATTGACTTTGGCAGAGAAAGAGAAAGACAAAGATATATAGGAATGTGTTTGTTTCTTTGAGTGCATTCCACTCCACGAGCCTTACTGTTGCACAAGGGTTTTCACACCCACCCTATACCCTCCCCTCCCCTCTCTCTATTTCTGTGTGTGTATATATATATATATATGTACTTAATCCATCATTACAACTATAATGAAACCCTAATTAATTGATTATTAATTATCAATTCGAATTCCATACATAGTGTCTGTCGTCTTCGCTTTCTTAACTCCATCATCGATCGGTATATCTACTAATCTCTACAACTCGATCAGACCACAATACAATGAACATGCACACCACTTGCATACCCCATATCTATACTATATATACACAACACATCAAGAACCTATATAATTAATCCATAGATTTCAAAAACTCCTATTATAAACATACCCACCATTCATATATATATATATATGGGCATTATGACATAATCCTGCAAGAACGCATGTAAGCATACATCCTATTAAAAATCTGTATACCATCATAAAGTTGCAGCTAGAACACACACACACACACAACATGTACACTAACCAGAAACTAGGATTGAACTCGTCCCCTTCTTGAATAGACACACAAACAGAGGATGGGCAGATCAGAAAGCAGGAGTTTCTTGCCCTATGCAAATATATATAGAGGATGGCAAGATCTCTCTCTCTCACTCTCTCTCTCTCTCTCTCTCTCTATATATATATATATATAATATTTAATGTTGAAGTTAGTGGCTAAAGGATAAAATGTAAGAAATACTTTAATCAAATGTTGGTGGCGACAGGGATTAAATTAATATAATAGTTACCAACAATCGTTCAGATACAAAACAATAACCTAAACTATCTTGCGTCCACCAAATTAAGATCATATATTTCAATTAACTTTCCATTATGTTACCCTAGTTAATCAGCACAGTAATATATCTGTGTACACTAAACACATGATTACGCGTGGGGTGGCACTGGCCGGCTCCTGAAAAATCCGTAATATATGTCTGATATTAAGGTTTTGTTTGGGCGGCGTGACATCTAATTTTCACGCCAACCTTACCTTCTTCTCCACCACCACCACCACTATCTGCAAGATTTAATTTACTTTCCTTATTGCAAAGATTAATCGAGGAATATATGCTTTATTAATTAATCAGAACTTAAATTAAGTCCAACAACAACCTATCCGTATGATTATTAGTAACTGATATAAACAAACCCTAATCCTGTTTCAAGTTTACTTTCTAAGCAGTAAAGAAAACTACGTTTACAAAGCAACAAGGGTTCTGTATGTATATGTGTATTTATATATATTATTTTTTTCAGCTCGATCAACCCACACGCCAACGATGCTTTGTCCGTTTGGTGCGCCGCCCTCCACAATTGTCACCAGTCGGCGGGCGACACGTGGAAGAAGCCCAGCTGTCTGCTACAGGAAGCTAATCATTTGTGGTCTCAAAGTGTCGTGTTTCTTGCGGGATGAGTCTCCCGAAAGGGATCGGCACGGCAGGCACTGTTATCTGCAGTCAGCAGGCGTCACTCTTATTCCCATTTTCAACCTAGCTAAGCTACCTATCTTGCATCAATGGCAATACTAAATTCCATATTGTGCAGCTGGGGGCATTTACTTTGTTAATCTAGCTAGGGTAATTTCCTTGTTCATTAATTATGCACAAACTAGCTACGATGATGATCAATGGGGTTCAATCTTCAACTTTAATATTCCACAGATATAAATCATACCAAGAATACCGTTGATTTCTGTTAGACTTTGATCCAATGGTCCCAAATTATGTTTGGGTTTGTTTAATTTATGATAAATAGTTTAGTGGAAGTGCAGAATTGCTCAGTAAAGGGATGGATCAACTGAATTTTAAAAATGATAATACTAATAAAAAAGGTGCACTTTTTGGGTGTTATGTACTTTTTCACTATTAAATTGATTCTCTCAATTTTTAATATTAACTTTGAGTATGTTACAAGAGAAGAGCAAGCAAAAGAATATTGTTTACAGTTTATGTAAATGCAACACAAGCAATTTAAAAATCCTAGATTTAATTGGGGCCATACATTATAGACTTGAGACAAAAAGGACACGCACAAAGGTGCTTTAATTTCATCCCAGCCAGACAAAGAAGCTAGAGATGCAGCTTTACAAATTAAAAATTTGAACTACTCTAACCTGAAACTAAAATTCTTAATTTTCGAGTCACACAATATATGGAAACTAACTCCAATTAATTGTCATATCAATTTTTATTTAAAAAACTGCAACAATTCAATATTCGAACTAGCTAGTTGAAAGAAGAAGAAGAAGAAAAGATAACAAAAGAAAGGATGAAGGAGGTAATAATGGTAAGATGGTCCATGGAATTATATCACGATGGGTTTGGGCAGATATTTATCTCAATTATTACAGTGTAACATGAATTGGGACCAATTCTATTCATACTAATGAAAAAAAAAAAAGATAGAGTGGGTTCTTTCCTGAGTTGGTCGGATAAAATTAAAGTTACTTTTTCCTTTAGTGAATTTAAAAATGCTAGAAATAAAAAAGAAATCTTTTTCTTATTACATTTTAAAACTGCCAAAATTTCATCTGGGGAACGTAGCAGTCACTATAATAACTGTTGGGAGTTGTGATTCAAATATACTTTATCAGCATCTTGTTTGGAGATGAGTCTTAATTAAATTTAGTGGCGTATGCAAAAAATTAATCGATTATAAACAAAAACATATGTCAAAATATGCATACAAGAGCCATAATTAATCCATTCATTGGATTTTCATGATCCTTTCAGCCGAAAAGGACATTTAAACTAATAAAGAAAACACTGAATATAATGTTAACCTGCATAAATTATTACCCATGAAATTCTTACATTGTAGCTTTAACAAAAATAAGCACCGCAGTAGTGCATACAGCAAATCACCTTCATGCGCGTCAGAAGACAACATATTCACTTGATCACTCCTGTTTTGCAGTGCTGTCATTAAGCATGTGCCCTAGCTTGAGATTGTTAATCCAAATTATTGTGTTTAATTATGGGCATTAATCGGATAAGATCATCATTATGGCTTTAATGATGATTTTTTTACAAAGTGCAGTTTTTTTTTTTTTTTCACCACAAAATCATAAAATGTAAATTCTAAACGAAAAAGGGGCACTCATGATTTTGGGATCTGGTTAATTTAATTACATATAGGGTTTCTGCTCGATCTTGCTCCACTTAGCCATGGTAAAAAAAGGTTAAATGTGCAGTGTTAAATTAGGTTGGAAGTCAATTTCTATATATGGTGCAGCCACGTGTATTCACATCTGTCAAAACCTTGAAGACTGAAAATTAAGGTGATTATATTGTCAATAGCCTCAACAACGTGACATTTAAAAAGATACATAAGTAATCACAACTATTCATTATATATGTACATATATAAGCGTGAACAGTGTATTCACTCATTATATATTGCATCACAGAATATAATTTGCAGAGGTGTGATGTGAACAAAATCCTTGCAAATAATAAGCAGCCGCCGCATGAAGATATATCTATGCCTATTGAATCAGGTGCAAGGATTACAGATTGAAATGAAATTTGTAGGTTTGGAAAGATGGTGTTTTCAAATGGGCCCTCAGGCCAGGTTATACAAGAATGCACTTTTTTCAAATGTATATATAGTGCTTTAAAATATCATTACTATGGCCTATTAATAATCAAAATAATTATGATATGTTTATGTAAATATGTTTATTGAGACATTGATCGGCTGCTAGGGTTTCATAGAACCATAAACTCATCTTCTTAGACAACACTTGTTCTTAGCATTCATCTTCAAATATGCGTGGACATATATATATATAATATATGTATGTATATTTTTATATGGCGGGTGGGGGATAATTGGGGTGGTGGTAGACTAATTAAATTTGAACACGACATGACAAGCTTCTAGACACTTAAGGTTGATAATGACATAATGCTATAAACCACATTATATACCCAGTTTCCTTAAGTATGATATAGATATATTAATGAATTCTTGTGTGTGTTTATATATATCTGGATTTGATTATTGCTACATTACAAAGTTACTCTGTCAGCTGTCTCTTGTTTACTACATATAAACTATGTTTAAAATGACCAAAACAAACAAGATGCCTTTAATTTTTGCTCATTGATAACTACTTTTTGTGTTTCTTTTTTTCTCAATATGGTATACGTTGGCCATTGCTTGGATTGTAAGTGGGACAATGCAGGCGCCAAGATCATGATCAAACAGCCGAAAAGCTGTATACATCTCTGTGGGTATATGTTATATATATATATATACATATATAGATGATTGCTTCACTTGAAGCTTTAACTTTGTTTTGGCAATCATACTTGAAATAACTAACAGGATTGCCCAAAGATCATATGTTTTGGTGAAATTTAAATAAAATAATAAGGGTTTATTATCTCTTTTAATTTGTATGCATGATCAATAATGAGAAAAAATCAACTTAGTTTCCATAGGACAACATATGAGTGGATAAACAGATATGGAAACCACTTGTAGGTAGAACAAGTGTTAATCGAATGGATTAAGCTCGAATTAAATTTTAAGCAATTCACATGATGTAAGGCACGATGTGGCACAAGCTGTTAAGACATAACCGAAATATTTTCAGATCTCTTGAATTATCCAACTAAGGGCTGTTTGTAATTGGAATTATTGTCATTATCTGAAGTAAGAAATTGGAGGTAGGCGAGCCATGTCGTTTCGTTTAAAGATATTTCAACTTATTACATCACCTCTTATATGTAAAATCTAAGGTATCAAGAAAGGACAAAATATGATATATGGGACTACATCTCCTGTATATCTACTTTCTGGTTTCACAATATAGATTCATCCAATCTGCTTAGAAAGATGATCCTCACTGCATATGCAAGAACTTTGTATTAATGACTTTATGTTTTTATTCTTCTTCTTATTATTACTGGTGTATAATTGAAGTAATCTCTATCACCACAGCTAACAAGGGAATTAACCTAACAGCCGCAAAACAATTTTTGAATGATTTTTCCAAAGTTATGGCTGCAATTGTTGCTGATTATAGTTTTTGCCTTCAGATTGTTTCTAAAGCCCAAGTTTTTCAATTTATTTGATTTCTTTATGCAACACATATATCTCATATCCAATAACAAATCTGGATTGTAAGCCTTTATATTTTGGGTTTATTTGGAACTGCAAATTGATAACGAATAAAGGAGCTGACGAAATATATATACGAGATGATGGCATGCATATATATATACATACATTATTGAGGCATGCATTCCTTTTTAACAAAAAAATGAATGTGTATTCTGAAAGGGACAAAATATTCTCATGAAATCCTATCCACCGACTGAATATCTTCTCCTCATCCTAAATACATTCTAAAGGGGGGAAAAGGATCAATGGTCATGGCGATAGTTTGTTCATTCAAAAAGAGGGTGCTTGAATCTGAATATATCCAAAAACTATTACATCATTTTTAGTTTTTGTTCGCAACAGAAAAGAGGGGCTGAAGGCTCTTGTTTTCCTTAAAGCAATCAATCAAGCATCATGTCTTAGTGGCATGCTAATTTAGCATAATCATTATAATAAAATTTTAATGGTGACCCAGATACATATAGGGATGCGGAATCCCGTCGATTAATTGTTCATGCCCGTCTCATTTGAGTTTGAGCATGATAAGGCTGCAAATCATAGGTCAAATAATCGTTGAAGATAGCAATAAATGACACAAAAATAAGCTCATCAAATATGTCATTTGTGGGTAAGTTTGACTTGAACTCATAAATTCACACTTTAATATAAACCCTTCTCTCGTCTTCCAATTGACCTCTCTATTTGTCTTTCCTTTCCGCCGCCCCCAGTTGAATCATCTCAAATCCCAACGCATTAGCTTCACTGTAATTATTTAATTTTAGTATGTGTCTCAGCCACGAGTCTTTCCTACAGTTGTTAGAAAACGTGTTGGGTGGAGGAAGCATCAGTTCTGGTGGGCATCTGCACATTCCCCAAATCAAAGCTTATTTTTATTTATAAGAATATCTATCTGTACAGTACAGGAGAGAAGATAGATGAAGGTCATAATCATAGGCGAGGAGTTGAGAGTGAGTGGGCCTGGTGTTTGTGGATGAGACAAGACTAGGCTTCTTGGAACCTCACCAAATAACAGACCCCAGAGTGGAGTAAAACAGTAATTAATAAAATAATACTAATATTAAGAAAAAGAAACAGTGATGATGAGCAGAAAATTAATGGCGGAGAGGGCGATATATATCGTCTACGGATTCAGTTGAAACTCGAAAAACCTGACCTTTTCTTCTCTATATTTGGGCTCGCTAGACGGGAATCGTATGTGGGATCTCTTTGATATGGTGAGTATTAATCTCTCTCTCTCTCTGATATCTACGGAGTTCTGGGTTCAATAGTTTTAGTTCTTATGTTTTGTTTATTCGTTTGTTCTTGTGATCTTTGACTGTGAAACAGAGTTTGGGGATGATCTTGAATGTTGTTTGGATTTATGCTTGACCAATTCTACGAAGGAGAATAGTAGGGGGGGTGAATAATCTCTTCTGGTTTGTTAATACTGAGAATGTGGGGAATTATTTTTGAAAGATCTGAAATCTTATAAAAACCCAAATCTTTATTATCTTTGAGGGAATACTGATGAATGATAATTATTCCTTATGTTGGCTGTGCTTCCTGATGTAGTGATATTTAGAAAAGGGGTAGTTTAGTTAAACTTTTGTCTGGCCTGATGTTAATCACTGATTACTGGTTGATTAATCGGTCTTTTATTTCATTCATCGTTGACGAAATAGGGTTTGTGGGTGTTCTTCCCCAAAATTTTGTTCTGAAGATAACATCCATGATCGACCTATTTCAATTCCCCCCCCCTTTTTTTTTATTATCTTGAGGTTGTATGGCTGCAATAAGCCTAGGAGTTCCATAGTCTACGATACTGTAGCTGAAGAATATTTTTGAATTTCACAATTTATTGAAGTATCTTCTTTGTTAATCTGATAAAAGATTCGCCACGCTAAAAGCCTTTGGTGTGGCGAATTTTGTAGGTGAATACTTCATACGATGTTGATAAGATACTTGAATGTTATTTTCTGCTTGAATTCAATTTTCTGATACTGGTCTTAGTAGTTTTATTCTGCCCTGTGTATGCAGTGTTAGTACCATTTTTGGAAAGAAATAAGTTGATATGAATCCTGAAGATAGGATACCTGCAGACCCATGGATAAAGTCTACATCTGGATTTGAATCACTCAACAGGCCTCTGAATGGAAGATCTTACACTGGCTTCAATTCACAGGAGCAGAAGTGGGAAGGTGGTTCTTCATTTAATGAGTATGGTGTACTGGTTGAGCAGCAAATTTCTGAATTCAATCAATTTGGGGCTCGGAATCTCATTCCCTGTGATGTGAATAATAACCATAAGCGAATGAATGATCATCAAGAGAAGCAGCAGATGTACAAAGGAAATGGATGGAATGCAGAACACAACTGGGATCCGAAAGTGATGCTGAACAATCTTTCGTTCCTGGAGAATAAGATCCATCACCTTCAAGATTTAGTGCATCTAATTGTTGGGCGCAAAAGGGATGCTCAGGATCAACCAGACGAAGTTTTGGTTCAGCAACAGCAGCTCATCACTGCCGACCTCACTTCAGTTATAATCCAATTGATATCTACTGCAGGGAGTCTTCTTCCATCTGTAAAGCATACCCTTTGCTCTGAAAGTTCTGTTGCTCAGCAGCTCGGACACTTTGGAGTTACAAATCCATCAGCAGGCACTTTGGAGAATGTGGTTCTCCGGCATAACACCAGTGTAGGCATGGTGGAAGATCGGTCTGGTCAAAGTAGTAATCTGGAGGCTGAACAACACTGCCCTATCGAGGACCATGAAATGAAAAGTGACGATGATGCTGAAGGGGAGAATCTTCCTCCCGGTTCGTATGAAATCCTGCAACTTGAAAAGGAGGAGATCTTGGCGCCTCACACTCATTTCTGCACAATCTGTGGCAAAGGATTTAAAAGAGATGCAAACTTGCGGATGCACATGAGGGGTCATGGGGATGAGTACAAAACACCGGCTGCCCTTGCAAAGCCACATAAAGAGTCCAGCAACACTGAGCCAATTCTGATCAAGAGGTATTCCTGCCCTTATGTTGGCTGCAAGCGAAACAAGGAACATAAAAAGTTTCAGCCTCTGAAAACAATCTTATGTGTGAAAAATCATTACAAGAGAACCCATTGCGACAAAACCTACACTTGCAGCCGATGTCACACAAAGAAATTTTCAGTCATTGCAGATCTGAAAACACACGAGAAGCATTGTGGCCGGGATAAGTGGCTTTGCTCCTGTGGGACAACATTCTCCAGGAAAGATAAACTATTCGGTCATATCACCCTTTTTCAAGGCCATACTCCTGCCATTTCTGTGGAGGAATCAAAAGGCACTGCTGGAGCATCTAATGAAAGACAATGTGGTGAAACAACGAACAAAATGGAAGTGCCAGGAGTTAACTTTAAGTCCAACGATCCAAGCGGAAGCACCTATCAAACTGCTATGGATGTAGAGGATCCATCGAGTTATTTCTCACCTCTGGGTTTTGACACAGGTAATATTGGTGGATATACTGACTTTCCTCGACCTCCATTTGAGGACTCGGACAGTGCATTCTCTTTTCTGCTTCCAGGATCTTGTGATTATCCTCCTAAGAGTGGCTGATCAAATAACTATAGAGTAGAGCTATTCATGGGCAGGTGATTCTCCCCTCCCTGAATGCTACTAGTAGCTATCTATGTATGTTGTTCATTGGAATCTAATAATATTTTCTTTCACTGCAATCTATACTTATCAAAGGCAACTAAGAATTTTTGTTCATCTCCAATTATAGTTCTACCATATGATACAGCATCATGTTAGTATTTTCCAACAGGGAAAAATCACTTTAGTCCCAATATAACAAAAATTAATCATTTTTTTGTCCCAATCTAAAAAATTCATCAATTTTGGTCCCAATATAACTAATTTTAATCAATTTCAGTCCCACCTCTAAAAAACTAGTTTTGAATTTATGTCTGATTTTTTTTTTTTTAATTTTTTAATGCACACGGCCGTGTTGGTCCAAATCGGATGCTACGTTAGCTCCGTTATATTCACGTCAGCGCGTTTCGGTTAGTTTCTCTTTTAAAGGTGAGATTGAAATTGATTAAAATTAGTTATATTGGGACCAAAATTGATAAATTTTTTATATTTGATAAAAAATAATTAATTTTTATTATATTGGGACTAAAAGTGATTTTTTCCCTTTCCAATATTAAAGGTTTTAATATTTTGTATTACTCAGCAGCTCCTTAATCAAATGAAAATGAACGCCAATACCATCAACAAAATAGAGACTACTGAAGTTGAAGCTCAAGTGAGATTGCAACTCTCTCAATGTGTGGAAGAGAAGAGGGTATTTTTAACAAACAAGATTCCAAGCAGTATCCAAATTTTGTGTCTAGGGCTGTTTTACACCTTTGTAAGACTTTCTGGAGTGGTCTGCCTGAAGTTGGAGTTATGATGCAGGATGAGCTTCAAGCCCTTCACACCTTCTCCAGATTTTGACAGCTTCTTTGAAGGGCTGGGATAATATTTCTCCTTAAGCACAACATCATCCACACATGACCAAGAGGGTCCTATTGGAGAACTGTCGTATAGAAATCTCTTTGAGAATGGGTTTACAAGACTGCTACGGAATTCCTCTACCGTCTCACAGATAACTCCCTGTACCAAAAGAAAAACAAAGCTATTAAACTCAATGCAAATCCATTTCATGCTCAATGGTGGAAATTGCAATTGTACAAGTTCACTTACTTCAGCCATGGCCTTGATCTTCAGAGTAGCATCGTCAGTAAGAAGGATAAGCTGTCCATCATTTCTGATTCTCTTAAAGAAAAGAGCACATTCAAGGATATGGTCTGTGGCCGTGGGAGTAACAATTTCCTCTAAACTATATGGAGAGAATGGAGTAGAGCGGACAGACAATGCACCGATCTTGTCCTCGCTGAGCCAATGAGGAGAAGAAGAAGCAGGAGGGGTCAGAGGAATAAGATTGCCTTCCTCTGCTGAGCTCTGTAAATGGATCCACCATTTGGAAATAGCCACACATTCTTCAATCCATTTCAATGCAGCAGAAACTTCAGTCATTCTTCTAAAGAAACTAGCACGTCTCAACATGCAATCAAGTTCCCTTACAACTGAGATCAGAACAGCATCAAGTTAGATACAAGCTATACACATTTTACTAATACCCGTATTTGGAGCTCTCATAAAAAACTTGTTACCAATTCTAGGAATAACCAATGTAGTCCCTCGAAGACCTCGCAGAAGTTGCAGCTCCTTCCTCGAATCTTTGTTCAGCAAACAGGTACTGTCTACAACAATAATCCATCTCCTATCTTCCACCTTCATAGTCTTCTTCTGCAAAATCCAAAAGGGAAATGTTAGTCAACGCAACAGACTACAATTTTCATAATGAACAAGCAAGGGGTCTTGCATGATAATCTTGGATAAAAATTTTAGAAAAGTTAAACCAGCTAGCTCTAAAGAAATATTTTCCTACCTGTGCTCGAAAACTATGAAGTATGCAGAGTAAAAGCCATGAAAAAAAAGGCTCAAGCTTACATGAGAATGATCAACCGCTTCAGTCTTGGGATGGGAGGTAGATCTTCTACCTGTCAACTTCAACTCATGAACTGTAGGTTTTGGTTTGGTGTTTTCATCAGATGAATTTACAGGCAACGGATGAAAAGGGTCTCTAACTGCTCCAGCATTGAGCACAGTTGGTGGTTTCTTCTTGCTGCAGCGGCTTTTGGACATGGAATTTGTTGATTTCCGTTCCTGAAGAAGATTTAAGTTCTGACTTTCTTCCTCAAAGGCTGGAAGCAAGACTTTCCTGTTGCTATTATTAGCTCCTGTCAAGGGGGACGAACTGCAAGGCACTAAATGTTTAGCTTCTTCTAATATGCCTCTATTCTTCATGGACTTCTGTAGACGGGTATTTGGAGTCATGTTTTCTTTGTCTGGGGTGAAAATTTCTTCTTCATCCTGCTCTATGCTGGAGATCTTAGATTTCAAATTTGAACCACACTTCACAATTTCTTCATTAGCCCTATTAACTGAACTAAACGTCGGAGAATTAGGAGAGGTATTCTCTTGGGAGATGTGCTCATCATTGTAAGGAATAGAAAAATTATCCTTATGAACCAGTTTGCTTCTGTTGTTTTCATCAAGTGATTGATTACTCTGCAAGCTCATATTAATCCTTGCATGGCTTCCACTTCTTTCACTGGTTTGAATGTTTACACTTTCAAGCTTACCCCTCCTTGACCAGATACTGAGGCCTGATCTTTTCATTGAACTCATCATTCCAGATGTCTCAGTGGTTTCAAGTTGAGCTACTTTGGGGGACACAGCTAAAGGAGAATGTACACGAGGAGTGCTGTTTTCTTTGTCAAGACCACACAACTCGCCATCAGAGATACTCTTTTCAAGCTTGTTTCCTCCAGATGATTTGATATTCTCTACTTCATCTTTGTCGAAAAGTGAAATGCAGAATTCCTGAGACACAAGGATTGATGATGGCGGACTCCCTTTTTGCATAGAGGAGCCAAAATCCTCATCAGAATATAGCATTGTTAAGGCTTCCATGTTGTTGCTCAGAGTCTGCACTTGATCATTTCCCAAAGGCAAAGCATTCTCATCCTGGAAAATGAAATTTGCAAATTCTTAGAATAGCATGCTAAGACAGTTCATGACTACATGTGTGGCAAGTTATCTTTCAAATAAACCCTTTAAAATTCACCTCATTTATTGCCTCTTGGATTTCTTCTTCAACAACTATGTGGGAAGCACTCAATTCAGGCACAAATGGGTTGTCAATATCATAAGCATAGCTTATTGGAACCCAACTGAATTTGTACAACCTACTCGATGCCCCAAGACGCAGAGTATCACCATCAGTAAGATGGATAATCACCCCAGGCTGGATTTTTGTGCCCGATATCCAAGTCCCGTGCACTGAAATGCAATACCGATCATCAACTAAAAGAAAACTCAATGATTCATCAAACTTGAATCTGCCATGGGCTATTTAGTCACCAAAGCAAATCAATATACATACTTCGCAATTCGCAGGTACGACAGTGTCAATCAAGAAACTAATGGCTCCTCAATTCGCAAGGTTTGGTGTGAATGTAAAAAGATAGAATATCATACAGTTCCACAATAGAAACACTAAAATAGAATCTTTATTTCTTGTTTATTTTGAAGAAAAGAAAGAACTCACCAGAGGACAAATCCGTGACGGATAGAGAACGAGAAGAGGGTTTAGAGTGAACGCGAAGATGAAATCTGCTGATACTGGGGTGCTCCAACTTTATATTACAATCTGGGTGCCTTCCCACCACCAATATTTCCTCCCCTTGGGATTCTTGATCATCATTTTCGGCTACGTAAAGAGAAGAAGAAGGAGAAGTTGCAGGAGGGGTGTCCAAGAGAAAGATATTCTTGAGGATGCAATTGTTCTTCAAGACAGTGAATACGGGGATCTCTCTCTCCCTTCCCGTCGCTTGCCCTTGATTCTCAGCCATTGCAGAGAGAGAATGAGATTGAGGGGGACGATCTTGCTCTAGATTCTCAGCCATTACAAAGAGAGAACGAGATTGAGAGGGAAGATCTTGCTCTAGATTCTCAGCCATTGCAAAGAGAGAACGAGATGAGGGGGACGAAGATGCAGAGAATGGTTTCTTGAATCCAATTGATTCTTGAATTGAATTGAAATAAAGAAGAGGGGTTTTGAAATGTAGTGACCGTTGGGGAATTTCAAAATACTGCCCTTCCATTTTCAGTTTCATTAGCGATTATATGCATTTAATGATTATTCCAATTAATTAGACAGCACTTTCGGTGACTTATTTTGAAATTTATCATCAAAACTAAAAAAGTTCCAAATTCATGGGCCCTAATTCTGGATAAAAGTAGAGGACCAATAAATATGGGCCCAATAATGTGGGCCTAAATTACACGGAAGGCCCAATATGGGAGAGTATAAAAAAAGCGCTGAAATTCGCCTGGCAGATATTTCGGAGGGCATTCTTCGTTTGTCAGTCGGCGCACCGATACCCTAGATAGAGAAGATGATCATCCCAGTGCGTTGCTTCACTTGTGGAAAGGTGATACTGGTTTTTCCTTGTTACTTCGTTGCTCTAATGGAAACTATTTATTTATAACTTGAGTCAATTGACGAATTTGTTCCTCTTACATACGGGTAATTAGGTGATCGGAAACAAATGGGATATGTATCTTGATTTGCTCCAGTCTGATTACAGCGAAGGGTATGATTCTTCTTATTCTTAGTCTTACTAATTTTTTTTGGCGTAGGCGGCTTGTGTTTTCTGTCAAAGCTGTTAATTTACTTCAATGCGTATTAGTTTTATGTTCAAAAGTGGCGCTTTTTTGGCTTTCGAACTAGTGAATTCGAGTTTTATTTTTTCATATGCATGTTGAACTGTTGTGTGAATGAAATTATCATGTAAATAGCGGTTAATGATTTGGAACTTTGGTTGTGTGGGATTATGCCTTCCGCCTTCCGCCTTCAAGGTAGCTTTCGTTCTTAGGACATTCAACCTGATAGTTTATTGTAAGCCATCAATGGCTGAGTTTTTTTTTTTTTTTTTTTTAAATGAAATTTTGATGTGTATTTCCCTAACTATTATAGTCCTAACAAAAATGGCCCAAAATTTGAGACATATAGCGGAAATATGCACCCTTTTTGTGCTAACAAAAATAACTTATTAGTTCATACCATGATTTTTGGTTCTTATTATTATTTGGAAAGGATGGATGTTTTTGTAGTTTGTGTGCCCATGAGCCTATCCATTATTACGGGCATGCGAACCAACAGGATTTTTATACTTTCTTCTATTTAATTACAGTTAATCTGATGTATTGATGGTAATAGTAGAATGGGTGGGATTATCTTCAAAACCTTTTTTTAAAAATAATATGCCTTTAATAGTTTTCGATGCTGATATATATCATCTAGTTCTCAAGTTTTTGTTATGGAAAGTGAAAAGAAACTAGAGCACAGAAATAGGACTGTTTTGTAGGTTACAAGAAACTGTTAAAGTATTATTTTATCGTGCAGAGATGCCCTGGATGCACTTTCTTTGGTTCGATATTGCTGTCGAAGGATGCTGATGACTCACGTTGATCTCATCGAGAAACTTCTCAACTATAACAGTCTGTCTCTACCCTGTTTCTTCATATATGTGTTTATGTTCCTCTGATCTTTTTTATTATATATATATATATCACACATACCCAAATGTTCCTTCTATTTGGTGCTTAAATAAGGTTGGCCAATGGTGGATTTGTAAAATGGGACCCTCTTGCATGTTGAGGAGATTTTTACTAATCTATCAACACGGCAACTCTACAGGCATAGATTAAGCATTGGTTTTCTTTTAAACGCTAGCTACATGCATATACTGAATGCTGTAATGAGCTAAATCATCCGGGATATGAAAAATAAAAACTAGAAGTTGGTGAACATTTTGAGTAAATAAATAACGTATACATGAAGTCTGTGCAATAGATACATGGCTGCATATTGATCTCTCTCTATAATACCTACTCAATTCTTCATAACTCACATTGTGTTTTTTATATTCGTCATTACAGCTTTGGAGAAGGCTGAGGGCAGCTGATCAGTGTGTGGTGTCTGGCCGTCTACTAGCATTTCATCTCACTTTTGCAGCTGTAGTATCAATGTCTAGTAATGCTGAAAAAGAATCCTTTAGTTTGGTATATTGCTGTCAATGCTGAATATTTCCATATGAAATATTTGATGGGATGAATGGATTTTTGTCGTTTCCCCTTCTGTCTTGCTTTCACAGTGACGCTGATTCTTTGGTGTCTTTTCTGTCCTGGTTTTTAATGCCTATGAAAGTTACGTGATGCTTCCACATGGAATTGGTCTTAGATCTCTATATCCTTTTTATTTACAGTAATCCTTCCGCATCAAGATTTTAGACTTTTAGCAAAGAAAATGACCATTATTCGATATCAGGAAAGTTAAAAGCAGATCAATTGAGTCCTCTTGCCAAAATCAAAGTGGGCCAGCAAGATAAGAAGCTTCTCCTCTGCTTTTTTAGCCTATGTTGCTTGGTTGAATGGGAGAAAGCCTTTTGACCATGGTAAATAATCGCTGCTAAAACAATATAAAAAGTCAAAAGCATAATGCTTGAAAGCTCTGTAATCGTAGATTCGGTTGACTCAAATGCTTTTGGCATGGTAATCACAATAATCCATTTGAAGAAATGGATTTTATCTGTATATACCCAACTGATTCATATAGTTTAAAGATATTTATCTTTGAAAGATGAATATACAAACGTACAGCTATCAATCAGGCATAATCCTTCCTGCCTGCCTGTTTAAAATATGCCAAGCCAGTCAGTCGTCTTCAACCCAGAATCAAGGAATCTTGTTTTGAGTTGATCCATTCAAACAGCAATTCCAATATAGAATCGAAGAAGTTCTCTTACCAACTCTGGATAAGAACGTTTTCTCAATTTCAAACAGTGTGGAGGACCAATGAAAGATGCCGCCAGCCAGTGGCTGAAAATTTTGAATTGGCATGCTAACCTCATACCTGCTAGCAATGCTCCATGTCATCATTGAAAAAATCTGTTTAAACAGCTCATCAAAGAAACCATCCGTTATTTTAGGTTGAAAGCACAATGTTTTGTCTGTTTCATGCAGATCAGATGGAATCTCACGCAGACCATGGTACAAATTTTTTTGTTCTTTTTCCAGGTAAAGACAGAGTTCCGTTGGCTTCAACAGGCCTTGTATACAACACTCAATCGCTTGCCTGTCTCCCAGTTCGTATATTTTAAGGATAATCAGACGGTTTCTGTAATGTTTCCTACGACCCTGGAACAAGGACATATATACACTAGAATATCGATAGCCGGCATTGCATTGATGACACGCACTTAAAGGGACATCCATTTGAGTAAATTTCCTACGAAGCAACTTAATTTCCAGCATCTTTCTTTGTTCTTATTCTGGGAATATTTAATGTTGGAAGGTCAATGAAACAGGTAGCGAGCGAGCCTATTGGTGCAGTCATAAACAATCTAGAAGAAGTTGGGAGATTAGATTTGTACATTTTGGACAAAGTCTCTAAGAGGACGGTAGATCAGATGCTCAAAAAGTTCCTTCCTTTTGCTGTTTTTTGTCTACAGCATATGTCATTTCTTGACCTCTCCGAACTGCCCAAAAGTGCAAACGCCCTTTTCTCAAGTCTTGATAGATTCTTGACCTTTGAACACTGAATTTTTTTGCCCGAGATCAAAAGATGCCTTATGCTCTAATCTTTCTTGTTGAATTTTCGCTTCTGAACATCCAAGAATTCAACAAATCTTTGGCTTTCATAACTCCTAGTTTTATTTCCCTTCTTTTACTTTCATTAGAAAGCCATATTTGAACTACTCTTTCTACTCTCTCTTGCTCCCTAAAATCTGTGATGGAAGGACTTGATGAGGATGATTTTCTAAGCCTAAACCTTACCATCACCACAAATTACAGGTGTGAAAGGAAGAAGAAGAGGAAGAGAAGAGGAACAAATAATTACATGGGCACGAGTGAAGAAAGCGAAAGTGAAAGCAGCCGAGAGGGTAAGATATTTGATCTCCTACAAATGAGAGAGCAAATGCTGAAGATGGATCACAAGGAAAAAAATATACCTGATCGAGCAGATGGAGGTCTTCATTTCATTCATTTGCTTCTCCTATCTGCAACTTCAGTAAACGAAAACAACATCAGTGCAGCCGTGGAGAGCCTCTGTGAATTATACCAGAATGTGTACCTGACAGGCGATTCGGTCCAGAGGGTTGCTGCTTATTTTGCTGATGGACTTGTGGCGAGGCTCCTCACGCAAAAGTCACCCTTCTACGACATGATCATGAAGACTCCTACGCCGGATGAGCAGTTCTTGGCATTCACACAACTCTACAAGGTGTCACCGCTGTATCAGTTTGCTCATTTCACTGCAAATCAAGCAATTCTTGAAGCATTTCAGAAAGAGGAGAACACCAACAACAGCGCTTTGCATGTAATTGATTTCAACATTTCTTATGGTTTCCAGTGGCCTTCTCTAATGCAATCTCTCTCAGAAAATGCCACTGCTACAAATCGGACTTGGTTAAAGATCACAGGGTTTGGCAGGAGCTCGGAGGAACTTAAAGAAACTGAATCTAGACTTGTGAGCTTTGCAAAAGGCTTTCGCAATCTAGTCTTCGAGTTTCAGGGATTGGTGATGGGATCTGAGCTAGTAATTCCAAAGAAAAAGAAGAATGAAACAATTGCTGTCAATTTAGTATTCCATCTAAATTCATTACATACTCTTTCCAATATCTCAGACACCTTAAAGTTCGTCTATTCTCTGAGTCCTGCTATCGTAGTTCTGGTAGAGCAAGAAGGCAGCAGAAGCGCCCACAAGTTCTTACCAAGATTCATGGAGTCGCTGCACTATTTCGCAGCTATATTTGATTCACTGGATGATTGCCTCCCACTTGACAGCACTGAGAGGTTATGCATTGAGAAGAATCATCTGGGAAAAGAAATAAACAGTGTGGTAAATTATGACACAGACAACAACAAGAGCCTCAGATTTGAGAAGATGGAAACATGGAAAGAGAAAATGGAAAATCATGGTTTTTTGGGGTTAAGACAAAGTTCCAAATCAATTATGCAGGCAAAATTGCTGCTGAAAATCAGAAGCCATTGCTCTGCGGTAGGATTAGGCGAAAACAGTGGGTTTCAAATTTCTGAAAGAGATGATGGGAAGGCTATTTCTCTAGGCTGGCAAGAAAGGCTTCTGGTAACAGCATCCTCTTGGTGCTCTAATTTACTATGATAGCCATTCTTTACCAAATTCTTTTGTTCTTTTTGTGCCTCTCTCTGAATTCCTCTATTCTTTCCCTAACAGTACGAGAAATCCTTAGTAAGTAGCCATGCTCGGATGCAAAGTCAACACTATTACAACCATTGCATCCTAGCAATAGAAAAACCACACAATCATCTGTCCTACAATGTATTATTAGCTATGAATTAACTTTTGTCAGCATGTCTAATATATCAATAACATCATCAAATTCACATACTATGTAGCTACATGATTAACTACCCGTCTATCTTTCTATCTATCTATCCGTACATATAACTACATACAAGTAAGTCAAATAGTTGTTTCACAGTAAGCAAAGCATATTAGCGTCCAACATGGTCTCCTCCATGATCGATAACTAAATGTTTCCAATAACATTCAAATAATAGAAGAATAGAAGGGAAGTTAAACTCCAAAACTTATCAGCATGATACTGAGGTAACAATTTTCATATGTAACTTTGCTTGCTAGCGGCCAACATGGTCTCGAGAACAGATAACTTCTTGTTTCCAATAACATTCCAATACTAGAAGAAATTAAAAAGGAAAATAAACTAAAAAACTTATCAGCATGATACAAAACAATTTCCATATGTAAGAGGCTTATGAACCACACTGAGTTTACTTTTGTGAAGTAAACTTACATACATTAAGCGGATCAATTTGGAGGCTTTCCCTTTGATAATCTTTCCATCTTTTTCTTGAGGAAAAAACCAAGTGCAGACCCAAGTACAGGCCAGGTTGATATGATGGCTATATAAGCAAGCAGCCACAGTGATCTGTTACTTTGACGAGAAAGCTGGTATAGGCACCTTTCAACAATGCTCAATCCTCCCTTTGGACCAGCACTTTCAGATGTTCTCTGAGTATTGGTTGCAGAATCAGATTTCCTTCCACTGGTGAAAATATTGTTTTCTGAAACTAATTGCTTTTCCTGGTCTTGATCTTTATTTTCTTTAGATGTCTCATTGATGGTATCATCAGTTCGCTCATTGCCCATGGCGGCCACCATCCCATCAGCGACATTAAGATATGGACCTTGATCAATTGAAGATTGGGTGTGTGCAGAATTAGGCTTTAGATGATCAACCTGCAACAATAGAAGAATATCATCCATGGATCTAAATGTAGATAATTAATATAAACCAGGGAAATCCCTGAATCAGTTGGATGATCGGGAATCCAAGAGAAAATAAATATGTAGGAACTTTTACAGACCTTCTTTTGTTTATGCATGAAAGAACTTGTAAGTAACACTTCAAGAAATTCATTAACTGCTCTCACCCACCTGCAGAAGAAAGCAAAGTTTCAATTTAAAGAATGCTATGTTCTTCCAATCTGAGATGGAAAATCAAATTGGTAAGAAGAAACAAAGTACCATAGGCGAGATGCAGTTATGCCTTCAAAGGATGCCAGATGTCCACCATGTAATGTTGTAGCTAGGACTATATTTTTATTTTCTCTGCAATCAGGATACTGATCATTATAAGAGATGAATTCTGCTGACACGATCAGAGTTAATACTTCTAGGGAGATAATATAGGCAAACCCACCGGCATTCATCCCAGGGAATGGCTTCTTTAGTGCAGAGGGGATCATCCAATGCACTTACACAGAGAAGAGGTACTGAAACTTGTCCAACATAAGGTGCACTGCTACAACGCCTATAGTATGTATCCACCGTCTAAAAAAAAGGGATATGTCCAGGTATGTTTAGTGATGGTTTTATACTCATGGTTAGGGGAGTGAAGAAAGAAAAGTACCTCATAGTTCCCAACAAGACATGTTGCATGTGTATCAAAATCTCTAATTGAGCGAGACTGTAAAGCAAGACAAAAGGTTAAGCTACCAAAAAGCAATCATATGCAATGCATTACTAACTCATGAAATGTAAAACAGTCACGGCTGCAACCAACACACATTTATCCTTCAATAACAAAATAACCAAGCACCCATAATCAGGGTTCAGCAAGCAAGAGTGGTTTCAGGGCACCATATCTTTTATTTTACCATTTTTAGTAGTATGATATAACAATCAGAAAATCACTAATATTGTATAGCATAATAGATTATTCAGTTGCAGATGGAGGATGACTGCATAATCAGGAGCTTGGGTACCAATAAATATTGTACAAAACAATTTAATACTGCAAAGGGGTTTTAGATGAACTGCACGACACAAAAAAGAATGGAACTTTATAGAATGTGACCAGAGAGATTTAGGGTTCAACGCTAGCCTCCCTTGAATCAACGAATTAAAATTTCCAAATTCCATAAAAACCTAATTTGCAATTTCAATCTTGAAAAGCAAGCAAATTGAACAAGATGAACCAAGAGTTCTAGCAGAAACAATGTAATGAAACCACAGCAGACCAACCTTTTTAATACCCTCCCAGTTTGCAAGGCGAGAATAACGAGTTTTGTGTCTGCATTACCAAATTAAGTATGATCCAGTAAGTGTTAAGTGCACTTCATACATGACCCACCATAAGAATGAAGAATGTGCTAATGGCTTAATGCCATGGAAGCCATCTACAAAACAAAGAAATTCAACATACAGTTGTGCGTAACCTTGAAGACCAATTGTAAGAGCTCTGTCATAAAACTTCTGGACAAGCCTCCGACATATAAACCTGGAACCAATCTAGTAGCATAATAGAAATTAATTGAAAACATTAGATTTCTGAAAGATAAATCTCTAGACATGAGAATACTTTGGAGAAAAAATTTACAGTAGATAGATAGATTTATATATATTTACATAAACTGACCAAGAGATCCCAAGGACAAAAGACTGCAGCAGCACCAGCGACAGGAACATTTTCCCCATTCTCTCCGAGGTATTTCACCTGAAACCAACAAGTTTCAAATTGTACCACATATCAAAAATGTCATTTCCTAATACAGAACAGAGCAAGGAGATGGAACTGTACCAAAATATTTGCACCAATACTTGTCCCTATGACAAACAAAGGGGCAGAAAAATACTCTTGGTGTAGGTAGTCAATGACTTCACGTACATCTTCTGTCCACCCAGCATTATAGAAGCAATCGGTCTACATATATATATATATATACATATATATATACATCACAGTTCAAACCAAACTGACGATAACGAAATGGTCACTCAAATCAAATCTTCAATAGGAAATATGGATTTTTGGACAAGTTGATAACCAAATCAATATGAACCACAGAAACCTCAACAAAGTAAGACGAACTAGTATTCGATGAAAAAAAAAAGGTAAGACGAACTACTATCCCGATCAAAAACAAAAGTAAGACGAACTAGTATCCCATCAAAAAAACAAGGTAAGACGAACTAGTATCCGATAAAAAAAAAAGTATGACGAACTAGTAGATGTCAAGAGAGAGGTGAGATTTGCAGTAAAAACTGTCCTAATAAACACGCATGTATAATGTCAATAAATGCACAAAGTCATCAGTACTCACAGTGACTGAGACACCACCCAATCCTCGGTGATTGCTGACCACCACATTCCATCCATTTTTCGCTGTATTGAAGACAAGATGTTTCATATACTGTAGCGAAACACAAAAAAGTTAATGAAAAACTATAGAAGCAAACAAAAACCCCATTGTCAACTACACAAAATAAGATGCCAAGATCTGTCTCCTCTTTCCAATTCTCACTTTCTATCTACATCAGCTAACTAATGCTTAGAACACGAACTATTTTCGCATTAAAATAGTAAACACCTACAATACAAACAAGTTTAGCAAATCACAACAAGGTTGCAACATAATTTCTTACTGGAGAAGCCGAATCACTTGTTAGTCCAGGAATCACAACCACAATAGGAGTTGTGTCATCCTTAGCAATTGTGTGATTTTGAACACCAGCACCAGACACTGCACATAAAAGGAAAGGAAAGAATGACAGAGCACAAATGAACAGTTCAATGGAAACAAACCATCAATAACATTAGAAGATCAACTAATGATCCCTGAAAGTTCACATATCAGTGGAAATAGTGTTGTCTATTGTGTAATAGATACATACCCGCAGCTAGGGATCTTGACTGCCCAAGCCCAAAGAAAGAATGTGAATCAGGAAACATATGACCATTCCACAAGAATAGTAAATAATGATTGGAAGAACACTAACATCAACAATGATCATTTTCCTAAAAGAGGTTTTACATAGAAAAATGCAGCATGAAATCTGCTTGATTTGGGGAAACTAAAACAACAATACAGATATCTCTACACCATCAATCAACACTAAGTAGTCCATAAAATCTAAAAAGAACTTAGCATGAGCATCTGATATAGTTAGGTAACAAAGCATAGAAAACATTGAATGTGCCATGGAAGACATATATATAAAGCAAAGTAGCAAAGCACTTAATATTTGGATATTCAGTAAATCTATTCAACATCCCTGAACGTATACAACCACTAATAAAATGTATGCACTTCTAAAAGCATTTCAGATTGCATATTGATACAAATGTTTTACCATCAGAGTGCAACAGCCAGTCCAGAGCAAAAGTCCCACCATCAGATGCATGAAACATCTGTCTGAGGACCATATAGATATATCAGAGGGACATATACTGATTTCTGACAACTAAAGGAAAAAATAAGGAGTAGAAATCTAAAACAATATAACAATGTTTAGCCATGTTAAGCTATCAAGTGCAATAACTTTTGTTTCTGGGGGCTGTGAAGAAGAAATCTTCGTCGGTGTCACGCCATAATCGTAAAGTCATATACTTCTATATTCAAGCTCTTCACAAAGAAGAAACTCACCTTCTGTAGGTAAAAGCTGGAGGCCTCCCAAAGAAGTTTATGAAAGAAGTTTGGAAATGTGGACTTGAAAGCCAGGGTGTTGCCAAGTACCTATATAGTCCAATTGTTACATACACTTGTACGAACAAAAGTGATGAAGCAGCTTCCATCAACCACTATTATCCATGGCTCCTAAACAAGACGATACACTATGGTCCATGGATACAACTTCAAGAATAATTGTGATCCTTTCATCAATAATGATCAAATACAAATGATTTTTTAATGACTAAACTGCCTTTTAAAATTAGAAATAAACAATCTGTCGGAAAAGTCCTAATGTAGGACTACTATCTGCAAGAATTTAAAAGAATAAGTCATACATTGCAGTAACTTTCAACACGTACATCATCTCAATGATTATTTTACAATGTTATCAAGAACTTTTCACAATTCTAATTCAAGAGAATGTGTATATATTGAAATTGTCACCTTCCATGAAGCGTCTTGCACTTGGATACAACTCCATGATAAATATCCGAGCTCGGATTGTATGTCAAGGATACGGGTCCGCCACGAAATCCCGTCAAAAGATCTTGAAAAAAATGAAGCTCCAAGAAATTGTACAAGAAAACGATGAAAAGTAAAAGCACCCCAACCAAATAATGCCATAAGGGTATTGCAAAGGCGGACTTGATAAGAAATTCGTAAGCAACGGCCGGTTTTTCAAGAATTGCTTCCGAGCAATCCATGGAACAAAAATGAATATCTTGATCGGAAAAAAGACAAAAAAATCTTTCAAAAAGACACGAAATTTGGGTTTGATTTGCAATTGGGGGAGATGAAGTTCACTGCAGATTTTGGTGAGATGGTTAGGAAATTCAACCGCATGGAATCGCATTTAACTTTCGTGTCAAATGTCGTTGTTGCATTATAAATACAGGAGCGGCGGTCGTTAATTGGACGCCAATAGACGCAAGAGGTTTCGGTGCGGTTATTTCCGTACTATAGTATCCAGTTTGAACTAAAGTCGTTTTTCCTTTTCCTTTTCCTTTTTCTTTAATTATATATATATATATATATGTATATTTTAATTAAACATCAGCAGCAGATGAGGTAGGTATCTAGGAAAAGATTACATCATTACAGCCAACTCCTGAGTCCCGAGCATATCCCGAGTCCCTAGCATACATGCGTGATAATTCTCACCAGACTTGTTTACAAAATGGTGATAATCTACAAAAAGCCGGGTGTAGCAGCAGCATCTGCTGTCATTTTGGTTGGCTCTGAGACAGCTGGAGGGGCGTGAAGATTGGGCAATTTCAGAGCCGCAATTCCTCCAATAACAGCGGCAATGCCTCCCAACACAAACCCTGGTAGGTTTGAGTTGCTAAACAGTTCGTCCAGTGGTCCACTAATCACTGTCACTCCAACCTGTTCCAATGGACAAACCCAATCATATAATATCAAATTGTCTGAACAAGCTAAAGACAATCCGACGTACCTGCGGAACTACAATCGCAAGATTCAAAAGCCCTAAAGTCAAACCTTCAAGAATTGAATCCCAAGAGTGTCAGCAAAGAACATTCTTTATATATGTTGTTGGAAATAACCATACTACTGCTTGCTTTCATCAGCTTCATCACTTACCTTGGCCTGTCCCTGTGTCTCTCGAGTATATACAAGCTAGTGCAAACGGGATGCTGCAAAGTATCTGCCATCAAAACGATACATACACATACATGACTTCTCAATAAGTATAACCACTCAGACACACATGGATCGGATGATAATATTGACATATTGAAATCAAGTAAAATGACCGCTTGTGGGACACCGAAAGTAGCCATGAGAAGGAAACACAACACTGTGACGTCCATCGGAGGCCGATCAGGTAAAGTCCCGCCAGCAGCTATTCTCACATTGTAGGCCATTTTACTTAGGACTATTGTCAATCCCATACATAATGCGAGAATGAAGTTTCCGGCGCACCAAAGACGCTGCAAAGTGCCAAGAATCAGCGCCAACGGCTCCAGCAAGAGCGACGCAGCCCCCATCACGAGCACGGAAAACATCAGCCCCAGCGAGCCAGCGTGTACCCCTCTGTCGTATACTGCTACCTGCTGCGCTGTTCCGGAAGGCTCCCCTCCGAACACCTCCTTTCCCATCCAATCCGTGCTGTACAGCATGAAGGGAAAGATTCCTATCCAACTAAGGGCTGTGATTGTGTACAGAGTCCTGACTGCATTGGAAGTGCCTCTAGCGGCTATTACAATCTGCATCAACACTGATGGTGGTTTCCCTATGGAATTGAGGCTGTCTTGATGGCAAAAATCCGGATACGACGCCTCCAATGGCACCTCCTTTATGCATAAAGCAACCACTGTCACTGTGAATGCTGTAAAGATGCCGCTCATAAGAATGCATACTTTCAAATTGGCACACATATGATTGCAAGACGGCGTCACTGCGCCGGGCATAAGATGAAGCTGCTCAAGGGATCCAACGGCGTATCCGGCCGTATTTCCCACAGCCATGAAGAATGCATAAAGGGCATTCCCTATTGTCATCATTTCTCCACTGTCCTCTGATAAATCAGCCAACAGGGCTCTACATGGACCCTGTATCATATTATTGGAGATGTCTAACAACCAAAAACCAAACACAAACAGCTCCACTGTCTTGGGCTTGAAGCCATCTGCAGGGTCACCCAGGGAAGTTCCTATATCAGAACAAAAGCCAATGATGGAGACTGAAACAAGGTTCAAGAGAGTGCCGGCCACAAGATAAGGACGTCGCATGCCGTAAGATGAGGTGCAGCGATCGCTGTGGTGCCCGACAAGGGGCTGGACGATCAATCCGGTGATGGGGCCACAGAGCCATATGAGGGATACGGCCTTATGGCTGAGGCCTAAGAGCTGTGTCATGGGAGTCAAATGTGTTAGTTGCACGGCCCATACAAACTGCACACCTGCTGCAATGGCTGCTACCAGGGTCAACTTCCTTATGATGTTTCGACCCTGAAGCTGAAGCTGTGCCTGCATTTCGGGCTGCGGCTGCAGCAGCTGCTGGGGATGTTTGGCTTCCAGGAAATCCATGGTGCATGTCGTGTCTCCTGCAAACGGACTTGTCCTGATATTGCAATTACCACATAAGGCAAGGTAAGTTAATTCTTGTCATGAATGATAGAAGAAACAGGCATATGTGGCTCTGCCTGAGGCTACGCCGTGCAACAATTGATTGCAGGTGCTTCTTGCAGTATGTGAATATCATCCATCAAGACAGGTCCGTTGCTCCTCCAGTTTTGGTCATCCATTTTGAGGTCAAAAAATATAGCGACCCGATGGATCTCCCCCACAAATCTTGCTAGTCCAACCGATATATTTGGGATTTCCTGCTTGTTATTAATCTTAATTATGCTTTCATGGCAAAAAGACCACTAATTTTCCACTTTGATTTTGATATAATATATTATATTAAATCGGTTCGTGTACAAAAAATTTGAATCCTGCCTGGAAATGAATCTGTTGGTTTTGGAGGTCACCAACCATAAAACTGCGCACAACAAATAAATTGTACCGGGAAGTTTACGCCATTTCCCGACATCATACAATTAAAATACAAATTGACCATATATAGTTCGTGCACAAGGCAGGCGTAACAACAATACATCCCACGCAAAAATAATGCATGTTCAATTTCAAGTACGAGAAGAAAAATCATTTTAAATGGTACAAGAAATGCAATGAAGAAGCTAAGCTAGCTAGCTAGCTTTTTTAATGAGCTCCTGCAGGAATAGTGAGCTTAGTAGCTGCAGCACCACCAGGCCGCGGAGATGGAAGCACCACGAGGGCAAGCACACCACTCAAGGCCGAGGCTATGGCTGCCACGACGAACGCCGGCAGGTTTCCTCCGCCGAATAAGTCGTCCCACGGCCCGCCCACCAACGACACCAGAATCTGCACAGCCATGAAAACCCTAATAACTCAAAGGTAACTAATTAAACATGCAGTTGTTGCGAGGTGCCTCCGGTGTGTATCTATAAATTACCTGTGGCGCGACAATGGAAAGATTGAGAACTCCAAGCGACAGACCTGAGAAGACATGTAAATATATAAGGAGATAGAGACAAAATTGAGTAAATATGATCATTACGACCTTTGGTACTTGCAGACGTTAATTACCTTGTCCAGAACCATGACTGCTGGAGTATATCGACGCCATAGCAAAGGGAATGCTGAAAGTTACCTGACAAAACAAACAGACGAAGTCCAATCTTCACGCAAGAAACACTTTCCTACATAATATTATGGATCACACCGATGGATTAAGCAAACTCACCGCGAGAGGAATGCCGAGGACAGCAAAAAGCGACAAGGCCCCCGTCTTTACAGCCAGCGACGGGGGAAGGAGCCTGGAGCGACCGTCGCCGTCCACCGCGTACCGCCGATGATGCTCCGCCAATTTGGTGACTGCTACAGTCATGGCCAGGCAAATCGCAAGTAGAAAATTCACCGCTCCCCACAACCGCTTCACGACGGCTGGCCCCCCGCGGCCAGCGACCTGCACCCCGAGGGAAGCGACGGCGAGCACCACCGAGTTCAGCATGAGCCCCAAGGAGCCGGCACGGACCCCTTGATCGTACAGTGTACCTTGGCCCACCGTCCCTCCGTACACCTCTTTCCCCATCCAATCAGTGTCGAACAACAGGAAGGGGAACCAGCCAATCCAGTTGAGACACGTCACCACCATCAACATCCTCATTGGTTTAGGCATGTCCTTGACCGCACCGAATAACTCCCGGAATAAACGGATCCCGCCCTTCTTCCCCTGGTTCTCCGGCGCCGGGATGTACGGGATTTCGCGCACAAACGTCAGTGCGACGACAGTTACGATCAACAGAAGGGCGATTGAGAGGAAGAAGCAGCTCTTGAGGTTGGCGCAATACACATCGCAAGCCTTCGTTTCGGAGAAGGGGAAGAATTTGTAGAGACGCCTGTACGACCCGGCGGCGTAGCCTAGAATGTTCCCGACCGCCATGAAAAAGGAGAACATGGCATTTGCAGTACTCATTCTTTTGTCATTTCCGGCCGATAAATCAGCAAGCAGCGCCCTACAAGGCCCCTGCAACAACACACCAGAACCGTACGTCTTGTCAAACAAAATCCATAAACCCTAAAACAACGACGATGACTAACCCTAGACCCTAAACTCACCTGCAACATGTTGTTAGCAACGTCGAGAATCCAAAACCCACACACGAAAACTGCAATCGCCCTGGGTTTCGCGTGAGCTCCGAGAGAATCACCAGACGCAATTCCAATATCGGCGGCGAAACCAATAAGGAAAACAGCCACCGCAACGAGAGACGAGCCGGCTGCAATGAAGGGGCGGCGCCGCCCGAAACGGGAGGCGCAAATGTCGCTGTAGTAGCCCACAATCGGCTGGACAATCAAACCCGAGACGGGGCCACATAGCCAGATTAAGGACGCCCACTTGTGGGGTATGCCCAGCAACTGCACGTACGGGGTCAACAGGGATAGCTGTAGGGCCCACCCGAACTGCACCCCCATCGCTATCGCCGCCACCACTATGAACTTAATGATCGGCTCCGGCCGCTGCTGTTGCTCCGGCGAACATTCTCCTCGGTGATTTACCTCCACCTCCATTTCCCTTTCCTATCCTCTCCTCGATATGTTCTTTCACTTCTACTTCCTTTATATAAATGTAAATGCGTCTACTCTGCACTCATGCAGCAATTTGGATGGCTGCTGCATTTATAACGACGCTCGGAGGGAGGATGGGCGGTGGGGGAGTAACTCCTGGGAGCTCCCGGGACTCCAACGCCAAAGGCACCACTGCCATTTGGCCACTCCATCTTCATTAATGGTACTACTGTGTACGCAGGCATTCATGAAGTGATGCAGTCCCGGAGCCACCGAGGAAGAGAGTTAGGTGGAGGCCTTATCCAAATTGGATATAATAAAAAAATACTATAATTAAACCAGTCAATAAATTTCCCCTTATTAATTACACCTATTAACTCACTTCAACAGAATATATTTAATCCACCTCTAACGTGTGTTTGTTTGAAGGATTTTGGTGGATCCAATTTTTTTTTCTAAAAAATATTAAATTAAATATCTATTTTTTATTTTTTATATTATACTAAAAATCAATTTTACATTCAAAATATCACATCAAACCCTATTTATATCACATAATACAACTATTCAAATTCAAAATTTTTACTATTCAAATTCCAACTCAAAATCAAAACCCTCAAACAAACACACCCTTAGTGTTATTCAACTTTATTGGCTTCTTTGGTAAAGTTGTTAGATTTCAAATAGTCTTCAATAAAATAATAAAAAAATGATATATATTCGAAATATTATTTAAAACGACGGACTTCGTTTTGTATACTTGTATTTGTTTGGGGGTTTGAATTTTGAGTTTGAGATTTAAATAGTCAAAATTTTAAATTTGAATAGTTGTATGATGTGATATAAATAGGTGTTGATGCGATGTTTTTTAATGTAAAATTGATTTTTAATATAATATAAAAAATAAAAAATAAATTTTTGATTTGATATTTTTGAAAAAAAATAAATTGAATGAATAGTATAAATCCAATCCAATACCACACGATCAGCGATCTTAAGAAATACCTTAAAAAAATAATACTGCGAGAACAACAATCCTATAATATAACACTCACTTGCATTGCTGCTATTAGGGTGTTTGTTGTAAAAACGTAAGTGCTCGTTGATTCAATTATATCAAATAATGAGGTCAAATTTATAAATTTTGATTTGAAAATTTTTAGTAATAATTTTAATTCAAGTAATTGAATTTAGATTTTTTTGTAAAATTAAATTTATAATAATTTTTAATTTAAATAGGTAATTCAATTTAATCAAAAAATAAATATCACATTAATTAGAAATGTTACATTAATTAACAAAATCACATCATTATAGATTCAAATGTTATCCCAATTTGAGATATATTACATTATGCTCTTGGAAGTATATACTATGCTACACATAAGTTTAATAATAGTATTTTTATTAATCAGAGAAAGTGCGTAACACATTTTAACATTTTTTATTTTTAGCTAAAAATTAATGTTATTATAATAATAGTGTATAATTATTTTTTGAATTAGGACGAATATAATATTATTTATGGTAGTATTTTTTAAAAAAACTGTGATGTATTTGTTTTATAAAATATTTTAAAGAATTTTTTTTTAATATAAAATATAAAAAATTAGATAAATAATATAAAAATAAGGAGTGTTAAATATACTCTCTTCGTTATATATATATATATATATATTTTTATCTACTATTTTTGTTTCTGTCTACACTTCACCTATCTACATAAAATCAAATGGAGCCCCCGCGGTACGGAGGTGGTCAAATGAGCCGGGTGTACAGAGTTCCTTTTGTAGCTGTGGATTAGTACTATTGTTTTTTTAAAAAAATGTGTTAATCGTGTAAAAAAACGTCGTGTTTATAGTATCCGACAAGTTCTTCACATCGCTTTTGTTCTTCCGCCTTCTGCGTCGTTGCTATTTCCGTCGCTGCACCAAAAATCATTCTAAATAACCATACATCCCTCCTCTTCACATTTAATCGCAATATCAACCGGGGTTCGAGATGACTTACTCTTACAACTAATATGACGTATTTCGTAGTTGGTTCATTGTAGCTGTAACGATTGGGAAGAGCGACAATGAAAAAAAGAAACATATGTTCAATTCTGTACAGAGGCTAAATAATGGGACAATCTTCATCCACACAGGCAGGCACACCCGTTTCCTTGAAGCTTCACAGCCAAAAACATCATACACAAAGTCAAAACTCCACATTCAAGATCCCCCTGCCGCGACGGCGAACTCTCTGATCTCAGCCAGCGGCCGGCGGAGATCAAAACTACCCGATACAACAGACGCCTCATGCATGAAGAGATGGATTATTCTCTACAACTGCTCGTGTGATTCCTTCAAATTGAGTCGACTCTATCGATTACGTCCAGCGCTTTCACCCGATCGATGTCGAAGTTAATGATAGGGACAGAGGATGGTCTTCGGATGGGGAATGGATCCCTTGTCGGAGAATGGTTGCTGCTCCGGCTCAGCCGGTGGTGCTTGTACAGCCCCAACTTCGACTTGTCGAATTCCTGGCTCTTGCTGATCCCGGGAGTCAGTTTTCGTTTGCTCACGTCCCGGAGCATCTCCTGGTCTTCGACAGACAATGAGGATGACGATGGTGAGCTCGGTTTTTGACTCAGTTGAAGCATCTTCTGGTTTGGGGATCGAATCGGGGATTTTACTGGTGATCTAATCCCACCGTTTGCAACCCTCGTTTGGCTGATGAGATGATGGAGCCACACGACTAAATCAAGGATGCAGGCTTCGGTTTTCGCCTTGTCTGCGTGATGAAGTGTCTCAATCCGGAGCAAGTCCGCGGGGCCGGTAGGTTTGCGGTTCATCTCCGACCTGTATCAATCAGTGCTTTCAGTGAAACAGAACAGAGCTGAAATCTTCACAGACATGCATGCACCGCGAGTTCAAACTCACCCAGTGTTCGCCCATTCTCCAACCCAACCGAATCCATGGTGAGCCCTGTATTACAAATCCCACAAGATCAGCGACATTTTGATGCGATAACAAGACCACGATAAAAGCAATATACAGGAGACAATGCAGCCCCTCCCCATTTATTAAAAAACTTGAACAAGACTCGAATATAAAGTTCATCTAAAACTAAAATGTATGGATATTTGGGCAGCAATTTTACTTGGTCGTATTGGTAGCCATGGGCACCAGCCACTGTAGAGTCTTCTCCATTTCGGCTTTGATTTGAGGAACAGTTAACTGAAGAAAGAAGGCAAAAATTAGTACACAGAGTGAAATGCAATGTCATAATGAACAATTACTCTCAAGTTAGTGACACAGGTTAGAAAAACTTAACCACCTCTTCGTCGAGATGAAAAGATTGTAACTTGGAGCGCAAAGCTGCCTTCACACCAGGAGGCAGTCCTTGGTAAAGAGAATCTCTTGTACTCGGCGGCATGGAACTCGATCTAGTCACCTGATAAAGTTGCGTCATCATTCATTAAATCAATCACCTTATTTGCGGAAAAAGAACCTCATCAACATAACAAGAAACACAAATCTCACAAGTGTATCAATCTGGGTAATGATATTTGCATAGTGTAGTGCAAGTCCAGCAGATCCCAACTTCTGATGGTCCTTTTCTTCGGGTGTGTTCTCATTTTCTATCATAATTTCATCACATAAAAAAATAATATATATATATATATATGTATAAGTGTTAAGATCACATTCACATTAGTGAATAAAATGCTAGCATGGAATACTAAACTGAGGTTTTATGAATTGTGCAAAATAAACATATTAAAGCAAACTGACTGCATGGCTATGAAAGCACTGTTTGGTGATGAACAGAGGATTGTGTCATTAAATACTAAAAGTAGACAAGAAATTTGGCCTGTCGAACGAAGCAGACTATAGAATCCTTGGATAACTTATTCAGCTAGCAAACATGAATATTAGAAGACAACAACTTATATAACTTCAGCTTACTCTTAACATGTTACGTTACGAAGTTACATCACGAAAGAATCTGCAACTCGTTTAATAAATTTGAGGTTTGGTGAATGCATTACCACTGCTACCGAATGAGGTATAAATCTCCATATGTAGAAAGTGGACAATGTCCACAAGCTTCTCCATAACCTTGGCAAAGTTCCCAAAATCCAAAAAGGAAAAAACATCAGAATCATTATATTTTTATGCAAATATGCAATCTGATACGATATAAACCATGATAAAATTCAGCAGAAAATAAAAAAAGCACACAGCTTTACTCTCGTACAAAAAACACCAGCGATGATATATCCAGATAATAGAGTTACTATTTGCTACCTCCTCCAAGATCCTAGACCAGAGGGACTTTTTCTTCAAACTCTTTACATGCTTCTTTTGACTCTTTAGCTCCACGCGCAAAATGGCAAGGCTTTCTCCTTCAGAGAACCAAAAACAGAAATAAGGTTTTTTTTTTTTCATTAAAAAACCCCATGATGTCAAACAAATTATTTGTATGAAGAAATGAAATGGAAGCGCAGAAATATACCAAAAAATTGACAGTAATAAAGCTGATTTGGTGCGTATTTACCTTCTTTGTTGAGGAGATCATATTTTTCCATGAAGTTAGGCAGACAAGATTTCAATTAAAATATATTGACTTGTCCGCACATTTACTTCAGATCATTTAGAAGCGATGTGATGTAGAACAACTCTAAAGTCTAAATACTAGGACTGTAATTGTAACCATCTTAAGCTCATGAAAATTGGTTACCTCGTTGTGTGGCATTTGTGTTATCCTCTTCTTGAGCTTTACGCCGAACATCCTGTTCAAACCTATCCAGCGCATGCAATTCGTGATATAGTTCCTGCAACCTAACAATATTCAATATCCTTTTCAAAGTTCAGGATGCCAAAACAACATACACCACAATTCTAACTGTAGCTTAATATTTCATTCAAAAAGAAAAATTCCGACTTCCAAAACTATCTGGTCCCCATCCAAACCCAAATCAATGAAAGATAACGAGCTTATAAAAAGCCAACCTGCACTGCACTCATACACATTGAAGACCACGGAAATATGCATGATAGAGAAATATTGAAAGCAGAAACTCCATGGATAACAAGAATAAAGGGGCAAGATGACATAATATGATGAGGCAACTTACAGCAGTGTTCTGTACCAACACCATCAATTGATGCATATCAGCTTCTGCTTCTTCTTTCAATTGTTTGTGAGGAGTGAATTCCGACTCCAACCTGAAATTACAAAATGGGTTTGGAAACATGATGTGTGAACAAGCATATGAAGTGTAGGAGAAAAAAATTATGTGCAATTACTTCTCAAAATAACGGTCCAGGTTGTGCCATTGAGGATCCTTGCAGCGATTTCCGAACCGAATAACTTCACCAGCGAAGATTTTTAATTCATCCCTGACAGATTAGTAGACAATATATGAGTCCATGTAGTAAGCCAGAAACCAGATACCCTCAAGAGGGTTAAAGAACAATTGTGTAACACGTTTTATGTTTTAAGACCTCTTGTCAGAAGCAGCAATTCTTAGGAGTTCATCCATATCCCTCGATATTAAAAGCTGCACACCTTCAGATGGGAGGACAACCTCCTTTAAGTGCCTAATATTTTCATCTGAAAGGGAGTGCATCAGATTGGCACCTTTGACAATTGTATTCGCCACTTCAAAAGCCAAAATTGCAATCTTTATTCCTTTCGTAGCTATCCCAGATGCAAAACCGCCACTAAGGTTCAAATTTGTCATGCTGCTGCCAAGAGTATCCAGCACATCAACTGCTTTTCCAAGCCCAACAGTGCCTGCTCTCCCCAGAAGTGAACTCATTTCTGATACCTGTGGTTCCAAATAGAAATGTTAAACTATTATACCATGAACCGGAGAACAAGCACCAGTCAGTGTACAGTTTACAGCTTACCTTTGCAATTGCAACTTGCCTTGATCTAGTCGATCTGGATTTATCCGAAAGAGCTCTAGATAGCCGTGGTATCCCATCATGAGTATCATCCCAATTTGCCCCATGAGGAACAGAGCTCAACTCCGGAAATGAAAATGGCTCTCTAATCTGCTTCTCTACAACTTCCCCATCAGCTGGGATATTGTTTTCTCCAATGTCCAATCCATGAGACCTATACACTATTCCAGGTCCGTAAGAAAAATGACCATTGACATGAGGAAGTGCTGCAGCTAATGCAGCATCATCAGTGGACCTTCTTGAGCAAAGCCCACCCATTGTATGCAATTTATGATAAAAACTTCTCTACAGCATTAATCATTTAAGCAACCCTCCAGTTGACAAAACAAGTGGGCGGTGATTCTTTCAAAATCTTCAGCAATCCTGTAATGCAAACAAAAAGCTCAGTTTCACGGTCAATGGACCAACTTAAAAGCAAATACATATAATCATTGAAACAAGATTACGAGCATCCCGGGATGGATTACTACACATATATAAGAATTAAATGTATGTCAAACAAATAGCACCGAATCATTTGTATACTTGCAACCGGAGAACCGAAGACCTAAACACACAGACACAATGAAAAATCAAACTGCAGCTCACATAAAAGCAGAGAAATTTGCAAGGATCCGAAACGTTGCTCATCTAATTCAAATTCAAAAGCGTCAAAACACACAGAAAATAGACTGTTGGATAAAAATCGCACTTACCAGATGTTAGAAAACTTATTACACGCACAAGGGTACTTTGACAGTGAGATAAATACGACTGGTCGGATCTACGAGAAGAAAGAAAGATTCCCGTCTGCGTCTCTTTCAATCCCACGAGAAAAACAATGAAGGGAAGTTACAGAATGAGTAAAACTGCAATGATGATGACGGAAAGGAAAAAAGGATCGCAGCAGACTACAATTATGTATCTATCCGTAGCTGATAGAGATTTGGGCTCGGGCAATAAGCACCCATCAAGGGTCTTCGAGAAGACAATCAAGATTTAATAAAGTACCAAGGGAGGAGCAGCTTTCCTTGTCTCAAGCTTCAAAGTGACACTCAAAGAGAGTGGAATTAGTGGTCTGAGTACTGCTGCCGCTGCTGACTCCATCTGCTATAGACAACAAACACATCGAGAAACCAAGATTCAAGAAACTAGGGTCTGGCAGACAGAGAAGCCAAGCCAAGCCAACCCCACTTTCCCTTTCTCTGGTCAAAACTCAAAAACACCCGCAAGACGAAAAAATCACTCTTGGGCGGTAATTGTGGTAATATTCCAAGTCAATATTGTACAGCAACGTGACGCCGAGTTCGGTCGGGTCGTCATTTACCACCGTCAATTCTGGGCGGTTGCTCCTTCGTCAATTGCTTGACAATATAGGGTTAACACAAATCCATAATCAGACTTTCTTTTTGTGTTTATATGTGATTGATGATAGCGTTGGAATCATGTCAAAGGCTTCATTTTTACTTTCATTTATTTAATTCATTTATTTAAATATTCAAAGTTTTACTTTATTGGTAGCATCTTATATGATGATACCAATTAGTTATAATTGCTTCCTCTTGTTCATTTGTAATATATAGTTTACTTGTTAATGAATAATGAAACAATCGCCCTGTTTTGACATTAAATGTTCCGATTTGAAGTAAAAAAGATTTATAGGCCTTTCTCTGACCGCCCAGATTAATTCTCACAGTGTTGATTGGGATAGCCATCAACACTACAAACTCACTACGAATACTAATGTTTTCTGCAACATCAACGTAACTATGGCACATTAAGCCAGCAAAATGAGAAAATTATATTCTTGAAGGAACACTAGCTAATCTTCTTGATTTGCAGACACAGACGCACATTCATATAATATTCCCAGCTGCTGATGCATGTGAAGATCTTTTATACAATGAACCTTGCCAGTGAAAATAATCGTGAGTGGTTGGCTCTGTGGCAGACTTCCAGGAACATAGGAAGTGCATAAAAAATGCCAACCAGGAAATGATCTGTCTGAATGCATAATCTTCAAAATCACTGTACTCGGAGTGATCTCATTTTATAATCTATTAAAAATCATCCATACTAGTGTGTTGTGGATCAAACAGCAAGCTCCAGATCTACATTAGCTGCACGTCTAAACCATAATCACTTAGGCTTGTGATTCCCAATCTTTTCAATATTTAATGAGAGTCGGAGCACAGCCGTGATGAGTCGAGTAATGCTGTAGACGAAAGAGCTCAAATTATGAACTTGCCTTTCATTGGGATATGTTTTTAACTTAAACGAAATTGAAGGAGTACAATTAAGGAAAAATATTGTGGTCAGTCCCTGGTATCTTTGATATCAGGTTGTAATATTTTTTGATCTTGTTAAAAGTTTTGTCTTGCCATTAGTTCTATTAAAAACTAAAAGTATCACAGTGAATTTTAAAAATAGATTGTTCTATTTGATTCTGATGTGGATTCCAATACTCCCGTGTTTTCTTCGTGTTGTCTAAGTCAATGGAAAATATAATGGTTGAAATATATATTTGATTATCCTACCGTTAACAATGATTATAATTCACAACTTTATGCTTTATGCTCAAATCTAACTATACTTTTTGTTAGTATATAATCTATTGATCAATTATCATATATGAATGGCAGTGAAAAGAGAGTCCAAATGTATATTTTCATTTAACTCAGGCTATGTAGAAGTAAGCATGTGTGGGATTAAGTTTATTGAGTCAACCATCTCTGTATGCAAATTATAGTAAAATCAAATCTCATTAAAAAAAAAAAAACCCACAAAGCTACTTGATCTTGCCAAAACATTACAGGAACCATTGTGATTGATTCCCAAACAATTAATTGAGACCAACCCTTCTTTTATGTAATATGGGGGATTATACCCAGCTACTCTTTTCTCTCCTATGAAGGAGTACTGTACAGAGGCTGGATGGAATGGGGGGATGAGGATGAGGTTGAGGTCCCTTTCCCGACATACATTGTCATAGGAGGCCCTCATACAACGGGTCTATGTCTGTATGAAAACAACATAAACTATTATTCCACATAGACGGGTGGGTCACATATTTGGTTCCATTATAATACAAGCAACAGGTCATTGAGTAATTTAAATTACAAGAAACAAAAGGCTAGGCTTGCACGCATCACTACATAATTTATCAAAACAAACTGTTCACAGTAGTCTCCAGCCCAGCAATGCTTCCAAGACTCTGGAAATTTGGGACATAATGCATTGCCTCAATGCTGTTGGGGCCACTGGGTTGAGCCATGTCTACTTCTCTTGCATCGCCACTCTTGGTGCAGCAATACAGCATAAAGAAATCGCCCCAAAGCAGCAGGATTTTCCCATCCCTGAACACTCTGAAAACATGGACAATCTGAAATGAAGGCCCAACTAGCTCTGGCATCTTCTTCACCACAATTTCCTTGCACCATGAATTCTCCACTCCATATTCTTTCATCACCCAAATCTCAATTACAGATTCGGAACTATTGTCGCATAAGCACAAACACCCTTTTAGATTCCCTAAACTCCCCAGAATCTTTCTCCCCGGAAAGGGTGGAGCGAATGGATGGAAAACTTCATTTTCAAGATCAAAGCAAGATATGAGTTCATTGCCTACAAAATCTTGTATCAGCCAGTGAATATTGCCCTGGAAAAAGAAGCCCAGAGAGCGACTATCGTACCCGAAAGGGGCGTCGCCGATGGTTCTCCATGTGCCGGTGTTGAGGCTGTAAACTTGACATTCCGAGAAGGGGATTCTTAAGCAGGAACCTGTGATGGGATCGAGCTCTCGTTCATGGAAAACCCTGACGATTTTGTATTCATTGCCTGCGGAAGTCAGGCCGAATCCGTGAGTGACCACGGAAGGATACCTGACAGACCTGCGGGCCACGGGAAGCACGATGTATTCACGGTTGAGGGGGTTGCATACGTAGAGCGTTTCGTGCGCGTAATTGACGTCGCGGAGGAGGAGGAATCCGTTTACTGATCCGTCAATGGCGATGCTGGCGTCGGGGAATGTGCTGACGGCGTTGAGATTGAATTTGAGCATTGTGTTGCGAGGAAGATGATCCTGGGAGTCATCATCGTCAAAATCGACTAACCTGGCGAAGCTTTTGAAGAGGTCGGATTGGTGGACCACCAGGCCGGGGCGGGCCCTGGAGAAATTCACGGCGGCGAAGTGGTGGTTGTCGATGAGGCGGAGCCACAGCTGGCAGACGCACCTGCATTGGATGATGGTCTTGGCAGGAAGTCTCGACAGGATTTCGAGTATAAGATGGGATGGGAGATTCATCAAGAACATAGTTTCCCTGTTACTCCTGATCAGGTCCATGGCAGGCCGAGGTTCTCTCTGTTGTTCGATAGCTAGACTGAAGTTCAAGGTTGTAGCTTTATTACAGCTTCGATGGATTATCTAACTGGAAATTCTTGCACGCAATCCGCAGACACTAGGAAAATGGAAAACCTGGAGGGGACAAAGTTGAAAGAATGCATATATACCCAAGTTGCCATTTTTAAAAGGATCCCTTTTCTGTTTGCTTTTGAAGAAGTGTCTCTGTAAAATGAAGAGCCGCGCCAGCTGAGAGTGACCGTTGTCCTTTCAAGAAGCATCCACGTGGCAAGAATGGAGAATGGATGAAAAAGAGAATATTTATCAATTTCTATCGGGTGGTTTCCCAGACTAAGAAGGTAGAAATGTCAGTGGTGAGATCTTATTAGATTTCTTCACAGGATAAACAATCAATTAGACGATGTGGTTCATTCCCGTACTCAAAACAAAAACAAGCATATAAATATAAATGAATGGTGGGATTTGGTTGATTTGGACAGGTAAAATAATGACCATAAGCCTTGTTGTCTATTTATAGAAGAAAGAATATAAAAAAATTAAGATAACGTCCAACTCTTGAGTCTTAAATTCATTACCGTGACGACACTAAGCATTGCAATGGAAACTCCTATTCCAGAAATGCCCCAATGGAGATGGTACACAGTCATATTCCAGCAATGAGCTGTTAGTGTTACCCACCCTGCTGGAATAATTCTCTGTTACTTTCAGTTTTTGAAATTCCAGAGCAACCTGTGTGTGTGTGTTCTAGGATCATGTGTACAAGAACAATCCAAAGCTGATTACAATGTACTGACAAGCTGAATCTTGTATCCAAACAAAAGCACCCGGGGTACTAATTAATCAAGAACTTAAATGCTGAAGAAATCAAAAAAATATTGTAAAACAACTTCCCATGAAAATAGAATATACGTCCTTGTATTTGTGACTAGCAGTAATTCTGATTATTGATCTTTGTATTAGATCAACTGTTTACAGCAATATCAGGATCAGACAGCATTTGTATGTTTTTCACATTAGAAAAGACAAGAGACTTATGTGCAGGGCTCTTACAGAATCAGCATTTGCAGTATATGTTCCTTCAGGATTCTGACACTAAAGATGAAATTGCAGTAATTTGGGATGAAGAAATGGCTGTTTCAGTTCCAGATTGGAGCATTCCTCCAATCATAGCCATAGGCGGCGGAGGTTTATACACCTCCGCAATCCCTTCAAGCATTTGCACCACTTTTCCCATTGCAGGCCGCAGCGACGGCTGTTCTTGGATGCACCAAAAGCTCACTTGAATCAACCTCGCCGCCTGCTCAATGTCCACATCATCGCCGGCAAGCCTTTTGTCGAGAACTGCTCCTATATTGCCCTTCTCAATCTCTTCATAAGCCCACAATGAAAACCTCTTCTGATTAGTCTCAGCAGAAACTTCAAAATTCCTCCTTCCGCTAACTATCTCCAACAGCACCATTCCGTAGCCGTAAACATCAGCTTTCGAAGTTATTGGTAGATTGGCGACCCATTCTGGAGCTAAATATCCTCTTGTCCCTCTAACAGTGATTATGCTTCGATGCCTGTGGTCATTCAGATTCAAGAGCCTTGCAAGGCCGAAATCAGAGATTCGGGCATTGTAGTTTTCGTCCAGGAGAATGTTCTCAGGCTTAATGTCACAGTGAAGGATGCAGTCGCGGCATTCCTCGTGGAGGTATGTGATCCCCTTTGCAGTCCCTAAAGCAATGCTATATCGGCGAGCCCAGTTTAGAACTTCCTTGTCTAGTTTAGGCTCCATTTCTGTATCGAACAGAAAGCTGTCGAGCGAACCATTTTTCATGAACTCATATACCAGCAAACGATGTCGACCTTCTGAGCAAAATCCGACCAACCTCACTAGATTCAAGTGATGAGTGCTGCTTATTGTTGCAACCTCCATTCTGAACTGTTTTTCTCCCTGTCCAATCCCTTCCAACTGCTTAACGGCAACCACAATTTTATTCGGCAGGACACCTCTGTAAACCGAGCCGAATCCTCCTCCGCCAATCTTCTCCTTGAAGTTCTTTGTCTCCTTCTGCAGCTCCTTGTAAGAGAACTGAAGAGGAACGCCAGATGCATAGTCAGAAAATGAGTAGTGAGGAAGTATAGTCTCGTACTGAGGTCTAGACTTATTGTAAAACCACAAATAAGCGAAAGCTAGAACAGCCAAAGCCATGGCGATCCCTAGAGCTATTGCGACAATCCTCAGTCTTTTAGCCTTTCTGTTGGCTTCAGAAGCAGAAGAAGGAGGAGGATACGGCTCTGGATTCCCACAGATCTTCATAAACGATGTGCTGGAGATCGTCGGAGACTGATAACCACTGATTAAACCCGATCTTTTCATGTAATAAACTCCTGATCCATCTGCCAAGGAAGATGAAGCTATACAGGTAGCATCTTGAAGGCAATTGGAACTGCAAGCTGTGATGCTGCCTGTGAAGTAATCTGTACCAAACTCAGAAGGGGATGTCAAGAACAAAGTGTGATTCAGAGTCAGAAGTGTTGGCTGACAGTTCTGAAGATCCACCTTCCTCTTACAACCTTTTCTGGCATCGTTTGTATCGATCAGATCAAAGTTCTCAGACAGGCATCCGCATGTTGGATTACCGGTAATCTCATCGTATCTGCAGACTCCAAGATCACCACAATATCCAAAAACCTGGCACTGCTCTTCGAGAGCAGCCCATGTTTCAGTTTTGCTTCCCCTTCCACTGGCACTCGAAGAACTGTACATCCTCAAATTCCCATCACAATCCAACTTCACAAACCTCCAAGGATTACCGCTAGTTTCGCCATAGTCATTACCTCGACTGATGGCCACCGGACTTGAAAGATTTGAATCGCGAAGCTCAAAAATTCCAACCGGCTGGAGTCCTAATCTCGGAGAAGTCAAGTTTAAGTCGGCAGTCGAATTACTCCACGAAGAGGTGTTATAATACTTAACAGAATCGTTCCAACTGAGAGATATTTCTCCAGAATCCGCCAGGCGAAAAGAGTACAGCCCACAGCGCAGAACATGATTAGTAGTGAAGTTTTGTTCAGGAATGATTGTGTCAGTTGGATGGTCGAAGGTTGTCCAGACAGGACGAGTCCCATTCTTGAGCACAAAATTACCTGAATTATCAAGTGAAGCAGAAGTGATGCCCAGCCCAGAAGTGTTGGATTCCCAAATTAAATCGAGCCCTGTACGGGTAACGAGCTGGAGGTTCCCATTGGCTAGGAACTGGAGAGAAGCCGACGAATCAACAGCCCCACCAGGATCACCCCCAGCTTTCCAGATAGGAACACCATTGTAGGATACGGCAGCAAAGTATCTGTCGCGAGATTCTTGGACAAAGGAAAGTGAGAAAGAATTGTTGGGAGAATTCCATGATTGGCTTGGATTCGAAGCAGACAACGTTGATCCTGGAGATACATCCTGGGACGAAATTTTACAGGCTGAGAATAAGAAGATGAAAGGAAGTATGGTGAGAGTCAATGGTGATAGCATCATCTTCTATGCTTCCTATCTCTGGGCTGAAACAGAAACCAGGCTGTGAGAAACCAAGAGAATAGGCAGGCAGCTAATCGACAACCTCAAATTCATTTAATTATGAGAGAGAAGCATGGCTGGCTCTGCAGCAGCCAAAGATAGTTATTGGATCCACAGTACCATATGGGGACCCCATGGCCATCTTCTTAAGTGGAAATTAGGTATATTATAATCGACTATCTCTATTCTCACCCAGATTAATATCAGCACTAATTGAGGCCGTATCCGTATATATTGATAGTTTATGAGATAGAAATCCCGAATTTCAAAAGCTACAGATCATATTCACATTTGCGTTAAGTGAACGATATCTGGAATTGATTTTTTTTTCAGGCGGAATATCATAACAACAGTCTCTGCTTCTATGGTATACTTTTCTTGGTTGATTTTTCAATTACCAAAAGACAAGAAAAAAAAAACCTCAGAAGTCATTTTCTATCTTAGACTGGAATATGAACCAAATGACCTAGAGAAGTCAACTTATTTCAACCTGTTCAAGTTTTATTGTGACTTCCACCTTCTCGGCAATGTTGTCTATGATAGGAACAAATAAGCTGACTTTACCCTCTAGATTAATTCATCAATTAAGTCACGTGATAAAGTTGAGATTTTTAATCAAGTAAATCTAAACACCTGCGTGTGACTGTAGCAAAAGCTAGCAAGTGGCAAGGCAAGACTTTGGTGTGAGACAAAAATGGACAGAACTATTAACTTGGTTACAAGAAAGCAATATTAAGATGCAAACAAAAACAGTCCGATCAAAAATATATATATACAAACAAAAACAGACTGCAAAGTGTAGAACAGACTTCGAAGATATAAAATCCCTACCAAAAAGAAACCCGATTATAATTCTTTTATCATTTCAAATTCAAATCAATCACCCATCCCAAAATACAACAGCAGAGGTTGCGGGTGCATGGATCATTTTTATAGACTTTGGTATTGGCAATTAAGACAAGAGAATTGCACTATAAATAGTGTAGAATGTGATTTGTTATTAGCTACCATTATTCCTAACAAATGTGTGTTTTCATTTGTTGACCAAAGCAGCCTTGTGAACAGAGTGAACATATAGAGCATGACATCTAAATTTGCGAGAGCTTCTGGACATTATAAGGATAAACCTCATCTCTGAGGTTGGATGAGACGGCCTTGGTTGCAATCTCATGATTTACAGCTTCTGTCACATGAGTGTGATCGAAATACACAAACTCCCTTCTGTTGGTACAAACTGACCCTCCTCTTGCACACCCAATCCTACTTGCACTTGCAGAAACTTTACAGCAAGAAGTATTGACATTAAGAAAACCTGTGCACATCAGAAATATCACATTAGATATTGCAATCGATCCACATTGATCTTGTATAAATCCATACATATTTTTTGACATAAAGAAAAGGTCAAGTTAGAGCTTATTGTTCAAGGACTTTATGACTTGTTCAGGTGTTTAATGGGATGTCTATTTCCATAGCGTGCCTCTATGAATGTGTAGATTGTCAGGAACTTAAAAAGAATTATGCAGGGCTCACCTTTAAAGCTTGGATTTCCTATAATATCTCTAACAATTTTGTAGGCATTGACAAAAACAAGGTGAGATCCAGGCATTTGAGGTTTGAGAGAATCTGTCAAGTTCCTTATCCGGATGTTAAACATTTGAACTGCGTTATTTATACTTTCTACACAGCCTTTACCAGGAGCCAACGCCACGGCCACTGGAGCGCAACCATTCGGAACGATTGATGCAAGCACGAACTTGCGAGCTCCCAAACTATACAGCCTCTGCATAATATAGCATATTCAACACTGATTCATGATCAGGACAGACTAAATTACCACAATAAAGAAACCAATCCAGAATTACCTTCAGCCCGAGAGTGTATGTAGAGATCAAATTGGCAGTAAAAGCTTCAAGAGTGACATTACTTCTTGTCGAATTCAGGAAATAGTTTAGTGAGTAGTCATTTCCTCCACAGGCCACAAAAAACAGGTACTGAGGCAACAACCTGCTCCTGTTTTGTCCCAACTGCATCTCCAATTTTGGTAGAGTCATCGCCTCAAAATTACTGATTTGCCGATTCAAACTGACTACATTTCCCTGGATAAAAGACTCATCATTGCAAAAGCGTCACATTTTCCTCATGCAAATCAACAGCAAATCAATCTTCTTTAATTGAATTTTCAAAAAGCAAACAAGTGGATAAAACTTACAAGGTTGGCTCCAGTTTCATCGAGGACGCCAGAGCCACCAGAGCCATAGTTAACGCCATGAACTATTCTGGTACCAGCTGTTGAGGGATCATTGAAGGGTGGAATATAGTTTGAAATGTTGAGCTTTTTGCCGAGTATGTCAGCCATATTCTCCCCATTGGTGAATCTTCCCGTCGAGCCAAGAGGAAAATCAACTCCATAAGGTGGATAATCCGCCCTGCCCAGGGGGTTGGGGATGAAGTTATTGTTGCCATTGTCGACTACAGAACTCCCAAACACAAACATCCCCCTGATCTTGGACTTGTCCACTGGCAAGAGGCCATTCGAAGCAGCAGCAAACATGGCAGAGATGAGAAAGAAACCCAAGAGTGCAAGACTCCGACCCATCGCCGTGTTTTTTAAGGATGTTTCTGTCCAGAGAATATTATGTGATGTTTCGGAAATTTAGACTGAACAACAGACCGTTGAGATAGAGGATTATTAATTAATTATGTGTGTTTGAAATAAATTGAGTGAGACAATACATACTATATATATACATTACTTTAAATTTATTATCATAATTTAATTTTTATAATATTTTGATAATTAAAATTTTATATTACAATAATTATATTTTAACATATTATTATTAATTGAAATTTTAAAATAAATAAATAAAAAATAATTTATTAAATAAATACAATAATTATAATTTTAAATTTTAAATACCTTATCAATAATATAAAATATTTACATGACACACTTACTATATATATAATTTATTTTAAATGTATTATTATAATAAATTTTATAATACTTTTATAATTCATAAAATCGTATATAACAATATTAATATTAAATATAAAGTAAAGTGCTTTGCCAAATATTGCAAAAAATCATGGGCAACAGTAATATCCCAGATTCACTAGGCCGGAACATTCTCCGGAGAATGATTTGATATTCACCTTTTAATAGGCCGAATTTTGTGTGTTAACAATAGTAATTGTACCTTATAATTATTTAACTATGTGCTTTCTCCTTTTATAGAGTATATTTTCACTATATCTATATTGTTTGTCATATTGTGCTAAATAAGTTTCGATACTTAACAAAATAATTCAATCCGGACTGGCCAATTGTTGTCTTGTTTCTATTTCATAGAAGAAATAGTTCATTTATTTCATCATTGTGCTAAATATGTGTTAATTATGTGTTTCCTCATATTCAACTGTGTTGTTTATCTTGTTAATTGTTGTTTTATTTTTATCATTGGGACGAAGATCATTTAACTGTAACTTTAAAGTTTGTGACTTTTTAACTTCATGAATTAGTGTCATATATTAGTTTTATTCAGTAAAACTCATATGTAAAAGTAAAACTCCACCCACAAGGTGTTTGATGAGTTTAATATCATCAATTATTTTGAGTTATTGTGATTTTGCTGTAGGATAGAAGAGATTTGTGGCAAGCAATGTAGAGTGTACTCTCTCCTTACAATTGGAGAATGAGCTCATTGAGTCCAAGCTCAATTGCAGGATCCCATGTTAGAGGATTACATGATATCTAAATTTGTGAGAGCTTTTGGACATTGTAAGGATAGACCTCAGCTCCGAGGTTGGATGAGAAGGCCTTGGTTGCGATCACACGATTTACAGCTTCCGTGACATGATTGCCATCAAAATACACATACTCCCTTCTGTTGCTACAAACTGGCCCTCCTCTTACACACAAAAACCCAATTGCAGAAACATTACAGCAAGAAGTATCGACATTGCGAAAACCTGTGAACATCAGACATATCAGTTATTGCAGTCTATTCACATAGATCTTGTATAAATAATAATTATAGTGCAATGTTGTTTTGTCTTTGCTAGTGTGAGTTCATTCTCCTGAGGTCCCTTCAATGCCACTGTGTTCACATAAATGAGCATTGATGGAAAGCACCAATGTGTTTGTTGACAATCAATACATGTTTTAGAGGTTACCAGAAACACATTGAATGCTCCCAACAGTAAAGAAATGGTCAAATTAGAGCTTCTGTTGTAGGCTAATATTCTTCAAGAACTGCATAACTTCTTTAGGTGCTTAATGGATGTCTATTGCCATGATTTGTTTGCTATGAATTTGTAGATTATCATGAACTTTAAAAAAAAAAAAATGCAGGGCTCACCTTTAAAGCTTGGATATCTTATAATATCTCTAACAATTTTGTAGGCATTGACAAAAACAAGGCCAGATCCAGGCAATTGAGGTCTGAGAGCATCTGTCAAGTTCCTCATCTGGATGTTGAACATTTGAACTGCGTTATTTATCCTTTCTACGCAGCCTTCACCAGCAGCCGACGCCATGGCCACTGGAGCGCAACCATTTGGATTGATTGATACGAGCACGAACTTGCGAGCTCCCAAACTATACAGCCTCTGCATAACATAGCATATTCAACACTAATTCATGGTGAGGACAGACCAGATTACCACAGTAAAGAAACCAATCGAGAATTACCTTCAGCTGGAGAGTAAATGTGGAGGTCAAATTGGCAGTAAAAGCTTCGAGAGTGACATTACTTCTTGTCAAATTCAGGAGATAGTTTAGCGAGTAGTCATTTCCTCCACTGGCCACCAAAAACATGTACTGAGGCAAGATCCTGCTACTGTTCTGTCCCAACTGCATCTCCAATTCTGGAAGAGTTGTCGTCTCAAAATTTCTTATTTGCTGATTCAAACTAATTACATTTCCCTGATAAAAATTCCATTCACATTTCCTTATCTAAATCAACAGCCAATCTTTTTTAATTGAATTTTCAATAACCAAGCAAGTGGATAGAACTTACAGCGACAGCACCGGTTTCATCGAGGATGCCAGAGCCAGCAGAGCCATAGTTAACTCCATGAACTATTCTGCTACCAGCTGTTGAGGGATCATTGAAGGGTGGGATGTAGTTTGGAAGGTCGAGCATTTTTCCGAGTATGTCAGCTATATTCTCCCCATTGGCGGATCTTCCCGTAGGGCCAAGAGGAAAATCAATTCCGTAAGGGGGATAATCCACCCTGGCCAGGCTGTTAGGGATGAAGTTATTGTTGCCATTGTCGACTACAGAACTCCCAAACACAAACATCCCTCTGATCTTGGACTTGTCCATTGGCGAGAGGGCATCCGAAGGAGCAGCAAACATGGCAGAGATGAGAAAGAAACACAAGAATGGAAGGCTCCTATCCATCATCAAGTTCTTTAAGGATGTTTTTGTACAGACAATATCAAGTGCTGTTTTGGAACTTATAAAGAAAAAGAGGGTCATATGATGTGTGTGCTGCTCGAGTATTTTTTATAGTTTGCTCTGCCCTCTTGAGAAAGGATTACTTAAATTGTCAGCTTTAGAAAATGGATATTATAGAAAAACGCAGGCTTCCTCACTGAGCTTCTTTGCAGGTCTGCCAAACGCTCCAAATTAATTATGGAGCACGAAGAAGAAACTACAACCAAACCCTATAGACGTGAAGAAGATCACAATTAACCATACATACATACAGATACAGTCATTGGAAACAATCAAGCCGCCATTGTATTATTGATTGCGACTCAGAATTGGTCGAAGGTCTTTCGGACACGGCACAACCGTCGACTCTGAATTAAATCTGTTGTGCTGACTGAAGAACAGACCGTTGAAATAGAGAATTAATTAATTATGAGAGAGGCATCAAATAATTTTCACGTAATAGCTTTCTAACTGATTCTCTATTTTCCGCAATGGTTGTTGGACTTCGAATACATAATAATATTTTATCTCGTCTCGAACTTAGTTATAATTCGGCCTATTAATTAGTTTGGTGAGTTGAATTCAAACTTATAAAATGTTTTAATAATTTTAATTTGATAAAACAATATTTTATCATTTTCTAATAAATAGTACATTCCTCAGGTCTATTTATTTTTTAATATTAATTATTCTATAAAAAATAATAAAGTTAAAAAAAATTACAAAAAATTATTATATCCATAGAATTTTGCACTTCTCGACAAATATAGTCTCTTTTGTTATTCTACGCTGTTATTCTCCTTTAGGTAACGAAGAACTATGGATGGCACCATGTTCTCATCCCAGAATGTTCTTAATTTGCTTAATTTGGACAATACCCAAAGCAAAGGGGCTAATACAAATATACAACAGCAGAGGTTGCAGGTGCATCGATCATTTTCATAGACTTTGGTATTGGCAATAACAAAGACAAGACGATTGCTCCATGAATAGTTTACATGTTATTAGCTGCCATTAATCGCAGCATGTGTGTTGCTATTTGCTAACCAATGCAGCCTTGTGTGCAGAATAAGTACGTAGAGGGTCTGCTCTCAGATACATGACATCTAACATTTGCAAGAGCTTCTGGACATTATAAGGATAGACCTCAGCTCTGAGGTTGGATGAGAAGGCCTTGGTTGCAATCACACGATTTACAGCTTCTGTAACATGATTCTCATCAAAATACACATACTCGTTGCGGTTGGTACAAACTGGCCCTCCTCTTTCACACCCAAACCCAAATGCAGATATATTACAGCAAGAAGTATGGACATTGCGAAAACCTGTGCACATCAGAAATATCACATCAGATATTGCAATCTATTCACATTGATCTTGTATAAATGTTGTACGCATTTGTTGACAATCAACACATATTTTAGAGGTTACCAGAAACGCATTGAAAGCACCTAACAGGAAAGAACATGTCAAATTAGAGCTTATTGTTCAAGAACTTCATAACTTGTTCGAGTGCTTATATAACTTGCAAGCTATGTGTAGATTGTCATGAAACTAAAAAGAACTATGCAGGGCTCACCTTTAACGATTGGATCTCTTATAATATCTCTAATAATTTTGTAAGCATTGACAAAAACAAGGCGAGATCCAGGCATTTGAGGTCTGAGAGAATCTGTCAAGCTCCTCATCTGGATGTTGAACTTTTGAACTGCGTTATTTGTACTTTCTACACAGCCTTCACCAGGAGCCGACGCCGTGGCCAATGGAGCGCAACCATTTGGATTGATTGATGCGAGCACGAAGTTGCGAGCTCCCAAACTATACAGCCTCTGCAAATTCAACACTAATTCACGGTCAGGACAGACCAAATTACCACTGTAAAGAAACCAATCCAGAATTACCTTCAGCTGGAGAGTGAATGTGGATGTCAAATTGGCAGTAAAATCTTCAAGAGTGACATTCCTTCCAGTCAAATTCGGGAGATAGTTTGATGAGTAGTCATTTCCTCCACTGGCCACAAAAAAGAGGTACTGAGGCAAGATCCTGCTCCTGTTTTGTCCCAACTGCATCTCCAATTCTGGTAGAGTCGTCGCTTCAAAATTCCTGATTTGCCCATTCAAGCTAATTAAATTTCCCTGGATCGGATAAAAGTTTCATCATTGCAAAAGCGTCACATTTCCTTATCTAAATCAATCACCAATCAATATTCTTTAATTGAATTTTCAATAAGCAAACAAGTGGATAAAACTTACCAGGGAAGCACCAGTTTCATCGAGGATGCCAGAGCCACCAGAGCCATAGTTAACGCCATGAACTATTCTGGTACCAGTTGTTGAGGGATCGTTGAAGGGTGGGATGTAGTTTGGGAGGTTGAGCATTTTTCCGAGTATGTCAGCCATATTCTCGCCATTGCAGGGTCTTCCGTTAGGGCCAAGAGGAAAATCAATTCCGTAAGGGGGATAATCCACCCTGTTCACGAGGTTGGGGATGAAGTTATTATTGCCACTGTCGACTACAGAACTCCCAAACACGAACATCCCTCTGATCTTGGACTTGTCCATTGGCAAGAGGGCATCCGAAGGAGCAGCAAACATGGCAGAGATGAGAAAGAAACACACGAGTGCAAGGCTCCGACCCATCATCAAGTTCTTTCAGGATGTTTCTGTAGAGGCAAAATGAGCTTCTTTGCAGATCTGCCAAACTAATTATGGAGAACGAAGAAGAAACTTCCAAACGCTGTAGATGTGGAGAATATCACAATGCACATAAACCATACATTTATACACTCATCGGGCGGCAGTCGCTTGCTTTGTTGCTATCCAGAACTGGTGGGGGTTTTTTCGGACACAGTACCGCCGTCGACTCTATAAATCTGTTGATGCTGACTGAAGAACAGACCGGTGATATACAGAATTAATTATTTTTAAGACGCACATTATCAAATATAATTTTCACTGTAAGGGCAGCGACAAGTCCGCTGTCGGCAGCTCTAAATGAATTGATATCTTCTCCACGTGATTTCATAGGTATTTGGAGGCCCTCCGTTTAGACGGAGCCATATATATTTATAAAGGAGAAGGTAGTGGCGTGCAATGTGGTGCAGGATTTTAAATATTTAATTTGTATTTATAAAATTTATAATTTCATGATATTCATTATTTTACTTTGATTCATCACAAAATAAAAAATATTTATTTTTTTAATAATTATATTATATATTTAATATTAAAATATATTTATAATTTATAATATATTATTTTTATAATTAAAAAAATAATAATTGATCTTAATGGTTAAATCGTGATTTTTTTTCTTACACTACAATTCTCGTCGTTATAGTTGGGATTAACAAAATCATCATAATGTGGACACGAATAGCCATAATCATCATCATTGTTATTGTCTGTTCTCAAAGTTTGGCCACGAATAGTCAAAATTTGATCTTTGTATCGAAAGTGTAATATAAATAATTTTATAGATTGGGTGTGACGCAATTTAATTGTTGGTAAAGGTCTATTGAGATTGTCAGATGATTTATCAATTTTTTACAATATACACAATTTGAAGAGTTTCTACTTTAACTGACTTTTTTTTGTATATTTTTATACGTAACAATCATATACTTCTCTTGCCAAAATAATATTACTAACTTATACACAAATTTATTTATAATAAACAATTTCAATAAGTAACTATTTAGTCCTCTTCCACAAAGACTTGCTCCTTCTCCTACTAATTTAAATATAATCCTTCATCATACTGTGCAAACACTAAAATTATACTCCTCTCCTTTTTGTCTCAAATATTTTCCTAGTGGTACACTATAAGAGTGACTTAATTAAAAATATATATTAATAAAAATAATTGTAATATAATACAAAGGTAAATCTGAACAAAAAATATGGGATAAGCTTGTAAAGACTATATAACTCGCCACCATACTCGGCCAACTGACCATCATAACAAGAAGTATGATCCAGTGGTATGAGGGTTGGATTTGTGGTCATGGATTCATAGAAAGAGACTATCATGGATTCTACAAAGAGTATATCCCGGAAAGAGACTTCGATAATAGTTTTGGTGCACGGCTTCAGCCCAAAATGATTTATGCTTGCAAAAACACCACCAAAGTTTGTAAGAAAAGGCCTTCATATCACCAGAGCATTGAGTTTTCATATGCCAAGAGTCACTTCTTTGTATGGCATTGAGATGGCCCCCAAACAATCCAGTGTTTTATTTACTTATATATTTTTTTACTGCTCAATCATGTGAATTGTCGCTCTGAATCATATAGATCGGGAGAGAGGCCAATGTGCTTTTGATGAGTTGCAGTCGGCCACCATGAGACAGAACAGTTCTGTCCCAACATGGAAGATAGCTTTTGATTTGATTTTGCCTAGAACACTTTCATTCGGCATCATCATTTGATGTCCAACATACAAAAGGGTGCCAAGACATGTAATGGGAAGCTATCAATAGCAAGACCTGTGGTGATGACCTTACAATCTTAATTCTAACATTTATTTGATTAGCAAAGTTCACGTGCTGTGCTTTATAGACTTCATACCATTTACCAGTTCATTGTACAGAACAGTGGTCATTGCTCTATGAATATTGTAAAACGTGAGGGGTTATTAGCTGCCATTAATCGTAATACACGTGTGTTTTTATTTGGCATCTAAATTTGCGAGAGCTTCCGGACATTGTAAGGATAGACCTCAGCTGTGCGGTTGGATGAGAAGGCCTTGGTTGCAATCGCATTATTTACAGCTTCTGTAACATGATTGCCATCAAAATACACATACTCCCTTCTGTTGCTACAAACTGGCCCTCCACTGGCGCACCCAAACCCATGCGCCGCAATGGTACAGCAAGAAGTATTCACATTCTGAAAACCTGTGCATATCAGAAACATCAGATATTGCAACCTATTCACAATGAACTTGAATAAATTGTTGTTCAGCTGCTTAAATGAATGTCTGTCTATTGCCATAGCTTGTCTGCTATGAAAAGGAATGCAATGCTCACCATTAATGGCTGGATATCTTATAATATCTCTAACAATTTTGTAGGCATTGACAAAAACAAGGCGAGATCCAGGCATTTGAGGTCTGAGAGAATCTGTCAAGTTCCTCATCTGGATGTTAAACATTTGCACTGCCTTATTTATCCTGTCTACACAGCCTTCACCAGGAGCCGACGCCATGGCCATTGGAGCGCAACCATTTGGAATGATTGATGCGAGCACGAACTTGCGAGCTCCCAAACTATACAGCTTCTGCATAATGTAGCATATTCAACACTAATTCATGGTCAGGACAGACCAAATTACCACAGGAAAGAAACCAATCCAGAACTACCTTCAGCTGGAGAATAAATGTGGAGGTCAAATTGGCAGTAAAAGCTTCAACAGTGACATTACTTCCAGTCGAATTCCCGAAATAGTTTGCTGAGTAGTCATTTCCTCCACTGGACAAGAAAAACAGGTACTGAGACAAGATCCTGCTCCTGTTATGTCCCAACTGTAGAGCCAATTCTGGAAGAGTCTTTGCCTCAAAATTCCTGATTTGCCTATTCATGCTAATTAAATTTCCCTGGATCATTGCAAAAGCGTCACATTTCCTTATCTAAATCAACAGCCAAACAAGTGGATTCATAAAACTTACGAGGTTAGCACCAGTTTCATCGAGGATGCCAGAGCCACCAGAGCCATAGTTAACGCCATGAACGATTCTGTTACCAGCTGTGGAGGGATCATTGAAGGGTGGGATGTAGTTTGGAAGTTTGAGCTCTTTGGCGAGTATGTCAGCCATGTTCGCCCCATTGGTGGCTCTTCCCGTAGGGCCCAGAGGGAAATCAATTCCGTAAGGGGTATAATTCACCTTGTTCAGGACGTCAGGGATGAAGTTATTGTTGCCATTGTCGACTACAGAACTCCCAAACACAAACATCCCTCTGATCTTCGACTTGTCCTCCGGCAAGAGGCCATTCGAAGGAGCAGCAAACATGGCAGAGATGAGAAAGAAACAAAAGAGTGCAAGGCTCCGATCCATCATCAAGTTGTTTAAGGATGTTTATGTACAGCCAGTATCAAGTGCTGTTTTGGCACTTATATAGAAAAAGAGGGTCAAATGTTTTGTGTGCTGGTCGTATATTACCTAAGTTGTCAATGGGGGAATGGATAAAGAAATCCTGCGTGCTCAATTGATTATGGAGCACAAAATGTGGAGATCACATCATCCATCGTGTACATACACTCATAATAGGAAACAGACAAGCCACCAGTGGTTTGCTTTGTATTAATTATTGATTCCTATTCGGACACGGCAGCGGCGTCAACTCTGAAACAATCTGTTGATGCTGACTGAAAGAAGAACAGACCGTTTACATAGAGAATCAATTAGTCATAAGGCCGCCGGCAACTCCTGTGAATGAAATAATAAATCCATAATAATAGAGACATCTTTTGCACGTGATTTTGCACCGACCTCACAGATCTTTAAATATTCAATTTTTATTTATAAATTTTATATTTTAGTTTTTATTTATTTTATTGAATGCTACTATATAATAAAACTAGACTACTGGAAGGCAACTGTATAGTGTATACACATCCAACTAGAAGCATGGGAATATGAAACTCGAAAGTCTATTGGCATCAATATGAATAATAATCATTAGGAAAAAAAAGTCATCATCACCGCGGATGCTGCAAGCCTCATTTGCATGTAAATATAACTTTCGATTACCTTCTATGTGAAAATTTTCAAGTAATATTTTAGAGGATCTTTGAGAGGATTTCTTGAAGACTCCAGTGATCAAGTGTGTTCTAGCCATAGAATCAGTGTTAATCCAAAGATAACTAAGGCCGGGACCATGCATGATAGCTTGAAGCTCCACGAAGGTGCTAGTTGAAACTCCAATTGCCATGTGGAAAGCAACGATGGGGAAGACATGGTGGTCTTGAATGACGCCACCAGAGCCCACGGGCTCAGCTCACTTTTCAAAGCTCCATTTATATTAAACTTTTAGAAAAAAAAAATTGGCATATTATATACTCACCCAATATATAATATAACTAATATAATACAATTTATTATTTTTTATACTATCAATATAATTTTTTATACCTATTATAAAAAAAATAAAGTAATAATAATAATAATAATAAATATTTTAAACTAAAATAATAAAATAAATCGGCACTCTCAAATTTTTACTATTTTTAAAATTTCTAAAATCTTTAAAAAAAAAAAAAACTATGTAAAGGAAAGGTGGGTTAGTTTGGAGTTTAGAGGATGAGTTTGAGTTTTAGTTTAAAATTTTAAATTTAAATAGTTATTTAATTCGATATAATAATATTTTAAATATAAAAATAAATTTATAATAATATAAAAAATAAAAGATGAATATTCAATTTAATATTTTTTTTAAATAGTTAATAATAAAAATCTTTAAAAAGCCCGCAATAAAAACACGTCCGAAGTCTTTGTTTCCAAAGACCGACCCAAACTCGAGCCCAAAAGTTCAAATCAATAATAATTCAAGTTCAGATAAAAAAAAAAGAAATATACTGAAACAAACAAAATTCAATTCAACTCCAATATGAGGTGGATGTCTGCAAGTAAGGCGTAGGGCCAAGCCCAAAAATCTTTCATCCACATATTACTATTTAGTACTACTACTTATTTGACTATTCAATTATGGTAAAGTGATTCAGTAATTGAAGATTCATAATCAGTAAAAAGTATAAAATCAACACACTCTTCGCTTCACTACTCCACTCCACTTTTTCACTTCAACTCTGCTCTCCAAAATATATCATTATTGAATTTAATGACCTTACGACCGGCATTATGCAAAAGGTTGTTATAATACTTACTGATTACCTTTTAAGAGGAAATGGGTTTACACCTACAAAAATCATCATGGGTGAAAAGGTGATGAAGATTAGAAAGTGATGAGATTAGGGGATAAGAAGGGCAATCCATCATCAATGCCACTGTAAAAACAATTATGTGAATCGCTTATGGTGGGGGCGCCCCCCTCTCTCTCTCTCTGTCTCTTATGGCTGGCATCATCTCTCTCTGATTCACGGGCTGACCGTATGCATACAGAAGCACACACACATAGTGGAACAAAAGACACTTGTTTCCAAGATTCAACGCTCCCAGGAATAATCAACCCTAGCTGTACTCATTGCACTATAATTTGGGGTAAATTTTACAGTTATTCGGTGGCTTCAGGTATGCCCACCAGATCCCTTCATTGCATATCTATTTATTTATATATGCATTCTTGTCCAACTAGGTTTTTCAGATTAATTCTTTCTTTCCCATCTTCGTGATTCAATTATTTTTTGCGGCATTTCGTTCTTGTCATTGTTTGTTTCGTGATCAGTGATTGATTTGATGAGTGGGCCGTTTGTTTTCCATAATCTTGTGCTGGGGCATTTATCGATTTTGGAAAACTTTATTGGTTTTCTTGCTGTCTTTATGTGGAGAGATCCATGTCGAGAAAAGTTGGGAGTGATGCTAATTTTTGCAGGAAGGGTAGAAAGTTTGAGTTGAGGAAATCAATTTTAGAGAAAGGGATTCTTTTTCTAGTCTTCTGAGTGTTTCTCTGCTTAGCAAATTTCGAGTGCTGTGCTTTTAACTTCATAACGTTCACCAGTTCAGTACTTTAGTGTACAGGGCAGTGGTCATTATCTCATCATATTTTATACACACACACATGTTCTTGGACTTGGAGGGCTTGATGGGATGAACATTTAGTCAGCATGTCTGAATGCTGCAAAAGGCTTGGAAAATACATACAACGCCGATAAAGAAGCAATCTGAATGAATTGAGATTTCATTTAAGTTTGAAGTGTAAAGAATGGGTAGTTTGTTGAACTAGGGGAGGAAAGATGAACCTTTTTGAATGATTGATTATAAGTTGTCCTATTCTTGATCCATAGCACACGGCATGTGCAAGATTTCTGAGAAGCATGGGTGCAGTGTAACAAAGTGTAATTTTGATGGACCAAATAGGACGAATGCTATCAAAATTGTAATTGTATGGTGGGAATATATTCTTTGAACTGAAAAGAAATGCTTGTGCCATAATTACTCTTTTGATCCTTTTGTGGCTATGGATGTGGATAAGTGTTGCGCACTTTCGGTGCCTGTTATCTTTTGTTCTGGCTGATGAACATACCATGACCACTTGGCTTATTCCTGACTCTTTATTTTCCTTTCTTGTCTTCTCTAGCCAGTTAGAGACAATTGAGATCCCATGATCTTCCAAGATTGTGAACATAGACTAACTGTTCTAATCCATGTATTTTCTCCATGCATTCTTAATAGATGCTCATCCCTTATTTTCTCGAATACGTTTTGTAGGACGACTGCTCTTTGATAGCTTGTTCTGTGAGGACAATGAGTCTGGCATGTCTTGTATGCCACAGCGTAGAAAGTCCATCACATTCCTTTAGAAGTTACTCGGTATCAAGCTCAGAAAACGAAGGAAGATGTTCCGCAATTGCCAGTTGCTTGGCCAGGAAGACTGCGCTAATGCATCCGAGAGCCAATAATAGCATCACATCATCTAAAGTGATGCCACAACCCACCGTCCCAACTAATGGAGTTGCAGGTGCACCTAGGCTTGTCCGAAGCCATGCTGTCAGAAGGGACATTGTGAGAGACTGGAACTTTGATGAAGTACTTATGGAACGTTAGCCATAAACTCAACACAAGGAGCAGAACTGAGTGGAGCTTGACATTATCCATAAGGATGAGTTATCTGTTTTTCAGTTATTTTATTGTTTCTTTTTTTCTCAATATCCACGCATAGGTGCGAGCACTTTGTAACAAGGTGAAGAAACTTCGAAGAAGACCCTCCCATCTGTTTATAGCTTTCCCATCTCTTTTTTGGTTTTTGTAAACTAAATTCTTACCTGCGGGGTCTGGTTCTATGGGTAATACATTAATGTGGTTCCTTACTACAGCCTCAAATGTGTGTGAAAAGTAAGGAGGTGTTTCTGGAAGCAGAAAATCAATTATTTGTCAAGTATATATGTATGTATAGATTGTGTTTACTTCTTTTCAATCCTATCAATGCTCCCTTGCAAGCAGTTCTGATTTACAGAGATGTAGTCCTTTCTAGGGCAGATTTACTTTAATTAATATTTTCTTGACTCACCAAAATGTAAACAAATGTTGTTGCCTGTTGAGGAGTTTATTACAGCAAATTATTGAATCATCTTCTCCCCAAAAAACAAGAAAAGACCTACAAATTTAAACAGGTGAGAATGTTCTGTGCTATTTGAATTGTCTATTTAGATGATTCTGAACATGTAAAAGAATCACTAGCCTTATAGCATTCACACGTACGTAGGCACGTATGGCAAGCATCCTCACAGTGATTTACCAGCAAAACAACAGAGTTCCTCAAGCAGGGGTGAAATTTTTCTGTTGGCATGCCACGCCAATAACGCTCAAGATGTACATCTACAACCTTCCTGAATCTCCTTTGGTATTCTTTTGGGAGTGTAGAATAGTAGGGAACTTGTTCGTCAGAACCAATGGGGATTTGATCCTGTTCTCGACCTTCTTGTCCCAAGTATACTGCTCTAGATAGGCTATGATGCTCTGACAGTCCTCAGAGCAAGCAAGAAAAAATGTAGAAACTGCATCAGATTGAGGAGAGTGCCTGCTCCTGATGTTGCTTGGACTTCCTGCTGACGACATAAAGAGGGGAAAGATTCATATTTTCATCCTCTAGAGTGCGCTTCTGGACTGATGCTCTGAGTCTTGACTCCAGCATTGAAACTTCCTTTGAGATCTTATACATCGATTCCTGCTGATCTCCTCTTGCTATATGGTCTTGAATTTCCCACCTGTATGTAAAACAGGTATTTGGTTACAATCTATTTGTTGGCTCATCAAATACTAAGATAAAATAAATTTGGCCAGCTATAAACATCTGGGCGCCCATGGCCTAATGGATAAGGCGCCTGACTTCTAATCAGGCGATTGTGGGTTCGAGTCCCACTGGGCGTGTAAGGTTTTGGAGGCTCAGATCCATAGAGTGCTTTCCCAGAATTTCAAAATCGACCATCTTTTCCATTTTTTGCGTCCATATAATTGATCATATCAAGTAATCAAGACAGAGCAGTATCTCCTAATTTCATAAAGATTGTATGTACACACACATATATATTAAATCTGTAGATATGTTTACACCACGACCATCATCGGCAAACACGTAATTATTCTACTTACATCCACCAGACACTTCAGGGATAGGAATAGAAACAGCAGAAGCATCGGCAGCAGCGCCTGAAGCAGCTGCAGTGATAGAATCGGGGACGTCGACGGTCTCCATATCCATGGTTCGAGGGAACTGATGACGAATTTTGCCTCCCAGATGGAGTTTCCATTTGATCGCTCTGCCAAACTGCAGTGAGAGAGACAGTGATTGACTCTAAACCATGAACCAATTAGGTAGTTAGAACTGTCAGAAGAACCGAGATAAAAACGGGGACAGGATAAACATAAACACGAAAAATCGTAGAATCCGATGTCTTTCTTTCCTTGCTTACAACCTTGTTTGGGCCGAGCGTTTGAATTGGGCCCTCTAAGCCCGCCTTTAAAGTGGACTTGGCGGACCTACACTACAGACTACACTCAATTTATTAATCACAACAGAAGTGAAGATACCATTTTGCGAACTCAAATGAACAAAGAAGAAAACACAGAGTTGGGCCTTATTCAGACTCAGACTCGGACTCAGCATTCTGCAGCCACTCCACAAATGGCTTGGCATTCTTCCATATCTGAGCGCCTTTATTGCCACCATTTACACCCCGCTTGTACCACTCCAATATGAATTCCTCCTCCAACAGGTCATTGTCGTAGAGTGCTTTCAAAACCAAAGCCACCTCTTTTATGGCCTCGGGGCTTGCTTTCCCGCAGAATGATTCTATGGCATTGAGCAACAGTGGCTGTGAGCCTTCTTCCATAACAGCAGCTGCAAGGTACTTCTTCTTTTTGGCAACCTCTTTGGCAAAACCTTTTGCAACTCCCTCGAATAAGGCTTCAAACAAGGCATCAAGGACCTCTTGGCGTGTGCCGGAAAGGGACTGCAAAAAAGATTTGAATTGGCATGCAGGAGGACCCTCCTTGATGCACTTGTTGATTTCATTGATTTGGTAATGATGAGCGCTGCCTGAGCTAACATCAGTTGCATTTCCATTAACTTTTGGTTTCTCAGCACTTTCAGGTGGGCTGTTTGCTGATTTTGGTTTCTCTTCTTCGGTTGAGAGCATAACCATACTAGCTGTCACGGAATTCAGCTGCTCTTTGATCTTTTGTTGGGCGGCTAAGGCAGAAGTGTCTGTCTGCCACTGGATTTCATCGTCACTGTCATCAGCAGCAACTGCCACTTCATTGTTCTCAGCCAGGCTACCGGGTGGAGACTGATCCTCATCAGAATGAATGGACTTCTTTTTGCTGGATGCCTTGGCTAAATCCTTCAAATTGCTAGAAGAACCCTTTTTCCTGAGGGTATCTTTCTTAAGTTTCTTCTGCTCCTCATCAGCTGCCTCTCCTTCCTTGAGTCGCTCCTTCTCAGCCCTCCTCATTGCTTTCTTGTCTTTTGATCCTTTCTTTGCCTCAGGCGGATTTTTCAGAATGAATGTGGTGAGCTTGTCCCTCATATCGACCTCCGAGATGAAACCACATGCAGCACACTTGAGATTGATCATTTGGGACTTCGTGATGATGATTTCTGTTTCAGGATTCCCACAGCCATAGCATTGGACAAATTTTTTGATGAAGTTTTCAAGAAGTGCAGCCAGCTTCCCAGTATCATGAGCTCCATTGACATGGGAAGTGCCAGTCTTCTCATCAAACTTGGATTGAGCTCCCAATTCACATCCAAAATACTTGGTGGTGTAAGAAGCGGACCTGCCCAGAGCTTTTGCAATGTCAACCATATTGACTATATTGGTTTTGATGCCATTCCCACGGCCCTCAATCTTTGTTATCATTTTGGGCATCTTATACCTATAGAAGGCATCATCCTTGTTCCCAGCACCAATATTTTGCAAAGCCATTATTGCCTGGTGATGAGATCCTGTTGTACAAACCTTTATCAGAAGTGGAACTCTTCAGCAAAAGTTTCTACTAGGATCTGGATTGACTGCATAAACAGACAACCATGGCAGTGGATATTGCGCACTTGGAATGGATTGAAATGCATGCCAGCCAACTTCAAATCCAGAGCTTATATTCTTTTTCCTCAACGAGGGACAGTACTCCCCAAGTAACCCAAATGATAATAGGAAAAGAAAGTTGCAATCAGACATAAAAGATAATTCTGACTTAGCACCCTCCACTTTGGTTAACTGCAGCTAACAGATGGACCAAGAAGTATGCTGGAATCCAAAATAGATGTTAGCAGAATAAAAATCATTCCCAAGAAGAACAGAGTTGATCACAAGAAATGGCAACAGCAAGATAAATCTCTCAATAGATTTGCTGTGTAATCATAATGAAATTCATTATATTACAAACAAGGGAAAAAGAATTCATGCTAACATAGATAGATGGTTAGTCTAAACAGACACGGCTAATAATCTAACAGTGTAGTTCTTATAAATGAAGCCTCTAATGAACAAATAAACACTAGCGGAAATTCACATGTTTAACTCCACTGTTAATTAGCATTCATCTCGGAGAGAAGTCTACAGTATTCACCTCTTCTAAGGAAATTTTAAAAAAATAAAAAATGCTATCTGAATATTATGATCCACTACGTCGATCAATACATACCATATCCTAATTACATAATGTTCGATCAGACAAGAATAAAATATTAGATCGCGCAAAATCGATATCAACAACGTACACTATCACGAGGCGGTAACAAAAAACTAGAATCTAATACGGCAACAACCATATCTAAAGACGTATTCAAAACTACCATTAAGCGAGTAATTAATTGAAAGGATATAATACACAATCGAAAAAGAGAGAACAACGAATCGATTAAGCGAAGCACAAATCAAAACCTCCAAATCATAGACAGTTCCCACGAACATACCGTAATTGTGATCGCAAAAGAAACAACAAAATGGAGGAGTCACCGTCGCGAGTATGATTGACGAAACAAATTTCACGAGGGCAGAACACCATAAACCAAATCAAGGAATACATAAATGAACACCGATTTCCCTGTGTTACCCTCTTTCTCAATCTGTATTTCCTACTCTATTTCCCTGATATATCTATATCGTAAAATTAAAACACATATATATATATATATATATTATATTAGTATTATATTCCTAAGATGTTAATAGTAGTTTATGCGTAAGATTAGATTGAAAATATTAGTATTAAAACATGAAAATTTTGAAGTTCCATTGGATTCCAATCACTTAAAAACAAACGAAAGATTAGATTGAAAAATAGATAAATTGATTATGGGAGTACATTATCTAATTAGCTTAACATTAATTGCATAATAAAATAAAGCATCAAACTTGTTCCTCTCCAGTTGAAAATTGGACCAAGCTAGCATATACATGGATATAACCTTTCCATGGCTTTTTCTCTGCAAGAACTCAATCAAAACAGATGAGAATGTTTAGTCCGGGAAGAAGAGAATCACAATAACCAGATCGAAGCGCACAGTCTGGAAATCAACACTACTGTATCGAACCAGTTTATGAACAGTACACTACTGCCGTCTGTGTGGGAAAAGGGATCCATCAATTTAAAGTTAGTTGAGGATCCATACCCATGATGATGATGTTTTCGATCGGTGATCAGAAAAAGTAGCCGCATATATATTTGTTCTGTGCAGTACAGTGTTGTACCCACTAGAGAATTTTCAGGTAGACTCATCATAATTTACATGGAGTATTAATTCTATATATGTATTTCATTACATGCATGTATTTGAGTTGTAAAAAAAACATTAAAAAATTAATCAGTGGTTTGTGAATGGTTATCCATGCACCAACATTGGATATATTTTTTTAGTATCAGACAAAGAGATTAACGCATGACAATAATCTGCAAATCCTGTGGGATGTCTGCCAATCAAGATTGCTCCAATGCACAGATTATTCCTGTATCTTTAGGCATCGATGTTATACCATTTTTCTTTTTTACCCTAACATAGAATTGCAGTTGCAGGTGACTGACTATATACTTGGTTGGTAAGTGAATTAGGAAGGAAGGGGATTACCAAAAGTCGTGGAGGACAGCAAAAACACACTTACTAAACTAAGGGCAGCATAATCTTGGGGGGCATGCATGCATGTGCGGCCTGTTTGTGTATTGGACCACTTTGTGTTTGTGGGACAAAAGCGTGCTTCTCTTCACAGTGAGTGGACGCGCTTTTTGCACTCACTCCGCCTCTATAAATACCGCTTTCTGATGTGCTCAGAATTCATCCATCCCACAATTACAAATTATATATTGATTGCAGTGATCGGCTAGCTATATAGCAGCATGGCTAGTAGAAGTCAAGGTTGTAGTGTTGTCTTTGTGCTGGTGTTTGCTTTGGTCATATGCACGGCTGCTAGGACTCTCCTAGAGCCTGCCGGATATGGCGCCAATGCTGGCGGCGGCTATGGGGGTGGGGAGGGGGCTGGCGGCGGGGGAGGTGTTGGGGAGCATGGCGGTGCTGGGGGAGGGGCGGTGGCGGGGGAAAGGGGTGGGGGTGGAGGAGGTTATGCTGGGGGTGGGGATGCTGCTGCGGGGGGTTATGGAAGCGGGGCGGGGCATGGGGGCGGTGCGGGGCATGGTGGTGGTGGTGAGGGGGTGAATGGGGGTGGAGGGGGTGGTGGTGGAGGTGGTGGCGGTGGGGGTGGAGGAGGGGGAGGTGGTGGTGGAGGGAGTAATGGCGCGCATGCCGGTGGGTATGGTGGGGGACAGGGAGGAGGGAGTGGGGGTGGGTATGATCATTCCGGAGGGGCGTATGGCGGCGGAGAAGGGCATGGTGGCGGCGGCGGAGGTGGCTACGCTGGGGGAGCGGCGGGAGGAGCTGGTGGTGGTGGATATGGTAGTGGTGGAGGGATTGGCGGCGGAGCGGGAGGAGCGCATGGAGGAGGTTATGGAGGTGGGGCAGGCGGTGGAGGCGGCGGCGGTTCTGCCAGTGGGGAAGGGTCTGCAGCCGGCGGCGGATATGGTAATGGTGGAGGTGCAGGTGCAGGTGGAGCCAGCGGTGGAGGTTATGGTGGGGGTGAAGGAGGCGGGGCTGGCGGCGGTGGCGGTTACGCTAGCGGGGGTGGCTATGTTGCGGGAGGCGGCGGACATGGCAGTGGAGGCGGCGGCGGCGGCGGTGCTGTAGGAGGAGGATATGGTGGCGGCGCTGGTGGTGGGGCTGGTGGAGGGGGTGGAACCGCCGGTGGAGAGCATGCCGGTGGCTATGGTGGCGGCGCCGGTGGTGGATATGGCGGCGGTCACGGCGGCTATGTTCCCTGAAAACCAAGCAAATGAGACAGTAACTGGATCGTTTGAACTATAGAAAGATTCTCCATCTTTCTTCAAATACTAATATTGTTGTTTGAAGTAATTAATGTTGGTTATTGCGAAAGAATGAATATGAATGTGTGGCTAATGCAAAATATGTGTATCTTCTATTGATCATTATTATCAATTAATGAAATCAAGATGGTGTTATTTCATCATTTGGAAACGTGTATTAATTCATTACATAATGTCATAATTATGTTAAATTATTATCAATAAAATTGTTATTAATATTGTACGCCACGGCACCACAGTCACAGTGATTCCACATTGGATGGGTGCAGTGGACTCAAAAAAGGATGGACCGTCACATGGAAAGTCGCGTGACCAGGACGTGTAAAAATTGACCTACCTCACCAATTGACAATTTTGATATAAAAAAAGAAGCGCTATTGTTTGGGTCCTGAAAACCGCGACTTTGAAGAATCGGAAGATTTTCCGAACGAATCCAAACACGAAACCGACCCTAAAATAATTAAAAATTGCCCCCCCCAAAGTTTTTACCCCCAAACCCGAGGAGGAACCCTAACCCTAGGCGCCCCACCCTGTGCACGAAGCAGAAATGTTTTATATCTTCATATCTGCGCTTCTTTCTTATATCTGCGTGAACCGATAGAAAGAAATTGAATCTGATTTTTTATTTTGTATTTTTCGTTTGGGGTTGATAGCGTATTAGGGTTGGTTTGAAGGTAATGGTATGCGGCAAGTTTGGAGGCGGTGAAATTGGGTAGTGGAGCCGATGACCGGCCAAGGCAGATGCCGGAGACGGGGGAAATACATGGCCGGTGGTAGTGGCGCCGCAGAAGGGAAGAAAATAGTCGGCAATTTGAACAACCCTAATTTGAAGCGTGAAATTACTGAAAAGCCCTTGATTTCTCCAAGAATTACAAAACGGCCCCCGACTTCTTCGGTTGATTTTCTTGATTTATATACTCAAGCTCGCAAGGCACTCTCGTTTACTTCTCCTTTTGATTCCGAGGATTCGCAGGCGCGTCAATCGATTGCCTCTAGTGCGCCTACTTTACCGAGTGGGGTGTCTCATTTATTGGGCAATAGGCATTCAGGTGGTAGGAAAAGACGCAAGAAGTTGCATTCTGGCACGGATATAAAAACCTCGATTCCCGGGAAGCTACGGGAGAGCAATATCTGGGTTGAGACCGAGGAGTATTTTCGAGAATTGAATGTTGAGGATATCGAGAAGTTTGATAGGATTTCAAGCGTTGGGTTTTCCATTAACGATAAGAGTTTCTTGATTCCGTTCTTGAATGATGATGGCAATCCGCTTTGTCGAGATAGCACAACTAATGGGATGCTTACTAGTGTCAGGAAGAACTATAGTTTAAACTTGGGAAGCGTTGTAGAATCTAGTGATGTTGGGAAGCTTGAACATGATGATGGAACGATGGCTCAAGAAGGGAATGAACTCCAAGTAATGGATATGAATGGTTTCAATAACCGAGCAAAAGAATTGGAGAATAAAGGAGATAACAATAGGGAAAAAAGTAAGGGAATTGGGAACAATCGTAGATCATTTAGTGGTGTGGAATGGCTATTAGGATCTAAAAGAAAGGTTTATTTGACCTCAGAACGACCCTCCAAGAAACGGAAGCTTTTAGGGAGAGATGCAGGACTGGAGAAGTTGCTGGTGGCCTGCCCAGTTGAAGGTTCAGAGGAGGTCTGTCATTATTGCAGTTTTGGGGACATGGGTGATCCCTTAAATTTCTTGATCAAGTGTGGTTCTTGTGGTATGATGGTTCATCAAAGGTGTTATGGAGTTCAAGAAGATGTCAATACTTCTTGGTTGTGTTCATGGTGTAAATGGAAAAATGCTGTCGATACAAGGATTGAGACACCATGCTTCCTTTGTCCGAAGCAGGGGGGAGCGCTGAAACCTGTCCAGAAAAGTTGTTTTGGAAATGAAAGTGAGGGCTGTAAGGTAGAGTTTGCACATTTGTTTTGTTGCCAGTGGCTCTCTGAGGTGTATCTGGAGAATACCAGGACAATGGAGCCGATCATGAATATAGGTGAATTGAAGGACACAAAAAAGAAGATGAATTGTTATTTGTGCAAGGTTAAGTATGGTGCCTGTGTCCGGTGCAGCAATGGTATGTTTTGCTGCTTTCTTTTGTTAACTTCCTAAATCTCTATCTTGCATGGAGGCAGATGAATGCTGTTATTTGGAACGTATAATATTTGATGGATTCTAATATCCATGTAGGAGGCTACATAGGCTCTCTATTTTGGACCCCCCTTTTTTTCTTTTAATAATTGTTTGAACCATGTCCATCACCTGCCAAGGAAAGTTGACCTGTTTCAAGCATTATGTAATCATGTAACTTTTTGAGAAAATACTATTTGGTAGTCTATTATTCTGTTTATGCTGCTTTTTGAAATTTCTATTGTTTGAACGGCCTCCATATTAAATTTTCAAGGAGTAAGGACGCCCTTTGATGGTTAGTTTATGTTGTACAAGCCAATATTATCGCCTGATTGCTCAAAGATATTTTTCTTTTACTTGTTGTAAATGACATTTGTAGTGGCTATGAGTTTCTGCAAAACAGCAAGCCGGTTGCCCTTTATATTGTTATATGTTCATGTATCACTTTTTTTGAAAAAAAACCAAAAAAAAACTGAAGTTGCATTCAATTAAATTTCTGGCTTTCTTGTAAATTATGGACGACTGTTAGAGACTTTGTGCCAAGTGAGACATTGGCAAAGCTGTTTCACTTAATAATTTGTTTTTAGTAATGTAAATATGCTGCCCCCTTTTGCTCCCTGGAAGAACACAGTGTGACAGTAATCAATCGAACTACTTGACAAGAATGTTTTTACTGGTGATTGTTTGGGTCTCCATAAACATTTAATCAGTGATCTTAAATGCTTTAGTTGAAATGTTCAATCAAATGTCTTTACAAGTTTGAATGAGGGTTAGACAATAGAGTTGAGATGGATGCTGGAGTTTTTTTTTTTTTTAAAGAAAAAAATATATATTTCTGGGCTCATGGAATTTCAACTTGTAGTGGAAAAAAATAATAATAAAAAAATATATATTTCTGGGATCATGGAAAAGTTCTGTTCTGTTTTTCAACTTTTAGTATTTATAAGTTTGTCTTCCAAGGGTACAAAATTTGAAAGTCTCAATTGAGTGCCTAATTGTAGGGGTTCTGTTCCTTTTTAGGAGCTATATTGAATAAGATGTTTTATTGAACTTTCGAAATCAGGAATGAATCTGCAATGTAAATCTCTCTTACCAAGTGATTACCACTGTAAAAGACTATAGGGTATGTAAGCCCTTTCCATAAAAATTCCAAGCTTATGGATCAAATTGATTGTTAAGTATCTATCTTATGTACCTTTGCTGCTCTGGAGACATGGCCCTCTGGGCTTGGTTTCATATAGAGATTATTGTTGTTGTATTAATTTCTGCACGGCGTCCATCTAAAATTATCAGAAGGCAGAGTGTTTCTCAAGTAAAAAAAAAAAGGAAGTGATTTTTAGCTTTAGAACTGATTCAAGCGGTTGATTTGGTGCTTGGATGATACTTCATATTCTGATAATCTACACCTTAACTAAACTAGCCACTAGTGACATATATGGATCCCACAAGTAATTACACTTTTTATATTTCTGTCAGTGTCATGTTTGACTTTCGTATTCATTTTATGATACTCCATTATAATGTGAAGTATGGGCTAGTGTAGAACACTTTGAATTTTTGCAGTGGAACATTAAGTTACTGCACTCTAACTGAGTAATTAGATGGCGGTTTGATATCATTATATATGGTCTTCAGAAAAGTAGCGTTCTGAACTCATCTGCGATACTTTGGGGCACTGCCCACATGATGAGTAATTAAATGCATGTGGTAAAGGTGAACTATAAGATTGCATTTGGTTTCACTTTTCTTGATCGGAGGATCGATTCATTAAAACATTTGTTGGGAGATATAATTGGATTAAACAAATATATTTCTCAATAGATGCCTGTTCCTGTAGGTCTTTTTTTTAAATTTATGCTGCTATATTTAGCATGTTATGTAATAATTAAAAGATGTAAACAGAATAGTATGCACCAATGGTTTCGTTTGAATATTTATGTCTAATAGGAATGATCCTTTAATGCATGTCATAATATATTAAGTATACTTTTCTATATACATTGTGTGATTGGGGCTATTTTGCTTATGTTATCTTTTATTTTGATGTACAGGACCAGATGAAATCTATACCTAATCTACTGTTCTAGTTGTTGATTGCTTTATTTTTTTGTTTACTTACCCCTTCAATATATATAAACGAAAAGTTATGGTTTTGTAAGTGCTAATCACTTAGTCATTTGGCATATGTTAGGATCTTGTAGAACTTCATTTCATCCTATTTGTGCAAGGGAGGCAGGGCACAGAATGGAGATTTGGGGAAAACTTGGATCTGATGAGGTCTGGTCTTTTTTTAATCATTAAATTGTAGTTTCTTGTTTCTACTACAACGGAGGATTATTGGTTGAATAATATATGAATTTAAGTTCTATTGGAAGAAATGTAATTTCTTCTCTGGAGTTAATTCCTCATGTTGTATTACATAGCCTTATTTCTGCCTTGTTTATCTATATTCTGAATGGTTATGATATCCAGGTTGAATTGCGTGCGTTTTGTGGAAAACATTCAAAGGTTCAGTTTGATAGTGACAATCAGCGTACTGGAGAGACGTCTTTGACAGGTGATTTTATATCTCATTATAATAAACATCAGATGGTAGTATTACCAGTAGAGTGAATCTTTTAATTTTCTAGTTGGAAAATGGATAAGGAAGCTGTGATAAAATTCTCATCTACATTTAAGCAGCTGATGGAGATAATGGTAAGCACTATGTGGTGTTTGATGGAGATGAAATTATTGACAAGAGAAAAAATTCTGAGTCTCTAGAGGAAAATAAAGATGCACAACAACATGCCGCATTGTGTTCGGAGAATGGAAAAGTCAGTAATCTCAACATACTCAATTTCACTATGATGCTGAAGAGGGTATTTCTTAGTGCATTCAGTTGATGATTCCATTTTTATTGTTTTTTTTATCATTTCTCTTTGTTTATCTGCCTTTTGTGTGTGTGTGTGTGTGTGCAGCTGATTGAACTAGGGAAGATCAGTCCTAAAGACGTGGCCTCAGAGATTGGTGTTTTGCCAGATTCATTAAACGCAGTACTCACTGTAAGACATTAGCTTTAGTTACTTGTCTTATATTCTCCCTGGTTTTCTTATTTTGGTTATGATAATAATAAACATGTTATTATACTGTGATCACTGGTTGAATGATATCCAGAAAAAAACTTACTTTCTATCAAATCATTTTGTTGTAGAACTTGCTATGGTAGCTGGCATTCATTTTCTTGTTTGCTAATCCTGTCTTGTCTTGGTTTACTGTATTTGGGTACAGGATGATCACATGGTTCCTGAGTTACAGTATAAACTACTGAAGTGGTTGAAGAATCATGTTCACTTTGGAAACTTACAGAATGCTTTGAAGTTGAAAATTAGATCACTCATAACACCCAAATCTGTTGATGATGTGGCTGAATGTGTTGGTGCTATTTCAGAGGACGGGTCTATTATTTCTGATAGTGTTCCAGTTAAATCTGTTCCACCTCGAAGGAGAACCAAAAGCAACCTGAGGACCATGAATGATGATAAGTTGTTCTCCTCTAAGGACAAGAATTCTGATGAAACCTCTGCAGGTGATGCAGATTTATCTTTAATTCAGGGAAAAGCTTTGTACGGTCCATCTGTAGAGTTTTTGGTGGACAATGCCCAGAAGGTATCATACTTTTGCTGTTAAGCTATTTCATACAGAAACTTTGGGCTGATGGCAGAGTAGAGTATTTTGTCAATGCATCAAGAGTCGAGACTCTTTTGTTTTGGTTGTTCTTAGGTTTGTGGTCGCATTTTCATTTCAGCAAAGAAGTTATGCCTATGAATGGTCTGTATTTATTTCAAAAGAAAATAAATAAAAAGAAACTTACTGCCGGAATCTATCCTATACTATGATTACTACATGGAAAGACAGCTACCTCTAAAGGATTACTACTAAGCACAAAATCTAGTTGTAAAAGGACTTCTTTCATACCAAGAATATTAGTAATCATAGATGTTTCAAGCTACCGACTTAATCTATTTTATTAAATAACTTAATGAGCCTTAACCCTAACATTTATTCCTAATACTTTACTGTCTAGTGTATTTGCATGCCATTGGTTTCATTATCCTGAATGTGCTTATCGTCCTTATGTACAACATTCATGTATAATTTCTTGTATCCTACTGGAGTTGTCTGTCTACGTGTTGATCCTTTTTCTTAGGGAGATATTTACTTCAATATATGTACAGCATCCTCTTTGATGGAGCAACTAGGCTATGTTAAATTATTATTTTCATTGTTAGGGTTATTTGGTCTGTTTCTAAACCAGATGTTCTTCAATATTTTGTTCTCGGTCAATGTAATGCAAGAAGCAATATATTTCCGTTTTCCTTCTAGTTCTGCCATGTGATCATGCCATTGACCATGTTAACATTCATTGCATCTGTTCCATTGTAATTCTATAAGACTTACTTCAATAGCTCAACTTTTGAAATGTTTGCATTTAACACATTCTGTTATGCAGATACTAATTGATTCCCAGCAGCTGCAAGATAATCCAGCAAACAATTCTACTAGAATTGAAGGTGTGATGTCTGATTGATTGTGTAATTAGCTGTTATCACAGTTATTTTTACATATTTTAATACAAAGATTCATTTTACAAGTTTTGTTTTGCTATGTTAATTTACTGTGGGGGCTATTTCCTTGCAATTAATTTTGTCAGCTTCATAGTTGACTTTTACCATCTGTAGGTATTGTTTTGGTTAAATTTCCCATCTGCGCGTTTTTCGATTGAGTTTCCTAATCAATATATTTCATGTAGTCTTTGATAATATCCTATGTATTGTTTTTACCATTCACTCGTGTAATTGGAATGGCAGGCAAAGTTACAGACTTAGCCCATTGTCTATCTGATGAAAATCTAGTGGATGGGAGTAATCAAGGTCCACGAATGATAATGTGTTCATCTGACTTATTGTAAGTCATTATTACCTTATTATCTTGTTTTTGTGTTTCCATCTTTCTATGTTCCCCTAGGCCTTATCTACCATTCTCCTGTATGTTTTTTCAGGCCTCTAAAATCAATGTGATTTCCTAGGAATTCTGACTGATTCTGCATTTTGTTCTGTAGAAATGGGGATGTTCACTGTGCTTCATACATGCATCCATTAATCTATTGTAAATTGATGCAAACCAATGATGAATCACTTGAGAAAACTGCATCGGACCAGTCTGCAGGTATTTTACTTTCTACTTCGTGCAGTCTTGGGGCTTTTAAGTTAATGCTGTTGGTTGCTTGGTTTGCAGTTTTGATGGATGGAGAAGCTTCACAGTTAGAAACATCTTCTAGTTCAGACCTCTGTAGTAATAACAACCTGCAAGCACTGTCCGGAGGCTGTACTTCTAAATGCGATGAAGTGAATCTTGATCAATTTCTTTGGGCAAAAAATATGGATATGCTAAAACTGTCACCATCAGATGAATTGGAAGGAGAACTTCTATATTATCAGCAAAGGCTCCTTGCCAATGCTGCTGCTAGAAAACGCATGAGTGGTCTCTGCTCCTTTGAATGCCTTTAGTTTATCCATTTTACTTTTTCTCTTTATCCATGAAAGTGTGATGGTTCGTTTAGAAATGTGCCTAAGTCAATTTCCTTGTCATCTGGCCAGATAATTTGATTGCAAAAGTTGTTGGAAGTCTTTCAAAGGAAATTGATGCTACTGGAGAACGAAAATGGGATACTGTATTAGTTAGTCAGTATACTCATGAGCTTCAGGAGGCAAAAAAGCGGGGAAGGAAAGAGCGTCGTCAAAAAGAAGCTCAGGCTGTATTTGCTACTGCAACTGCTGCAACTGCAGGTTCATCTAGAGTGTCATCTATCAGAAAAGATAACTTAGATGAATCGTCGCAACAGGTTGTATCTTTGTTTGTGTTTTTCCTTCTTTTTTTTATTTTTTATATGAATGTCTCGTCTCCTCTTTTATTTTTTTTTTGTTTTTTATTTTGTATATTTACAGTTAAAACATTTTTCAGGGTCTTCCGAAGAATGCATACGATATGAGATTCGGTTCTCAATCTAAGTTGAATCTCAAATTGAAACAGTCTATTCCTACACCAGCCATCATGAGATCCTCATTTGATGCAAACTCTGATTCTGCCCAGTCAACTTTAAAAGACCATCCTAGAACCTGCGACATATGCAGACGTCCTGAGACAGTTTGGAATCCAATTTTACTGTGTTCAAGTTGCAAGGTTTTTACTATTCAAACAACTTGCATGGGATGATAAACACTTGCTCACTTGCCTGACTGGAGATCTTTATCACTTTTTTATTTATTTTTTAATCAGGTTGCAGTTCATATGGGTTGCTATTGTCATGTTAAAAGCACAATAATTCCATGGCATTGTGAACTGTGTGAAGAATTATTGTCTTCTCTGGATTGTGGAGCCGTAGCAACAAATTCTTGTGAAAAACCTTACATGATTGCAGAATGTGGCATATGTGGTGGTAGTGCGGGTGCTTTTAGGAAGTCGGAAAATGGTCATTGGATACATGCCTTTTGTGCAGAAGTAAGTGATCCTCGTTTTCTTCTTTACTATTTTTCTATTGTCTGAGTCAATTCAGAATTGCTCTCTTTTTTCATTAATTTTCTTCTGGATGTCAATGCAGTGGGTTTTAGAGTCAACATACAAAAGGGGACAAGCAAATCCTATTGAGGGAATGGTAAGTGCATTTATTTAGTGCAGATGATTGGGTTTTGGGTTATCAACTATCAATGGAATGTACTTGTCTTCATTACTCTTCCAGGATAATGTTGTATGTGGAGTTGATACATGCACTGTGTGTCAACACAAACATGGTGTCTGCCTTAAGGTAAAGATCTAATGATATGTAATATATTTTATTTTCTGCACTTCCTATTTGAAATTGGAACATCCATTGAAAGCTCATCTTTCTTTTCCGGATTGTACATTATACAGTGTAGTTATGGTCACTGTCAGACTCGATTTCATCCCACCTGTGCCAAAAGTGCTGGTTTTTTCATGACTGTGAAGACTGATGGTAGCAAAGTGCTCCACAAGGCTTATTGTGAAAAGCATAGCATAGAACAAAGAGCAAAGGTTTTTATACTTTTTGATTATGTAGGTTTATTTTCAATGGTTGATATGTGCTTTACAACTGTCATTGTCTTTTTTAACTCCTTAAGGCCAGCACTCAAAGACATGGAATTGAAGAGTTCAAGAGTCTCAAACTTGTTCGGGTAAGTGAACATGATACCAATTACTTGGCTGTTTCATCTAATGTTAACAAGGGCCATTGTAATGTGCCCATCTTCAGCTAGATGCTCTCAGTATTATCGAAATCAAGTGCATTTTCATATGTAAAAGTTGTTGCTTTTTATGTGTGTGTGAATGGGTGGGATGTTGAATCAAGATATAAAGACCTGATGTTCTTCATTTCTTTTATTCATACACAGGTTGAATTGGAGAGGGTGCGCCTTCTATGCGAAAGAATCATCAAAAGGGAGAAATTGAAGGTAATCTGATTTATCATTTGAATATATTTTCATCTTGATTGCACACTCACTGCCCATTTGCTGCTTTTAGGGAGTGATTTATCATTCTGAAATAATTTATGCTTTGCACTACACAGCGTGAGCTGGTTCTCTGCTCCCATGATGTTCTTGCCACAAGTCGAGATTCTGTTCTATCTGCACTGGCTCGCCACCCCTTTTACCAACCTGATTTCAGTTCAGAGTCAGCTACAACCTCTGTTAGAGGTCTCACCGACAGCCATAGATCAGGCAGTGGAAGTGTACAAAGATCAGATGACATAACTATTGACAGCACAGTTGCAGGTAAAAGACGAGTTAGGCTCCCCACATCCATGGACAATGACGACAGTTCGACTTCTCAAAACCTCAATATGGTGAAACCTCAAGAGAGAGCATCATTCTCAGGGAAGCAGATTCCCCAGCGAGGAATTGCCGCACGGAGCCTAACAGAATCAAGATACAGAGAAGTAAGTGTTTTGATCAGTTATTTAGCCTTCCTTGGGCTCCTTTATTTCCTCATAAGGAATGCCTTTTTAACAGACATACTGATACAGAATAATCAAATTCTTGAAAAGAAGCTCCAAATGAGTTCAGACCAAGCACCCATGAAAAATCAGTGGCTACTATCTAATCAATTTGCCTATGCCCAGATTCCATTTCTGTCCAGGGGGGAGATGGTGCCAGAAGCATTTCCCCATGAGCCAGAGATTGTGATAGATGAACCATTTCCACCATCAAAATGAAGTGGTAAGGGACTTGCAGTTGAGGTGAAATAGATGTTATTGTAATGTATGATGTACAGGACAGTCTTGTGACTTGTGAGGCTTTTCTCTAGCTGTTGCTGACCTTTTTTTATTAGCTCTTGATTTTTGTTCTTTTGTTTTTTTGTTTTTTTAGAGCTGCCTTTTAGTTGTATGAAGCTGCTGCCTGGTAAAGTTGGTCTGTACAGGAACTCAATTAGAATTGGAGGCAAGTACTACCCATTCGGTTGTATAATCTCATTGAATGCAGAACGCAAAGGATTGATTTTCAAAACCACAAAAAAACGAACATTAGCACAAGAAAGAGTGATTGATAACTTATTCTACATCTAATTTCTAAAGGTTGTAGGAAAATTGATCTACTATTATTCTATATCCATAAATGCTGGATGTGAAAAGTTGTCCAGTCATGAACCGGTGAACCATTACCCTACGTACAATCTCTGCAAACGTCAACCCATTCATTTATGAGACTTTTACCCTCTTCTTGAGAACATAATATCATGTCCACTATATGTTGTACAGTTATGATCAGAGAGACGAAAACTAACAAGCGTATATATACGGAGATTACAAAATTATAAAGTTCGCTGTGGGAAAGACAAGGAAGCTCAGGTCAACAAAACAAAATATTCTAATTTGGGCCTAATAATTTTTTATTGTATAAAGGCTCATGTAAGCTAAATGGGCTTGAAAGTAAATTTAATCTGGGCCCACTCCGAGTGGTTGAGTGGATTAGTATTAGTATTATTATTTTTACTATTAGTATTATTTTAATTGACCGTTCACTGGATTGGGTTACTTGCATTGGCGTACTTTCGACTGCTGACTTCCGTACACATACGCTGAAGATCATCGTCGTCGTTCTGAATCTGTGCCAGTCTTCTCCCTCCGGATTTCCTGTGTGTCTCCGAGAATTTTGGCTCGCGGGTGGGGAAAAGCTGCACAAATTGTGTCCTCACAGAAAAGAAATTGAAGATTGAGGAAGAGTCGAGAGTTCTACATCCGGTTCATGGATCTTGCTACACGCCGTTGTAATGCATCGCCTACCCCGAATTTTTGCGCATAGTTCCAACAGGCGGGAATCTGGAGTTGAAATAAGCTCCGGCGCGAGTTCTAGCTCGAGCAATCAAGCTGGAAAACCGAAGCGGAGGCTCGAACGGCTCAATGCGAAGAAGAACATTGATTACGAGTTCTCTCCTACTTCTACTGCTGGTTATTCATCTTCCTCGCACTACTCTTCTGAGGAATCACAGCGTACGCGCTCGCTCGAGTTGTATGAAGGCAAGACGAGCTTCCGCATGGATGGATTCGATGGTGAGTTTGAGGCTATCTGCGAAAGGTTAGGTTTTTCGGGGATTGATGATTTTGCTATACCTACAGAAGAGTACGATGCAATGAAGGTGAGATCTTCTTCTTCTCCTGTCGTGTTTAATAACACAATAGAGCATTATTTAATAGATCGGAAAACGGAAGCTAATTTCGATGAGGTAGTTGCGTTCTCGGCCGACGGCGGCGGTTCTGGTGCTGTTGATGCAGTCTGTCGAGATATTGAGGGAAATGATTTGTATGTGGGATTAGCGGAAACCAACGATTCTATTAGTAAGAATTGTAAAGAATCCTGTGATTATTCTGTTACTATGGATAGAAATAGAGCTAAATTTCTTGGTAGTGATGTGATGTTGAGCAATGATATCAGTGGAAGATTCAATGAACTACGTGGAAATGGTATCAAAGGTGTGCGGCCACCGGTGCTGGCACCGCCTCCTTCAATGTCGTTGCCCGTGATTGATAAAGATTGCTCGACGTGGGATATATTTAGATCATTTGCTCCAGACAGTGACACTAGCATTTCAAGGTTTGAAAGTGGATTTTGCTTTGATGAGGAAGGTGATCAGGAGAGGACTGATAATGAGGGCCAGGAGGAGGATCGGAGGAGAAGGACAATGGGGAGGCAAGATAGCTATGTCTTCTCAGGGTCATGTTCTTTCAACACAACTTCAAATGATGATGACTCTTCTAGTACCACAACGGACCCAACATCAAGTATTTCACCTAATGGAAGGTTTAGACCGCATATTATGGGATGGCAAAAGGGTGGACTCTTGGGTTGTGGATCCTTTGGATCTGTCTATGAAGGAATTTCTGAGTAAGCACCCTCTTTAATATGAATGGATTGTAAACACTCTTCCTTCATTAACTTTTAGTTTTCAATGTTAGTTTTGAGCATGGACCTCCTAAGAAATGCCTAGCCAATTTTAGTATGGAAAGCATGAATTAGTTGATTTATCCACTTCTGAAGATCTACATAATTGTAGGAAGAGACCTTGACATTCTAATGTGAAGAAAACTGAAGTTAGCCATGATTGTTGGAAAATTTTTGGAGTACTGAAATTATAAGAGATATTTTCTTGAAGTGAAAGTTTAATACAGTATGACGCAATTAGGAAAACTTTCATACTTGTTCTTGTCTCTCTTAAGTTTTATGCCTGATATAGATGGTATCAATCATTTTATTTTTAGCTTTTTTCTTTCATTCTATTTTTAGCTTAGTGCTTTAACTTCCTTGTTTGACTTGCTGCAGTGAAGGATTTTTTTTCGCTGTGAAGGAGGTATCTTTGCTTGATCAGGGAGATGAAGCGAAGCAACGAATTATTCAACTTGAACAGGTGTAGCTACATTAACTATGCTGTTTGCTCATCTGTCAACTTATTTCCTCCTTGTTATAATCACCAGCTGTATTCTAATTGTTTTTTCTTTTGTACCCGTATCTTTGCTTTCTGATCTGTTCAGGAAATTGCTCTGCTGAGTCAGTTTGAACATGAAAATATTGTCCAGTATTATGAAACGAAGAAGGTACCTGTCTTCTGCATTTGGTGTGCCATTTAGGGCCTTTAACCTGTGATCTATGAAATGATACCATTCCGGCCTCCTTCATCCAATCTTTATTTCCTAAATCCTGGTTACCCTGCTTTGAACTCATTTATTGAAATCAGATGACCAACTCCTTATATTGCAAGTCCACGGTCTTTCTTTTGATTAACATTGAAGATGTGCTGAAGATTTATGTATTTTAAATCTGCAGGATGAATCGCATCTCTATATTTTTCTTGAACTTGTTACTAAAGGCTCGCTTTTGAGCCTTTATCAGAAATATGTCCTCTGGGATTCTCAAGTATCTGCTTATACAAGGCAGATATTACACGGTTTGAAGTATCTGCATGACAGAAATGTGGTGCACAGGTGATCAAATTTAATCTAATATTTTGCAATTTTAAAACTGTGCTCCACCTGATTTTTTTGTTTTTTGGTTTTGGTACAATTGACGATGGGATTGGAATGTGCTTCATATATCTTTATTGATTGATTTGTGATTTTCCAGTGCTTATATATAATTCGGTTGATGCTTTCTTTTTCTGCCAGGGTACCCTAAAAGATACCCTATTAAGAATATTTCTCTTTGTGCTATATTTGCAACGGTTTACATTTTATGCTAATAATTGTTACCTTTCTATTCATGCAATTGTTAACTATCAGAGAAGAAAAGATTAGACTATACTTCTGTGGATTGGCATTTTCTGACTGCAAAAGAAGTTGTGCATTTCATTGTTCTAATATTCTCTTATCTTTTTGTCTCTTGAGCAGAGATATCAAATGTGCAAATATATTGGTGGGCGCAGATGGTTTGGTGAAACTAGCAGATTTTGGTCTTGCAAAGGTTTTGTCTCTTTACCTTTCTTTCTACTTTAAATGCCTTTCATTTCATTCAACGGTAATCTATATTTTTTGTTTATATTGTTCGTATCATATTGTGATTGAATGGTTGTTCAGGCGACTAAATTGACTGATGTGAATTCTTGCAAAGGAACTGCATTCTGGATGGCTCCAGAGGTCTACCCCCTAACTCTATTTTTCAGCTAAAACCATGTCTAACTCTTAATTTATTCTTCAATAAATACACATAAGCAGATGTCTCATTGTTTTCTTTTTCTTCTTCTTATATTTGTGCTAGCTTTTGAAGATTATCTCTATGTGGCATGCAGGTTGTTGGGAACCTTAGCTATGGGCTTGCGGCAGATATTTGGAGCCTTGGATGTACTGTCTTGGAGATGCTAACGAGACGTTTCCCATACTCCAATTTTGAATGGGTGAGTATAATAAGCTCTTCAATTTGACTAACCATGTTGACTTCTGCCATGTTCTTGATTAGTTACCTGAATATATAACTAAAATTTGATAGTTGGGATCGTTGTCGCTTTCACCAGTTGAGTAAGAGTATCCTAAGAAATGGATAGCTACCATGTATCAAGAAAAGATCTCATGAATATCTAAAGTATTGTCGTATTTTCACTCAAAGCCAGATACAAACTTGATAATTCTTGTCTTATCTTACAAATAATACTGTGTCGTTTTGTTCAGAGATAATTCCAGTGTGCACTTGTTTTCATTTATTGATATTAGCTGCAGGATTAAGGTTTATGACATACATATCTAACACCTGTACTGGTTGATTGTCTCTTCATTATCACATCAACGCATGCCTAATTAAATGAAGTCCTATACCATAAATCCTCTCTAATTCTCTACTAGATATGATTTTGCTGAAGCTTAGCATGTTTTATTTCTCTCTTACACATCAGATGGCTGCATTATTCAAGATAGGGAATGGCGAAAGACCATCTGTTCCTGATTCTCTTTCCTACGATGCACGAGACTTCATACTTAAATGCCTACAAGTTGACCCAAGTTTACGACCAACTGCTGCACAGCTCCTGAATCATCCCTTTGTGAAGCAACCCTTACACTCCTTTTCAGGCTTTACATCTCCTCAAAGTTTTACAGGACAGCAGATTTAATCAACATATAGATTTTCATTCGACATCGAGGATGATTGCTTCTCTTCAATCTTCCATCGACTCTCCATGCGATGACGATTCTGGAGAATTTTCCCAAGACTGCTGAGGGAAGCTTTCTTTGTATCAGTGCTGCTGATCTTGTGCTCTTTTCATCCAAGGACATCAACACTGGTGTCTGTCTTTTGATAGTGACCTACATTTTTTCACAGTTAACGGTAACAGGGGATTGTAAAGATCCATTCAGCGACTACTGTAGTGACATATTTATATAGTTGCATAAATGCTTCTGTAACTATTTGTACCTTCTGCTCATGTTGCTTGCTGTACATATTTGTAATTAATAATATGATTCTTTGGTAATGCTGCATTTGGTATTGAAAACTCTATTGACTTATATACATGAATTATTTTTATTTTATTTTATCTTATTTAATGAATTATTATTATTATTGTTAAATTTGTAATTATACAGTAAAACTGCTTGCTTCTGCTTTCAGAACCACTCCCTGATGTATTTGTCAAAAAAGCACTTGAGGAGAAGGCAGCAATAAATATTTTTAAGAAGCAGAACCACCTTTTAGAAGCCAATCCAAGAGGGCTATGGACGATGGCTATCATTGTCACTGTGGCACACGATGTGGTAATCATGTCGCTATTGTAACAGTGAAATATAAATGGTTATTTGCAAAATGGCCCTCTGGTTCCGTGAAATTACGGTTTCATGCACTTCTTTCTCCCTGTATATATATATATGTATGAATGAAACGCCTGCAATAAAGCTAACGTGATGTTCGGACAGCCACGCTCCTCTCGTAACCCTTGAAATTCAACGAATCCCTTGTGCTCTATTTACTTGGCGTAGATGAGCGAGATACATTGAGAAAACTAGAGAAACAAGATCGTCGCCTTTTGTGATTTGCGCCCGCTCACATCGATTGTTTTTTACTTCCAGGTAACCCGAGCTTTTCGATTTATCGCAATCTTATTTTATCTTATTTTTTTGTTATGTTAATGTGCTCCGAAGGATATAATTTATGCGCTGAAGTTGAAGCAAAAATGAGAGGCCTTTCGGTTGAAAGTTTTGAATTTTTGGGTTCTTTGGCGTTCCTAGGGTATGGGTCTTTGAGAGGATTTTTTGAATGCAGATTTATTGTATATGAAAATACTTGTAGTTTTTTTGCGAACTGGTGTTTGATTTTGTTCTAGCTGGGTAGATCCTCGTGAAATTATTAAATGGGCAATCTCCCAATATTTATGATGCTTGAAGTTTAGTTTTTTAATCGTGGTGGAGGAGAAAATTACATCTTTGGGTATGCATTGCAGGGTGCTTTATTTAATATTCACCAGTTGACTTAGATTTAAGTAATTAGTTCAGTGAAGTGTATATGCCTTGAGTTGACGCCAATGATTTTGAAATGAAGTATTTCTGCCAACCACAAATTCTGATCTTTGGTATAGAAGAATTCATGAAGCAGTTTAGGCTCAAATCTGCGGTGTTTGTGGTCGATATGTTTGATATGAATTGCAAGTTTGCTTGATCTATCTTCTATGTTCTCTGACTGATGGTTACTTTTGCATGCTACATATACTTCAGGACTTGAAATGTATCGTAGTTTCATGAGATTTTTTAGGTAAATTCCACTTAAGTATTATTTGATTTCACCTGTTAATTCAACGAGCATTATATTGTTAAGTTTTTAGGTGAAATATATTCTGAATTTTGGGAACTGTCTTTTGATTGAATTATGTTGTGGCATTGTTTGCTTCACATTGTCCGCTTGCTAAATTATTGTTGGCGATGTCCTTTCATTAAGCCTCAATGGCCAAATCCAAGATGCTGGACCGAAAATCTGATTCTAACCACCATGGGATCAGTCTACGCAAGTTATCATCTCGACACATGAAAGTTTTTGAAGATTCCCACCATGAGAAAAGACGAGTAGCAGCATCAGAAAAGAAAGAGTGGGAAGATGCACGATGCTCAGTCTGCTTGGAGTTTCCTCACAATGCAGTTCTCTTACTCTGTTCCTCTTATGACAAGGGTTGCCGTCCTTACATGTGTGCCACTAGCCATCGATATTCCAATTGTCTTGAACAGTATAGGAAAGCCTACACTAAGGTTTCCTCAGACAAGAGCACACCACCATTTGAAGGGGCGACCAGTGATATAGCCCTCTTGGAGGAATCAAGTTTGCCCAATGCAAAGAGTGAGATGCCAGAACTTCCATGTCCACTTTGCCGTGGTCAGGTTAAAGGCTGGACAGTGTTAGAACCTGCGCGCAAGTACTTTAATAGAAAGAAGCGCACCTGTATGCAAGATTGCTGCTTGTTTGTTGGTTCCTACAAAGAACTTAGGAAGCATGTGAAGGTGGAGCATCCTCTAGGACGCCCTCGAGATGTTGACCCTTCACATGTAGAGAAATGGAAGAAGCTCGAGGATGAGAGAGAACTCAGTGATGTGTTCAGCTCAATTAGATCTACCATGCCGGGGGCAATTGTCATCGGTGACTATGTACTAGAGAGGAGCCATCATGGATTTCCGAGGGACTTTGGCGGCCATGACTATTTGGATGCGCCCTTCTTTAGATTCCCTGCATTCAATAACCGCTGGAGCAGCCCCACAATTACTCCTGATTTCTTTGACAGCGATTATGAAGCCCTTGATGATGATATCAGCAGGCTTGGAGCTCGAGTTGCATCTAGGCGCCATGGAAACAATGCTTCCCGTATGGCGCGCCCCCGTGCGAGATTGTGGGTTGCAAGGCGCACAAGAAGACTTAGAGATGGCAACTAAGTTGCTGCGAAGGAAGGTACCCAAACCCAAGCATTTCTGATCCTCTTTATGGTTTCAAATAATATTGATACAGTACCAATGGGACTTGAAAAAATATGGTATTATTATTGTTATTACTTGCTGCATATGATTTATAGTAGTGCTTGGGGGTGTTGATCTTGGCAGTTGCTGGAATTATGATTTTAGGTGTTGGAAGGGTCGATTTCATTTCATCGGATCATCCTCCCTTATGATTATTATTATTATTATTATCATTATTGTTTGGATAGCTCCTTGCTATTTATATTAATATTGTTAATCCTTAGCTGCTGTGCTGATGAGGAAGAGAAAGAGGAGGATAGTAGGTGTAGCTAGCTAGGCTAGTTGGTGTATTTCTTTCATTTTCATGTTCATACTCTGCAACCTTTTGTGGATTCATGGTTGGGTCTCACTTGTACCATTGCTATTTGGTTGGTTTGTGTTCAATCCTTGGAGGCTTTACTATACTATACTATACTAGACTGGAGGGATTGAATAGAGCTATATGTATGTGTGTATGCATGTATTATATGTAGCTTCTTCTGTTAGGATTGGTTGCTTATTCATTACTATGCCTATGAGGTAATTGATTAGAAGAAAATAAAAATAAATAGATGCCTAATAGGTTGAGTGGACGAGGAGATCACCCTCCCTACTAACTACAAGTGGCCCGGGCCAGTTTGTTTCGTGTCTTAAGCCTTCACCACTAACACTACAAATTAGCTATAATAACTTTCCAGAATGTTATCACTGTTAGTTATTATTAGCATTTGTATTCATATTGATATTGATAATTGTTACTTTCATTTTCAATGGTGTCGGCCCTCCTCCATCCTCTCCGTGACTTTTTGTTTTTATTATTCTTTTCTTTTCTTTGCCATCCTTTCGATGACATTTTGGAGGGCAACGCAATAAATAGATAGATAGAGCAAGACTTTGCAGATTTTCGTATTATTTTTATTATATATATATATATTTAAAAATGAATGTTTATAACATGAATTTAATACTTTATTCATTTTTATTGTCTATAAAATAATACTACAAATTTGAGAATATTTTCAAAATGTGTACAAGTAAGTTTGGTATGTTTGTTCGGTTAGGTTAGGTTATGTTAGAAATTTGATGGGTGAAGGCGAAAATGACATATGTCAGTCCAGATTTATGTATGTCATTGAACGCCACGGCTCTTCTTGCGATTTTTACTTATTAGTTGCATTTATTTTTCGCGTATATATTTGTGGCCTCTATTATATTGGATTTCCATTTTATTTATTTACATAAAATATCTTACACATATATACACTAGACATGCTGATGGTTGCTTGTCTTATTGCACGCACATGTAACACATCAATCTTGAACGATACTTCTCGATAATTATGCAATTTTACTTTTTGGCCACAAATACTTATATAGCATTTATGTAAGTATAAAAAATAATATTTTATATTACTAAATAATATAATATAAATATTATATATCAAGTAAGAGAATTTTATAAAAAATAAAAATTTAAGAAAATATTTGAATAAACATCCACATTATACCTACATAAACGTCGAAGCCCATAGTACAAACAAACGTTTTATATATACACAGATAACAAAGAAGGAACAATAATCAATTAAAGGGTTTGGAGTTGGCCTATCCAATCATAGTGTAGTATTCATTAATAAGTCACTCGATCACTTCACTGCTTAATTTGATTCCCATGGAGGAGGAGAAGAGGACAACAGTAGTAACCGTGGTCGGCGCCGGACCGTCGGGGCTGGCCATGGCGGCGTACCTCCACCACCTCTCCATCCCGTACACACTCCTCGAACGAGAAGACTGCTTCGCCTCCCTCTGGCAAAAGTATGCCTACGACCGCCTTCATCTCCACCTCACTAAGAAAATCTGTCAGCTCCCATTAATGGAAATGCCCCAATCTTACCCTAAATACCCTTCCAGAACCCAATTCCTCGCCTACCTGAACGACTACGTCTCCGCCTTCCAAATCCGCCCAATCTACCACCGCCACGTGGTCATGGCCGACTACGACGAGGCCGCCGCCGAATGGACCGTCAAGGCAAGGAATTCGGCGTCGGAGCAAGAGGAATTCGAGGTTTACCGGTCGCGGTTTCTGGTGGTCGCCACCGGAGAATCGTGCGATCCACGCTTGCCGGAGGTGGAGGGTTTGTCTGATTTCCGGGGAGAGGTTCTGCACTCGACCAGGTACAAGAATGGTAAGAAATTTCAAGGAAAGAACGTTTTGGTTGTCGGGAGCGGCAATTCGGGCATGGAGATCGCCTTCGACCTCGCTAACTGTGGCGCCAAGACCTCCATCCTTGTCCGAAGCCCGGTACAGTGCTGCTGCTTGTTATGTTAACACTTTCAATTTAAAATTAATCGGTTAATTATATATATATATATATATATATGCATGTATATGATGTAGACGCATATATTGCCGAGGTGGGTGATGAATGCAAATGCTTTATATTTTCTGTTCAAGCATTTGCCTCTACATTGGGTGGAGTGGGTGGTGGTAATGACCTGCAGATTAGCTTTTGGAGACTTGACCAAATATGGAATTGAAAGACCCAAAGAAGGGCCCTTTACAGTGAAGATGAAGTACGGAAGGTTTCCCATCATCGATGTCGGAACAGTTGAGAAGATCAAGTCCGGAGAAATTCAGGTGCTGCCGGCGGTAATAAAAACCATTAAGCCCAATAACACTGTTCTGCTTCAGAACGGGAAGGAATATCCATTTGATGTCATCATTTTCGCCACAGGCTTCAAAAGATCTACCAAGCAGTGGCTCAAGGTTTTATTTATTTCTTTTAAAATATAGATATTTTTTGGTGAATTAATTATTATTGGGCTGAAAATGAGAAAACCCAATTTTGCAGGAGGATTATGGGCTGTTAAATGATGATGGGTTTTCGTTTAACGGCCCAAACTACTGGAAAGGTAAAAATGGGCTGTACAGTGTTGGGCTTGCTCGTAAAGGATTTCCTGGATCATCACAGGATGCCCGAAATGTAGCCAATGACATCAAGGCCCAACTCTGACTGTTCCTTTAGTACTTTAGTTGTGTCTGGTTATTGTTATTGTTATTATTATTAAAATAATATGGATTAATAGTAATATTAGTAGTTTTAAATATATGTGATTATTATGTTGTATTTTGAAGTAATATGTTTCTGTATAAATAATATGGATTAATGGGTTTCTTCAAGAATGAATTTTTATTGTTAATAAGACATGGAGCAATTAATTGAATTAGTATTAAAGGAGCATCTGGTCAAAGATTCCCCACAATTTTATTGCAACTTTTCGTGGTGATCATATTTTCACATACTGTAGTCTGTAGTCGGAATTGAAAAAGACTAGAGTGAGATAGATTCCTTAGCACGTGCTGACGTTTTGGTTGGTATATTCCAATAATTTATTTCATCAATAATAATCATTTTGATTTTAAAGCTGAGAGTGGCTCCTATCCTATGGCTAGGGGCAGACAGTTGGATATTGAAATCTAGGATCTATTCTACTCAAGAAAAAAATAAATCACTTATTTTTATTTTCTTATAGTATTTGTTTATAACTCATCCAATCAATAAAATAAAATATATATATTTTTTATGGAATTATAAATTAATCAACAACAGCATGTTTATATTATAATTAATATATTATTATGTGGTTTGAAATTAGCACGAAATTTATTGGAGGATTTGTCAAAAATAAAAAATAATCATAATCATTCCTCTTATAATAAAATTTTATGTAGTAGTATATTATATATCTTATCTGCATGTTGCCTTATTTATTGTCATAAATTTTGTATGTATAAAATATTATACTCCGATCCATGTAGTTTTTGTCAATATAATGATAACTTATACTATAATAAAATTTACACATATTCATAAGTCTAAGCCTGTGCTTTGTTTGAGTGTGTTGTTTCCATTTGTGTGTTTATATATAAATATATATATATATATATATTAGTATTTTTAAATATAAAATTAAAAAATAAATAGTAAATATACATCACACGCACAAGAACAAACCAATTGGTTACTGTGTTTGACAAATGATAATTAAATAATTTGAGAGGAATATCACTACTCTTCAAATATATGAAAAATCATTTTGTTTCGATCGACCCAGGTTTGGTTATAAAACTGTCCTTGCTATTAATTATTTATCAACTATTAATTATTTAATCATGATTTCATTCTATTTCCACCAGATTAGGGCATTACTTTTAAAAGATATGTATAGGGAGAAAGATTATTTAATTTTTAAAAATATATATGTCGTGATTGATTAATAAGTTATATAAGGAAGTAGTAAATGTTACATTACAAACTAAAAGCATAAAATTCTTTCTTCTTTAACTAATAAAAAACAAATAAATAATTATTTTTGTGTCCTAATACCCTAAAAGCTTCGACAACTCAATAAAAATTTATAGCAATTATTGTGTAATTAGTAATTAATTGAACGTAGGAAATGGATAAGACAAGGTGTGGCTTCGGTGCGTTTTTCCCCCACAAGATATATGTCACGTCAAATATCTTCCATGCCTTTTTATTTGATTTATTTATTTATAAAATTGTAGTAAGATATATTTTTTAAATTCTTCATATATCATATTGGCCAAATGAATTACATATCAAACCTTCTTAGATTTTTTTATTTTTGTTGGAGTTCTGAATTTAATTTTTTTCCAAACTAATATTTTAATTAAAAATATATTACTCCATAATTTTATTTAAAATTGTAATTGTTAAATATGTAAAAACTGAGATATAGTATAAAAAGATCATACCCAATTTTATTTTTTCAAAAATAAAATGTTAAAAGAACTAATAAAAAGTAATCAATCTATTAATGTGTTAGTTGATTTTAATTTATAATAATAAGAGTAAAAGGAAAATAAGGCGTGGGTAAAATTAGTTTGAAAGATTATTATTAATCATTTATTAAATGACGATTATATAAGTGAATGTTAATGCATTGTGCTACTTCCAATAGTATTTATCAAATGAGTGATCATATATCTATTACTATATATATGTGTAATTAATTGATGTAGTTAGTATACATAAAAGAAATTAAAGTTTTTATCATTTTTTTAAAGTGAAGATAAATATAAATGTCTTGATTGACATGAAAATATTGAAATGACTTAGTGAAGAAAATAGATTATGTGAAAAAGAATAGATGAATATAGTATTTTAAATAATAAAATGGATATTAAATTTCATATTTAAAAGATAAAGATAAAAATTTGTTAATAAAAAATGGGTTTTTTAAAAAAAAAAAATCAAAAAATAAATAGTAAAATATAATCACATTTTTACTATACTCTCACTCTACTATTTTCTACGAGTTTAAAACATTATACAAAAAAACCATTAATATTATTACTTTATTATTTTCTATAGGAAAAACATTATATATATCTTAGATACTTTAAAAAATAATGCCTTTTTGTATTTATAAATATATATATATATATATATATTGTAATTTTAAACTATAGAATTTCTATTACAAGTGTCCATAATACTTATATAAACTTATTAATATTATTCATTGACACTTGACAGAGAGTTATGATTCCTACTCATGTATTAAACTATAATACTAATGAAAGATTAATTATTTGAGCCCTCTCTTAATCTTCGTGGTGTACGTATCATAATGACTTTTCAACAGTTTTATTTAATTTAAGTAAGTCTATGGACGCTATTTCCCTACTCACAGTCACAATTTGACAAAACTTTGCACTTGATGAATAAATCCTTGGCTCCCATGCTACCTAAATTTGGATCCATACCGACTTGCATCTGTGTAACCACTTCAATTTCATCACCTTCTTTTCTGCCACATACGTGACGTGTCCTCCACACCTTCATACATTTTTATTTAAATCATATATACCATGAAATAAAATTAAATTAAACATGAGACAGACACGCATTTTTTGAAATAATTTACTAGTGCACAGTTACACGCTCGATCGCATTAATCAAATCAATATACATATATTCACTGTGTTGAGCTGAGGGATTCCACAAATATCTTCTCTCTTTTAAAAATTTATATATACATATATAAAATAATTGTGGATGAAATAAAATTAAACAAAAAAAAAAAAAAGAAACGATTTAATTATTATTATTAGTATTATTATTATTATTATTATTATTATTATTATTATTATTATTATTATTATTATATGGGAGTGTAAGTGCAGAAGGGCTAAAGTGACTCCAGGCTTCACGAAAAGGCGAGTGGCTCCTGAGACACGAATTGGTTCCATTTCCATTACAAAGGCAAACCGGCCGCCGCCCAAACATAGTAATTTTGACCCTTCCCTAGTTCGCGCCAACTGCGCTGCAGGTTTTATTTAGGTAATAACCAAACCAACTGTACACATACACATACACACACATACACATACACATACACATACACTTGCATGCTTTGCATGCGACGCGATGACCCTTCCCCAAATACAAACGTGAATTGGGCAGGGCAGGGCAGGCGCCAGCTGTGCCCGTCTGCCCGGCTTTCCTTCCTAGTATATATAACCAAAACCAAACCACCACAGATCTGAAATTACACATTTACCCTTACCCGCCCATTGCCTTGCCCCAAAACAAACCATTTGGCCGTTGGAGATCCCATGCGCCGCTTCACAATTCACCTTAATTTAATTTGCCCCTACCCCGAATCTATGAATGAATGTATATTGTACATTCTGTACTTTTTATTCACAATAAAATATTTTATTTTTTATTTTATTTCTTCTGCCCACCATTTACCAATACAATACTAATTACCATAGCTTCTATTATTGTGCTCTTCCTAATTAATTTTTTGCAGGCCCCACCATTTCTGTATTTTACTAATCCATTGTTAGTCGCCTTATTCTTGGCCTTCACATGTATTAGTAATAGTTGGTGGTGGGATCTTCATCTTGTGTAATAAAATTTTAGTTTCTTTGGGAATCTTCTGCGACTATGTTGGAATCTAATTTTATTTAATTCGCAAGTCAATTTTATTTTGCCTTTCTTTCTGTCGTCCAGTATTACATTTCCTTTTATATACGCATGTTCATTCCAAATCAACTGGTCCTGGTCTTGTGTTAGTCAATTATCTGCATTAAAAATACATATGGTATTAAATAAAATACACGTATAGCTTAATTAGTCTCATATATCGTCACATTATATTATTCTACGTACCCTACCCTATATAGTTATGCAAGTGTCACTATATATATATATATATATATATTTTTTTTTTTTTATGAATATTACAGGAAATGTATAATTAATTTTATACACCGTACAACTAACATTGCAAGTATAATAACATCACTCGTAGACGAGGTCTACGCTTTTCCAGATATATATATATATATATATGTAAATATCGTAATTGGATTTAGACATATATATTAGTTTTTTGTCAAATGAAAATATCTGGCCCGTAGGATTATTTCCCAAAGCTGTGGGTGTAACGCATATTATTAAATTAATGGGCACTTGCAGGCAATTACGTAAAACGTGCAAGTAGGCCTCTACGTGCGTTGCTCGCTTCTATGATAACATATATAATTTTTATTTATGAAGCGTAAATAAATAATTATATGTATAATTTTTCAATCCCTATTAAAACCGATAATTAATGATAACACTGCCAAACCAACTCTACACAGATGTATATTTGGGGATGAAAATTCTAACTCCTAAAAAAGTGTGTCTAAATTACGTAACTATCTTTACGAAAAAATCATTACCACGTACCCATATATGCAGCAAGAGTATATTTATAAATTTGTGTATGTGAATAAATTTTAAAGTTAATTTAACCTAGTGCCAACTCCAACAGTAGATGCCATCACTTGTCAACTGAAGTAATTTCCTAAAGGACAGGAATTAAGATTAACAATGACAAATTTTCTTACAATTAAGATAGACGGTAAGAAACAACCAAAACCACTGGCGCCGCCACTGCCCGAGGCACAGCTTCACCTCCCCTGGGCTCAACCCTGCTGCAAAGTGCAAATTGCAATTGCACCTAAACTTATCATTTTATTTTTTATTCAAGAATTATGTCATTCTATACATAAAGTGATGGCTCACGGGGTGGACCCATCTCCTTAGATCTTTACAAAATATTTTTGTCAAGAGGAATAGTCCCCACTGAATTTCTATATAAGCTGCCCCCCGTTCTCTGAAACATTCCCACCACCAAGGAAAACAAAATAAATAAAATCAAATATTGTCTGTGAAGAGAAGCGAATCGAGCTTCCTTCCTCCCCGTTCATCCACCCACCCACGCCGCCGCCAACCACCACTGCGACGTGCGACATGGCGGCCTCCGTCGAGAACAGGCAATTCGGTCGCCTCGAACCGGGTTTGCCCGGGGTGGTCCGGCAATTCAATGGGCCCAACAACACCCACCGCCGGGCCGGTTCCCCGGTTCGAGGCTACAATTTCCCACAAAAACCCCTCGTCGGCGATTCTAGATTCGAGTATTCCTCGAGCGATGAGGATGACGACGACGACGACGAAAATAATTATTCTTCCATCATAAAGAAGGGAAACGCCGAGGTGGAACCCTCGATTCTCGATCCGCGCGACGAGAACACCGCCGACAATTGGGTGGAGCGCAACCCCTCCATGGTCCGCCTCACCGGAAAACACCCATTCAACGCGGAGGCGCCGCTGCCGAGGCTGATGCACCACGGCTTCATCACGCCGGTTCCTCTCCACTACGTCCGCAACCACGGACCGGTCCCGAAGGCGTTGTGGGAGGAATGGGCGGTCGAGGTCACCGGTCTGGTGAAAAAGCCGATGCGGTTCACCATGAACCAGCTGGTGACGGAGTTCCCGAGCAAGGAATTCCCCGTCACACTCGTGTGCGCCGGAAACCGCCGCAAGGAGCAAAACATGTTCAAGCAGACCATCGGGTTCAACTGGGGCGCCGCCGGGATTTCCACCACGGTGTGGCGGGGCGTGCCTCTACGCGCGCTGCTGAAACGGTGCGGAATCATGTCCAAGAAGAAGGGCGCCCTGAACGTCTGCTTCGAAGGGGCTGAGGATCTCCCCGGCGGCGGCGGCGGCGGCGGTTCCAAATACGGCACGAGTCTGAAGAAGGAAATTGCGATGGATCCTTCCAGGGATATCATACTGGCTTACATGCAAAATGGCGAAAGACTGACGCCGGATCACGGATTTCCGGTGAGGATGATTATTCCGGGATTCATCGGCGGGAGAATGGTGAAGTGGTTGAAGCGCATCATTGTCACTACACAAGAATCCGACTGTTATTACCATTATAAGGACAACAGGGTTCTCCCTTCCCATGTTGATGCTGAACTTGCAAACGCAGAAGGTATGGTATATTGGTATATACAGTGCTATTAATTATCCATATAGGAGTAGTATATTGTGTGTTATTTGATTGAATTGATTGGTGCAGCTTGGTGGTACAAGCCTGAGCACATCATAAACGAGTTGAACATCAACTCGGTCATTACCACACCGTGTCATGAGGAGATACTGCCCATCAACTCGTGGACTACTCAGAGACCTTACACGTTGAGGGGTTACGCCTATTCAGGTAAAATTAAAGGATAAATATTACTATAATTAAAATAGGAGTGTCTAATATATAATCAAATTCCATGTTATCCCCCGCCTGCTTCCTGCATCACACGATATGCATAGGTGTTTAAGTTCATGCATCGTATAATAGTCGCCCAGTTCACAGTATTTCTGCAAAAGATTCCTGGTTTCAGTTTGCTACGTGGCACTGAAACCGTGAGCTAGTATTATACAGGTGCACCGCATCTACAAAATTTCCAGTGTATTAAAATAATCAATTAATTTTGGGCTTTTGAGTCTATATTTGCTGCTACAAGCACAAATAAATCTCTTGAATATATATAAAAAGTAATTAGCAGCACCATAGTCATAGGCATGTATGTGTATATGGATGGATGAATAACGGCAAATTGATTAATGCGCAGGGGGCGGGAAGAAAGTGACGAGAGTAGAGGTGACGATGGACGGCGGCGAGACATGGCAGATATGCGACCTGGACCATCAGGAGAAGCCCAACAAGTACGGCAAGTACTGGTGCTGGTGCTTCTGGTCCCTCGAGGTCGAGGTTCTCGACCTCCTCGGCGCCAAGGAGATCGCCGTCCGGGCCTGGGACGAAACCCTCAACACCCAGCCGGAGAAGCTCATCTGGAATCTCATGGTATGTATATATATATATATATATATATACACACAGCTTGATTCTTGTGAAATGCTGGTTACAATTATGTATTGACTCGCAATTACTGATGCAGGGGATGATGAACAACTGCTGGTTTCGGGTCAAGACCAACGTCTGCAAACCGCACCGGGGAGAGATCGGAATCGTGTTCGAGCATCCGACGCAGCCCGGCAACCAATCCGGCGGATGGATGGCGAAGGAGCGCCACTTGGAGAAATCGTCCAACGAGAATCAATCCTTGAAGAAGAGTTTATCTTCGCCGTTCATGAACACCGTCTCCAAAATGTACTCCGTCTCCGAAGTTAAGCGCCACAACTCGCCGGAATCTGCTTGGATCATCGTCCACGGCCACGTCTACGACTGCACGCGCTTCCTTAAAGACCACCCCGGTGGAACCGACAGCATCCTCATCAACGCCGGCACCGACTGCACCGAGGAATTCGACGCCATACATTCCGATAAGGCCAAGAAAATGCTGGAGGATTATAGAATTGGGGAACTCATCACTACGGGCTACGCGTCGGCTGATGATTCGTCGCCGAACAACTCCGTACACGGCGCGACCAGTCTTCTGCATCTGGCGCCGATCAAAGAGGCGGCGCCGGCGAGGATGGTGGCGCTGGTGCCCCGCCAGAAAATCCCCTGCAAACTCGTCGACAAAATTTCGATTTCTCACGATGTGAGGATATTCCGATTCGCATTGCCTAGTGAAGATCAAGTGCTGGGATTACCTGTGGGGAAGCACATTTTCATCAGCGCCACCATAGACGATAAGCTCTGTATGCGAGCGTACACGCCGTCGAGCAGCATCGACACCGTCGGCTACTTCGAGCTCGTTGTGAAGGTGTACTTCAAAGGCGTCCACCCAAAATTCCCCAACGGCGGCCTAATGTCGCAGCATCTCGATTCTCTGGAGCTCGGTTCCTTCATCGACGTGAAAGGACCGCTCGGCCACATCGAGTACAACGGAAAAGGCTATTTCACAGTGCACGGCAAACAGAAGTTTGCTAAGAAACTAGCGATGATCGCCGGCGGCACCGGGATCACTCCGATCTACCAGGTTATGCAAGCGATTATGAAGGATCCAGAGGACACAACCGAGATGTACGTGGTGTACGCAAATCGGACGGAGGATGACATTCTTCTGCGAGAAGAGCTCGACTCCTGGGCGGAGAAATTCCCCGACAGAGTCAAGGTTTGGTATGTTATTGAGAAGAGTATCAAGGAGGAGGAATGGAAGTACAGCTTGGGATTCATTACCGAGAATATCTTGCGAGAGCACATTCCAGCGTCGCCGGAGGATGCTCTGGCGTTGGCCTGCGGGCCGCCGCCGATGCTGCAATTTGCGGTCAACCCTAATTTGGAGAAGATGGGGTATGATACGAAGGAATCTTTATTGGTATTTTAGAAAAATGAATATTAATTATATATTAATTGGGGAGGGCAAAACCGTAAATCTGTATTCATTACCTTATGTAAATAAGTGTAGTGTGTTAGTGTTATATAATGATCTCCGGGTGGTGCTCAGATTGTAATTCCATGTTTCTTTCATTTCATTTCATGTCCATTAGTTAGTAATAAATAATCAATCCTAGTATAAGTATTCATTAATCTATACATTATTGTTTTCAATCAAAATGTGATGTACTAACATACGCTAATATGAATTTTACATCATGTCCAGCACTCAGCAATCACACAAAATAAATAAATAAATAAATTTAATGCTTCTATATTCCATGACATATAAATCAATGGAATATTCACTAGATGCTGCTGCTGCTGTGTGCAAAATGATTGAATATTCTTTCGACAACCACATTATTAACTCTTGTCGCTTTCCCACTCTCTGCATCTATTCATTGGCATGCTTATTTAATTATTATATTAATGTTACTTAAATTCAGCAATTAAATCGTAACATTGATTCATTCCTGATCCACCCTGCACGGATTAATGGAAATAAAATTCCTTTAAATGGTTACTTCAAAAATTTATTTCATTGTTTAATATTTTTTATTAAAAAATAAATATAAATTTGAATGAAAAATGTTAACATTTTTTATAAATAGAAATTAAATTTGGATGGAGGGAAGAAACAGAATCATTAGTAGGACCCAACCGAAGACGCCCATTGGCTGTCATTGACCCACGCCACTTGTTTAATTATACTCGTATATTTTTTATTAATTAGGTAAATAAATAAATAGTTTGACTGCTTTATTTAAATTTGGATTGGATGCATTGAAAGGGCACCAAAACTGTTCTCCGCACCTCACCTCAGAACTTGGATGTCTCCAATGGCCCCTTTCCCTAATCCCAAATTTGATTTAATTTCTCTCTCAATTTCTCCCATTATATTGTTTTCATTTATTTTTCACTTTTCAATAATTTATTTATTTATTGTGGTTGTGTCGTGTCGTGTCGTGGTTAAGGACAAGCTACCTTTAATGTCTTCCCATTTCCTCGTCACAAAATGTCACTGTTTCACATCTATCTATCTATCTTTCTATCTTTCTCTACGCGTGTATAAATTACATATGCCTTGCTTGCATTTTCAAAATTTAATACTCGTTTTAGTAACGGATTTAGGACTTGTTACTTTTGCTACCAAAATTAGTAAATAAATAATTATATATGATGAAAGGCCCATAAATTTAAGCCAAGAAATCAGCCCAGAGAACGTGAAACAAGTCAAAATAAGATTTTATTCAAACCCACTTTAAGTCATGATCTTCGACACGACCAACATTGTCGCATAATGAAGGAGTTAAGAATTTTCAACTAATCCAGTTTTCTTTGGATTAAACTGACTGAACCAAACCACTTGGAACTGCGAGGCATTGGATTCCTAGTGGTTATTATTGTCTACTTTTTAGTTTTGATTTTATATGTTTGTCTGAAATGGAATTTGTAAAGTCTATTACATGTCTGCTGTGATCTTTCGTTTTTTCCACACAAGTTGAGTTGAAGCTATTTACTTGTAATTGGGCCATTTAAATCTAGTATTACATTTTGGGCCGGCTCGATTCTGTTGAAAATTAGTTTTGGCCCAGAAATTGCAAATGCTGGGCCAGGCCGGGCTATAACGAATAAAGCCTGTAAGAAAATGACATTACATGTACATATGTATTTATTTATTTATTTCACTAGTCAGTATGAATGTAGCATTATTTATTTTTCTTAATGGAGGTGTCCAGCATGTCATTCATTACTCGTATTGGATTTTCAGGCTTATTTAAATTGGTAGAGCAATTAATATACAAAATGTTTGTTATTATTATTATTATTACCACAGAGATGAGCTTATTTGTAATGATTTATGGGCCAACGTCAATAAATTTACGGATGGAATAGATATTACTATCATTAAGTCCACTTCTTTCTTTTTTTTTTTTTTTAATAACTAAGATTATAATATGAAAATAATCAAGAAACCAATTTTGAATGATTGAGTATTTAACATTAAGTATAAGACTATCAACAATTTACATTTTAAAATTATTAACACAATTCATATAGGGTGGGTTCGTTGGGGGTTGAATTTTGAGTTTATATTTTGAATAGATTTTTTTATTTATTATTAAAATAATTATACGATGTAAACTTAATTTTTATAACAATATAAAAAATCTTAATATTTAAAAAAATATAATGTATAGTAAAAATATCTAAAAATCCTTCAATAAAATGCAATCATAGTTGATTTTAAAAGTAATAATATAAATACAGAAATTTGAATCATACAGATATACTTGGTTTGTATTTCAAATTAAAATATTATTTAATCAAATTTGTATTCAAAACCCAAATTTCAAATGAAAATAAAATAAATACCTAACTTCGGCGGCTTAATCGTTTATTCAATCAGGGTGAAAATATATATTAGGTGTAAATGCAATAAGTGATAAATAAAGAGAGCGAAATGAAAATAAAATAAATATGGGTAGGTGGGGCCCGGTCACGATGTAAGGAGATACGCATATACATACACATACAGAGAGGCATAGTGAGGCAAAAATCAGACATATAAATACGAAGGGGAAGTGTGCGTACCCTTTTCTCTCTCTCTCTCTTCCTCTCAACTTTTCGATTTTGATTTTATTGGGTAGTTTGTTTGACGGGCGGACAGATATGGACGGCGGGGTTCAGCCAGCGGACACCGTGATGTCGGATGCGGAGGCGCCGCCTCCGGCTCCGCAGCAACATCAGCAGCCATCTGCGCAGCCTCCGATCGATCACATACCGGCGACGCTCAGTCACGGAGGCCGCTTCATCCAGTACAACATATTTGGGAACGTCTTCGAGGTCACCTCTAAGTACAAACCCCCAATTATGCCCATCGGAAAAGGCGCATACGGAATCGTTTGGTACCAAACTTTGACTTATGTTTTGTTATGTTCCTGGAGTTACGTGTGTATATGCTAATTTACTGTTACTTTTATTTTGGTTTTGGAAAAGTTCGGCTTTGAACTCGGAGACGAACGAGCATGTGGCGTTGAAGAAAATAGCGAATGCTTTTGATAATAGAATTGATGCGAAGCGGACACTGCGTGAGATCAAGCTTCTTCGGCACATGGATCACGAAAACGTTAGTGTACTCCTTTTTTGATGGCTTGATTGTCAGTTTTGTGTCAATATTTCTATAGCTACGCGAATTATCCCAAACTTACTATGATTGTTCACTCTTCCGCTGTGCAAGGAGCCTTCTAGATCGGGCAATATATAATTGAATATGTGAGTTAGAATGGACCAAAGTTGTTGGTCTGACAGACTAGAAATGCTTATCTGAAAGAGTTAGAAAGACCAGCATTTTAAGAGGGTGTATGCAGGATATAAATTAGATGTAATAACTCAAATATGTTTTCTTCTTGTTCCTTTATTTTGTTTTACTGTCTCTTGTGTTTGTCTGTGTTAGCAATCACCTTGATTTGATATAATGCCACTTTCCTGGATACTAGGTTTTTGTGACTTCCGATTCTGCTTTGTATACACGAAACATCTTATTTTCTTTGTGTATTCGATGTAAATGTGGTCAGGTCTGTGGGTATGATTTTCACAAAATGGTTGTTGTTGATTAGGGGAAGAATGTCTTTTCTTTTCCTTCCGGTATTAGTAAGTTAACGTCTTTCTCTAAATTACCCTAACTACATAAACTTTTGGTGTTATTTGCATGACCTAGATTTCCCTCATGTCTTGTTTATCATACAAGGTAACAAGATGGCCGTTGAATGTGCCTTAGTTGCTTATATTGCAGGGAACATCATAGTGAAAAAGTGTTTTTGGACTATGGCAACGTGTACACCTTGTATAAGCATGCAATATTACATTAATAAGAAATATGCTATATGACTAATAACTTATAATAGAAATTTAATCAAGTGTATATGTGTGCGTGCGTACACGTGTGATAGCACTGGATTAGTAATCATAGCTCTTAAAACCAACCTGTCAATATTAATTCTATGTCTCAGCTCATATTTTTGTAATTTAACATTACCAACTTATGCTAATATTTTAAGCCTAGTATTTTGAGTTTAGAAACATAAATCGATGGAATCCCGCACTTGCATAAGAAATAGTTAATATATAATGAACTTGAAGAGCTTTTACTTTTAATGAGTGACCCAAAACAAAGGAAGGTGACATAAAAGAACCACCAATTAACTATGAGAAGAGAAGGTGTCGCCATAAAAGCAAAAGGAGGATTGATAGATGGAAGTAAAGAAAAATTAAAATAGCAAGAAAAAGGGAAAAAGTATCCTTGAATATATAAATATGTATGTCTGAGTTTTATCTTTTTATTTTTTCATTATTACATCTAGTTAAAAATGATAATGACTCCTTTCATAAGGTGCTTTGTTCATCGAAATTCTTGCCTTAAGTGCCGTGAGGATAGTGTGCACCATGATGACTTTACACGGGGGATGAAGTGTTGAATCTTATGGACTTCCCTTTTATGCTTGAATATACATTGAACTTGTTGAGGAAAATTAAGTGGCTTTCATTATGCTGCCAATTTCTGTTAAGTTATTGCTTCCTTTTCAAGATTATGGTAATTTATTCTGCTTAATAAATGTGGATAAGTATATTATGTGTCATTTTCTTACTTTTGATAACTCCGTGTGTGCACGCTCGATGCTTTAAACTTTTAAGGGTCATTTTTGGTACTTCTAATGAGCTGTAGTAATCAAGTAAGCAGTAAGCAGGGCCCTTCCGAAAATATTGACAGTTCAAGGATCATGCCGTCCAATTTTCATTTAGTCCTTATTCTTCACTATGCATCTATATTCCTAATCCCATCCTCCCTCATGTTTCTCTATTGAAAATGTTTCAAGATAAGTAAAAATGTTGGTTCAAACTTATTCCCCAATTATTTGGCTTTCATAATTCTTTGCTTCAATGTACACCTTCCCAGTATTCCAATTTATGTAAACCAATATACTTTCCTTCTTAAGCCGCTGTCTTATTCATTGGGGATAAAAAGGCCTATAGATAATTTAGTTTCTAAGGTATCTCGCATAAGGTATGAGGCGGTAGGGGTAGATATATGTTTAAAGAACAGTTAAAGCTTCTCATTTGTCATCACTTTCGTTCTTGGTTAGATCACACCATTCTTTGTCCACAATTCAGTCTTGTTGCTCCTTTATTCTATAAGTCCACTACCTGTCATTCAATTTTATTTTTTGATATTTTGGAGATTGGTTCATCTGTTGTCTGCACACTTTATGTGACTCTCATGACATCTGAATTCTGGTGCAAGAATGTTTAATTGTAGTAAACTTCTTATTTGATCAAAACAAGCTCTTTGTTATTGATATCACTAAAATCTTTGAAGTTTGAAGCATGAAACTAAAGGCTGGGGATTTTAATAAACACTATTTTAGTCAATTAATGTAGATCTTATTTGCCGCAGGTTGTTGCAATTAGAGATATCATTCCACCACCTAGAAGGGATGCATTTAATGATGTTTATATTGCATATGAACTTATGGACACAGACCTCCACCAGATCATTCGTTCTAATCAAGCATTGTCTGAGGAGCATTGCCAGGTTCATACTAAAATTTCATTATTAGAAGTCCTGCTTAAGTTAATTGGTGATTCCTGAATCCGGGCATGGATCCTTTATGTTTTACACCATTGTATGGATTTCTTTATTTTTCTAATTCACATTGAAGTTACAGGGCATCAGGTGTCTCATGGTTTCTGAATTACTACTGTTGTTTTTCTATGTGATGTGCTTGTTCATTGCTCCTTGAACCATCATCATTTCTTTATCATATTGGCCTGTTACTAAGACAGCCATTTCCCTATGTGCGTGCAGTATTTCTTGTATCAGATTCTGCGGGGGTTGAAGTATATACACTCAGCGAATGTTCTACACAGGGACTTAAAACCCAGCAATCTTCTCCTGAATGCAAATTGCGATCTAAAGATATGTGATTTTGGATTAGCTCGTGTGACTTCTGAAACTGACTTTATGACAGAGTATGTTGTTACAAGGTGGTACCGGGCGCCAGAGCTATTGTTAAACTCATCTGATTATACTGCAGCTATTGATGTTTGGTCAGTCGGTTGTATTTTCATGGAATTGATGGATCGGAAGCCACTGTTTCCTGGTAGAGATCATGTTCACCAGTTGCGCCTTTTGATAGAGGTATGCGTTTCAAATGTCAAATGTTATGCTCATGATGTTAAGTCCTACTATGCCCTAGATATAAAGGTTGTTCCACCATGGTCCATTTTCTCGAGTATGAAAGAGAAAAGAATTTGGAATCATACCTCCCTCACAAACATGAATTTGAATTTCTTGATGAATCTTCATATCTGATGTAGATACTGTAGGCATCTATTTTTCTGATGAATTTGATTTAGCTTATGTCTATGAAGGTAACTATATCTGGGAATTCCCCCTTAAACCATCACAACTATATGCCATTAACAACAAAATATATTTGGGAATTCCCCTTAAACTTTCACTGCTATACACCATTGATGCATATTTTAGATAATAAATGTGATCAAGCTTTGTTTGTTTGCAGCTGATCGGCACCCCATCTGAGGCTGAGTTGGAGTTCCTGAATGAAAATGCAAAAAGATACATCAGGCAGCTCCCACCTTATCCCCGGCAATCATTTTCTGAGAAGTTTCCCCAGGTGCATCCTCTTGCGATCGACCTAGTCGAAAAAATGCTGACATTTGATCCTAGGCGAAGAATTACTGGTAAGTAGCTTACTGCCTACTTGTTGATGTTTTTGCGACAAATTTATGCTTTCACCATCATTCTTGCCAATGATGATGCATCTAACGATTCTTCCTCAATTAACTAATATCTGTGTGGTATGGCTGTGGCAGTTGAAGATGCATTGGCCCATCCATACTTGAACTCACTCCATGACATCAGCGATGAGCCCATTTGCTCCACTCCTTTTAGCTTTGACTTCGAGCAGCATGCATTGACGGAAGAACAGATGAAGGAGTTGATCTACAGGGAGTCTCTGGCATTCAATCCTGAGTATCAGCTCATGTGAAGAAATGTTGTGCCTGCCCTGCCTGGCTTAGTAAACTATTGTTTTGTTTGTGGTTGCATTGCCTTGCCTTGCCTTGTCTGTACTGTACTCTACTGTGTTGTGACATGTTATATTATGTTGTATGACATCCGTCTCTTGTACATAAGCCCATCCGTACACAGACTGGGTGGTTGCTTTGTTTTGCTTTTGCCTTTTCATTTGACGTTTGATGATGAAAAATCAACCTTGAACTAGCCATGGTCGTGTAGACTTAGTGTGAATTTGGCAGATGATCAGTCTCTCTGTCTGTGAAAGTGATTTTTATGATGATGATGATTATTATGATTATTATGGTGTATGTTGTTCAGATATGCAATTTTGATGGACAAGCATTTCGTATATTGTCTACACTTCCTTCACCTGATTTGATATGAAATAACTAGTAGCTATATTAAATATATATATATATATATATAACCCGGGCCCTGATTTCGGCCCAACTTGGAAGATAAGATATTGGGCCCCGTCTCAATTATATAACACGCTTCCTGGTTCCGGCCCACACCGGCCCGGCCCGACTAATGGAAGATAAGAACAGAGTCTGGAAAGATCACCCTATCCCTCCGATTTAGCACCTCCGTCCTCACAACACATTCGAGCATCTTGCAGGATTTTGGTCAAGAAATGGCGCACGCGTTGGCTACGCCAGTGCTCCCTTCAGTCTCGCTCATATCCAACCCCATCTCTAGCTCTTCCAAAGCCGCCGCCTTGACGTTTCCATTATCCACTACATTCCCCAGGGTAACACATGATTGATTTGTCCCCCCCTCTACATGTGGGGATTCTCGATTTGATTGTGTTTATAGTTTTCGAATTTCAGATTGGTGGATTGAGTATTAAGTGCGCGCGTGTTGGTGGAGTTGAGATTCCAAACAACAAGAGGGTGGAGTATTCTCTGCAGTACATTCATGGAATCGGCCGCACTACCGCCAGGCAAATACTGAATGATCTCAATTTTGAGAATCGATTGACCAAAGACTTCTCTGAGGAAGAGCTCACCACATTGCGTGAAGAGGTTTCCAAGTATATGATTGAAGGAGATCTCGTAAGTGTTTCGAAATTCACTCTAACAACACTATCTCGCACTTGGTTGCTTCAATTAATAGAGTGACATTGCTGTGGTGTGTTGTACCAATTGCTGCTATGTTGAATTCATGTTAAGACAATTTCTGAGCTGAGCATTCATATTTAGCCGTGATCTTCTTCGTTTGAAGGTTCATTTCCCCCCAAACTGATTATGTTGATTAAATTTGCAGAGGAGGTTCAACGCACTTGCTATCAGGAGGTTGAAGGAGATACAGTGCTACAGGGGGATTAGGCATATACAAGGATTGCCTTGTAGGGGACAGAGGACTAAGAATAACTGCAGGACCTTGAAAGGCAAGAGGGTAGCCATTCCTGGCAAAAAGAAGAAGTGAAAATTGCTTGCTATTTCTTTCTGCATAATTTACAGGTTGGTTCTCTAAACCTTGTATCTTTATCTGTAATCAAATTAACTGTCTTCAACAGGGATTTGCTCTATTCTCTTTCCTTAACACATCTTTTTGGCTAGCAAGAATGAAGGTTGTGTTGCATTTATTTGTCCAGCTTTCTTGCACATTATGCTGATAGGGTTTGGGAGTTAATCAGCTGGTGAGATGCATGTTAAGGATTCTCTAGCAATTCTTAGGATTCTTGAGTTAATTCCGAGGTTTTGGATAGTAAGTCAGTTTTAAGAATATCTATAACAGGAATGGTTGCGAGGGCTGACATTATTGTAGGTCATCATAAGGTCATTCTTTTTTCTCTCCTTTCTTTCCTTTTGTTGTTTTTAGCTCTTGGGCATTGCAAAGAAGGGGCATTTTCCATGTGAAATTTGATATTGTTCTTGCATCTCAAACTTCATCCTGTTCCACCTGGTTATCGGAAAGAAGCTGAAAAAGCTTCAGGCTTTCAACACTAAATCAGAGTTTGTAAAAGATCCAAAATTTGTACCACTAATGCAACACTATGTATAACACATAAAAGCCAACATATGTTCAAATCATAGTTACCATGACCATTGTGCATGAGAGTGAAACACATGCAAGAAATCCATCCTAGATTGAAATTTGTGATCATACTTCCTTCAGCCTTGAAAACAAAATGACCAAATTCCTTCCCAGTTAAGGCAGGAGCATCATTATGTAGCGGGAGAAAAACTCCTGAATTTTGGCCCATGTGACCATGCAACTTATCTTGGAGTCAATAGGGCCTCCATAGTGTAAATAGAATATCAATATCAAATTGAATCCTTGGAAACCACTCCCCATATTATTTCACTTCACCTGAATTAATTGTCTGTGGACTCTTTAATTCTGAATTGGGCCTGATCCAAAACAAGGGCCATATGTACATCATGTTGGGCCAGTGAGCCCATTAGATGAGGGCCTAAGTATTACAACCCAAAACGAATAAGGCCCAAATTAAATAAATATTTGAACATTATTGTGCTATTCATATTTACTCGCCCAACGCCTGATAAACGAGATTATAAAATTGAGATTTTAAGAAATATCAGCATTCATAATATTGCCCAAATATCATTTGAGAGACCTATGAATAGAAGTCCCTTTTTCTTAATATCAATGTTTAGAGATAAAATATATGTGTATGTGATTTGATATATCTTTTTTCTGTATTCTTTTCTAGACATATTTTAGTGTTGAGAGTCGATGCAGATGAAAAAGAATGTAACGATATAGGTGAAAAAACCAGTAAAGATCGCTGTAAAATATTTAAAAAAATTGAAATTATCTTTACTGTATAAGAACCACATATTGTATAATAAGAAAGAAAAGCAGTCATTCCACCATTTTTAAAATTTCAAATTATAGATAGTTTGTGACCTAAGATTATTATAAAAATAAAAAAAGTTAATTATATATTCCTCCTAATATAGTTAAATAAATTCATCGGTTATGTTACTTTTTATTGAGCACTTTATTAGACATCATGATGGTGTTACTTTTACTTTGTACTGTTAGGCAGGTAGTTGTGGAATAATGGCTCTTAAAAAGGTTGAATTATTTCCTACTCTATAATTACATTTTTATCAAAAAATAAAAATTAATGTTACAAAAAATAAAAATTATATATGTACGAAGACATAAGGAAACAGATGAATTCCAAATGAGTAGTGGTAGTGGGTCAGGTGTGCACCTCATCTTTTTCACTCCTACTTATTATTGAAGAGCAAATATATATATATATATATATGTGTGTGTATACATTAAATGAATTCCAAATAAATGCTGGCTCTTGAATATTCAATTTTTAATTTGAAACATATATATGATGCATGGGCTGAGTCTAAGAAAATGATGTATGTCAAGCGTAGGTAATTTTGTGGTAGGTTCTTGCAAAAGTCAATTTTTATTTTTCCACGTTTACACAATCCAAGTAGAGACAAACCAGCATTGTGTCTGCTGGAACGGAATGTATTTAAGAAAAGATATGTCTACACCTAAATCATAACTGTGCCCACGTACCAAGAAAAGAAAATAAAATGATATACATCCGAACCCACTAAATTATGTATGTCATTAAGTTATATAAATTTAAGTTTGCAGGGAATTTATCAAACATTAGCATGATGGGGGTTATTATTTTAATTTGTACCGTTGCAACTCGGAAATTTCGTTAAGCATGCAACCAATCATTTTTTATAATGAATATTAATTTGGGATTATAATAATTATTATTAGAATGAAATAAAAGATCAATAATAAAGGAGTTGAGAATTGAATTGATTATGAGGATTGAGGAATTGATATATATGATGGTGTATTATTGTAGTGTCTGCCTTTAGACAAGCCTAGTGTTGGAAACTGGTCACGAATCGGGCCCAACATATATATATATATATATACCCGTACGCCATTCATTTCTGCTGCCCACCTCATTTCATTTCATTTCTGTATCTATCTATACAAAAATTTTGGAGTGTTGAATTTGATTAAAATGCGTGAATGGCATGGCATAGGCAAGCAAATCCCTCCTTGATCTAGCTAGCTACCTGGATTTGACATGACAATTAGGGAGTATATATATAGCAGGTGAAATTTGAGAAAGATTCCAATGGCAGGCAGGCAGCATATATGCAATAATAATAATACTGTAGGGATACATTAATCCTGGGCCCCTTCAAATTTCAATCTCATAAACAAAGAATGCCAAGATTAGAACAAAATCAAATCCACTGCATGATGTAATGATAGGAACTACAGTATGCTGTAGGAACTAGCTAGGAAGCATGTAATTATGTATACATATATATATGTACCTGTCTTGTGTGTGTGCAGAGCAAATCAGTAAGTGATATAATATATATATATATATGTGTGTGTGTGTGTGTGTCTGTATGTATATTACAGTTAAATAATTATTCCATTTTGCCAAATTAATAATAAGTGAATTGAATCACATAGTATGTTGTATGGATACTGGTAGCTTTCCCTGCTTAATTCCAATTCCAATTCCAAGTCTAAGTCCCTACTACTAATTTATACATCATCATCACATACTTATTTAAATAGTTATGTAAAGAGGACTCAAGACATCATATAGAGCATGTATATATGTTTTAAGTAATTTGGGTGGGGGGTTGTGGTTGTGGATGAATATAATGATGCATTTGGATGTGGATGTATATATATGAATGGCCAACCCATAACCATCATCACCATACTAACATCACATGGGCAGGGTAGGGTAAGGTAGGGCATCCATTCACCCACCCATACAAATTATATCATCAATACACTCAACAAACTCATGCATGCATACATACATACACACATGCAGTGTAAGTGTTACAGACACTCAACCCACCTAACTTAGTTAGCAGCTAGTAATTAATAATTGACGATGATATCTCCACCATTAATATGCTACTCCGATAAAGACAAGCTGGTAGATGATGAGACAGGAAGCAACAAGTAGTGTTGGGGATATATATTTTGATATATGAATTGGGTTGGGTTGGGGATTAGAACAAGGTAGCCTAGCCATCTCCAGAGCAGCTGCAGCTTTAATTAATAATAATAATAATATATAATATATAATATATAATATACATACATACGTACACACAACACAACACATACATATTGTCAACTGTTGTGTCAAACTCCGGTAATAAATAGTAGTATAATATAATAAAATATATATATATATATATAATGCCTTGAAAGACGACAGTATCGGTATCACATTTTTGTGTTTTTATTATAGTAATAATAACAACCCGCATTCGGTTCAATTCAACTCAACTGGAATGATATATATATACGTATGGCATTGTAGAATTATTTATATATACATAGTACTAGTGCTAGTATCAGTGGCGATGGTTGTGAGTATAAAAGTAGTAGTAGTAGTAGTAGTATATAAGAAGAGGAGGTAGGTCAAAAAGAGGAGACATAGAGGACCCACCCACCCACCCACATCATAGAAATCCACAAACACTATACTTATGCTAATACTATTTACTATACTATACTATACAAGAGAAAAAGCAGTGGCAGGTTGTTGCTAACTTTGACCCAGCACGCACCTCCTTGTTTGCCTCTCTTCTCTTCTCTTCTCTTCTCTTACCATTTACCAATGTTATGTTATGTGACACTCACTCATTCAATCTTCCTTACATCATTTTAAACGAGAAAGAAAGAAGACACAAGTCTCTCTCTCTCTCTCTCTCACTCACTCAACACATGTGATGAAATCTATGGCCTCTCTCTCTCTCTCTCTCTCTATGGATACAACAAACAAGTAAAAATGAAGATAGGGAAATCCAAAGAACAAAATTAAAGGGATTCATTCATTCATTGTATTTGTCATCTATTGCGGAATAAACATTGTAATTGAATGGGTTGTGGGACTAATTGGGAGATGCTTCGTACTTGCTACTTAGCTACTCTCTCTCACACACAAACATATACACACCTTTGCATTGTACGTCATGCATCATTGTTATGAAAATTCTTCACTAACATAACGACGTGTTAAAATTACAAAATGCCATGCACACCAACAAAACATTATTTAAAATATAAAAAAAAAAAAAAAACCCAATTCAATTCAATTCAGAACGTGAGAGAGAGAGAGAGAGAGAGGGAAAAAAAAAAAGGGGGGGGGGGGGGGGGGGCCGGGAAGGGGCAGCTGACCTGACCTGAGCTGTAACAACAAAAGAAACAAACAAGCAATCAAGCAAGTGCCTGTGCCTGTGCCTCCAGTCCACCTCTTTCTCTCCTTTTAATATAATGTCCTCTCTCTCTCTCTCTCTCTCCATAGACTATACTAACTGACTAACCAAATTTGATTTTTATACACCCAATGCAATGCCAATGGTTAAAAAAACTACTCCAACAGACAGAGATAGGTGGGGGTGGGGATTTGTGACAGACAACTTTCATGTCAAACAAGATACATATCATATATATATATATATCTTCATCATTTCACAATCTACTATCCAATTCCACCCACCACTTTTTCTTTTACTTTCCTCTTTTTTAATTTAACTGTTCTGTTCTGTACGCACTTATTATTCAAACAATCTCTCTCCCTCTCTCTCTCTCTCTCTCTCTCTTCTTGGTTTTTGGTCGCAAAGGAAACGAAACCAACACAACACCTCACCTTAACTTAGCAGCTTAGCCTTAGCTGGCTCTCTTCCCTATGCCTATCTTTCTTTCTTTCAAGCCACCTCCCTCTTCACATTCTCTTCCCCCCAAAATCACTTTTTCCTTTTTTTTTTTTTTTTTACATCAATTACAAGAACGAATCCCAATGCCAATCCTTGCACATTTCCAATGCCCAACACCAAATCTACCCCCAAATACGATCAATCAGATCGATCCACTCAAAATTCACTTGTCCCACACCTCCAATTCCTGTCTCACTCACTCACTGACCTCAACAACTTTGGTTCTCAAAGCCAGCCAATAGAGTCAATCAAAATCCTCCAGAGTTACTTCCACTGTAGAGTGCATGGGCGATTCATTCTGGACTACATTGCTTCATCCGTCCTCAACAAATGTTCTTCTAATGAAGTTCCGGAACCTCTTTGAATACAATTTTGGATCGACGGCTGATATGGAGGTCGGGTCAGCTTGTAACGATTTGTATGCATGTTCGAGCTTCTTGGAGATGTCGTAGTCTTGTAGAATGTCGATGATTCCAAAGTAGAGGACAACTTCATAGATCTCACCACTTCGTCGAGGTCTCAACTGGCTGAATCCGCCGGGAGTGTACTGATCAAAATCGCTCCTCCGAGCAACTCGCTCTGCCCGGGCTGGCATGTTAGCTCCCAGCCTTATCAATGGCTTCCTGATAAAGAAATAACAAATACATCATAAGCAAGTAGGCTAAGGATCCTTAAAAATGATTTGGATTCGGTCTTATCCAGGAAGATCAATATAAGGCCATGGTCGAATCATACCCCACGAATCCTGTAATTGAGAAACTGTACAACATTGACAACCACTTCCATCACCATTCCAATTATTTCACAGCTACTATGATCAAATTCAATGATTGGAAAATAATTTGATGCCATTCTGAACCCAATCATATCCCCATGATGCAAGTTTGATGCTTAATTTATTCAAATGACAAACTGATTTTCCATATATGAGATAATCAATAAAGATCTTGAATATTTAATTACTTGATGTATGTATATGCCAAACAGCTTGCACTAGATGCATACCTTCCGGCTAAAACTCGATCCATGTCCTGTAGTTCAGCTTCAAGGAAACGGCAGCCTCGCATGAATTTTTCATTTTGATACGAATCGCTCTTCCCTGACGAGCACAGATTTAGGTATTATAAATTGTTATGACCCCACAAACTAATCTACCAACCAACAAACTATGATCCACGCCAATGTCAATTACCTGTCCGCAGCAGAAAAGGCGACAAGCCAAATTTGTCCCCAGTATTATCTCTGCGAAAATGGATACCAACTAAGAGACTATAATCCATTATTCGCTCCCTCTCGAGGAATTCACAATCGTGATCAATTTGTCTGAAAAATGGTTTAGCAAATTATGAGAATGTAAAGACTACAACACAAATAATGAGAATAATGAATAGGCATCGAGTACTAACTTCATCAAGTCTTGAAACCAATTGCTCTGCACTCGAAAAACATAATTGAGGTCAAGATCCTTCAGTGTTGTGGTTTCATCAATATCTTTCTCAGGCTTATCTGTCATGCGCCCATGAGATGATCCTTTGAGGTCAAATTTTCTATGAATCCGATACTCTGAGCAGCACAAGTTGCCCATTACAATGAACCGAGTCTAAGACATTGAATTGTGGTACAAGTTAGTTACACAGCAGAGACTCGAAACAATTAATAAATTAACATTTAAGCAACAACTAGATACCTTGACACCGCCGACTGGCTTGACACAATGCACTCCATAGAACTTTGTTACCAGAGAATTCTCATATCGCTTGATGTGTTGAAAATAACTAGGAAGCATCTTAATCAACACCTGAAACAGAAAATCAGACGATGACCAAAGCTTACAAAACCAAACCATCAATTAACAGAGATATTTGTCACTGTGCAAGAAATTTTTCTAGTTTGATAAACTTTTACAAGTCAACAAGGATCACGACAAACCTTGACTTCCGATTTCTTCACAGTTTTGATCATGAACCGATCATCCTGTGTTAAGTAAAACACACTTCCGCTTTTCCCAGGAGACGACAGCTCTCTCAGTGCATCGTCGCCACAAATGGCTAACATGTAATGTGCAGGATCTATTTGAAATTGCTTCCTCAAATGTCTGATATCCAAATAAAAATCCACATTTAAAATTCATATCCAGCACATGGACAAATTGACTGCCTGAATAACTAAAGCTAAAATTAAATGACAACACAAATTGCAAGAACCAAAAAAACAAACATATCCAAAGGTCATTTAATTGAGCGGGGTTAGAATATTAGTTGGCTACCTAAACACCAAAGGACAATAATCCTTCCATCGGAATTCAGTCGATTGATGAGGTGGCGTTGTTTTCGACCCCTCAGGTGGAAACCTTGTGGATATCTTCTCCTTGGGATCAAAGTCAGTAGGCTTAAGATCCTGAAGCATTGACGCATGCTTCCCAACAGAATACCTGAAGAGGCAAAACAAGAATCAGTTAATATACACGCATTAATAACCACAACAATCAGATGAAATTCAATACAATTAATTGATTTCTAACCTTATACCCAACTGGAGATTGAGCATCAGCTCATAATTCTTGTGCCCTTTGGTTATTGTCTGTCCGGGCTTCTTGGCCTCCCCAAAATGAAAACAACTAGGATCCCTCTTAAACAGCTTGATGCCATCTCGATCCAAAGCAAAGCCATCTCTGTACAGCATCGAAGCCTCAACGTTATCAAGAATATCACAAGTGATATCCCCAGCTTCCCCGTCTGATTCCCAGATGCAAATTCTTGGAAAAGGCCTTTCCGCCATGCCTCCATCCACAGAGGACCTCTTCTTCCCCACACCATCCCCAATCATAGCGTTTACATTCACATCGCCCACAACCATTAAGGGGGCAGATAGCTTAGGGCTTAAAAACCCTTTCAATCCATCACCATTCCCAGTCCCATCTCCATTGCTGTTGTTGCTGTTGCGGGCGGGGTAGTAGGTACCATTCAAGACTTGAGCTCTATTGCCGTTTTTACACGAATCATTCGACCAGCAACCGATGTAACAACTCCCGTCGGGCCAAGTGAAAACGCCGTGACCTTTGGGAACCCCGTTCTCCCAATTCCCATCATACCTATTCCCGTTTTTCCAAACCAAAACGCCCCTTCCATGAATCATCCCATTCTTCCACTCCCCGACATACTCATTCCCATTCCTCCACCTATACCGCCCTTGCCCGTCCTGCAAGTTCCTCTTCCAGTACCCTTCATAGTAATCCCCATTACTGTAATGCTTAACCCCGTAGCCATGTTTCCGATCCCCGGACCATGCCCCTTTGTACATATCCCCGTCGGGTCCGATAAAAGTGCCCATACCCTCCATTCGACCCGACTTGAACTCGCCTTCAAAAGTCGCACCAGACGGCCAGGAGAACTTTCCCATGCCGCTGGCTTTGCCCTTCTTCCACTCCCCTTCGTACATACACCCGTCTTTCCACAAATACTTCCCCGATCCATGAGGCGTGTTGTTGGAGAACGTACCTATGTACAGATCCCCGTTGGGGAGACGCTTCTCGAGAATATTAGCTGAGTTGCCCTCGGAAAGTGAAGTCGGCATTACTCTGCGGCAGGCGGCTTGGGATTTGCTTCGCGGAACAATAATTACTGATCTCGGCGTAGTGGTTGTGGTCGCAGTATTATCCATCGATTTAAACCTTGTCGCCGTCTAAACTCGCTGCTTCAGCTGTTTTCTCATTTTCGTCAGGCTTTCTGCTCAAAATCAACTAAGGCATTTTCGCCCTTCTTTCCCCGACCGACGGGGGCTATTTTCTTCAGTACCTGTATCAGGAGTTAAAACCTGCAAAAGATGATTGTTGGTAGTTTCACTCTCAACTCCAATTAGGAAATCCTAAAGAAATCTGGGTGCGCTGTGGTGGTCCTCCAACTCCGGCAGCTAGCATTTATCCGGAGCGTTACCCCCGGTTGCGGAAGAAATTAAACAGCAGGCGGAAATAGATAGGATTATTCAGTGGGTTGCGAAGGATGGAATCCAAACAAGCACAAGACCAGAGGGAAGGTTTGTAGAGAGGGAAAGAGAAAAGAGAGAGAGAGAGAGAGACAATAAACAGAAGAACCCAAACAACAACAAAAGCAAAGAAGACAAAAGAAAAAGGAAAAAAAGAGAGAGAGAGAGAGAGAGAGAGAGAGAGAGAGAGAGCAATGAATGAGAGGGAAGGGAGGGCGTGAGAGAGAGGAATTATAATAATAAAATAATAAATACAAAAAATAAAAATAAAAATACATAATAAAAAGGAAGGATCCGAGTCGGACGTCGCATCGCAATTCGCATGGGCATATGGGCATGGGAGGAAATACTATTATTTTGCATCGTTTGAGCTTCCCTATGAAAAAACGACGCGACTGACGTTCATACACTGGACAGTGAAATGACGAATATACCCCCTCGAGTTCATTCCATCGTGACGTGACGCCTTTTACGTTTGCGTCTGAGCGCGAGTATGCCTAATGACTATGACTATGACTATGATATACGGGCAGGGCATTTGTCGGCACCCATGTATTTCCGCCCCCTCCTCCGTTCCCAGTAGTATTATTACCCAAAAACCTGCCCACCCATCCATGTGAATTTATTTTTATTTTCACTGCTGCTACTGTAACTGCTCAGCTGTCTGCCCTGCTCTGTACACTACTGTATCATATCACATAACCTTCTTTGACCATTTTCAGTTTTTATAAAAAATTAATATTTCTTCTACTTCATAAATTACTAAAATCTTGCTTCTTTTTTAAATAATAATAACATCTCGTCCATGTAATTTTATTTTTCCTTGAATGATAATGATACAAATTAAAAAGAATCAAATCAAACCTGTAAGTCAGCCTGCATACATTGATATTATCATTGTTATTTCAGTGATTAATTAACAGTTTGGAAATTTTTGTTGGTCGGCACCGTATCCAACTGCATTGTTTCCCCAATTTCACAACTAATTTATTAGTGTCTCCAGATATATATATATATATATGCATTTAAATTAAAATCAGACAACACATATATAATTACGACATGCAAATTTGTTTTTATTAGTGTGGAATGACGTGTAATTAGTCCAAATCATCCGTATGATTTGGTGCTGAGGTCTAATAATAATAATCATATATAATAAAAATAATAATAATAATGAAGTGGAATCCCGATGTAAAAAATTCCCAATAGTACGTTGCCACCTGTATGTATGTATTTGATTAGGCTGGATACACTTGTCTTATTTTATTTCTTACAATCTTATAGTCACAAATTCTTAATATGTTCCTTAGTAATTCTCAGTTTGTTGTCACGTTTAGAGTCGAGAATTTGTTTCCTAGTGGATAATGTGAGGTGCGAAATCCAATAAATAATTAAATCAAGGCTGTCTTTGTTCGTATTATTTTATTTTTATTTTTTTATCATCGTTGTTTACATTATACTATAAATCGTTTTAATTAAATAATAATAATAATAATAATAATGACACAAAAACACATATGAGAGTGCATCCTAATTTAGCCTAAGCATCATTGGAAACGGTGTAACAAACAGTATAATATCGTGATCTAATCATTGTAAATAAAATTATCGAAGGAGAGAGCCCGTGAATTTACCCAAGTGGATTGTCCTGTTTAAATTTCATGATTCCAAATTTAATTTAGGAGAAATAAAAAATAAAAATACAATAAACGAAACTATATCTTTTTGTTTGATATCGATAAATATTTATGTTTGTTCTCTCTGAATTCTTTACAGTTTTTTTAACAATATAAAAATCAATGAAAGGAGTATTTACTAATTACTAGTAGGATTGCAATTTAGTTGGCAAGAAATTTTTTATATTATATTTTGTTCAACAATTTGATAACACGTTGACATGATTGAATCTAATAACTATATATATATGTATATATATATTACCCAAATGAATACGATTATTATATGTTGACTAATTTTAATGACCCAAGAGTTAGGATTTGATTCAATATAATTGAGTTTGCTTGTTTGAATGACCGAGGAAATGGTGACACATATTAATATTATTACCTCATTGTAGTTATAAAAAGAGTAAAAATGTAACTAAATAAAATTATCTCGAATATTCTAATCAATTAAACAATAAAGTATTTGGTATCATCAGTGCCATAAAACACACCCCACACAAATAGTCAATAAAAAATAGTCCGTCGACAGATATACAATACACATTTTAAAAACACAGGAGTAATCTAATTGATTAGATTAATGTTGCATTCACCAATTGAATTATTTGACAACAATATAATGTATATAAATTGAAGAGTTTGGATCAAATCATATCAATGGCATAGTTACTTAATTTCTCTAATTATTGGTGGACAGGTACTCGACATACATGTCCATAATACAATAAAGAAAAAAAAAATAAATTGAATCAAATTAGACCCACTCTCAATTATTATTACATGAAATGTGTTTTGTATATACCCAAATTTAATATCTTGCATGAATTATTAATTTCTCGTGAACTTTGTAGGGCTTTGGACATGCAGCAGCTATATTTAGAACAGGGAAAGGTCCAGCCTAACATTTATTTATTATCAGTATAAAAAATTCAAGTCTTTTTTTTTTAAATGAGATATATATTCTCTTAAATCATCTTTTAAAATATATATCACTATTCATATTAATAATAATAATAAGAAGAAGAAGAACAGAAAAAAAAAAACTCGTGAATTTTTTTCTTTCTAAATATTTATGAAGATTTAAAAATTTCAAAGAGCTGCAACGTAGACACGTACCCATCCTCTAAATGATGCCAAACCTCAATCTAAGCCCTACATTCAGGAGAAATTGTGTATATATTAAAATAAAATATAAAAAATGCACATACCCGCATTACAAGTTGAATACTCTTTCCTTAATTGTGAATATGAAACCAAATTTAGTTTTGCCAGTTGGATTATGAATCCAGTCTTGATCAAATTTATCTATAAAAATGGGTTATCTGAAAAAAAAAAACCAAAATTTTCTTTTACGTGCAAAATATATAAACTTCAAATACCAAAAAAAAAAAAAAAAAGAAAAAAAAAGAAAGAAGAAGAAGAAGAAGAGCATAATCATTTTATTCTTTTGAGAGCCAATAACTATCCACCAATTAACACTACCATTGAAACTGAGGATCCTATAAACTACTTCAATAATGTAATTAGGTATCAACTTGAAGATCCTATATATATATATATATATATATCCCCACAAATGTATCTAACTTAACTTTTTTTTTTGGACCAAAAATTAATTAAAAGCAAACATGCAAATTCAAAGTTAAAATTCAAGTTGGGATTTCGACATTTAATAATTATAAATTAAGTGTAGACTTAGTGTAAGAAAATCAAGACACGTCGTGAAAAAGGAAATTAAAGAGCACTATTGATTTATAGAGTGGTCGATTCTTTTTTTTTTTTTTTTAATATCATAAATTCACACCAATATTATTTATGTATTTATTTATTGTGAAATAATAATGTTGGTAATGGAATCCAATTGTGATGTGAGTGCTGTTTCAACTACCCCTCTCCAGTTTTGTTTGTTGTTTTCTTTCCCTATTTGATGCACTATTCACTGCATCGGTCGACTTCTTTAATGTTTATTTTCATACACTCTTTATTTTTGTTTGGTAAAAATTGTTACCATGCTTCACTTTTTTTGGGCTTTCTTGACTTTACTAGAAGCTAATTAATGTGATGGCTTTCACTTCTAGAAGATGGCTGGCTGGTTAAGGAGATTGTGTCTGAATTAGGAAGGTTCCAATGGAAATAAGAGAATTCTCTTTTATTTGTTTATTTTATTTTCTTCGTTTTTGCTTTTGTTATCGAATAAACTTGCATGAAATAATGAAATTAAAGAGTAAAATCAAACAATAACAATATGGGGTGGGGTGAGAGTGGCAACAAAAAAAAAATAAAGACGAATACTTTGAAAAAATAATACACTGTGACTGTGAGAAATGAGGAATTGGGCAGCACGGGTTTCCGACCAACCCAATAGCGCCACGTGTGATGTCGTTCTAACATCCGAGCATTACACGGGGAGTGTCCAGAAGTGCGTTTGATCATTAATTACAGCTATGCGAACCAGGATGGTTTTGCACCTGCTGTCCCCAAGTTAATATTCTATTTGGATTCAATCAGAACTTCATAAATAATTTGAAGTATTTAATTCGAACTATTGGCCATTGCAAACAAAATTGATATGAAAACAATTCCAAGTTTTCATGAAATATGAGTAGATAATCAATCGTATATCGACTTCAATTCTTATTTAAAAGTTGGTGGTCTTCGAATCCAATGATTTCTTTATAATAATGGTAGTTTGGAACTAAAAATATGATGTTGGATGGAGGTAGTCAGTGAGATCTATCCCATTGAATGGTATGGTCCAGTCCCCCTTTGATGATGACTACAGCAGAGCATGAGACAAACCTCAGCTGCTCAATCAAAACAACTATTATTATTATTATTATTATTATTAATTTTACATGGAGATCAAGAAACAAACTAATTCCATCCATCCTTTTGAGGTTAATTGACGACACCAAGACAAGATGGAGAAGACAGATAAAACCCGTGTTAGATCTACCCATGTAATAATTTAGGAAATATGAATAAGTGTCTCTAGTGGAAAATTCCCTCAACTATCGTCAAGATAAACACTAGTTTCTACATGTATATTATTATGTGTGTGTGGTGGAAATTGAAATTGAAATTGAATGAGAGAGATAGAGAGAGAGAGGGAGGAGGGAGGCAGGGCACCATTGGCATTGACATGTGAGGTCGGACTCAAAGTGTAGTTGGTGACGGGACACCACATAATGCACATCAACTTCAAATTTCCTGTGATCACAAAATATGTTTCCGGGAAGTTGATATTGTCTCATTTCTCTACTCTCCCATGTTACCATCCATTGCTGCCACAGGCCCCACCTGCAATTACATCTCTCTCTCTTTCTCTACATGTTCTCGAGAGTTGGTCTTATATAGGGGACCTCCTGCTTATAAAAACTTGGGGGTTGGAATTGGATGGATGGATGGATGGATGATGATAGTTGTTATCCTCATTATTATGAAATAAATATTCTCAACTTGTCCAAACCTAAATCCCCCATCCCATCTCTTGCATTATCATACGTCCATCATAGATTGCATCAAAAGAAGAACAAATCAAGCATGTATTTTTATCTTGTATAGGGAAAAAAAGGAAGACAAACGTGCCCACCTCCACACGGACATACTGCATGACTATGAGTAGTATTTCACACAATTTGCATTTACCAAGTAACATTATGCAAGAAGTAAAAGAGGAAGGGAACTGAATAATAGTTTTGGTACCTCATTCCTCCATCATCTGGCAATGAGAATGTCATTACATCATTAAACTTATCTGGTCTTAATGTATGGCTTAATTACTCCCAGAAGCATGATTCGTATGTACGTTTCATCCTCCATGTAGTGTCGAAATGAAAACAACAGAATCTTTCTCTTCCAGCACAGTTTCGAGCTGCCCGCTTAGTTCCCAATCACAATCATTCACAAGAACAAGAACGCCGGGTCTCCTGCAGTCACAAGAGCCAGAAAACTAATGCATCTACAGAATCACTTCACATAAGCAGAAGCTTAGAAAAGAAAAAGAGACAAGCACGTGAGTGGGGGAAATCCTAATCAGTTTAATTTCTGGGACCTAATATTTACTATAACCATAAGATATAGCTTTCTTGAAACTATCAGTTTCTTTGCAAGAAGCACTTTGGAAATAAATTGAAGTGCAGGCGAGTTCATCACAGCACATAGTAACTTTGACTGGCTGCAGTTAACTATAGTCTACTGGAACATTTTTATTTTCACTAGGTCAGCGTAATATTATCCTTGTAGAATAGCAATTCATCGGAAGAAAGTAGGGCAATTAGCATGCAATAGAGAGCAGGATGCGTAATTCAATGAACTATAGTTTTATCAAGTAGAGTTTAAAAGTTATGAATATAGGACTTATTGATTACAAAATTGCAATTTACATTGTAAATCATTAAGTTAATCCATCACAGGAAACAAATTATCCAAAGCATTGGCTAATATTTATGCCTAGGCTCTTTGCCACATTTAAGACATCCTAAAATTATCAAGAAGCAAGATCATTTTTGTTGGGTGGCAATGTTAAATATGCAAACATGAAAGTGCTGACATGTTCTAGGAATGTAGCCTTCGACTTAATCCACAACTAATCAATATCAATTACTTACACAGTGTCCCCTTTCATGAACATTTCAGGTCTCTCCTTGATCAAATTGATGCGGACCCAAGAAAGCAACCTTTTCATGGTTAGTTGCTGAAACCCGAAAGAGATACCAACACCAAGTTACACACGTAGATAACAGATGGAAATCCTCTCAACTCATTGTACACCAAAAAACAGACACAACAGATTCACCTTGTCTCCTTCAGCTGGCTCGACACTGACCTCGTGGATCTTCACAGAGTTACATAGAAGTTCCAGCCCACCTCTAGTACTCATAAGCACAAATCATACAAGCATAGAATATAAGAAAAAAAAAATGGATGAAGAAACAGCAACCATAAAATTTAAGTATGGCATCAAAGCCTACTAATCTCCTCAGTAAATCTAAAGACCAATTAAGTCAATGAAGCTCCATGTCTAATTGTATTTGAACCAGTAGAATAGCTAGCTAGTTCTGAGGAGGAATATTACTATTCAGTTGAACATGAATTCGCACCAGCCATGGCTCTGGACACCACAGCGCATTCTTTACAAGAAGTTATCCATGTGTTTCTATAATAATATAACTAATTAAGCACCAATAAGCTAATGCCATAGAATAGCGTATGATCTAACCATATGGCATACCGGACATAGAAGATCACACAATTTTATCAAGATCAAGGAAGCTAATATTAAAGCTTGCTAATTTCCAGAGACTTAACATCAAAACTAAAAGCTAAAGTAATCCAAACAACATATTTCCGCCAAAACAACAATCTAGGTTAAAAGAAAAGCTCACTGATTGGAATTCGTATAAGAAAGGTCCCGCTTTGCAATGAAATCAGAAATAATTATCGGCTATAAGCGGAAAAATACCCGAATTCGAGAGTGAGCTTCATTGTTTATGGAATCCGTGGTAGAGGGAAACTAGTCTTGGAAGGAGAAGAACCCAACTTTGCTCGCGGAATTGGATTAGGGCTGAATTCATGGGCCAATTATTCCAGGTGATTAATTAATATTATTAATTGAATTATACTATTATAATAAATAATTAAATAGTTAGTAATATATATGTTGGGATATGAAGCCTGATTATATCCTAAAATCTAGGGATATGATTTGGATATTATATTTTAGATTTTAGAGATATGATTTGGATATTATTGTCAAAGGCTTAGGCTATAAATATCCATGCATTCTCACTTTAACATGTGCCTGCGTACTTTATAGTAAAATTCCTGGCTTGGCAGCGCCCCCAGACGTAGATCTTTGTGATCGAACTGGGTTACCAAATTCTTGTGTTCTATTGTCTTTGTTTTCTCATCTTGATTTCCTGAAATTTTCATAACAATATATACGTACAATAACAATTACAATTCCAGACTTACATCGTTGCACTCATCTTCAACCTTCTTGCCGCTGTTCACTTCCATCGGATCAGAGGTTGCGTTGATTTTCTTCGATTGTTTGATAAGTTTGGCATAATTTTAGTTTAAATTTAATATTAAAATAATATTGGATAGAATGTGTTGTAAATTTTTTTTTTTTTTTTTTTTTTTTTTTTTAACAGCAGAGTTAAAATACTAAAATTTAAAAAATTTAAAGTAAATAATATTTTTAGTTATTCATAATAGAAAAAGAATAATTCTAGTATAAAACTAGTATTTTTGTTTATTTAAATTTAATATTTTTATAAATTTTATTATAAAATATTTTTTTTAATAACTCCACAAAATAAACATCCGTTAATAAAATAGGAATCAAAACCTGGTTTATATTAAAAACAAAAATTAAGAAATTGAGAAATAAAAGAAAAAAAATTAGAAGGAAATGAGCATATAGCGGTTCAATCGGTACCGTACCGACTGACAAATATAAACCACAATTTGAACCGTTTGACAAATACGTACATATATATGTATGAGGAGAGTTGAGAGAGACAGAGAGTTCTGTACATACAAAACTGAAGAGCCATCTTATGTACAATCGAACTAACAAATGTCTGCCTACAAACACAAATGTACGTATGTATGTATGTCGGCAAGTCTAATTTGCACAAGCAATGGAGGCGGTAGGGGTGGCGTAGCAGGTTTGGGGAGAAGAAGAAGACGACGGTGATGTTTTTGTACTAATCTTTACACGCACCTCCAGCTGTCGGAGCGTCTCCTCCAGCAGCCAATGCTTCTGCTTCAGCACTGTCAACTGGTTCTGCACCGACGCTAACTCCTCCTTCATGATCCGCTCGATGTCCTCAACCACAGCGCCGCTCAGCCCCTCCCTCCTCAATATCCACCGGAGCTTCTCCGTCGACACCGCCGGCCGCTCCGACTTGGCCAGTTTCGGGAGCATCTCCTTGGCGGCGTAGAATGCTTCTATCCATGTTGTCCTAACCTCCCCCGTCTCCGCCTTCAGATGGACCCACCTCGTCCCTGTAAATATCGAGAATTTCTTGTCGTCCGATGTGCTCTCCCGGATGTATGAAACCTGAGCGAGCCAGAGAGGGAAGATTACAAAATCGAGAATTTAATTAAGGATGCAAATGTAATAGAGTTTTGGAGGAGGAGGAATGTCTTATGAACCTTTACATGAATTTCGCGGCCGACGGCGGCGGCTTTTTGCCTCTCCTCCGTGTTGTCGCCGTTCGGTTGCCGGAGAATCCATTTCATGGATTCATCCCCGATCACTCTGGACCCTTTTGTGGATTCCTTATTCAGGACGATCTTATCCGGCCCGTGGATTTTGTAATAACTCAACACTCCATCTTGCAGCGCAAACCACCGGGCCTTCCATCCCTTACCGAAATTCACCCATTTGTGCAAAATTCCAGAAATTCCATTCCCAACTGCGTAATTAATCCTCAATTCCCGACCCAGATTGTTCTTGCCGTTCCTCTTACTGGCTGAGTAATCGAAATCCCGCCCGGAACTGTGAACTCTCGCCGGCGATGACGTCGACACCGACACGTGGGAATTACTGGCTTTCATCGATGCCGCGCAGCTGAACAAATGCATTGCAGGATTAGCTTCCGATACTCATTGTTGAATCCATCCCCAAGAACGGCTCTTGATTGGTAAACAGAATCAAAATCGAGGAATATAGAAACAAATGGATATAAATTACAGGGGATGCATACCTGTGGGATTAGAGATGGATATTGAATGTGGGAGAGAACTTTTAGGGAAGACGATTGACATTTGATTGGAAATTTCTAGACATATCAAATATGTTGTTGCTTTCTTGCAAAGTAATTGCCTTCCTACTTTTTCGCATTTTTAATTAATTTTTTTCGCAATTATTAATTATTTTTCATCTGATTGTTGTAATTTTGTTACTTAATTTAAACAACGAGAAGTAGGGAGGGTCACATAATATCATCTTATTGCAAAGAAGATAAGATATCCAAATGTGATACGCATAAAAAACACGGCACAAACGTGTTGCTTTCAGTGTTTAAACTAATGAAGATAAAGATACAGGCGACGTTAAAAAGTTTGCTATATTTAAGAAAATGTATTCTTACAACCCACGACTACTCCACATTCCATTTCCACATGGTGTTTTACTTCAATGCTCTGCTCCTCCCACTTTTTTGCTCACAAGCCCTTTAAGGAAATCAAAACTGTAACCATATGTCAGATTCATATTGCAATGTAGTAATAATAATACTTGTTCAAGATGAATGGGAAGGAAGACAAGCTTTGATTAAAGAAGCTTGGATTACATGTTCTAATAGAGTTCTCTTTTACTACCTGTTACCATCAGGATGAAGTTCGTGTGCTTGACCGTCTTCACTGATTGCCAGAAGGTACCCGGAAGAGGTTAGACCCTGTGAGCCAAAGGGATGTTATTAACAGAACAAATTTCGATTGTTTGAAAGAAACCACACAAAGGCCACATCCATTTGTACAGTTGTTTTAGCATACACACTGAAAAGTTTGATATCTTCCTTCAGAATGCAAGAAGCTATTTGTGATTACGATTCCTGATGACAAAAGTTAACCTGGATTGTCACAACATATTCTGAGACTTGGTTCGTATCATCATCCTTCTCCTGTACGATAATGCGCTGTCCACTGCATCCAATACAAATGAATTGGGAAAAGGGTTCAACATGAAAAAAAAAAAAAGATAGTACTTGTTTGATCCGTTTCACTTCTGTTATCATTCACTCTATTGGGAAACACTTATTTAATTGTTTCACCTGTGCAGCCATCTCTTGTAGTACTGCCCTTCTAATTCTTGAAAACCTGGTTAATAATAATGAACAATAAATACTTCGGCAACAGCTTATTGAAAAAGATAGAAGTTTGACCTGTTAAAATTGTTAAGATGTAGTTTATACGTTCAACTTGCTTCCTAAATTAAGGTGATTGAGTATAAAATATTTTGAAATATAGCCTGTTTCAATGATGTAAGAACTACATCCAAATGAAAACAAAAGATAGACTAGGCGATTTACTGGTTAATTTTCAATTTTCGTCTAAAAGCTATTGAATAAGAAGAGGTAAATTTTAGTATGAATTGGGTGAAGATAAGACATACTGAATTAATCAGTGTCACCAAACATGCAGGGAGATCCTAAGTAATATCAAAGGAGAAGGGATCACCTTGCGTGATGAAAATATCGTAAAAGCTCTCAAATTTATTGAAGAAAGCAGCCATGATATCTTCACGTTGTAATAGCCGGTCAACACATCCCAATCTCTGTAAAACGGCGTTCAAGCATGTAGTTGGTTGCTGATTACTCACGTTCAAGCCAATTCCTACAAAATCATTTTTAAAAAATGGACAAAGATAATAGATAACTCAGCAAATTTGAGTACCCTACAAAATCTAACATAGGTTATGTCCCCTCTCAAGTAAGGCTTGATTAGATATATAACTTTTACAAAGTAGATTGTCAAAAGAAAGAATTTTTACCAACACTGACATTAAACTTCTTAGATTTATACGTTGATGTGCACAAAATGCCTCCCACTTTAAGACCATGTAAGTATAGATCATTTGGCCACTTTATTCTAACATCAAGTGCAGGCATGTCCTGAAACATATGGTATTCGAATATGAATAGCCCAATCGATGATAGAATAATAAAATTAACAACAGATGGACGGACAACCGTGTTTTAAATTCAAAGGCAAGGGTTAAACTCAAATGTACATCTGTAATATAGAATAGAAGGAAAATATAGCTTCAACTAATTGGAAAATTACAAGTTTTTCACCATTCCAAGATGTGTGCCATGGTAAGAAACCACCAATGCCTAAATGGATCTTCTTTTTCATACATCGTAGCCGCCATTTATTCAAAGGCCTAATATAGAAGAAGAAATTCTTGCCAATAGCACAAGGAGAACTAAATGATATAGCACTTACATTTTTTCGACAGACATCGTTAATTGCCTCTGCCATAGCTAAACAAACAACATACTGCACATGCGGGACAATTCTACCGTCCTCCATTTGTAAAGTGAACGAGAACAAAAGGCATCCCTTGGGTGATTCCCAAGTGTTCTTGGACCGACCTTGATAAACCATTGCAAATATAGCAATAACATAGAAACAATTATAACCAAACACTCTCCAATAAATTCAATATGCATAGTGAAACAAAGCAGAGACATTAATCAACAATACCTCTGCCTTTAAGCTGGATATCAGCAACACACACAGCTCCAACAGGCAACTCAACGAAATTACTGCCAAAAGAGATAACGCTTACGCGCAATCAATACAGCTTCAATGGTGTACACACTAACCCAACAGAATGGGGGAGGACTTACTTTGAAACAATGTCATGCGTGGAAGATAATTTGGGGGAGTAAATGAGCAGCTTTCCTAAGCGATTGGTTGAGAGAGAATTCATGTATGAACTCACTCGGAAAGCATCGTCACTACCAATGATTTGCCCATTTTCAATATCCGAATGCAAGTAAACATTTACTGGAGAACCGTCGGGGAGTTTTACAGCATCGTTCTTCTTCAAACACCTTGCCATGTCATTTTCTGCAGCGGATTTCCCGTTAAGCACAAGGGTTGTACCCTGCTGCGCCTCCATTTCTGCACCGAAACAATATCTGGGGAAAAGTTCGCTACTCATGTCATCACGATCAGACAGTCATGAAGAAAATTGAATCTTTACCTAGTTTACCCGCTGGAAGACGAGAACTCTTCAGGACACAGTTGAACCTTTGAAGGAAGATCGATGGTAGGGATCTGTTTAATGAGGCAAAGCGTTGCAGGCGGAGAAAACAATACTCTTTCGCCATTTCCAGTTTCAGTCCCAACCTTATATATGTGTGTATTTCTCTCTCTCTCTATATATATGGGTCAAATGGCTTAAAATGAAAAACGACCCTACCAAAGGACTAAAGTAAAAATAAATCACGATCTTCACCAAAGTTGCTCACGGTGGTGCGCTTCGATTGTTCTGCAACTTCCCGTTTTCTCTGCGACCATAGAGAATACGCCAATGGATGAGCCGCTAAAGGCGCTGAGCGACAAGGATTTATCAATCTCGACGCTTCAAGAAAAGGGCCGGTGTCTTGTGACAACTCGTGATTTCTCCCCAGGTTTTTCAAGAAACAAACCATCTTTTTTTTAAGCCTCTCGAAATTCTGAGGTTTTAGATATTTTTTTCACTTCTTACATTTTGAGGGTTTCTTGATTTAGGGGAAGTGATTTTAAGAGAAACTCCATATGTATCGGTTCCGACCAAGAACAAAGAATCCCCTAAATCCAAGTGCGAGTGGTGTTTCACTTCAAGAAACCTAAAGAGATGCTCAGCCTGCCATTTAGTATGGTATTGCAGCAGCAAGTGTCAGGTAACAAAAATATATATTTTGATTGTCGTGTTGCGAAAATGTATTATGTGGTGATCTTGATTGATTTCAGAAAGCGGACTGGAAGTTTCATTCTGTGGAATGTGAGATTTTGCCCAGTCATGAGAAGAATCGAATCACCCCATCAATCCGATTGATGGTACGGCTCTATATGCGGCGGAAGCTAGAAATTTCGAAGGTGCGTAGGTTCTTGAATTTGGGATTAAATTTGATTACAATATTAACGATCATATCTGCTAGCAATCAGCCTGATTCTAAACTGTTTTTATTGCTGCTAGATTATGCCGACTACCGCCATGGAGGATTACAAGTTTGTAGATGCCATGGTTTCTCGTATGTATCCTAAATGAACCTTATACTCATGCTTGTCATGATATGATTAACAGATTTAACATTTTCTTCATGTAGATTACTCCGATATTGGTGAGGAAAAACTTGTGCTGTATGCCCAGATGGCTAACCTTGTCAGTTTGATACTTCTCCGGTGGCCTGTTTCTAACTTGGATATCAAAGGAATTGCAGAAACTTTTTCCAAGGTACACTTGTGTCACATTTGTTTCCTTTCTTGGTGTAAATTTGGCAAAATCTGCACTTAGTTAACTTAGCAAATGGGTGACAAGTCATCATTTTTGTTTTGAGTAGTAACGATACCGGGAAACTTTAAATGGATGCCACGGATTGTTTATCCAATTTTGTCTTGCAGTAGAACACAGTTCCGACCTTTATAGAGTTGGATTTGTATGGTAGCTACAAGCTTTTGATAAAAAAAAAAGAAAAAAACATTATTGAGTCTATTAAGCGGATATCTGGCGAGAGTGGTGCGATTTTTGGAGAACAGATGAACTTATTGTAATTTCCATCGTGCAGCTAGCATGTAATGCACATACTATTTGCGACAGTGAGCTGAGACCCCTCGGAACTGGGCTGTTCCCATTTATTTCTCTCATAAATCACAGGTGACAGCCGTAGATATTCGCTACTCTGCTTTTCCATATTGCTGGCACTAAATATGTTTGTTATTCTAGCTGTTTGCCAAATGCTGTTCTTGTGTTTGAGGGGAGATCTGCTGTGGTACGAGCTATTCAGCATATTCCAGAAGGTTCTGAGGTAATCTTCGACCACATATTGCCTGCTGGAAAATGGAGTATTTCCACTATGTTGAAACTTTCTATTCACCATTTTCTTCTGCAGGTGTTGATCAGTTACATAGACATAGCTGGAAGTACTATTACACGGAAAAAGGCTCTCAAAGAGCAATACTACTTCGATTGTGGTTGCATCCGCTGCTTAAAACTGGTACCGCCGTTCCTTTCAAATACACGTGAATATTACAATCTCTATTTTCCGATTGCTGTAACTAGGTCAGCTTGATCTTTTAGGGAGAGCCTGAAGATATGCAAGAAAGTGCGATGCTGGAAGGCTATAGGTGCAAGAATGAAAAATGCGATGGAGTTACCCTGCGCGACTCTGGTAAAGTAATCTGTTGATCAACAACTTGTACAGCTTTCCTTGTACTTTAGGTTCCATCTGGATTCGAAATGGTATATTCTTGTTATGTCAGATAATAAGGGATTCGTATGCCAAAAGTGTGGACTTTCTAGGGACATGGAAGAAATAAAGAACATAGCTAAGGAAATCGAATTACGATCAGAAAAAACTTCGGAGTTGCTCTACTCTGGTCGTATCCTTTTCACTTTTAGATATAATAACAATATACATGTTTTCACAATGTTCCAATTTTGGGAAAGTCCTTAATGAATTCAGGTAACCTTGAGGCAATTGCGTCTTACATGGTATTCGAGGACTTACAGGTTCAACTATGCCATCCGTTTTCAATCAATCTCATGCGAACCCGAGAGACCCTTCTGAGGGTAAGAGCTGTGTTTGTGTTTTGACCCTATTTTTCTTGTTGTAATATTAAAAACAGCTTGTGATCAAATGTCATCTCTTTAGATGTTCATGGAGAAGCAGGATTGGGAACAAGCACTTGAATACTGCAGACTGACGATTCCGGTTTATGAGAGTACGTATCTTAGATGAATCTCATTGCTCCAAGAATTAACAAAAAATTCGATCTGATCTCACTGCTTATTGGTCTGCAGAAGCGTATCCGAGCTGCCATCCCTTGCTGGGACTGCAATATTACATGTGTGGGAAACTTGAGTGGTAAGAATTTGGTGTCTAACCATTGTCTTGTTTTAGGATTGCCGGAATCCAGTCATGATTGGTGTTATATTACGTCGACAGGGCGATGCTGGACGCGGAAGGTGCAGCGAGATCACTGACGAAGGCTTTAGATGTACTCCGAATCACTCATGGCGCGAGGTCGGGGTTCGTTATGGAGCTCCATGCTCAGTTGGAGGAAGCTCGGGCTGAGGCTTCTTACAACACTCACCAACACCATCAAGACTGAATTTTTACTCACACAATTTGCCTGCTTTTTCAGCTTTTCAGTTTAATAAAATTGTTGTGTTTTGTTGTCCTTGAAACTCATCTCATATGTTAAATAGATTTTTCTTTGGAAGTTGAACACGATATATAAGTTTTAAAAATATAAGATTTTTTAATAAGATTGTATACATTTTAGGGCTGTCTCCGAGTTAAAAAACATATTATAGGTTCTATAAACATATTATCAATTTTGAAAATAAATAATATTTAAATTATTATAAAATAATAATTAATAATAATAACTATACAAGTTTTTTTTGGAGAATTGTGGAGAAGAAAAATAATTAAAAAGATGAAATTTAATTTTAGATTGTATTTGCAGTAATTTTAAATTTTAATACAAATATTAATAATTATAAATTAAAACCTAGAAATATAAACCAGATCTGATATATTTCATCCCAAGAAATCAAACGCAAATGCAATTTCCTTCCGTCGGCCCGGCCCAGACAAGCCCTAATAAATTTTCCTTCCGTCGGCTTCAACCAAGGAATTCCGTCGGCCCAGACCAGCCCTAATAAAGTCTCCTTCCTTCCGTCCTCTCTCTCTCTCTCTCCCTTTCTGCGCAAGGAATTCTGTCAACAACAGAGCATTCGTCTCCTTCGTCCTCTTCTTCGGTTTCTTCAGGCGTGTGATAAATCTGTGAGTTCAGTACTGGCTTTATTTTATGACTGAAGATAAAAGCCAACTGTATTCGTTTAAGCATTTGCAGCCATTTTCACCGCCGACCACCGGTTATTTGAGCCCTTATTTTATACTGAAAAATGGAGGACAGGCGGCGGGTTACTGTGTTCCATTGCTGTTAGATAGTTACTTAATCTGTTTACTACGAATTTCGTTGGAATATGTAAATTTGGTTTGTACATAGAATTATTTGATTATGATGATGCTTGTAAGTCCAGGTATTATAAATCATTAAATTAAGATATAGTAGACTTGTGATCTGAATTTTCATGCTTGCGGTAACGTTGATGCATTAACCTTTTCACTGGCAGTTAATTCTGTTTCTTTTGGTGATGATGCATCTAGGTTTGATTTAGGAAAAAAAATTGCCCCTTTTGAAGTTTTATGTATGATCTATATCTTGTGAGCAAGCACTGTTCGAGTTGCTTGTAGAATTTATATAATTGTATGACTTTTAACTCACATTTATCTGCAATATATAAGAGCATTATCATTTTACAAGTCTATTTCATATTGTGTTTGGACAGAGGGAGAAGTTTTAAAAACATGATTATGGTTTGTTTGCTATGAGCACTTGTGTTTCTAAAACAAGTTTCTTCTCCAAAGTGAATCTGGGAAGGACAACCCAATGTTGCTGATAATACCTTGTATCCTTTCATCCACAGGGTTGAAATTCAGCAACAAGAATGAGGCTTCTGACACATAACATGCTTTCCTCAAATATTAAAGGGGTGACGAGCGGTTTCCCTTTACGGATTGAAGTTGAGAAAGTGGTGCAAAAGGAGGTGGAATTCAATGCAGACTTCCTCAGGAACATGTTTGCCAAGATTGAATGGAGTGCCTTGGTGGAGGCCTCCAAAACCATGGGCTACTCTGAGCTGCCAGATAGTGCTGAATCCTCCATGCTCGATTCTGATGAGTTCCTCCACCGGTTCCACCATGCTCTGCTTGAGTTGCATCTCGAGGAGGGGGCATTGATCTGTCCCGAGACAGGTCGCAAGTTCCCTGTCAACAAGGGAATCCCCAATATGCTTCTTCATGAAGATGAAGTCTGATTGTGCCGTGCCACCCATTTGGAGCCTTTTGCTCTATGTTTAAAGCTAAGAGTATGTTTGAAGGGATAGCTCACTTTGAAAAAAAATTGTCGGGCATTTGCATATTATCTGCCTTAGTCAGCCTTTTTTCTGTGTTTGTATGATAGAAGCAGTTAGAGTCCATGAGATAGTTGCTGAAATTTTGGCTGCTGGATACTTTGCTTGATTACATGGGCTGAATGAATTTAAATTTCATTATATTTGACGTGGAAAAAATACTGATGTGAACGTGTTTTACATCTCTAATTTAATTGTTGTTTGTGGGGGAATTAAGCTGTAAATTTTGCTATGTTTTTGTTCTGGTATATATATTTATTCCTAAGTATGGATTAATGAGTTTTATTATTATTATTATTATTATTATTATTATTATTATGTTGACCGTTGGTTCACGTGTTCCAGTCATGCCCGCTTGAGAAGTCATGGATCACTATAAATACATCCCATTTTACCTTTGATCATAGCCTATTGAGTTCCAATAACAAATAGAGCCGTTAGGGTTGTGTCGTTCTTCTCTCGTTGGAAGTTTCGTACTTTGAAGCTGGATTTGCCCATTTCTTTTGACGATGAAGATGTCCAATGTTTCATAATTCTGTTGTTCTCACTTCAATTCGAAGAATGACAATCGATTCCTCTGGAGCTTATGCATCTTGATTCGATAATACTTTGTTGAGAAGTATTTTTGTATTTCAACTCTTCTCTTTGGTTTCAGAATGAATAGACCACTCGGACTTTCAGGTATAAAAAATCTGGAACAGTTTAAATCTCGGATTGGATCTAGTTCGGGTGCTCCAAATGCAAAGATGCTTTCAAGTTCTTTCCACAAGCCTCCAGATTCGGTTGCTTCCGGAAGTTTTGCGAATCTGAAACTTACAGCAGGTCATGAAAACTTCGGTACTGTACTTTTTCTATCGTTCAGTATATGTATGCCGAACAATGACATGCATTATTTTATGATTCAACTATCTTCAGAGAAATTGCTCAACGAACAAGCTTCCGCAAAAACTGACCTCGAATTTGCGGTAAGAAGAAAGATATTGAGTAGATAAACATTTAGTATCAGCGTCGATATATGTTCTACATAATACAAATTCTATCCGCACGTAAATGACTTTAAATACTTTCACGAGAAGTAGACCTATGAGTGTGTCTCTATGTTTTATACTGGTATGAATGTGCTAAATATTTTATGCAAGGATTCATGCATGTTAGCGTGTAGTTAATGGATTTAATTTCAAATTCGTAGAGTAGATTATAGAACACCGAACCAGTTTTACGTAGCAAATTATCTCTCACAATACATGGACTAAGCAGTAGAATATGCCTTGAATATGTAGAACTCCAAGCTGAAGAAACTGACGGAGCAAATTGGCATACTTGAAGAGAAACTGCAGAAGGCATTTAATGAAAATTCGAAACTTTTTGCAAAACAAAAAGAAGATGAAAGACAATGGAAAGGACTTGAGTCCAAGTTCGCTTCAACAAAGGCACTCTGCGATGAGCTCACCGAAACTTTGCAGCAGTTAACAGTCCAGGTTCAGAATGGTACGAGTTCATAATATGAATAGCACACTGTGTGCATGTTTTGAAGATGCTCGGCTGCACGGTGATCCTATACTTTTAACAGCTGAAAAGGATAAGGTGTATTTTGAAGATAAGTTGTCTGCAACATCCGTTGCTCTGGACAAACTGCATGAACACATAAAGTCCTTGTCCTTGAGGTTGGATACTTCAGAAGAAATAACTAAAACTCGTAAGTTCTCAAAGATGATCTAGATCCTATTGTGGGTAACTTTTTGTTGCCTTTTGGTAGTAATCTAGTGTTTATTTTATATGAAACAAGGTGACCGTGAACTTACGGATCTTCGGCTTGAAAAAGAAAAGCTTGAGACATTTTTCAGAAATGAGCAAGACAGAGCTACCCGCCAGATTGAGATGAAAGGTAAACTGGAATCTTTTCTAGTCAGCTAAGACGTGACTTGTGCCAAATATCTCACCTACCAAAATAGATTAAAAAATTTCTCTAAAAGAGGAGTCCAATTTTGTTAGGCTATATTTATGTTATATATTTCGAATTTCTTCTCCCACTGGTGCTTTAAAAATAAACTGCTCCAGGTTTTATTGTTATATTTTTCACTCACTTTCTCACATTGTGAAGCAGATGATAAGATAAAACAGTTGAAAGAAGATGTGGCAGCAAACATGGTAACTTTGGAAAATTTGACTTCGGAAATGGAGAAATTGCATGTTGAAATGAGAGTAAAAGAAGACAACCTGCTTGAATTGAGTATCTCCAAAGAGAAACTGGAGAGAGACAACGAGAATCTAATATCTAGCCAAAAAGCTCTTACAAACAGACTGGAAATGGCAAACAAAGAGATACAAAATTTTGAAGATTTTGTGACATTGTTGGTTGTGAGGTTCACTGAATTGGAGAATCAGAGCCTTACATTTTCTGAAAGAATCAGCCAGCTAAATGCTATATTTGATAAATCTCTTGCGTTGGCTCAACAGGAGAAGGATCTTGTTTCAAAGTGTACAAAGAAAAAGTTTGATCATATTCACAACGAATGTTCCAGTGTTATATCTGAGAAAAATGCTTTACAGTTGGTTAATCATGAACTGAAAAATAAAGTTATTGAGCTTCAGAAAGAACAGGAGTTTGCAATGGTGCAACATGCAGAAGAATGCCGATTGGCAGAAGAGAAAATTCAAAATTTGGAGTCTGAAGCAGAACGTCTCGTTTCTGAGCAGAATGGAATGCAAGCCTTGGTAGTCAAACTGGAGGATAACCTCAGGACTTCTACAGAAAGCTCAATATTGTCTGATACAAAAAGGGTAAAGTTCATCCACTGAAATTTGACACTCATGGCATGGAGCATAATGCAGTCTGCAATATTATTCTTGTATCATGCAGCAAGAGGCACTGCAGAAATTTTCTGAGTTAGAGTGTGAAAGCAAAAGGATTGTGGATGAGTTGAAAGCAGATTTGATGAAAAAGCAAGGTGAAGTTGATCTTCTACAAAGAGAGATTGAGAGAAGTGAAGAAAATGTGGGCTCACTGAATAAAAGAATCATTGAGCTTGAGAATTCACTGGAAGAGAAGAACAAGTTCATTATGGAACTCAAGACCATAGAGAAACAATTTGAAGAGCAGAAAGCAGAGGTTCCCTCAGCCAAGTCTTCAAGTTTAACTTTGGTCAAGCAATATTTTTTGCTTTGTTAATCATTTAATCTTCTGTTTTAGATTATGGCTTCATTGGCTGACAGAGAAAGTAAGCTTGAGGAAGCCAAGAAACAGTATGATCAAATGTTAGAAAGCAAACACTTGGAACTATCAAGGCATTTAAAAGATATTTCTCAGAGAAATGATCAGGTACTTCTGTTACAAGCATATAAGAATCACAGTGAGTTATATGTTTTCAAGATACATGACGTGATTGATGTCTGTTGGAGTTTGATCAGGCCATCAGTGATATAAAAAGGAAGTACGAGATAGAGAAAGAGGAGGCTGTTAATATTGAGAAACAAAAGGTTTACTTATTGCTTTTTGCCTAATTGGTTGTATTTTTATTTTTTTATTTTTTCACTTATGGCATGGTTGTGTGTCAAATTCAGGCAGAAGATTTTATCCGAGATACAGAAAAAACATGTGAGCAAAAGATTGCAGAGTGCAAAGAAGAATGTAGGCATCAATTGCAACAGATGCAGGAAGAACATGCTGCATTGGTAAGTTAACATATTTAGATAGTTTTGAATCTTAAATATTTCTTACCAACAATTTTCTAATGCACTTATGAATAGAAAAGAAACTATAACATCTGTCTGACAATAGTTCAGATCTTATTTTCATAGTTTACAAATATACTAAAACTCTCCAAGCGAGACTGATGGGAGCTAACTCCAATGCCCACTTGTTTTGAATTGTGGAATTCTTGGAAGTAGAAATCTTACATTAAACAGCTTGTACAGGGATGGAATGCCGATCATGTGTCATCTGTTAAGTGAACATGGTTTGTCATATACTCATATCTCTCCAAAATAACCTGGCATGACTTGTTAAGTTTTCTCCATAGATTAGCAACCTTCAGCTGGAACATGCTAACAAGGAAATGAACCTCAAAGCTAAGCTCTCTGAAGAATTAAAACGCGCCGAACTTCATGCAGAAACTGAATTACGAGAGGTATTTTAATTTTAGAATCTCATTTCAAATTTATAAGGGATTTGATGATATTATATATTTATTACTATATATCCTGCAGAAAACAAAATTACTTAGGTCTGAGCATGAAGCTCAGCTAAGAGCTTTGAGGTGTGAGCAAGAAGATGAGTTCAAAAGACTGCAGGAGGAGTTGGATATTCAAAAGGCAAAGGTATTCAGTGATTGTGTGCTATATGATTTTTCATTTTTACTGCAGTATTCATATCTGTGTTTTCCCCTTCCTTCTATATATCAGGAAGAGAGGCAAAGAGCCTTACTGCAGCTACAGTGGAAAGTAATGAGTGACAATCCACAAGAGGACCAAGAAGTGAACTCAAAAAAGGTCAGCAATATGACAATAATATTCACATTCCAACAAACATAAATATAAGTTTGTCTTGAAACTGCAGTAATGCTTTAAATATTATTTTACTGCTTGATTTTATTTTATTTTTTTTTGTGTGTGTGACATTGAAGTTGTAATGAAATGATCAGATGACCACACATCTGCTAAGCTTTTGAACTGTTCCCTATACTTAAACATTGGCCTGTAAGAGGAAATACCTTGTTTGGCACTTATATTTTCTAAGGTTAATAGCTATCAAGTGATTATAATTAAGATTGATGATATGATGAACAAAATTTCTGCAAAATTTTATTTACTATAATAACAGTAACAGATTACTCCTGCTTTTGCAAAGAAATCCATTACTGTTTTAGAAGTTCTATAAATTCATGATTATTCTTGAAAAGATCTTCTGATTTTTGATTCTCTTTTTTCATTTGATTGGAGATATAAATACATGTTATTACCAAACAGAGCCAGTCATGCATTAGATGATGCTGTAAAATTTGTCTTTGTGCACTGAAAAGATGTTGCTGCTTTGCATATTTATATGAACTAGAATTTTGAAAGCATGCGATTACTTGGTTAATTGGATACTTCTCAGACTTACTCTATTTCCTCCACAAAGATGAGAAACAAAGACAGAAGCACAAGAATTCGTCATGAATCGAAGAGAAACGATGAAGAGAAGGTGAGGTTTGGAAGAAAACTAGTATTTCCTATACCTTTCAACAAACATTGTAGTAATATTGATTGCATTTCAATTTTATTCCCAGGAACCTCCTTACCTGAAAGCAACAGAAACTCCAATTTCAAATTTGTTGAAAAATGTTGAGAATGTAAATACTGGAACTCCAATGAGTTTGCCTAACCATAGCAGGAAGGTGATGCAATTTTGTTTCATATCATTTGTAAATATTGTTCCTTTGGGTGGTGGTGCCTGTATGTGTATCCTGTTCCTTTTAACACTTTATATTTGGCAGGTAACTCGCCACGAGTATGAAATTGAAACATCAAATGGTAGAACAATCACAAAGAGAAAGAAAACTAGAAGTACAGTCATGTTTGAGGTTGGTAGTTGTGTGTGATAGTAATTATTTACTTTTTTTGGCTAAATACTTTAGGTGCCGTCGAGCTTGCTTTAGTTGACAGGCAAATAATGTTTTTACTTATGCATTTGTTGCCTTGTCCCAGGATCCTAGGAAGCAGAGGAAAAGAAACACTCCTAGAACAAAGACACCCAAATGTGAAAATCAGGTAAGTATCTTAACTAAGCAATCATTCTCAAATGTATTTTATAATCTCAAGTCATTTCCTTCACATATCTATGTTTAATCTTGGGGTAGATCTAGAGCTATATTAAATTTACAAGTTTCTCATATGTTCATTACACATCTGTCCTCATAAATCCTGACAAGCTGATATATCTGAATCATATCCCCTGTATACAACCACCTTGCCATGCACACTGCTTCTTACAAATTGAAGAAACCCATTATGATGACCTACCACTATTCTATTAGCTTTTGCAGGGTGTCAAAGGTAGTGGTGTTCATCCAAATGCACCTAACATAGGTGATTTGTTCACTGAAGGATCATTGAATCCATATGTTGATGATCCCTACGCATTCGATTAAAGGTATCGTCGTTGTTCTTTAACATGCCATTTGACTCTACATAAAATAGCCTTGGAGAGCAATATCTACACACTACGCACAATTAAGACTTTGATAGTAGTCAAGTTTCTTGCATGCCCTTTGTTCACCCTTCCATCTCTTACAAACAATGTCCACAATTTCTCATTCACTGAACGATCTATGGCTTGACTGCTATTTGTATTACTTGCTAGTGCACCTGTGATTTCATGCATTTACTCGATGTTAGTATTTTTAAAACGTGTTGATATTATTCACATTAGTATCACAATAATCACAGTCACGAGGGTCAGTTTAGGAACATGTTTTCACAAAAGCAGACACGAGTCATATTTTCATTAGCACTTAAAGTAGTTGTAGGTAATTTTCCATTAGTATAGGAACTTGCTCCCTAAACTCCACTAAATAAACTTAATTTACTATCTATTCAACTTGTGCTTGCTTGTCTCTGTGCACTTTACTGAAATTTGTTGTAAAAAGTGAATGGTATTCATCTTATACGCAGCTTTTCCTGAACTTCATGCATCATGAAATTATAGATTCAAATATTATCATATTGGGAGCATCTATATGTTATTTTATTTAAAGTAGATTTTATTGTGTGCCATCTATTCATCAATCTGATTTTGTGGGTAACAAAAGTACGAAACTTTATTCCATAGCATATGGGGCTCTTATATGATTTTTCGAGGCAGGAAGAATCAAAACAGCTTTCTCATTCAAAGCATCATTAATTATGACGTAATTAGTGCAATCTTGTTCCTAGCAACGCTCTCATTTCTAGACATCCAAATTTGCGTGCCCACTACTGCATTTTTATTTTATTTTTTTATTAAAAAAGGAATTCTTTTTCTACACAAAACCATGAATGGTGGACCTTGGACATTTAAATTTCAAAATAAATATGCAATTAAAGTGACTAATAAATAAACCAACAGCTTTCGTACTAGTACGATTATTAGATTTTTCTTCTGCCTAGCCCACTTAAATTTGCACGGAATTATTCTGACACTTGGGGTAACAAGAATTTAAAATTCAAATCTTCAATCTCCGCCAGACCACGACATCTAAATTCAACTCTCATTTTCATCCACAAGAACATCCCAACAGCCACAATGCAAAAAATTATGGGTTTGTTTAGATATTTTTTTAAGGAAATGTTTTGATAAATAGTTTAAAGAAGTTTAAAAAAACACAAACCATAGTTGTTTATAAACAAATGATCAAGCCCATAAAGAAAATGCGTCCTAGTTATCCGGACGTCCGTCCTTCCTATAATGGGCGCGGAAAACACTGCAATTAATAAGCTCACACTTAGAGATACATCTATTTGTGGGCCTTTGCAGTTGGCCATAACCAGTAGTAGTAGTAGTAGTACTAGTTTATTTATTGATTAAATTAAAGAAGCTCTCTTACTCACTCAGATTCCTTCTACACCACTCTGCTAATTACCATTTAATAATTTACACATGCTCCTTTGTCAGTTTGTGAAATGATGTCTCCCTCAGTGTCCCCTCCCCATCCCCATCCTTCTTTTGTTTTCTTTTTCAGAGATGATGCATCATCTCCTTTGCATACATACATACATACATAAATACACACACATTATGCAGTTTTGACATCATCTGCACTATATCCGGAGATGTATCTAATTTGTTAACTGTTAGCATGAATTTTAATATACAGTAGTAGGGCCACAACGACAATACCCAAATCCAGGACCATTGTAAAAACAGAAGCTTTTATATCAGGCATCAAGGCATGCCACTGATAAACTATTTCCCTTATAGCAGACATATGTAGGCACTTTCTGATATGTATTGCTAGCACGAATAGAGGAAAGTAAAGCCATTTCTTCAATCCTATTCTCCCATGGCCAAAAGCAGAAATCCCAGAAAGCATGCCAAAGGAAAACACAGCCATCATTCTCACAGAGAGGAGAAACCACACTCATGGGCTGCTGTAAGAAGCCTCTTCACTTGCAAGTACCTCCAGGTACAACTACAACAGCAGCAGCAGCAGCAGGAACAACAACAACATCATCAGCAGCAGCAGAAGAAGATGATGGCAAGACAGCAGAAGAAAAAGCAGAACCCAACCCAATTAGAAGAGCACACAATCAGCAAAAGCAAGAAACAGATAAATGAGGGGAAGAAAGAGCAAACCCCTGAAGAGATGAACAAGAAATGCAAGAAGATGAAGTGCTCAGGTTCACTTTGCAGCAACACTAAGGTCATGCAGAAGCCTGAAATCCCATCCCCTGAACAGCACAAGAAGAGGGCTGCTACTAATTTCTTGATGCTGGGGTCTTCCAGTGAAAGTGATGCTTCCAATAGATCCATGAAATCAATCACTACTTTAAATGATCTCAATGCCAATTCTTCATCTTCCTCCTCTTCATTCACTCTACCTTCTGCCTCTCCTTCAATTTCTGGATCTTTCAGAAACATGCCCTTCAGGAAACTCTCTGGCTGCTATGAGTGCAGAATGGTGGTCGATCCAGTTCTTGGCATGACAAGGGACCCTTCTCTCAGGTCTACTATCTGTTCTTGCCCTCAATGTGGAGAAATCTTCATGAAACCTGAGAATTTGGAGCTTCATCAGGCTGTCAGGCATGCTGGTAATCCATTCTCACTATTTCAATTCATATGTCCAACTCCCTTTCAAGAAAAAGAACATCTCTTGCAGTCAAACTTCTTACAATAACGTCTCCAAGTACTTACAATGAATTTATTGTCGTTCATTATCCACATACTAATGTAATATGTTTATGCTTTACAAAATTTTGACAGTATCTGAAATGGGGCCCGACGACACCAGCAAGAACATCGTGGAGATCATATTCCAGTCAAGCTGGCTGAGAAAACAGTCCACAGTTTGCAAAATCGATCGGATTCTAAAAGTCCAAAATACCCCCAAAACCATCTCCAGATTTGAGGAGTACAGAGACAGCATCAAGACCAAGGCCAGCCGGCTGCAACCCAAGAAACACCCCCGCTGCCTCGCCGACGGCAACGAGCTGCTCAGGTTCCACTGCACCACTTTCATGTGCTCACTCGGCCTCAATGGCTCATCCAACTTGTGCAGCTCCATTCCAACCTGCCGAGCTTGCAGCATCATAAAAAATGGCTTCAAACTCTCCCCAGAACACTCTTCAAAAGGTATACATACATACCCTAATATTTCTTTCTAAGTGCATTCATGGTGTATTTAATTGATTATTGAATTAAAGGTGTATTGACAACTGCGACAAGCGGGAAAGCTCACGATAGTTGCAGAGTGGGAATGGAGGATGAAGGGAAGAGGGCGATGCTGGTGTGCCGGGTGATCGCGGGACGGGTGAAGAAGAATCCGGCCGACGGGAACTTGGAGGACTACGACTCCGTCGGCGGCGCCGCCGGGGTTTACTCCAATCTGGATGAGCTGTATGTGTTTAATCCGAGGGCTGTACTGCCTTGTTTTGTTGTGATCTATACAGAGTTGTGATCCCACCACTGATTCTGAATCTTGTTTCGATTCTAAGCCGTATTATTAGTTTTACTTAATAAATTTGTCATATCTTCTTCTTCTTCTTGTATCTGTACATATTCCATTTCATTTCAAGCTTCCTCCATTTTGTGTTGTCTACTGTTTGTTTGTGAGAGAATGGAAGAGGGTGTCAGGCACGTGGGTGAGTTTACTTTTTTATGAAAACCACGATTCAAGCTTTAATAAGTAAAAAATAAATTAAAAAAGCTGCTGCAAAATCATCGAGGTTCTTGAAAGCGTTTTAACGTAAAAAGCGCGTTTTCACCCGTGGAATGAAAGCAGTTAAAGTGCTGGTAATTATGAATCCCCCAACGGTCCAATCCAAATTATAAACTGCTGTAATGGAAAAGAAAACTCTTGTTAACAGTAACTAAACAAGCCAACTATTTTGTTAATTGTTAATATAACACTTTTTTGGTGGGTTGAAAAGAAAAACCCAATTAACCAATCATTGTTCATATTACATAAAGATTGCTTCTTGCATCTCTATCTATCGATCTGTCGCCATCTGTGCTGTGCATTGCATAAACATTCTTCTGTTCACCACTCCTGCGATGTCCAAGTTGCAGCATGCAATGTCGATGTTGTATGGGTTCTATTTTGGCTTGTCGGCTATGGCATGCCTTGAGTTTTTTTTTTTTTTGAATTATATATATTTTTGAAATATTAAAAAAAAAGAAGAAGAAAAAGGTATCAGTCTGGTTACAATATCCTACTACTGTTAATACTATTTTTGTTGTTTGAAATGACGTTAGTTTGACTCTTGTTTTGTACTACTCATTGGGTGATGATGTCCTCCTCATACACTGTTTTCGTAAACCCCAACACCCAAGCATGGGCACTCTCCACTTTCAGTTTTCTGCCCACTTTCTTCCTCATCATAATATATACTATTTATATATTTGTAATAATATTGCATCTTTCAAAATCAAATACAACAAACTTCGGTTACGACACCTATGTTGAGTTCTCGTTTGACTAAATTCAATTCTCTGTATGGTCTTTAATTTTATTTATTTGTGTCTCCAATGTATAAAAAGTTTTTGTTTCTATATAAAATGAACAAATTCAGTTGGCAATATCCTTCTTTCTGAAGTAATTGATTGAAAGTGGCTCATAAATTATCTGTAGGAAAAATGATAAGGCCCAATAACTATATTGGTCTTATTAGTCCATTAAGAAAATGGATTTCTGCAAGCCCAATTAAAAATAATGGCGCTCGAATATATTTGATTGACCCGTTTAACTAAATGAAGCCGACCCGGATAATAGCCCGATACCATTTTTGTTATAGAGACCTATGCTGAACAGCCTCAGCCTCTCTCTCATTCTCGCGCTCCTTCTCCAAGCTTCCTCCCCGACCTCTTGTTCGTTCCGGGGACCAGACTCAACTGTTACTCCGGCGGGCGGTTTCTAGACTTCTAGCTTTGAAGGTAACAATCAGAAATTAGAAATTGCTTGTAGTTTGTTTGTTTGGCTTTTCTTTTTTAACTTCTCAAAATTGTATGAAGTCTGTCAGAGTCGCATAATTTTCGCAGTGTACAGTTAAGCTTGAATCCCTTTTGGTTTTCAATTTTATGATGGGGAACCGTGGTATGTGGATTAGTTATTACAGGAACAAACAAGTATGCTGGAAAATTGTGTAATTTTAACTTCAGAAATTGTGCAATTGTCAATGGAGAGATAAAACGAAACACACACTTTAAATGTTGAATTATATGTGGCAGACATTTCAGTTGAGGCATTTCTTGGCAATAGTTGTAAGTATTATTTTTGTAATATGGTGGCGGCCTTGTTTTTACTAATAGATGTAGGCTACTTCAATGTCGAAAGGATTTAAGATATATGTTCATCTGGATAGGTTATCTTTGGTGTGAGTTGCTCTTGACTGTACCCGTCCATATCTTATAGTAATTAAGCATTTGATATCTGAAAATGACACCAATGTGCAGGAACCCTCCATGGCAATCATACCTTGTGGAAGTACTTGGGTGATCCAGTTTAGACTTCAACCTCAGTTTTCTTCGAGGCCCTCTGTTACAAATAAAGTATCAACCTCCCTGCATTTGTAAGATTTTAATTGACTGCTCCTTTGGAAGGTTTCAGTAGCTCTATGTAAGGCCCTAGTTAATTATTCCCTTGTATATGTGTAGCTATGGCAAATTTTGATGGACTATTGGATTTTTTTTTTTTTTTTTTTTTGTGTGTGCACATTGTATTTTTCTGTTTGTGTAGTCATGTTCTATGATATGTCAATATTGTGGCCTCTTGTAACGATCTCTTCATAAAAGGTGAAGGTCTCTAAACTTAAGAAGTAGGCTAGGATTGTGTTAGTTCTGATTAAATACTTTCTTGAAAACAGTGGATTATTTTCTGTACTTTGGTTTCATTTCCCCCCTGACGGATCCATGTTTTGTTTCATTGTATTTGCTCGTACCGGAGAGACTTGGTGGCGTCAAGCAGACCGGCCCCCGGTGGTGTACTCACAGCGAGCTAAGGGGTCCTTTTATTTTGGGCTTATAGTGGCTCTTATAGTATTTCATCATCTTATTACTTATTTCTTTTTGATTGGTCTTGTGGTTTTGCCCGGCCCATTTATGAGTCCTTTAAATATTGCTATTAAGTTTTCTAGTTTGCACTTGAGAAAAGACAGCCTAGGGTTAATTACTACTGTGTTTTGGTTATTCATTCGCTTGAATAAAGTTATCGAATTTTCACTTTGTAACATTTGCATTCATCAGTAACTGTGTATTGTCTGTGGTAAAAGCTGATGTCTGGTTTATTGATCAGAAAATTGCCTGAAGCATATAGACTCATTTCCTTATGGATTGTATTAGAATTTAGGTTAATGTTTAGGCAAAAATTTGTTATCCTGTTTTAGCTTTCTGTATCTCATTCTCACCATCTCTCACCTGTGGGATTTTTTTTGCTTGCAGGGCACCGAACAGGGTCAGATCATTGGCATCACAGAGTTCAACTCTTTTCTCTCAAGAATCATTGAATGTACTTTTCAGTTTTGGCTCATTCAACAATCCATGTTCGAGAAGAGGGAGTCGGTTTATTGTTAGAGCTGACAAGGTAGGATATCTAGTATATTTATGATTTATAATTATTGTCCTAGAGAACTTCTTGCCTACCTTTCTTTCATCTTGGTCTTCATAGATATACTGATCCTGGAATCTTGTATAGCTTTCCTCAGAAATGTTATGGCATCTTTTGTTTCTGTAAAAGAAAACAAGATCTAATCTTTCCCTTTGTTGTTCTTTCTTTTTATCATACATTGTTACATACGTTAATTGTCTTTCCGTCACAGGATTACTATTCTGTGCTTGGAGTGTCTAAAAATTCTAGCAAGTCAGAGATCAAAAGCGGTGAGCAACTCGTTATTTGACATGAAGATATGTATTTTAAATCTATTTATGCTGATCAATTGCATCAAATTCTAAATGTTTGTTTCGTTGTTGCTAGGATTCATTTGTTTCGTAGGATAATCTGATTTACAAATTCCCTATTCATTTGTTTCGTAGGATAATCTGATTTACAAATTCCCTATTCATTTGTTTCGTTGTTGCTAGGATAATCTGATTTACAAATTCCCTATTCATTTGTTTCGTTGTTGCTAGGATAATCTGATTTACAAATTCCCTATTCATGCCTGTTTGATTGCCAACTGTTTCTTACCACACACAACTGTTCTCATGGGATTTCATACTGCATTCATATTTCCCATACCATTGGTTTTCTGCTCTTCATTTGACAAAATATTACTCCCTCCGGCCACAAACTAACGTCCTACTTTCCTATTTGGAATGTCCAATAATTATTGTCCTCTTTCTATTTTTATACACAAAAATTACTCTTTTACCCTTACTTTATTTACTTTTTCATTTTATATACACAAGAATAAGGGCAAATTTGTCATTTTATAACAAAAACCCTAATTACCTAAAAATGTGTGTAAATATCAAATATGACATTAGAAAATGGACGGAGGGAGTATTAAATTTGTTAAGGAAAAGCTGACACTGTAGGCAAACTATATTTATAGAAAATTAGTTCCTGATTTTTGTTCCCTGGAAGTAACTGATTTCAAATTTATGTGGTCCTGCTCTTATAGAAGAATCCATGCCTGATATTTACTTGTGATCTCTGCCATAAAATTCAGTTTCAACACGAACTCTGAGGATATGTAGTTAAGTCTTTTTAGACAAACTGGTTATTTATTTATCCCTTTGTCGTTTTATTGTCAGTAATCTTGTCTTTCTTATTTCACAATTGACTTTGAAACAGAGCCCTTCTTTATGGAAGCTGGATTTTTAGAATCTGTCTGTGGGGTTCTGGATAGAAACAAATCTTTGAGCACTAGACTTGTGCATGATCCATAAATAGACTCCTTTCGGCAAAGTCATCCATTTTTCATCCGTTTGCTAGCAGTTAGTTTATGTTCTACATTTTTATATATATTCTTGAATTTAAGTTTTAAATTTGCCCTCCACTTGTGATCATGCTCAACTATTCTTTCTTCATTAGGAAGCCATTCAAGGGTTTACAATTATCTTTTATGACAATCTTGGTAGATTTATGTAAAAATATCTTTATTTGCTTTGTGATTATTCCAATCCTTTAGGGGTTTGATGTGATTTAACAACTTGAATAACGTTTTACTTATATGTTCTTTTTCTTCAGCATATAGAAAACTGGCTCGGAGCTGCCATCCAGATGTGAACAAGTAAGTCAGATGTCGCTTTAGGTTTAATTGACTAACAAGTTAGTATAACTCACTTCCTTAAATGGTCATAGTAGAAGAGCATTGATGCATCATTTTGGGTTTGCATTTCACGGAAATCTGAATCCTTTGACATTCAGCTAATCTTGTGATAATATGAATTAAAATTTTAAGAGATACTGGAAGAGACTTCTTCACTATCAATATATCTTGAAACAATCTAACCTCTCCAATGACTTTTGCCAACTTAGCTAAAAGAAGAGTCAAATGAAAAACCTTATAATGAACCATGATGGTTGTATTACCGATATTTGAAATGTTATTTAGGTCTTTGAAGTTCTACTCTGACCAAATTTACTCTTACTGCAGGGAACCTGGTGCAGAAGAAAAGTTTAAGGAGATTAGCAATGCTTATGAGGTAAATTACAATAATCTCACTTCTGTATGATGCACGTCGTTGATCCAGATCCTTGTTTTGCCAACCACCAAACATACTAGTACATTTTAATTCATTCTGTTTGATTAACAGGTTTTGTCTGATGATGAAAAACGCTCCATTTATGACAAATACGGAGAAGCTGGGCTTAAAGGTGCTGGGATGGGCATGGGGGTATGTTTTCCTCTTTTGCTGTCGGAAATTATACAATAAAATCAGTCATTCTTACATATATGCTGTCTAATCACAGGATTTCAGCAACCCGTTTGATCTATTTGAGTCATTGTTCGAAGGGATGGGAGGGATGGGCGGTATGGGCATGGGAGGGAGAGGCTCTCGGAACCGAGCTACAGAAGGGGAAGATCAGATCTACAATCTGATTTTAAATTTCAAAGAAGCTGTATTCGGAGTTGAGAAGGAGATCGAAATCACCCGCCTCGAGAGCTGCAGCACCTGCGATGGATCCGGGGCGAAACCCGGAACACAGCCGTCCAAATGCAGCACCTGTGGCGGCCAAGGGCAAGTCGTGTCGTCGGCAAGGACACCTCTCGGCGTCTTCCAACAAGTGATGACATGCTCCAGCTGCAACGGAACCGGAGAAATCTCGACTCCTTGCAATACATGCAGCGGGGACGGCCGAGTGAGGAAGTCGAAGCGAATCAGCTTGAAAGTTCCTGCCGGCGTGGATTCCGGCAGCCGGTTGAGGGTCCGTAACGAAGGCAACGCCGGGCGTCGCGGAGGCCCGCCTGGCGACCTTTTTGTTCTCATCGAAGTTCTCGCCGACCCTGTCTTGAGAAGAGATGACACCAACATTCTCTACACTTGTAAGGTTTCTTACATCGATGCCATCTTGGGAACAACTATTAAAGTGCCAACTGTAGATGGGATGGTCGACCTTAAAATCCCAACCGGCACACAACCTGGTACGACCCTGGTTATGGCGAAAAAGGGTGTTCCCCTTTTGAACAAGAGCAACATGCGAGGGGACCAATTGGTTAAGGTGCAAGTCGAGATTCCGAAACGGATTAGCTCTGAAGAGAGGAAGCTTATCGAAGAGCTTGCCGATCTAAACAAGGCGAAGACACCCAACAGCAAGCGATAATCCTCCGGTGAGGTTGGATTTTCTTCTACTCTCATGGTATGTTGTCTTGTCTTGCTTGTGTTTTCCGACGTTGGAATCTGAATTCATACACATGCGTGAAACCTTAAAATTTTGGTAATGTTCTGTCATGGTGAGACATCATACACATTAGCGGTTAGAGAAATCACAGTAGTGTGCTCCTATTCATATAAAAAGTATCGAATGTGTACTTATTTTACCAGTAGTGATATCATATGCATGCTATGGCTTACTGAACGTGCCGATTAGTTAACATTGTTTCGGTATGATTGATGTTGCAAGACAATAATGTGCCTCTGTGTTTGTATCAATCAAGAAATGTTGGAAACTTGCATTAACTTTGTTCATGTTCATATAGATATATATATATGTGCCTGTGTGTGTAAATATTTTCCATATGGCCCAAAGAATTTTGAAAAGGGACATTGCATGATATATCTTATCTTAAACCCACCCACCTACGCAGTTTGGTTATGGTCATCATCATGACACCACTTGAACTCTTCATTTGGGGGACCAAAACCCAGAATTTCATACATAAAAAAGAAAGATAAAGAGGACTTAAAAGCAGGGTCAAATTAAATTCTAATTTTAATTAGTCACAAAGGTAAAGATTCGATTTTTATTTCATCAATCCAGTTGGCACACGTGCGGCGCTAATGATGTTTACCACTATAAACCTATCGCCTATACAATCATTCTCTCCATTTGTGTCGTTTTAGCATAACTATATTTAATTCTCTAAATAATTTACTGTAGCTCAATAAAATTATTTTCTCTTATTGGCTCCTTATATATAAATATAAATACATGTTTCTTTATAGCTTTTGCTTATGCGTATATTCATGACTACTAATTATAGTACAAGAAATATTATTGGGCTCTTAATAAAAAAAAGTACTCCTGGTGGGCCACCCCGCTCGTGCGATCATGCGAGGTTAGGCCCATTCGCCTTACCGCCAGGCCCACAGAGAACACCGAGAACGAAGGTCCCTGGACTGTGAGGACCCGAGAAGAACATATCGTTGATAGTTGTCACAGGCCTTCGAGTCCGGGATCGCTTAAGGGGATCGCCAATGCCACGTAGTGCTGTTATAACCTCATTCAGATTTAACAAATGGAACTGTATATCTCTAAACTAGGACTGATTCATTTCACTAACTTTAAATTAGTTGATCTCATAAATAAAAATGAAATCTTGCAAAGAATGAAGAAATAAATTGACATTGCACATATTCTTTCTGACCCATTATAGTGTACACATACATACACATGGTGACATCCAAAGCTAACCTAATTAGGTCCTTTTATGGGGTCACCCAATCAATCCTCAAAAAATAAACACTACACATTGATGTGCAAGAAAGTAAGCAAAGTTATCTATCAGAAAGCACTCAAAAGAAAATGAAAAAGAAAAGAAAGGAAAGAGAATTTTTTGAAAAAGGTAATTATATAACTTAAGAGTCTATCTATTATATATTGAAGCTCCCTCTCTCCCTCCTTCCACACACTACACTCCAAAGAGCTCAAAAGGTTCTCCAATAGGTTAGCCATGGCTGCAGAGAAGGTGGAGACTGTTGTTGCCGGGAATTACGTGGAAATGGAGAGGGCAGAAGAGGATGAAAAGTCTACCAGCTCGGCCAAGACCACACTGTCAAGGATGTTTTGGCATGGTGGTTCAGTTTATGATGCTTGGTTCAGCTGCTCATCAAATCAGGCACATTTCCCAACCCCAAATCCCTAAATTATATACATGATTCTGTTGTTGTTGTGAAATTGAATGAATAAATAAAGAAATGAATGTTGTCAGGTTGCACAAGTGCTGCTTACACTGCCATACTCATTCTCTCAACTTGGAATGGTGTCTGGAATTCTGTTTCAACTTTTCTATGGGCTGATGGGGAGCTGGACTGCTTACCTCATCAGTGTGCTTTATGTTGAGTACAGGACTAGGAAGGAAAGGGAGAAAGTCGATTTTCGAAACCATGTCATTCAGGTATCTATCTATCATTTCAAGATTCTTTTTTTTCTTTTTCATCAAATATATATAAGAGTGAATGTGAATGGTGCAGTGGTTTGAAGTTCTTGATGGTCTACTTGGGAAGCATTGGAGAAATATAGGCCTGTTTTTCAACTGCACTTTTCTTCTGTTTGGATCTGTGATTCAGCTCATTGCATGTGCAAGGTACTACTACTACACTTTTTTTCTGGTTAAGTTTAATTCTTGATCATCCATCTATTTCCCAATTTAACAAACACACACACACACATATGTATATATTATATCATAGAATAGTCACAACAAGAAAGGGATTGAAAGATATTTAGTGGTGATTAATATTTACTTGACTTGTGTTGGGTGGATTTTGTTTTGCAGTAACATATATTACATAAATGACAATCTTGATAAAAGAACATGGACATACATATTCGGAGCTTGCTGTGCCACAACTGTCTTTATCCCTTCATTCCACAACTACAGGATTTGGTCATTTTTAGGCCTTATTATGACATCTTACACAGCTTGGTACCTAACTGCTGCTTCCCTCATCCATGGCCAGGTGCACATACACTCATTCTCATTATTAATTACATAACTCCTTTTGATGAATATGATATTTAATTAATTGCAAAAGAATTAAAGTGGAACTTTGGCTGGATGTGGATAACAATTAATATATATAATTAAATAGTAGGGGTGGGTTGTTGGTCTGCATAATTAATTAATTATTAATGTATTTGAAATGGTAATTAGGTTGAAGAAGTGAAGCATTCAGGGCCAACCACAATGGTCCTTTACTTTACTGGAGCTACAAACATTCTTTATACATTTGGTGGACATGCTGTCACTGTGTAAGCTTCTTCATTACACATGCAACTAGATGATATATATTATCGAAATCCTAATACTGTTATTATTGTTGTTGATGATGATGATGATTGTAGGGAAATAATGCATGCAATGTGGAAGCCACAAAAGTTCAAGCTAATATACTTGCTAGCAACCATTTATGTTCTAACATTGACTCTTCCATCAGCAAGTGCTGTCTATTGGGCTTTTGGGGATAAGCTTTTGAACAGATCCAATGCTTTGGCTTTGCTCCCAAGAACTGCTTTTAGAGACATTGCTGTAATCCTCATGCTCATCCACCAGGTCCTCAACTCTCACTCACTACTACTCACTTCTATTTATTATAAGTACATGATTAGTGTCAATCATATAATTACTTATAAAGGGATATTGTCATCGATGATTTTTTTTTTTTTTTTTCTGGCAGTTTATAACATTTGGATTCGCGTGCACCCCGCTGTACTTTGTGTGGGAGAAATTCATAGGCGTGCACGAGACTAAAAGCTTGATCAAGCGCGCCATAGCCCGGCTGCCGGTGGTGATTCCTATATGGTTTCTGGCAATTATTTTCCCATTCTTTGGGCCAATTAACTCCACAGTTGGATCACTTCTTGTTAGCTTCACTGTCTACATCATTCCAGCCTTGGCACATATGATCACTTTTGCTTCTGCCTCAGCCAGAGAGGTATATATATATCAAAGAAAAAGCAAGAAAATAGATATGAAATATCCTAATAAAGAACATGCATCGACATGGAGATATCTATCATGTCACTTTACTACAACATGTTAGGCAGGCAGGCATGCAATGAAATGGACAGCTCTCCACAAAGAGTGTTAAAGCAAAGGGAGTATTAATTATTGATTGTGGGTTTTTGATTTGTGATGAATGATGTCAAGATTTGCCTTTCATATTTGATAGATAAATAGTATAGTATTTCAGATATTTAATTAATTAATGATTTTGGTGTGCAGAATGCAGTGGAGAGGCCACCAAGATATGTTGGGGGGTGGGTTGGATTGTACTCAGTGAACATATTTGTGGTGGTGTGGGTTTTCATTGTTGGCTTTGGATTTGGAGGGTGGGCAAGCATGGTCAATTTTGTACACCAAATTGACACTTTTGGCCTCTTCACCAAATGCTATCAGTGCCCCAAACATGCATAAAGATTAAGGTTATATGTATATGGCTTGCAATTGACAGTGGTTATTACAAGTCAAGAAGAAGAGAAGTTGTGGTAGTATATTTTGTCAGAACTATACTTATGTAAGTGTGTAAAAATTCAAGATTGTCTTTGTAGGACCAGCTTTGGTTAGTACTTTCTTGGGACATCATTCCCTCTTCTGTTGAAGGGTTTCTTCAACATTATAAGTGTGCCTGTTGATGCATGTTTGTGTTAAGAAATTAATGTAATTCCCTTTGTTTTTTCGGGATCACTATATATATGTATGTATGTATGTTTCTATTAATTATACATGTGTATAGATAAAGCTAGTCACATGCATTTGGTAATGTTTGACAAATTGGTGCTTAATTAGTTACATTCACTGAACTCCATTATTGGATGGATATATGCATATCATTGGTATAACATTCAATCAAATTCTTGAAAATAAGGCAATTCCAGATCACACACACATACCAATATATATATATATACATATAGATAGATATGATTAGGCCCCATAAATATATGATTCATGCCACATAATCATTAGTTTTCTGCCTAACTAAATTGACATGACATCTTACTCTCTCGATATTATTCAACCACCAATTCACATGCTTTAGAATTAGATATGATCAACACAGACATATATTTGATCAAAGGAATTGATCTCTATCACAATAGTATTATTACACATATATAAAACTGTAAAAGACACATGCAATCTTCTTTAAATCAAAAGCTTGAACCCACAAGAAATGCCTTGTCAATATCTTCTTTAAAAAGCAGAAACAAACCAATCAATCCATTGAATCCAATATAATTCAACCAAGAAATGAATAACAATAAATAATAACAGATGGCATACATTATATATATATATATATATGATTTTGTTGGTTGGATTTATTCAGATTGTAAGCATATGGAAATGGGAACCAAATCTAGAAGATGGCCTCCAAAAGCTAAGTGAGGATAAGGAAGGGAATGGCACACATATGACTTGGACCCCTTTCGTTTAATCAGCAGCAGCAGCAAATTCTTCTTATTCTTCTTCCCTTAGCTTGCAATGAATGGCCTTTTCCAGACAACATGTGATCATTTCAGACTTTATATGCTCATCAACACAATTAGGACAACTGGGTCTGGACATCAACTTGTGTTAGGATTTATGGGAGCTTTGTATTTGTTTGCATGTGCATTGTTTTTCTTGATCACACCATTTGGACATGAATTAGTTGAATTTATCTGATGGTGTCAGCAAATTTTTATGGGCCTTTCTTGAATTAATTTGGTTTCTTGAGCCAAGCATTTGTCAGTTTACACTCTGAATATCTATCACTAAATTAACCCAGATTGCAAACATGTGAGAGTGAAAGACAACAGAAAATTAATCAAATTAAAACCAAGCAGATAAGACCCTCCCCATTTCAAGAATTACATACATACATATATATAATATATATATATAGATATTCTATGGAAAACCCTGTTTGAGACTGACAAGATAAAAGGGTTTAGATTTATAAAATGAAAAGTTTTTGGGGACTGTCAATATCAAGAATCTCTGGACACTACGCTACACTGGCTGCTTTATGTGCTTTGTTTTCTCTCTTCTCTTATTTAATTAATTTTGATTTATTTATTTATAAGTTTTTGTATATCTTTAAACATGCAGATTCCTTTTCCCATTTTAGACTCTGTAAATTATCACAAATGCATGTGGAAACTCAGAGTGGTTCAAGCAGCAAATCAACCAAACATGGCCTGGCCCCCTTCTTGGGAATGGGTCATAAAGTTGCTCACCCCGTTATATATCTATTGATTGCATTAAAATTAATATATAATACCCAGGACTGGAGAATCCATATTTCCATTAATGTTATTATCCTAATGTTTATACAAATGGTCTATGTGATTTCATAATTTTAAACCCTTAACAAGTAATTCCGACACAAATAAGTCATATATATATATTGAGTTCAATTTTTACATTATGGTAATTTCTAATCTTCTTCAAATGGAATTTATTCTGAAGGGCCAGCCCAATAATAATTAAGGAGAGCCCAATTTATTGGCTTAGAAGTCCAAAAAGGCCCTTTAAACCCTTTTGATTTTTTTATTTTTTTAAAAATTTCATTTTAGCCCATGCACTATTGGACTTAGTTTATATTTTTGCTTCACATGAACTGTGGGAAAAATAAGAAATTAGGAAAAGAAAATTAATGGCTTTCATTTAAAGAAGAGTCGTTAAAGGATGTGAAGGATAACTAATTTGATCCAACAGGAGAAATCTTGGCATCTTCAACGGCAGATTGAACAATGTCATCTACATGATCTCCAACTTCCTGAACCTGCAATTATCATTTAAGTTGTTTTCTTGAGACATTTCAGGACATCTATGATCTGCTGTGAATTTTTAATGAAGAACTAACATATATACCTTGTCTATGACATCGTCGAGGCTATCAGCAGTCTTGGCTGTTGCTTCTGCAGCATCTTCAACAAATTCGACAAGATCTCTTATCTTGCCTTGTGGAAGATCATCGATTATCTCTTCTGCAATCTTGTCTACTTTTCCGGCCACTTCCTCCACAGCTTCAACTATGTTCTCCACTGTCTGAACTGCACTTTCAATTCTGTCTGCACATTACGAGCAGTGTGTGTAAGTAAGTACCACCGACATGGATCCTTTTTTGTTATTTGTTCTTTTCTTGATCGTCTTACGTTTGAAAACCCCTAATGGAGCCCATATGTTGGTGAAGAAAGGAAGAATGAAAGACACTACCAATCCAAGAATCCCCCTCCTGCTTTTTTCACCAAGATTGTAAAAGATGTAAGAAAAAGGGTCTGTCCGAAAATAGGGTTTGTAGTTAGTTAATTAGTTAGTTCATCGGAAAGCTGAAAGCTTTTTCCTTACATGGAATTTGAAGAAGGTGGGCCTGAAGGGGGTGGACCTCCTGGCACAGTATTAGAGGACACCCGAAACGATTTCCTAACATTAGACAGCAAAACCTTGATGAATTTATGGCGATATTAATCGAAACCTTAATGCTTTAATTAAGCATACACAAGCTAGCTATTTCAGATCTGAAACTGCACTAACCTTCGATTAATTTGATGAAAGTCAACTCCCAAGAAACTGATCTCATTCTTCCACTTTGAGAGAGTGACACTGGAAATCGGATTCCAGGACAAACCTCCAGGAGTCGTTGGTATTCTGGGACTTGCCTTGATACCCTCGTGCCCAATCATGCTTGACATTGAACTTGCCATTGTAATAACTCAGACAGTGGGATTGGTAAAGATCTTCTTTTTAATTTCAATTTTATAGCAACACAAATTAAAGGCTGGAAAGAATTCTTTGTTTACAGTCCCACTAGGAGCTGGGATGATTACACCAATTGCTAACCAGCAATTATTGAGATCTGAAGAAATATATATTAAAAAAAGAAAAGTTTAGTCACTAAACAGTGGATTAAATGAAACACATGGCCTTGGAATAGTCAAATTTCTCCAAACTTGTTTTTAAACTTTTAGTCCATAAATTTATAGCAGCAGCTTGCTTCGTACCCTTTTTCTTGGTGCACTTTGTTGTTACAAAAAGAATGATCATGGATGTCTTCTTCTTTATTATTATTAATAAAAATAATTACTACTACTATTAGAGTTGACTTTATGAACAGTTTAATGTATATTTTAGTATTTTTAAAACTTTAAAATAGTAACAACTATGTAATGAATCAAAATTATTGATGGATATGATTATTTTATATTTTATTGGTGAACAATAATTTTTTTGGGAAAAAAATATTCAACTATATACAAAGATATTTAATTTATATTCTAAATAATTACAAACAGATTCTTCTTATTTATTATTGCAGGCCCATCTCAAGAATTTTATGTGTTCTTGAGCAAAGGGATTCCAATCCAAGAGGTCTTGCTATCTATTAACGGTTTGTTAATATACTTGAAATGGTATGTGGTTGGGCCTATCCTTCTTACAATCGGAAGACGAACCATTCATCTTTCTTGTACTCGTCGGTTTATTTGTTTGTCGATCGTGTGAATCAATCGAGGAAGACGCTGGAAATCCGCCGGTGCTACCCATGGCGTACGTTGAGAGAGGTACTCGTATTTGTCTCTCGCAAATGTTTAGATAAGATTATCTGAAGTTTCTTTAGATTTTCTGTTAATTTGATGGATTGTCGTATTCTGAGGACTTTTTTGGTTCCCAAAATTGCAACTTTTACCGAGATATGTCGAATAATTGGTTTGTTGAGTTGTTCGAGTAGTGGAGAGCATTGTTGTCCTTCCTTTTAATCGAAAATCTCAGTGGTCTAACACTTATTCGCTTACTCGGTTTATAATCTCAGAAGTTTTGATTCTGTTTGGGGTCTTTTATGAATTAATTATTGTTGGGTTTGGCATCTTGTAACACCATTGAGCTGTTGTTGTTCACGTGGGATTATGTGGTCTTGGTTCTTATAATTGATCTTATTGTAATGCTACTAGTTTAGTAGCTACTGAATGGAGATCATTTATACTTTCAATTAATCTTCCAGATCTGAGTTAAACTGCAAAGGATTATGGATCATCATAGCCTAGAAATGGAATCTAGACAAAGTCATTCTTTTGGTCGGCTGAGTGCTGCTAATTCTTCGAGGCGACAATCTTTATCATCTGCACAATATGATGATACCATTGAAAGTGAGAGTGTCTCAGAGGCAGGTGATATTGGGGATAGGATTCTTCACAGCAACCGTTGCAGTGCAAGTGGCCGGAGTCACTTCTCCTTAGATAACGGTTCAGTGGTTCCAATTCAAGATAATATTCTGTCGTCTACCTCTCTCCCATCACATTTGGAAAAGTTGCCCTCTCCTTCTGTTGATTTACAAACGGATTCTGAAGAAAATAAAAAAGTGAGTTTTATTGGTGTATTGATCATGTCTCTTTAGAGTATAATGAAGATCCAGTTGAGAATATGTGACTTGGTAAAATTTTAGATTGTTAACTTTATGAGCATATCATTCGAATTTTATGCAGGACAAGAAAGAAGTGCATTTTGTATTGCAGTATGTTTCATATCTTCTTACACTTGCTGTGTTTGGAATTCTTGGGGTAACCTTCTTTTAGTATCAAATGAAATTGAAAAAACTACGGTGTCGAATTTCTGAAAGCTTTGTGTTTTTCCTTTGGGCCCATGTTAAGGTTCTAGCCAGATATTGCCTCCAAAAACTCTTTGGACCGGGGGTAATTGGTGCAACAAGCGATGGAAGCTATATGTACCTGGATCTTCCTTCGAACATGGTTGCTCTCTCTCTCTCTCTCTCTCTAGCACACACAAATACTTGTTAATACACTTAAATTGTAGAGTATGATGCTTTGATACAAAACAAACTGCATCAAGCATTCGAGTTGAAACTGATATTTATGGTTTAGGTTGGTTCATTTCTGATGGGCTGGTTCGGTGTTGTTTTTAAAGGAGATATCTCCATGGTTTCAGACCAACTAGCTATTGGATTGACAACTGGTTTCCTTGGGAGTCTTACAACTTTCAGTGGTTGGAATCAGAAGGTGCTCGACCTCTGTATTGAAGGTCACTGGATCTTTGCCGCGCTTGCTATATTTATAGGTAAATTACATATGTATAAAATGTATTGCACATATTAGTATTAGTTGAGTACAGAAACTCACAGGATGTGTTTTGTTCATAAAACACAGTAACAATCAAGGAAATACACTGTTTGGCGAAACTTTTCCATAATGAACTTAACATTTGTGATTCTTTTTTCTCAATTTTGACAGGTTTGTTTTTAGTTGCCTATTCGATTATATTTGGTATCGAGACAGCCAAGGGATTTAGATGGCTATGCAAGCATTCGAATATAAAATCCTTCTTCGGCATTCCCACTTGCCTCCGTGCTTGCAATTTAAACAAGTCTAATTGCCTTCTGACAATTATGGCAATGTTTCTATTGATGCTTGGCTTGCTGTGGGGCTTGTTTGGAGCTTTAGCTAAAAATAACTTTGAAAGTGGCGGTAGCAAGGCTCAGTTGTTCTTAGCTTGCATGGTTGGACCTTTTGGTGTTTGGATGCGATGGTTCTTAGCGCGTTTTAATGGTCGTGGCTTAGGAATAGCCGGCCACGTAAAATGGATGCCACTTGGAACACTTGCTGCCAATGTTCTTGCAGCTTCTTTGATGGCTGCACTCACCACTTTGAAGAAAACAGTAAGTGTCCTCTCTGAACAATTAATTTGAAGATATGTTGAATGTGATGTGTTTCTTTCTTATATTTATTTCAAAAAAATACAGGTAAAAACTAAGAGTTGTGATACAGCAGTGTCAGGGATTCAATTTGGGCTACTTGGTTGTCTCAGCACAGTTTCAACTTTCATTGCTGAGTTTCATGCAATGAGGGAAAGCTTGCATCCATGGAGGGCCTATGCTTATGCAATGGTTACTTTTGTGTTATCATTTCTCTTGGGAACACTTGTATACTTGGTGCCCGGGTGGACTAGGGGATACGACTAAGAAAGAATATGAATTCATCGATCAACTTGGCCGGACTGGTTGTGTAGCTGGAATGATCTGATCTTGTGCAAAAGTTGTACCATTATCATGGTTTTAGTAGTCTTCTTGTATGTCAAATCCTGTCTCAGTATCATATCCTTGTATTAAACTTTCAGCTAAATGGATTTCACCATGCTATAATTGCAAAAGTCACAATTCCAGTTTCCCTTTTCTGCCCAATATTTGCTTTGATCATCCAAGCCCATTTCAATTTCAGAAGTAACAAAGCGGAAATGCCATGACAGTACGACTGAAATATGATGAACATTCTTGATTTCCATTTCATATGCATAGCACATTATTTAACAATAAGGAGTTTTTAAGATTAAAAATTAACAACCATACTTAAGTTCCAAAGCACGGGATATGTATGTATTCAAGTGAGGTATTACATTTTGGACAGCAAAACATAGACTCACAAGATCAAATATATGCAGCTTCCAAGAGACAGTGTTAGGGTAGATACTATTTACATCAACCTCCACAGCAAGAGCCACATGCCGGAAGTGCACCTGGTGATGGTTAAAGATTAAATATATACACACATGTCAAAGTTAAGTAAGACGCAACAAAAGGTCATTGTTATATTGTCGGTTGATAATAGAGGAAGATTAAAAGAAATTAGTGCTTACTGTGATCAATCCCCCTAACATTGTCCATTCCTCGAGGTGGCCGGCGTGGACCAGGACCACCACCATATGGACCACTTCCAGGGCCTCCTGGGCCGCCACCATCCCATTTCTTCCCAGCACCGGATCCTTTCCTGTAAGCTTCAGTCTTCTCCATCTGCAGACAGGTAAATAGGAATGAGCATGATGCCATCACAATGCAATTGGTAGTTCTTTTATATGGTGGAACCTAAGATCATACCGAAAACATTGTTGCAAAAAAGATCCGAATGAAGTTCACAATGGCCCAAAAGAAATCAGTGATAGTTCTCAGTCGCCAAATTGATCTCTTAGATTTGACAACACCTGCCAAAGGAATTTAACAGGCTTATTTATCATATAAATCCTTCCTCGATCTAGAAAACCATACAAATTAAGCATCTAACCACCATTCCAACTTCAAAGCATCTTCCTATTCAATCAATTGAAACACTTCAACACTCTACTTTCTCCATCTCTTATAGAATAAGGATGAAATATCAGATACTTCATTAAACATTGTATAATTCCATAATGTGCACCAAAGATCATATAGGCCATTGGTATGGCAAACATATGAAGAGCACTTCACGCTCCAGTTGGATGATCCGGTTCATGCAATATTTTCAATAACAATCCTCTTTTAAACTTTAGTGGAAGCAATAATACCGTGTAATATGAAAGGACCTAAATTTGATGAAATTCTTGGCTCTTTCCGTAATGATTCAGATAAGGATACAGCATTGTTAAAGCAGTTTAATTAATGTATTTAAAGAAAAAAATAGTAGTTAAATCAAGATTAGATGGTCTCATACGTATAAACTATCCAGCTATTAATTGCACAACCTAAAAAGAATCAGTTCTCCACCATACGGCATAATATGAAGTAATCCTCAACTTTTCTTATGCAGAAACCTTTAACACGCGATTACAAAACTTGGCCATACCCCGATCCGAAACCACAAATTTTGCCCTAATACAAGATCGCCCCTAATTTAACAAAATGTCAATCACATGGCAACGCATGAAACATTAAAAATGATTGATCCGTCAAATTATTCAGAATATATGAAATAACTCAATATATCGCAGCCAAGTATTAGCAATGTATTGCACGGAAAATTACGGTCAACAAACCCAATTACTCAACGCAGATCTCGGTAAAAATTGAAATTTGGGAACCAAAAGGTCCTCAGCATACAACAATCCATCAAATGAATAGAAAATCTAGAGAAACTTCAGATAATCTTATCGAAACATTTGCGAGAGACAAATACGAGTACCTCTCTCGACGTACGCCATGGGTAGCACCGGCAAATTTCCAACGTCTTCCTCGGTTGATTCACACGACCAATAAATAAATAAACCGACGAGTAATAATTCCTTGCGACCGATACCAGCGGAGCAACCAATTAAACGATTACACGTAGTCTACAAAGTATGACGTGTTCGGGAAGAGTCCGCACAGGAAATACAGTGTTGTACTGTCCAATGACTCCTCGCCACGCAAGTACTTGTTATCATCTCATTTCGTGACCATCTTTTATTATAATTAAAAATAAATATTTAATAATACAATATACTAATATAAAAATTTTAAGCACATAGGAGCATTCGTATTTTGTATTTAAACTTGTTTAAATATTTTTTAATTTAAAATATCAACATTTATGGTTGAAACAATTTTACTCACAGCTCGATTGAATAATGGTCGATTAAGATCTTTGCAAAATGTTGCCTTTTATTTTACAATAATCAAGCAAAACACGTTTCAATAAAGGTCTTCATTTCTTTTGCATAATGTATTTCGAATTTACTCCAATATGAACCACAAGATCTTGATGTTGAATAACAAGAATACAAAGGAAGACATGATACAAATTCCAATCCTCGTGTGGATTCAAATCCATATTGTAAGAAGCTGTATGGATTTGAAACTATGAGAAGAAAGGCAGAAAGAAAAGTAAGTAATAAAATGCTATGTCGCAAGGTTATGTATGATTCAGTGTTGTCATTGAAAAATCATGTAACACTCAAGCTGAATCATCTTCATGTGAGCTTCAACAAGTCCGTCTTGCTAAAAGCTAAAAGCTAAGTATCTGCATAGACATTAATCAATATGCCATAACTCTTGCACATTCTTGAACTCCTGCCTGCAAAATATCTGAATTCACTTAATTCCAGATTCATTTGATGGCCACTTTTAACTACAGAATTTTGCAATGCAAACAGCTAAAACAAAACATGAAGTTGCAAAAGTTACCTAGAAATATGGCGCAAAACTTTCCCCGAACAACAAGCATCAGGCTCTATTCCGATCTTTAGCCTTAGATTTAGAGGGTATTTTCCCATAAGCCATAAGCCTGGAACGCGATAATTTAAGTTCAGCTTGACGCTTTCTCCTCTTACTCCGTCTGGATATGTTGCCATTATCTCCACTTGTTTCTGCAGGCTGCTGGCCCTCTCCTTTGGGTTCCCTTTCAGTTTCCATTTCATGGGTTCTCTTCTTGTTATCTTTCTTATTGGAAGCAGATGCTTCGCCATGGCTTAATTTCTTGGACGTCTCTTTTAGCTGCAAGGTTTTGATACGAGGCACCTTCCATTCCTTCTCCCTGTAGGGAGCCAACTTCTTCAGAGAAACATACTGATTCAATTCCTTGTCCTCCATCATCAGAACCTCTTCTGGGGTCAGCCCATATCTCTTAGGCTTCACTGTTTTGTACTTGAATCTTGTTTTCAAGTCTCCTACAGTGTCCTCATAGTCCAGCTTATAATACTCCTCCATTAGCTGCTCCCTAACGGCTTTCTCTACTTCACTAGCCTTCCGCTTTCTCTTCCTCTTACCTTCTTTATGTTCTTCTTCACTGTCATCTTCAGCATCACTCTCATCCCTGTCTGCAACTTTGTCCTTCAAAATCCTTTGCCTAGTTGACATGAAACCTTCACCCGGTTTCTCCAATTCATCCCATCCCTTCGCGAGTCCCAGCAGCTCATCTTCCTTGTCAAAATTGGGCTTCTCAATGTCAGCCCCATCTTCGTCATGGTCACTTGCAAAGTTTGGATCAATATCCTCTGCCTCATAGTAGCGATCACCAAAGGCTTCTTTCATCTTTCTATCATAATCGTCAGGATCAAATTCATCCTCCAAATCATCCTCGTCCAGGAAGCCAGCACCATCCTCCGCAATCCCCGCAACCTCCCTAATTTTATCAAGCTTCTCTCTTATTTCCTTTTTCTTCAAGTTCTTCAATCTCTTCAGCTCTTCTTTCTGTTCAGCTGCCGCCTGTGCAATTCTCTCTTCTTTCCTTTCCCTCTGCTGCTTCCTTGCATTATCCTTCTTTCTCACAGATCCCTCAATCTTTCTTGCATGGCCCAGAATCCGATCGCCCGCATTCTCCTCAAACCTAAAATTGTATTCTCTTTCATAATCCTCATGAACCTCCAAGTCTTCCACATCTGAAAGTTCATTCATCTCCTCCTCAAGACCACGCTTACCTTTCTCAACATCAATCCACATCCTTTTTCCAATATAATCCTTCAAAAACATACTAGCATCGTCCAATTTCCCATCTCCCCCAAAATACTCATTCAACTTGCCCCCAATCTCATCCTCCTCTTCATCCATTTTATTCACATTATCCTTCACTTTCAAAAAGTCACCTTCCTCATCGTCATTTTCTGCGTCCTTCACTGCATTCAAAAATTCGCGCTTTAGTTCTTCTTGTTCTTCAGAATAACTCTTAACCCTATTCTGCATCTCGTCGCCAGCATTATCATCTTCATCGTCAAATTCGGGGCCAGCCTCAATCAAATGCTGCGAAACGACATCTTTCAAGTACATTGGCCTTTTTTTATCCTTCCTCGCTTTCTCGCCTTCGTCTTCGTCTTCGCCTTCGCCGTCACTCTCAGCATCGTAATCGAACAACTTTGCATCCTTCTTACTCAGTACGGGGTCATTATTTTTCAACTTTAATAGCGCTTCAAGAAACTTGACATCCGATTTCTTATCCGCCTCGATCAATGGTTCGTCCTCGGAAGGCTCCCCTTCCGAGTCTGAGCTTGAAGAATCGATTCGACCTTGCTTCTTGAGCTCCTCGTATTTCTGAAGTTCCTCCCGCTTCTTGTTATGCTCGTACTTCTTCGCAAATTCAGGATTAATCTCAATTTTGGACAGCTCACCGGAGACGTCGCCATCGTCATCGAAAAGTTTCATTCCCATTGCCGCCGGCACAAATTTGTATCGGGCGACTGGAAACTGGAACGGCAGATTACGATACGATACTTGCACAACCGAATCAACTTAATAACTATTTCGAATATGAATCGATGCAACTGCCTAGACAATATACGATTTACACCGAAAATTAGCAGAACCAGTTGAGATGAAAAAGGGATTCCCGAAGTGGAGACGAGCAAAATGGTAGCAGCCTAAACCGTGAAAACGGCGATATCTTCCGGATACCTACGACGATGGACCATCTGCCGGCATTCTGTGCCACTTCCGAGAAAATCAATTGCTGTTTCTCCTCCACGTTAGGGTTAGCAGTCGATAATTCTAGAATACACCAATCAACGTGGTTTAAGGTAATGAAGGCCCATCACTTAACCCAATTATAATTATTGGGCTATTTTGTAGGACTATTTTAATAGAATTAATGGGCCAAAATTAATTTCACTTTTAACAAATTCTAGAAACCCATGGGTCTGAAGTAGACGCATTTATGCGCTCAAAAACCCATAAGACTATTCCTCTATCATTTACTACAATCTGGTAGACTATTAAGCTATGATTATAATAATCTCTAATATTATTGTAATATATTATATAATTATGAGATTAATTAATATTATATTTATTTTATTTGATTAAATATAAAATAATATAAACTTTAGTACAAGTAATAGTTGAAAAAAATTAATTTCATCGATCTAGAGGTTTTGAATTTTCGTATTGAGATTTAAATAATAAAAAATTTGAATTTGATCTGTGATATGATTTGATATAAAAATTTAAAAGTAGTAGAAACTCCAATAAATCATTCAAACAAACACACCCCTAGTAATTTTGATATAAACTTATGAAAGTGGCAAGGCTCAAACTTGAGACTTAAGACTTCCATCTTAAAATAATTATTTCGTTTAAAAGTTTAAATTATTAGAAAAATACATCATTAATATATTTATCTGCAAACAGAGTCCCGACAATTAATATATATAAAAGCTACATACACATTCATTTTAATCTAACCATAGGACTGAATCATTAATCTTGAATAATCACTTAGGTAGCCTATGATTAGATTAAATTAAGCAGTGTTGTGATGAATCCAAAGAGTAAAACAAGCCACTCAAAGCTCCAAGTGTCGTATTAGGAAATAGTTTTCATTTAAATAATTCATTAATAATAATAATAAAAAATAGTGTTGCTGGTTGTTTTATCAACAGTGCCCTGAATTTGAAGATGTCTCATTCTACTGTAACAACACCTAGTCCAATCTGGGAGGTCCCGGGAGCCCAGCACCGCAGGCCTCATAGTCATAGTCAGCCTTGCTCTTGCACTTGCACTTGCGGCAGTACAATCTACAAATGCGCACTCTCCAATCAAATGGTACTTTTGCAATCTTAAACATCATAACTTTTGTTCTTATAATTAATAGTAATACATGAAATGCTATTATATTATTTTTAATTAAAATTGAAAATATAAATTAATAAAAAAAATATCCCAAATCAATCACTCATGAATAAACACAAACGGTGGGTGGGAATGAAGGTATATAAATTCAAAATGAATGATCTAATCACACAACTGCCACAGGGAATGTTCTCAGGATATAACACAGCAAAACAATTTTCTATGTTGAGGTTTGACATTATTATTTAATTTAAATAGAAATTGGGCTTTGAGAATGACATTTCTAGAGCCTTTTTTGACTTGCGTCATTCCCAATATTTAAGTCTATATATTTATGGCCGGGGAGAGAAACAATAATCTTAATAATACAATAGTCTACAATTAATTTTTTAATATTTATTTGTTACATGAATGGACATCCCCACTTCGAACTGCCCCTGCCCCTGCCCTGATTATTAGTAAGTACATAAATAAATACCGGTTGAATTAAATTAATTAATTGATTTGTGGGCGTGCAGGATGATTGCTCCAATCCCAGGAACACATGACGACCGTTGGATTATTTTTAAATCGATGCACTGCACCCACTCTTAGGCATCACATCACAACCTCTTTATGATATTTTGGTTGTGTTATAACACCTTTCTTCTTTTCTTTTTTTTTTTTTCTTTTTTTTTTAAATACAAAAAAAGAAGAAAAAAAAAAAAAACAGACATTTTTGCTCTAGAAAATAATTAACTAGAAAGTTCTTTCAAAAGTGGTCTTCAAATTATTTCGCCTTTAACCAGAAATTTGAGATGGGATTTATTTATTTTCAGTAATACTTACAACTTGCCTATAAAATATTAAGACAAGCTCCATTTAACATGCACTTACTAAAGCAAACCTTGCAACTATCCATAAGAAAATAGAACAACAAAACAAATTTAAAAAGTCATGAAAACGACTCATATTTATGAAAAATAAATTGATGATGCAAGTTTGGTTGCTCAAATTTATAAACATATTTTTATACAATATATTTTAAAACATATCTCAATTGAAAATATATTTAGTTTTTTTTTTTTTTTTTTATAAAATGTGTCTTGTTTAAAAGTATTAATTTCTTATTATAGTAAAAATAATAAAATACTAATATCAAAATACATACAATTACATGTATATATGAAGTACAAAAATATTAAACTATCTTATACACTTATATTAATTAATAAAATATTATTATTTTTTAATCTATTGTAAAAATCCTATACTTTTGACAGAGAGTAATATGTTTAATACTATTAGATAATAGCTTTTCATTAGAAAATATGTTTGCTCATATTTTACAGTATATATATATATATATATATATTTTAATAAAAGACTTATAAATAATAAAAAGCATTTCACTCAAATGATATTACAAATTTTTAAAAATATTTTTATAATTTTTAATAACTAAAAACAACGGCAAAATATAAAACATTAAAATAACCACTACAAAAAAATATCAATTTTGTAACCAGATTTTTTCGTTGTTAAATCCACTTTTTCTGTTACTAATGATATTAGAGACGGAATTTGAGATGGAATTACGTTAGCTACGTGAACTTTAGTAACGGAATTTCGTTACGAATAAACTATTTTTTTGTAGTGAACCTAACTTAAATATAATACATATTTGAACTCATTCCATTTTCTTCTATTTTACTTGTGGTTAGTTTATTTTATTTTATTTATTTACTATTTATCAATAATTTTATTTTTTAAGAATATAGAAAATTAAATATATTTTATTTGAAATATTATATAAAAATATATTCTTTGTTTAAACATTGAACCAGTTTACTTATATGATATTAAATATTCATATTATTTTATTTTTTTATTATTTACAAAATCAAAATTTTCAAAATACGCCTAGAATATGCCTAAACGTACAGATATCGGAAGAGGACGGCTGGACCACTTTTTGTGATAGAAACATCTTTGACTAACAAGGAGGAGAAATATATACATATATATGTACTTGCAATAATTTTAATAATATTTGAAGCAATCATTTTCGTTTTTTTTTTTTTTTTTTTTGGCATGTTAATTTGATCGTATTAATAAATTTTATAAAATATTACCAATAGTGACACCATTTCTATTTCCTTGAGTTTTTTCATTGGCAGATTAATTTTAGATTTTCATTAATGTACTTTGATTGGTTTGCCAATCGTGACGTCCTGCCCTACGTGTCGTGCACACATTGATTAATTGAAATTGAAATTAGGGTGAAATTTGTGACTATCAAACCAATCACCTTCATTTGACCTAAGATATGGCCAAGATTGGCCTTTTTCCCCTCGCTCAAACCTAATGTAATAACATTAAAATTAGATTAAATTCGTGGTCCTGTTACTGGTGGGAAAGCCTGAGGATATTTAATTGTAAAATGTCGTCTTTTTTATATAGCTGTGAGTGTGACAAATTATTGAAAATGACACGCATGTACGTAATTATTTGTAGTCAAGGAGAATTAAATTAAAACACCATGGTTAGTTAATCAATGGTGAGTTATAGTAACATGCTTGTTCAATATTTTGAAATGTATATATATGTTTAAAAAACATCTGAAATATGAGATTAAATATATATAAATCCATATTTGTAAGAGTTCACACTAAGAAAGGTTTATTTCGTCCGGTTATAAATTGATGGAATATTTTATTGATATTGTGATGAGGATTTGTGGAAGCCGTAAATAACAAAATATGTTTATGTTAATGGAAGGACAAAATTTATTATTGAATATTGGGTAAATTGTATAATACTTTTCATGTGAACTGTTAAAAAAATATATTATTTTTTACAAGTAATTTAAAAATTATATGAAACATTAATTCATCTTAAATACTAGAATTACAATTCGATTGCATGTTTGATTAAATAGAAACATTCATCTTAGTTGCAATTTTTTAACAATTAAAGAAGCCCAAATAGCTCTCAATAATAATAATAATAATAATAATAATAATAACAATTTCTTGATGAAATTAAGCAGAAACTAAAAGGAGAGTAGCGGTGGTGACGAGGGACGAAGTAGCCGGCAAAGCTGATGTTAGCCCAAAATTTAATTCGAGCAGCAGTAAATAATAATATTATAAAAATATTTTATCAAGTATTATATGTGGTAATAATAAGTGATGATTCTCTACGGCAGTTAACTGAGTCACGTACTGATAAAAAAAAATAGTATTATATATATAAACTGCAATCTATGGAGTACTTAATTTAAATTAAATTATAGTATATGCTACTGAGCTATCATTTTGATGATTTCCAAGCAAACAGGAACCAAGTAATAATTACCTGTTGTTGAACTCTTCTTTGCCTTCAATTTTTTGAGCCCTTACTTGGGTTGCAGATTTTTTCTTTTAACTCTACGTTTTTGTCTGAATAATAACTAGTCGTATGTAATATAATTTTAACAAGTAGAAGACACAAAACCTATTTTAGCTGGCCACGTTGCTGAGCAAAAAAGTTAAAGAAACCATATGTAATTAAAACGGCCACATAAATTAATTATTAGTTATTTATATCCAAACACAGTACAGATTGTAACAGATGACACACTGTCCATCGAGTAACTTTTTGTACTTACAAGAATTTATGTCTGAAGAAGAGTTTAGGAACCCTAAAATTAAACTAGGGTTTTATGGCTTAGTATTATTGAAAACCCTGTGATTGTGAAGGGTTTGATATATTACCAATTTTTTTGTAAAAAATTCCCAATTGCAAAGCCCATAAACATGGGAATTATTACTGCTAAATATGAACATAACTTGAAGGCTAAGTACTAACAAAGCTTTTGATTAATCATTGATGTCATAACCTCCAACCAAGAATTTAATATTACTATATTGTATATGTTGCTAATTATATAATTGGACTGCATTATAATTAGGCTGCAGATTTTGTATTACATTAGGTCTATATTGACATAATTGAGAGCCATGATTAGGACACAATTATTATAAATTTCAGACCACAACTTGTATGCAATTGTATGTAATGAAAGTTCCAAAATTTAATCCAGCCCTTCGTTGATCTGCCCTTTATAATGATCCCTCAGTCCATTCAGTACTTTACAGCAGTCTCTAGCCTCATCTCTTTCCCCCAATTCAATATTCAAAATTAATTTTCAACTTGGTAATTAATTGCCATGGCAATGGTAATGAACGAGCTTGATTTTTCCAATTTGAGTTACAGCACGACCACGACGGCCTCCGCCACCGACGACGGCTGCAATTGGAATGACTGGTCGCCGGTGGTCGACTGGGAGGCGCTCTCCGGCGGCCAAGAGGACTTCCACAATTTGTTCGATACTATAATGGACGATCAATCGGTTGAGCCTAATGACTCCTCAACGTACAACACAGTATCCCCAGAGTACAACCTAATGCCTGATGACGAGATGGACAACGCCGGCGAGGATTTCAAGGGGCTCCGGCTGATCCACCTCCTCATGGCGGCGGCGGAGGCGCTGGCCGGGGCCAACAAGTGCCGCGAATTGGCCAGGGTGATATTGGTTCGGCTCAAGGAGTTGGTCTCCCCCGACGACGGCACCAACATGGAACGACTCGCCGCCTATTTCACCGACGCCTTACAGACCTTACTCGACGGCGGCTCCGGCGGGGGCGCCGGCCACGGCAAGCAAACCCCGAACGCCCTCCGCCACCAGCACCACCAATCGGATGTTCTCGCAGCCTTTCAATTGCTTCAGGACATGTCCCCTTACGTCAAATTCGGACATTTCACGGCGAACCAGGCGATCCTGGAGGCCGTGACGCACGACCGTCGGGTCCACATCGTCGATTACGACATCATGGAAGGGATCCAATGGGCGTCATTAATGCAGGCCCTGGTGTCCCGGAAAGACGGCCCCCCGACCCCCCACCTCAAAATCACGGCGCTGTCGCGCGGCGGTAGCGGGCGGCGGTCGTTCGGCACGGTCCAAGAAACCGGCCGGCGGCTGACCGCCTTCGCCGCCTCAATCGGGCAGCCATTCTCGTTCCACCAATGCCGATTCGACGCCGACGAAACGTTCAACCCGAGTTCACTCAAATTAGTCAAAGGAGAAGCCTTAGTAATCAACTGTATGCTCCACCTGCCCCACTTCAGCTACCGGGCCCCGGATTCGATCGCCTCGTTCCTATCCGGATCCAAAGCCCTAAACCCGCGAATCGTCACTCTAGTAGAGGAAGAAATGGGCCCCGCGAGCCAGCCCGGGTTCGTGGGCCGGTTCATGGAGTCGCTGCACCATTACTCAGCAGTGTACGATTCGCTGGAGGCGGGCTTCCCGATGCAGGGGCGGGCGCGGGCGTTGGTGGAGCGGGTTTTTCTTGGCCCGAGAATAGCCGGGTCTTTGGGTCGGATCTATGGGTCACGTGAGCAGGATGAGGAGGACGAGGAGGAGTGGTCGTGGGGACAGTGGTTGGGTACGGTTGGATTCCGTCCGGTTAGTATAAGTTTCGCCAATCGTTGTCAAGCAAAGTTGTTGTTGGGACTTTACAACGACGGCTACAGAGCCGAGGAATTGGACAATAATAAACTCGTCTTGGGATGGAAGTCTCGACGTCTACTTTCCGCTTCCATTTGGACTTTGGATTTTCTCCCATCGTCTTAACCTTACTTATTTTGTCACCCTACTTTGTAAGTTAATAAATTCTATCATATCATATGTAAATTCTTAAGTTATTGAAAAAAATAGAAAGAACATTATTATTAACCCATTGTAAAGTCATTTATGCCTTTTTTATCAGTTTAAATTACTATAGCAAATTGAGTTGTTAGGACGTACCTGTCCGACACGTATGGCAAGTTGCTGTGGCAGTGAATTAATAAATACTCTATAAAAATAATAGCAGCACCACAACACGGGAAGATTCTGGAATTATACCTACTCCTCTTGGAATTATTATGTATACACCCATTTTGTGTATGTGTGTGTGCAAGAATTATAACCAAATTTGCATCGATTATATTTACTTCAAACACATAAATGTGAAGTAAAAAACATTATTATTTTTAAACTTGTTACATGTTTGGATTACAATGAAGATTAGGTGTGGATTATAGCAATTAATGCTACATTATTATTATTATTATTATTATTATTATTATTATTATTATTATTATTCCCCACTCAACTATGTATGTATGCATGTCTAGACAGAAAAAACAAATAAAACTGTTTATATATACTCTCATAATAAACAAACAATTCAGACATTTGTCATAACATAATTATATATGCATGCTTATATATACTACTGCATTCGTGTATGTAAATAGTTGTTTAATTAAATATAATTAATTAATTATATCTGAAAGCATGTTAAATAATAGCTTCAATTCGATTGTACTGGGCATTGACATGAACAATATATTTATTTAGAAACGAAGTTTTAAATTTTGAATGGAGACAAGAAAATGATGATGATGAAATGCTTCAATCAAACTGAGCACCAACTTTTTAATAAATTGCACCTTCCTGACCCATTGATACCAACTTGTAATTTAACTTTCATTTTTTTCTTCATAATTTCCTCCCACTATTAATTCAATTATTTTGTACGGGTTTCTTATTTAGGGGCATATTACTTTGTGTTTTTTACAATTCATAAAAATAATTTTCTTTCTAAAAAATTGTATTACAAAGATGTCAAACAAATCATAGTTTCATTAATTATTTTATATATATATATATATATGTACTTGTAATGGTAGGATGCAAAGAAAAAGTTTAGTACAGATAGTTAGCCATTTCAAAAACATTTATTTTTATCATTGGAACATTGATTTGTTTATTTATTATTATTATTATTATTATTATTATTATTATTATTATTATTATTATTATTATTATTATTATGTCAAACCAAGAGAAATGCAAGTGAACAGAAAGACATTTTCCGACTAATTAAGTTCATTATTAGGCTTCATGGGTTCTCACTAGCCCTATGAATCTAGACACAGTTCTCAAATAAATTCATAATTGGATTCCTTATATATTGCAAAATTATTTAAATTAGAAGGAAAACGTCACGATGTTATTGTAATGAAATATTGTGATTAATTATACTATTGGCTGTGTTTTAAAAGTAAATGAGGCGGCGCAGCAATTAAAATACCACGATTTAGGCTTTTGGGCCCATACGGGCAATATGGGCCTTAAAATGTTAAGCCCATTAAATATTAAGGCGTGGCTGATAGAAAACGCCAAACAGGCCCTTATGAGATGACACTCCTTCCCCAACCGCCAATCCCCAATCAGCAAGGAGCTTTACCTACCGTGAATTTTGCTATGAATTCAGCGCATGATTTTCTTTATTCGAGAGATTCTGCAGCGTGATCCATGCAATTGAACCTGACTTCATCTTGCTAACGATTTCGTAATTCGTATAGTTATTTATATACTCTTTGAAATTTCATTTCTCAAAGGCCAGAAAATTTGTGGTGGTGCTGAAGATAAAGTGAGGTTTGCAGCTGAAGAATATTTGAATTTCGTACAATGGTTTCAACCCAGGATGGGTTGTCTGGGAGCAGTTCCGCGCCCCAACCTCTGCAGGTTACTCGTATTCTATTTTTTTGCCGGCGGATTGTTTCGTTATTATACTTATTTTTACTGATGAAGTAAAGGAGTTCCAGGTTTCTGTAAATAATTATGGATATCGAGAGTTAGAAAATTCATGCGTTTTTGTTCGAATTTGTCTTGGGGGAATTACGCTCTGTTATTTGTTAAACTGCTCATCTTTTGTAGAAGAAACACTCTGTACATGTAGTAACATTCCCTGCCGTTCTGGATAAAGGAATATAATATTAGATTGCATTAAGTAAACGTATGGATTCAAGTTAGTAGTAAGATCCCCCAATATCTATAATTGTGTGTATTTTTGTGGTAGTGCGCCTGTATTTCTTAGATTTGCAACTAACAAGTTGAAACTAGAGTGACAATTAAAGCTTTCATTTAGTGAGTTCTTGTATGTGCACTTTGATCTGTTATTACATCACGTATCTGTTGCTGCCAGAGCATCCTTTTAACTTCTTGCTAATGGAGCCGATATACATTTGATCTTTATTGAATCCGTATGCGCTGCCCAAATTGTTTCGACTGTTTTAATTTTATTCTTCTCTGAGCTTGGAGATAGCTGAAATCCAGCTTTTAGCAACTGGAGATATGTGTTCCGCATTCTAGATTCTCAATTGCTGGTCATATTGTTAATTGCTAAAGTTAGATCTTTGAATTGGCTACAGTTGTTATGATCTTTACAATTACGAACCTTTGAAAGTGTATGATTTATATGTTGTATGTTTTATGCTTAGATTGCAAGGCGCTTGGAGAGTTTCAAAACTACAATTTTTACCCGAATGAGCATTCTTGCTGCCGAGTATGGTGCTATTAACCTTGGCCAGGGATTTCCAAATTTCGACGGCCCTGAATTCCTTAAAGAAGCTGCTATTCAGGCCATAAGAGATGGTAAAAATCAGTATGCCCGTGGATGTGGAGTTCCTGATCTGAACTTAGCCATTGCAGAACGATTCAAGAAAGACAGTGGTCTTGTAGTTGATCCTGAGAAGGAGGTCACTGTAACCACAGGATGTACAGAAGCAATAGCTGCAACAATGCTCGGCCTAATAAACCCCGGCGAAGAAGTCATCTTGTTCTCCCCATTCTATGACGCCTACCAAGCTTCCCTTTCCATGGCTGATGCTGTCGTGAAGTGCATCCCACTGCGCCCTCCCAACTTTTCAGTCCCCATTGATGAGTTGCAATCCATTGTGTCGAAAAACACACGAGCTATCTTCATCAACACCCCACACAACCCTACTGGAAAGATGTTCACTCTGGATGAACTCAAGGCGATCGCCTCTCTATGCATCAAGCATGACGTGCTGGTTTTCTCGGATGAAGTCTACCACAAGTTGGCTTTTGAAATGGATCATATTTCAATTGCTTCACTTCCCGGCATGTATGACCGGACAGTGACCTTTAATTCTCTCGGGAAGACCTTCTCGCTGACAGGCTGGAAAATCGGGTGGGCGATTGCACCTCCACATTTGACATGGGGTATAAGACAGGCGCATTCATTCCTTACCTTTTCTTCGACAACTCCCATGCAGCATGCAGCTGCAGCTGCTCTCCGGGCACCGGATTCTTTCTATGAAGAGCTGAAAAGGGACTATTTGGCAAAGAAGGTTATCTTGGAGGAGGGCTTGAAGGCTGTTGGTTTCACTGTCTACCCGTCGAGTGGAACCTTCTTCATTGTGGTGGATCACACACCATTCGGCTTGGAAAACGACGTCGCCTTCTGTGAGTATCTGATCAAGGACGTCGGTGTCGCCGCGATCCCCGCGACGGCATTTTATTTGAATCCAGAACATGGAAAGAATCTTGTGAGGTTCACATTCTGCAAAGATGAAGACACTCTGCGGAATGCTGTGGAGAGAATGAAGGAGAAGCTTTTGAAGAAGAAGAAGACAGCTCATTGATGCAACTGTTGTTTTTGGGCTTATGTGTTGGGCCCAAATTGATTTATGGGCCGGCCCAGTTTGATTTCTATCAACCAGTTTGCCTTGGTGTCGAGAGAATTAGGAATGTATTTTAAAGCAAGCAAATGAATTTTGTGGATCAAGTACCGATCGTTGGAGGCTTTGGATAATGATGAGTGAATTTGGGATAATATATAATAATAATAAAAGATTTACCTTAAGTTATGATACAGTAAAATATAGTAAATAAATTAGTGTGGCGTTTGAATGGGGACAAGCAGATAGACCAGACATTACCTGTTACCGTGTGTTGCTGACTAAGTCTCTTTGTAAATTACCGAAATTCAACAAACAACATTATGTAATTTTATGCTAATACCCTTTCACTTGCAATAATAGAAAATGTAATTATTTTATTTGTATTTTTGTACTCCCCCGGAAAAATTTTTGTTTTAGAAAAATTATAAGAAAAGGTAAATTAATGGTGGAAGACAGAAACACATTAAAATACCTAAAGAAACGAATCTAGATCTGACGGCCGTACGTCGCTGTCAACACCTCCGAAATCTGACGGCTGAGATCCACAAGGCAAAGACTACCGTCTGATCATTCATCGACGGTCCACGCGAGGCGCAGGTGGTCCCTGGCCCCGTTGCTTTTTGCTCCGGCGTATAAATAGATGCTCATTGCCGATCTCCAGTCCCCACAAGAACTCGGTCCACTCTCGCCAATCACTACTCTTTCTCTCTCCCTCTCGCAAACTTGCTGTTCTTCTTCTTCGCCTTCTTTTAAGAACCAAAATTCAAATTTGGGCACTGGTTTGGTTTACAGAAGACGCTGCGAACCGTCGGAGATGAAACCGGCGTCAGAGTATATGATAAGGTTATCGAGGTACAGAGCGGGGAACTACTAGCGGGAAGATCAACGGCTGAGGATGAATCTGGAGAGCTTCAATCCGAAAATGGACGGTCCCAGAAGCCCCGCGAAGCTTAGCAGGACCAACTCCTCCTTCCTCCGCTCTTCCCCTACGATTCGCTCCTCAATACAGAGCTTGTCCTCCGTCAGCGAGATCTCTCCCGATCAGCAGATACAGGACCTTGAGGAGCAGAAGCCTCACAGCAAACCCGTTCCGGCGCCGGTTCGGTCGGGTTCGCCACGATTGGCGACGGTTATCGTCATTCTCCTGCTGTCAGTGTACACTCTTTTTGCTTTCTTCAATAGGGATGACATGTCCGCTTCAGAGAATCTCCTTTTAGCTCTAATTTTCGTGGCGGTTGTGCTCTTCGTCGTCTCCAAAAACATGGCCGCAGTGAACAGGAATTTGAGGCTGTTCAAGCACGTGTATGACGAGTACGCCAGAAAGTTGGGGATACTTCGGTTTCCTCCCAAAACGCATTCAAAGCCGGTACAGTGGTACATTGGAGAACCCGATTTAGACGAGCTGGAAAGAAAACAGCGTAGCAAGGAGAAGAGTGGAGTTTCGAAGGTTATAAGAGAAGGTGTGGAATTTTACAGCAATGGTGATTTCTACGAAGGTGAGTTTCATAAAGGGAGGTGCAATGGGAGTGGAGTGTACACTTATTTTGCGAATGGAAGGTACGAAGGGGACTGGATTGATGGGAGATATGATGGCTATGGGATTGAGAGCTGGGCAAGGGGCAGCAGATATAGAGGGCAGTATAGGCAGGGCTTGAGGCATGGCTATGGGGTCTACAAGTTTTACACGGGGGATACATATTCTGGAGAGTGGTGTAACGGGCAGAGTCATGGAATTGGAGTGCAGACTTGTGTGGATGGGAGCTGTTATATTGGAGAGTTCAAGTGGGGCGTTAAACATGGACTTGGCTGTTACAATTTCAGGTGATCATGAATTGATTTTCTTCAACTCTGTATGGATTAGTTTGCTTCCTTCCTTTTGAAGTTGTTTTATGTTGTGTTTGATGCTTGTTTAAATTGTTTGGGTGTTTTGGATGTTAGATAATGTTGATTTTCTTGTAATTAAATGGGATTTTAATTTGTGGGATTGAGTTTCATAACTGCTGGCTGAACTTTGAATGAAGAACCCCGAAATCTCATTGATAAGCACAGCCCTTTTTCTGGTTGGTTGTTGTGTTTTTCCATTTGTAGGTAATGTAGTGATTTTGTTTCCTGCTCAAGATAGATAGTGTTGAATTAGCTAGTCTGTTGTCTTTCGGTACCTCCGAATTTAGTAGAACACCTATCCTCAAATGTTGCTGAAGTAATTCTGCCATTACTAAGATGATTCTGTGATGTAATAGGAATGGAGACAGATATGCTGGGGAGTATTTTGAGGATAAGATCCATGGTTTTGGTGTCTATCACTTTGCCAATGGCCATTGTTATGAAGGGTCATGGCACGAAGGTCGAAAGCAAGGCTACGGCATGTATACTTTCCGTAATGGCCATACCCGATGTGGCGAATGGAACTGCGGGAATCTTCAAACCCGCCTCCCTCCTAATGCTGATGCAGTTCTCGGGGCGGTTGAGGTGAAGATTTTGATATCTCCACAGATTTCTCCTTACATTAGATTTACACAATATGGTCAATTCTTTATGTCTTACTCTTCTTAAACACTTTACCTTTTGCAGGCAGCTAGAAAAACATCAGAAAACGCCACCCACCTTCCTCGGGTCGATGAACAGGCAAACAAGGCAGTGGTGGCTGCGAATCGGGCAGCCACTGCTGCAAGAGTTGCTGCTGTCAAAGCTGTTCAAAACAGGATAGATGGGAAGTTTTGCGACACTAATCTTTGACATAAATGTGGTAAATGTAAATTTACTAAGTCGTAATAGCGAGGAACCAATCGGGCGCCCCGGTGAGGCAAAAGCAGCCGGCCGGTGGTGGTCTCAAAGAGTAGTAGTATGTAAGATTTTTGCTTAATAGACCATGTTGTAGTAACTTGTACATACTTCCAACAACCATGTGTCTTAAAAGTTTTAAGTTGGAATGAAATGAATTTCCTGCAAGAAACATCTTTCTAATCCAATCCACTCCACTTTAATTCCTGTCTTGCCATTTCCTTTTGCTTTTTTGTGGGGTTTAACTATAAAGGTAAGTTAGTTATATCATTTGCTTTCTGCTTAGCAATAATGTAACCAAAAACAGTATGATCCAGCTTGTCTCTTACAACATGATGTCTTATTATTGCATCACTCCCTCTTCCCTTATTGGTAAGATCAATTCTTGAATAGGCAGCAACCTTGCATGATGATTATTGTCTGAATCTTTGTGAAATCATCACTTATGAATTCTTTGTGCCGATTGATTTACAGAAAGGGTTTGGATTTATAGTGCTAGGGAAAAAGGAGAATCTCCAAATTCTTTGTGGGTTCAATTATTGTTGCTTTATATATTCCTGCTTGATCTTCCCATCCAGAAAATATCATTCTTTCCTTATGTTTTTTTCGAAACAAAAAATGTACCATGGATTGCTACATTTGTCATACTCGCAGAATGGACGATTCTAAACAAACAAGTTGCTTTCAGATCAGTGTTTTTCATTTCCCCCATGGCCCTGGCCCTGTCACAATTCTGTCCATACAATAATCATTGTGTAGAAGCCTCTGTAAGACAATTTATTTAGGGTTTTGTGTCTTGAAATCTTTCATGACTGCATGCAATGATTGACAGCCCGTGAGGGTTCAGAAATGAACACATGAATTGAGGTTAGGTCATGACTCATGACAATTGACAAACAAACATTCAGGCAGACAGGCAAGGGTGTCATCACATCATCATCTATATATCCCATGTTTCATCATTAGTTTTATCGAAGGTCTTTCATGTGCCATTTTAGATCTTTTGAATGTAAAAAGTAAAAAAACACAGTGGTGGGGTTTCTTTTCTTGGTGAAAATTCACCCACTTGTTTCCTCCATGTTTGGCTACATGCTTCGTTTATAATCTTTCATTTTCTTAGAGTAGGGAAAAAGGCAATAGCTTCAAGCTTTCTATGCTTCCCTCTTTCTAATTTTTTAACCAAAGCCTGTTTAGATTCTCTCTTTTTCTTTCTTTCACTTGCTTCTCTCTTTCTCTATCACACATGAGATTTAAATCTCTACTAATATCTAAATTATCAATCACACAATTACTTTATAGTTACTTATTTTTAATTATTCCTTTACTTGATAACAGGAAATGTGTGTATATTATATATGCATAAATCGTGTATACCTTTTTGAATCTTGCTGGCTTCAAAAGCCTCACCAATTGTCACATTCCATGATAAATATAAGGATGAATATATGAAAAGGTGGGACACTAATGGGAGTTTGGTAAAGATATAACTTTTTTGAAATGATATTTATCTAAAATTTTGATTAAAAAGAAGGATATATTTGAGTTATGTCGAAATCATTAAGGGAAAGAATAAAATCATCAATAACACAGTCAACATCTGAGAATTAATGAAGCCACTTGCCTTCACTTTCCATTCAAAACTACCCTTTTGTCAAAGATAAGTACAAATTAAAGGCAATATCAATTCTGAATAAAAACAGCATCGGAATTCAAGATTTAAGAAACCCTTTTTTTTTTTTGTTCGATGCTCTCCACATTTTATAATTTATAAATATGTAGCCTTCAACAACCAAAAATCATTTGCAATCCAGTTATACCTCAACATTATTAATATTATCCATTTAATTATTTTTGTTTGAGACATTTAATATTTTCCTTCAATTGATTGTCCCTACTTATCATCCCAGACCTTAGAATCTATTTTATTCATCTTATGAACATGTACTCATCAATTATGACACTTTGACAATTTTATTCATTTTAGCAGACAAAATGACCCGTTTTTAAATACATACACAGATATACACATGCACTAAAGTGAAAGCAGTATTCAATTCATGAACTTTCTTGCATCATATATAATAAATCAAACACAAGAAATAATTTTCAAGAACTCCACAGCCTGCAGGAGTCTAAATTCAATAGCCAACGGCATTGACAAAACCAACAAGGCAATTTTAATTTGTGAGGCAAGAATAAAATCATTGAAATTTGACAGATATACATATATATATATATATAATACCAAATTATTTATTGAATTAATGAAGGCAGGTAGGTATAGGTATGGCCGATCCCAGATGGGGTTAGTCACCAAACACAGTCTATCTTATTGACTTGGATACAATATTTTAATAAATGAGATAATACACATTATATATATATGATCTATCATCATATGTCAAGAAAATCACCTTCCTGAGTTCTTCCCCACCTAAATACCACAAATACAGGTACCCATTAAATCTAGAATCTGACTTTTTTGTGCCTATTTGGAAAATTAATTGAAAAGTAGAGCTGGAGATTCTCACATAATTCAAATTTTAGGGTTAGTTGTAATGTAGCAGTGTTAGCTAGTGTGGTAATAATACCACAGCTTTAATTAAATGTAATTATAGATGGGTTTTTTCCTTCTCTTTTTTTCTTACTTTAGAATGGATTGTTGAGTTGACCAAAGGTACAAAAAGATAAATAAATAATAAAACCTCAATTCAATTCCTTCGTCCATTTTTGTCACCAGACTTTAGTGTCACTGACACCCCCATGTGAATGCACTGTGCTGTACTGTTCTCACCGATTCTCTTTTCACCTAATTTTCTTCGTAGCATGGGCTGAACTGGTTATCTAATCTTGAATGGACCAGTGTTTTGGCCCGATACGTATAATGGGCCCTAAGCCCAATAAAGAATAGTTAATTGACTCAATTGATTGTGTGTGAATTTGTCTGTTTCTTTCTTTTTGGTACGTTGCCTGAGAAATAAGAAAATGAAACAGGGAGAATCACTTGTTGCAACGTCGAGAAGCCATTCTTTTCTCTGTTGGTTTGGCTTTGTTATGCATTCTCTTTATACATATATAATTCTGAAGTTGTAGTCTGTATTTGGACCAAAGTTTCTTCTCTGGCAATCCAGGAATACTAATAGGAAACCCATGTCGTCTGTGGGCCGTCCAGATGAACCATCCGACGGCGCCAGAAGCAGCTTCGATCTCTACTGGTGCTACCAGTGCCATCGGACGGTCAGGATTGCGTCCGATGGGCCAGCCGGGATCGTCTGCCCACGATGCTCCGGCGAGTTCCTCTACCAGATCGATAACACGACAAGGCAGCTCCCCGTCTTCGAGTTCACCGCCTACGATCCATCGCCGGATGCCCGAATTCTAGAAGCTCTGGCCCTCATGCTTGATCCCATGCACAATGCCGCCGGAGCTGACGCGCCGCGGGGACCACATCACCACCGCCCTCTGGAGGAGGAGGAGCAGCGGATTCGGAGATTGTTTCGGCGCAGGAGGAACAGATGGTACAACATCGACGACGATGATTGGGGCCCGGAGCCTGGGATTCTAGCCCGGCCCCGGACATTGATTATCCTCCGGCCATCGGACCCCGATCATGAAGATCAGAATTTGCCGCAGCGGGGGCTGGTCCCGCCGGGCCTGGACCCTCGGAACTACTTCACAGCTCCTGAATTACAAGAGCTGATCGAAGAATTGACCCAGAACGACCGGCCAGGCCCGCCGCCGGTACCGGAATCAGTCATCAACGCAATTCCAACGGTCAGGATCGCGCCGAACCATCTGGAAATGGACTCGGAATGTCCTGTCTGCAAGGAGGAATTCAAACTCGGAATGGAAGCCATGGAGCTTCCCTGCCATCACGTCTACCATTCCGATTGTATAGTTCCATGGCTGAGGCTGCACAATTCGTGCCCCGTCTGCCGGGAGGAACTCGAGATTCCAACTGAAATCGAGGAAATTGATCAGGTAGAGGAGACTCACAGTGATGGCAGCAGAGAGGGGCGGTGCTGGCGGCTGAGACAGCTGGCAAACCGTTGGGTGTTCAGATCAAGATACCGGTCACTGAACTCTGGCGAGATCGGAGCAGCCACTCAGCGCCACCATGGTTAGAACTGAACATAAATACAAAAATGTAGTATTCATAGAAATCTCAGAATATGTGATCTTCTGATTCTAATAATCATTTAATGTAAAAACTGTATTCTTCCTGTTTCAGAAACTGCAACAGCATCGACATCATGGAGGTGTAATGTTCTTTAAACATCCCTCCAATGGCTGCCATAGTAGTCGAAAGAACTTGCAGGGGCATCGGACTTTCATCAAATTGGAGGCTTAATAAACTGAGAAATTCTGAAACTTGTATCGGACTAAACAATGACAATGAATCCAGAGGCATATAACATGTCCAAAATTGAAAGGATGCAATTCAATTCCATTTATAGTTCCTCCACTATTCGATTTCCTCTACATTCTCTTTGGCTGATGGTGAAGGCCAGCCTTGAAGCCTTCTGTGTACGCAGTATTCTTGAATATTATCTGAAAATTTTACAATTCAACGACCATCAGGACACTATATACTTTCACAAGTTTTAAGCATTCAGCTCCTTTGAACATTTCAATTTCATGAGGTGAAGAACTATCAGTACTCACAGCAAGATTCTTCAACTCCAACCCGAGTTGTTTGCTTATGCTCTTTGAAGCCGTCGTAGCAAGCTCTTCTCGATGTTTCTCTATGTTCTCCTCTTTAAACTACATCATAAATTTTTTTTAGTAGCATGTTCCTGAAGGGACCAGTTCCGAATGATATATTTTACCAACCTCTGAAAGGATTACGGCAGCTGTCTTTTCCAAAATCTCCTCAACAAATTTGTCAGGGTCAGCAAAGGAGATCAACACGTTCTCTGCTCCAGGAGATTTCCCTTTTGCAGGAGCACTGGATGATTTTACAGGTTTTGCTGCTGATAAGAGGTCAAGTATGTCAACTACAGCACAGCCCACAATGCTACTAAAATTTAATCCATTCGTGTAATATCCAATGAAGTAAGCAGCAGCAGCAACAATACCTGGAACTACCTTCGGTTGGGTATTTGAGGAGACATGATTCTTCTCAGAGACTTGAGAAGATCCCTGTTGTGTTGGAGGATCAGCCATCGTCGGTGCATCAGACGGAACAAGAGCAGCCAAATCGGGAGGATGATCCTTCCCTACAGGAGGGTTTGCCTGTACAGTTTACTAATGAAGTTCAAATTAAGCTGTAATAATAAGAAACCGTATTTACTTATATTAATCTCCAGATTACCTCGAGATCAACATACGCAGGAAGTTTTCCAATTGAATTTAGAAACTTGTCGAGATCACGGGCATTAAGAGCTGTAGAGCAGCATAACTGTGAGTAACATTTTGACGGCACATTTCACTCTCTTAAAAAAGGTTAAAATCACATACCAATTGTCATGTCATTAGACAATGGATGGAAGAAACAGCTCTCTTTCGTTTTAAACCCTTGGTCTAACAATAACGATACATGCCTACAGGAATGTAAAGCCAACATAGGTTATGAAGAAGAGTTTAGTTATTTTTCTAAAAAAGATGTCAAGGTAAATAACAGCATAAAGGCGTCACAAATTGAGCCCAAATTACTTGAGAACACATACCTTGCTGTCTCATTAACAAGTGCAAAAGGAGTAACACAACCAAGGGGAACCTATAATGAAATTATCCAACAAATTATTTAAATGATGGATGGAATTGGTGGCTGAAATGCAATATCTCAGTGAAGCAGTAGAGTAAAACAGAGCATTATATATGCACTGAGAGACACATACCTGAAGAATTTCTCCAAGTGCTTCTTCCGGGGCCATTCTCAGACCTCCTTTTCCCAGACCAAGCCTCTGAGATAGCACTGCATATCAAAAGCATGGAATTCCAAGGAAGTTATGAGTCCTAACCCTAAATATTTAGCTGAAATAAACAACTAAAGGTAAGTACCTTTCAGATCCACTTTCGTTTCCGCCAAAGCAGAAACAACATAATATCTTTGCTTTTTATCCTATAATAGAACCGATGGTACTTACACTGAAGTTAGATTTTCATGAAAAATGCATAAGAAAAGGAAATAGCCATCCATGCACTATGCAAACCATCTAACCTTCAAGAAAAGATTCTTGCTCAATGCACCTTTCAAGTGACCAACATGCTTTGCCTGGTGCAAAAGAACTGATCTTTACAGTCTTGAAAAATAAGTAACAAGAAGATATTAAACACTTCGTTACCTGGGCTTCAACTGTCAAAACAACTGGATGCTCATATTGCTGAAACTCTATTTTAAGTTCCTGATGATCAATCAATAAATAGATTAGCATAGAACTATAGCAGAAAATAGGATTGTCAAAGTCTATAGGAGCAGGAAACACCAAATACCCTCCAACATTGAATTCACTTGCGAGTAAATTGAAGTATGTTAAATTTGCAATCGAACTAAGAAAATGAAGTAACCAAAAAATAAAGTCGATTTCCAGCACTATATCCCATCTTATCTAGATGAACATAAACTTAATCAAACGCTGCAAGTAAATGAGCTGACGGACCCTAATCTACATATCATGATTCTCAACGCAGAAAGATACAATATATCAGTCTATAAAGTAATCAAATACAGGCCGGATACCGACAATTCACTGCTCTTATGTCCTTTATCAATTATCACAACGATTTCCAAATACAATGTAAAGAAAATAAATCAAACATCAAATCAACTAACCTCTAAACGAGCCAGAAGCTGCTCTTTCATAACACCCATCACGCTGGCAGGAGATCACAAAAATTTTACGCCGGCCAGATTCACAACGCGGCGGTCGTATTGCAGTTGCAGCGGTGTCGCTCCAAAGGAAGAGACTTTGCAAATTGCAGTGATCTGAATTCCGATAATACCCTCACCAACAAACAACATTGCCAAGTCAATCCTTTACATTCTGGCCCAACAGGCCCATTATTCGCTTTAGTCTGTAAATCCAAGTTCAATGGGCCTCAAAACATTCGACAGAGGCCCAACAATGTTTTTTTTTTGGTGCTTTTTCACATTGGGAAGTGACCATTATTTTAATTTTAGTTTTAGGATAAACGATGGTTTGTTTGAACACAGAGCAAGCCTTGTAATTAACTTACAAAATCTGCATAATCTATCAATCTTTACATATATATTTTAAGCAACATAGGATTCCCAAAAAAGACAAAGATTCACAGATAACAAATTATAATTAATCACGAGGGTCGTCTGAGAGGCACAGGACAGGGACACATATTGAAATAGTTGAGAAGAATAGATGCCCTTAAGACCACATGATATGTTGCTAAATTTAAGTTCCAAGTTTGTGTACAGGTGGGCACTGCCCCACGTTTAATTACTGGATGTGACAAAATCTGTTGCAGGTCTTGCTTGCTTGCCCAAACAAACTACAAACAAACTCTACCTACATATTCAATAATAAGTAACTATCCATCCATTCATCCATTTCCATTCAATCCCTTTTTCTCCCATTCATTAATTAATTCAATTCTTGGTCGAAAGTGAACTCCTGCACCAGCAATTAATGGGGAGGGAGAAGATAGAGATGGGTAATAAAAATCCAAGAAACATGACCCACATCATTTGTCTTGAAAAGACCAAGTACAATGTAAGAGGAACAATAAGATATGGAGCCCCTGCACTTTTTATTCTTCAAAATGCCAAGAGAGAAGGACAACTCCATGTGCAGATTTGCTCTGTTCTGCTCTGAAATCAAATTCTAGATTATACTCTTAGATTATATTATATAATTGACATTGGTTTTGCAACACCTTGCTTCAATTCAATGGTCTTGTCCTATTCAAAATGATATATTTATAATATACCTTGATAAGGTCTATATATATATATATATATATATAATGTCCTGTTAGTATTTTTTTAAAGCCAAGTGACAATGAATGTTTTGGAATTGATTGCTTGGGAGAAATTGAATGGGAAATAGCAACATTTCTTTATATAAAGAATACAATTTAATTGAATACATAAGGATGATGATGATGATGATGATAATTACACAGGAATCTTTCACTTGGGAGAGCCCAAAAAACATGTTCCTCTCCTGTGGAAATCCTATAAAATTATTACACTCGAATATAGTAGAAGATAGTTTGATATAATGTCAGTAACGTCTTCAAGAAATAAACTGAAGAACATCCAATGAATAAACAAATAAATAATATATTTATAGATATAAATATATTTGTGTATGTATCGATCAGCAGAAGCTCCATAAGCGGATATCAACATCTTCGTAACAATCCTCCGCCGTCAGATTAGGATCGAAGAACGCCGCGCCGCCGTTCATCATCTCGTAGTACTTTGGGGAATCGAAGTTGTACCATGAGGATAAATTAAGGTCCTCGAATTGCACCATGTAATCGTCGCCGGAAGGCGGCGTCGCCGCCAGGCAAATGCGATCGTCCTCGATGTGGCCGTTGGAGTTCTGAGAGGCCGACGAGAGCGACGGCGACGAATCGTAGTAATTCGTCGACGAAGAAGGGGGAGGAGAAGAAGACGGATCGACCGCCGGCGCCGTCGTATCGGCGATGAAGGACGCATTGGCTGCGGCGGCGGCCGCCACCCGCTGGATGGATTTCGGCGACATAATTAGGTTATCGGGGTTGGGATTGCACTGCAGCGCCGCCGCGTTGGTGACCGGAAAATTGAGATTTGCCGATGAGCCCTTGAGGCACAGCAGCGCGGCGTCGTAAGCTCTGGCGGCGGCTTCCGGCGTGGAGTAGGAGCCGAGCCAAATCCTGGTCTTCTGATTTGGTGCCCTAATTTCAGACACCCATGAGCCCCAGCTCCTCATACGAACACCTTTAAACTTCTTCTTACATTGATCGCCGGATGGACCGTTATTTGTCGCCGCCAACTTGTTTTCCGACAGCTTCACCATTACTGCACCTGAGCTTCTCCGAAGACGACGACGACGAATCGATCAGCTGTTTGGTTAATTTCTTGATGGCTGTTAAGACGATATTTAATGAATGAGTACTGAATCTTCTTCAACTGGAGGTTCGAGTGTAAGAAAAATGCAGTGATGGTTGATGCGATGTGATCTGATGATATTTATAGACAAGAGGCATAAAGTGGGAATACTGAGAAAATCCCTGAAATGGCCGACAGATGTATTCCAGTGTTTTTTAATTATAAAATAATTTTGAAAATCAGATTTATTTTTCTGCTCACTTCACATGACAGTGACTTTTCTAACCCTCCCACACCATACATCGTAATAAATAAATAAGTAAACATATATTTATTTAAATTAATGTTTATTTTGGATGTCGCTCGTAAAAATTTTCAACTGGCCAACAGAATTTTGGTCAGAAAAATATTGGCCAAGACTTTTCTTAAAAGAGCAAGCTGGCGCAGGAAATATAACCTGGTGCAAACTAGTAAGAATCTAATGGAAGTTTAACCATTATCGGACAACATATGTAGTGATTAGGGCACATCACATGGGTTAGGGGTATATTAAATTCAGGTTTAGACATACATATCTTAGACCAAGTATTTCAATAATTAATTCTTTTTTCATATATTGCTGCAGCTTCCAGGATCTTGCAGTTGCAGGGTTAATTATGAGTGTTCTAGCGAGTAGTTAAATTAATTATTATATAAATAATTTAAATTGTTACGTAATCAACCTATATACGCGCAATATAGCTCTGGCAACTCGAAAACATAGTATTGAGACAGCATAGCTAGCAATTTCATAATTGAAGAATTCATTAACAATCATTTCGTCCCAGTTATAAATATGATTATACGGTATTAATAAAATTGTAATTTCTTACAAACTAAAAAGATATATATATATATATATATAAAGGTGTCAATAAAAAATATATATTCTATATATTATCATATATTGCACTGAGTTTTATTCAAATAACAAACATTAAAGTTAAGTGCTATACATAAATGGCACTAATACATTATCAATGCAAATTGAATCTAAATGTTAACAACACATTAGTAAAGTCCCTAGATAAGGGGTGAGACATCTTTTATTGGGATAAGGTCTTAAATTCTTTTTTAACATGTACACGCATGTTAAATATATAAATGTTTGTATTAGAGTAAAATATTTTATATTTTCGAGGCTTTCCCACTGTATCAATATATTTATATATATAAAAAGGACAAGTAAACAAACCCTAATGCTGTAGTTTTACATAAACTCGTGATTTTACGGTCATAAATTCACCTTTAGCATCACAAAACCTTATCTTATGGGATTTGTATATTTCTCCTAAAGTTTGCAAACCACTTGTAACATCTTGAACATTAGTCCAAAATGTTATATTTCTACTTCCAAATATAGGGTATACCATAATAATAAATAAAATGAAATGAAAATCACTTATAACATTTTGAATTCTTTTTGTCAAATGTGTCATATTTCTACTTCAACTAGAGATATCATGAATAAAAATAATTAATATAAATAAAAAGAAGAGGAAGATAGAGACCAAATAAACAAAATTTAAAATAGATGTGATTTTATTTTTATTTTTTTTCTACTTCAATCATCATTGTTATTTGGTTTTTTTTTTTTTTTCTCTAACTAAAGTAACACGAGTTATTATTCTTCTTATTATTATTATTATCATTATTATTATTATTATTATTTGTGTATATAATAAAAACAGCTGGTGCTTTTCTGTCATGCATGAAACTCCTGAAAACGCGTTTTGAGGGTTCTTATCGCTATATCTCTTCGCTCCATCTCCATCTCCTTCTGTGTCGTCTGTCTCTCTCAAGGATCAAGGCATGGACCAAATTTTAAATTCTATATATATATATCATGTACGACTGTGCATGAAATGGCTGCTTCATTGACATTTGATTTGACTCTTTCAAATTATTTTCAGGAATTCATTCCAACAATATAATATACTACAGTATAACCCAATACTAAATACTCTACTACTAATATTAGTAATTCTTTTGTGCTACAATTAATACAACAGTACAACTACGAAATTAATAATACTCACGTTTTGCTCTCTGGGAAATTTTGAAGCTAACTCACACCCATGTAAGAAAAATAATTTTGTTTTGCAATATATATGTAGCTCATAAACTCGACCACTCAGGCTTGCTAGCTAGCTAGCTACTTAATTGTCTTTCAGACCATCATCATCATTTTAACTTTTTTTATTTGACATATTTAGTGACCACTAAGTTTAGTGAACTAACTGACGTACAAGTACTCACAAAACGCGTTTTTTGGATAATAAAAGATTGAAACGTGCACATGAAAGGAACAACGATATTACGTTTTTTTTTTTTTTTTTCTTTTTCTTATTATTAATATTATTTTTAAGTTTGATGATAAATTAGGATTGCAGATTTCCAATCAAATTACTGGACCTTGAATTTTAATATTACTGTGCGTGTGTAGAATATTCAGTAATTTTGTTATTTAATATTGAAAAAATAAAATATGCATATAAAACAAAAATAAATAAATAAATAATAAGGTAAGATTTGGTGAATTTAATATAGATAATGTAGTGAAGTGGGGTTGTGCAGTGATGTGATGAAGCCGCGTTAACATAATTACAAGAAGTCAGACAAACTCCCCGAAATGCCTCGTCTACTATATATATATATATGACTGAATCCGACTTAATATTTACATCATCTTAATATTATTATTATTATTATTATTATTCATACAAATGCTAATTTGAGAGCTGAATATTTGTGTTGTACTAATAAAAGTTTCATATTTTTCCTATTTGAGTTTGGATTAAGAAGGTTTGATTTGAATTCTATATTTAAATACTGTTTGATTTAATATTATATGAAAAAAAAAAATAAAGTAAAAATAGATAAACTTTAAGAAACATACATTATACTGTACATACTACCTGAAAATGATCTCTTACATACTGAAGAAATCCGTTTCAATGATTGTAGAATATCATTCTATCAAATGAAGAATTATAGCCCACACCAACACCAAAAAAATATTTGTTAACATAAAAGCATTTAAATTTCTACATTTCAACGAGAATGATTCATAACCTTTTCCCCCACAACAACAACAACAACAACAACAACAATAACAACAATACTAGATAAATAAATAAATAAATAATTGTTTTATTTATAGATACTTTTAACAATGGTACTTTTTGTCTATTGTATCACCATTGTGTATGAATAATGAAAATGGTGTTTTGGTGGACGTGGACATATAGTAAGTTTAACACACATTAAAAAAAATAAAAAAAAGAACTGACAAATATTATAACAACTTACACAATATATAATGTAATTATTCAAACTATGTACAACTAAGCGATACTTCAAGTGCTAAACATCTTTAACCGTCCCCTCGATTTTAATTGTCTCCAATATTTCTAATATAATAATTGCTATGAGCAAACTATGTTTTCTCCTCAATTTATATTAGTATTTATTTATTTATTTATGATTGTTATTAAAGTATTATATTAAATATTTATATATATATATATAAACAATTCTCATTCAACAATTATTTTCCATTCCCCTTTTCAGATTAATTTCTTCAAATGTAACACATTAGAGTCTTTTAGATTTTAGGTTAAAATAATTGCTAAATATTAGTTTAAGACTCCATTTGCATACAAAATTTTGATATTTATCAACAATAACTTTTTTAACAAAGAAAAAAATATATGATATAAAATATATTTTTATTTAAAATTTTATCTTCTATTAAAAAAATTATAAATATTTATTTATATCATATCAACTATTATATTTTTTATTATTTATTAAAACTCTTCAAATTTTCTTAAATTTGTTTTCTAAATCGGTGCCCAATTATATATATGTTTTTGAAAGAAAAAAAATCTTAAATAATAAAAACTCTATTAGAATACATCGAATTGTGCGTAGCTTTCTCATTTTGAATGAATGGAATAATAATAATATATATATGTATATGTTTATATGTAACAATAAATTAACCCTTGAATTTCAACATCTTTTTCCATCTAGTATTTAAAATTTCGTCAGAGTCCACATCGTTCATATCATACTCTTTCATATATTTAATATAATATATATATGTATATATATAGAGAGAGAGATAAGTTTTGCATTGTACTATGTAGTAAGCTTAAGTAGGTGTCGTGTCGGTCCCTACAACTCTCCATCCTCGTAGCTTCCTTTGGGAACGCAAGCTATATATGCTTCCATCGATTTAAATTTATTCATGTCAAATACTTATTAATTTCTAATTAATTAAATTCATTTCTTGAAACAATTGGGTGGCGCCCGCGTGGCATCATATATTTTCTTGGAATTTCTAACATCACATGTCATTACATTTTTATTCCAGTTTAAATTAATTAGTCAGTCAGCATATGCACATATATACATACGTTCGTACGTGTGAAACCCCATCGCGGAAGCAGTCACAGATGGTGCTTCACAGCCAGGCACATAATCCACCTAGTGGATGTGTGTGTGTGTCTACATATGTTTTACTCCAATGCTATTAAATGTACCACGTTTTTTTTGTTAATAACTAAAAATAATGTCTTCAAATAAATGCTTCAAATTTAAAAAATAAAAAAAAGAGTCAAACCCAATTTAATTAATCAGACTTGTTAAAAAACGACACAGCTGCTGTACGTACACTATCATAAAACTAGTGGTAATTAAACTCAAACGAAAAATATACCTTTCCACGTACCCATATCTTAAAATTACACACGTATAATAATGCTATAAAATTTATACTATAAATATAAATACATATTATCTATCCTCTGTATGTAAGACTGATCATCTCAACAAACACACACACATATGCGTATATAAGTATTTTCCTTAGCTGTCACAAGCAGAGTCAAAAGAAAGTGCTCAGAAATGACCATAAATAAATTTTGGAATAATAATAATAAAGATATGCATGATGGTAGCACGTACAGTGTGTATGAAATCGAAAAGGACATTCCGTACGTACGTTACGTATATGTATGAAAGGACATCCTAACAATAATGCAATAATATTACTGCATTTATTGATGGGAGCTTCGCCAGCTATGTATGTCGTCTTAATAGTAACAAGTACTGAAGCAAGCCCCTTCAAATTTTATTTTATTTGATTTTTCTCAACTAGCAGCTGTAAGCTGGCTAGTCCTATTTTTCTTTGTAAAAAAAAAAAAAGAAAAGAAAAGGTGGAGCATTGAATCTTGGACTATGAACAGGCAATGTAAGGGAATGGGAATATATATGATATCCGTACAGTATCCACCCAGGATCTATTATATCCATGGGAATGTGGCCACGAAACACCCCAGAACCTTCCCGCTTAATTAATTAAATCCTCTGTCTAGCTACTTATAAGTCTTCGATTGATTAATTATATACTTCATAGAAATATTTACTGATAATGTAATAATTAATGATAATCTTGTTGGGGAACTTTTGGTTAATTAATTAATTGGGTTAAGGGCAGGTGCCGGCGTTGTCTTGTTTCACCACACGACTTTAAAGTTTTAATAGACACTTTTGAGTTTTGAACCTTATAAATAGACGATGTAGAATTCGTGTTCATACTCGACTAGTTTCATAAATGTAATTGAGCTTATAATCTTTTTACCTGATAATTAAAATTATTTTTAACTTTCGGACAAATAAGGCCCAACAGGGTGAAGTTTTGATAAATCTTTGCTATGTCTTTTGGGCTACTTTTTTAGCCCAAATTACCTGCAGCCCAAATCAGTAAGCCACAGAAATTATAATCTTCCGTACTTCAGTTGACGTCAACGCTCGTGACATCGGCACGTGACAAAATCCATGTCCTAGGTGGACTCCCGGGTCTACAAAACGACGAAATCTTATTGGTTCACAGAACCCGAGACTGCGTGGCGCCGACCTAATTCTTTTTAGTATAAGTTGCCATCGCACACACTCCGCCCCTCCGCTATATCTACGATCTCCTGTCCGGCGCTACTCCAAAATCCAAATATCCGAAACTTTTCCGGCGGCGGTCGATTTTCGGCATGGCGATGATTGCACGGCGGTTTTGTCCGGCGTTGTTGATATTGGTTGCGACGGCGGCGGCGTGGTTTCCGGCGGCCCGTGGGGTGTGGTTCGACATGCCGAAGTCGGGGTGGAAGTGCGTGTCGGAAGAGTTGCAGTCCAACGTTGTCGTTATCGGCGAGTACTACGGCTTCTTCGGCAATTATTACGACGAGAACAGTACCGCCGTTCCATCTCTATCCGTTAAGGTTAATTGTTTCGGTTCCTTAAATTTCGTGCGTAGAATGTTGTTTCGTGTTTCGTTGATTTCGTAATTGTTTAATTTTTATTTTTTTTTTTTAAAAAAAGGAAAATTAAGTCCTAATTAGATGCTTGATCAACGTGTTGAGACTTGAGAAGGATTACACTGCAGAAATTTGGTGTTTTTTTCGATTCTGTGAGATGAATTACGGTAATTAGGGTTTTCTGTTAAAATCCGAATTCTAATTTTGATTTGATAAAAATAAGAAGAAGTATTCTGGTGCAATCGGACAGGGCAGTGTTTGTTCGAATAAGCTGACCCCATTTGTATTGTCCTTTTTAAGGTATCATCGCCATTTGGGAACACATTACACCAGCAACATAAAGTCTACCATGGTCAATTCTCATTCACCACATCAGAGTATGGTGTATACATGGCATGCTTCACCATAGACAGCGACACCGGAGGCAGAACAACAACCGTTGGCGTCGACTGGAAAACTGGAATTGCTACAAAAGATTGGGATTCCATTGCAAAGAAGGAAAAAATTCAGGTAACTGAAAGATCGACTCTGACTCTTTTTTGTTCGACAATGACATATTGATGTGTATATCTATCCAATCTCCTATCTTTATAGGGGCTCGACCTCGAGTTGAAGAAGCTAGAAGCTTCCGTGGAAGCGATCCATAACAATCTATTCCGTCTGATTGAAAAGTAAGCTTGAATTAAGTTTCATCCCCTTGGGCTAATTAAGGTTGGATGCATGTAATGAATTATATTGTTGTATGTAATGTGTTGGTTTGGTTTCTTGCAGGGAGTGGAAGTTGAGAGATATGAGTGATAAAACCAATGTTAGAGTGGCTCGGTATAGCCAAATGTCTCTCTCCCTTTGCATCGTGGTGTCGATAGTTCAAGTGTTGTATTTAAGGCGATACTTTAGGATGAAGAAGCTCATCTAATAAAAGGTTGTCTGTAATATCTGTTGTTTTCGCTGCATCTCATATTTTGGAACACTATTTTTTTTTGGATATGAAACTGGATGGGATCATATATCTTAATTTTCTTGCAGACATTAGTTAGGCAGTGAGATTGGATTTTGTGGGGGGAAATGTATAAATAATAATGCACAAGGAACAATCATTTGAAGCGGAGGGAGCCATTTTGTTCAGGGATTGATTTCTTTAGAATGCTCCAAGTGCTAAACTGGACGAGACAATGTAATGAGCTAAACCCGTTTTAATTGGGCTCTAAGGTTCAACTGAAAGGCCCAAATTCAATTTTACTGTGCCACTAAAAGTTTCTATATTGTTTATTTTTATTGTATATCTTTTATGTAGTACATAGTAAGGTTTGTTTGCATAGAGTTCTTCACCATCATCTTCTTCTTTAATAATAAAAGCATAAATTTGGGGCATGGAATAGAATGGAATGATTCGTGCCATGGGTGGTGAATCTATTCTGATTCAGTGGCCGAGGAAGAGAGAGGAATCTCCCTCGAGAACACACAAATATGAACATGGCAGACGTGGCTGCCACTGGTCAGCGGTCACATACACATAGGCAGTGGACAGCTCATCAGCGACTTCAGTTCTTTCGATCCATTTTACGTTTTTAATTTTAGTAAAAATGAAAAACCATGGAAATAACAAAAATCGGAAAATTGAAATACAAAAAGGCTCATCCACAAAACCCAGAAGAGACGAAGAGGGTTCAATCAACAGAATCCACCCCGCGAGAGAGAGAGAGAGAGAGAAAGAGAGAACAAATAACTAATTTTCTCTCAGCAGTGTGTGGCGTAGACAGCGGCACCGCCTGCCAAACCCAGAACCTCTGCGAAAATTCCGTTCGGGAATAAGACAAGAATCCATTAGAGTCGAAGAGCTATTTGTTACATACATGCAATCAATCACAGCTATATATTTAAATCCTCTACAGTCTTCACCTCCGAACTACCCCTCATTGTTCTCTCCGCCCAACATAAAGACCCAGCGACGTCTCTCAAGAGATTTCTCGCCCTGTTTTTTAACTCATCTGTCTCCCAATTAATGATAATCACACCTACCTGGGTAGCTTGCCACATTTCTTTCTCTTGATCTGGGCAATCTCAATCATTCACTCTGCACCTCACGCGGAGTTCAGTTCTTCTTAACTATTCAAGTATGGGTTTTTTTTTTTTTTTTTTGCCTTATGTTTTGCGTATTCCTACGGTGTGTTAGCAGTTTTTTAAGTTTGCAGATTTCTTGATGCTTATAGAATCTGCAGATATGCTTGTTCAGAGTTTGTGAAGTGAAGAATGTCGATTACTATATCCTGAGAAAGTTATTGTGCAGTTTAGTCATGGGATCATTGTTTCTTGCATACTTAATTTATTGCTTTTGGCGTCCAAGAATGCTTACCCCGTTTGACCTATTCGTGTAGTTGAATTTCTTGATGCTTAGTCTTTGATGGTTTCCCATTGTTATCCTGAAAAAATTACAGGGCAGTTTAGTCTTGAGAATAATTTACTTCTTCAATCCTTGGAAGAATTGCATATTGTTTGGCATACAAAGATGCATGTTTTCGGTACTTCCACTTGGATATGCATATTGTTTGCTCACTTGACCTTTAATTTGCATTTGGTCTTTCATCTAGGTATTCAAGTAATCATATAATTGCAGCAAGGTGAATCATTCTAACTTAAAATGCAGAAATATTCTAGTTATAATTTATAAGATTTAGATAAATTACTGAGTACAACCTTCTAATAAGGGTCAGATTGATTTCCCTCTCTTAATGTTTGTTCTTTCAACATTTCTATCCTGATTCTAATACATTTGGATTTTTCATTGAGATAAGTTTGTAGTTGGCAGTGCGTAACAAGCTCGAATCTTTTTTCCCAGGACTCAGTTATTTAATCAATCTTGCTCTCATTTGTGTTTCTTTATCATAATAATGATTGTTTTCCATCACACGCATTTTATGCTTATGGCAGATTTCTTCTGGGCAGCCTTTTTAGGATATGGGTCCTTATTATGTCGGTCTGATCGTGCCACTAGTGTTAACACTTCTGATTCGTAACACCAAGAAAGAGAAGAAAAGAGGGTTGCCAGTGGATGTTGGTGGAGAGCCTGGTTATGCTATCCGAAACCACCGGTTTACCAAACCTGTGGAATCTGCTTGGGAAGGAGTCACAACTCTTGCTGAGCTTTTTGAGCAGGCCTGCCGGAAGTATTCTGACCTGAAATTATTGGGGACTCGGAAGGTGGTTTCTAAAGAAGTGGAGATATCTGGTGGAAAGTCTTTTGAGAAGCTACATTTGGGTGATTACGAGTGGTTGAGTTATGGACAGGCGTTTGAATCAGTATGCAACTTTTCTTCTGGTATTATGCAACTCGGACATCAAAAGGGAGAACGTGCTGCAATCTTTGCTGATACATGTGAAGAATGGTTCATTGCTTTACAGGTATATCATCTGATCCTATGTTCAAAGTGCCTTTCATTTTTCGAAAGGACTTAGTTATTGATGGTAACTTATAAGAAGTGGTATTGTTCTGTGATTAGTGTAACTTCCTAGTGAGATAAGTCTCTGATTTATTAACTTCAAGTTTCTTTTTTCAGGCTTGTTTCCGGCGCAATGTGACTGTTGTGACCATTTATGCCTCTCTTGGTGAAGAAGCTCTGTGCCATTCGTTCAATGAGGTTTCTCTCTCTCTCTCTCTCTCTTATGTGTGATGCACACGCACACTACACACACACCAGGCAGAAAGGCTCAAACTTCGTGTAAATATTCAGTATGCCGCTGCTACAACTGCGGTTAAAATTTAATCTGTAACATTGAGAGACTGTAACTATTTTTCCCATAAAATATGCATATATGAACTTGAAATGGGATATTTAATTATGTTATTAAAGTTCAATAGCTTAAAACCCCGAATGGATTCTAAGTTATGAATTGGCAACATTAATCTGTGTTATGCTTTTGTGCGTTGTTGGCTCTTTTATGATATTACTCTGCATCCAAAAAATGATTACCTCATTATTTGGGATGATATGTTCTCAGAAATTTCTGTTCTGTTCTTCAGACAGAAGTTACAACAGTAATTTGCGGATACAAGGAACTCAAGAAAATAGTGAATATAAGTGGGCAGCTCGATACCGTCAAGAATGTAATATGCATGGACAATGAATTTCAGACAGATTTTTCATTGGTTTCTGGAAACACTAGCTGGACCATCACATCCTTCTCAGAGGTGATAAAGATGGGCGGAGAAAATCCAGTTGAACCAGACCTACCTGTTTCAGCTGATATTGCTGTAATAATGTACACAAGCGGTAGCACTGGCATGCCTAAGGTCCGTATGTACATAACAGTTCGGTCCACATTTTTAACACTAGATCTGCCTCGTTCGACTTTGGTACTAATTGATTCGCGTATTTTCTTGTTGCAGGGTGTCATGATGACGCATGGCAATGTCTTGGCTACGCTGTCTGCTGTGATGACAATTGTTCCAGGGCTTGGAGTTGGAACCGAGGATGTTTATCTAGCATACTTGCCGTTAGCCCACATTCTTGAACTTGCAGCCGAGGTATGAAATATGCTGGACTATTGAAATTAGTAACTAGTTCTTGGGTTTTGTAAATTGCATATTATGTTTAGGAAAGGGATTTGATTCTTGTCATAAAAACTTTGAAAGAAATCTCTTTTAATGCAGAATCTTATGGCTGGTATCGGAAGCTGTATTGGGTATGGATCTCCTTTAACTCTCACTGACACTTCGAATAAGATCAAGAAGGGAACCAAAGGGGATGCTACAGTATTGATGCCGACACTGATGGCAGCTGTGCCAGCTATTCTTGATCGTGTTCGTGATGGTGTGAGGAAAAAGGTTTGAAGGGTTTCCCTGCCGTCAACCATAATTAATTCTTTATGTTTTTTGGATGAGCTTCTGAATTCCAGTAAAATTCAGGTGGATACTAAGGGAGGACTCTCAAAGACACTATTTGATTTGGCATATGGCCGTCGATTATCTGCTGTAAATGGTAGCTGGTTTGGGGCATGGGGCTTGGAAAGGCTTCTATGGGATCTTTTGGTGTTTAAAAAGGTCCAAGCAGTTTTGGGTGGTCGTATACGGTTCATACTCTCTGGGGGCGCCCCTCTTTCCGGGGATACTCAAAGATTTATCAATATATGTCTCGGGTAAGTATTATACTAACTCAGTTGGGCCATTAGGAATTTGATATTCGTATGTTTGGGTATGAATCTAATTATGAACTGCGATGGTTGCTTAATGCAGTGCTCCGATTGGTCAGGGTTATGGTCTGACCGAGACATGCGCTGGTGGGACATTTAGTGAGTATGATGATACATCTGTTGGCCGTGTGGGTCCTCCGCTACCTTGCTCAGTTGTGAAGGTAAATGAATTCCATTTTAGACTTTTAATTCACTTCTTCCTTTGTTTCCTTATTATTCTTTATTGTTTTCTCGATGATTAAAATCTGTTTGGTACGACCAGTTGGTTGATTGGCCGGAGGGCGGGTACTTAGTTAGTGATTCGCCAAAGCCACGTGGAGAAATTGTTATCGGCGGGCCAAATGTTACTCTCGGATACTTCAAAAATGATGAGAAAACGAAGGAAGTTTACAAGGTATTGATATTTAAGTCATAACCTTGCATTTTTATCGATTGTTGTATTATGGTGAAGCTTATGTGCATTTATTCATTTAATGCTCTAAGGATGATGAGAGGGGAATGAGGTGGTTCTACACAGGCGACATAGGACAGTTCCACGCTGATGGTTGCCTTGAGATTATTGATCGGAAAAAGGACATTGTGAAACTTCAACATGGAGAATATGTCTCCCTTGGAAAGGTACTCATCTAGAATATTTGAAAATGATTCGATCCGAGCTTTTGTATACTTCTCCCAGCTCAAATGATGGTTTTCTGTTCAGGTAGAGTCAGCGCTCATTGTGAGCCACTATGTCGACAATATCATGGTGCACGCTGATTCTTTCCATGGCTACTGCATAGCCTTGGTAGTGGCTTCGCAGCCGGCTTTAGAAGTCTGGGCCGCAAAGCAAGGAATCGAGTACTCAGATTTCGCGGACTTGTGTAATAAAGAAGACAGTCTTAAGGAAGTCATGAGTTCATTACTCAAGGTAAAAGTATCATCCTCGCGCATATGCTTCAAATTCTTTGAAGATGCATTTACTAACTGTTTTTTTTTTTTTTTTTGTCTCCATGGATCGAGCAGGCGGCGAAGGATTCGAAGCTGGAGAAGTTTGAGATTCCAGGGAAAATCAAGCTGCTCCCGGAACCTTGGACGCCGGAATCCGGGCTCGTAACAGCAGCCCTCAAACTCAAGAGAGAGGTCATAAGGAAGACATTTTCTGAGGATCTTGCCAAGCTATACTCATCATCATAATTGATGACGTCAGAACATACATCCCTGTGTTCTTTTTTGCCAGAGATCTTGACTCAATTTCTGTTCTGTTCATCCAACATCATGAATCTAACTTTGATGTACTTCCAAGAAAATTTGAATTGAATCTTGAAGTGATATTTCAATATAGTTAATGTCATGTGCTTTTGGTCAAAGACAGAGATTGGTTTGGCAATTAAAACCCAAACCTAAATAGTATAGATGAAATGAAATGGTAGGGCCAGTGATTTCCAACCAATTGCTCCTCTTTGAAGCAAGGTGGGATGCACACACAGAGTTGGGAACACTATATATACACCAAGTAGTAAGTATGTATTGTCTTGTTCTCATATATAAATTTCCTCTTTAAACTTAGAGAGAGAGAGAGAGAAAGTGTTCCAGACACCCCCTGACAAAAACACCCCTGTCAAATCCTTCAATTCCATGACCAAAATTTTTGCCATGTATACATACATGAAGCACCAGACACACACTACACAACACTGTATATAACCCACTTCCGGGTGTCCTTTCCAGTGCAGTTTCTTGAAAGCTAAAAGCCTCCTTTTTTTTCCATTTCCATCATCCAAACACAGAATTTAGAGGTCTAGAGATTGAAGAAGCAGTTCTGAGAGAGAAGCAAAAATAAAAATAAAAAATTAAGGTGGATATGAATAATTGTTATTATGAATGCAGAGATGACAGGAAAGGGTGCCATTTTCATCCGAGAGAAGTGGTGGTGGGAGTATGTGCTCTGTGCTTGAATGAAAGGCTCCTAGTTTTGGCTTCGAAACAAGACCAACTCCATACAACCAACACCAACTACAGTGTGCCACCAAAAAGGGTCCTACGGAAGATTTTTGCTCTCACAAGTTTGCTCATCAAACAGCAGAAATCTGAGGTCTATCACAGTGGATCAACCAGTCAAGAAGGTTAGATTATTTATTTATTTATTTTTTGGCTTCCTTTTTCATCGTCTTTCTTTCTGTTTGCTTCTTTTTGAAGAGAAGAAAGGGGGTTTGTTTGGTGAAACAGTGATCTTCCCACTCATACTAGCTTTTGACTTAAGAGTGTTCCTTTTATTTTTTTGCATCAGCACATAGTAATAACTATAAGCACATTGTTTTTAGTGAAGATTTTTGGATTAAGAGCTGTTTGATCTCATCAAATCACATCTCTTTCACTGTAATCTGCACCCAATATTGCCATGATCCACTAATGAAATCTACTGTGCTGTTAAACAGCAATCAGGACTGTGTTTTCAATTAAAAAAATAAAAATCTTCTATCTATGTGGTTATGGTTTTCTCCTAGACATGTATAATAAATTTAAGAATTTCTTAGTCAATAGTATACACAGCATACAAAATGTACCAAACAAGTTTCCATAATTACTAATGAATATGAATGATCATTAGTTGATACCTATACATCAATCACATGGCTTACAAATTAAGGCATATTATATGTATATATGAAATGGTAGCTCTAATCAATTACTGTTGGTCACTGCAGATTCCTTTATATCAATTAAGTTTGAGGACAATGGTGCTGCCTCATGGGACAAAGGGAAGATCAACAAAATGCTAGATGAGAATCAGAAGATGCCGGCGGTGGGGAAGAAGATCAAATGCGTCGTAGAGCACATGAAACCGTGCACTGCGCAGAGGTGGCGAAGGCGGATCGGACACCTCTTGCAGCTGATGAGATGGAACAACAAGTCCTCCAGCAGCAAGTGCCAGATGGGCACAAAGCTTGAAGGAGGTAAGGTTAAAAAGTATGGATGGATGAGGACCCTCACAAGGAAGAAGAGGGCCAAAGCATAAAGGGGCTTACAATGTGTACAATATAATAGAAATATCCGATAACACACCATATGGCATAGTTAGAAACTTTTTCGATCATCTTTATCATCACCATCATCATCAACAACTCCATCAAGATTATATATAGATGCAAGAAAGGATAGCTATATTTTATAAGAACATGTTCTAGCCTCTTACAAATAAAATCATGGGTGTTTTATTTTTATTTTTTTTCTTTTCTTTTGTGTCAAAAGAAAATTGCCCATATCCCCATCTTCTACTACTGCTACTACTACCACATGTGCAAAAATGGGATGCATGTGCAAAGAACTAATAGTTGCCTTTGTGTAGTTAAATCTGTCAATAGAAAACAAAAGTGTTTTTGTTTGGCTATCTGCCCCTTCCATTGGCTTTAGCTACATGGGACAATCTCTACAGGACCACCTAGCTTCTTTTGGGATTTAATTTAAAGGCCCTTTATTTTTCTTTCTTTTTCTTTCCATGTGACATAATTTTAGCTTCAAACAGCTCTGTCTTCTTGTGCATATCTACAACTGTTTTATAGTCAAAAAAATTGCCCAACTTGAACCAACAATGGTAACTTCATCAGATATGCTCTGCTAATTATTGTACATTTTTCTTCTTATTGTTGAACAAAGAGGACAGGTGTGCAATTAATATACACTGAATATGACAGCAGTTGAACAAATAAAAAGTAAAGGGTCAAATCAAACCATGTGGACAATCAAAACCAAACCATTGTAATGGATTTTCAGTATGATCCATCCTCCACAAATCTGTCTAGGTTTTCATGGATTTGGATTGAAGGCTGAAGCCCCCCTTTAATGCAATTGGGGTTTATCTTTTTCAAATTCAAAAGCCACAAAAAGATGTGTAAAAAGTAAGCCTCAACCTCTTTTCCCTACAATGGGTTAATGAGAGTGTACTTTCATGTTTCTTTAGAAGAATATGAAGTGTGTAGTAACTAACACTTGCAAAAAAATGAAAAAAAGAAAGGATGAAGAGGAAAAGCAAAGCATTGTACAGTGAAGAGGGACCCTTTTTTTCTTTCTCCTCTTCTCTTCTCTTCTCTTCTCATCTCATCAATCAAAGAATCTTGAAAACGTGGCCAGCAAATAAATTTAAATAAAGAGCAGCAACTTTGTTTGTTTGGCTTTCAATTAATCTTATGAAGAGACCCTTTATGCAAATCTAAGTCAAAATAACTTTAATAAGTCATATTGATTAGTCACTGTAATGGCTATCATCCAAAAGCCAATAGAAAAGTTATTTCCCTCTCAACAAGATTAGGGTTTATCATTTTCCTCTTTCACTTATTTAAACAGAGCACATGCTTTTATAATAGTTTATTTATTTGATTTATTTATCTTTCTTCCCATTCATCTCTATCTTTGGGTGTCTGTGGTGTGGTGGGCTAAGCTAAATTCAAGAAGACAATCATTCCCATTTTATTACAAGAAGATTTTCAAAAGTGGAGTAAACTGTAAGCAATCATCACATTTGGAGTTTCTGAATGAGATTTCAGTCTTGTGGTGGCATAATTAGGTGTGGGCATTCCACGGTCGGTCTCAATAAATCGGGACAATTTCTATATCGGATAATAAATTCGATAATTTTAAAAATTACAACAATATTTCACGTTCTAGCTAAAATTTGTAGGATTGGGACATCGCCGGATGTCGGGTTCTCATTTATTTTCAAAAAGTATTTAATATAATTATTATATATGTATCTAAGCATATTCCATCTTTTTATGATTCTAATGAGTAATGAAAGCCAATATTCTTCTTTCAAGTATATTTAGCATAATTAAATTACAAATTTCTTTCATATCTATTGATCTATAAAAATTTTATTTAGTAATTTATAGTATTTAATTTGAATAAAAGTTTTATATTTTGTCAATCTGTGTAATTTAATTGAGTTAATACTTTAAATATTGTGAATATATATTTTTCTTTTAAAAAATAAAAATGTATTGGTAGTCTAAGACTACATTTGGAAAGTAATTTCTAGAAAAAAGGAAAATAAATAATTTAAGATATATTTTATCTCGATTTATTTTTCAATTTAATCTCATGTAGCCTCACCAACTAATTAACACAATGTAGGTATGGTTGAAAAAAATGATGGAAACTTGGACTACTTTTTGAAGTTTGCACCCAAATAAGTTAAAAGAGGAATATACATATATATATATATATATAATTTTATTCTTGACCAGTGTAAAATGCTTCATTCAATTATTCAGAGTCAGCAAAAATGAGGCCCCCCATTTTTTAAGAATTCTTAATCGAAGCCTAAATAAGGGTCTTTTTTTTTTTTTAACAAAAAAAAAAAAGGGAAAAAAGAATATGAACACTCACACAGAAAAGTCACTGTTATTAAAGCTGTGATTAGATTTTATTCTCGTCTTTCAACAATGATGATTAATATTTTCATATTTCATTTTCCTTTCACAGTTTCACAAATTTACAAGAACGAAAGGGCATTCCTAACTATCACTTAAACATGACTTACTGAAATAAGTTTTCTTTGCCACTGAGTAACCTACCTACCTTCACATGTTGGAAGCAATGGTGCAGGAATTCATCATATTTCAATCAACAAAATTATTGCTAGGTTCCAACATAAATCAATGATCATTAGTTAAAAAAATAAGCACTTCAAAATAATAGCTTTTCATCAGATTGATACTGCAATTCATAGGTTAAGTAGTAGCAGCAAGATATTTGTATCAGATTTGGTACAGATTAGCACACAATTGCCAAAGAATCACAATCCAACCACCAACATGATTCTCACATCTGCCCATGTGATGCAGGTTTGGGTGTGTTGTGAACCATGTTGACTGGTCATAGATTCAACTCCTTTTTCAACACAACACTTCATTCATTCATTAACATTTATACTATACAGAACAGAAGCAATATCTAATCAATGCAAGAGACTTACCAATAAAAAAAAATGAAAAAAAGAGAGCAATTTACATCAGTCAAATCTGTTGCCCACTGCTTCATTTTAAGGAAAAACAACTTAGCATTGCAGTGACTTCTGGTATGACCTTTTCACCATATGAAGCACTAGTTTAATCATCAATTTGCAGTATGTAAACATATATCTAGTGAACCCTTGCATTGATCATAAAACATGAAGATAAAAAAAATCAACTTTAGACAATTATCATAGCACAAGAGGGGTACCGAAACCGGCTGAAGAAGGTTGCACCGAGCGAATTTTGATATCATATTTTCTCTTACTGGAGGTTTCGACAGAAGTGGGTGAGCCTGTCCCAGTTGTTATAGGATGGTAAGATGCAGCGTTTTTGTCAACACAACTATTTCCAATATAATTTCCACATTTCCGGCACAGAAGTTTTGTCTTATGACGAAATAAACCCCAACAATGCTTGGAGATGAAGTATGGAATACATCTGAACTCATCAACCTGATTAAACCTGCTCTCGTCAATGGAGAAAAAGGAAATGATCCCTTTCTTCATGGATTTACCATATTTGGAACCAATTGTTTCTGTATTCCGACTGGATGAGTTCAGGTTTAGATCATATCCACAAGCACCACAACTGCATGAAATAAAATGGTAATGTAACTTAAATGTAATTAAGAACTATCCGCTCATTAATGGATACCTTGTTAAAGTATGCAGATTACCATATACAAGGATGGTTAATTCATTTATATCATAAAAAATAAGGTAAGTGTAACATTTGATAGAATAAGATGGTCACTGGACTTGTATCATTATGGCTAGTAAAAGGGATATACATGTCTGTATGAAATATAGCACAAATGGGCTTCATCCATGAATGCATCCAACTGTATTTAGATGATAGACCAATAAGAACCTTCAAAGATGTATGTTTCAAATTATAAATACATTTATTAGAAATAAAACAAAGCTTACACATCTCAGTGGAATCTACATTATGATTGTCAACCTCGGAATTTCATTAATGAATTCCATCAGTGTAAAAAAGATTTATTAAAGGAAGAGGCACCTTACATTCATGAAGATTTAGAGTAATGGAGAGCATATAAACTGTTGGCGAAAAAGTAGAATTCCAGTTACATAAGAGTATTGAAGAACTTTGAGACTCTGTTTCCATTAAAAAACTTAGCCTGATATAGTAACTTTATCCAAATGAATTGCCTAAAATGGCACCAAACTGATATTTCCGATTCAAGTACTAACCACAATTGCTCAGCTGCTCAGATCTCTAACACAGTAACCAGCAGTCTCACCCCAACCCTTAACATAGAAATCATAGCCTCATAGTGTACATGCACAAATTATAACCTAAATGGCTCCAAAAAACTATCAAGAAGACTTGACGGATAAATTATCAGGGCAGAACCAACTGCACTCTCCTTCCTAGTATTCCATAATTGTAATGATATGTAATATGTTTAATCTTGAAGTTCATAATTTACCAAAGGTTAGTAAAGGCCACATTTTCATGGGCATAAAGTAGGCTTCATTTATTATTCCCGAAAACCAAGCAAATGATTTGATCAATTGGAATAGTCAATGCACCCGAAGCCGCATACGACAAAGTTCGTAATTTAAAAAATTCCAGTTGGTTATACTACAACTATAGTATGAATTTTCCACGACGATCAACTAATTCACTTAAAGCTCTCTCTCAACCATTATTATTTGGAAACATCTCAAAAGCATGAATTAACTGCACGATATCAAATTCAAATGCCATTAATGTCTGGGTATATGTGCGCCAACGCAGATAAGAGGGATCTGAAGGGTAGAATGATCACTACAAATGCTAGTTTAAGGTAAATTAAGCTTTTACTAAGCACACTACACAATTTCAGCCAGAAAGCACTTCTTGCGACATCATCCTGCCCACTGTTTCGCTGAGCAATTGGGCAAAAGAACAATTCTACTGCTAGTTAATCTGATTCAAAACTTTAATTAGCACGCCATCAACCTTAGCTAACCCTTAATGCGAATAAAACTGCTCGACACACTTCCATGGCACATACAGCTTCGTTCCACCAGCATAATCGCGACAACTATCCCCATTGCAAATAATCGTCACACAGAGATGTAACAACCGAATTTCAAGCAGAAGTTTTCGACAAACACTCGGTAAAGAAACTAAATTACACCAAACCCCTGGATCAAACAATCCGTACAGTAACAATCCGAAACTCAAATTAAGCGTAGCCGCATTCACCTGTAAGTGACATCTCGGTGTGAAGCAGCAAAGGAGGCCGAATAGTGATGGTAATTCGCGGAATACCCATTTGAAGTATCCATTAAATGGAACACCCTGCAGCAGAAAATCGGAACGGCGGTAGAATTAGAAAGAAGGCAGGCAGCTTAGGGTGAGGAAAGAATAAAAACAAAAAGAGGATCCAATGAAAGTTACCGCCTTTCGACGGAGGAGAAATCGTACGATATTGCAAATTGCAATCTTTCTTTCTGCAGTTGCTGAGGAACAGTTCCAACTAAAATCGTGCGGAATCAAAAGGCTTGTGGCCCTTGTAATGGGCGGTTATTTGGTGAAAAAACAAGTAACCGCAGGGAAGAGAACCAGAGACACTGTTTTGATAGAAACCATGATTGAGAGAGATTGACCAGTAATATACTAATGTCTCCCTCAGGACTCAGGAGAGGTTCCCATGCCACTTTATTTTTTTTACCACACAAGTGAGTTTAGGGATTTTATTGAGCTTTTTATCAACGAGAGATAATAAGTTTTATTTACCCTTAAGGGTGTGTTTGTTTGGGGGATTAGATTGAATTTACACTATTCATTCAATTTTTTTTCTTCAAAAATATCAAATTAAACGTATATTTTTTATTTTTTATATTATACTAAAAATCAATTTTACATTCAAAACATCATATCAACACCTATTTTATATCACATCATACAATTATTCAAATTAAAAATTTTTACTATTAAAATCCCAATTCAAAATCCAAGCTTCCAACAAACACACAATTAGTATTTTAATTGATTTTTCCTTTAAAAATATGAGTAGAATATACTACATTATATATTGGAAATAATATATTTTTTTATATTAAATAATATTTTATTGTAATTTATGTAAAAATTTAAAATATATTTTAATATTAGTATATTTATTATTAATACAATGTAATATTTTGAATTACAGCCAAACAAATGAAAATAATAAAATAATAAAAAGAAAATGAAAAAGTTATGGGTGATGCATAGTCATATTCCCTCTTCATTAAATTTGAAGTGAGGTTCTGTAATGATTAGTATATGAAAAAATTTCCAATATAAATATTTCTAAACATAATAGGAGTAGCATTTAATTTTAGTAGAAAATAACAAATCACAATAAACACACTGGTACATTTGCTGAATTGATATGATTCTTATTGAACAATCGACAGGTCTTCATAATCTGGACTTGACGCCTTCCTGGAACAAAATGGAATTCCAATTTGGGTTCTGAGGAAGATATGTACCCTGCAAGGCAAACATTCGATGAATGCCGGCAATTTATTGTCGGAAAGGCTCCGATTCTGAAAAAAAAAAAAAAAAAAAGAATCTTTTTTAAAATCATTAAAAGGAAGAGGAGGAGGCGGTTACAGAGGCATAAGAGCAGGTGGGGATGACGGACATGGAGCGGTTTAGGGCATGGGAGAAGGCGGCGGCGCAGAGGCGACCGGCGACGCCGGAGCCTCTCTTACTCGGAGGAACATAGGTGTGAGTTATGTCCATTACTTTGCCACCATCTCCCCTCACCTTGTACTCCAGATAAGCTTCCCTGTCCGCCGTCTCGAATTTCCTTTCCTTCTCATTCCAGACTATCGCCGACGCCGTCGCCGTCGTCTTCTCCTCCGCCATTTTCTTCGTCTGAAACTGAGCGTCGGCAAATCCGAAATTAGGGATTAGAAAAATATGTCTGCGTGAAATGACCGAAACACCCACAGGGTTTCTTAGCCTTTAAGTCAAAAGGTTTGAGAGGAATTAGGAAGGTAATTGAACTATTCCAGTTTTCCCCACTCTGTCGAAAAACCCTTGGGAGATTGCTCGAAGATGGCGGATTTGAAGGTGGAGACGATTGCGAGACTGGCTCAATGGAAGATCGAAAATTTTGGGCCGGCCACGCCTTACAAGAGATCTGATCCTTTCAAAATCGGCATATGGAACTGGTATATACGTATGTATGCCTGTCGACTATTTCGTTTGTGTATCTGTCCGTGCTTGATATATATTCTGGCTGTATCATCAATTTCTTCAGGTACTTATCGGTTGAAAAGAACCGATCAATGTACATCCGGCTATTCCCGGAGCCGTCGCGGATTTCGAAGGATCAGCCGCCGCTTGCTCGGTTCGTCCTCCGCGTGACCACGTCTAGCTCCAATCGCAGGCCCTTCGTTTCCCCCAGTACGCACTTGTTGAATTTGACTTTGATTCCTCTTTTGATTTGTCTTTTTTTTTTCTGCTCGATCGAACCTTTCACATCTGCGACTATCGAATTAATAAACTAAAATCAAAATACTATTGAGGTTATCCTTTTGGTGGAGTATCTTATATGTGAATTCTCTATGAACTATACAAATCTAAACTAAAAAGGCATCAAGTTCCACTGTTTGACTAAGAAATTTTCGTAGTGAATGAAGTAAGCTCATGAAGGAATCATCCTCCATGTACAAAACATGTGCTTTCATTTTTTCGTAGTGGAACAATGGTGTTCATGACAAAATAGCTGCTGCATATCTCTCTCTCCATCTGTACATGTTTTCATTTCAAATGGTGTTTGTTGGTATATGCCACAGTTCATGAGAGAGTGCTTCGAACAAGCGATGACTTCTCCTGCCCTATCGATTTCAGCATTCAGGGTCGTTTCATCATAGATGTTGAGTTTCTGGATCTTAAGATCTGCCCGTTAAATGTGAGATTCAATACTTCATTTTTCATTCATGTAGTTTACATACATCCAGGCTGCCGCTACATGTTTCTTTAACTATCTACTTCAGGGTGGAGATGGAAGTTCCATATGGCCGGGAGACGAAACTATGCAATACCTAGCAACTCAAAGTACTCTCAAATGTCTTTCCCGAATGCTCGAGGAGGCCATTCACGCAGATGTGACTATCTACACAGCAGATGGAACACTAAAAGCCCACAAAGCAATCCTGTCTGCAAGTTCCCCTGTTTTCCAAAGCATGTTCCAGCACGACCTCAAGGAGAAAGAATCTTCGACAGTCAACATTGAAGACATGACGTCTGATTCCTGCACAGCCCTTCTCAGCTACTTGTATGGAACGATAAGCCAAGAAGCTTTCTGGAGGCACCGGCTGGCATTGTTGGGGGCGGCGAACAAGTATGACATAGTGGACTTGAAGGATGCCTGCGAAGAAAGCCTTCTGGAAGACATCAACTCTGGAAATGTACTTGAAAGACTGCAAGAGGCTTGGCTTTATCAACTGGATAAGTTGAAGAAAGGATGCTTGATGTATCTACTTGATTTCGGCAAGATTTATGATGTCCGAGAAGAAATGAACACTTTCTTCAGACAGGCTGACAGGGAATTGGTGGTAGAAATGTTCCAGGAGTTGCTTGCAGTTTGGAAACCAGCATAATTCACCGTTGCCAGAGGTCAGTACTTTACGCTTTGTTATGTAGTAAGAAATTCTATCTGCAATTTAGTCGTCGAATGTATAGATAAGTATGTAATATGTATATGTGTTGACAGACGATCTGATCCGTTTATCTTTTAAATGAGAAAAATATGACATGTTCTAATGACAGAGACAGAAGCTGATTGTCAATCAAACAGGATTTAATCAGCAGCAAGAGATAGTAGATGGTACTAAACTACTCTCGACGATGATTATCAAATTCTAAGACAGCCTTACTATGTGAGAAAAAATTTCCCGAATCCATTCCTGTTCTTAGCAGCAGATTCCTCGGCCCTCCCATTTTCATCGGGAACACATATGGTGTCCCTTGATGTTTCTCTTGATGGTTCCGTGTCATTAATAGTGCCACTGCTAGGTAATTTGGAGAAGCCCGGAATGTTTGAAGTGTCTATCAGGAAATCTTCCAACGTCGCGAGAGATTTCAGCTGCTTTCCCAGCGACGCAATCGTTCTCTGGCATTCTGCAAGCTTATCTGCAGCAACTGCTAGACCCTCCTGCAAGAACATCGAAGAAAGGATACAGTAATGATAATAGAATAGACACGGCGAGTAAGAAACTAAAAGCCAGCAGGCGAGTCTACCTCTTTTAATTTTGCTCCATCATCTGAATTAGTGTTGCATTCCTGAACTGTTCTTGATAGATCATTCTCCAGTTCGCGGCATCTGACAGTCAGTTCAGATGATAAACATCGCTCCTTTTCAATATCCTTCTTCAATGAACAGATGTTTGCAGACATCGTTCTTGTCTCCGCTTCCGCACCAATGAGTTGCGCTTCGAGCAACTCCTTAGCCTCAGTTGCTGCATTCAAATCCTTCTGCATGTCTTCCAACTTCGTCTCAAGTTCAGCCATTCGATGCTGTGCAGCTTCAAGAGAGGTTTGCTTTTCATCCAGCGTTCTCTCGAGCTCAGCCTTTTCGACTTCCATTTTCTCTAACTTCTTCTCCAATTCAGTGAGCCGTTGAGTTGTTGAGTCTAGCTCGCCTCGCAGCGGATGATTGTCTGTGCAACTTGATGACTCCCCGGAAACCGATTCTGAAGCTGTAAATGGAGTATTGTTCTTGGTGTCCGGCATCGCAGCCAGGCGTTCCATTTCCAGAAAATCATCCATCATATCAATTTCGAAGGAGCAGGTTGTAATAGCTTTCTGCAGAGGCTTGCTTTTGAACTGATCGAGCTCGGTGATCAGCGCAGAGGCCCACGAGTCCGAGCAGCTTTGATCGTTATCTAGCGCCTGCGACCTCTCCCCGCTGTCTGAATGACTATCCGTCAGCGACTCCGCGTAAAAACAGGTTTTTGAATTGCTGACTGGAGCCAATTTCCGAGCCGCAGATTGGAGGCGTCTGCACTCAGCCTCAAGCTTAGCAATCTTCTTTACGCTCTCCAACTGCATCTTGCTCGCGGCTTCTGCTGTCTGTGTGCTTAAATCCCTCTCGATTCTTATTGCTTCGATCTCTTTGCACTTGGACATCACCTCTTGCTTGAGCAACGAGTTCTCTTTCTCCAATGTCTCGACGATGAGGAGAAACTTAGGATCAATACATGCTGCGTTTTCGATTCTGGCAGCTTCTGCCTCAGCCTGGAGCTCTAGAATTCGCTCCTCCAGTTTAGCCTTTGTCAATTCCCATTCCCGGCCTCTCTCCTCTACAGCATCAGATATCAGTTTTGCCTGCTCGTCTCTCGCCTGTCTCAGCTGCCTAACACATTCCTTAAGGGCGCCGTCAAGATGAGTGATTCGAACTTCCATGCTTGAATTCTGCACCTCTGCAGCCTCGAGTTGCTGCTTTAACACCACCACTTCATTCTCCGCCTGTTCCCAGCCTGATTAGACATGGAAGATGATAATAAAAAAATCCATTATAACCGTATGTATTGTGGAAAAGTAGCGAGAAAGTCGGTTACCAGCTACAGCTTCTTCGGCCACTTTGGCATGTTGCTTAACCAAGTCTTCTTTAGCGCTGACATTCACAAGAGCAGCAGATAGCTTCTCGGTCAGATTCTTGATAGTTTCTTGAAGTTCATCATCGGCAGCTTTGGTGATGATGTCTGGCGATGCACAATCGTCTTTTGAAGATTCTTTCGATGATGAGCCCTGCTCAAACAAAGAACAAAGATCATAAATAGGGGGATAAGATTTATATGGCATAATGGATTGGAGACTAATAAAATGCTGCATTGAAGATTCATCCACCTGTTCATCAGAGTATCTCTCTGACTGGGAAGACGATGAGCCTGATACGGGGCTTTCACTGTCACCAGGGCTCCTCTCTGAAGATCTTCTCTTCCATGGCCACTTCTTCTTTTCCATATTATTCCTCAAACTGAATTCACAGAATCAAGAAGCTTCTCAGTTTAAATGTAAAAAGTAAATAAACACAGTACATATGGAAATTGGCAATCGAAACTAATAGATATACAAGTGAGTGGTGTGATCTTCCTCAACCAATTTTTACCAGAAAACTTGCTGTAAGAAATAAGCAATTCCTTCTATGCATATGAAACACCATAAAATACAATACAATATATATATATATATTATAAATATAAACAGTGACATGCTGTAGGCCAACCAATTGAAAGGGGGTAGGGAACGACACAAGAGCAGAGAGCTAGAAAAGAAGACAGAAAGAAAAAAAAAAAAAAAAAAAAAAAGCTCTTTTCGATCATTATTTTTTCCCCCATTGAAGACCCACCATTTTTGGCAGCCATACTAGCTCCACATAAATTGAAATAAACCACAGTACATACGAAGTAAACCTTCTAATAACAACAATAATACTTCACCATAAAATGAAAACGGATGGATGAATCAAACAGAAAGTATAGCATGAAGTTGAAAATCATGGATTTAGAACCCTCCCTCCCTTCCATCGGCAATAATACCTGGAATCGTAGTTTTGTCTGCGTCTTCAGATTTGCAAATAAAAAAATGAAGCCTGGCAGTAGAGATGTGAGGATGTTGGAAACGATCCCTCCCAGACAGAATGAACACCTACCTGCAGCAGCAGCATACAGTTGTGAGCTACAAAAACAATGGCTGCCGATGACTATTAGCCCCAAAATCAATCAATTAGGGCCGGAGCACGTGACGCTTCTTGAATCAATGTATGAATGAATCAGAAAGAGAGAGACAGAGAGGACTCTATTTATTTGAATATTTTAAACATCTATTGATTTATTATGTTATGTTTTTGAAATTAAGGCTGCTTTCATTCCCGCCCGCTATTTAATGCGGAGGAGCGTCCGCTCGCACTTTAGCTGCATCTCTGCAGCAGCAGCAGTATCTATTGACCAACCTGGATTCTAGTGTCCTCACATGATTTCAAATTTTAAATTATTATACCCTAATTAGTTCATTAATTAAATAAATAAATAAACAGCTGTTACTGATGAAGATGATTATTTCAAATATTTGTCACTTGGAATATAGCTCTAATGGGCTTTGGCCAAAGCCCAACAGGGCCCAATATAGTTGGCATTGTACTCAGACAAGATCCTGCAAGATAATTTAATCCCATTACAGTAGCTCATGTTTTTTTGAACACATAGGAAAGAAAAAACCACAAGAAACAACATACATATTTTCTAATAAAAAGGGGAAAAATAAGTATAGAAAGAAACCTGGGTGAAGTATAGTGTAGTGTCCCATGTTTGGGAAGTATGAAACAAAGAGTGGCGAGGGAATGGAAGAAGGTAAGCGTCGTGGATGCATTCTCCACCATTCCCCTAAACCCTATCCACATCATTTCCATTTGTGTGATCACAATCTGTTTGCCAGATTCTGTATGTGGCAATGCTGCAACACATGTACATCATTAAATATACTTTCATTAAACAAAAAAATAATTTCCATCCCCAAACGAGGAGAATGGCTCAGACAATGCTGCTTACCGCAAACAATGTATCAGTCCATGTGAAGGGAGAGTCTTTGCTTCAGAGGATCAAACCAAAGCCCTTTTCCCATTTGTTGCTCCCACCTCCTTCCAGGGGTACCCTCACTTCTTCGACTCCATTTATTGTTGCCCTGTTCAAGTCCAAAGCCAAGGCTGCCCCCAAGAAGGTCAGATTTTGTTTGCTTTTTCCCATGATTTCATGCACATGTTTGGTGGGTTTTGATGGTGGTGGGTGCAGGGTGCTGCTGTAGTGGGGAAGGAGAAAACAAAGGTGGAAGATGGCATCTTTGGGACATCTGGAGGGATTGGTTTCACCAAGGAGAATGAACTGTTTGTTGGTCGTGTTGCCATGATTGGTTTTGCTGTAAGTTTCTTGACTTCTCTTTTTGCTTCTTTTAGTGTTGATCTGCAAGTCACAATTGAATAGAGCATTAGTTACAGACAGTTAATCTGAATGAGTGAGTAGAAGGATCACAATCTGAAGACTTGAATGAATTTTACATAGTAGACCAACAGCTTTAGCCTTTACTACTATTGGAATGATTCTGTAATGTGTGATCGATGAAATGAACCACCTACCTAATGCAGGCATCCTTACTTGGAGAAGCTGTAACAGGAAAGGGAATTCTTGCACAGCTCAACCTAGAAACCGGAATCCCAATTTACGAAGCCGAGCCACTCCTCCTGTTCTTCATCCTTTTCAACTTACTTGGAGCCATTGGAGCTTTAGGAGACCGCGGCAGGTTTGTTGATGAACCAGCTGCACCTGTTATAGCACCAGGAAAGGGGTTCAGGTCGGCTCTTGGCCTCGGCGAAAGAGGTATAATATATGTTTCAATGAAGTGGTGCTACCATAATATACTCGAGAGAACTTGACAAATATAAATAATTTCGTGAATATTGTACTTACAGGTCCATTGTTCGGATTCACTAAAGCAAATGAGCTGTTTGTGGGAAGACTGGCTCAGCTGGGGATTGCATTCTCCATCATCGGAGAAATCATAACTGGCAAAGGTGCATTGGCACAGTTGAATATTGAAACAGGGGTTCCGATCAATGAGCTCGAACCCCTTTTGTTGTTCAACATAGTCTTCTTCTTTGTGGCTGCCATTAATCCTGGAACAGGAAAGTTTCTCACTGATGAGGAAGAAGATTGAAGAACTAGCCTTGTTCTCAGAAATAAAACCTGAATTTTGTCTGTTAGTGTGCATTGTATCATGAATGTAAGTCTGTATGTATGCATAATATTTGTGCTAGCTAGCTAGGCATGCTTATTACTTAAGTCAAATTTCAACCTGCTGAAAATTTAATTCGTGCAAGAGCTTGTGGCCGGGCTGGAAATTACTGGAACATTTTCTGGAATGATGAATTGCAACTGGGTGTTCTTGTTGCCGACAATGATGTCTTCGTTACTCCTGTATGAAAGAACATATTTAGAACATAGGGAAGAGAAGAGTTATAATTGCAGAAAAAAACTGAAAGATAATAGTTTAGCTACCTGTACCTGTACGTACTGTTTTTCCAGAATAAAAAAGAACCATATCCTGCAAATCACATTCTTCACCAGAAATCCATTATTAATTGGTACGACTGTGGATGATGGACATTGATTCCTTATAATCAAGTCACGTCAGAAAGTTCCAACAGTAGAATGAACAAAAACACTATTCACAGCTAGGAATCGGATGGGGACAGCAGGCAACATGCATCATCTGTTATGATAAAATATTTTAAATATACACATGGATGATGGATCAAACCAACAAATCAAACTAAACCTGAAAAACATTGATAAAAAATTCTGATACACCAGCTAGGAAAGATACCACTGTTACCACTTAATCAACAAATAAATGAATTAATTCTATACAACACTTGTTCTTCTACCTTTTGTGCATCTTCCAGCTTCAGTCAGCCTTTGCTCTTACTACCTAAAGCCTTCTTCTAAGGAATCAGGTTGCCAGAAGCTTTAGCTAAAAAAACAAAACTTTCATCCCCGAATGCCACAGTTGGATGATCTACAAAGTGACTTGTACAGGGTCAGCTCTTGTCGTTGGAGGGCTGTAGTCGAACATGCTCATGTGCTTTCAGAGCTTCGGAAGTGAAGTTCTCCAAAGCCTTGAAAATGGGTATCAGGCCACCTTGTAAGCTACTAGTAGCAGCATCATGGACTACCTTCATGGCATCCTTGTGCTTCACTCGCTCCTCTGCCAGTTTCTGTTTCATAGAATCTAAGTCCACCTTCAGATCATCCAATGCCGAAACTCCACTATCCGATGATGGAACCATAGACAATCCAGTTTTGTCTGATCTCCCATCTTGGTCGAGCTTCATTTTCCCCTTCTCCATTCGGTGTGCTTTCAGCTGCTTGTCGAAGTCCTTGGAAAGATACTCTGCTTTGAGCCGTTGATGCCTCTCCTCGTCCTGTTTTTCCCACAACTGCTGCAAGCTTGTTGCAAAGGTATTCATGGTGTTTGCCACCCTCGCCTCAGATATGGCTTCCATAGCTTGCTGCCAATCATTGCAGATTACAAAGATTGGAGGAGCTCCTAGCCTGCCGGGGGAGTATGGAACAGGGCCATCGGGTGTCTGTTCTGGCTCATACTGCAGACACTGCAAAAGCCAACCATTCAAGGATTCGACATATGACTTTTGAAATGCCACCCAATCATTGAACCGTGCGCACCATGCACGAAGCTCCCTTTCAAGGTGTGTGGTGGCCCGCAAGCTGGAGTCCCCTTGGAGACCAGTGTTAGCTCTGAGCTTACGCATTTTACTCTCCATAATAGCTTGAAACTGCTTCCTATGGCACTTCAGCATTGCCTTCCACATTCTAATAAGCCTATGCATATAAACAGAGCGACCAATATTTCAGAATTTTTTTTTTTAAATAAAATAGAAAAAAATAAAATTTATACTGCAGAAATTTGGGTATTTCTCCATAGGAAATGCAGAGCGTGTTAAAATGCACTGATCAAAGTAGGCACTTTGTTTCCCAAACAAAAACTATAGCACTCATCATAATAAGGAAAATCTTCGGTGATTCAATGAATAGAGACAGCTGTATTTGTGTCACATGCTCAGCACACAAGCAGAAGAACAGTCGGACTAAGCTCTTGAAACCAGACATTGGAAACAATAGAGCAGCCAACCAAAGAATATCAGAAAATAGCAGCATTGAATAAGTTCATACCCATAAATCAATGTGGCAACCTGAGGTTGCAATTCCTCATCCCGCAACTTGTGTATCCTGCTTGAAATACCATCAATTGCTTTGATACTAACATTTAGCTTAGTCAGTAATTTACGGATGGAAGCCCGAGTCGCATCTATCTTGCTAGATTCGGCTCCTTCTTCATCTAAAACCCTTAGCCTCCTGCACTGTTTCTCATATATAACTCGAAGTCTTTCTTCATCCTAACAAAAGTTACCAGCCACCATTAGTAAGCAAGACTGATTTGCAAGAAAATGATTATGAGAACTAATAAACAGGGATGGGAAATGAAATTAAAAATGCCATAGATAGATAGGCTCGAGTATCGTCCCTCAGTATAATTTTACAACTAAGGTTAAATTGCAGATTATTCATGTGTATTCACAGCTAAGAGCCAATGCACACCAATATTCCAGTAACTTCAAATGGTTAATTCTAACATTTTAATATGAAATACTGCCACCGTCCAGATATAAGAATAGTTACAATAATTTTTCTTTCAAAACAGGGAGTTTAACCTTCATTTGTGCGTATACAATTCTCAGCTGCCTAAGTGTGCAGTTAATGATATAAAGCTCCAACCAAGAATTATAGTAAATAGACAACTTCTAAAAATTATTCAAAATCTAAACCAACCTTTACTTCCTTGTATAACTTCTTTTCCCAAGCATACAGTTTATCCAGTGTGGCTGAAAGGTTGAAAGCTTTAGAGTTGACATCCTTCTCAACATTGTCAAAGTAAGATCTCGCCATTTTCATTGTGTTCGAAGCTAATTTAGCTGATTTTACAGATGGAGATTCATCCAGCAATGATAGCGATGGAGATATCAGGTATAATATTCGTGAGATAATAACTGCAAGAACACGAGATCTGACTATCGTAACTATAACACTGAAGATGAAAAACGTAACAACAACAATACATAAACACACACACACAAAAAAAATTCAAGGGATCTAAACGAAGCTTAGAATGCCTATTAACACACAAGACATAGAATTACATGCCACAGAATCAACCACTGCAAATAATTATGTTTTGGTGAAAATTTCTCTGCATGCACAAATTAGATCATAGAATCAACCACTGCAAACATTTATGATTATTAAGCAAGTGCTTACAGATTGATCACTGCCAAGATTTCAAAATGCTGCACAAATTTCCACACAACAGAAACAGTTCTACAATTAAATACTTGAACAAAGGATCAGCAAAACCCAATCACAATATGTGCCAACACCACAATAAACAGCTACAAAGTCAAATCACCAAGTAAAAAACGTTGTGAAAATAACAATTTTGGAATACCAAACATCTAAGTACTAGTTATTGCAAATAAATAACATGCACTGCTTCTAAGCCAATATATCAGATTACTTAAGTAATATGCATCTGGAGAATACATAAAGCAAAAAAACACACCTTTAAGAAAGCTAGGTTGATAAGGCAGCTTCCCAACTTCAAGCAGCATGGCTACCTCTTTCCCATAACTAGAAGCAGTTTCAAATTCATCTCTTATTTCAGCAACAACCTCCTGAAGATCCCTTGTGCCATTAGGAGACAATATGGTTACACTACTCAAGTTGGAAGAATCAGCATCCTGTTTTGATGTTCCCTCCATTTCAAAAGTCACCCCTTTCTTTTTCACAGAACCCTCATCCACATTCTTCAATACTATATTTTCTGGACTGCTTTCATCTGCTAAGCTAATCGATTTGCTAGACCTTTCCTCATTTGGGGAATGATCTACATATGATTCCCGCATGCTATCTGGTGGAAAGTTTGATGTTTTAGTGTTCTCCTCACCATATTGAGGTGACATTGATGTCTTTGCACTCTCCCTACTGTAATGTGGCGGCATAGATGGTTTTTCAATCTCCTCACTGCTCCATGAAGGCACCGATCTGGAACTACTCTCACTTTTAGGCACTGCCATGGATCTTGAACTTCCCTCCCCTTTGTATAACGGCACTGATCTTGAACTATTCTCACTTCGATGATGCTGCGGCACTGATCTCGTGCTGCCATTTTTATTTTTTCGAACAGGTGCTCCTCTTGCATGTGGAGCACTCTCCACTGAACTCTTTTTTGAATCACCTTTCATTCTGCTTCCGTTAAGGACCTCTTTGTACACCTCACTTTCAGTTTCTTCCTCCAAATCAGGAATCCCCTCCCTCTCCCTTACCTCATTCGAATCTGGGCTACTCGCATTCGACGGATAGCCATACCCTCCTGTCGAGTAATAACCAGGGTACCCGTTCTCAACCACATCAAATGGATTAAAAAAATCCCATGCTGATGCCTTTGGTGTCGGAGGTGGCGGTGGCTCCTTTTGTGATTCTTCTTTAGCGCTCTCCTTATTTCCAGTGCCAATATGCGAACCAGCTGAAAAAAACCCCAGACTACCACCATAGCCAACATTCCCATAGCTCGGAGGAGAAGTCCAATATGAATCAGTGTACCCATACACTGGAGGCTCTCGGACCACCGTTTTGGTCGAGGGAGCTGATTTCTTCATGTAATACATATTCGAATTACTTGAAGGGAACCAAGGTTGTACCTGCGGCGGTGGAACCCACTGATCCATATAAGGCTCGCCGTATGGTGGTGGCGCCGGATACGAGTAGGGGTAGGGATATGGGTTTGCATATGGGTAATTGACAAACTCATCATTCCCAAATGCACTTCCATAACCTTCAAAACCACCCCGAGGATAGGGAAACGAAGATTCCTCCTCATCATGATTTGAACGCCTTATTTCATCATCAAATACTTTCCCTTTGTCGACATGCGCGTGAGGCTTATGATGGTGGTGCGCATCATCTTCTGATTCATGTCCATGGTGGTCGTGGTGGTCATGATGCAGATGCTTGTAATCCTCCGAATCCTCATCTTCTGTAGATGAATCCGACAAGTGTAAATGCGACTCCTCGTCGTCCTCGTCGTCGTGTAAATGCAGCGAAGATTCCTCCGCCGCATTGTCGTGCTTTTTCTTCGAGTTCGGCGGCAAAGTCAAAGACGGAGACGAAAAGGAGGAAGAGGAAGAAGGAGACGCCATGACGAGCTCTTCATCCACGAATTTCCGCAGCGCATCGCCGACGTCCTTCAACGAGCGGAAGTAGGCCACATGGGCAGCGGCGAGCGCGTAGCGGTGATTCGCGGCGGCCCGTATGAGCTCCCGCCTCTCACGGCACCGAACCACCAAAGGTAAGTCATCCGCCTTCGACCCGCTACACCCCATATCACAGTGCCGCAGTATTAAAGCGCTTCCCCCGCCAAAATCTGGAACAAAATCCGCTTAATCGCATTGCGATACGAAGAGACCCGCTAAAGAATAGATTCACGAAACTCCAGGAAGAAGGGATTTTCCGCAACAGGGAAAATTTCTTTCGGAGCCAAGATGTGGTAAATATGAGAATTTGGAGTGGGAGATCGATGGCGGTGTGGAGCTGCCTAGCTCCAAGGTAATGTACAAGTCGCACAGCAAGGTGTGCAACCCCAGGATGCAGCAGGCCAATTCACATTGGATTCCGATCTGGCACCTAAGTGTGAAACGCGGTTAGAGTGACTAAGTAATTTGGTAAGAGAATAGGAATTTTGTGAAGAAAGTTTGGGAAAGTTCTATCCCTCTGTTCTGGACGTACGGTTTAAGGGAGAATTGAATCTCGGTCGTCCAAATCACTGATTTTGGGTGCGGGTTTTCTCTCTTGATCCGGAAAATTATTATTTTATTCACCAAAGAAATCAAAGATTTAAATAAATCCCATCCAATAATACTCACTAATAGTTCTCCCAACAAGTTATTAAAAAAATAAAGAGATAGGGAGATAGATGGTTAAGGGATAATAGTTTTCCAGCAAGATTACAAGTGAAAATAATATGCATAGAGATGTGCGAGGGGGCAAGGATGGGGATTGGCGAAGTAGGAGAAGGTAAGAGAAAGAGAGAGACAATAATGTATTAATTGTCATTGGGAATTGGGATCTTGTTTGGTTATGAAATCTGGGTATTGTTTATATTGATGGTGAGCATGACAATGCATGTGTATTAATTTTATCTGAATCTGTATGTTTGTGTATGTGATGGTGGTGGAGATGTGTCAGAAATGACAGAAGAAACTCGTGGAACCCGCCATTAGTACTCCTATTGGAATCATTACATTTCGTTTCCCTCCCTCCCTCCCTCCCTCTCTTTTTCCATTTCCCTTTTTGCTAGAAGACAACTTTTCCTGAAACTACTGTCAGAATTGAGAAGGGTTAAGAAGGTTGATATCAAATTTGCTGGATTTGTCTGTTTGGTTCTCTCTAAGTAATTGCAGCAATAGAAATTACCAAGTAACTGACGCTTTAGCTATTAGGTTTTACCCCCAAGTCAACTCTTGATGCATATTCACAGTTTCTAATTGGTCATTAGTGTGGTGGTGATCTTTGACCCAAGTAGGGTTCTTGTAATGGGGACAGAATTTATTGATTAGAGGGTTTCAAGTCAATTTTCAAGCCAACAAATTATACTAATAATGTTGGGCTCTCTTTCTATCTATCTATCTATCACCCTAATAGTTGGGTTACATCAGTGGGCCATCTCAACTCAATTACAGTGGCCCACTTCTTTTCTGCCCAAGGAAGTCCTTTTGACCATTCCTTTTCACCACTTCTCACTCTTGCCACCTTTCACCATCACCACCAATCTATACATGTAACATAAAAGTGGGTCTCCTTTTTATGTTAAAATCAGTATTCGACAGGATATATATGTATATGTGTATGATTCATGGATCTGTCATCAATTAGACTAATTCCTTTTCCATGATTTCCTTCATAATCCACAATGGGAAGAAGTTTGTTGGAGCCATGTGTATTATTAATTATGTTCCTGACTGGGAGACCTAAATCAGGCATGTCAAATTGCAGTAAAAAAACACTAAAGCAGTGAGACATGATATGTGGTGGGTGAGCTTTCAATTCATTTTGTCTTTTGCTCAAACTAACAAGCAAACGCTTTTAACGGCTTCAGATCTAAAGTATTATTCAGCTGTTAACCTAATCTCACCCGAAAGTGGATTCCATGAATAATTACTAGAGCTTCTTACCTAACTTATTTAACCAAATGGCAACTTGCCTTCTAAACTCATGGTTCAGGTGTATGTACTCCTAATATAACTATAATGGAGAATATCATATTGTATTTGGAACAAACAACGCTTTCATTGAATCACATAGGCAGATGGTCGGTAGGCAACCATATCTGGAAAGTAAGCAAAGCATATTTTCTTCATGGAGAAGTTTCTAGCTTTTCGGTTCGCAGGAAAAAAAGAACATTTCAGTATTACTTCAGTAGGGAGGTGGTTAATGCACAGAGGAATTAGTCGAAAACTTGATAAGATAAAGAATCAATTCACAAGGTTAAATGACAAATAGTCTCCCCTGTGTGCTAATAAACTAATCTAGTGCATGATTATAATGACCAAAATAATCTTACAAGTACCATAGCATTATATAAATTATCAAGTATATTATAAAGGGTTGATTTCCATCTTTCGAGTTATTCATTGGTGACATAAAGAGGTACGCGAAAGTTATAAATGCAACAGTGTCTCCCGTGCAGATATTGACAATGAACTACTTCAGAAACAAAGTGCATGATGTGGGAAAAAATGAGATAGAACTAGAGAACCAACCAGCATTTGGCATTAAATATATCCAAAAGATGGATCAGACCAGATTCAACGGGATGAAAAAACACACAAGTACGAGAACACATATGTATGAGAACATCTATACTTTTAGTTAGAAATATATATAGTTATGTTACTTAGCAAATTTAGTTCATAATCAAAGATGTCACAAATGCCAAGACAGCAATCACAATCATGATATTAAGGAAGTAATTTGATGGTAAAGGCTTATCTGGACTGCCTCCAAATGCTTCATACTCTGCTCTCATCTTTTGCTTCATGGAAGCTGAGAGTTCACTCTGCAATTCAAATATGTGCATACTCATTGAATATATACACCTTTGTTAAAACTACCTAGTTTTAACTTTTGTTGTTCGTATAAGCAGTCAATTTTGTTTTATTTAAGTAAGACACACAGAGTAGATAGTTGTGTTCAATTTTAGTATTGCAGCAACCATAAACAGTGAGAGATTTCAGTACTAGTTATTATTATTTTTCTCAAAGTATTCAAGCATCAAAAGGATCATAAGAGGGTTAGCTAATACTAACCTTTCCTGATGAATATGTTGCTGCCACAAATTTTTCTGGTTGGACTTGTGCAGGACTGTCTTCTAATGAGAAACCCTGTTAAAAGTAGTAATATGTGAATTGGAGATAAGCTATGATAAATATAGCTAGCAAGCAAATTATAAATCTATATGCAAATAAATCATAGGATATATGGGTTAGAAAATTGGTTATCAAAATCCACGGTATAGATACACTGTTATCTTTCATCAGATTTTTACATTGGTTAACACAAAATAGAGTGGCTAATAAATGATAGAAACACATATGGTGAGCAAAAGCAGCCTTCTTGCAAACCTTGCTTAAGATGCATGTCTAAGCAATAGGATTAATGCAACTTTTTTCAATTATTACAAGAAAAAGAGACAAAAAAAAAAAAAAAAAAACAAGACGAAGAAATTGAATGAATGCAATGAGGTCAATTGGATTAATGTCAACAAATAAACTTTTAGTTCATATGATACATGCTGGGGGGATTAACTTTTAGGCCAATACCTCAGGTGGATCAAATTTAGCTCCAAGATTACTAAGCTTAGCATGGGCTTCAGCATAGTCTTTGAAAAATGCATCTTGATCTTCAGCATATTTCTCTGCATATTCCTAGAATATGAATAGCTCTACATCAAATGCAAAGCCATACCATTTAAAGTTTTCTAGATAGCATTCTGTTAGCTCACCTTGAATGAAGAATCTTCAAACAGAACTGCATCAGTAGGTAAAATTAGCAGATTTTCATCCTTCGCTTCTTTAATATCCTGCAGGTGAACGACACGTGAAAATAAAAATAAGTTTTGGTCATAACTAGAAGAACCAAAAAACAGAGTATCATACTCGCCTTAAAGTAGGAGTTATCAAACTTCAACCACTGAACCGTCCATGATTGTCCTCCAGGGGCCCCTGGTCCATCTTTCTGCCAAGAAACAAAGCTTAAAAATGTAAATTGACATGAAAGGAAAAGATGAATGCAATTGTTTTGAAATGTTTAGGCTGCCAGGAAAGAACTCATGTAGCTGAAATACAAAACTTTTGATACCATTGGTATACTTCTATAGGACATTCACCAAATTATTCCAGAAGAAAGTGAAGAATGTTAATTGCATCTTGTGTATTCTCAGATACTATTAAGTATGAAAGTGGATATAAAAGACACCAAAATTGTGAGTAGAATGCGATCTAACATACAAATGTCAAAAAAAAAAAAGTAGCCATTTCTGTTACCGTGTATTTGGTCTCCGGTTTGCCCCATCCACTACGGTCTGGCCTTGCCCTTCCAAGTGTGTGTGCACCAGAAAGAACAACTATTTCCTGGATATCACGAAGCACATCAATGACACAGTTATTGGCGAAACATATCAGGAGAAAGTGTATGGAACACACACCTTATCATTCAAGCCCATCCGGTAGAATACATTACGAAGATGGTCAGCAGGGGAAGGAGGACCAGCATCTAACAAATGAATGGTAATATTAAATCTGCGGTTCCCATCATAATCAACAAGAAACCTCAGTAATATGGACATCTCTTATTCCAACCAACATACCACACCCATTTTGATGTTCATTTGTGGGTACTAAATACCCAATAAATAAAGCAATCACTCAGGTATACTTTGTCACATTAGAGTCTAACTCCTAATAAGGCATTACAATGCCTGTGACTCGTCCATGAAATCAAATTCTAGATTTATGGAATGTTTTTAAACATGCATGCTGTGGCTAACAGATACCCCAAGTGTCAGCAGCTACTTTACCAGGAAGTCTCCCTTCTTCTGGGCAATCCTCAGGTCCAGATACATCTACTCTTCCATACTTCATGGGGATTTTGGGTCCTCCGGCTTCCTGTAAACGGATATATGGCATTAGTGAAATCTGTGTAATCTATGTTTTGTCAATTTCATTGGATCAAATAAGGGAACTACCTCTATAGCAGTAGCACTAGCCAATTGAAATAAGTCTGCATAAGTTACATCGGAATACTTGTCCTTGATGGGCTGAAGAAGATTAAGAGCATTGACAAGCCCTGCCCTGAGCCAATTTTGTCAAATAACATAGCAGTCAAACAATATAACCAATGAACATTGAACGCTAACCAGCATTTGCTGCATGCTTCAGTTCAATTTCAAATCTTAAACTTCCATTAGTACCACCACTTTTTGGCCACTCCTCAATATCCTTGTCAAATGTACCAGCATCATGCCAACCCAACCGAATCTGCATAATGTTTATAAGTGATAGTTTTGTATCAATATTAATAGTGGTTGCAATAAATGTTAGGAACATGAACGTGTGAATACTCATCTTCTGGAAAGGCAAAAAATACAAAATTAGATTACTTAAGATCATTTAAACCAGCGTCTGTGAGTCTATGCAGAATTAGTTTTGTCTGTTCTCTTTCTTCCTCAAACAGAAATAAAAACAGAACTAAATTTGAGCTTGGAGAGCAATCGAAGACAATTCAATCATACGTAGCTCAACGAAATCGACAATGCTCGTGGGAATGAAATATCTGCCGCGTAATCACCAAATATACACTTCTTAATAACGAAATCCCTCATATTCTCGGACAAAATAAATGAAAGAACGAAAAATAGACAAGTCAGTGGAAAAGATTTACCATAATAGGGTGACAGAACTTAGTCTTGAAAAGCTCTTTTATTTCTTCTCGGGCACGCTTCAGCTGCTCGGGTTTCGACGCTGCACATATCGGTGACGAGACTGTCGAGTAATCGATTCTCCCACCGGAAAACGCTCGAGAAACATTCTTCTAAGAAACAGCGATGTGTTTATAATCAATCAAACACTAACCATAATTCAAATTTAGGAGCAAATAATTACCCGACGCAGGACGATGCGGGAGAACAGGGGAGAGAATCGGAGGGAGCTGAAGGAGAGTGAGGGGCGGTAGGCGAGTCGATCGCCGGTGGCGGGAGGGATTAGACGAACGGGAGGAGCGGCTGAGAGAGAAGCCATAGTACCGTGCCATTGGTTGTTACTCGCAGCTTTAATTTTGGATATGTGGGGTTACGTTCATTACGTGTCTCTCTGGCCAAATAAAATAATACAAATAAATATTTTATTAATAAAAATAATAAAAATTTAAGAAATAGCTGATGTATTAATAATTTTTTTTAAAAAAAAATGTCCTTAGTGAATAAATATTAAACAGAAAAAAAGAAGTTAAATACAGTATTTTAATTTTTGTTTTAATAAACTTATTATAAATTTAACTTATGAAAAAAAAATAAAAATTGAAAATAAATTTAAAGTCACAAAAATACAAATTGGCACCATATGATATACAAATAGATTAGCAAGTAACTTCATGCATTTCTTAGATTGATAAAAAAAACCAGACTGAAACTCCATACTCTGTTTCCAACAGCTCCTAGCAAATCAATGGAAGTATGGCAATTTCAAAAGGCACGAAAACCTGGATAAAAATAGATAAAAATTTCTTTTGAGGTTGTAATATCAAAAGTTCAACAGCAACACTTCCTTGGTGGAGTTCCTAACCACTCATTATTATCAGTGTAATAGTCTATATAAGCCAATTAAGACTAATGTTACCCAGCCATATCAGCAGGGGAAGCTGCGCCGAGGCGATGAAGAGAAGGAGATAATGGTGCCGGCTCGAATCAAAGCTCCTCACTTCTGCAAAAAGAACCCTCTTCATGGTCTTTACCAGGAAAATTCCCATGCATACGCACGTCCACGGCAAGAGAAAGTAGTATGCATAGCCCCACAACAATTTTCCCAGCACAGCTACAGACAGTCCAGTGAAAGCATATCCTGCATATGCCACCATGTCAAGTAGAGGAGCCTCGCCATTACCCAAGGAGAACAATGTCATCTTCAGTAGGGAAACTTGCAGGCTCCAGCCAACGACACCCTTAATGAAAAGCCAGCTAAGAGCTTCAGGGCTAAACCTGGAGCAGTAATGTAGCATGAGCAAAGGAAATGGAACAGGAGTTTGTTCTGTAATATGAAGTGAGTAAAATAGACGAAAGAACAATTGCAAACTTACTTCCCATTAAGACCTAAAGATAAGCCTGCGAGAACCACATAGGTACCAAATGCCATAAATGGAATGTACAAGTCCGGGGCATTGATGTCGTAAATTGGAGGTTTGTAGGAGAGCCTCCCACCAACGGGCTCCGTGATTCTTGTCCAATGGCCCTAAAACATATTAAAATAATTGAATTTGTTGCCAAATAATGGGAGTGATAAAATGCCATACAGGATCAGAATCTTACTCTGTGCAGGAACGGGAAAAGAACAACCTTCAATTTGTTCCTCACATATTGATCATTGACTTGGAAATAGTATTGTGGATCAGAGAAATACCTGCTAATCTGTCACAATAATTTCAAAGAAAAATGAATTTTTAAAACAGAATTACATAGCATTGATTGTCATTGAGTCAGTGCAGAATAAGGCTAAAGTGCCTTGAAAAACAGAGAAAATTATCATAGGCCCCATTAGTCACCTACATTGCTTTGTACATATTCAGAACTGGACCCTAAAATTTTCTCTCCATAAGCACCCAATCCACCTCTAATGAATTCTGGACTTGCACCATAGAACGAATTGCCGAAAGGATCTGGCAGTGTGTTAGGCGGTCTAGGCACAGCAGGCTGCGCCCCAAGATTATTGTACATTTCTTAATGAATCAAGGCATATCTGTCGGAGTAATAAAAAGAACCATGAGGGAATGAGTATCCATCAGAGAATAGAAGGACACTGGAAAGATTTCGATAAATGTAATTCAACAAAAAATGACATAATTAAAGCAACCTTTTGTCTCATACTAAGCCATGCTACAGGATGCTTCAAGTATGATCAATTAACCATGAAACGATCAAAGCACTCTGGAAGAATAAGAACCGGATCTAAGAGCATTTTTAACCGGAAGAATAAGCACTGTAGTACGTAACCGTAAGTATGTTCTTGCACATTGACATTACACAGAAATCATGTCCGTATCCCCTCTCATCTCCGTAAAAACAATAATATATACGCTCATTTGAAGACGAAACTCCATTAATTGCTCTATATATATATATATATATATATATTTAAAAATAATTCGCAAAAGCAATAAGATGATAACATGTTAAGAACAGTCCTTGTTCTAATGGACAAAAACCAAATAGAGTATGCGCCCGCGATGAGCACGTACATCCCATATAGATGAAAACTTTCAGTAATCGCCGGAAGACGAAAAAAAAGCGACAACTAAATGCATGTACTAGCAGATCGGTCCTGATCTAGTACCGCACAGTCGATCGGATCCAAACTCGACGCATCTCATTCGAATAATACCGGGAGCAAAAGGAAGAAGAAAGCAACAACATACCTTTTTGTGATCAATCCAGATCAAATCTCCAACAATTTCTCGCCGTTGCCGGCCGATGTTCGAAACCGTAGCGCGATTTGATCCGCTCAAACCGTGACGTAGCTGACGATGGTTTGCGCAATTTTTCCGAAATTTAATTTTTCGATAATAAATATAAACGGGCCTAATGGGCCGAATCAACTCAAGCCTATTTATGTACTGTATTAAAGGGCCAATTTAGCCTATCCAAAACTTCCCCTCCAAAATGTATTGTATGATTACGCACTCCGGGGAGCTGAACTCCTGTACTGTTTCAGTCACCATCATGTATGTATCTTCCTAAAGATTGCCTAACGCCATAGAAGAAATCCCATGAAAAGAGCCAAAGATGAACCAACAGTCTTTCGAACACAGCCTCTCAGAGAGAGAAGGAGAGAGAGAGCGAAGCGCGGTATAAAGGAAGACCAAAGGCGTTGAGTAGTTCTCCACAGCAGTGCAGGGAATAACAGTTAATACTATATATCAATGGCTACGGCCGGCCAGCTGGCAAGGGCGGCGGCAGATCTGCGCGCAATATTCGCCACCGGCAAGACCAGGTCTTTCGAGTGGCGAGAGTCTCAGTTGAAAGCTCTTCAAGAGATGATCGCTTGTCGTGAGAAGGAAATCCTCGAAGCTCTGCGCTCTGACCTCAATAAACCTGAATACGAAGCTTATCTTCACGAGGTAATTAATTTAACAACACTACGGTCGTGGTGGTGGTGCGATCTTCCTGTTCATTAATGGTGTTTTCGTGCAGATTGTTGCAGTATCTTCCTCGTGCAATTTCGCATTGAAAAACCTACGCCAGTGGATGACGCCGGAAAAGGTCCTGTCGAGGCTAGTTTCGATTCAATCTTCTGTCGTATGTTTTTCATTAGATGCATCGATTGCTGTTTTTGTAAGTTTCAGGTGAAGACCTCAATGGCCTCATTTCCATCATCGGCGACGATAGTGCCGGAGCCACTTGGAGTGGTGCTTATTATATCCACTTGGAACTATCCTTTCTGTATGTTTAGTCTTTACTTCGTTTCATTACTTTTAATCAGCTATTGTATGTTCTTCTTTAGGCTCATTTTGTAGAATCCCACAGTATTATTGCTGGATCCGCTCATCGGTGCAATTGCAGCCGGAAATGCTGTAGTTTTGAAGCCATCGGAAGTTGCCCCTGCCACATCCTTTGTGCTGTCGACGCTTCTCAGGGAGTACATGGACACATCGGCTGTGAAAGTCATCGAAGGCGCAACACCACAAGTAACTGCATTGCTTGAACTGAAATGGGACAAAATATTCTTCACAGGTTGGAGATAGTTGTCTTGTTCGTTAGTTAATTACCTTACGAAGAGACAGAGAGATTCGATCTTTACACAATCGAAATTGTAACTTTCTCATAGGGAGCAGTAAGGTAGGAAGAGTTGTGATGGCTGCAGCTGCAAAGCATCTTACACCTGTAGTGTTAGAACTCGGAGGAAAATCTCCAGTGGTTGTGGATTCAGACATCGACTTAGAAGTAGGCGCTGCGTGTTACTTGTTCATCCGTAAAGATGATCGTTATTGGCAATTTGGCATCATAGATGCAAACTTGTTATGTCCTTTTGAAAGGTTACAGCACGGCGAATCATCTCCGGGAAGTGGGGCTGCAACGCCGGACAGACATGCATTTCGCCGGATTATATACTCACTACAAAAGCATGCGCGTCGCAGTTAGTAAGGATACATGAGCCCTCTGTTCATGAACAAAACTCAGCATGTGTTTATAGCAAAGATTGTAACATGTGTCTTCTTAGGTTGAAGCTCTTTCGTCGCAACTAGAGAAGTTCTTCGGGGAGGAGCCTCTGCGATCCAACGACTTGGCGAGCATCATAAACTCTAACCATTTTGAGCGCTTGGCTAAGCTGTTGGATGACGATAAAATTGCTGGCAAAGTTGTTTATGGAGGCCAGCTTGATGGAGCCAATCTGTGAGTTTGGCCTTTCCGATTCTTTTGTTTTTTGTAATTTACGCCATTCGAGCGCCTATCCTTTCTACATTTTGCAGCAGGATCGCCCCCACAGTTATATTAGATGCGCCACAAGACTCCTTGATCATGAATGAAGAGATATTCGGTCCTCTGCTTCCAATTGTCACGGTAAAACTCAACGATCATCTGCTATATATCTGCGACGCGCCTTATATTGTAACGATCTGCTCTGTCGATTCGAAGGTGAACAAATTGGAGGACTGCATTAGCTTGATCAACGCGAGGGAAAAGCCTCTCGCGGCGTATTTATTCACAAACAACGAAAGATTCAAGGAGGAATTCGTGAGAGGAGTCGCAGCCGGAGGCATGGCCATCAACGAGACAGCTCTGCAAGTGAGTCTCTTCTCCCCAACTCGCCATAGTTACCGATCTAAGCATTTAGAGACCTGATCGATCTGCATTGCCAAAACTACGGTGCAGTTCGCCGAGCACGCATTGCCATTTGGAGGCGTGGGAGAAAGTGGAATGGGATCGTACCACGGGAAGTACTCGTTCGATGCTTTCAGCCACAAAAAACCAGTCTTGCAACGAGGTTTCAAAGGCGATTCGGCTGCAAGATATCCGCCATACACACCTGAAAAGCTCAAATTTCTGAAAGCCCTGATGAGTAGAAACATGTTTCGAATCCTTCGAGCCATGCTCGGGTTGTAAGACTCGATCGAATCACAGCCATTTGTAACCAGCTGCTAAGAACTTATACACATAGACTCGTCTGCATACAACAACTCTGTACCGATCATACGTGTCTCTGCACACTAAATTACCATAGAAAAGAAATACGAATACGAAGATAAACATCGACAAGATCAACGAGCCTGTTGCAAAATATCCGCAGCATCGATTCGCTGCTGTTCCGTCAATTCCTCAGGAAACTTCACTCTAAAACTTATCACCAAGTCGCCTCTCGACTCGGGGTCATTATGCTTCGGCATTCCTTGCCCCGCAACGATCTTTTCATACCCCGGATACACTATTTCATCCATTTGTAGGCTTATCGTTTCGCCGCCTAACAATGGCACCGACAATGTGCATCCGGTGAGTGCATCAATCAATGGAAGCTCGATTTCCAGCAATAGATTATCGTCCCGCCTGGAAAACAACGGGTGCTTTGTCTCGACTACGACAAACACAACATCTGCAGTCGCGACGCCGACGCCCCCTGCGTCTCTCCCGTTGAAGGTAATCCTCGTGTCTTTCCTCCACCCGGGCTTCACTTTTATTGTCAGCTCTTCCTCTTCTTCCACATTTCGCCTGTCGCCATAACCGTGCAAGAAGCTACTTAGTCTAGTGCATTTGGGGATGGATTGATTGATTTTTTTATTACCCGTTGTCGGAAACAGCGTCTCTTGTGGTCTGAATTTTCTTGACGCAGCCGAAGCAGAGGTCGTCGAGCGTGCAATGGAGGTAATGCTCGATGGCGGGGGGCTTTATGAGGCCGTGTGAGTTTGAATACAGGATGCAAGACGACGTCGTTTTGGTTCTGGACAAGTACTGTTTCATCGTGGCTGCGTCCACGCTGCGCCTTCCCGTTTTGCTCCTCGTCAGCCCCGACGTCGCCGGACTCCATTGCGACGATCTCAGCGTGTAGTCGTCGCAGCTCCGGCGGCGGAGCGCCGCCGTCGGAGAAGCCGGAGGTGGATCATCCTTCTTTCTGTCTCTGGAACTATTATCGTTTTTCTTCTTCTTTTTAACCTGCACGGTTTAACGTGACAAATTCAAGGACCATTGATGTAAGAAATTGAAACAGGCAGGTTAATCTGTTCTTACCTTATCATCCGATGTTGATTTGGGGTTGACATTGATGGCGGTTTTCTTGGACTTCTTGTTTGGATAGCATTTGAAGAGGAATGACTTGCAGGCCCTGGTAATGCTACCGAATCCTAGAATATGCAACAGGTCTTGGGAATGTGAATGTGAATGTGAATGTGATCTTGATTGGTGGTCGGCCATGGCAATGGTAATGGATGCATTCAACTGCCTCTTCGTCTTCCCAGAATTCTGAAGAAACCTAACATAAGATACAGACAGCCATTTTTAGCAGTTTCCTTTCTTATGTTGTTTCGTAATTAAAATTACATTATTGTCCTTATGCTCAATCTGAAAACATGCATACAATATTACTGTAATTTAATTCTTTTACTGTTTTTTTTGTTTGTTTATCAGTATTATTGCCATAATAATTGAGGTACAGTTAAATGAGAGAGCTGCAGTGTTAGGGGAAAGATTGGGGATTTTTTGTGGAACAGACCAGTACCGTTAATTGCGTGGACCCCAGAGATTTAACGGTGTGGATGCATTCGGTGCTGAGGTCCATGGACCTGGCGATAGTCACCGAAAAAAAATGAAACAAACGTGAGAGGGAGAAGAAAGAAGAGGAAAAGAACCAAACCGGAATGGGCGAAGAAGGCTCTGTCCCCTCTCCGTCGCTTCTCGCGCCCGCGCCCTGCTTCCATTGATGATTTTTCTTCGGCGCAGTCAACATCTCGAGGTGATGAGTCCCCTCCCTGTTTTGTTTATTATTTTGCTTGTGTCTGTACCTGTAACTGATTAAATTATGTTGATTGTGCAGTTTATTTGACGATTGCGAGTAAAATATGTATATAATGCTGACCTGATTCGATCTCCCTGTCGTTGGCTTGGTCGATGCTTTTATCGTAGATCTCATAATTAATTCCTAACTTTGCATTATTGTAATGGTAATGTGGATTAATTATGAACACATATATTGCATGTGTATGCTCTTCTTCGTATAGCTTCTGCTTGTGCGCCTGGCGACGGTGGTTTGGGGCTGAGGAAGAAGTTGTTTGTTCTTCTGTGTGTAGCGGCGCTTTGGCTGCAATATTGGCCTCAATCGCTGTACAAATTTGTGCACAATGATGATTGTATGCTAATACAATGTTTTGTAGGGAATCGAGATAGCAAAATTTTGGAGAGTGAGAGACGCTGAATCTGGAGATCTAAAGGAGGCGTTAAGTGTGGCTGCCTTTGCCAACTTTGGGGCTCAGGTAATATTGATAAACTATGTTCTATGTTTTTGCTTAAGGGAAAGTGATTGAAATGTGTCTGCCAGATTTAGAAGGGGAAGAGAATGTGGGTGCAGTGGAGTGCTTAATTTTATAGTATTTTGGTGTACTAATCTAGTGGAGATATTTAATTAGTTGTGAACTGCAGGGGAATAAGAGTTTCATTGTAGAGGTGGGGTGGTCTTGCAAATGTCGAAGTTATTCCAAAAGGCTGCGAATCTAACTCTGAAACGCAAGTAAGTTGTCAAACTTTAGTATTTCTCTCTTGAAATACAATGATGTGTTGTTTTCCCTGTATGAACACAGTGGGGCTGCTGTGATATATGTTATGTAGTGATTTTGAGGTTCAAAACTATTGGTTGTGCAGTAGTCTTGACTTATATTGCTGATTCTCAATTGCTTGATTTCATTTTCTTGTTTTGTAAGAATAATTAAGTACTTTACCTTAGCAGTCTGGAACGACTACTGCAGGCATGACCGAAGATTTGTTAAGTGGATGGTCATATACTAGGCTGTATTGAACTTGAAGCAAGACTTATGTGTTTTTCTTGCAGTGATTTCCCTAGTTGTAGTTGTTATTCTCTAGATCTTGTGTATTTATTTGTATCAATTGCTAAATGTACTTTTGAGATTGGTTTATATTATGTATCTTCAGGGAATCAAATGGAAATGCTGCAACAGAGGATCTTGAGAAGGCATTATCACGAGTTGCTAAGCTGTTCGAGCAACTACATTCCAGTGCTTCTTCACCCCAAGAAAGAGAACTCACCACGGCTTGTTTGCTTGGTGTAGCTAAATCAAGAAAAGAAGCAAGGGACTTCATTGTTTCCCATGGTCAAGCAATGCCATTATTAGTATCCATTCTAAGAAATGGTACCCAACTGGCCAAAATAAATGTTGCTGAAATCTTAAGAGTCCTATGTAAAGACAAGGATTTGAGGGTAAAAGTGCTTCTGGGTGGATGCATTCCACCATTACTCTCACTTTTGAAATATGATTCAATTGAAGCTAGGAAGGCAGCTGCAGAGGCAATATATGAACTATCATCCAATGGACTTTCAGAAGATCTCACAGGCATGAAGATATTTGTTACTGAGGGGGTGGTGCCATCCTTGTGGGAGCAATTATATATGAAGAAGGAGCGGGACAAAGTGGTAGAAGGGTTTATCACAGGGGCATTAAAAAATCTTTGTGGTGATAAAGATGGATATTGGAAAACAACACTTGATGCTGATGGGGTGAACACTATTGTTAGCCTTCTATCTTGTAAAAATCCTACCACTCAAGCCAATGCTGCTTCTCTCCTAGCACGCCTGACTTTGAGTTTTACAGAGAGCATACAAAAGATTATTGATGCTGGGGCAATCAAAATTTTGCTTGGGCTCTTAGGTCCGAAGACAAATATCTTTGTGAGGGCCAGTTCTGCTGAAGCATTAGAAGCCCTTACTAAAAAATCGTCGATAGCCAAGCAAGTTATTGTTGATTCCCAGGGCACAACAGTGCTTATTGGGGCCATAATTGCGCCTTCTAAGGAAGGGATGCAAGGAGAGGGTGGGCAGGCTCTTCAGCAGCATTCTACACAATCTTTAGCAAATATATGTGGTGGAATGTCTGAACTCATGCTTTATCTTGGAGAACTTGCCCAGTCACCTAGGTTAGCGGCTCCAGTTGCTGATATAATTGGAGCACTAGCTTATACCTTAATGGTCTATAAACAGAGTGGAAATGGAGAGAGGTTTGACTCAACAAAAGTCGAAAGCATTTTAGTCATGCTCTTAAAGCCAAGAGATAATAAGTTGGTACAGGAGCGCATCCTTGAGGCCATGGCTAGCCTATATGGAAATCCTTATCTTTCAGTCACAATCAATCAATCTGCAGCTAAAAGAGTTCTTGTTGGGCTTGTGACAATGGCTGCTGGTGATTCTCAAGAATATTTGATCCTGTCTCTGATTGAGTTATGCGCTAACAAAGTAAGTGTTTGGGAGGCCCTGGGAAAGAGGGACGGAATTCAGATACTAATATCATCTCTGGGGTTATCCAGCGAACAGCACCAGGAGTATGCAGCTGAGATGCTTGCTATCCTGACTGAACAAGTAGATGACAGTAGATGGGCGATCACTGCAGCTGGTGGAATTCCTCCACTAGTTCAATTAATTGAAGTTGGATCCTTGAAGGCGAAGGAAAGTGCAGCTTATATCTTGTTGAATTTGGGTTCTCACAATGAAGATATCCGTGATTGTATTGAAAGGTCTGGAGCCATCCCAGCACTTCTATGGCTCCTAAGAAATGGTGGACCAAAAGGGCAGGAAGCTTCTGCAAATGCTCTTATAGAACTTATCAGGCTTGGTGATTCTGCTACCATTAACCAATTGTTAGATATCCTTGTTGGTGACACTTCAAGTTCCAAGGCGTCTGTCATCAAAGTTTTGGGTCATGTGCTTTCCACAGCCTCTCATGCTGACCTTGTGAATAAGAATGCTACTGCTAATATGGGCTTGAGGTCGCTTGTCCAGGTTCTCAATTCATCAGATGAGGAGGCTCAAGGGCATGCAGCTTCAATTTTGGCTGACTTATTCAGCAAGAGGAAAGATATTTGTGATAGTCTAGCCACAGATGAAGTCATCAATCCCTGTATGAAACTTTTGACTAGCAAATCTCACGGCATTGCAACTCAGTCAGCTCGGGCTTTGGGGGCTTTGTCTCCTTATATTGCTGATAGAGATGTCCAACCTTTGATCAAATTAGCAAGAACATCATCCATTCAATCTGCAGAAACAGCAATGGCTGCAGTAGCTAATTTGTTGTTAAATCCTCATGTAGCTGGCGAAGCACTTGCAGAGGATGTTGTTTCTGCTATAACAAGACTTTTGGGAGAAGGATCGCCAGAAGGTAAGAGGAGTGCTTCCCGAGCACTATGCCAATTATTGAAGCATTTTCAAGTAGGTGATGTCCTCGGTGGGTACACCCAATGTCGATCTGTTGTTCTTGCACTTGTTGAATCCTTAAAGGAAATGGATTTGGATACCAGCGATGCTGCTGATGCTTTAGAAGTTGTCGCACTATTATCATGCGCAAAGCAGGACAGGAAATCTACTTACGCACCATGGTCTGCCCTTTCCAACGTTTTCTCAAGTTTACAAACACTTGTAAATTGCCTCTGTAGAGGTTCTATATCTGTACAGGACAAAGTGATAGGGATTCTCTCTAGACTTACTGGGGATCAACCAGCTGTACTAGGTGATTTATTGGTCTCAAATACTAGATCAATAAGTGTCCTGGCTAGTAGGATTATTAGATCTAGTAGCCTGGAAGTGAGGGTTGGAGGAGCAGCATTGCTAATTTGTGCTACCAAGGAAAACAAAGTTCAATCCATGGATGCACTTGAGGCATCTGGATATATGAATCCTCTTATCCGAGGATTAGCTAATATGACTAAGCAAAGTTCCTCTCTTGAAATCAAAATTAGGTCCCCTAGCAGTTTGAGAGAGAGAAAAGCTTTTCAGGATGGAGGTTGTTTTGATGTACCTGATCCTGCTACTGTATTTGGAAGCACTGTTTCGTTATGGTTGCTATGTATACTTTCTTCATTTCATCCCACAAGCAAAATCACCATGATGGAAGTTGGAGTGCTGGAAGCCCTATCAGATAAGCTCTCAAGTCATGCTAACAGTAATCTGGTAATGTCTCTGTGTACTTCTTCTGCGTTGTGTTGTAAGAGCTATTTAAATCATATTTCTAGAAGGTTACCTGCCTATGGAATATTGCTCTATATGATTCATTAGTCATGGACCATTAATTGCATTTCATGTAGTTTTTTTAATTTAATGTGTGGAGACAGCCGCACAAGCCATCTAGAAGTTAGTTGTAAATCATGAATACATGTCACAATTGGGTTCTTGACCCCAAGCACTTCTAAGATTCAATTTGCTTGCTAAAAGTGGGCTGCTGTTTTCAGGCTGCATTTGAGGACACAGAAGGAGTCTGGATCAGCACAGCTTTGGCAGCTTCACTTTTCCAGGATCCTAATGTTGCATCTTCTCATATGACCATGGAGATTATACCCTCACTTTCTGTCTTGTTGAAATCAGATGAATTGATTGTCAGATATTTTGCGGCTCAGGCGATGGCTAGCCTTGTCTGCCATGACATTAAGGGAATAAACCTTGCCATGGTAAACTCAGGTGCTGTACCTGGGTTAACTGCCCTGATTGGATTCCTAGAATCTGATAGGGAAAATTTGATAGCCTTATCTCAAGACTTCTCCTTGGCGAGGAATCCCGAAGTGGTAGTTTTGGAAAAATTATTCCAAGTCGATGACATCAAATTTGGTTCTATTGCTTGGAAGGCAATTCCTTTGCTTGTTGATTTGCTAAAGCCCATTCCAGAACGACCTGAAGCTCCCCCAATAGCTGTTCGCCTCTTGACTCAGATTGCTGATGGAAATGACATAAATAAACAAATCATGGCTGAAGCTGGAGCTCTGGATGCTCTGACTAAATATTTATCATTGAGTCCAGCAGACTTGACGGAGGCCACGATATCTGAGTTACTTAGAATATTGTTTAGCAATCCAGATCTAGTTCATTATGATGCAGCAATTAGTTGCATGAGTCAACTGATTGCTATTCTTCGTTTGGGATCTAGAAGTGCAAGGCTAAGTGCTGCAAGAGCCCTAAGTGAACTATTTGATGCTGATCATATCAGGAATGTTGAATCATCTTCACAGGCAATTCAACCCTTGGCTGATATGCTTGATTCTACCACAGAATGTGAACAAAAGGTTGCTTTGGGTGCACTGCTTAAACTGACTTCAGATAATAAATCAAAGGCTGCAATGCTAGCTGAAGTAGAAGGAAATCTTCTTCACAATCTTTCTAAGATTCTGACATCTTCTATGAACTTGCAACTAAAGGGAGATGCTGCAGAGTTGTGCTATGTTCTTTTTGATGACCCAAAAGCCCGAGAAACGCAAGTTGCCTCTGAATGCACTGAACCCCTGATCTTGTTGATGCAGTCTGGTGAAGAAACTGCTGTGGAATCTGCTGTCTGTGCTTTTGAGAGACTATTAGACAATGAACAAATGGATGTCACATCGGCTCATGATGTGGTTGGCATTCTTGTAGGTCTGGTTTCTGGATCAAATCATCGGCTTATTGAAGCAAGCATATGTGCACTCATCAAATTGGGGAAGGACAGAACTCCTCGCAAGTTGGATATGGTCAATGCTGGAATTATTGATAATTGTCTAGAGTTACTCCCTATGGCTCCCAATTCATTGTGTGCCATGATTGCCGAACTCTTCCGCATCTTGACAAATAGCAGTGTGATTTCAAAAGGCCCAGCTGCTGTGAAAATAGTAGAGCCATTGTTTTCAGTACTCCTCAGGACAGATTTTGGACTGTGGGGGCAGCACAGTTCCCTGCAAGCACTTGTTAACATTCTGGAGAAGCCTCAAAGTCTCTCAGCTATGAAACTCACTCCTAGTGAAGTCATTGAACCTCTAATCTCATTTTTGGAGTCCCCATCGCAAGCTATCCAACAGCTAGGTACGGAGTTGTTGTCTCACCTGCTTGCTTTGGAACATTATAAGCAAGATATAACCACAAAAGGTGCGGTTGTTCCTCTCGTTCAGCTTGCAGGAATTGGCATATTGAATTTGCAGCAAACTGCAATAAAGGCCCTGGAAAACGTCTCCTTAAGTTGGCCTAAGGCGGTTTCTGATGCTGGTGGTATTTTTGAGCTCTCCAAGGTTATTATCCAAGAAGATCCTCTACCGCCCGAGGCTTTATGGGAATCTGCAGCCTTAGTTCTCACAAATATCCTGCAATCTGATGCTGACTACTATCTAAACATTCCAGCTGTGGCTCTTGTTAAAATGTTGCATTCGTCCCATGAGGGCACCGTTAAGGTTGCTCTTAATGCTCTCTTGGTTCAAGAAAACACTGAGGGTTCGAGTGCTGAATTGATGGTTGAGGCTGGTGCTGTGGATGCTTTGTTAGATTTAATGAGGTCTCACCACTGTGAAGAGGGATCAGGTAGACTACTGGAAGCTTTATTCAACAATAGACGAGTACGGGAAATGAAAGCTTCTAAATATGCTATTGCACCTCTTGCTCAGTATTTGCTAGACCCGCAAACAAAATCCGAAACCGGGAGGTTTCTTGCTGCACTTGCACTGGGTGATCTCTCTCAACACGAGGGCCTCGCCAGAGCTACTGATGCTATTTTTGCCTGCCAGGCACTGATAAACCTGCTGGAGGATCAGCCTACGGAGGAAATGCAAATGGTGGCAGTCTGCGCGTTACAGAACTTTGTCACACGCAGCAGAACCAATCGAAGAGCTGTTGCTGAAGCAGGTGGAATATTGGTGATTCAAGAACTGCTGCTGTCCCCAAGTCCAGATATCGTTACACAGGCTGCACTGCTCATCAAACTTCTATTTTCAAGTCACACCCTTCAAGAATATGTTTCAAATGAGCTGATCAGATCATTGACAGGTAACTCCTTGTTGATATGGTCTTAATCTTTCTATATCTAAATTTATTGTGAAATATGCTTAGTAACCTTTCTGCGTCGACATGTTGTCTTGCCCAGTTGCCCTTTACTGCCCTTTATAGCTATTCTTGAGGGGTTTCTTACTGAACTGTCACTGTGCAGCTGCTCTAGAGAGAGAATTGCTGTCCATGTCCAGCGTCAACGAAGAGGTTTTGAGGACATTACATGTCATTTTTACCAATTTTCACAAGCTTCATATTTCCGAAGCAACGACACTGTGTATTCCCCATTTGGTTGCAGCACTGAAGTCTGGGAGCGAAGCCGCTCAGGATTCAGTGCTGACCACCTTGGGTTTGCTGAGAAATTCATGGTCAATGATGCCACTTGATGTGTCGAAATCCCAATCCATGGTCGCAGCTGAAGCCATCCCTCCTCTGCAAATGCTTTTGAAATGTTGCCCTCCAACTTTCCCGGAAAGGATAAAAGGCCTGTTGTATTCTTTACCAGGCTGTCTAACGGTCACCGTAGTGCGAGCATGTAACCTGAGGCAGCTCATGGGCGGAACCAATGCTTTTTGTCGATTGACGATTGGAAATGGCCCTCCTAGGCGAACTAAGGTATCGAAGCTGTAGCTGGTTATACCTTTGCATATCTTCTTAAATCCCTGACTGGCTTCGACACACTTGTGCAGGTCATTAACCATAGCACCTCACCGGAATGGAAAGAATCGTTTACATGGGCTTTCGACGTACCACCCAAGGGCCAAAAGCTACACATTGTGTGCAGAGGCAGAAGTACTTTCGGAAAGGTAGCAACCCTTCAACTCTCCTCCATTCAATAAATAAATAATCTGCAACTTCTTGTAGCTGTTGCCGAATGTCCCTTTTGGTAATGACCGTCACTTATGGCGCAATATCCCTCGTGTTCTCAGACTACCCTTGGAAGAGTCACAGTTCAGATCGGCAGAGTCGTGACTGAAGGGACACACGCTGGTGTTTTCAACATCAGTCATCGCACAAGCAAGGATGGCAATCCGCGAACTCTTGAAATCGAGATAGCTTGGTCCAATATGTCATCTGAGTGAAACTTTTCGCAGATACCATAATACATAGATCTCTTACACAAAGAACAAGACTTGCAGCCAGGGACTGAACAAAAGGATCAGCAACCCCACATGAGTTGGCGTCAAAGCTCGTCGTCTCCAGAGATGTGAATGCTGATAGAAGGATCCAGTTATGTAAATAGTGCAAATATGCCATCCAAACTGCAAAATGTACCAAGCATTTTGTGATGTGTAGAATGAGACCTCCCTTGCTACATACAGTCTGTCTTCATTTTATGTACAGAAATTTTGTGCAGTTCTTCTGTATTTATGGCAAAAACAGAGCTACTCTGTACCTGGTTTGGTTGCACACAGTATCTGTCAAGTGTAAATTATTTGCAAAGTTAGTCAGCTACCAAATGTTTTGCATTGTATCTATCTTTAAGGTATGAAGAAGATCATCTTGCAAAACTCCTATTCCTATTCCCATGGCAGTTTGGCTGGCTGTAGAGAATCACCAAAGGTCAGTCTGTTAAAGTAGAATAGATGAATGAATCCATATTAATTCATAATAATGTGTAGAGAATACGATAAGGCAGCCGAGCAGTATGTTTGCATTTCATGATATAGCATAAGCTCTCTATACAAGGATATTGCAAACTTCGAAAATAGCTGGGTGTAGCAGCAACGGTAATACATGAGGGTCGTCGACTTCAACTTCATTACTTTGCAGCAGCAACAAGGGAAGCTCTAGCCCGTGTGAATGCAGAAATTAGCGAGCCGAGCTGTAGCTTGTCATTGCAGGCTAAACTCAGCCTGTATCTGCATGCAAAAGAATGTGATGGATGAATGAGGCAAATTTGGGAATAGCTTGAATATGAGGCAAAATTGGGAAATGCAAAATTTGGATGAAATGCAAATTTGAATATGAGGCAAAATTGGGAATAGCTTGAATAAGGTACATACTCTATATCAGCCATTTCATTGATAAGCTGAATGCGGACCTCAGCTGGCATTTTGATCCTAAAAACAAACCTGTTCATCAAGCAGTAAGAATGAGTCAAAGGAAATCTTTTCCAGTGGATCCAACAGAAAAAAAACATGAAAACATACATGGTGACTTCTCTCAAAATATCAACTAGAGCTAGTCCTTTTCTGCTCTTGATTTCAGAAATTCCTGCAGGTTATTGATTCCAGCAAAATGAATAAAAGAATGGCAGAAAAGCACGGCAGAATTAATTTAAATATTCAGAATCGATACTTTTGTGGCTAGTGAGAAATGATTCGTTCAAAAGCCAGTGAGCAATCTGTTCGATGTCCTTCGGCATAGGATTCCCAGTGCACAAGTATACAGCCTCTTCAGTTATCTGCTGAGATGCCATATGTGTTGACTGCAACAAAAACAAAGGATCAAAATCTTTTAGAAAGTGATCAAAGGGAAAGAGAAGAAAACTCCAGTGTTGCTGAAGCAATTAATACCAAACACAGGTCGGACACCAAACAAGGTTCCGATTCCGTGTCATCAGTAATTTGTGCAAGTAGGAATTAGTATGTAGGCCACTGATTTATTATAGACTTGAAATTCCATTTTGACTTTTTCCGACAGATGAAGTAATAACCCTCTACTTAAGAGAAGGCTCAAACTAGAAAGATACAGACCTGTAAAATGTTCAATGCCTTTCTCATGTCACCATTGCTAAGCCGAACAAGGGCTTTCAAACCATTTTCGTGAACATCAAGCCTGAACAATAAAAGATGAAACAAACTACTATTAACACTAACTTGCCACTGAAGCTATAAATGTCTATCAATATTTCATGATTCTTAAGGATTATGGTTGAAGAAGAGAACACGAATCACCCTTCACTGCTAATAACGTGTTTAAGCCTCCCCGTGACATGAACAGAATCAAGAGGAGCAAAACGGAACCGTGTACATCTTGACTGCAATGCCGGAATAATTTTGTTGACATTGTTGCAGATCAAGGCAAATCTTGTACTTCTTGTATATTTCTCAATCACTGTCAAGCAAATAACACCGGGAACTTCTGTAACCTTGATTCAAAATTGAATAAAACATATTATACATGGCTATAAAAAAAAGACAAAAAACTTGCCTCTACGGAGAGCAAATTGTGCATCCTTAGTCATGGCATCAGCCTCATCCAACAGAACCAATTTCACAGCAGGCTTAGCACTGCAAATAGAAGCAATATAATTTAACCTAAAGAAAGTCAAACAAGTCTTTGGGAAAGATCCACAAAGTTTATGGTAACATAACAAGCCAACAGCTGTTCGGTTACATGTAAAATACTAAAGAAATGCTCAATATGCAATCTGGAAATATTCATAAATCCCTTCCCAACTAATGATAAATGTTGGTGTAGTGGCAACCTTTAATACATGATATCAGTCTTGTGGTTACTCAGCATATTTTACAACTAATAATCAAGTATAATCTTTCATCCATGTGACACCTTATACACAAGACCTTGAAAAAAAAAAAAAAAAAGCACTTGTCAGAAAATACCCAAAACTGATGCTCTGGGTGCTTGCGAAGTCCTGAATCTGTTGCCTCACCACATCAATACCACGGTCATCGGATGCATTCAACTCAAGAACCATGTTTTGCAGCTGGTTCCCATATAGCTTCCGAGCCATGGCCAGAACAGTGGAAGTCTTCCCTGTTCCAGGGGGGCCATAGAGTAGCAAATGGGGCAATCTGTTCCCACTTGCTAATCTATCAACTGCGTAACAGGAACTCCAATTCATGTGTGAACACATACACAAATCTAATCATATGAATAACACACGCTTAACCACAATGAAGCATATCAGAGAAACCAAGAGATATAGGGCACACACAAAATTTAGGAACTGCGTAAATATTTTAGATAATATGTATACACCAAGTACAAATAATATGAAGCGGATGAGTTCAGTGGATAAATAACACATAAGAGCATATATAACTGAGCATGGCATTTGCTTGACGAAACGTTAGACACTTGGAATTACTTAAAAACAGACAAACAGGTATGCTTCTTGCACATGAATCATTAAAAAAACACACAGAGTGAAGCAGGAAAACATCAAATCCGACAATTAAGGACACAAACAGTCGAGATTACAAAGCATCAAATTTCGATTTCTCTCAACAAACAAAAATGAAATTCTGTAAAATTATTTCATCTGCAACATTCACTATTACGCCCAGCAGCTGTTTGGAGAAATGCGAAAGACATTAAGTAGGAGTAAGATTATTTTACTGGTCTCAACAATATCTCGGTGCGCAGCAACGTCATCCAGAGACTGAGGACGGTACTTCTCAACCCAAGGGATTGCTTTAGAGTCCGGCGGAGCAGCCGAAACAGCGACGTTTTTACCCTTGTCTGTTTTCAGAGAACCACTGGTACCTTCCTCGTCATCAATTTCCATGAGCGAAATCTCCTCCGCCATTTCCTCGCCAAACAAAAACGCCGCGCTGTGGCTCTACTTTTCCGGCGTCTCCAATTTGCTCTCGGCGCACTTTTACGCAAGTGTAGGGTTTCAAAATTTTGTTTGGCAATTGCCTCCGGTTCACAAATGTCTTATACTTAAAACTCGCTGCCAATATAGGAGTGTTATCCTAAATTAAAATTGCGACTTCGGTTTGTAGCTTAAAATTGGACGAAACTTGACATAATGGAACCGTAGAAACGCCTGTCACCATATAGGGTGCACATTTGGCGCCATTTTCACTTCTAAACTCTTGTGAGTTTTTTTTTAAAAAAAAAATAAATAATAAAAAGTAAATTTTTTTGTTGGTATTTTTATCAATATATATGATGAAGTAATCCAAGCAATGCAAATGGACAAACTAAAACTCTACAGTCTACACTACAGAGAATATTATTATAGATTTATGACTTTGCACACAAGTTCAGCGAAATATGAACAACCAAGATTTACAGCACAGATTTATATATAAATATAGATATAGATAGATATATATATATATATCATCAGCTACAAATGCTATCCTACAAGATCAGATGAGGGCCTTTTAGTAGTTGCTCTGTGTTCTCCAGAAATCAAATTTTGCAGGGCAAAGTTGATCGAATACACCACCGACGCCAGGCAGAAAATAACCGTTTCCGCTACCGCCATCGGTGCTGTTAATATAAACAAAAAAATTCCGGTAAGATAGATAGATAGATTGCTTCCTTGCATTGCGTTGCATTGCCCCCAGCTTAGTCACTCAGTCACTATGTCAAGCTGAAAGCAAGCACACAAAAATGATACAATAGTAGTAGTAATTTTGGTCAGGACTTGAGAAGCCTGTTGCAGTTCGCCGCAGCCCATCCGATCTGCTGCCTCTCGTTGTCGTAAATCACCACTTTGTCGAGGAGAGAAATGTCTGCATAATGTCATCTTCCTCGCTTAGATTATTTCCGTACATATATACAAATATACATATATAATGTATGTAAAGAATTCCAACCTCCAATCACATTCATGTTTCCTAATCCGACCTCGTCGCCATTCAAGATGCCTAAGCACACATTCCCGTGTTCCTGGACAGATTTATATATGTTCAACTTTTTCAAGAATTAAAACTCTTAACTGACTTTTGGGAACTGAATAGATCGAACATAAGTAGAGAGTTACCGTGACAATGAGATAAGACTCCGGGCGAAGAGGAAACTGAGCAGTTTTCGCTTTCGTGAAGGTCAGCGCCAAAGGTTTGAAGTACTTTGCAGCATCTTGGACAGATTTGAAGGGTTTGGCGCCTTTCCAACAGACGGGAAGGCTTTTATCCTCCGCTGCATCTTTGAGTTGATTATTTAAGTTCCCTTTTACCTGAAAGAGTTCGGAAATTAAGTATATGTGTGAATGTCATCTTCCAAGGAATCATCATTTCGAAACTTACCAGGGAAACAACCGTCTTATATGCTTGAGAGCTAAAGTAAGTGTAAGTACTTCCACTGTCGAATATAATCGAGAGGCCTTTGGCGTTTGTAGTTTGGCCACCAAATTGGAGATCTGCCGTCCCCAAAGTGTAGTATTTTCTGAACAAGAAGTGTGGTAAGAATTGGATGTATTGAAAGGTACACACAAGGATGATCGGGCTTACGATTGGGTTGATACGGGTAACCAAACTATGCCTGATTTTGGGAGAAAATCATCTCCAAAAAACAGAAACCCTCCTTGTCCACTTAAACAGTGACCAATGACGTTTCGGGTCAAACCCAAGCTGCGAAGCTGAGATAAAATGCTCGATTTACCATTTCCAAGGCCAAGAACTCCATCAGTGTACGGTAGATGAGCTGAGTCCACAACTTCTTGGTTGTATCCACATCTAAATATATCAAGATACAATTATTTCTATTGCTTAACGTAAAGAACAGAAAAATAATATATACCCCTAAAGTCCCTTACCCAAATGCCAATTGAGGGGCTGCGTTGCTACCATTGGTAAATTTAAGAGGAAAAGAGTCCTTGACCAACACTCCCAAAGACGAACCGCTGTCAGCATAGCCAACCTCATAATCACATTGATCGTTAGGTGATTGACAATGCTGGCTGTCTGCGTGAAGGGATGTGCAAATCGGATCTTGACACATGATGAGGTTTCTATTGGGTTTGTACAGACTATGAGGTGCCTGAAACAACATTGCAATTCAAGAATCGTCTCAATCAGGATCATCTTACCAGTCGAATTTTCAGGGAGAAAAGGCCTTACCGGTGTGCATTTTGTACAGGGTGCATCGCACTGAAGCCAAGTAAGGTCACTGCCTGTATCTATGTCAAGAAAGTAAGGTTTAGGAGGCCTGCCGATATTGATCGTCGCATAATAGTACCTACACGAGGAATGAATGGAAACAATCCATTTTTAAGCAACAATGCAGTGGAATGAAGAATAAATGGAGCAACAAAATGTCGGCCAGTTGTTGTAGTCAAGATTTACACTAAAATGCAGAGTATGATATCAATCGATGTAATCGTGATCGGGGTTCAAAATCAACTGTAAAAGGGCTCAAACCACACCATTGAAGCCTGAAAGTTGCAAACCAGACTGGTAATCATAAAAATAGAAGAAGAAAATCTAAGAACTCAACAAATAACAGAAAGATTATATGACGGGTATAAAATAACCACTACACAAACTGTTAAACCGCTCAGCAAATTCTTAAGCCAGAGACGAAAGCAACTCGACAATTCCACGAGAACACAACCAAAACTTCAAGCCAATAGGTCACGAACACAAATACACAATCAAAAAACTATATCCACAAAAATAATAAAACCCCCAATCCCCGATCAAACCAATAAATTCAATAAACTCCGAAAAGAAAGGTCGCCATACCCTTTGGGATAAACATTGCCGGAGACAGGGAAAACCACGGAGGACCCAAAGCCTTTCGTGGATTTCGTCGATTGGTCCGGCTGATACGCAGCTGTCGCAATCCACGACAGAAGGAACAACACCAATGCTTTCAGGGCCATCTCCGGATGCAAAATAAAATCGATTATCGCCATCGCCGACAACAAATCCTCGGGGCTCAAAAGGACTAGTCTCGGAAAAGAAATCGAAAAGCAAAGAAGAAAGAAGGATAGACCCAAAACTCAAAAGAGCACACTATCCACCTCCCAGAGTCTTCACGGGGTGCAGTGCAGTGTTCGACGAAATGCTGAAGCTCATTGAAAATTCCACGGTTTTTATATCTACTGTTGGTGGGCCCCAAATTTTCACCGCGTTTGAGTTTGACTGACTTTACGCGGTGGGACTGGGCGGGCCGGATCCTTCCGATTCATACATGTGAGACGGTTCTTGCGTAACCCGGTTTCTTATTCGGATTCACTAATAGCCAGAGGCCCAGAGAAGTACGGGCCGAGTAAGATACCGTTTGGACCATATAGACCCATTTATGTTTAATTATTAGTGGGCCAGTTATTTTATTATTATTATTTTCTTCTTGGAAAACAGTCCCACAATTAAAAACTACTAATTAAATAATTTAAAAGGCAAATGTGGCAGTTTGTTTACTTGTAACAGTAAGATTGGAGATGAGTGAAAGAAATTAGTTCCGAGGGCTGGAACAGGACAAACGAACTCACTCTCGACGTGTCCAAATATCATCGAATTACGTTCCAAGTGTCCCTCTCTTAATAATAATGAAAAATACTATAATAATAATAATAATAATAATAATAATAATAATACTAATAATTCAAATAAAATAATTAGAAGAGAAGATAGGAACAGGACCTGCCTAGTGTCTGCCTCGGACGACAGCACAGTCCGCGTGACAGTGACGTTCCGACGGTTTTGAACCGTCACTACTAAATATAACTAATCCAATTTTAGTTAATTATATTACTTCTGCTTGCACAATGTATCATTCTAAACTCTTACGTATGAATAAATAAAACATTATGGACTCAACAAAAAATTAAATATATATATATATATATACAGCGCATCAGAGATGATCCATCCATCCCTTCTTACATATATATTTTTCAGAGCTTGGGGGGATAAACAATAAATACTAGTAGAGTATTTATTTACTAAGAATTTCAATTTTCAACCAGACCAAATTCCAAATTACTGACAGTAATTAGTAAATACTAGTAGCAGCTCTCTTGTTGCGGTGTCACGTGCACGGTCATAGAGCTAGGTCTCCTGTGTCACGTGCGCACAGCCACCCGGTCCGGTCCGGTCCGGTTCAGAAGGGCTTGGAGAGATACTCCATCACGTCCTCCATCGGATAGTTCGCCGGAAACTGCGAGCCGCCGATGAGCGAGCAGCTGTCCAAGTAGCTGCTGAACGGAAATTCCAGGGCGGACTTCTCCCAGTCCGCCAGCTTCGGCGCGCTCTCCACCTCCGGCGACAGCACGTGCTCAGAGCAGCTCGAATCTGTGTGCAGCCGCGGCATCGAATCCGAGGGATCCAGGTACATAAAGTCGTCGTACACCATCGGAGATGCCTCCGGGACCGCTTTCAGGATCGCCGGCTTCATATCCTCCTCTGACGTCACTGCACTCGTCATCTTCGGCGGCGCCGGCTGCCGCTCGATTGCACCTTTCTTGTTGTATATGCGGCACAGTACCCAATCATCCAGCTGTAGAAATCAAATCTCAGCGTCAGATCGACCATTACCAATTACCATCATTGAATAAACACATAACGATTTTTTAGGCACCAATCATTGTCTCCCCACCATCACCGATTTCTCTTCACTTTAGAGACGAGTAAAACCTAATTTAACATCAAAATTTTAGCTAAATTCCTACGAATTTAGCATTGATTTCAAAATCAAATGACCCATTTCCAGTTCATTTAAGCTATAATTCTAATTGTATATAAAATTTCAGGAAAAGAATTAAAAATTAAAGAGTAACTGAATCGGATATAGAAGTTACCCGAAGGCTGTGGTTCTTCTTCCTGGCAGAGCGGTCGACGTCGGCAAGACGATATTCGTGCATAATCCAGTTCGTCTTTTCGCCTCTAGGAGCCTTGCCGGAGTAAAACACCAACGCCTTCTTTATACCAACAGGCTTCGGTTGGCCAATCGGCTTATCGGCTCCGGTCGCCTTCCAGTAACCGCTCCCCGCCGCTCGATTTGGTCTCGAACCATTTGGATACTTCCGGTCCCTAGGCGAAAAGAAGTACCACTCTTTCTCACCATACAGAGCCATACCTGCAGAATCAATTAGTCAAGCAATTCATTAATCGATTACGAACTAATCAGCCGATTCCAGCGAACATAGATCGGAATTAGAACTCGCGTAACCATTCCACACCTGGCAGATCCCACGGATCGTACTTGTAGAGGTCAATCTCTGCGATAATCGGAACGGAAATGGATTGTGAAGCGCATTTCCGGCACAAATAATGCATGACGAGCTCTTCATCGGTCGGATGGAAGCGGAATCCAGGAGGCAGTTGCAGATCCATGGCGGCCATGGCAGTCAAATTAATCGGTTACCACTGTTTTTTACCTCGAGAGGCGGGGAAAAGGGTAGAGGGAACAGAGAAGGGGTAGGAAAGAAGGGGGTTTTCTGAAACTTCGGCCGCAAGGGAAGAGAGGGAATTTATAGGAAGAGGAAAGGGGACACGTGTGCGGGGAGTGAGGGAGAGAGGGCGGCGGAGTTCTAGAATACACGTGGACGGACACGTGGCGACACAAAAAGTGGTTCCACTTACGTCACTGCTTGCGTCATCCGTTTTGGACTTACCCGTTATGAATGACACGTCGGACGGTCATGCAATCGGCGGGATCGGTCACCGCTGCTGACCTGTCCAACAACGACAATTATTGATAAACCTTTATTTATTATTTATGCATATAGACTATAGTCAATAAAATTTAATTTCAAATAATATTATTATTATTTTATAATTAATAAAGGCAAGAAATTACTACAACCAGTGAACTTGGGAATTAGGTTAACGTAACGTTGGCGGTCCCAAATAATATTAATTGATGTTTTAAAAAATGAATAAAACGACAAGTAAAACCAAGAAAGGGGGGAAAGAAAAAGGACAGCGTAGGCTTCGGGGATAATAATGGCAAAAGTGAGGAAGGATCCCGGGAGTTTCTTGGCAGAAAATTGGGCCACAAATTATATATAAATAAAATAATATCTTAATGGAAGCAGCTGGAATTAGAATATAGAAATATTTAAAAAGTGAATTTAACTTTTTACTAAAGTTACAAATAAAGTTGAAATCGACCTACACTCCACAAGTCTATTGGGACCGTACAGTTTGTCCCAATCTATCTAAAGGTAAAGTTTACCGCACGTAGAATAGAATATGTAATATGTATATGTCCATATTCATATTTTTGCAATTATTATTTTCAGGTAATTATTTTTGCTTTGCTAGCTTTTTAAAGAATAATAAATAAGAGTATAAGCATTAATATGTAATGCATGGAAATGAATAGTAAAAATAATGAGTATATTAATTAATTAATTAATTAAGGAGTGCATGTATTCTTTGTCTTATTATTATGTGTAGAAAAGCAAGATCGGACAAAGCACAAATGACATTGATATTGAGAGAGAAGTCACGCGCGCCGACCGTATCACCTACGCAGATCTCTTCTTACATATTTAGTCACATGTTTCCATATCCATTAATTTTAATATTTTTTTTTTAAAAAACATTGTTATTTATCTTATATTCATCAAATTCTTGCCGACTTAAAAAATGTGGATAGACACAAACTCCATTTAAAAGTTAGAAAAGTCTATAATTAAAATTATATTATTTATAATGTGTATATATATATATATATAGAGAGAGAGAGAGAGAGAGAGAGAGAGAGAGAGAGAGAGATTACGTATTATATATTGGAAATATTCGACAATAAATGTACAATGTAATCTTACAACTTGCTGACAGAAATGAAATAATCCCTCGCCACTTATTTTCATTCATAGCATATTTCCCCTATGTTATCTGAATCCAGTTTCAATCATAAAAAAATAATATTATTTGCAATATTTATCATTTCAATTAGTAAAACTTAATATTCATATATATAGTGTAATATGTCATTATCGTTGGTCGTTCTTATCCTTTAACCTACTTCGAGAAACAACACCACCACATTCACAACTATTAAATCAATCATCTTTGCATTCACACTTCAACATACATTTACATAAATAAAAACATCATCACTAAAAAAATGATATCAGACATGCGTACTCCATTAATTAATTATGTTTTATAATATAATATAGTTACTAAAGAAAATTAATTGGTGAAGAAGATTGACTTATTTATCCTTGAAAAAAGAAAACCCAGCAGCAGCAGCAGCCAATTGACATTCTGCACATGTTCAATTAATTTAGACTACAAATCAAGCCTTAATTAAGAGTCACACCATTTCACTGACCTTAAAATTTAGCACACTCAAGTCTGAATTAAATAACATTAGAATATGGATAAGCTTGGAATTAGTTCTAACCACTGCCTATAGGCTATAAAGTCATCCAGATTAGCTGTATTTTTTAGGTTACTTTAGTTTTACTTCAAACACTTTCTTAATAGTTAAATTTTAAGGCTTTAATAATCATGTTAAAATAGCTACCAGCCGCCAGGTTTCAACCATAATAAGCTAAAACAGTAAGAATAAAGTCCATCCCAAGTATTATAGAGAACAAGTGGACATAGGTTTCTAATACTTGACGCAATCAAGTTTGACTGCACCAAAATTCAACCAATGATGTGAATGCAGGCATTATCATGTGTGTGTGTGTATGTATGTGCAGTAAGTAAGACAATAACTATCCAAAACCTAGCAAGTAAAGTTGGGAATCAAAGAATGCATTTTTGAGTGCACTCAAAGAACACAAAAGCAAGAAGGTCAAATGCACAAATCCCCACTACCTCAGACTAAACAAAATTCAGCCAATTAACTCATTGGGTGCTGTGAAACAGACATGCATATATTATTGTCAACCACTTAGCTCTCCTACCCACCTCCCTCCCTCTCTCTCTCTCTCTCTCTCTCTCTCTCTCTCTCTCTATCCATTGGTTGTAGATGATATTTGTGAGGTACGTTCACACTAGACTAGTATCAAGACAAAGGATATATATTGTGGGCTGTAATAACCAGACAGATTCCTTAATTTTTCCAAGAATATTCTCAGATGTAAAATTTTATCCAATTTCTCTAGCCATATATTGCTTGTGGTTCAGATTTTCTAGCTGTGACAGTTTTGACCCGCATGAGAATAATAGATGCAAAGCAACAGCTATCTAGACAGGAATATCTTGGAGCATGTAAACATATATATACACAACACACACACACATATAAACGTTGGGTAGAACTAGGGACTTTATTTACAGTGTTGTGCCAACACTCAGTGAGATTCCAACTGGACCAAGCATTTAGATGAAAATTAAACCGATAATTAACCACAGAAAAATGCATACTGAATCTATCTACGTCACAAAAGTATTGTAAGAAACTTAGCCAAAAAGTAATGTAGTAATTCCTCACTGAGGCAGAAACCGTGCATAAAAACTGATCCAGGAAAAGAGACGAGGGAAACCAAAAATAAACCAAACCTGCAACCAATTTAGGGACAATGGTATTTATTTTATCTGGAATTGAAGGAGACCACCTCTTGAAATGTCATAATCTCCCTCATGGCTGGTATCATGGTCTAACCTTCCTCAAGCAACCTAACAAACTGGAGAGCACAATGAAATTGAATGGATTACCTTGGGAGCTGCGGCTAACCTCAGCCCTATAGCCAGGCCATCCGCTTTCAGAGCCAAACTCTGAATCTCAGAGAAGGGAGTACAGTCTCGACCCTGGTTGGAGATGATACCAACCGCTGCCTCTACTAATCATGGAGAGAAACATAAACAGAGAAAAACAACTAAACAAGATTCAAAATATCCTGGATGGGTGCATGTACCAATTATGGAAGAGCAGGAATAGCAAAAGATCTTGAGATTCCTCCAAAACTCAATTTGAAAGTCACTTCATTTGGGTTGAAAGAGGGAAAAATGTGAATTTATAAAACTCAAAGGCTCAAGAATGAACTGTGTTTATCTGGTTTTAGCCTCCTACTCAGCTGTAAGTATCTATTTTACACTACATAGCAAGTCTTAAAATCAGATGTGTTTGTGAACAGTGAACATGTTATAACTCAGCTGCAGGTTTAGGGTTCTATTAATCTGGAAAGCAAGTATATGCATCCTAGAAAGCAAGTGCATCCCAAGAACACAAATGACATTAAATCCAGCATCAGTTCAAGAAAATTAGAATCTAAATATTGACGATGTCAAACAGCACAACTTCCCTAAGCATTCTGTAACCAAAATAGGTTCAAGCAACACATCATTGTAATTTGAGATGAGTAATGGAAATACAGAAAGTTGTCTTCTGGTTGTGGCGGCGCAGTAGATTAATCCATCCTTCCCTTGAGGATTCTCTCTGTGACTTCAGTTGGTGTGCTGTAACATAACAAAGGATTTAAAGCAAACAATGCAAAAACTAAATTTCACTCACATGATTGGTTTTTTTTTTTTTTTTTTTAAAAAAAAGAAAGTTCAGGCCAAGGGACAGGTGCACCACTTACACAAGATAAACATGTCCTCCCCAGCCACTCAAACAATCACGATCTACTGATGATAGAAGTGCTTGCGAGATGGTTTCAAACAGTTCCTCAGGTTCCTGTACAAGAAAACTATTTAATCCAGCGGTACTAGAATGGTTTTCATTTAATAACAAACTAATTCAGCTGGAGGCAAAAAGAAAGAGATTAAAACTCTATGACCATGCTGACAGTCATTATGTAGCAACTGTGACAGTAACTACTAAAAAAATAGAACATATGAAAACAGAAAAACATGTTCACAGATTAACAGGGTTAAATGCAGGGTTGGGGAAGAGAAGAATATTAATACTTTTCATTTATATAATAGCCTTAATTTGGTAAACCCTCAATCTCAAATGAATTTATATCCAATTCAAGTTTTCAAGTGATCTGTGATCTTTAAATTGTTTCATTATTTTTCATAAAATAAGGGAAAAAAAGTACACAAACATGCAGATATACAGAAAAACTGCTGTAAACGTATGCACATTTGAATAAAGGAATAATAAACAGTGGTAAGAAATTCCACAGGTTTCACTTGAAGTAAAATGCTGAGTAAATAAACAAACCATATCAGGCTTGAACATTGATTCACAGGCACCATAAAGGGACTCAGAGGCTGTGCCAGCAACAACAAAATCTTTGGCAAGTTCCCTGCAGTTATTAAATCCAAAAGTGAAATGCTGAAGATGCTTCCTTGGAAACATATTACCAAAACAACCGCTTGCAGTAAAATCCTATACGTAGATATGGAGTACATGTGGTTCCATCAGAAGGAAATTTGTTCAGAAACTTTTAGAAGGGAAAGGGCAACATCATATAATTCATAGTGAAAACCATACGCAGTAAAGTTGAAACTAAATAAAAACAGACAACATCATTTCTGATTTAAGGTAAGACAACAAAAATTTCAGTCACTTCATATTTTAGTTTATGGTTTGAATATCAGCTGTCATACAAAGAAAAGATGCATTGAAGCAATTAAAAACTGAACAATATAGAGAGTTTGACATACTTCGCCCCAATAGAATCCATGGTGCAGATGAACGGTTTGTCATCATCTCCCAAACCAGCAATAACAGGTTGGCAAAAGTATGGACCAAACCTGAATCACAAACAGAACAAACTAAGTAATTCACTATCAAATGTAACTTCTAATATACAGTTAAGGCATGACAAACTTGCTCTCTCTACAAGCATACATACAGAATAGAGAGGTAAAAACAAGGTACTACACAAAATGGTTAGGCAGGGCAAAGATAATTAAACCACTGCTTCGGCTTTCTTCTTACAAGTTTTCCCTTAACGCAAGTTTTAGGCCCTTAACATAACTGAACAATATGAACAATAAAAGTTTTAATCAAAATGGTCTCACCAACCTTTTCTCATAAAGAACAGCAGATACAAGACTAGCAAAAGTTTCAGGCTTCATATCCCTCTCTTCACGCAGGTGATATAACTTGTGCCGGAAAACAAGCCTCTGATACCTTTAGATTGATTAAATAGTAAACATAAAATAAATGATCAGGAAAACTAGTGAAGTTCAGGGGGGAAAAAACGCATCAAGCAGACAAGAACGAAGTAGCCATTATAGTAGATGATTCAGTAAGTGGCTGACGGATTTGTACTCAAATCCCGTCTACTACTTCAAGCACAATACGAAACAGCATAAACTGATACTCAAATTTCTAACTCTTCGCCTTTCCGCAAAAAGTAATTCACCACTAAAAAATGATTTCAAACTATCGCAGAATATTTACAGGGTTTGCGCATCGGTAGCGAGGCCAGCGAGACCGATGAAGAGCTTATCGTGGATTCGGTAAATCTTCTGAAAGTCCGTGGCGATAGTCTGCAGCTGCACCCCGAGACGCCGATCGCTGGCAATCGCAAAGCAATTCTTGCCCACCATTGCCACAAGGGCACTTCCATTGTACTCAAAGATCTACAAAATTACTCCCACAATCAATTCATCTCTAAAAAATAAAAAACAAATAAACGATTAACTAGGTCACACAGATTCAAATATCCAAACGGAACGCGAACCCCCCTCCACTTACCGACATTTAGATTTGATGCTGAAAACAATAAGAAACAGAGAACCTTTCGTCGAGAAATGGAGACGGAGAGCAGCAAAGGATACTATCCCTGCTCGATGACTTGGGGAAGGGACAATTCCAACTAAAATAAGAGTGGGCCTGAATTGGGCCAACCCCTTAACTATTTAGTTTTTTCGGTGGGCCTATTATGCCCATTTTTAAAGTAATAAATAAGCCCATTTTAATATGGGTAGAGTTACGGGCCGGAACGCCTCGATCCGGATACAAACCCGGATAAAAATAAATTATTATTAAATCTACCAACAGGGTGTTTCTTTCTGCTCTCAAATTTGTTTTCGGTATTTATAAAAAAATTCACAAAATATTTTATAAAGAATCATTTACGAAAAAATAAAAATTAAAGTCTTTTAGATATATAAAAAAAAAAGACAAAAAAAAACAACTCAGACCTTCCGTAGTTTTTATGGTCATATATGGCTTTGTATGTTATAAACTATATAGAAAAAAAAGGTGTCAAGCAATTTGAAATACTAAACCTATTAAAATTGAAGATTTTCAGATTTGGATTTTAAAAATATAAGGTGGATTAGAATCCAAAATGAAAAAAAAAAAAAAAAAAAAAATTGAATTGGATCAGGTCAAGTCGGATATCAAGTGACCTGAAAATAAATTGGAGTGACTCTAAAAATGTCATGTTCAGGTTTTTGGGTTGAAAATTGGTTCGTATTCATTTATCTAGAAAAGAATAAATATCAACCTTTTTCATGAATAAAAGCACTCTTTTAAGTTACTTATGCAAGAAATTAATTTGAGCATACTGTACTATTTAACTGTAACTGATCCAATTACATTAACTTAACTAAACGTAACCTGAAGAATGTCTATAGGAGCAGCAAAGTGCTTACAACCATCAATTAGTAATTAAGAATACGATAGTGAAATTAATACTAACAGTAAATATGAATCATCTGCTTGCTGTAATAACATGCAAATCCTTCTCTATATATTGCTTCTATTCACTCTGCAGAATCACAATAAAAAAAGAAAAGATGTCATCAGTATCAACAGCAAAATAGTATTTTACCTAGTGATCTAAGTATACTCTAATCCAACATTATATATATATATATATATGCATATTGTTGAGTTCTTTAATTTTACAGCACATATATACGTACATACATACATACCCATGGGGGCCGATTGTAGAGTAGAGTCTTGGAGGTTAGGATGGGTAGGCTGGAGGCGGTATGGTTGTGTCTGTGTCTGAAGAGGTATTTGAGTTCCAAGCTGAAGATCCTCTCCATAGAATGGGAACTGGTTCAACAATGGTTGTTGTTCTACTAACTTAAGTTCTGTCATCACTTGCTGCTGCTGCTGATTTTCCATTTCTGCTTGCTTCTGAATCTGATTGTTCATCAGCTGCACATATAATCACAATCTTTAGACATCACATTATACCTATGATTTTTTTATAATTTAATTTGTATACCCAGTGGTACATTTCTTGATTTTCTTTCTCCAGCAGTATCTCCTACATTTTGCAAAGATGCAAAACCACAGGGAATCACTACTCTAAACTCTAAACCAACAAATAGATAGATGCATATAATTGATGGTTTTGTGTCGATTTACCGTTCTTTTTAGATTCTCCAGCTGCTCATGGATAAGCTGAAACTGGAAAGCAGATGACAAACACAGATTGAATTAATTTATACATGTGTATGTATCTATGTATGATCATTTTGAGCAACAATGAAAAAATGCACAGTTATCAGATGAATTGGGAATTTGTTACACCCTCAATAAATCGAAGAATTAGCGCGAACCTTTCTGCTTCGAACCTTAAGCACCGCTTGCTCAAGCTGGTGTTCGAGTTGGCTTAGGTCCTCAAAGCATACACTGCTCAGATCATCTCCCTTATACCTCTGAAGGCTCAATTGAAGATTTAGGGTTTCATTCTTCATTCTCATCAGCTCCCTCTGAACTTGCTCCTGCAGGCATACAAACAACCAATTGACCCTGAAGATTCAATGGAATTATGGAGATTAAGTATAGATTGTTCTTACATTAATGTATGGAGCTGGTCCTATGTGATCGCGATGTTCGGGTATCAAAACATTCGGCCTGGCCTTAACATACCTCTCTATAATCTGATTCATGCTGTGAGTATATCACATAATTCAAGCATTAATTAGGGCAATTGTTTAACAACCACAAAACAAGTGAGAGTAAATTAAGCCATAATATTCAAACTAATCAAATTATATTGGAAACCTTTACAGAAAGTTCAAGAACAAAATTCAAATTTTGGGAGAAAAAGTTATCGGGTTTTGGTCAAATGAGAAAATGATGGTTGTGTGGTCATTACTTTGATCAGATCTTGTCTGAATCAAAACTTGATTACTAAATAACCAAGCTTTTGGAACAAACAACAAATCAAGACAAATAGAAAACCAAATTCAACAAATAATAAACAACTTGTGTGGTATAACAAATATCAAAGATATATAATCATATTAATAATAGTAGTAATTAAACTTGCTTTACTTTGATGGAGGGGTGCAGTATTCAGTGAGTCTGCCTTTGCTGGAGAAGACAATGAGTCCAATTTGGGCATCACAAAGGACAGAAAGCTCATGGGTTTTCTTCATTAAACCAGCTCTTCGTTTCGAAAATGTCACCTGTCTACTTGTTTTGTTCTCAATCCTTTTGATCTCTACTTTCCCTCTTCCCATTTCGATAATGATCTTTAAGCACTAATCCTGATCAATAAAATATAGAGACAAAAACAAGACCTTTATCAAGAGATTTAAGAGGCCAACAGAAGAATTTTTAAGACATAGTAATATGAAAAACAAAAAATATATCAGTCAACACCACAAAGTAATAACGATGTTATCATGTTTTTGGTTTGTAAGGAAACTATGAAATATTATGTACAGATACAAACTCATATGATCAAAAAAATAATGAAAAAAGGTAATAATAAAAGTTGAAGAGAGATTGTGAGTGGTGTTTGTAAAAATAAATCAAAAGTGGGAATAACTTAGAAAGAATTGAATTGAATTAGCAGTGGTGATCGAGCCTGCTGGGAGAGAAAGGGAAAGAAAATCACCAGGTTGATGAGTTTACCTTAGCTAGCTTGTTCTTCTTTAATCTTCAGTAGACTTGTATATTGTCTTGTGTTTGGAATATATATTAGGGTTTCCAAAAACAGAATTGCTTGTATTAGTGTTGGGTTGTTATATGTTAAGTAAATTCTAACACAATCGTACAATATTAATACATAAAGACAAAAACTGTTATTCCTATTCATGGTTAAACCTCTCTTTTATTCTTCGGTTTGTACTACTCCCTCCGTCCCACATCATTTGTCCCTATTTTCTATTTTCGTCCGTTCTAACTTGTCCTTTTCATTTTTGAAATATAATTATGCACTTTAATCGCATTTTAAATTTTATAATTTTCTTAATTTTAATTAAACTATTTACTTATCTCAATCTTAATTTATAATTATTTCAATATACATATATAATCTCCCTCCCTCTCTCTTTTTTATACACATATATATCATATTACCATAACTGAGTAAAGATGGTGATTGATAGTTAAATAAAACAATTAGATCGAATGCACAAATACATACATACAATTGCGAACAAGATTAATGTGAATGACACGTTAAAGAATGATGTGAAGCTAAGGTGTTTGTGTTAAATTTGAATTTTGGGAGAAATTTTAGGTTTTGTTTACACGATACATTTCACTCATTTGCTAAAAAAAAATATCACATCAAATACATTTTTTCTTTCATAAAACATCAAATCAAATACTAATTTTTTATTTTTTTTTTAATTTCCAAAATTTCAAAAACCTCTATCTAAACAAATCGCTTAATTTGTGTTCATTTTGGTTTAATAGATTTGGAAAGATTTTGGTAGAATGAGAGAAGATTGATGTGATAAGTTGGAAGTGTGTTGGTTTTATATTATTTTTATTTTTATACAAAAATATTATATAATAATTTTAGTTAAAAATATATTATGTTTATAAGATTATAAAATTTTAAGGGTGTGTTTGATGGTCAGCTTGGATTTTTTAATAGTAAAAATTTGGATTTGAATAGTTGTTTGATTTGATATAAATACCTTGATTTGATATTTTGAATCTAAAATAAATTTATAGCATAATATTTTTTTAAAAAATTATTTGATTTGATATTTTTGAAAAATAAATAAAAAAAAATTAGATAGTGAAAACATATGTGTTTGTTGGGGGGTTTGGATTTTGAGTGGGGATTTGAATAGTAAAAATTTTGAATTTGAATAGTTGTATGACATTGATATAAATATGTGTTGATATGATGTTTTGAATGTAAAATTGATTTTTAGTATCATATAAAAAATAAAAAAAAAAAGGTTTTTGATTTGATATTTTTGAGGAAAAAATGGGATGAATAGTGAATTTAAAATCCAATCCCCAAACAAACACACCCTAATAATTTATTCTCATTAAGATTTTTTTTATGTTTGGTTGATTTTTGTTCCTTCTAATCAAATCAAACAGACTCGAAATATTTTGAATGCAAAACATATTATGAACCGATCATAATTAAGCACTAAATGCAAAACAAATTAAAAGCTTTGCAAAGTGTGTAAAAAAAAAAAAGAAAAACTAAATAAATAAAATGAAAATATATTTATAATAAAAGTTGAGAAAAGGATAACACTTGTTGGCCTTAAACATTTGTTAGCAGCTCTATCCATTATCGGAAGCTTCTAGAAACCTTTCGAAACGGTCTGATCTTCCATGCACCAAATGCGAAGAATGAGAAGAGAGAAAATGAGAGGCAAGAATATAGCGTGATTGTGAACATAGGAAAAATAACCTAAATAATAATAATAATAATAATAATAATAAATTAAAAGGCAAACCCTAGCTAGTACCAAATATTATCAAATAAAAAAATAAAAAATAAAAAAATCAGAGAAAGTGTATTTATTTATAGATACTTTCCTAATTAAGAATATTACTATGTATATGTGTATTACAATAAGAGAAATTAATAATCAACAATAGAAAATTAAATATGACATTATTTGAAATAATTAAGAATATTACTATGGTATGATATCTATACTGAACTTGCAGTGAAAAATTATTACTGTTACTATTAATAGTATGTCATCAGTAGATTAATTGATCGTGTGTATGTATGCTTAAAGAGGGGTCGGAACGTTGTACTAATACTTTATTTTATTTATTTTAAATAAAAATAAAATGTGATATAAATATATATATATTAATCTATTTTTTTAAATATAAAATTAAATTTAGGATAATTAATAAATAAAGTTTATGCTTTTATATATATTTTTTTAAAAATAAATAGAATAATAAATCTTAACCAAACCCCAAGCAAACAAACACGCTTGTTTGTGAAATCTAGATTAGGGTTTGAAAATAGATAGTTTGTTTATATTAGAGAATAAGAATAACAAATTAGTCCTCACAAATATGAATAATAATAACTCAACGAACCTTTTGAAGAAGAAAGCAAAGCAGGAACGTTGGTGCCTTTGGGGACGAAGCTGTTCTGGTTTGATTATTTATTTTTCATGAATACTGACTGGAACTGTAATTTCACTGTGCAGAAATTAGGGTTTGGTTTTGCGAACAGGAAAAAGATAATTGATAACAGAGATTGATTCGTTATATAGCGGGTGGGGTGGGGTGGGGTAGGGTAGGGGTAGGGTGGTCCCTCTGAACCATTGACTCAATTAAAATATCTAAATGGGCCCACTTATAATACGAGGTAAAATTACCCAAATGACCCTATTTTAAAAAATATATATTAAATATTTTTTTTTCACATAAAATATTTAATTATATTTTGTTTAACTTTAGTAAATAATTTATTTAACTTTTTAAAAATAGTTTATAATAAACTTTTATTTTTGATATAATATTTTGAATATAAAATAAAATTAAAAATAAAACAATCCGAGACCCAAAACAATAAATCTATAAAGTTTCAATAGGAAACCGATTTTTGACATAATAATTTTAATAAATGGTTATTTTAATTTAATATTTTAAACTAAAAATATGTATAACATACAATCAGAAGAAACAAAGAAGTAATTATAATTTTCCAAAATTGTATACTACAGTAATTTAGTAGGTGATGTGACACGAAACAAATTCACTCCTACATAAATCATAATCATGTGAACGTTAGGGGAATGTTTGTTGGTTTTTATTTTTGGATTTGTTTATTCAACAGTATAATTTTCAATTTAAATAATTATTTTGATATATATAAATTTAATTTTAACATAATATAAAAATTAAAAAAATACTATACTTCATTTTATTTATTATTTATTTGAAATATCTATCTGTAGTAGGGACTTAACCCCAATTCCTTCAATTTCTCAGGTAATAAAAATGCCCAATTGAAAGAATGGTTCGAATTCATCAAGGTACAAGAAAGAAGAACCTGTTAGCTTGGCTGTATGCATAACTAACTAAATCAAACAACAAAGATCACACAGATAGGAGCAATCAAAATTGCTGTATGGAATTCGTTCTTATCTGCAAAGCTTTTTCTTTTGTGGCTTCAAATTTGCTTTTGCTTCCATAACTGTCTCAGCTTCGGCCTGAACCGTAGCTCGGTTTGACGATTCAGTGCTCGGCAGCAAGATTGCTTTTTGCGCAGGCAGTTCAGAAATGAAAAGCAGCGTCTGCGCCCAACCGGCATACTTCCCATACTTGCTCACAAATGCATCGGCCACAAGATGGCAAATTTTAGGTGTCAGGCGAGCACCCGCCAATTCAGGGACAACATACTTTGTCGCAATCTTTAACAAGGAGGAAGCATTAATCAGATTAGTATAGTAACAATAGGGCGAAGAAACTCTTCTAAAGCCAGATATTGAAATAAGAAAACTGGGGTAGCGCGCACCTGCCAAACATGAGTATCGACTGGAATGGCATGGTGTTGATCTAAGGAGAAGAGTGCGATGCAGGCAGCAACCTTGGGACCAACTCCAGGTAGACTAGAGAGGCCATTGATTGCTGTTTGAAGATCCATTTTACGAAAACTAGCAAGCCACTCCACACCTCCTCCGGGTTTCGATTGCAAAGCTGCCACAGTTCCAACAATGTATTTAGCCCTGCTTGTAATTCAAGAAAAAGTGAAATATGCTGTGAACTGAGTGTATTCTTTTCAATTTAAACACTCAAATAGCACATATATTGACACAGAAACTAGCTAACCTAAACTTTCTTTAACGAACAATATGTTTTCCACGAATGCAGTGTAGAAAGGGGTTCGTAATAGTTCTGTAAGAAACAAAATACCTATCATATATGTGTTGCAAATTTCTTAGGGTATAAAACCATCCCGAGTGACAATGCAAGCTGAAAGGATTGCGATCGGTGTATATATAAGTAAACAGTGCAAATTGTTCGATTCAAAATTCGCCGCCAAGGCGTTTACAAATCCAATTTTCAGGAAACATGAGTCCCCCCAACCTTCAGGAACCTTCATCAATCATATTACTACAAATCTTTGTCATCTTTGAGCACAGAACAGAGCAAGACATAATCACTACAGAATTTTCTATACCATTACTTATACAATTGCTAACTCACTATCAAGAATCCATAAGAGAACCAATCAATACATAAGGCTAAAGTCGATTCCAACAGAATTGTATCGAAAATGGCTCGTCTAAAAAAGTTCCAACACAAATTCAGATGCCTAGAAAGAGCTATCTGCTGTTTGCCTTAAAGTTCACACAACACCAGCAATGGATTATGTACCAGAGCATGGAAGAAATGAATTTCATACCTGTATCCAAATCCAGCCTCTCTAAGCTCTCCCTCCGTTACCAGTGCCAACCTTTCCAGAGTTGGGAACTCGAAGAAATCAAACCCTCCCACGTTCCCCAAAAGCCTCCCCTTGGACGAAATGAAATCCACCATCTTGGTAATCCTCTGTATGTGGTTATTCGACGAGCAGATGAACTGAATCAAGCACTCCAACGGATCCTGGCGCAAAACCCTAGCCCCCTCCAGGTAGAGTGCCAGCTGCGCAAATCTCTCGTCCGAAGCCCTAAATTCGTCCCACATCTCCTTCAACGAAATCCCCAAATTTAGAAAATCAGAAAGATCGATCCTCGCAATGTCCTCGTTCTCCGTGAAATGACAATGGTATCCCACGCCATCGTCGTCCAGTTGTTTGAGCGAGACCAGGTGTGACCCGATCGGGCCAGTGTATTGCGAAGGCCCGGTCTTCTTCCACCGGAACGTCTGCCCGGTCGGAAAAGTGAGCGGCAAGTAGAGCTCGGTCTTGTCAATGTTGAGCGGCTTCCAATTGATGGCGAGTTCTGGAAATAGTTGAGGATTTTTAAGAATATTGCATCGTTTGCTGGAAATAGGATTGGGAGTTTTGGTCAAGGATCGCCGATGTCGAGGGGACGGAGGAGTTGTCGGTGGCGTCGGCATAGACCCCTTCAGCCTCTTCATCCTTCGACGGCGACGGACAAGGCGGAGGATTATTTGAGGAGTATTCTTTTTATTCCGGGTAGGGTCATGAGCATGCCGCCTAGATCCGAACACAGACCCGACCCGTAAAACCAATTCAGAAGTCACAACCCGGATAACAAACCCAATTTATATAACTTATAGTTTAATTAAAAAAAATGCAATTAGAACATACTTTAATCTAATCTAATCTATTCATCCATCCATAAATTTATTTAACCCAATTCCAAATTAATACTACAATTCAACGATATTTGCTTCTACGAGTACTTTGCAGCCAGTTCAATACAGGCATAAATATATATATATATAGATAGATAGATAGATACAGAGGTGGAGTTACTGGGGCAATGGAATGTCGGAAAGATCAGGACGGTGGTGCAGCTCAACCCCGCCGCCGGCGGTAGCAGTGTCGCCGTTGCCGGAGGACTTGGTGGGGTCGACGTAAGTGACAGCGGAGTCCTTTCGGAACATAAGATAGAGCACGGACAGTACGTAGACAGCCATGAGGGGGAATACGATGATCCCCACGAACACTTTCCCAACCTTGGGCAGTCTGCCGTGTATCAACCAATCAACGAAGCCCGTGCTCAGGTAGTATATGTTAACTCCGATGATTCCCAGTCCAAGAACCCAACAGAACACGATTGTCTGAAAACAACGACTATCTCTCAGATTCATGTCTGAGAATATATATATATATATATATATGATCAACTGTATTCGAATTATGAGTTATACTACTAATTATTAGTACTTACGTATATGGAGTTCTTGTGGGGGCCCATCTTGGTGGAGCTGCTGCTGAACTTGAGAAGAGGGATTAGGGCAAATGGGAGCTCAAAAGAGAGTATCATCTGCAGATTCAGTTTATCTTAATTATCCATTAATTGTCTGAACAATTCAAAATGGGGACAGCAAATGCATATGGATAGAGATCAGACTAACCGAGGCTATGACAATGAGCCGACCGGCTCCGGCAGATCCTCCGATGATTGAGACAACTAAACTAGGAGTGATCGCAATGCACCTTGTCAACAGATTCCTCACCCACTTTCTCATCCTCAGTTCCAGAAAACCCTAAAATAAAAACATATACTTAAATGGGCAATATAATTAATTGTATATATACAGTGTCGATATTTAATTATGAGTGCCCAACCTGCATTATATACTGTCCGGCGTAAGTGCCTGTAATGGTTGAGCTTTGTCCTGATGCCAACAGAGCTATTGCATACACAATTGAACTCGATTTCCCCAACACATTCTGCCATCACAACAACAGTATGACGAATTTCCAACAATTCATGTTTCAGCTAGCTGATCTAATTAACTTATTCGTAGATATTAATAATCAGACCTTGAGGAGGAATGAAGCTGAATTGAGGGTTAAGTCATCGCAACGGCTTTTGTTCTCTTCGGACAGATTGGTGGCCAAGCAGACCGTTCCCGATACGGCTATAACCGCCACGTTTATTAGAAAGGCTACGAACAACGCAAATCCACTTTCGATCAAGAAAAATTTACATGCATCCTGAAATTTATTTTTATTTTTAAATAAATTAAAACATTAATTTCAAAGATCGAATAAGAATTTATTTATATTATATAAAATTCATCTTACATACATTGATGCCTCGAACAGAACTCGGCACCTTCCTCGACAGCACGAGCGCGGAATGAAGGAAAAGATTGTGCCTGACCAAAATAAATATATGAATAAATATCTAGAATTAATAAATAAATAATCTTGAAAAAAAAAATAGATATATATACATTATTACTTACGGCATAACGAGGGCGCCAAACAATGCAATGGCGTCGCCGGTGGCGCCATTTCCCTTAAGCTTCGGAATAAACATTCCTTTCAAAACTTCTGTCGCCGGAGGCTTCACATAACTCAATTCGCCGAAAAAACAAGCCGCCATTATGAACACCAATATTGCTATCAACAGCTCCAATTTTCTCACCTGCAAATTAATTTAGGTCGTGATTATATATATATTGGAATGGTAGAAAATTTTGGAAATAATGGAAAACTGATAAAAATATATATATATATATATTTTAGATAATTAAAAAATATGTGGGATGCCCAAGAGTGATTCGAACATATTTGAAAGCAAATATTAATCGGGATTCGACTAGGAAAAAAATAATAAAAAATAAATTGGACGATTCGAGGTAAATTTCAGGGGATATTTAAATAAATTGAAAAGCTAGTTGTTAATTATCTAGCTTATAATAAAATTATTACAGTAACTAGTCAACTAATTCAACTGCCGCTGCTATGACTAGGGAGTTTATGTTTTGTCCCACAACGATTATATGCATCATTAATGCAGAACAAACTTATAATTTCGACACGTTGAAAATGGAGTGGAGTTACCTGACGTACACGACTAGGGCATACACATCTTAAATTTTTATTATAATGTGGTGTACGAGTAAATAATATTGCGTGAATAAATATAATAAAAGTGATGTGAAATGTATTTATATGTCAGACACACAAAATAAATAAATAAAAGCATGTGAATTTATTTAGAGAATATGTCATAATTATGAAAAATGATGTCTATATATAGACAATTGCAGATCTCAGTTTTATGTAGGGATTCTCGAAGGCCCATACTGTCTTAGGGAAGAAAATCACACATCGGACAAAGAAATGCAGAAAGGAGTGTAGCAATTTTGTAACTTTTGAGTATTCATTTTGAGATTTTCGGGCTTTTTCAGAATTAGTAAAAGGCATGTGACGCAAAAAAATAAAATTAAATAATACAAATCTTGATCCAACCCAAATCTAATTAAAATATTGTACAGTAACTATACATGAAAACAAACTCATCAATTCATACCAACAATGCAAGTTTGTCCTTATACATAGATTTTTATAAGTTTTAATATTATTTTTACAAATAAATCAAATTAAATATCTAATATTTTATTATTTAAAATTTTTTAAAACTATTATCTAAACAAAACTTGTCGAAATGGTATTAGGATCCGGGAGCTCCCATTAAAGGTAAAACTCAAAATTTACTACACGGTAATTCTAACCTACCCTCTAATATTAAATGCGAGGAAAGTCCAAACAAACCTTCCAAACTTAACCGTTATTTACATAAAATACAAATACAACTGGGAAGTAGAACAGACAAATAATAATATTAACTTTATTTCAATTCTAAATTATTTAAACTGTAGTATTCAATTTTATTTTTTTTTAAATTAAATTTGACACTAACAAATGAATTTAAACATACGCGGAGGATATAAAACCCAACATATTAGCCTTCAAAAATAAAAAATAAAATAAAAATCAATAACAGTAAAATAAATAAATAAATAAAATCGACAAATAACTTACACCGTATCTTTGAAGTCCAAGGAGCAGCAGTGTACTGAACCCGGTGCAGAGAACCCCCACCCAAACCGGGACACGGAACAATATGTTCAGTGCAAAGGCTGTCCCTATCACTGCACCACACACATTTATTATTTAACTAATTAATTGATCACTTATATGTAAGAATATTATAAAAAATAAAATAAAAAATAATAATAATAATTTAAAAAAGAAAAAACATTAACAAAAAACCTTCTGGGATGTCCGCCGCGATGACGGCGGCCTCCGCCAGGAGCCAGAGGCAGTACTTGACGAACACAGGGTACTCAGCCTTGCAAACCTCCGCCAAATGCTTGCCTGAACATAGACACGAAGAACCTTAAACACCAATTGTTGGAATTCGACGACCAATTGTGGTCGTTTTTCATGTAATAATGGAAGCAGGAGGAATATATTAAAACTAATCAATTAATTTTGGTCAGATTTCGCAGACAGCATTGAATGAGCGGCGCAGTCTGGCACCTCTATCCTTTTCCTTACCGGTGGTAACCCCGAGGTTCGCCGCCAGAGACTGGATTATCAGCGCGAACACCAAACCGATCAGAATCACCCACAGCAGCTGCGCGCACAATTTCAGACAAAATATAAACATATATATTGCAATATTCAAAATCCTCTGTCCGAAACCATGATCTGTTCATTACCTCGTATCCATGGTTCGCTCCGGCTTGCAGATCAGTTTCCACTGTAAATGAATCATTAGTAAACGAAACAAAATCGATCGGTACAAATCCTTTAATTAATTTAAATTAAACTAAATTAAAGACATACGGTTTCCAGGATCTAAGTAAGCCAAGGAGACGAGAAAACCCGGTCCGACATAGGACAGGAAATTTCTCCATCCTGAAATCGTTTCCTGTTCGAAAAGCCGCCGATTCAAATTCTAAAGTAGTAAGTAACAAGTAATAATTACAGATACATTCGGAGCAATAAACAGGCAGACCTGATGGATGTTTTTCGGATCGGTCTGCGGCGGCGCCTCCGCCAGAACTGTAAGGCCGGCGTCGCCGCCGCCGTTGGCCGGGTGGTGCAAACTCCCCATATATGTATGTATTATGGTGTATTTGATTGAACAGCTACCTCAACAGCTTTGAGGCAATATGCAGGATTATTTGTATCGCTCCGCTTCAGAATTCAGCCTATTTATGTCATTTACCGACTTCACTCCTGCTGTGTTTGGTTGAGAAGCTTGTTTTCTAATAGTAACTTTTTAAAATTTTAATATTATATAATATAATATAAATAAATATTAATAAAATATTATTAATATAATATAAATTAAAATAATAATAATTTGATTTAATATTTTTTAAAATAAAAAATGTATTTGAATAAGAATTAGTTTTATCTCAAAACTCCCAACCAAATTATTCTTATTTTCGCTGTCTTTAACTTTTTTTTTTTTTTTTTTTTTTTTTCTTTTGATGTCTAGAGTTTTGTATCATATCTAGATTTTAGTTCTTTTATAAAAAAAAATTCAATCTATACCATTATTTAAAATTGTATTTTCATATTCAAATTTATATCAAAATTAAAGTTTTAATATAAAATATTTATTTATATTACATTATAAAGAAGGTTACCGTCCAAACATACATATATATATATATCACTATAAATGTATTTGCTCTTTATTTTAAATAAAAAAATTTATGATTCATTTGATACGATTTTCAATAAAATATATTACTATTATTTTTCTATAAAATATTATTTAAATCAAAATTAAAATAACCATTCTAATTTCAAATCAAAACCAAACAAATCCAAATCTCCACCCATTAATTAGTAGATTTTGTTTACCTGTATTTTCAAATTTATTTTGACACAATTAATAAAGAAACTATTTTTTTAAATATCATAATAAGTTAAAAATTTTACTTAAACTATATTATATTGATAAAATCATATATATATATATATATATGCATTCTGTAATATTTTTTTATTTACTTTGCATTAAATCAATCGCTATCAAAGTCAATTAAACTTGATCAAATATTTGTCCCATAGTGTATAAGCAGTATCTTGAAATTAAGAAAATGATATAAGTTTTTATTCAAACCAAGTAATAAATAAGTATATATATTTTTATTTGAGATAAGTGAATAGGATACTTTTAACCTATTGTTAAGCTTAGGGATGTAAAATGGGGCGGGTTAGCTCCGGATCCGCCCCAGACCCGCTCTTAATGGGGCGGGTTCGGGTCTAAATAATATATTTCAGGACGGATTGTGGATTTAAAATTTTAAATCCGATCGGATTCGGGGTGGATTCGGGTCTAAATAATATATTTTGGGACAGGTTGTGGATTTAAAATTTTAAACCCGATCGGATTCAGGGCAGGTTACAGATTTTACTAAAAATCCGCCTCAACCCGGACCCAGACCCGGACCTGAACCTGGATATTTTTTAAAATTATTATAACTAATATATATATATATATATATGTACATTTATATAATAAAAATATATTATTTATTTACTTAAATAATTTTAAATATAAAATTCAATTAGGTGCATACTCCAAATAATTTTTTAAAATTATTATACCTAATATATGTATATTTATACAATAAAAATATATTATTTATTTATTTATCTTATTTTTATGGATCAATATTTCATTGTTTTTAGATTTTTTTTGTGCTTTTAATGCTATTTGTTTTACTATTCGATTGTTAAAAAAGTATTTATTATTATATATTTAAAAAAAAAAATGGGTTTGCCGGGTTGGCCCTGAATCCGAAGTGTTCGGAGCGGAGTGGATCCTGGGGCTGGGTGGAAGCGGGGCGGGGCGGGTCTCGGAGCCTAATATTTTTTAACAAGGCGGGTCTCGAGGCTTGCAAAACCCGTTTCGAACCTGCCCCGTTGACATCCCTGATCAAGCTTCCAAATTTTAGGAGATTTCAATTTGTTTAAATTTATTCAACTTGTTTTGGTCAACATTTTGACGGTCAATTTATAGAGATGTTATTGAATAAAATAAAGAATCTTAGATGGGAAACGAATTAAAAATATCAACAGCTTGGGACAGTGTAGAAAACGATCTTTATTTTTGATTTTTGCAAGTTTCCCATTTAAATTCAATATTTTACATAATAAACTTCCAATTATTTTAATTATTAATTCCATAATTGTAACGTAGAATTATTGCGAATATTACTATATATTTACACTCCTTTTATTGTAAAAATCTTACCCTTACTATAATTGCATTTATATTATATCTAGTGTTAATCATAGTCAATTAACGGCTGGGATATTCTCACGTCTACACTATTTAATCGTAGGGTCATTATTCATTATAATCCTGAAAAAAATAAACAAAGTGCCAAATTCATTATTATTATTTTTATTTATTTATTTTATTATTATTATTATTATGGGTCAAACTAGGCGAAAAATCCAATCATGCAAGTTGTTTAATTTATTCATCTTCCACAGTAATATATTTTTTTTAAAAAAAACAAAAAAAAAACAGTAGGGTTTATTATAAAAATATACTTTTTTATAAAAAAAATATATATGTTTATAAACCCTTCAAAAGATGATTTGAATGTAGAGTTTCACAAACAAGTATTCATTTTGGGTGTCAACTCCCTAAACTAAACCACAAATTTGGTCAACTTTGACGTCTCTTTCCTAGTGAATAGTAGTGATATTTTTATATATATAACTTTTTCAATATTTATTTATTTTCCTTGTCCCAATTATTGTAGAGTATTTTTATTGATATGAGAAGAACAAATATTTAATTTGACTTAAATGTGTTCGTGGGATTAAATTGGTTACACTCTATGAAGTTGACTAAAGGTCGTCCTTAATAAGCCTAATTTATGTCATCTCTAAATAACCACATCCTGTCCGTACATAAATATAAAAATCAAAGGCCTGCAGCCGTCATTATCGATAATTACAGCAATGGAATCTTCCACTTAGATGTTATCACAATTAAATAATTCATACAAGCAGTTGCATTTTTTCACTATAAATATTTAACTAAAGTAATAAATAAAATCGAATAAATATGTTATTTAAATTATGTGAGGCCAATGAAACAGATATTTCAACATATTGCTAAGTTCCGAGATTGTAGGACATTGCAATTAATTTTGATTGAAGTATTATTGGAAAGTAGAAATTGTTCGACTTCTTTTGGTCAACATTTCGACAGTCAACGGATTGAGAATTCTTTGAATAAAACAAAACAGCTAAAATAGAAAAATAAATGAAAGCAACTAAACACGAATACTTTTAATTTATAAAATTTTAATTCCAAATTAATATTTTTAGACTTACTACACAATGCCAAATGTCGAAATTTTATAGAGGTGTGTTTGTTTGTTTGCATTTGGATCTTGTGTTTGATTTTTTAATAATAAGATTTTGAATTTTAATGATGGTTTGATTTGATTTTTTTTTTTATATATAAAACTAGTTTTTAGATTAATATAATATATTCAAAATAATTATTTGATTTGATATTTTAAAAAATAAAATAAAAATCATGTGAAAAATCAAAATTGAAAAAACACAATTAATCAATTTCTCTTGAAATTCAAAACTATTGCAAATGCTATTATTGTTGATTAGGAAAATTGGACTTTTAGACTGTCGGTGCATTTAGGAAAATATATATATATATATATATAATGTAAAAGAAAGCAAGTAAAACAAATAAAATTTAATAAATTGCATGAACATAAAATAAAAAAATAAAAAAGGCAATCCAAAAGAAAAAGAAAAGAACAATAAAATCAAAAGGAAAAAAGAAAATATAATTTATCCTCGCTTTGTGTTTTTTTTTTTTGGGTGAGTTTAAAGAAAATTGATTTAATTTTATATTAAAATAATATTTAATATGATATTTTATAATAAAAAAATATATAATTCAAATAGTAGAATTTGACAAAATAAAATAAACAAAATAAAAATGATTTAGTTGTCAAACTTTTCTAAAATTTAAAAATTCATTATGTTACGTTGTAATTCCCTTATTATTAAAATTTTATTAATCACTCTTGTAGCTTCATTAAGCTTTAATTCATGGGCTTCGTATTAGTTTTCAATTAAACTTTGAAACCTCCTCCCAAAGTTAAATTCCTGGATGTGTTTGTTTGAAGATAAGAATTTTGGGTATTGATTTTTTAATAATAAAATTATGAATTTAAATAATTATTTGATATGATATGTATATTCATCCAAAAAAATATTTTGAATACCATCTTCCATTCATATTATAAAAATACAATATATAATATATAAACTAAGTACTTATTTAAAATCAACAACTAAACTAAATATATTATTTTTTATATTAGTCACACGCTTATTCCTACCTAATATGAGATTACTTTAAATTAAATTAGTATTCTAAACTTACATTTGAATGTGAAATTTATTCTTTAGTACAACATAAATATATATATATTTAATTTAATTTTTTGGAAAAAATAATTAAATAATAAAAGAATTTGATATTTCAAAAAACAAAATATGGCCTAATGATTTTTCATGATGGTCTTTTCTTCTTCTACTTTTTTTGTTTTTTTAATTTTTTTTATGCTTAGGTATTTCTATTATTTTCTACCCTTTGGAGGGCTAATTTTAATTTTTACACTTTTTAGATTTCTCAGACTTTTTAGATTTCTAGCTTTGGGCTTCATTTACTGGACCTTAATTTTTTTTTTGTGTTCTTTATATTTTTTAGCAGATCGGATCAAGTTCTATTCATCATTATCTGTCAACGGCTGGCATGGTGCCACGTCATCAGTAGGTTTTTAATCGTAAGGCTATTATGTATCCTTCCAAAAAAGGAAGTCTTGACAATATGCCAATTTTGGAAGTTGTTTTTACTAATTCTTTTTTTTTTTTTTTTCATCTTGGACATATATATACTATTTCTAAAAAATTACTTTTAAGTATTTATAATGGTTTTTAAAACTATTGTGAATAATAAAACTATTTTTATTTCATAACATATATTAATTACATTAAATAATTCAAAGTATATATGGGTAATAGCACATTTTCATTATAACAAAAAATGATGTCTTCCAGTATTTTAATTTCAATTTCAATTTCGAATTTCACAAATCTTTTACGATTTAATTTATAATATATATATATATATTGTAATGTGCATGTGTGTTGGCAATTTAAACTAAACCACAAGTTTCGTCAACTTCAACGTCTCTTCCTTGTGAATTTGAACAGTAAAATTATATTATTTGATGTAAGTTTATTGTGTTTTTTCTGTATATATATTATGGTAGATGAAGAAGAGATTATATAATTTATAATATATATATATTTTTTTTATTTTTTTGGAAAAAATAATTTTGATTGCGAAGCATAGGTTGGGCTATATTTATTTGAGTGAATATTTAGGTTGGGCTCAGCAGTCTGAAAACGACACGCCCGTGTCGGAGCCCAACACGGTTCTGAAGTGGCACGTGAGTCGGCAAGTCAATTGGCACTCAAGTCAAGATAAGTCAATTTAATTCTAGGCCTTCACTTTTTGCATTTATTAATTTAATATTTTCACTCCCAACTTGCACACTCGTGCCTGCCTAAGTTGACTTATTTACAAAATTAATTGATGACCATCTAATTTTTTAATTTTTTTAAAATGGAAAATTGGATGGTCTAGAGAATTTTAAGGCTTCGACTTTGGACAATAATGGGGATGTGTGCCTCGTTTCTAAACCTAATTACACTCAATTCTGTTTCTGTAATCATTAATTTTATTAATGTGCCATAAAATTCGTGTTTTGTTGGATGGAAATTAGTTTATTTTATTCAATAATGACGATAATAGTAAAGTAATTATTTAGTTTTGGACGATTTGAACCAACCCAATAATTTATCAGATTAAATTAAATTAAATTAAACAGCAGCGTTTTCAAGAGGCCGATTATTGTTATTATTATTATTAGTATTGTAATTTTGTAATGATTGAAAATTATAAAAGTCAATTGTTTGGTCAACATTTCCAAAAAATCAACATCACACGTAAGCATAACTCACTTTTTGCCGCATCCTCTCCTCCAAAGTCTTTATTATTATTTTTTTAATACACAACCGTGACAAGAAATAATCCAATTATTCTATGCTAGACCAATTTAATTTAATTGTAAAAGAAACACACCCCGTGACATACCTGGAATTATATATACTATATATTTAGTAATGTTCAATTATTGATAATTTTTATTTTTATTATTATTATATATATTTTTTTTCTCTTATCAAATGAATACAAGCAACGAAATAATGAATTAGTAAATATGAATTTTTCTTTTTAATTAATAGTAGACAAAAGATGAATTAATCTTTAATTGTGTTAATAAAGTGGATGTCGTTTTCGTTGATATTTCGTTAATGTAAGATCGATGATGAGCAGTAAACGTGTATTGATATTGCACGATAAATAATTGAATGCGACATATCTATCTGTGCTCGATTTTTGTCGAACAAATAATACTTTCTCGTGTTGTGTCTTTTGCCTTGACTAACTTGTGTCATTTTGGGTCATTGGTCAACACATATAATAATAATAATAGATTTATTTATTTATTTATTTTGGTTTGATGTTAATGAATTCTGTCCCCAAAGTGGTTTTTACTTCTTCTTTTATTTTTTTGGGTTTTAATTTCATGTCATGTATAATAATTGTCAAGTAAAGGAATCTTGAGTTCACATTTGAATCATATTGAATGTGTTTAGTCTCTATTTGTATATGAATATATAATTTATGTTAAAGTATGATAAATTGTATTTGTATTATAAAAATAATATTTTATATTAAAAAAATAATTTTTCTAAATGGATAATATATATGTACATATTAATATTTTTAATAACATTTGTATAATATATTGCCACAAAAACATAATGGGAATAAATTCATACACTTATATTGTGTGTTATTTTTTAAAAAAGGAAATTGTGTGCGTGTGGTCCCGTAAAGGATAGTCCGGTGGTGTAATAGTTGAATTTGTAACTATGAGGTAATGGGCTAAAACCCCTCAGATTTTATATTTAATACTTACATTTAATAAAAAACAAATATCTTTTTCTAGAGAAATATTATTAAGAACTTTATTATTGAAAGTATACTGAAAATAAAGCAGCTATACTTCAAATAACATTTTTTAAAAATAATTGTTAACTCTATTAAAAATCGTGATTGGTTTGTTTAGTGTATTAGACAAACAATAGAACAAAAATTGTATCATTTAATACATGTTTTTAAAATATATTTAATATTAAATTTTCATATAAAATAAAATAAAATAAAACAAAACAAATTGGGTAAGGAGGGCATGGAGAGAGTATAGCCAGTTGACTGTTCTTTGTCATATTATTGCATATAGTACCACTTCATCTTTGCATTTATTGCGCATTTATGTCTGTTCAGTTACATGGACAAATCACTTCCAAATTTAAAATTTTAACATATAAATTAATTATATATAAAAAAATCGTATCCTATCACTATTAATTTGCCTAAATAAGGACGAATAAAATAGTGAAGGAAAAACACAAGTCATATTCATGTCTCTGGTAATTTTGTTGTTTATTGTCGGAATTCACATTAAATGTCTCCCTCTATTTTTACTTTTTATTTTTGGTAAAAAAAAAAAAATAGAAAAAAGAAAAAATAAAATATCAACTGAAGAAAGCTGAACTAACACATATTCTTGCATGGGCCAAAAAAAAAAAAAAAATGAATTATTGCACATACCTGTATTTAATTTGTGTTATTTTGCAAGTTGCCAATTTGTCGTTTGGAGGATAAGACTAATATTACTTATATCATCTTCATTATAATTTATTTCATTTTTCAAAAATAAATAAATAATTGATTGATTAGTAAGTGGTGCACTTAATTATTTATATTATTAATTCTTGACATTCTAAACTGCTACTTTTTAAAAATTCAGTGACTATTCGCTGCTTCACATGAATTTCAAATCACATGTCACAAAATTTCAAACATAAAAGAATTATTTATGCAATACTTTGAAATAAGTTATCAAAATCAGTTGAAATTGATTATTTTTACTGCTCTCAATCTCACCAAACTCATACGACATTTATAAAGACATGTCACTAATTTTCAAACAAAACACTTTATTACAAGAAAATTGGTTAGTTAATTAGGTACTAATTAATCATCATTACACTTTCAAAATAGATATTTTGGGGAGTCAAATATTGCAGCTAAGTTAAAAAAAAAAAAAAAAAAAAAAAAAACCCCTTTTGACTGCTACTACAAACTGATTTATTAATATTATAAAGTTCAATTATTGGTGTATTGATTCTCTGGCATAAATTAAAATTCAATCTTCTGTAAATTAATTAGATATAATTTCTCTAACTTAATGGTACGTATGGGCACGATGACACTTGTCCTGAAATTGATTGAAGTTGTGACACAAACTTGTACATAAAAGAGAATTATTTTTTTAAAAAAAAAAAAAAAGAAAAAAGAAAAGACTGTCCTAAAAGTAATAACATGTACGTATATCTTTGTTCTAATCACCAACTCGAGATAAGAGGGAACGTACAGAATATATACTTGTACTGTAATTGCCTAAATTTATTCTTTATCCCAATAATAATAATAATAATAATAATAATAATAATAATAATAATAATTCTAAAGTTTCACCACTTTTATATAATTATTGCTTCATAGTTATCAACTTGTCCAACTTTTATTTATTTATTTTTTAAATAATGTAGGAATTTAAATTTGACAAACCATGTATAAGTGTGACAGAAAATCTAGAGACGTCGAAAATTTGAACCCATGATCACTAGCTAGCTAGTTCACGTTTGTCGAACTTATTTTAACTCGTAAATAAATTGAAATAATCACAAATCATTTATCTATTACTACAGGGACAATACTTTTTAGTGCATTTGAAAGGACAAAATGCCGTGGTGGGTTGGTATAAGAAAGTAAACAAGGTTCTATATATAAAATTACATTAAAATGTTTTGGTACTATTCATTAATATATATATATTTGTAAAAAACATCAAATCAAATGTTTAATTTTTTATTATTTAAAAAAAATTCTTAAAGACTTTGTTTAAATAGAAGATTTAAAATTTTGAAAAATTTCAAAATAAGTAAAAAATTGAGTATATTATATGATATTTTGTGAGAATAAAATATATTTTATATATATATTTTTTTTAAAAAAATAATATGGTTGAATAGTACAAAAAAAAAATAAAAAATAAAAAATTGCCTATATAAACCAAGAGCCCAATACTTATAAATTTTCTATCTCATATGTATTTTACTTTTTTTAAAAAAAAAAATAATAAGAGTGTTGGTTGAACCCTAAGTTTATGGCTTTTTGGGATTGAGTTGAGATGATTGTTATCTATCAAATGTTAATAATTAATTTGTTACTTTTTGTGTTAAATTTAGTGCAAGTAGATTTATTTATATATTTATGTATTTTGTTTGCGGATTTGGCTTTTCAAATTTCGACATGTGACTAATTAGTGCAGCCATGCATGCATTTTTCACATGTAATATAATATTAACACTATTTCATCACCACAACTCCATTTTTTAAAGATATATAACCAACCATATCGAAAAAGGGTTCTAATTAATTAATTTGTACATGCACTTATATGCATTAGAATAAAACCTTAATCTTATTATTATGTCTATAAAGTTTTTGCATTCCCTTTTCTCAAAAATAAAACTTATGGTATGATCTCGCAAATTAATTGTTATTAGCTAATCATATACATTTTTTTTAACAAATTAATTATTTTTATCTTTATGAATATTGAAAAACAATTCGTTCAACGCCTAAATGCATTATTCTCTTTAATAATAAAAGTGTTTTGATAGGTACAATTCTAATATTTACTATTTATTGATAATCAACTTTTAGAATCTTAAGCATTTCTTATTGGTGGTGTGGTCAAAGATTGAGACTCCCACTGACCTACCTAAAAAAAAAAAAAAAAAAAGAAATTAATTGTAAGAAAATTTATTTATTATATATATACTTATATATAATAAATAGGCAATAAGAAAAAATTTCAAAATTCGATTTAGAAGAGTTTAAGCAATTTGGCTATATATACATACATATTTAAGTTCAAGATCAATTTTAAAAATAAAAATATCACTTGATAACTTAATTTTAAGCTTCAAAAACTTTCTAAATATAATTTTATTTTTAACTCGAAATTAATTTTGATGAGAAAAACATGTTTCTCTCTTTATAATATCCTTGATTAAATTTATGTAATTCCTCATACTCTATCCCCTAGATGTCCAAACATTATTAATCTTTCTTTTTTTTTGGGAAGATTAATAATAAATATATAACCACAAACCACATGTATCAACCAGATTTTTCTGGACAAATTAATATTACTATCAATCCCCAAAAAAGAAATCTAATTTTTTAATCTTTTTGACTAATGATTGACATAAAGCTTTATAGCTGTCCCTCGATGCAAAAATATATCTTGATTATAAATAATATATATATATATATATATCCCAATTAATAATTCTGCAACTACAAGCTATCTTCATATTCACCACCATTTAATTGAGTGAAGGATCCATCCATTATTAACATCAATGAAGAACCATATTCTCTATTTTTTTTCATTTCCCCAAAAAAAAAAAAAAAAAAAAAAAAAGAATGGCTGAGAGACAAACTTATTGCCGTTCAAAGGTTCTCACTAAAAGAGACATTAAAAATATCATCCCAAAATCCACTTTTTTCTACTTATATATATTGCTGCTTGGTTCGTCACATTTAGACACACAAATATACTCTTCACTCTCTCTCCCTCTCTAAAATTAATTAAACTTTTTTTATACTCATCAGTCAGTGTTGGTTTTGTTTTGGAAGAACTGAAGAGAATCGATCGTCTCTTTCCTTACAAATGACAGTAAGAACACTTACAACTCTAATTTCTTGTTCAATTTTGTGCTGATATCTTTGATGAACTATGCTTTATTATTATTTTTTTAAATATTTTTTTTGGTGGGGTCGATGGTCGTAGTGCTTAGATCTGGTGTTCATGTAGTGAGTGCAGAAAACACATGGGAAAGATAACACGCCAAAAGTGACATTCCATTACCTTAGCTTGTTTCAGTCCATGCCATTTTTGAGGGACCATAAATTTCTTACATACCAAACCATTTCTTACACAAATCTTTCATCCAGGCTTCATAAAAATCCCACCTTTCTTTCTTCATAATTTCTTCTGCAATCTTGAACTGGGTAATAATCCTAATCCAAATCGAAGGCTGCTTTCTTGAGAATTCGACACGTGTAGTAACTCCCAAAGCCCACTTTTTTTGTGGGTTTTTGGAGGGAAGGTGCGATTTTTGTTCATGGTGTTGTATATATCTGTATCTATCTACCCTGCTTCGGTGGTGGGGTTGCAGATGTTGACATTTTTTTTTATTTTTTTTTTGTGGGTAAATTTTGTTCATACGCGTTGTTGGCTAGTTTCCTACCTTTTCCAAGCCATTTCTCTTCCTATATATGCCCTGCTTCTCCATTCCCTAATTCATTAACAATCTTCTTCTCCATTGAAGGAGCTTAGAGAATTGAATTAGGGTTCTTGAAGAAAGAAAAGTGTTGAGAAGTGTGTTCCTGGTTTTAAGGAAAAACATTAAAAAAATCTACAGCTTTTGCATTAACTGCCCACATTTTGAACATCTGAGCTTAAATTTTATTGTTTTTGGAACGAAATTCAAGATGAGTGAAGCCAACGGATCAAAGCAGCAGCAGGTGTTCGATGTCTCCATCAATGTCCCTTCCCAGGTTGTCTCCAAGTGTTACGACGACGATGGCCGCCTCAAAAGAACTGGTAATCAATCATAGTATAATCAATGATAAATCTTCTTACCTTTTAGGCTTTCGACATACATTCTTAAGACTCACCTGTGTTTTCGTGTGTGTTCTTGGCAGGAACTGTTTGGACAGCAAGTGCCCACATAATAACTGCAGTTATCGGGTCAGGTGTGCTGTCGTTGGCGTGGGCGACGGCGCAGCTCGGGTGGGTCGCCGGACCGGCGGTCATGTTCTTATTCTCCTTCGTCACGTACTACACTTCCTGCCTTCTCGCCACGTGTTACCGGACCGGCGACCCCGTCACCGGAAAGAGGAACTACACTTACATGGACGCTGTCAGATCCAATCTTGGTATGTTTAATTTGTCTGAAAAAAAAAAATAAAAATAAATCTGCTTTTAATTGTACGTTTCTGAAATTGAGATTTACCAATTTACCATGGATTTTGCTTCGTTCAGGTGGGTTTCAGGTTAAGGTTTGCGGGGCAATTCAGTACCTGAATCTTTTCGGAGTAGCCATTGGCTACACCATTGCTGCATCCATAAGCATGATGTGAGTAAGAATTTTTGAACTTATGATGTAATAATAAAAATCATAATTTTAATTAATTAATTATTTATTCTTTTATCGACAGGGCTGTTGAGAGGTCGAATTGCTTCCACACGAAAGGGGACAACAGCCCCTGCAGAGTTTCAAGCAATCCTTACATGATTGCCTTCGGAGTTGTCGAAATAATCTTCTCCCAAATCCCTGATTTCGATCAGATATGGTGGCTTTCAATCGTAGCTGCAATAATGTCATTCACTTACTCCTCCATCGGATTGGGCCTCGGAATCGGAAAAGTTGCAGTCAATGGCAAAATCAAGGGAAGTCTAACAGGAATCAGCGTCGGCACTGTCACAACTTCAGGCTCAGTCTCTGAACTCGACAAGATCTGGAGAAGCTTCCAGGCTCTTGGCGCCATAGCTTTTGCTTATTCTTACTCCCTCGTACTGATCGAAATCCAGGTAACCTTAATCTCCATTGTAATAAATTCAAACGTTGTTCAGTTCATATTTCAAAAACAGGAATTTGACATCTCCCCTGTTCGATCAATCCACAGGACACAATAAAATCTCCGCCGTCAGAACACAAAACTATGAAGAAAGCAACGTTTGTTAGCGTGGCTGTAACGACAGTGTTCTACATGCTCTGTGGCTGCTTCGGGTACGCCGCGTTCGGCGACCTGTCCCCCGGCAACCTCCTGACAGGATTCGGATTCTACAATCCTTATTGGCTCCTAGACATCGCCAATGTCGCAATTGTTGTCCACCTCATTGGCGCGTACCAAGTCTTTTGCCAACCCCTTTTCGCATTCATCGAAAAAACAGCCTCCAATTGGTTTCCCGACAGCAAATTCATTACAGCCGAGATCATGGTCCCGATCCCTGGTCTCCGCCCTTACAGGCTCAATCTTTTCAGGCTCGTTTGGCGAACGATCTTCGTGATTATTACAACGATCATTTCAATGCTCATGCCGTTTTTCAACGATGTTGTTGGAATCCTCGGGGCATTCGGATTCTGGCCTCTTACAGTTTACTTCCCTGTGGAGATGTACATTGCGCAGAAGAAGATTCCTAAATGGACAGCTAAATGGACTTGTCTCCAAATCCTTAGTGTCAGCTGTCTTGTTATATCCGTCGCCGCCGCCGTCGGGTCCTTCGCCGGAGTTGTGTCGGATCTTAAGGTTTACAAGCCATTCAAGACAAGTTATTGATCAATTTGTTTTTGATCGACATCGATTTAGAAGAGTTTTCAATTTTAATGTGATGTTGGGTGTTAACAAAAGCCTAAAAAGGGCTGTCTGTGGATTTTCACTGTAAGAATACTCGATACTGAATGGTTACAAGTTTAATTCATCCCTATCCCTATCTCATTTATTTAAGTGATTCAAGAATCCAACTATAGTTTATATCTTATATGTTTTAAATGGGCCTTTAATTTTTATTTTATTTTTCTCAACTGAAACCTGTCTTTGTAGTGCTGTCCAGCCCACAAAGAAAGTAGCAACTTTTTTGGATGATTCTCGAGGTACAATAACGATTTGGGATTTGGCATATATTGACCGACCATCTATCACTTTCAATTATCCAACGGTGGAGATTTGATCTAAAAATTGAATCTTGGTTTCACCTAATTCCCAATACCTATTTAATTTTGGGTAGCAGTAGATTTGGATTTCAATTATAATTTCTACAATAATGAAGCATTTGGATTTATGGGCCAACTTTTATGCTTTTGAGCATTAAAATTTCTCTGGACACTTGGAGAGGATACACATAATTAGAGTTATTTACTATTTATTTTTAACTTTTTGCTCCATTATTGCACGTGTTTGTAAAGAGGTATGACGTAAGCCTTTCCGTCCTCGCAATAATTAATTGTATACAGGCACTAGAACACAATAGTAGAATCCATAACAAGTCTGATTAAAAATAAATCAATAATTTAAATTCAATCTAATTAATTTAATTGATTAAGATCAAAACCCCCTAAATTTTTTTTATTTAAATTTAAATGAATCGATTTTCAAATATGTACAAAATAGTATTGTTAATCTATTACTTTCTACGACAAGCTAAGAATGATATGTTAAAATAATCCCTCGAGATAAACGCAAATTAATTAGTAACAAAAAGAATTGTTCTTCATTCTTATGAAACTATAAATTAGAGAATTGTCAACATATATATATATATCCAATGTAGGACACTCACTTGTTTAGAAAATACTGTGGGTTGTACAACATATAAATCGATCGATCGATCATATTCAAAGATATTCGTTTAAAATTCTATAGCTGACGTGTCCTCATTCAATTAATTCTTGAAAAGCACTATATACTTTCGAAAAATATTTATTGATTGATTGATTATAGTTGGAAAGGTGATTAGTCGACAAGTATGTGCGCCTGTCGCAATAATTAATAAATAAATTTTTATTTATTTATTTTTTCACTTGGTCGCGGAATTTTCGTGGTTGAAAAATTTTCTTCAACGGTAGAATCGCAGCATAGATCTGTCTGTGTGCTCTGTGCAGTTGCCTGAAATTGCCAAGAATGTCGGCGGCGGCGCTTCTCTCCTTCTTCCTCGTCTTGCCGGCGATTCAGTTTGGCTCCTCCGTAGGATCGTCGTGCCCTATTAATTTTACCTACGTCGGGACTTTTCCATGGGACACTTCTCCCTGCCGACAATCGCCTCATCCGGAGTGCTGCCAAACCCTAAGGGGCGTTTTAGGGATAGGGCTCGCCGAGTACCTCAATCGAACCTCGAGGTTTTACCTGCCTGATGCGGACACTTCGTCGTCTTGCCTGCTGGACTTTCGGGACAGCCTCGGACCGCTGTCGATTTCGGGAGATGTCTTCGGCGAATGCTTCAACGACACAGGGGAGTTTGCGAACAAGCCGTCGAGCTGCGCGGGGATTGCGACATTAAACGATTGGAATCAGAAAGTTCCGAGGAACATCCCTCTCGAATCTTCCTGCAGCAGCGATTCGCTGACTGGGATGGTTAGCTGCGGTTCGTGTCTGGACGCAGGGCTTAAGGTCAATTCTTACCTTGTCTCTTTAGGTCCTAATTCCACAAAATGCTTCTTCTTCGTAGTGTTCTATGCTGCTGCTATAGTCAACGATTTTGGCCCTGAGGATGTGAGAGTTGCTTCTTGTATGCTCCGTCTGCCGTTAGCTGCAAATAAGAATGCCGATCGATCGAACAGTAGTAAAGTGAGGTTGATTTCGGGCATCCTCGGCGGTCTTTTGGGGGCATGTCTTGCAGTTTTTGTGTTCTTGTTTTACAGAAGATGGAGTAGGAAGATGAATCAAGAAATGGTGCATCAACATTATGTTGTTTCTATGAAATCGAAAGTTCAGCCCAACACTGGCGCCAAATGGTTTCATATATCGGAATTAGAGCAAGCTACGGATGGATTTTCAGACAGGAATGTGATCGGGAGAGGCGGATTCGGCATCGTTTATAAAGGGACGCTGCCGGGGGGCGCGGAAGTGGCCGTCAAGCAAGTTCTTGATTTGGATTCGAAAGGGGACGACGAATTCACTAATGAGGCTGAGATCATAAGCAAGATTAGGCACAGAAATCTTTTGTCTTTGAGGGGATTCTGCGTCAGCAGCGAGAGATTTCAGGGCAAGAGAAGATTCCTCGTTTATGACTACATGTGTAATGGCAGCCTCGATGATCATTTGTTCGTCGATGGCGGCAAGAATCACTTGTCCTGGCCACAGCGGAAGAATATAATTCTCGACATTGCGAAAGGGCTGGCTTACTTACATTACGGGATCAATCCAGCTGTGTACCATCGCGACATTAAAGCTACTAACATTTTGTTGGATTCGGACATGAGGGCCAAAGTGGCTGACTTTGGGTTGGTTAAGGTTAATGCCGGTGGCGAGTCTCATGTCACTACAAGGGTTGCCGGCACGCGCGGATATTTGGCGCCTGAATATGCGCTTTACGGACATTTAACTGAGAAAACTGACGTCTATAGTTTCGGGATACTGATCTTGGAAATTATTAGTAGCCGGAAGGCGCTGGATGCATCAGAGCCGTGGAAGAGGCTGATCACCGATTGGGCTTGGGAGTGTCTGAAATCGGGAAGAGTCGAGGAGATATTCCACGACTCGATCAGACAAGAAGGGCCGAAGACAGTGATGGAAAGATTCGCGCAGGTCGGGATTCTATGCGCTCATGTGACGATGGCTGCTCGACCTACTATTGCTGAGGCTGTCCGGATGCTCGAAGGCGACATCGATGTCCCGGAACTGCCGCCGCGGCCGGCGCCGCTCAGACATGAGCCGCTGGAGATGTCTTTTGGGTACAGCATGTCGACGTTGAGCAAGGGATCAATGGAGCAGTCGAGCGTTGGCAGCAGTATTTCATGAAAGTTCGATGTTGTGTATGATGTAAATGACATTTGCTGTCTTGTGTTCTTGTAAGCAAAGACATTGATTTTTTCATCAAAGATGTTAACTTTTTATGATATTAACGTTAATAACATTTTAAAAACTCGTGGGGTTTAAAAAGGTAACTAGAATAAAATCCGAAACTAATTTAAATGTAATAAATGTGATTATTTTTTGGGTACCAAATTCAAATTGACTTTATAATTACTGTTTAATCTATAAATTGTCGTATAGTAAGAGGTCAGGTTTAAAAATGGAAAGTACCTCTCTGCTCCATCGCAAGGGGGTTTAGGTTTCGACGCAGCGCCATGGAGGCGGCGGAGCCGCCGGAGTGCCCGGTGTGTCTGCAGCCATACGACGCCGTATCCGCGATACCGCGCGTTTTGACGTGTGGGCATACTACCTGTGAGCTCTGCCTCAAACAGCTTCCCAATCCCTTCCCCAATACAATCCGCTGTACCGTCTGCACTCTCCTCGTGAAATTCCCAAATTGCCCCTCATCCCTGCCCAAGAACCTTGATCTCCTGCACTTCTCGTCTGTTCTCCAAGGCAGCCATGGAGCAGGGGTTAAAGATGTTGCTTCGCGAACATCTCCATCGGAGAATGGAGAAAAGCAGACGGGGTTGCTTCCATTGACTTTAAAATCGTGGTCGTACGAGTTCTATTGCAAGTGGAGGAAATGGATTCTCCCGGAAGATTGCATTCTGATTGACCAGACGGGTTTGGGGAATGATGATGAAACAGTGTATGGAGAAGTTTCGAAGCCATTTGAGAGCGATTATGCGGTGGGGTGTGTTTTGAAGGAGAGAGAAAAGGTTGGCCTGGCCAAAATTGGTATGTTTGTAGAGAATGACCAACAAATCAGTTTCTTGAACCCTAGCTACGAGTCAAAAATTGTGAGTCTTCTGCGCGGGATGAAAGAAGAAAAAAGAGATGAATTGAGAGTTATCTTAAATGCTACTAATGGAGTAAGTAACGTGGGAAAGGTGTATGGATTATGGTACAACGGGAGTAACAAGTGTTTTTATATGGTCTGCAAGAAGTTCACTAAGCCTAATTTGAGTGAATTTATCCTTAAGAAAAAGAGTGATGAAGATGAAGGGTTGAGCAGTGATGAAATGCGTGGTTTTGCAATGCTTGGAATGGAGGCTTGTGAAAATTTGAGCCACTTGCATTTGGAAGGGGTAGTTGTTGGTTTGTTGAGTGTTGATTGTTTAAGTTTCAATGATTTTGGCCGCATAACTATTGACTTATGCGAGATTTTCCATACAGGCAGGAGGGTAAGTATGGTTATGCTAAATGCTCACAAAGATATGGAAGTTGGTTTGAAAAATAGTGTTTTAGATGAAAATCTCGCCTTCATTTGTCCTCAGATGTTGTTACAGTTCCATGTAAAAGAAGGGATTGTTTTGGATAGGGATAAATCGAAATATGAAATTGGCTGTGCTTCGGATGTGTGGTCGTTAGCCTGTTTGCTAGTTTGGCTGATTGTTGGAAGTTCTTTTGTGGAAGAGTTGGGATCTTACATAAATTTTGTTGGTAGTATTAGTACTATAAAAGATGGAATTCCTGATTTTTACACGGGTTGGATGGAGAAAGTTGCGATGCTACTGGAAAGTAGGCTGGGCGACGAAAATGCTTCTTTAGGGGAGGTTTTGTGCAGATGTCTGGAGTTTGAACCTGAAAATCGGCCTGCTATAACTGAACTTTGGAAGACCCTAAAGGAATTAGTTGTCAAAGACGCAAAGTATTGTAATATACTCCACTTAAATCGGGAACTGACAAAGGAAAACTCAAGCAACTTTGTGCTGGCAAAGTTCAGTCAGATAGATGGAAAAAGTGGCAAAGAATTGATGGGAAGAAGTGAAAATGACCAAGCTGATGTTGAATTGAGTCGTGAGAGAGATATTACGGCCGCTGTTTCAGGTGGCCATTTCAAATATGTAGAGATGAAAGGTCACCTTGATTGTGTCACAGGATTAGCTGTTGCAGGTATTGAATTGCAACCTTTTATCTTTTTATTACTGCTCGTATGTTAGTATTGTGCATTAATTCAGTGTTCGAGTTTTACCATCAAATTTATCCGTGATCTAGGCATTGTCTATCTTCCCATATTTATGCGATAGGAGTGCACGGAGTTTGACTTTTGATGTTTTACGGTATTGTTGGCCCATTGATGGTTCAAATTGTAACCTCGAAGTTACGAATACATTAATTTATCATTAGCATCATTATCGACCTATTTCTTTTTACAGGGGGCTTCGTTTTCAGCTCTTCTTATGACAAGACAGTCAAAGTTTGGTCTCTTCAGGTAAACATTTTGCAACAACGCCTTCGTAGAATTGGTTTGCACGCACCATATTCTATACATTTTTATACTCTAAACTTTGGCCGAGGCCATATATTAACTAAGGCTTAAGTTTGTTTTGTCAATAATCTTTACCCATTTACTGGCCCTCAGGATTTCAAACAAGTGCAATCACTCAAAGGCCACGAGCATCGAGTTATGGCTGTTGTTGCTGTAGATGGAGAACAGCCACTGTGCATAAGTGGTGATGGAGCCGGCGTTATATGCATTTGGAAGGCCAGTTTTCCATTTTCCGAAATGCCTATAAGAAAGTTGCACGAGCAGAAGGACTGGCGCTATAGTGGTATTCATGCAATGGCTGTTTCTGGAATGGAATATCTGTATACCGGAAGTGGAGACAAATTAGTAAAAGCGTGGTCGCTGCAGGTCTACTCTTCATTCATTCCCTATTTTATATCTTTATTATTATATAATGCATGCCCTGAAATCGATTTTCTTCTCCTGTTCAGGATTACACCATGTCGTGTGCTATGGGTGGCCACAAATCAGTTGTTTCATCCCTCGTCGTTTGTGATGGTGTTCTTTATAGCGGTAGCTGGGATGGTACCGTACGCCTGTGGTCTCTCAGTGATCATGCTCCTTTGGCGGTGCTGGGGGAGGACAAAACTGAAAGTATGTTACCTGTTTCGTGTCTTTCTGCCGAGCACTCTGAGTTATATGTTGGTCATGATAATGGCTGCATAAAGGTAAACATTTTACCATTTCACTGAACTGATCTCTAGTTGTCGACAAGAATTGCTGATAAGTCTCCCTTCTCTTCAGATATGGCGTAATGATTTACTTCTGAAGTCGACACAAACTCACAAAGGGGCCGTGTTCTCGATCAGCAAGAAGGGGAAATGGCTATTTAGCGGGGGCTGGGACAAGACGATTACTTTACAGGTAGAGTTACATTCAATGTAATCTGCAAATTATGCTTCTCAAATAATTCAAAACTTATGTTTGAATTATCATCTGATGAATAGTAACCGGTCGAGTTCTTGATTGTATCTTATGGTAAATTATTTAGAAGTTTTGACGATCATCTTCTTTGTTGTGTAGGAAATATCAGAACACAGAGATGGCTTGGAAGTAACACCTGTTGGCTCTATTGCCTGCAATTCTGCAGTAACAGCTCTACTGTATCAGCAGGAGAAGCTCTTTGTAGGACAAGCTAACAAAACATTCAAGGTAAGATCAATGAATTCACCTGTCTCTCTGATGATGATTTGAATGCTATCTGATATAATTAAATTTCTTCGAAACTTGATCAGGTTTACCATGGAGTTTAACAGGTTCTTGGGAACAGATGTCCTGGTTGCTCCCGTCGTTGATATTGGTTGAATGATGAAGAAGATTTGTAAAAAAACTGTATTTTAATATTCAATGGAGTAATTAAAAAATATTGTATATAATGTTTAGATGTATAATAATAATAATAATAGAATAATGAGGTTCAGCTACCGTTGGCCCGAAAATCGTTTCTCTCATTAATCCGAATTTATTACATAATAATAATCTTCTGTGAGTGTCCCAATGTGTTCTGTTTTCCCTTCTACGACTTCTTCTTCCTCGGTTGCTCGATCGGCGGCATCCACGAATCGTAAGTGGATTATTCGCCTACCAAATATTCCGGAATCGTTTGTTTGTTCCATGCGGATTGGCCGTTTAAACCTAGATATAAGCTAGGTTTATTCGTCTTTCCATCCATGGAAAGGAAAGGACATCACTGATTCAATTATTGTGATCGATGGTGGGTGGTATGGCGACATCACCGAGTTATTATTTTTCGAATAGTTGCAACAATTGCCGGCGCCGATATTACGCCAGTAGACCCGCTGGAGCCGCGTCTTTTTGCCGGCGGCGCAGCTGTGTCAAAATTTCCGGGGCAGAATTCGATTTTTTGTTCCAAAAGTGGAAGAAGAAAGGATGGCTAGAAGTGGGATGCCGCCGTTCGGGAATTGCCGTTGCTCAGTTGTCCAGCTCCTTGTCAATGGACATCGGTCTAGATTCTCAGGTCACTTTTTTTTTTTTTTATATATATAGTGTATGCACAGGGTTTTTGAAAATGCTGCTATTAGGGTTCGATGAGTGCAATGATTTGCTGAATTAATAGATTATTTGTTTAATTTATTTTAGGAATTGATTAATTGAAGCAATTAGATCGACAATTCTGATCAACTGCAATCAACCGACTTATTCCCTATGAAAATGCCTTGATCATATATAGCTTCAGATTGAAAGTACTTTTGGTTTCTGAAATGGTTTCATGTTTTTGCGTTCGATTGCTTGCACAAACAGAAGCATTATGCTGCCATTTCTAAGATTTCTTGCATGTTGAATGATATTTGATGGATTATGAATTTGGTAATTTTGATCATTGTTTCTAATAGCCTAGGACGTTCATTGCTATTTGTATGCACTAAAGATTGAGGTATTTTTTCTTTTATTTCTTTTCCTTCATGGTGAAATGAAGAAAGCGGATTCATTCCATTTGCCATGGGTTGGGCCACTTCCTGGGGACATTGCTGAAGTCGAGGCTTACTGTAGAATATTCAGGGCAGCAGAACAGTTTCATAATGCGTTAATGGCTGCATTGCACTATCCAGTTACTGGGAAATCTGGTGTTTCGAATGGAATGTCATCAGAGGGTAAAAGGTTGCTAGAGGAGAAAATAGTTTATGTTCTTGGATGCATGGTTTGCCTTCTTGACAAGGGAAGGGAGGATGTCCTTTCTGGACGATCTTCCATCATGAATTCATTCCAAGACTTAAATGCTACTACTATCACGAATGATAACCTTCCGCCCCTTGCTACTTTCCAATCTGAGATGAAAAGTTATTGTGAGACTTTACATGTTGCCCTAGAGTCTTCTTTGACACCTGGTGATGAACAGAGCTTAAATGTTTGGAGGAAGTTGCAAAGGTTAAAAAATGTATGCTGTGATTCTGGGTTCCCACGAGGGGATGATCATCCTTGCCATACACTGTTTGCTAACTGGGGTCCTATTCTTTTGTCCTCCTCGAGAGGAGAGGGGGCACACTCAGAAAACATGGAGATTGCTTTTTGGAAGGGCGGACAGGTGACAGAAGAAGGTTTGAAGTGGCTTCTGGAGAAAGGATTCAGAACTATTGTAGATCTGAGATCAGAGTTTGTAAAAGATATTTTTTATGAAACTGCTGTACACGAAGCTGTTTCTTCTGGGAAAATTGAACTCATTAAACTTCCAATTGAAGCTGGTGATGTACCTTCATTGGAGCAAATTGCTCAATTTGCAGCTATAGTGGCCGATTCGAGTAAAAAGCCCATCTATGTACACAGCAAGGAAGGAAAACGGAGGACCTATTCTATGATCTTTAGGTGGAGGCAGTATGTAGATCAGATTGCAGCTACTGGAAAGCAAGCCAGTGCTACTGATCTCAGAGCTCACGATGTTCAAGAAGGTGAAGATTCTGGTTTTACAAACAAGCCTTTTAGATGGTAATTTTTCTCGTAATGAAAAATTTTTAGTATTTCAATAATCTGATGTGTCTTATAGTTCTGCAGGACCATCTAAGAATCGAGATCCTCCATCCACGACATATCAATCTCAAAACACTGAAGGAGCTGAGAATACCAAAGCAAGCAATGAGGAAGGTGGAGTGAAATCAACTATTGACTTGTGGGAAGATGTGAAACCACTGGAGTCTCAACTACCTCCTTCAGATGTTTTATCTAGAAAAGAAATGTCAAGGTTTTTCACGAACAAAAGCTTTTCACCTCAAACATTCTTTGGTTATGGGCAGAAAAGATTGGATATGTCATCTGCTGAGGAAAATGGATCTCTCTCAAACAAAGAAGCTCACTCTGGATTAGGTCCCAGTGAAGAGAAGATTATAAACAAATTGGTGGATGGCAATGTTAAATCATCCTCAAGGGGTCAGATCAAGGCTGTCACAAACTGTTCATATCCAGATCCTAGTGTTCTCTTTAGTCCTGTTCCTCGTATAGATAAAGCCAGTGGTGGGGCGCTTGAAACGAGATTGAAAAACAGTTCTACAGACACAAGGAATGACCCAAAGGAGAGTGCCATTTCTGTTATGGTTACTGGGCAGAGTGAAAGTGATGCTGAAAGCTACCTCTCTTCAGATGATGAAAGCTTGGAAATGATGGAAGGAGATATGTGTGCTTCAAAAACTGGCGTTGTACGAGTCCAGTCTAGAAAGAAAGCAGAGATGTTCTTAGTTAGAACTGATGGATTTTCTTGCACTAGAGCAAAGGTAAGAGAATCTTCCTTGGCATTCAGTCATCCCAGCACTCAGCAGCAGCTGCTTTTGTGGAAAACTACCCCAAGGACTGTGTTGTTATTGAAGAAACTGGGCGAAGAGGTCATGGAAGAAGCTAAACAGGTCTGTATCCTTTGGTTAGAGCATCCTCCCCAGCTATGCTTAGACATACTTAAAGTTTTCCATGCACTAATTAAACTTTCTTTTATCCTGTGCACTGGCATTATCCACTTGAGTTTGTTACTCACTGTCTCTTTGTTCCAGTTTTATGAGCATGTTATTTAATTTTTTATATAAATTTTAGCAAAGGCATTATAGTTGCAACATCAATATCTGCTCTTTATGTGATTCTTATACATTTATAGGTATTTTCTCCCTCCATTGGTATTTTGATTTCATTTCATTTTATCTTGCAAATCCTCAAATATTAATTCAATCAATGTGACAGTTGTTTCCACCTTTATACCAGGTTGCTTCTTTCCTGTATTTCCATGAGAAGATGAATGTTCTTGTTGAACCAGAGGTTCATGATGTCTTTTCTAGGATATCAGGATTTGGTTTTGTGCAGACATTCTATACTCAAGATACAAGGTGCTCAAACTTCTGGCATTGATTTTTATCTCTATTATTGTTATTTTGATTGGATGCTTTATTTTTTGATCTGGAGGCTTTCTTGCCTCCTTCCATCCCATTGCAATTGCAGTGACCTTCATCAGAGAGTTGATCTTGTAGCTTGCTTGGGGGGAGATGGGGTCATACTTCATGCATCAAAGTTGTTTCGAGGTGCTGTTCCTCCTGTTGTTTCGTTTAATCTTGGATCCCTAGGGTTTCTCACCTCACATACTGTATGTCCCTGATCTCAATCTTTGATGATGATTTTGCAAGCTTATGAGAAACACTTCTTTCTGATTCCCGTACTTTGAACTTTAGTTTGATGATTATAGGAAAGATCTAAGACAAGTGATTCATGGGAACTACACCATTGATGGAATTTATGTTACTCTTAGAATGCGTCTCCACTGTGAAATATTCAGAAATGGGAAAGCAGTGCCTGGCAAGATATTTAGCGTCCTCAATGAAGTTGTTGTTGATCGTGGTTCTAACCCATATCTTTCAAAAATAGAATGTTATGATCATGACCGCCTCATAACAAAGGTATGGTGGGTTACCATGAATTGTGTGCTTAAAGGTTATGCATTGAAGTTCAAAGATATTAGGAGGTTAAATACATACTATCAAGACAACTATTATTTTCAAAACCTTAGAGTCAAGCTCAAGCACTCTATTTTGGTCTAAAATAAGCAATTATTTTTCGGACAGGTACAAGGTGATGGCGTCATAATTGCTACTCCCACTGGAAGCACTGCTTATTCCACAGCCGCCGGTGGTTCAATGGTAAGTTGCTGCTTCGGAGATAATTTTTTTTTTTTTATCTGAGGTTCTTGAAAATTTAAATAGGAAGTGTCTCTAAGTGTTGGGTTGGATATACATAAAGCAAAATGGTGAGTCTTAGATTTGCATACGTTTGTGTGGCAGACTCCATTTAAATGTTGCAATATATTATTTGATGCACCTACCATGTTTAGAAGTAGACATATTGTAAAATGGTGTGAACTTTTGTTGTTTCTTGTTTCCACTTTTCTATATGCAGGTACACCCAAATGTTCCATGTATGTTGTTTACTCCAATCTGTCCTCATTCTCTATCATTCAGACCAGTCATACTTCCAGATTCTGCTCGGCTTGAATTAAAGGTATCTGTTTTGTTCTGTTCTGCCCTTCAAGAAATAGTACAACCCAAATAACTTCTCCAACATTCATTTTACAGATTCCAGAAAATGCACGAAGCAATGCGTGGGTGTCCTTCGATGGGAAGAGAAGGCAGCAACTCTCGAGAGGAGATTCTGTTCGGATATCCATGAGCCAACATCCGCTCCCAACAGTCAACAAGTCTGACCAAACAGGTGATTGGTTTCGTAGTTTGATTCGATGCTTGAATTGGAATGAAAGACTTGATCAGAAAGCCCTTTGAATCCAGACTGTTAATAATACAACATAAAACGAACACATCTCTTTATTATTATTTTTTTGTCCTAATCAATGCAATCTATACAGTTTACATCCAAAAGGTTTACATAGTTACTTCTAACATAAGTTGTATATCTATAAATTATATCCTTCCTCTTTGAGATTTGTTTAATGGTGCAGATAAGATAAAATCTTGTTTGGGCTAGCTTTGCTTTGCTGTACTTGCTATTTCATTTATGCATTTTCTGGGCCGATATCATTCATTACATTCAGTATACATGCGTTACCCTTGCACAATTATACTAATATTTTGAGGAAACAAACATTGTTGATGCTAGAAATTTGATCATGCCATTTGTCATTGATCCAATTACATTAACTGTAACCCGAAGAATGTCTTTAGGATCAAAGTGCTTACGGCCGTGCAGTTAGCCTAAAACTACTGTGAAGAACAGTATAAAACATAATAGTGAAATATGTACTAGCAATTAGCTACTATGTATTTTGTTTGCTGTAATAATATGCAAATTCTTCCTTATATAGTCATTGGCCATGGCCTCTATTCACTCTGCAAAATCACATTAAACATGTCATTAGTATCTACAGTACAATAGTATTTTGCATAGAATACATATGCTCTTATCAAGCATTATATGCATATTGTCAAGTTTTTTATGAAGTGCATATGTACGTACCCATGGGAGCTGATTGTAGAGTAGAGTCTTGGAGGTTAGGATGGGTAGGCTGGAGATGGTATGTTTGTGTCTGAAGAGGTATTTGAGTTCCAAGCTGAAGATCCTCTCCATAGAACAGGAACTGGTTTGACAATGGTTGTTGTTCTACTAACTTAAGTTCTGTCATCACTTGCTGCTGCTGCTGATTTTCCATTTCTGCTTGCTTCTGAATCTGATTGTTCATCAGCTGCACATATAATCACAATCTTTAGACATCACATTATACCTATGATTTTTTTATAATTTAATTTGTATACCCAGTGGTACATTTCTTGATTTTCTTTCTCCAGCAGTATCTCCTACATTTTGCAAAGATGCAAAACCACAGGGAATCACTACTCTAAACTCTAAACCAACAAATAGATAGATGGATATAATTGATGGTTTTGTGTCGATTTACCGTTCTTTTTAGATTCTCCAGCTGCTCATGGATAAGCTGAAACTGGAAAGCAGATGACAAACACAGATTGAATTAATTAATACATGTGTATGTATCTATGTCTGATCATTTTGAGCACCACTAATTGGAAATTACCGCGTACCTTTCTGCTTCGAACCTTAAGCACCGCTTGCTCAAGCTGGTGTTCTAATTGGGTTAGGTCCTCAAAACATACATTGCTCAAATCATCCCCCTTATATCTCTGAAGGCTTAACTGAAGATTTAGAGTTTCGCTCTTCATTCGCATCAACTCCCTTTGAACTTGCTCCTGTGGGCGAACAATTAACCGCGATGATTCAACGGATTCAAAGTGTTTTTTGACGCCATTATAATCAGTCAAGGAGTTATAATATGGAGATTAACTGTAGATTGTGCTTACATTAATGTATGGAGCTGGTCCTATGTGATCGGGTATCGAAACATTTGGCCTGGCCTTAACATACCTCTCTATAATCTGATTCATTCTATGAGGATATCACACAATTCAAGCACTAGTTATGGCAAAAAAGGCAGAAGAAACAAACTAAAGAAATGAGTTAATTCAGCCATGACGATTATTTAGTTGTGGTTCGAAATTGATCTTAAAATGATTTGAATTTTTATTTAAATTTTAAAATATACAGGTAAATAGTATTGATTTCCTATTGAAATAACAAAAAAACAAACTCCAAATTAACTATGTGGGAACCTTTTCGAAAGGCTAATCCAAAAAAAATTTGAGGTCAATGAGAAAGTGATGGCCAATAAACAAACTTCCGGAAATAGAGCAGTTAAAAACCTTCATCAAAATTTATACGACTCAATGAAATGGAAAGAGCAAATTAATTAATTAATTATTTGCTGAAAGTTCTGTATGAACCGATGAGTGTTGCGAGCTTTCAGACATAATTAATTAAGATTGGACCACATAAAAAGCATGCACATCGAGGGATTCCTCTCCAACCAAAGCTTAATTCAACAAATCATGAACAACCTATCAAAGATAAAATTAATTAAAAATTGAAACTTGATTACGTTAATGGAGGGGTGCAGTACTCAGTGAGCCTGCCTTTGCTGGAGAAGACAATGAGTCCAATTTGGGCATCACAAAGAACAGAAAGCTCATGGGTTTTCTTCATCAGACCAGCTCTTCGTTTCGAAAATGTCACCTGTCTGCTTGTTTTGTTTTCGATCATTTTGATCTCTACTTTCCCTCTTCCCATTTCGATAATGATCTTTTAAGTAATAATCCTGTTCAACAATATATATATATATATATATATATATATATATAAAGAGCTTTAAGAGGCCAACAGAAGAAAACTATGAATTTTATCTTTGTTATGAACATATCCAAGAGATAAATTCATAACTAGGAAATATTTACAAGAGGGAATAATTGAATTGAATTAGCAATGGTGGGCAAGTTTAATTACCATACCTTGTTCTTCTTCAATCTTCAGTGCTCGTATTGTCTTGTGTTTAGGAGATATATATTTTAGGGTTTGTATAGACAGAAATGCTTGTGTTAGGGTTGTTATATGTTATTTCTATTCATGGTTAAACCTCCATTTTAGTCTTCTGTCTGTGTTTCTCTTCGGTTTGTGTTTCCATACCATTTCCATAACCCCCCCCCCCCCCCCCCCCTCTCTCTCTCTCTCTCTCTCTCTCTCTCTATATATATATATATATATGCATATGTATATCCTGTTACTATAACTGAGTCAAGATGGCGAGTGATAGTGAAATTAAACAATTAAACAGAATGCAAAAATGGGTACATGCAATTGACATTCAGGATTTCCAGAACCCATTATTCAAATGAACAAAATTAATTATGTATGATCATATCCATCCATAATGACAGATTAATTAGCATGATGTAAAAAGCAAATTTGTTTGTTACAGAAGGGAGAATTGGTTGAAGATATTTAAGTGTCGTTAGTTGTTTGAGGAAATTACGAATTAATGCAACAATATTGTTATATTCTTCTTCTTAATTAATTCGATCTCTCTGATCATTATCATGTCTATGTCATGGACAGTGATAATGATATATTTTTGCTATACCACTGCCATTGTTGAATGATAATAAGCTCACAATTTTAATTAGTAATTAGGATTTCTCCAATTTTATGTGCTTCAAAATTAAATTATATTCATTAAGAAGAAAATAAATTAATGTTTAAGGTCATTATAATTATATATGCATATGTATAGCTGCAAATAAATAAATAAATTGTGGTCCAAAAGATTTGATCAATAACAAGAACACATATCTAATTTTGCTACAAACATTTGGTCAGATTATGAAAAGTGAACCTCTCCCGATTTATCAAATTTGCATCCCTTAAAGAAATTATTTCAATAATATATGTTATATAATTCAATACGAAATTATTAATTTATGCCATGAGAAAAAAGGTAAGTCATTTTGGACTTGTCAGTGCAGGCCTGTCACTTGCTATTTTAGAATGTCAATAAATTATTAGTTTAGTTGAAAATAATATTGCTAGTAATGTTCTATAAGACTTATCAAAATGCTTAGATTTTTATTATTATTATTATTATTTTTAATCATAAAATATAGAGAATTATGTTGACAACATAAAAATAATATTTTTAATTAATTAAAAAAATATATAAATATGCAATGATGATATTGTTTTTTAATGTATTATTATAATTGTTTATTCTTTTATTAATTTTAAAATAATATTTTAATAAAATACACAATTAAATTATTTTTACCCTAAATAAAACACATCCACAGTACCCACACCACAGCCGCTGCCTGCATCTGTACCAGCGTTCTTCTTCCCCTTTCTTTCCTTTCTTCCTCTTCTTTTCATCTTTCTTCCTTCTTCTTCTTCTCCGCCGCGGCGACCGGTGAACAGGTGAGGTTTCTATATATATATATTTTTTAAATAATACAAAAAAAATGCTGAAACTCCGGCAGTTTACGGTTCAGAAGCTTCGGTTCGATTCGAACCGAAACCGCCGGTTTGAAACTGTCGAAGAGGCGGTTCGGGCTATCGATTCGAAACCGGTTGGGGAAGTCTACCGTGCACTTGCTTTTTGTAATTAAACTAACCCTAATTCAAATTCGTTTTTATTCCTCAGCAGCACTGCCTGTCGGGTTTTCTTGCACGATTTTGGAGTCAATCGGCGAGAGGATGTGGAGAGCATTGGCGAGACGGGTTTTGCTTTGGAGAGCGACGAGGCCGCAAGAATTGGCTCCTTCTCTGCTTCTTCGTCACCAGGGATCGGTAACATTACCCTCTGCTGAATCTGCAACTCGTATTCCAATTTTCTCAAGAAACTCGGATGTTTTTCATAGCTTTCGTTTTTTCTCATCTAATCGAGCTGAAAGTTACGATGAGGCATCTTCTGGATTTCCCCTTTCTGAGGGAAATGAGATAGATGGAAATGAAAATACAGAACTTGAAAGTTGGGAATCTGCTTTTGATAATGTTGAGGAGAATTTGGTGGGGAGTGTTGATGTTTCTGGTGCTGCGACGGGCGAAAGTTTGGAATCTGATGTTATAGTGGATGAGCGTACTGGCGTAGAAATGGAGAATGATCCAGAAAAGGTAGAAAATTTGTTGTCTTCGCTTCAGAGTCGTGGCACTGCTAGGGATTCTTTAGAAGCTGATTTTGAAAGAATGGATTTGGTTGTGGATGAAAATCTTGTTTTGAGAGTGCTTAATACTCCATATATTGCTGGGGAGAATTTGATTAGTTTTTTTAGGTGGGTAATGAAGAAGCCTGGGTATGAATTGACTGCATCAATGGTGGATGCTTTGATTAGTGCTATATGTGTGGAGAACAGGAAAATGCAAGTATATGCATTGTGGGATTTGATCAAGGAGATAGGGGAGAAGGCGGCAGGGTTGGTGAGCACGAAGATGTTAAATGAATTAATCAGTGAACTTTCGAGGTTAGGGAAGGGGAAAGCAGCCTTTGAGGTGTTCAATAAGTTTGAGGAGTTTGGTTGTCACCGAAATGCTGATACATATTATTTGACTATCGAAGCTCTATGCAAAAGGTCCTTTTACGACTGGGCTTGCTCAGTTTGTGAAAAGATGCTGAGTGCAGGCGATTTGCCTGATGCAGAGAAAGTCGGGAATATAATTTCTTATTTCTGCAGAGGAGGAAGATCAAAAGATGCACATATGGTTTATGTGTATGCAAAGGACAAGAATATTAGCCCGCCTCCATCAACTGTCACATTTCTGATTCGATCTCTTGGTAGAATTGAGAAATGTGGTGAAGGAGATGACAAGGAAAGAAATAAGGAGTTGAATAAAGAAACCGTGTCCTTGGCTCTGGAGATGTTGAATGACTATTCGGTGGAAGATCGGATGTATGCAATTAAGCCCTTTTCAAGTGTCATAAAGAAGCTGTGTTGGATCGAAGATGTTGACAGGGCAAAAAAGTTACTTCATGAGATGATTGAATCTGGCCCCCCTCCCGGAAATGATGTATTCAACTTTGTGATTAATGGGCTTGCTAAATCAGGGGATGTTGTGGAAGCCATGAATTTGAAAACTTTGATGCAGAAAAGAGGTTTAAAGCCGGATGTGTACACGTATAGTGTGATTATAAGTGGTTATGTAAGGGTTGCCGAAATGGGGGAAGCGTGCAAGATATTCAAGGAAGCCAAACGGAGCCACTCCAAACTGAGTCGCGTCACATTTCATTCACTCATTCGAGGGTTCTGCAAGCTTGAACAGTTTGACAAGGCTGTCAATTTGTTGAAGCAGATGAAGGCGTATGGGGTTAGTCCATTGCACGATGAGTACAATAAACTGATCAAATCTCTTTGCATGAAGGCTACGGATTGGAAAACTGCTGAAATGCTGGAAGAACAGATGGAGAAGGACGGTTTGATTCTTAATGGTAGAACAAAGGCTCTTATAAAGGCTGTCAAGGAGTTGGATCAAGAAACAACTGTCGAAACATCTTCCCATTCGTAGATTACAACAAAATTCCCATCTTTAAGCTAGTGGCATCATCAAGCAGTCAGGCACGGTTCTTTCTGTTTTTGTTAACATTGTTTCTTTGATGCAAGTTCTTGGAGGTATTGACTCTTGAAATTGACACTGCTGCCGATTCTATAGATTGATCGTCTGCGTTTGTTTTTTTTTTTCCCTTTTTTTTGGGGTATAATTTGGAATTTGGAGTAATATGTTCTTGTTTTGTTTTTTTACTTAAAACTGTTTTTGTAGATTGTAGAAATAATAAATTTTAAAAATGTTGGAATCTGCACAATGTCTTGCTTGTGTCTGAATTTTTTTCACTGCTTAATTTCAATTTTTTCTAGAACTCTGTTTGAACATTGCAATATTAGATTTACAAGCAGTGTTTTTGTTTTTTTTTGGGTTATTTATTATCATGATATATTTTGTGAACATCATCTTGATATTTTTATTTTTTTTTGTATGTTTAGTTGATTCAGTTGGCTTATTCTAGTTCATACCTACGGTAATTTTTATTTCACTGTTTTGAATTTAGTGCGTTATGCACTTGGCAATATAGGTTTTGAATTGACAACCAATAAATAAAAATTTACATCGTTCAGGAAGAAGAGGAGAATGTAAAGGATTCACATTGTCCTAATAGAGACATTTCTGATAGATAGTGTAACCTTCTCCAAATGTATACAAGAAACACAAATTCATTAGCCTTATTATAATTGGTTTATTATAATTGCTGATCTCAGATGAGCCCACATTAAGATCCAGGCCCATGTGGTTGTTGTTGGGTTTTTATTTTTATTTTTATATATATAATATATTATAATAGTAAAATAAAATTATTATGAAAAATATATCAATATTAAAAAAAAAAAAAACATAATTGAATAAATTAAAAAATCAATAATAAATTAATTATTATTTATTAAAATAAAATTATAAATATTTGTAGTGAATTTTCATAAAAGAAAAGAAAAAGAAAATTAGAAACAGCTTAAACTTAAAAATTCTTTTTTGGTTTTTTTAAAAATTATTCATTAGTTGATGCAAACAGTAAGAGATTATAAGGGTGTGTTTGTTTGGGGGTTTGGATTTTGGATTGGGATTTGAATAGTAAAAATTTTGAATTTGATTAGTTGTATGATGTGATATAAATAGGGTTTGATGTGATGTTTTGAATGTAAAATTGATTTTTAGTATAATATAAAAAATAAAAAATAGGTGTTTGATTTGATATTTTTGGGGGGAAAAAATTAAATGAATAGTAAAAATTCTCCAAAATCCTTCAAACAAACGCACCCAAAATATATTAGTTTTATAAAAATGCACTTTTAACCCTTTTGCCCTAGCCAATATATTACACATCCACAGCCGCCACCGCCCGCACCAGGTTCTCCCTCTTCTTCTTCTTCACGGATTCTTTCCTGCTGCTCCGCCGTGGTGACTGCCTGAACGGTGAGGTTCATACTTTTTTTCGAACCGCCGGTTTTTGGTCTGATCCACTGGATCGAGCATAGAATATTTCGGCCGTATCTTGGCGCGGCAGAACGGAAGGCACTTCATGTGCAACCGGTTCTAGCAGCCATGGCGTGTCCGATTATCCTTGCTCCGATATATACAGATCGATGCATCTACTCAAGGTTTGTATTTAGATTATTCTTAGAATTTTGTTGGTATGGCTAAATATAATTATCTGCCAGATTGTTCAGTATTCTACATTAAATGTATTTGCCATTTTGATGCGGTTATATTTTGTAGGAGATGGATGCGCCGAAGAACTGAAACCGAACAAACCCTAAAACAATCGAAATTAGGGTTCAGGGTTAGGGTTTTCTGAGAAATCTCAGGTTGTGTTTGTTTGGGGGTTTGGATTTTGGATAGGTTATTTGCCTCCTTCCGGAGGTAATTATGAAAATGGGTATATGATTCGAGAAATCTTGCCCAGGTTGCTTAGGGTTTTCCCCAAACTAGTAACCGGCACTGATTTGGTCGAATTTTAAGCCCATTGGCAATGGAGAGGGGTTTTTACACAGGGTGGTTGCGCCCCTCTTCCTCAGCCTGTGAAGAAAAGCCAACAGCCCTTTCAGCACCAGTTCTTAACAATAGGACTGGTTGCCATCGATCAATCTCTATGTAAATGGAGCCTTAATTATTGCTCCCATTTTTGGGATAGCTTTGAATTGATTAGAGTCGGGAAGAACCTAAGAAGTGACTGAGGATGAGGCTGTGATGATATGCTTGTCTTGAAAAATCTGAGCTAATTGATGGGGGCACGGAGGATTCAACTTGTATCTTGGTGTGGCATCCCGGAAGGCATTTTTAGATTGCATCCGGAGATTGCAGCCATGGCAGGTTGCCTTCTCTTTGCTGCCTTTGTAATTGCAGATCTGAGCCTCATATTTTCCTCTATTAGTTTCATATCTTGGTAAAATATCATGGAGAATGTTTTATGGAATAATCTTCTCAAACATTAGGTTAAACAGATCTTGAAACATGGCTGTACCAGATGAGTGTATATGCCTATATAGACGAACTATAAAAAGTTTTGACATTTTTTTTTTATGAACAGCAAGTAATGGGATGCTCAAAATATAGTGTAGAATTTTTAAGTAAATTGTGACCTAGATTCTTTTTTCTATTTTTTTTTTTTAACTAGTGGGGTTTAGTTTATATTTTGTTGAGAAAAATAGGGTTTATTTAAACAAGAAAGTTGTAAAGAAATTGTATTTGAATTCTATATGGAATAATGGCCAGAGTTAGAGGATGTGTTTTGGGGATAAAGTGTATTTTACTAGTAATTGGGATAATTGTCTTGAAAAAAAAAAAAAAAAACTAAAATAGTATAAAGAGTACAAATCTTCAGTTTTATTTATTCAACGGTCGGGATGGGTCTACGAGCCGAAATCAACGGTGATTGAACACTAGAGAATTGTTGGACTGGTTACGATTGACCCTTGTAGTTGAATCTAATGAATTAAATAATGGGTTGTGTTTATTGTGCTCCAATCTTACAAAAAAAATAAAAAAATTAGTTTTTATTTAAAAAAAAGATTATACTAAGAACTTTCTCAAGAAAATGGTTGCTAATCCTTGGAAGAAAAGTCAAATAATTCGTTACTTTATTATTTCACATCAATATTTTGATTGATGACACTTCCAATAATGTCCAAAAAGCTCCCAATTTTCTAAAAAATTGAATTTTGGTGTTTTCTATCAGGTATTTTTGTAATTTTAATAAAAGAAAAATATATATTTAGGGTGTGTTTGTTTGGGGATTGGATTTTAAATTTATTATTTATTTTATTTTTTTTCCTAAAAAATATTAAATTAAATATTTATTTTTTATTTTTTATATTATATTACAAATTAATTTTACATTCAAAATAATAAATTATACATTTATTCAAATTTAAAAATTTTTACTATTAAAATATCAATTCAAAATCCAAACTTCCGAACAAACACAGCCTTAAAAAGAAGAAATGTAAGGCATGTTTTATGTTTTGTTGGTCGGAGTGTCTTTGTTTCAATTTGTAAGTTGTGCTTGTTTTGTGAAATTATTTGAAGATATATATATTGTATGTGAAGTATAAAAAATTATGTAAATAATTTAAAATTAATAAATATTTGTGATATATTGATTTTATTTTAAAAAATATGTATGCTATTTTTAGAAAAAAAACACTCGTAAAGACTCTTAAGCTTTTTTTACCTTCAAAATTTATAGAATTTTGTTTTGTAAAATAACGTATTTTGTTAATTTAAAATTATTAAATTAAGTATTTATTCTTTTTATTTAAGTTTGGTTTACGTTTTTTTTTACTTTCTTTTACTCACATCTATATCAATTTGTCATTCTATTCTTAAGATGATACATTTTTGATCATTTATTTTATCAATATATAGTTTATTTTTAATTCATAATAATATATTGTTAAAAATTAATAGATATATTTATTACATAATTGGTATTCAAATACACATTTCTCATTTATCCTAACAGAATGTGTATATATGATTTATTATTATTATTTTATAATATCAGAGTTTGTTCGCCTAATTTTTTTTAAGTAAAGTAATTTTTATAAATATTATTGAAAATGTAGGTGTGAGTGTTTATTTGTATGATTTTAAGAGTGGTTTTACTGTCTCTATTTTTTTTTAAAAAATATTAAATTAAATATTTATTTATTATTCATTATATCATATTAAAAAATTACTTTAACATATATATTTATATCATAGTAAACAAATTCTTTTGGCCAAACAAATCCTATATTTTATACTTATAAAACTAAAATTAGGTTTAAAATGAAAATTGAAAAAAATAGAAAACACAACAACAAAACACACTCTGGTTTATCTATACACAATATAGCAACTCTCATGAAAAAAAAAAAAAAAAAAACAAAAAAAAGAATTTTAGACCCTAAAATTAGAAAATCAAAACGCAAAACAGAGCACCATTGACCTTCGAATTTCCTATAATACCCCACTTTGCCACGCGTCAATTACCCACCACCTTGCATTGAGTCGCTTGTACGTCGTCCTTCCCGTGTTGTACATTAGCTCTGCGTATGTGCGTCAACTGGATAGGAAAAACTCGATCAGATTTTGGTCGGACTCTCTCTCTCTCTCTCTCTCTCTCTCTATATCTATCTGCTCTAACGAATTTGCGTTCTTCTGCCTGCCTGAGAGATGCATACTTGAACACAGCAAATTTTGTGCTCGCTTTTTAGTTATTGAATTTGCGTCTGTTCGTTCTCAAGTGCCTGAGGATTTCATCTAGGTACGATCTCCTTCGTTTTCACCGTTGCTGGATTTTTGTTTTTCTGGATTTGGCATTGGCCTTTCCATATATCGAATTAGGGTTTTGATTTTGCTGGCAATTAGGGTTTGGATGTGATTGTGCACGGTCTCTTGCAAGTTTTGAAATATTTTGTCTTTCAACCGGCATTGATTGTAAACTAATTTGATCTGTCCGCGTATAGAATCTTGGGCCTTACAAATCTATTCATACTTTTATTCTCCACACGTTCATTTGCATTGTCCGTCTGCTCTTAGGTGACGAATTTGCTTCATTCCAGTTCTTCGTTCAAGTTAGTTGAAGAGGTCTAAAAAGCTGCTATTTGGAAATATTTGGATTTGCTTTTTTTTTTTAGTTTGTCGTAAGATTTCAAAGAAAGTATAATCTGATACCATACGTGTGGAGCTTATCTCCCGTGTTCGATAGTGGCTGGCTAGAGTTGGATTGATCTCTCGATGCCTGAGTTTCTGTTGTTCTATGCTTTTTCAAGTTCTTCTTTTTTTCATAGCTCTTTCCATTAGTTTTTCAATTTCCTATGGATGATCATTTACACCTTTTTATATTTAGCTTTTCTGCGGTAATTTTCAGGGGAAGGTTGTATTATATGGGTTGAATGATCGGTGCTGCATAGCTTTCTTGTTATTTTTGATGGATCTCAGTGAACAGGTAAATATCCTGACTGAGATATCATCTGGGGAAAATGGCGGTGGTGACACAAAGAGTGGCCTGTCTGGGATTAATACAGGCCCTGGGAAAATGTGTGTTTCTAGCACACAATATGAATCTTCTTGTGTGATAGCTGATGAACCATCGGTTTCTATGGCAAAATCTAATGGTTCAGATGCTGATCTTCTCTTGGCTTTTGAGTCTATAAGTGTTTCCGAGCAATTGCGGCAGAAAGATGGTGTAGCATCAGATTGTATTGAAAATTCCGCCTTTGATCCCATTGACGAAGGTTTCCATTCTGAACAACGCCGTGAAAATTTTGAAGATACTTGTAAGTATAATTCATTTGATTTATCCGGCGTTGCGGAGTCATCTGGACAAAGAGATGGTGCTGGTGAGGTTATTCTTGGAGTTGACCAACACTGTAAACTGAATCCTCCTTTAATTGTATATACATCTTCTCGAAGGAGTGCATTCAATACGGAATTAAATTGCAATAATGAGACCGGAAAAACATTAAAATGTAAGAGGATGGCTGGCCAGAACTCAGTAGTGAATTTGGATGACTCGCAAATGTTTAGGAAAAGTAGAAATTCAGTCTCCAAGGATGCACAATCTTCTGTTTGGGTACCCACTACACTACCTGATTCTGAAGTGAACAGCAGAACTGACCTAAATTTGGCTAATGAGAAACCACTACCAAAAGGGAGTAAAGGAAAAAGTAATTCTCTCCAGGGTCAAGAATCATTCGGGAAACAGACCCCAACTGGTCGTATATCTTTGAAGATTAAAATTGGTAACCAAATTTGTGGCAGGGGGAATGCTGCTGAAAACTTCACTCCAAGAGGAAAAGATGTTCCGGAATTACATGACACAATGAAAAATGAGCTGGGAGAAGAAGTGCCTGAAGATTTGTTACCAAGATGTGAAAGGAGTTTAGAGAAGGTTATGGCTTCTGAAGCATTTGGCTTGAGTGCTCATCTCAATGACAGGAGTTCTCTTGATGAACAATCTTTCAATGCTTCCCGTGACTTCCATCGCATCCCCAACCTTGAAGATAGTCATAATTTGGGAGCTGCAAACATGTGTTCAGATGTTGGAACTTCTCCTGATTCAGAAGTTATAAACTCTGTCCCTGATGCTCCACTTGTTGAAAAAGGTTTACCAGATTTGCAGGGAAGTCAAATTATGTCTAAGGTGTGCATATCTCCCAATGATACATCAGATCTTATCTTGCCTCCAAAGAAGGCCAAGAAGGGAAGCAAGAAAGATAACCTTCATCAGGTTAGTAAGTGTACCTTGAAAATTAAGTTACCTGGTTCAGAATCCTCAAATACTTCCAGAGTCCTCGTCTCTAAGGGAGATGTTATGAGTCTGAATATTCCAGAAACTAAATCTAAGAGAAGAAAGAAGAAAAATAAGCTCCATGAAGTAGGTGATTCTAATTTAAGAATCAAGCAAACTGCTACAGAAACCAGAAATGTTGCTACTGCACCTCCAGATTATGGAGTGAGTGGCAAAACTGCTGATGATGCGAATGAAACTTCACGAAATGATTCAAATCGTGCTGAAACTACTCTTTGTCCTGAACCTGTTGCTACATTTGTATCCTCAAATTCGAAGGTTCGCAACAGGTCAACTTCTTGTGGCAATGGGCTAAATTTCAGTAAACACTCTAGAAAAAAGGGAGGAAGCAAGGGTATGTCTGGAAGCATTGATTTTCCCAACAGGAAGGATAAAAACTCTACAAGGAAGGGAAAGAAAATCAATGTAAGCAATAAATATCAAACTAATGAAAACGCTGGTGCCAATGGTGTCATTAGGGAAGTTCAGAGCTGCTTGGATGCAGGTAACAGTTTAACTTATATTCATGCGTATATAAATAATGCCATTTCTCTTCTAAAATCCTTGTAAGAAAGCAAAAATTAAGAACATTAGTGCATACATCAATTTTTCCTGCAATTTCTGGCCTTATGTTTAAAGGATATTTGAACCTTTAAATTCACTTTTTACATTTTCTATCATCTTTTAGGAAATCAAGCACCACCTGATCTTGGAGAAAATGGGGCTCGGAAATTCTCATCTCGTCGGCTAAGAAATGCATGGGTCCTTTGTGATGAGTGCCATAAATGGAGGCGGATACCAGCTACACTAGCCGATCACATTGAGGAAACCAACTGTGGATGGTAAGTACTCTTAATTGTTGTTGTTGGTCTTGGCCTAAGCATGCATTTAATAATCTTGTTTTTTTTTTTTTTTATGATAATAGAAAGACTGTTCCTTTATGTAATCTAGTAATAAAAAGACACCGCAATCTGCATATAAATTTGTTTATTTCTTGGGATGGTTTCATATATTTTTGCTAGGTTGCATGGGTTTCTCTCCAAAATCCCTTTTAATCTTCTTAAATTTTAGGCTTAGGCTTTCTTTCACTTTAATCAGGTTTGCCTTATTTACCCCCTATATATCAAATATCAATCATTTTCTTTCATAATCTAGTACTAGAATCATTTAGTTGGAGGTTTATTAACTTTGATGCAATATGGCACCAGTTGCAATATGACATGCTTTATGGTTGATTATAGCTTCCTGTAGGAGCTTCACTACCCTGTTTTATCTATTTGTTTGCTGTTCAAATGGAAAATTGATATTTATTAGCTGCCCAAGCCCACATATTGGAGAACATTAGCCTACTGACTTTATTACCATTACTTGAGTCTGTTTAAGGGGATGGCCAAGCAACTCAGTCTGTAAAGTTCAAATATATTATTTAGTCATGTAATAGTCCTACTTAGCCTCTACCTGAACTACTGATATTCTACAGTGTAATTGTTTGTGAAGTACATGTACTTTTCCTAATCTTTAGATGTTGAGTTATTCCTTTTGTTGAAAAGAGTGGTTCGCTCATCTGATGATTTCTATGATAAAGGTCTTGCAAAGAGAATACAGATACAGACTTTGCTGACTGCTCAATTCCTCAAGAGATGACAAATTCAGAAATCAATGAAGAATTGGAATTATCTGAAGCTTCTTGTGAGGAAGACTCTGGTGGTACCTTCCGCAAGATCAATCAAAATCAACCAAAGGGTATTTCATTACTATAGAAAGCATGTCTTAAAGAAATATGCATTTATTGTCATTCTAACATTGAATTAAATTTTTTATTTTACAGTTCCTCAGCAGGCATCTTGGTCTCTCATTAAATCAAACTTTTTTCTCCATCGTACCCGCAAAACACAAACCATTGATGAGGCAATACTTGATTCTGTCTATATTAATTGTGACGTTCATGATACTAAATTTCGTTTATCTTTGTCAACATGCATGTCATATTAAATGGATCTTCACCTGTACGTTGGAATATTCTATTACAAAAAGCTGTTATAGCATTTTATATTCATTATTACTGACCAGAATGCTTGATCACCTGTTAGACATTTTTAGAGTCTTCAAAAAAGTTCATGGGTATTCCCAATGTGAAGTATTAACATTTTTTTTGCCATGCTTGTATATAACTAGTTATAAATCCGTTGAACTTGTGAAGATAAGTTATGCTAAAGATTAGTTATAATTGATCACATACTTGTGAGCTGCTTGCTATTTTAGATCCTGAAATTCATATTGTACACCAATGATGCATTAAAATTCATATTTTAGTTTGCTCAATCTACCAGAAATTTTATGGTTTGTTGTGTGTGTACAGGTAATGGTTTGTCATTGCAAACCTCCACCAGATGGAAAAATGGGATGTGGAGCTAAATGCTTGAATCGGATGCTCAATATTGAGTGTGTTCAAGGAACCTGTCCGTGTGGTGATCTTTGTTCAAATCAACAGGTGCCTGAAATTTTTCATGTATTCTACTTTTGGGATTTAATTAATTGTTGTTTCAACTAAGTTCTTGAAAAATTTAATGCAGTTTCAAAAGCGCAAGTATGCCAAGTTGAAGTGGTTCAGGTGTGGCAAGAAGGGCTATGGCCTTCAAGCACTTGAGGATATTTCTCAAGGACAGTTCCTTATAGAATATGTTGGAGAGGTAACTTGGATTTGTAATCGTGTGTCCTTTTGGTCCTGCAATGTCAAAATGCAGCATTTGACCAGTCAAGACCTACTAGATATAAAATAATGTATATAGATGTTGAATTGTCTTGGGTTTATTTGTACTCCATTCACATCACATGCACACCCCAGTGGATGTGCACATTAGATCTATTGAGTACATCATTGATTCAGATACATATACCATTTGATTTTGATGGGGCTTATATTTCGTGTGTATTTGGCAACGTAGGAGTAAAAGAGATGCTTAGATGAATATTTCTTACCATGGCAAGTAGATGAATATTGATAATGATCTCGTTGTTTCAGGTGCTTGATGTGCATGCATATGAAGCAAGGCAAAGAGAATATGCTTTGAATGGTCATAGACATTTTTACTTCATGACATTGAATGGGAGTGAGGTTTGTAATCATCTCTGTTGCTATATTTCTGAAGTAGAATTACCTCTGTTCTGTCTTGTTTATCATGGGGAGTTAGATGATGGCTTGAGTGAAGGGCACTTATTGCCCTGAAGCTCTCTGGCCTTCAGAATTTTGAACTTAACTTCATTTTAAAGACATCACGAACAACACCATATAAGCAAGCTGATTGTTCTAGCCATGTATTTCTTTTAACTGTTGTCAATTAGTGGTTTCAGTATCAATTTTCTTTTTTGTTGAGAAAACACTTGACTTTCAGACTACCCGAGAGGTTCACATCTTTTGTTAAGGAAATGTGAAATTACATCCTCGATTAAGGCTATTTATTTATTTACTGAACATGGAAATGTTTTGTTTGAGGCCAAGTACTCTCAAGCAACATTCTTAACAATTTTCTTACTGTAGCAGCAAGATGATGTAGTTTGCTGTGTAGATTATAAAAATAACTATTTTGGCCAAAGAAATGTTTTAGCAGGAGCTATCTATTGATGAGATAATAGTGATAGTATGAAACTATTTAGGTAATGCTTTTTCGAATAGAGAGTGTTAATGTTCTACTAATGATGTCAACCATGATGATATTTTATTTTAATAGCTGTATGCTATTATTCTGCTAATGCAAATTCTTCATATTTTCCCTTTCATGTATTCATTTTATGCTAGCCCACGCTTGATGAGTTGATGTTATAGTTTTTGTATTATTTTTGATAAAATTTTGTCCAGGTAATTGATGCATGTGCTAAAGGGAATTTGGCTCGTTTCATAAATCATAGCTGCAACCCTAACTGCCGTACCGAAAAGGTATTTGATCTAGCTAGTCCTCCATACAGTTTTACCCTTTGTATAGTTAGGCTGGTATTTCAAGGGTTACGACATGATTGCAAAATTTACAGAACTTTTCTTCACTAAAAAGGTGCTTATTGCTATTGCCTTCTGACTTTCTTCCCATGTGCTTGAATCTTGATCCACTCTCATTTTTTCAACAATAAAGTGCATATGGACAAGTTTGCATCTGGTTGTAGTTTATCTGTTTCTTATATTGTATTGACAATTCACAGCTTTCTGTGGCTACGCCTCTAGATTATACATGCATTTGTATGACTTGAAGTTTTTAATTGACTATCTGTGCGTTTTCATTAAAATAATTTCTGTTAAGAAAGGATCCGGGCTTCCAACCTAAAACCAATTGGTGATAGGTGGAGTAGCCTTCACCCTTATAAGCCAAGGGAAAATCCCACATTTTTTCAATGTGGGATATATTCAACACTCCCCCTCAAGATGATAATCTTGAAAATTCGTATAGGATCAAACCCAATACGGATACCATGGCTCTGATACATGTTAAGAAGGGATTCAGGTTTTCAACCTAAAACCAATTGGTGATAGGTGAAGTAGCCTTCACCCTTATAAGCCAATGGAAGATCCCACATTTTTTCAATGTGGGATATATTCAACACTCCCCTTCAAGATGATAATCTTGAAAATCCGTATAGGATCAAACCCAATACGGATACCATAGCTCTTATACATGTTAAGAAGGGATCCGGGCTTTCAATCTAAAACCAATTGGTGATAGGTGGAGTGGCCCTTCACCCTTAAAAGGCAAGGGGAGATCCCATATTTTTCCAATTTGGGATATATTCAACAATTTCTTAGCAAGAAACTTGTTTTAACTGCCACAATCATTACCTATCTATTAGAAAGTATTAGGATGCGTGTGCATACACTCAGATATTTCGATTTCCTTCAAAACCCTCATTTATGCTTTCTATTTTATTCTCCACCTAGTCTCGGTTCTCCTTTTGTTTATAGAATAAAAATGGTATGCTTTGTGAGTTATTGATGTAAGTTTGCAACCTCATGAAAAATTAATAGTTGGCATTTGATCAGCTAAACTAACACACTTAATAATTTTTAATGCTTGGCAGTGGATGGTGAATGGAGAAGTTTGTGTTGGGTTATTTGCTTTGCGGAATATTAAAAAGGTAAATACCAATGACCAACATCTTATCAATCATTTTCATTTAGTCAAGTCTTGCTGTTTGGTTCTTCCTTTCAATCCTTATTCCATATGTTACATATTGAACATAATGACTTTTTTTGAACGTTTTACTTTGTAGGGTGAAGAGGTTACATTTGATTATAACTATGTACGTGTATTTGGGGCTGCAGCAAAAAAATGTGTATGTGGTTCGGCTAATTGTCGGGGTTATATAGGCGGTGATCCAACAAGCTCTGAAATAATTGTTCAGGATGATTCAGATGATGAATTTTCTGAACCTGTTATGACCTGTGGAGATAAAGAGCTAAATGAAGATTGGAGAGATATAATGTTGAATTCTTCAAAAGTTGGAGAAAATGAAAATGCAAATGAGCCAAAAGATAACATATCTATGGCGAAGAAACTGATCAGCACTGCTGGTGAGGATATAATGGAGTCACAAGCACCAGAACCTTTAGCTCAAGTGGTTGAAGATGTTTACTCTGCTCAGGTTCAAAATGATGTAGTTAGAGATGAATTTGAAGTTGGTAATTATTCTGTTGAGCAATTGGCTACTGACAAAGTTAATGGCGAATCTATGCGCGGAACCAAATCAACTGATTTTAAGGTTGATTCTGAGGGTTTGCAGTCTCAAGTACATGGTTCTTCCCAATTTATGGAAATGTCTGTACTGACAGATGGTATTTCAGACACAGAAACATTTTCTGTTCTTGGATCAGCAGTTGCTGCCGCATCACCTGGCAAATCATTGTCTGATACAGTTGAACCTAAGAGGAAGTTGAAACATGCTGCTGTTGGTGGTGAATTGGCAACATCCAACTCTCTTACTAAGATCAAATCGTCATCTTCGGTTAGGAAGCGGAAACCTAAAAACAATGCTATCAGTCCCAAAAGAATGCCCGACACAGATAAATTAAATGCAACACTGAACAAATCCAAGAAGTTACCAGGACTGAACATGAACAGTCATTTTGAAGCAGGTACACATATTTCTATGCATAACAGTTTTTAGTTCATCATTCTTATTGTGCACTATACTGAGTTATGTAACTAACTGTAGTTGAGGAGACACTGAATGAGTTACTCGATCCTGATGGGGGAATAAGCAAGAGAAAAGTAAGTGCCTTCTAACACCTGCTGCTTGGATGTGTTTCGCTGTGGTTATTGGAGCATCACCTATTTTGTGGTTTCCACAATTTGTATTATTTACAATAACAATTTATCTGCTTTCAATCGTTTTTTGTATTGTGTTCAAGATATTGATAAACAAATGCACATTGACATCTTTCATATTGTTGACATCCACTACTTACACATGAATAACAGGATGCATCAAGAGGCTACTTGAAGCTTCTTTTCTTAACAGCTGCTTCAGGGAATAATGGGCATGGTGAAGCTATTCAAAGGTATTCTCTGAATCAGTAGTATTTATTTATTTATTGTTTTTGTAAATACATACATGCAGTTATTGTCTATGGGCACACATCTCATGAACTATTTTAATTTCTGAAGTAATCGCGATCTTTCAATGATCCTGGATGCGCTCTTGAAGACTAAATCTCGAACTGTGCTGATCGATATAATCAATAAAAATGGTATTTATTTCCATGTGTTTCCAAATAAAATTATGTTACTTGTGTCGATAGTTTATCCTAATGCCATAGTTTCTGACAATTAACCATTTTTGTCAACAGGTTTACAGATGTTACATAACATAATGAAGAGATATAGAAAAGATTTCAATAAAACTCCCATTCTGCGGAAGCTTCTTAAGGTAAGCTCTTTTCTATTTTATTTTGTTTTCTGTAACAGGCTCTTAAGGTAACTCAGATCACATCTGTCTTGGTTAATGAGTCAACACAATTTTTTCTTAGTTTAGCCTTGGTCTGCTATGCTCTTACATATGTTCAGCTTTGAGAGCTTCAGTCAAATCATCTTTATCCATCGATATACTAAAGAACTAAACATAGCTTTCAACATACCTGTACTTGGACCAGTATATCAATTGACCCAATCGATGCCTATCTATTCATGATTTTGAACAGTTCATTTGGTACCGAATTACAACCTGTATGGTAAGGCAAACAGAAAGAGGTCTGTGGAAGTTAAAATTGGGCATCTAGGGGAGATTTAGTAGAATGAACATGAACATCTTACTATTGTTGCAGAGAAATCTTGATAAATGCTTTTAAACTTCCCCCTTTCATTTAACTTCTAGAAATGAAGTTGAGCAGCCTTTTGATTTGAATTAAACTAAGTAGTTAGAGCCACTGTGAGGATGATGCATTAACTGGAACTACTTGGATATAATATATTTTTTTAAGTTACCTGGTCTTATTGCATCTTGTAGACCAACACATTATTTTTTTTATTATTATTGTTTCGACGAACTTTCTCTGTTGCTCACTTTCTTACATAATAGGTACTGGAGCATCTTGCTCTGCGAGAGATTCTTACTTTGGAGCACATAACTGGAGGTCCACCTTGTGTTGGAGTGGAGAGGTAAAGGATTTTTTTTTCTTCCACTTTTTATTTTTACCGGTCTTACAATTTCTCATTTCTTTGCTTTTGATGTGGTAATTGGATTGATGAGTAAATTAATGACATCATGTATGTATTCATTTTTCTATACCTTTCATTATCACGTCCAAAGTTTTTTATTAGTGGAACCAAAAACTACATCTAGTCCTATTGCAGAAGCTTGGTTTCCAAAATTTTATAGGTTCAGCTCACCTGACACTGTTGTGAATCCTAAATTACTAAAGCACAGGTTTCTAATGCAGTGTTTGTTTCTCACCGTTCAAACAAAATATCTAACTTAGATGCATCCCCATACAAAGATTTATATGTAAACAAAGTGGATACTACAAGGATCTTTGCATGCATTGATCTTGTAAAACCTTCATATCGGCGATTGTTTTCTCTTTTTTTGTGTGTTTCATCTTATGCCAAATAATGAAAGATTAAATTGACAATCCAGCATAAGGGACCATTGAATGTGCTCTTTTCGATGTGGATGTTTTTTCTTCCCCGATTAAGAAACAGATAACTCTTTTCCGGTTGTGTTTCTTATTTTGTTATTTCCTTTGTTTGTTTTGTTTTCTTAAATTTCATTCATTTGTATTTGCAGCTTTAAAGATTCAATGCTGGTTCTCACAGAACATGCTGACAGACAGGTAGCTCACAGAAAACTGTGTTCCATCTTCTCAATGCTAACCTTTACATATAAATAATTGCATGCTGTTTATCTGCAGTCCTTTACCTGCTCTAATTAATGTTTTTTCATGTGATGTGCTATATGTTTTAAAGTGCAGCATTTTGTATCGATACCTTGAGACTAATGGATGCATGTCGTATTTGCTGGTGACTCAACTTTACATTCTGATACTCTCAGGTCCATCAAATTGCACGAAATTTCCGGGATAGGTGGATCCCCAGATCCCTCAGAAAAAATTACTGCATGGAAAGGGACAGTGGAAGGAGTGAATTTAATTGCCATTCAAGCTATGGTGATTCGTCTATATCAAATGATAAGGCTGGTGATAAGACTGTAAAACCTTCAGATTTTATATGCTCCAATGAGAAGCAGGCACTTGCTGCTTCTGGTGCAACAGAGGTTTCCGCCCCCTCTGTTTCAGGTGGTAGCTGTGGAAACAACAGAGTGAATTCACTCAAGCGCAAGAGTCGATGGGATATCCCGGTGGGGGAGTACTCACATTCAAGAATTAGGACATGCATAGAGGAGGATGCTCCTCCAGGGTTTTCATCTCCTTGCAATGGTCGTGTGGTTCAATCTGATGCTTCTTCAAATGCTATCCGTCACTGTGAAGTACATATGGATCTAAAGAAACATCCTCACGATGTTATTTTGGGTGATGCACAGCCAAGATTTGCAGCACGTATAGCTGTGTCCTATGGAGTTCCCTCTTCTATCATGCAGAAGGTTGGGGCGCGCCACGAAACATCAGAGGGTTGGGCTGTTGCTCCAGCTGTGCCATTCCATCCATTTCCTCCTTTGCCGCCATTTTCCTATGAAGAGGGTGCTCGTAAATCATCTGCTGCAACATGTCCACCAACGGGTGAATACACTGAGAAGACAGTGGAACACTGTAAGAGAACATGCCGTTCAAATCCACTGGATAGCAACCTTCCTGCTTTAGATCGCCTTCCAGATCTCCGGCAAGGGGTTTCTTGTAGCTTGGGAAGGAAATACTTTAGGCAGCAAAAATGGAACCATTCAAAGTTAACCCCACCATGGATCCGAATGAAAAATGGCAGGAGCTATAATGGGAACAACACTGGAAATGATTCACCTGGAGCAAGTGATTTCAGGCATGCATACAACTCGCAGGAGGTCAGCTGGCAGGAAAATTAAGAACGAAAGTTATTAGATTTTGTTGTGAAAATAACTAGATATTATAGGGAAGATTTCAAGGGCTCTGTTACATACTTTCTATGTTGATCCCTTTTTTATCAAACCATGATTCTTTACTGCACAGCCTTCCCACATTGCAGCGTTTATTTTCTTCAGTTTTATTACCAACATGTTTACTCGGCCATTCTCACTGTTCCACAAGCCAAGTGCCTGCTTCACACAAGGAATTGAATTGGTAAGAGAAGGAAGGTAAGCATTCTTCGCAGTCTTAAGTATCTAATTTGCATCTCCCTCGTAGAAACTTATAATTAGCTGGCCAGCTATCATGTACCCTGCTAATCTTGTATGAAACTACCATTCTGGAAGTCTGAAAAACTTGAACATTGTTGCATCGCATCACCGCCCATTAGTGCTTAATACTTTTCAGTGTGCTTATGATGTGCAGATGAGCATGTGTTTCGTTTCCTGCAGGCCCATTGCTAGACTGAATTCCAATGGTCAGGCCATGTTTGATCCGTCTTGCCTTGCCTGTGTACGTATGAATGACACAGAATATGTGGAAATGAAACCCTCATCCCATCAGGTATGCCCTTTATGTGCTGTATTCTTGACTGCTTCCGCATTCTCTGAACCTATTTATGCTGCTTGTTGCTCCCTTTGCCTTTTCGAGATATTACAGCACATACTAGTTTTAAATCTCTTTAGACTTTGGTAATAATCAAACACAGTCTATCAAGGAACACAGAAGACTTATTGTAGTAGCTTCCATGGCATCATGTTCTAACCCTTGTTGGTGTCTTCTTCCTTAAGAATCGAATACATTATCATGCTACAGTAGGTGTAAGAAGCAGCTCGTCTCCTCCCGCTTGAGATATTTCTCCAACAAGAAAGGTCTACATTCCTTTAATGAATTATGCATTCATGAGAAAATACACTGCTTTGTTCTGTCTGACATGTGGGCTTCTCTTTCTAGAATTCAGACCCCCTAAGTGGACCCATATAATTGAGCAATTTATTCAAAAGTTAGGCATAAAGACAAGATTTAACATGATGGCTTCAAAATAATTTATGTAGAAAATATCTTATTAGACAATGAATGGTAGGCTGCCTCTAAAACTATTTCAATAAATGCAATTGTGATATCTCATGTCTGGCAGTACACACTATGTTGGCAAGAAATCATTAATAGTATTCCCCACATTTTAAGGTACTGTAACCAAAGTGTACTAACTTGCTCATGGTCATTAGATCTAATCCAACTCTTCTACTTTATTACTAACTCCCACTTCGCACATTCAGATAGAAACAAGAAGTTAGCAGAGCATGTGTTGTCATTATGGCTTTTTTGCTGTTAGTCTGTCAATTGTTGCCTCTCCAAACAGAACAAACTTTGTCAGTGACTCAACACCACCTTATGGATTAACAGCAGATTAGATTAGATTATATTAACTTGTTAACTAACTTCACCACCAAACTGCATCACATAAAATAAATAAACAAGCAAACACACAGAAATGTTTGGTTCATGCCTAGTTTCAATGTCCTGAATCACTCATTGCTGACGTATGTATTTGTGTATATATATATCTACAGTATGGATAGATAAATAGATAGATACGCTTAGGAGACAGGAGATTTTGTGTAAATGTAGATTTTGTGTAAATGTAGTTACCTACCCAGCACGTGAATAAGACCTCTGCTGAACCGACAGCCAGAAAATTTGGAACCCTAATTGTAGGGAAAATGAAATTTTCACATGCAAATGAAATTTATTGGTTTCTTATATTAGCAGTACAATAAATTGTCCATACATTTTTTTTTTTTAATTTTAATTTTAATTTTTATTAAATGACACGTTTTTATTATTTGTTCAGGGAAAGTTGTTTGGCTTAATCGTTTTTTGGCTTAGCATTTTAATGTTTAAACCATTTTTTGTGGGACCAATTGAGGCCTGCCACGTGTGTGGTTAGGTTTGAGTGCTCACATGAGGCGTATGCATCAATGGTCGGTCGGCTCGGCTTCTTTGCTCCACTCAATTAATGACCCGATATTTTATTCATTATATATTTTTAGCAGAAATATGTTTTAAAATTATTATATTTTTCAATAATTGAATTTTAAAAAATTATATAGTGACATGGTATCCGACTCGACAAGGAGAATCTCGTGCGGGTAGGGTCTAACCTTACAGGATCCCTAAACGACACTAGTTTTTATTTGTGTATATTATTAAATAAATTAATCTAGTGTCTACTCGGTAATAATAATGATTTAATTATAATATATCACTCAACCGTGGCATATCTTAGTTTGACCCACCCTATGATTATATTTTTAGATATTATAGACTAATTGAGTAGTAATTATCACACTACATCATGGAACTAAATGTGGGCATGGACCATAGTGTAAGATGAAACTTATTATTATGATTTAGTCCACGGCTGCACCAAATAAATATTCACAACAGATATTTCAAACCAACCATATATTGTTTAAAACAATCACATTATAAAGTAGTAATAATAATCCAATTATATACATGACCTAAAAATAGCCTTTTGGGGCATGTGACCACAATAATTGGTCACTCAAAATCCTTAAAACTCAAGTCTTATGAAAAATTATTATTCTTATTTTTTGGCCAATTTATAATCCCTTATACATTATTTTTAATTCCATTATTTTATTATAAATTCTTTTTTTTTTTTTTTTTTTCAGTATACTGTGTTTTTCATATGAGATCTGATGTCATACAGAAAATTAGTTATAAGGATGGAACCTTGAGAGATCCCGGACCTCAGATCCTGCTGACGGTAGTGGTGTTTTGTGTTGTCGTATGGAACTGGAGATCCTGGAGTTTGGTAAAAGGAAGTCGTGTAGTTTCAGAAGCCCAAGAAAGCAAAGTGCAGTAGATCATCTTTAATTTAATAACTTGAACCATAGCGGCGGACCATCACTTCACCATCTAATTTATTGGTGAGCAGGGACAAGACGAGAAGAGAAGCATATGATTTCATTTCCTGACATCTGAAATCTTGGAAAACAAACCAAGAATTGCCCAAATTTTCTGTTACGACAAACTTAACCACCCGTTTTAGCGAGCAGAGTAGAAACAACCAACTTTCTTATAGGATTATCATATCTATCTATTTCTCTCTCTCTCTCTCTCTATATATATATATATATGTTTGGGTTCGCATGATTCAGCTGTTCAATTCTTGAGGGGAATGACTCAGATGGTAGCTGAGGGTGTCGACGACGGCTCCGGCGGGCGGACGGTGGTGGTGGGTGTGAAGCTCGACTCGCACAGCAGAGAATTGCTGACGTGGGCTCTAGTGAAAGTTGCTCAGAGTGGTGATCGTGTCGTCGCGCTTCATGTTCTTGACAGCAATGGTGAGCTTTAAACATGTTTCTGTTTTCTGTTTTGCAGCAATCGTTTTTAAAAAAATGGCTGCTTTTTGCTATCGGAGATTTTAATTTGGTGAAAATTGGTGAGATCATGGTGTATGGAATTCAAAACCATCTCCACTTCTTCTAAAGCAAGCAATTAAAGTAATAAAGAAAGGATTTTTTAAATTTATTTTTGGAGTTTAACGTATATCTTTTTCTTGAATTTGATTCTTTTTTTGTTGGCGGTCTGTATTTTTAATTTGTAAATCAAATTAATCAAACTGGTTGGTGATGAACTGGGATTTTGCAGTAATTGTGGATCCTGATGGAAAATCATCTCTGCTCTCTCTGGTTAAAGCTTTTGACTCAATTCTTGAAGTTTACGAAGGCTTCTGTAATCTGAAACAGGTAAATTAAATATTCTAGTTTTTAATGCTAGTCTCGTGTCAAATTAGTGTTTGAGATTGAATTTAGGATATTAGTACAAGTTTGAAATTGAATGTAAGCACTGAGAACTGTCGGTGGATCTATGCAGCTGTGTCCAAGAATTTATTATGTCGACAAGTTCTTCCTTTCACTTACATAGGATTTTCAAGTGTTTTTTTTTTGGCACATTCTGAACAAATGATTTCTCATTTGCTGGGATTTTGCTTCTAATTCTGCAGGTAGATCTCAAACTAAAGATCTGCAGAGGTTCATCAGTCCCTAAAATTCTTGTCCGCGAGGCCAAATCTTACTACGCAAGTGAGGTCATTGTAGGAACTGCACAAACTCATCACGCCATTCGTTCATCGGCCTCTGTTGCCAAATACTGCGCGAAGAAGTTGTCGAGGGATTGCTCTGTGTTAGCTGTTAACAATGGGAAGATTATTTTTCATAGAAAATCAAATTCGTCTTCGCACGTTAGTACCAAAGGTAGTTCTGTAACTCATCTTCTAATCAGACGTATAGCATCGAAGAACCTTGTTTATTAGTCTCCTTTTTCAACTTTACCAGAGATTGAGCATCATCGACGAAATGGATTACTCAATGCCCTTCAGAGATCACTCAGCAAGAACATTAAAGATGGCCAGGTGAAGCCAATGTGGGCATGGGACGAAAGTTCTTGTCAAAAATCATCATGTTTTTCCAATGCAAGTCCAGAATCATCGGGGCGTAGTAATCTTGAAAGGAATTGCTCAATCTGTTCACCCCAATCAGTGCCTCAATTCAACAGAGCTTCTATATCGACTAATGAGAGACATTCAAGCAGCGACGAAGAAGACAAGTCAATGGCTATGGTACCAGTACAGAAGCTAGAGGCTGCATCCAGTTCAGTCACGCTGCTGTTAAAAGAAATACCTGAACTCAAACCTGGTTGGCCACTTCTTCGTCGAGCCATTGTGTCTAACAGTTCACAAGTGAGGCAGGTGTCCGTTGTTCAATGGGCTATGCGACTGCCCAGTCGATACTGTGTGTCAATTGAGAATTCAGCGAGGAATGACGAGAATGAGTCGTGTGAGCTAAATGGAGAAAGAGGTGCCATTGTTGCTGTTGATCGTGAGAGCTCATCGATTCCCCTGTCTCCCGACTGCATCTCAAGATCCTTGCCGAAGGAACTCGAGGGTCTTCACAATAAGTACTCGGCGACGTGCAGACTGTTTGAATTCCAGGAACTCAGATCAGCAACATCTGATTTCATGCCAGGTTCTCATCTTCTCTGTTTTCTTTTTGACGGGGAAAATTTTCATCTGCTAATCGACGTGTACTTGTGGAATTATAATCCACAGGGAATATGATCGGGAAAGGAGGCAGCAGTAAGGTTTACAGAGGTTGCCTTCCTGATGGAAAAGAAATTGCAGTGAAGATCTTAAAGCCATCGGAGGATGCTCTGAAGGAGTTCCTCTGCGAGATTGACATAGTCACTAATCTAAATCACAAAAACATCATCTACCTCTTTGGATTCTGTTTCGAGGACAACAATCTTCTCCTGGTGTATGATTTTGTATCGAGAGGAAGCCTTGAAGAAAATCTTCACGGTAAGCATTAGCGTCGTATAACGTTTGCAAACTATAATATTTTCGACCGTATCTTTTAAGGATGTTATAAATCATATGAAACAGGTAATAAAAAGGAGCCACTGGAATTTGGGTGGAGTGAGAGATATAAGGTTGCTATTGGCGTAGCCGAGGCTTTGGATTATCTTCATCGAAGAGAAAGCCAGTCTGTAATTCATAGAGACGTTAAGTCATCAAACATACTCCTGTCCGATGACTTCGAACCACAGGTACTGAGTTGTCATGATACTCGATCATACATTCTTCTGCGCTGTTTCGTAATTATAAAGCTCGCTTAAGTATTTGTTCCAATCGTTTTTCAGCTTTCCGACTTTGGTCTTGCTAAATGGGCATCTGCAACTTCTACTCACATGACCTGTAGCGACGTTGCTGGGACTTTTGGGTCGGTATAGACATTCTCAACGACAGAAACATCCTTATCTTTATAGTTTTATTAACGAGATTAATTGTTATAAACAGGTACTTGGCTCCTGAATATTTCATGTATGGAAAAGTGAATGAGAAGATCGACATTTACGCCTATGGGGTTGTTCTTCTTGAGCTTCTCTCGGGACGAAAGCCTATAAGCAGCAACTGTCCGAAGGGCCCGGAAAGCCTGGTTTTGTGGGTATGTTGTACTCTTTATGTGATCCTCGGATAAGTGAAAGTTTCTTTACAGATTTGATTTTCTTACAGGCAAAACCAATTCTAAATTCCGAGAAGTTCACCACATTGCTGGACCCGAACTTGGGCAGAAGTTATGATCATGAGCAAGTGGAGAGGATGGCTCTGGCAGCTTCACTGTGCATCAGACGTGCGCCGCGTGCTCGGCCTCAGATGGACACTGTAAGTCATTTTAAGTTCACTGACTCCATGATCTTCCTTAATTACCCGGCGACTATTGTTGTTTCAGGTTCTGAAGCTTCTCTGGGGCGACGCGGATGTAGTGAAGTGGGCAAGACTGCAGCTGACTGATCCTGTGGTGTCTCAAACCAGACAAGGAGCACATTCCTTGGATGGACTTGATGCACTGGAGGATGAAGTGTTCCCGCAATTGAATCTCCAATCCCACCTGAACCTCGCGATGCTCGGCGTGGGAGAAGACTCTGTAAGCAGCGTCGAGCGGAGCCTTTCCTTGGAGGATTATCTGCAAGGGCGATGGAGCCGATCTTCGAGCTTCGACTGAAGCATCCCTCCTGCTTCCCCTGTGCACCTTTTTAGTTGTCTAGTGTGCAGCAATTTTTCGAGATTGTTTCTTGTTTCCACAGAATGGATAGAAATAGAATGTTCAACCTGTTTAAGGATTTTCGTAGATTTTGATGCTAAATCATACTTACCATTCAAATCACCATCATCCCCACAACATTCACACAGATAATAAATCAGAATTCAGAGGTCATTGCAGTTAAGAAATACTAAATGGAAGTCGCAAGTCTGCAACACAAGGTAAATTGGTCTTTGTTTTAACACAGGTTAATCTCCATCTTCCTGTCTGTCAGTTCGACTTTCGCTGCGGCTGGATGTCTCACATTCCGGCGTCTGTAGGCGGTGGCTCCACCGCCAGGCACTCGTCATCTTCCCACGGTTTGAAAGATCCTTCTTGGTTCATATTCTGACAGCAACACAGAATGTTAATACAGAAGATTCCTTGATTTGTATACAACATCAGAATTGTTTTGCAGCTGAATGAACAACACCAACCTTGATCCAAAAGTGGAATGCACGGACTATTGTCAGGAGCTTTCCTCGTTGGTAACGGTAATATCCGAGTAGCCTTGAAAATTCTGCATCCATGTAGTAATCACAGAAACTGTTTGTCTGAAAAGGTTCTTATTAACATTGAACTTGTAAACATGGTGAACATCATTCTTTATTTCATTCTTAAAGGAGCAAGTAAAGAAATTGAAAATGTCGAACTCAAGCAAATTCTACTCGAAAGATCTTTCTTTAGAAAAGTAATGTGCATCAGTAAGTGGTATTAAAAACTTATTTTGATGATGATCTTCACTGACCTGGATAGGTTTCAAAGTAGTTTCCTGCTTGGAGTTCCTTGCGAAGAGTCGCGTACTCTCCCTTTTCACATGGCTTTCGAAGAAACTCCAAGGCCCGACTTCGAAACTCACTGCGAGATTTTCCAGCTTTCTGGCATTCACCATGTCAAGTTACAGAACACAAAAATTTAAATACATTGCACAAGACTAAGGCAAACAAAAGCACAGACAGAGAAGAGTTTTTGTAGATAACCTCAGTACTGCCGAATTTCTTCCAAGACAAAAAAGAGCTTGTGACCCCTTCCAATTTGGTTCTAGACTTGTTTTCTTCTTTACCTTTCTTGTTTCCCATAGCACTTTTAGCTCCCTCCACAGTCTTGTCTTTACCACTTGAGTACTGTTTTGCCTTTTCAGCCACATTCTTCGACATAGTCAAGCTCTTGGCCTTCTTTCGATGATGCTCATGCTGATTATCTGCAGGTTCAGTATTCTGTCTCTTCTTCTTGCCTGTATCATGTTCTTTCCAAGCACTCACTCCAGATTCCATGATAGTCGAAGCAGATGCGACACCAGGCTTTCGACCCCGTTTCTTTGGCGCAGACATTGCATCATCCTTGTACCGTTTCTCTGCACCAGGCATCGAATCTGGCGTGATTACTCTCGGGTTCTTAGCAACAGTTAGCTCTCTCTGCTCCTCTGCCTCTTGTCTCACTGCAGAGCTCTTCCTTTTTGCAACACTATGACCTTTACACTTGGAGAAATGGTGATCCTCCTGGTTTTGAACACTATGATGAGCTTGACAATATTCAGGAGCTTCCGCGGAATTCCTCGATGTCTGCTCGCGCATACTTCTACTCGAAAAATGTTTCTTAGGATCACTCAATCTAGATTTCTTTCGAGCTGAAGGCGTCACATCGTCAGCCTTCCAACCGCGTTTCTTCAATGGATAATTGAATCCAGACGCTGAATTAGATGGATCAGATTGCACGTCGTGCTTGCGCTGATTCTTGACGCTGAGCATCATATCCATGTCACGAACTCCCGCATCTTCCTCATAATCCACTGCAAAGCTCTTCTTGCTCCGACTGCTACGAGCATTATACTTATGGGTAGGGACATCGACATCCTCCTGATGTCGAACATTATGATGGAGTTTATAACGATCAGAAGCTGCCGCCATATTAGCTCCATCCCTCGATCTTTTCTCCACCACAGGCTGCTCATGAGTGTGCTTGTACATTTCGCGACTCAGCCAACGTTTCTTTGGAGCAATCGATTCAGACATCCTGTTAGCTGCACCAGTCGACACTTGATGGTTCTCCACGCCACTCTTCCTAGCTAAACCACTAATTCCATGGCTCATAGCACCGGTAAGTTTCCTCTCCTCGCCATCATGATTTGCTGCCTGGCCCTTCTTGTTCGCGACACAAGAAGCGTTGGAGCCATGGACAGGGGAGTCGTCGTGATTTGGAACACTAGCAGCAATCTCTTTGTAAGGTGAAATTCTCATACTCTTCACTGTCCTAGCTCCACTTCTTGGCTGCTTCGGAACTGGAGGTTGTTCAGAATTGTGCTTGCGCATACTTCTACTCAGGGACTGCTTCTTCTCAGCATTTAATCCAGAAATGTTTGCAGAAGCTGACGGCTTTCGACCGTGTTTCTTTGGAGTATTCAGTCCATATATCCTGTTAGCTGAAGCAGATGACACGTCCTGCTTGCGCTGTTTGTCGACACCAGTCATCCTTTCTGAGCCGCCGATTCTCTGGATCATAGCACCAGTTGGTTCCCTCTCTCTCTTCCCCTCCAGATTCGTCACAGAGCTTCTCTTATTCGAAACACTACAAGCCTTACACGTGCAGACGACATGGCGATCCTCCTGATCTTGCGCATTATCTTCGAGCTGGCGATTTCCAGGAAACGCTGCCACATTGTTAGGGGAACTTTTCACATTCTCGGCTATCCTTGATGTCTTTCCAGCTGCAGATTGCTCGTGGCTGCGCTCGAGCATATTTCTAGTCAGCCACTGTTTTTTCGGCGCACTGGATACAGATATCATCCTGTTAACTGAAGCAGACGGATCGACTAGGGTCAGCTGATTCTCCACAACAGGCATCCTGTCTAAACTTCCCCCTCCCTGTTTCATAGCTCCAATGAGTTCCCTCTCCTTCTCGGCCTCATAATTTACTACATGGCTCATCTTTTTCGCAACACAAGAAACACCACATTTATGGACAGGACTATTCTCCTCATTGTCAAGTAAAAGTTTTCTGTAAGGTTCAGTTTGTCGCCCCACAATGCTGCTCGATCCCTTCCGCTTTGCTCCATTTTTGCTGGTCATTCTGTATACCTCCTCACTCACAGCTTCCTTATCCTTGGACACAAAAATACCGCGCTTAAGTGTCGCCTTGCTCGACTCTGTTCCCTTTTCTCTCTTGCAACCGCTCATTCTACATACCTCCTCATGGCCATGCTTAAGTTTCGCAGCGCCATGTTTCAGACTTGAAGTTAAAGTCTTCGAACACACAGTTCTGGGGATCGGAATAGCTCTCCGAGAGTCTTCACTGCATCCTTCATCTGAATCCGTATATTGGTCGTGTTGTGAGTCCTCGGATGTTTCGAATTCATCTGCGCCAGAGTTGTCATCCTCCTGAAAATAGTCTGAGAAATCATCATCCATCTCCGAGAGATCATCAGAACAAGAATCATCCGTCTCCTCAAAATGAGAATCGTCTGTATCCTCGCACACGTTGGCGCTGTAAACAACCATTTCGTCTCTCTCTTTCCGACGGCAATGTGATCCGCAATTGCAGCATGGATGTTTCTTCTCCCTCCTGATCTTAAGCACACCTTTCTTGGCGACTCCACTTCTTTGCCGATTGATTGATCCGAGCCTTTTCGCGCCGATGTGCTCCAATTCATAACCATCATTGTCGTCGCTAACATCTACACCTATTCGCCGGTTGTGCCATTCAATCCTCTTTGGCTCGTTCTGCTCCAAGGCGTAATTATCATCATCGTCGTTGCAATCATCTCCACTGCTCGGGCATCGCCGTGATTTCAATCCTCTTCGTTTGATCTGCTCCACGGCATAACTATCGTCGCTGCCTCCTCCCTCACTGTAAGAGTCATCGCTCTGTGTTTCCTCCTCCGAGTCGCAAAATTCATCACTGTTAGAACTTCCAGCTCGGATTCTTCCCCGACCTCGACCTCTGCCTCGGCCGCGGCCACGGCCCCTTCCCCTGCCTCGGCCTCTCCCTCTCCCCCGGCCTCTTTGGTCGTGACATGGTTCGAGTTCTTGCAGTTCAGCTCCAATCTCATTCAATGCAAAACATCCCCCGTCATCGCCACATGCTTCCTTCTTCTGCGACTCAATTACCGGTGGTGGCCGGGATTTCTCCACCACCGGTAATCCACCATCATTGCCGTAACCTTTCTTGTTTTGCGACTCAATTACTAGTCGCCGGGGTTTCTCCACCACCGAACGTCCACCATCATTGCCGCATCCTTCCTTTTTCTTCGATTCAATCACCGGTGGTGGTCGGGATTTCTCCACCACGAGCTTAACTTGCGATTCACGTCCTTCCGGTATAACTCTTTCTGAGACACGACGACGTCCACCATCATTGCGGCTTCCTTTGTTCTGTGACTCAACTCCTCCTTGAGGTTGAGTTTTCTCCGAGACATGTCGACGTCCACTATCATTGCGGCTTCCTTTGTTTTGTGTCTCAACTCTTCCCGGCAGTTGCGCCTTCTCCGAGACAGGACGACGTCCACCATCATTGCGACTTCTTTTGTTCTGTGATTCAAACCTTCCTTGCAATTGTGTCTTCTCCGAGAGACGATGACGTCCTCCATCATTGTGGCTTCCTTTCTTTTGTGACTCAACTTCTCCTTGTGGCTGTGGCTTCTTCTCGTAAGCGACTTTCTTTCTGCTGGATTTTTCTTGTCCCTTGTCCGGAGACACCGATCCTTTATCCACTGTCTCCTTCACGACACTATTGTTAGTGTCTTTACTCTTGTCATCGAATTTTAATCCATTTTCATTACAGAGAATCGACACAAGGAGCTCCTTGTACCCCAAATCCATCTTGTCATCTTCTTGCACATGTTTTGCATGTTCTGCCAATTTATCGACAGTCCAGACATTTGATGTTACAGCATATTTGAGGTCCTCGTAGAGACAAAACTTCTCTACTTTCACCATTATAATGTATCTGCAAGTACAATAAATAGTCTTAAACAAAATCACAAATATGTGCTTGAGTTTGTTTGTGAAATTTCTGATCTTGTCGCTATCATTTTACCCTGTTAGAAAATCTTCCTACTCTAAGACGTTTACCCAAACTCAATCATCATATTTGATTATTTTATTCGAACAGCGTTTAACCCATTAAAAATTAAAAAACCCTTGACAAAATTCAATGGACCCCCACAACATTTAAAACTCCAAAACCCGCCTCCAGATCTATCATATAAACATCGTGAAAATCGAAAAAGAACTAAAAATGAAAAACATCGGGAAAATCGATGAAAACGAAGCGTTCTCACCGGCGGTAATCTGGGTTTCTTCTTTCTTGTTTCTTCCTCACGCGATGGATCTGATCCGCACACTTTCTTCCTTCCTGCAATTCTCCCTTACAGTTACTGCAACACGAGATTAGCACCTCCTTTTGGAAGATGCCTATGGCGGGCGATACACTCGATGTACACAGAGATAATCTGAGAAACAGTCGGCGCAGAGTCCGCAGGGTGAGTTTTCAGTCCGATTCAGACATTAAATAGTGTGGACCTACTACGTCATATATACTTGCCTAGAAAATCGAAAACCTAGTTTGCCACGCGTCAAGCACCACCCTCCTTGCTTCGAATCGCTTGTACGTCATTCTTACCACGTTGTACGTTAGCTCTGCGTATGTGCGTCGACTGGAGAAAGAAAACCTCGATTCGAGTTGCAGTATAATGCTGCCATTAACCCTGCATTACAAAATTCGCACTTTTTTTTTTTTCCTGATTGAATTACGTTTGGGAGCATGCATTTTGGTTGATCATCGTTTCCTGCAGGAGCTTCGCTACCCTGTCCCTGTTTTTTCTTTTTTTATTTTTTTATTTTTTTCAAATGGCAGTTTTAGTATTTGTTAGCTCTGTTAAGTTGAATTACCTCTGTGCTAACATGTTTATTATGGGAAATTAGATGATAGCTGGAAAAGATTATTTATCCAATTTTCTTTTCTAACCATTCTCGACCAAGGTTAGTCTTTGAGCACACATCTCTTGTTTACTTAATTTCTGAACTAGTCAAGATCTTTCAATGATCTGGACGACTCGATAGAATACAATCTTGAATTGTTGATATCATCAGAAAAATTGGTTGTGATTTGTCCCGAATAAACTTGTCCTAATTGTCAGATTTTCAGAAAACTAATTATGTAATAAATAGACTTAACTGATTCTTGCTTATTCATGTTTTGGAGCTCAGGTCTCTATTCAAATGGATAAGACTTTTTTCGGCATATATGATTGGTTCGAATGAAAAATAAACACAGTCGAAGCAAACGTGTGCACTATTTAAACAGATATGACGACAATAATCATACAATATTTTAGAATATGTGTTCGACAAAACAAAAAAATAAGCACACGGCCGAAATACGTAAGCAACATAAAAGAAAATAAATACGGTCATAGCATATATATGCGGTCGTTTTGGCGCATCTGCCTTAACAAGTAATATACAGTATAATACATTGTCGGAACAAATAGTCAACTTCTGGTATGCCTATCCCAAAATAATAATAAAAAGTCGGAATATATAAATGCCTGCCTCAACAGATAATAAGCACAAACACAAATAACACATTATATCTATACATAACACAATCAACACTACCGAGCTCATAAACAAAAGATACCAATGTATATTTACATCCCACAGCTTCGACAAATTGCTTAGCCCCGTACATCTTTGGCGCAAGAATGCTCGATTAGTGAGCTATTTTGTACCATTTTTAGCAAACCTCTTGGCTGTCTCCGTATCCCTACCTCCTTTGTCCAGCGGCAAATTTGAATTAATGATCCGGGCTCTTATAGTCCATTGAATATCTTGAAAAATAATTTAAAAATCTATTAAAATGAATACATAATTAAGGCGATAGAATCAATGAAATCAACTTACCTTGTTTTATTTAAAATCTATCGAAGCGCCGTTCTTTTGCTATACTCCTTCGAATGTTGGAGTAAGGTTACGTAATTAAGGTTATGAACTCGTGAAATGAACTTACCTTGTTTGATTCGAAATTCTATCCGAAAACTCTTCATTTGGATATTTTTGCATTAAAAAAAATAAAAACACGGACACACAAAATAAATAAATGCATGAATATACGAGAACGAGTATTGAAAACTTCATAGTTTTTAGGCATTTGAAACAACTTCAATATATTTGAAATGGAGTCTATCTAGCTGCAAATGATAATGAATACTCTGTTTCTTCTACTCCATCACATGTCTTGAAAACAAATTTAAGAATCCATTATAACAAATAAATGATTCATGTGATGAATGAATGAGATACACTTACCTCATTTGATTTGAAATTCTATGCAAAACTATTCTTTTGTTATACTCCAGTCGAATATCTTGAGAAAGATTTTGATAATCCATTGTAATGAGTTCATAATTAAGGCTGTGAATTAATGAAATGAACTTAACCTCATTTTATTCAAAATTATATTTGAATGCACAAAAAATAAAAACTATATGTATCACTCAATACATTTTCATATTTTAATTAGTCGATCATATATTTTGTTTGATTAAAACTATGACAATGTCTGGCTAACACATTAGTATATATCAGTCGATATAATTTTAATATTTTTAATTAACACATTACAAATTCTGTTTGACCGGCACTATAAAAACAATAGTGCGGATAATGTTATTATGCCTATATTATCTTTATTATATCGCATCCATTAATTGTTTAATATGCCTATATTATCTTTATTATATCGCATCCATTAATTGTTCACATAGCTAATGAATTAGTAACCGCCACCTTATATCGTATCATATAAGACTTAAAAGACTACCAAAATTAGTAGAAATCAAAGCTTATGCACAGTAAAATCATAGAGAAGATAGCATAATAATATTTTACGATTCGTACAATTCACAAATAGTAATAATGGATTCCTGCTATTCCAACAAAAAGTAAAACTATTAAATCTCAGAATTGGTGTTAGAAGTTGAATGGATTATATATAACATATTGTTAAATAAAGATAGGCGAGCTAAATAGTAGACGATGAATCACTCTCCATCATGCTTCTTATCAACCACCACTTCTTCGGAGCATTCAAGTGAGATGATCCGTTAGCTGAAGCTGGGTTGTCACAGACGGAGGCGGAAAAGGGTCCGGAGATAGCAGTTTATTATTATCTAGAATCTTCTAGGAGTATACATGTAAATTCTCACAAATTGTAGAGAAGACTCTAGATTAAAGATTATTCCGGAATCCTTCTAGAACAAAGTAGAATATTGTGGAATATTGCTGAATACTTTGGAAGACTATAGAACATTATAGATAGTTGTACATACTCGATCTATCCACCCTCATTTGTACATTCAACCAAGTTCATCTGCAATAAAAAGTTTCTCTCTACTTTCTCTCTATAATTTTTTTTACGCTTTCCTTCTCAGTGATGTGATTCACCACATGGCCCTTATATATTTTTCCCGGCACAATGAGCATTATAGTTACGGACGTGGCTATGCTCCTCCGAGTCACGGGTTCGTAGCTGGAAATGATGCTCAACACACTAATCTTGCGCCTGGAGACACGATGCTTAAGTATCACATTTCTTGGCCAGCTCCTCTTCCATTGATTGCAGCCGCGCATTCCGTGGTCTTCATCTCCTGCCTTCCGCCGCGCCACGAAGTTAAGAATTTCTCTGGAAAATCCATGGATAAACTAAATTCATCATAGGTGGAAGTAGTCACCCCTGAAAATGGTTTAAAGAGTACGAGAATGGTGAAGCATGAGGAAAATAACAAAATCAGAATTACTCTTCGGCTTCCTATAATAAGGGACTTGATCCATGGAATCACAATCAGATGTATCCTCCAACTCAAGCTCCTACGACAAAAAATTAATTGCAAAACCACAACAATGACGAAATGACCAATGCAGGAATAGGACTTACATCATCGGGCAAAAGCAGAGAAAAATAAGGAATAATAACTATTAAAGATAATGTATAATGTATAATGTATCCTCCAAATCAGTCTCCTAGGACAGAAAATCATCAGTATCCTTTTCAGAAAGAGAATCAAACCGGTGGATATTTCAATTGCCTCCACCTCTTTGTTGTCCAAATCTTTCTAATAAATAATAGCATACATTTGGATATATTGACATGCATACTCACACTCATAAATGTTTTTATTTCCTGTAAAGTTCTCATTTTTTTGTTCTCTAGAATAAAAATGATATGTTTTATGGTTATTAATTTGGACTGTAACTTAAGTTATAATGTTATGAAGTGGATGGTGAATGGTGAATGGTGAATGGTGAAATTTGTGGGGATATATACTATGGCTGATATTAAGAAAGGTATATACCTAATGGCCAATATCATATCAATCATTTTCATTTAGACTTGTTTAATAGGATATATTTGGATTTGAAGGTGGATTTTAAATTGATGAATTTGGATTTAAAAGTGGATTTTAAATGAATGGATTTGATTTCTTTTGAATTTGAAATACTTCAAAATTAATAATCCATTATAATGAATACATAGTTAAGGCAATGAATTAATGAAATGAACTTACCTCATTTTATTCAAAATTATATTTGAATACATAAAAAGTAAAAATGAATTATTGAACTAGCACATTAGTATATGTATCACTCTATACATTTTGTTTGGTTATCACTATAAAATTAAGTACCGGCATTATATATTTTGTTTGGTTATCACTATAAAAGCATCAAGTTAGCATATATACAAGTGTATCCACAAGTTGATTTAATAATTTAATTAATCAATTATATATTTTATTTGATCAAAACTGTGACATCAACAGGCCAACACATTAGTAGTATACTACGAATAATGTTAACTTGTCTATATTATCTTTGTTATATCTCATCTATTAGATGTTCATATAGCTAATCAAATAATTCATATTAAATCAGTAATTGCCATCGTATATAATATCACATAAGCCTTAAAAGACTACCAAAACAAGTAGAAATCAAGCTTATGGACAGTTCAATCATAGAGAAAATAGCATTATCATATTTTATAAATCATGCAACCTACAAATAGTAATAATGGATTCTTGACATTCCCACTTAAATGAATTTGTTATAATTGTTGAATAGTGTGCTTTGACATCTCATAATTGGTGTTAGAAGTTGAAATATTATATTTAGGATATTGTTAAATAACGATAGGTGAGTTAAATAGTAAATGACGAGATTCCTTACCTGGCTTCTTATCAGACACCACTTCTTCGGAGCATTCAAGTCAGATGCATGATTGGTTACCTGAAGCCGTGTTGTCATCAGTGTCGGAGCTAGAGCCAATTTTTTTTTCCATATAATATATAATAAATTTAAATTATATAATATAATTAAATATTTGTTTTAAAAAATTACAAACAACCTTTTAGTTTTCTCTCATTTTATCCTTTTCAATTTTTTTTTTTAAATATTTAAGGTGTTTAAATCAATATTTTTGAGTATTTAAATTAAATATGTGTAATAATAATATTTTTATTAATTATATAGAGCTGCAATTATTTTAATTTTTAAATTATATATATACTACATAATAAAAATAAAAAAAACTAATAAAACAATTAGGGAGACTCCAACACCCTTGGGCCCACAAGCTATGCCACTTGTTGTCATGGACGGAGATAGAAAGGGATTCCTAGGTGGTAGTATATTATCATTTAGAACTTTTTAGGAGCATACAGGTAAATTCATCTGTTGAAATACTCTAGACTAAAGCATATTAGGGAATCCTTCTAGAACAAGATGGAATATTGTGGAATATTGCCGAATATACTTCGGAAGACTACGAAATATTATAGAAAGTTGTACATAATGCATAATTGGTTGTACATTCTTGGATGTTCTAAAATATTGTGGATGGAGTCCTTGCCCTATAAAAAGACCTCCACCCCCATAAAATTTCTTAAGCCTTAGTGGGTGTTTAGCTAGCTAAGTTGAAAATCTTCCTTAGTAGCCAATGAATTGAGTTACTAAGGCGCACACAGCACTTCCAACTCTCTGGCACTTTGCACACCGGTAACAATGAGCATTATACTTAATTACAGACATGGCTGGGCTCCTCTGATTCACAGGTTGTGCATGATCATGCCTGTAAATACAGCTCAATGTCGTAGGCTTGCATGTCGTCCTGTTCCTGCTGAATCGTCGGCTGCTCAGGATCGTGCTGCCAACTTGCACCGGCTTATTCCCATCCCCTAATTTCTTGGCTTCAGCAAGCTCTGGACTCTGCTCCATCATACTCTTTATCAGCCACCGCTTCTTGCGAGCATTTGAGTCAGATGATCTGTTAGCTGAAGCGGATAGTGCACTCAGAGTGCATCGATTCTCCGAGACAACCCGACCAGCTTCACTGCAGTCTCCACCAAGTCTTGTGGTTGAGACAACTTTCTGGATCTCCCTCTTCCCTACATTGTTTGCATCGAATTATATTTGTAGACGAACATGTCAATATCACAAACCAAGAAGATTAATTAGAAATTGGAACATAGATAGACTTGGTGACGGCATCCAGGAGGATTCGATATAAAATAGAAATGTGTTTTCAAATACCACTACTAAAAAAGTGTATTTCTCAATTTTAATCTCTTTTGTCAGAAATTCCGATGCCATAGTAAATAATATTATTTTAATAAGAAAGCTTGGAATTTTCCAAATACATTAAAGTAGTCGAGGAATTCCCAAACTTCCATCATATATATATTATTTATATTTAGTTAATAAGGTTCGAAAGGTTCCGAGCCCATTTAAATGGTTTCAAAATTTTTGAAACTTTGTTATATATAGTATTTTCACATAGTAAAAAGGCTCAGAATTTTTCAAGCTCATTAAAATGGTCTCAAAATTTTCAAACCTCTAATATATATATTATTTATATTTAATTAATAAGGTTCGGAAGGTTTAGAGCCCATTTAAATGGTGTCAAAATTTCCGAATCTTTATTATGGGTGCGTTCTTTTGAATGATTTTTCCAAATTTTTACTTTCCCTCAAAATATATTAAATTCAATATTTATTTTTTATTTTTATATTATATTAAAATTTAATTTTATATTCAAAATATTACATACGATTATTAAAAAAATTTAAACACTAGTAATTTGAACTCAAAACCTCACCATTGTAAGTTCACTCCTACACTACCAAATTACATATCAAATAAATTCTATGTATATTCCGATAAAAGAAATATAAAAAAATAAATTCTATGTATAAATCAAATAAATTCTATATATAAAAATTATACATATACAACATAACTATACAACTGTGCCTCTATTTATTTGGGCTCTGGACGGGCGCCCCTCTCGTCCGGGCCGGCCCTACTATATTAGTAGTATACTAGTAATAATGTTAATTTGCCTATATTATCTTTGTTATATCTCATCTACTAGATAAGGCCCAACACCCTTGGGCTCCTGGCCACTAGCTACACCACTCGTTGTCAGTGAAGAAGATTGGAAAAAAAAGGGATTCCCAATTTATTGTTATTTAAAACCTTTCGAGGTATATATGTGAATTCACTCGTTGAAAAAGACTTTAGACTAAGAATATTCGGGAATCCTTCTAGAACAAAGCAGAATATTGTAGAATATTGCCGAATATGCTTTTGAAGACTAGGGAACATTATAGAAAATTATACATAATGCATAAGTGGTTATACATTCTTGGATGTTCTAGAATATTATCGATGAAGTCCTTGACCTATAAAAAGACCTCCGCCCCCATTTGTACATTCAACCAAGTTCACTTGCAATACAATGTTTCTCTCCGATCTACTTTCTCTCAGTAAAATGTCTTAAGCCTTTGTGTGTGTTTAGCTAGCTAAGTTGAATATCTGCCTTGAGTTACTAAGGCGCGCACGGCATTCCCAACTCTCTACCTCTTCGCACACCTGTGACAATGAGCATTATACTTAATTACAGACAAGGCTATGGTCGTCTGAGTCGCAGCTTGTGCACGATCTTATCTGTAAATACTGCTCCGTGCCTTACGCTTGCACCTGGAGATCTCTTGATTGCAGTCATGCATTCAATGAGGCTCCAGCCTCCTGTTCCTCCTGAATCGTCGGCTGCCAACTTGCATAAGCTCATTCCCCTTCCCCTGATGTCGCGGCTTCAGCTTCATGATTATCAGCTTCCTCATTATTCTCCTCCACCATACTTCTTAGTAGCCACCTCTTCTTTGGAGCATATGGTTCAGGTGTTCTGTTGGCTGAAGTGGGCAGTGCACTAAAGTGCCACGATTCTCGGTCCTCCAACGACCTGGCTCTTTGCACTGGAAATTGGTTTCTTTCTACTTTTCATGATTCACCACAAGGCCATTGTCTTTTCCGGCTCAATGAGCATTACACTTGCTATGCTCCTGATGTTGAACATCAGCGCCAGCCGTGCTGTTAGGCGAAGCTCTTGTCTTCTCCGAGACAACCCGACCAGAAAATTGTAAACTCCTTGTTTGGAATAATTGAGAGTTGTAGATGTTATTGAAATATATTATTTCAAATTCATTATTTTGTTTGGATCGTTTTATATTTATAGAAATATTTTAAATATACATTATGCTAATATGTAAAAAAATCTACACAAACATGTCAATAACATAAAAAAACAAAAAGAATAATAAAAGATAAAAAGTAAAAAAAAAAAAAAACACTAGGAATCGGAACATAAATAGAATTGAATTAAAGAAAGCCCAACACCCTTGGGCTCCTGGCCCACTAGCTACGCCACTTGTTGTCATGGACGGAGGCGGAAAGAGGTCTTAGATGGCAATTTATTATTATCTGGAACCTTCGGAGGTCATTCACTCAAAAGTTTGGAAAAGACTCTGGATTAAAAAATATTCTAGAATAATTCTAGAACATGGTAGAATATTGCGAAATATAATTCAGAAGACTATGAAACATTACAAATAGTTGTACATAATGCACAACTGGTTGTACATTCTTGGATGTTGTAGAATATTGTTGATGGAGTCCTCGACCTATAAAAAGACATCCATCCTCATTTGTACATTCAACCGAGTTCACTTGCAATACAAAGTTTCTCTCCACTTCCTCTAAGCCTTTTTGTGTGTTTAGCTAGCTAGTTGAAAATCTTGAGGTACTAAGGATTTTAGTAGCCAACGAATTGAGGTACTAAGGTGCGCACCGCACTCCCAACTCTCTGCCTCATTAAGTTCCCTTTCTTTCTCAGTGTTTCGATTCACTACATGGCCCTTATATACCTTTCCCGGAACAATGACCATTATACTAAATTACAGACATGGCTATGCTCGTCTGAGTCTGAGCTTGTGCATGATCATACCTGTAAATACTGCTCAATGCCTTACGCTTGCACCTGGAGATCTCTTGATTGCATCGGCTCGTTCCCAATCCCCTAATTTCTTGGCTTCAGCAACCTCAGGATTCTGCTCCATCATACTCATTGTCAGCCACCGCATCTTGGGAGCATTAGAGTGAGATGAATTGTTAGCTAAAGCGGGCAGTGCAATCAGAGTGCACCGATTCTCCGAGACAACCCAACCAGCTTCACTGCAGTATCCACCAAGTCCTTGTGGTTGAGACACAACTTTCTTGCTGCTGGATCCACCTCTTCCCTTGATCCACCTCTTCCCTTGACATAAGAGAATTGTAAACTCCTTGTTTGGAATAACTGAGAGTTGTAGAGGTCTTTGAAATATATTATTTCAAATTCATTGCATTGTTTGTATCATATGATATTTATAGAAACATTTTAAATATACATTCGGCTAACATGTAAAAAAATAACACAAACATGTCATGTCACAAAAAAACCAAAGATTAATTAGAAACTGGAAGATAGATATATAGAATTGAAGTGACGGCATCTAGGAGGATTTTACATAAATAGAAATGCATTGTCAAATACTATATTACTAAAAAAATATATTTCGCATTGGAAATAGCTTCGGAATCAATTAAGATACTACAAAACTATAAAAATGTAAAACAAATATTTTAGTCTATTTTGACTCAGAAATTCCGATACCATTCTACAAATAATACTCCATCTGTCCTAATTCAAAATACTCTTTTTACTATTTTAATTTATCCCGCTCAAAATATCACTTTCATTTTTTAGAAAAATTAATCATATATTAATATCAAAATAACCTTAAATTTTACTTAAATTATAAATATATCCTTCCACGTATAATTATTTTTTTATACATAAAGTCAAATGAACACTTCACTCACCAATATAATATTATTGTTTCTTAATCTACTTCACAACCTCAAAAAGCCCCGATTGAATGGTTTTACCATCAAGTAATGCAACCATGAACTAATAATTTGAATATAACAAACTATATATATATTTTTTTATTTATATTTTTACATATCAAATAAGTTATATATATAAATATTATACATATATAATATAATTAAATATAGAACTCCCTATTTATATTGGGCCCTGGGCGGATGCCTTTTTGCCCGGGCCATGTGCTGACCCTGATTAATAGTACAGTACGAATCATGTTACTTAGCCTATATTATCTTTGTTATATCTTATCCGTTAAATATTCACATAGCTAATCGAATAATTCATATTAAATTAGTTATTGCCATAGTATGTAGAGTATCACATAAGCCTTGAAAGACTACCAAAATAAGTAATTAAAATCAAAGCTTATGGACAGTGCAATCACAGAGAAGATAGCATAATCATATTTTGCAAGTCATGCAATCCATAAATAGTAATAATGGATTCTTGGCATTCAACTTAAAGTAAATCTTTTACAATTGTTGAATAATGTGATTTGACGTCCAAGAATTTGTGTTAGAAGTTGAAAGATTATATTCAAGATATTGTTGAATAATGATGGGTGAGTTAAATAGTAGATAACGAGTTAGTTTCCACTATAATTTTTTATCCGACACTACTTCTTTGGAGCGTTCAAGTCATATCATCGATTAGTTGAAGCTCGGTTGTCATTAGTGGCAAAGCCGAATTATATATATATAATATATACTAATTTTAAAATTATTATAGTTAAATACTTTTTTTTTAAAAAAAAAATATACAAACATCATTTTAGTTGGTTTTTTCTCATTTTATTTTTATTATATAATTCTAAATATTTAAGGTGTTTGAACCAAATTTTTTGATTGTTTAAATTAAATGTCTAATAAATATTTTTTATCAAATCCATAGTTGTGATTAATTACTTAAAATTTAAAAGTCATACAAATACTATATAATAAAAATACAAAATTAAAATAATCAAGGAGGGTCCAACAATCGTGGGCTCCCGGCCCACTAGCTACGCCACTGGTTGTCATTGACGGAGGCAGAAAGGGATATCGAAGTGACATTTTATTATTATCTAGAACCTTCCGGGGGCATATTGGTGGATTCACTCGTTGGAGAAGATTCTAGACTAAGAATATTCGGGAATCCTTCTAGAACAAGGCGGAATATACGACAGAATATGCTTCAGAAGACTATGGAACATTATAGAAAGTTGTACATAATGCATAACTAATTGTACATTCTTAGGTGTTCTAGAATATTGTCGATGGAGTCCTTAACCTATAAAAAGACCTCGACCAAATTCACTTGCAATTCAATGTTTCTCTTCGATCCACTTTCTCTCAAGTAAAATTTCTTGAGCCTTTGTAGGTGTGTTTAGCTGGCTAAGTTGGAAATCTGCCTTAGTAGGCAACGAATTGAGTTACTAAGGCACGCGCACGGCACTCGCCACTCCCAACTCTCTACCTCTTTAAGTTCCCTTTCTTTCTCAGTGTTGCGATTCACCGCATGGCCCTTAATTCTATACCTCTATCTAACATAAAATCGTAATCAAATCCCAAAAAAATGAAGGACGTCGTAAGCGACCACCTTAGGGTTTCTGGTTTCCTGGTCCAGAAATGGAGCAAGATTAGCAAAGCTTTTCCTCACATAGATCTGTTCACTTTCTTCCTCCAGTTCAGCTACAGCTTCTGCCAAAACTGCTGCAGAAACACAAGGTTGGAAATGGTGCACCCCAATCCGAACAGAAGACGAAGACAATATCGAAGAAACAGTCACACACAGTCCACAGGTACTGCTGAGTCTGATTCTAGCATTATATTTATAGTAGGGTCGACTTGCGCCAGCTCTACTTCACAGTTCTCGAGGAAAGACTCAATGCGGAAATAATTTCTAATTTTGGTTCGGAAAGTGGTTAGGGTCGCTGCCCTTTGCACGTTTATTATTTGGATTTATAGTCAGACTTAATTATTGTTTAATTATTACATGTAATAGGCCTATGAAAAGACCAAACTATCAAATATAATAAAATTATCCACTCCTTGTAATATAAAACTTTCGAGATACTGTACATTGTCTCAAATGTGTTGGATAATGAAAATGTATAAGATTCTTGAGAATGTCCAAGATTCGATATTCAATGATTCTTGATTAATTATAATATTATTGGACCCTCCCAATGTTGGATAAATGGAAAGTAAACTAATTAAGGCCAAATCTTAAACCGGAAATTGATATCAAACACAAACAAACAGGGCACCAATTAATGAATTGAATTAAAGTGGAAACTTCCACATATACACTTCCCCGCTCGTAGATGTCTTCTTCCAGACTAAGGAAGACGATGCCTCTGTCCAAACCAGCAAATCGGACAACAACGGCGGCTCCAAGTAGCAGGTCCGGTCAAACTCCAATCTTGATCTCCGAGGTAACCACGTCCCAAGATTGGAGGTACGGAACTACACTTGGGTTTGGGGCAATTGCCTCCAAACCCAATTTTTTTGATTATTTTTTAGTGTTAAAATATTAATTTTTAAAATTATTTACATATCTTTGCCCCAAATTTTGTCTAAATTGTGTCACTCTGTCGTTATTTTATAATTTTTATTTGTAGACATTTTGCCCTCGAAATTTAGAACCTAGTTCCGCCATTGTGACAGCACTCACTCTAAGTCTCAACATCCATAATCCGCCATTAAAAAGGGTTTGAAATTCACCGGAAATCACTTGTCGGAGACACTTCCAGGCGCAATTTTCCCTCACCTTTATTTCCTTTTTTCTTTTTTCAACATCAAATGTTGATGTAAATTTAACTTTGTATATTTATTAAAAATAATCTTACTAAATTTACTAATGTACATATGACGAAATTACACAAATACAAAGAATATTGTATAAATAACATATAAAAAAATCTATTAAAGGAAAATAGAATTGAGAAGAAGCACAGAAGGCGATGAGGTCTGGTGCAACAAATATACCGCCAAATAAAGAAAATACTAATCCGTGTTTGGATAAAAAGATTTTATTTGAGAGGTGAGTTAAAATCAACATATTCAAAATTCATTAATTTAAAATTATCATAAATTCAATTTCCTTGTTTGGAATAATTGTTTGGATTGTATTGTATCTATAGAAACATAGATAGAATTAAATTGAAATGACTTCATTATCTAAGGGGATTAAAAATAAAATAGAAATATATTTTCAAATACCATATGAACTTTAAATATTTAATCATTGAATTTGAAATATATACATTTAGATCGTATTATATTTATAGAAATGTTTGAAATATACATCGTACTAAGAGCTACACAAACATGAATATATCACAAAAATAAAATTAATTAGGAATCTAAACATGGATAGAATTAAAATGACGGCATATAGGATTGATTCAAAATAAAATAGAAATGCATTTTCAAATCTCTTACGAATTTTAAATATTAAAACTATATCCTAACCCAAACAAGATACTATTAAAATTCCATCAAGAATCACACTCAAATATCATGAGTTTTCCTCACAATAAATCTCTTCAAAAAATTATATGAAATATTTCTCAAAAAAATGACAAGAAAATTCTCTCTATGAAATTTCTAAGAGAGTACCAAAACAAGAAGAATTCTAAGCTTAAGCATGAATATATATGAAAAGTAAAATCATAGAGAAGATAATCAGTTCAATCCACAATAATCTGTTCCAACACAGGCAGGCCTATTTATGCATATAATCGAAACTAAATTGCTCAGCTCGTGCGTCTGCCTAATCCGACAACTCACAGTATGATGTCTGCAGTGATGGCTCTACTGCAAGGCACCGTCGATCTTTCCACGGTTTGAAGCCTCCTTCTAGTGTCGGATTCTGACAGCCACAAAGGAAAATTATTTCAGAAGATTCACTACAAAAAAATTAGTATATTTGTAACAGAATTCCATTCCTAAAGTTGTAATTTCATCTCTAATTTCGTCTCTAATATCATTAGTAACAGAAAAAGTGAATTTAGTAACGAAAAAATCTCGTTACAAAATTGATAATTTCTTATAGTGATTGTAGTATATATTTATATGCAACTAATATTGTTACAAAAGAAATATCGAAAATCATGATATTTGATATGAGCAACCGTGACTATTATGTGTATCCAAAGAACTTATGATATGCACTTTTTTTTTCCGAATCTATGGAAATTCCTTTATTTGTAATTGATATGATCAGGAAAATCTTTTCTAGGCCTTTGTGAATGAAGAACAAATAAAAGCATACAAAATACAATTAAAACACATCAGCAACCTGGAGCCAGAAGTAGAAGCCGCGGATGATTGTTAAGAGTTTTCCCCGGCTAAAGCGGTGCCTTCTCAGTTTCTTTTTGACATCTGCAAGCATGAATTGTATGTTAGATACCAAAAATTAATCCTAGAAATAAACTGAATGTTCTAAGGAACAAGTAAAGAAAGATTGGCATAGATTTGATGCAGCTAGACTTGAAAAAACTAAAGGAAATATTTTGTGAAAGGAATGCTCATTGATGTTAAAAAGATGATGATAGATTTCAAGTAAATGATCAACACAAAAAAATTTTTGTCTATAAGATCTTTTGGTGATCTTCGCTAACCGGGATGGTGCTCGAAGAAGTTTCCAGCCTTCAGCTCCCTGAGGAGGCTGGCGTACTCCCCCTTTTCGGCTGGTCTCTGAAGAAAGCGCATCACTTGCCTTCGAAATTTGCTTCTATATGGCCCGACTCTCTGCAATTCATCATGTTTTATTAAGATTACAAGATTAAGGCAGAAAAAGAAAAAGACGAAAGTATGGAAAAGGTGATTAGGACAATGGTGAATTGTTTCGAACCTCTTTATTCCGCAGCTTCTTGGTAGGCGCTGGGGGGCCTCTGGCTGCAGCATGACTGTCCGGGTCTCTAGCCTCATGCTCCTCCGGATTCGTCGGATTCTGAGGATCGTGCTCCATCATGCTTCTTTGTAGCCACCGCTTCTTTGGAGCAGTGGGCAGTGCAGTCAGATTGCATCGATTGTCCGCGCCAGGGATCCTAGTAAACTCGCTGTCCTGATTCAGCATAAGGCCATTATCCATGGAATCATCGGAATCCAAATTATGAGAAGGAGAAGGATGGGGAGAATCAAAATCAGGATTAGATGTATGCAACGAGGCAGTCTCCTCGGACTGAGAATCATGACAGCTGCAATCACATCTGCGACTTAGCGGGTTTCTTGATTCAAACCCTTCGTCTCCACCCTGCTCCATGGAATTACTGTTATGAGTGCTGTCACTCATCTCTTCCCTGCCCCATTCATGACCTTGTGACACAGTAGTCTTCTCCAAGTCACCTTGCAGTCTGCCTCGGCCACGGCCTCTACCCCTACCCCTACCCCTAACCCTACCCCGGCCCTCAGTCTGACCCTCACCTCGGCCTTGACCATCCCCCTCGCCCCGGCCCCAGCCCCAGCCCCGGCCCCGGCCCCGGCCACGACCCCTACCTCTTCCTCTTCCTCTTTGAACAAGGCTGGATTCATTGAAGGTGGAGCTTCGACCTAACCCCAGTGGTCGAGTCTTCTCTGAGAAAACTCGACCAGCTTCACTGCTGCTCGAATCGCCTCTTCTCTTGTCCAGCTGTGCCACGGATCCAACTCTCTGAGGACCTCCTGTCTCCCTCACGACATGGTTGTCGATGCCCTTTCCCTTCTCGTCAGATCCAATTGCAAATCCTTCTTCGTGACATAGAATCGACAGCAGGGTTTCCTTGTAGCCCTTTTCCATAACCTCATCCTCTAGAACACGCTTAGCATGTTCCGCCAATTTCTCGGTCGCCCAAACATTGGATGCAATGGCGTGCTTGAGGTCCCCGTAGATAGCAAACGTCACCACGTTCACCATTGTTTCTTTGTACAGATTGTATATCTGCAAAAACACAAGACTCCCCTCAATCGCAAGCTTAACAAGTAGAAAGTAAATGAAACCCAGATCCGCTTAATAAAGTATATAAATGGATCCCCCACAACATTTCTACCTCAGAAAACCCTAGATCTAACATAAAATCATACTCAAAGCCCAAAAAACGAAGGACATGGTAAAAAACTAAATAACAGTATATAAAAAATAATATCTTGCCATAAAAAACAGACAGGAGAAATCTGTCAACAGCGTAAGTGACGACCTTAGGGTTTCTGGTTTCCTGATCCAGAAATAGAGCAAGAGTTACAAATATTTTCCTCACCTTGACCTGTTCACTTTATTCCTCCAGTTTAGGTACAGCTACAGCTTCAGCTTCAGCTTCTGCCAGATAGCACTACTGTCTACTGCACAACACAAGGTTGGGAATGGTGCACCCCAATCCGCAGGTACTGCTCAGTCTGATTCGGCAGTATATTTATAGTAGGGTCGACTTGCGCCAGCTCTACTTCACAGTTCTCGAGGAAATGCTCAATGCGGATAAAAAAAAAAAAAAAATCTAATTTTGGTTCGGAAAGTGGTCAGGGTCGCTGCCCTTTGCACTTTTATTCTCTGGATATACAGTCAGACTTAATTATTGTTCGATTATTACATATAACAGGCCTATGAAGAGACCATCAAATATAGAAGAAAAAAAAAAAAATTATCTGACACCTTATAATATTAAAAAATTCGAGGGCAAAAAATAAGGTCCATTGTTAAAAAAATTCACGGTACCCTACATTGTCTCAAATGGGTCCGATAATGAGAATGTCTAAGGTTTGATATCCAATCATTGCTGAATAATTATAATATCATTGGACCCTCACCATGTCGGATAATAAGAAGCATGCTCTTGATGTAAAGATTTAGTTCGAAACTTTTACTAAGCTCTAGAAACTTTATAAGTACCTCGACATTCTATATATATGTTGTGTATTCAATAATCATTTAAATGTGATATTCTAACTCTATATTGTGTTGTGATTAAGATTATAGTATCACTATCTATGTATCTAAGATTCGATATCCACCCCCTTGTCGGATAATGCGACGTCACGTGCTTGATAGCTTATATATATAAGTTACCGTATATTTTGAATCTTTTAATTGTATGAAGATTAAATTTATACTTTTGGTAAGTTCTCGCAACTTTAATTCAACTAGCTCGACATTCAATATGCATTGCATTTAATGATAATTTAAGTACGCACGTGACATTTCAACTTTTAGATTGTCGTTAGTGATCAAGATCTATAGTACGACTATCTATCTTTATTTGATAATAATTGCATTTATATCCTTTATTCTAGATGTAGTTTTATATTGGTGTTAGTAATCATGAATTGTAGCACTAGAATATACTTTTTTTTGTTAATTTGTTGTATGAATATCTATATTTTTGTTTTGAATGTAAATTTATATTGTTTCTTGTTATTAAGAATGTGGCATAATTATCTATTTTTATTTGTTAGTCATCGTATGAATATCTAAGTTTTTCATTTCAAATATGACTTATATTGTCATTAGTGATCAAGAATATAGTAGAGCTATATATATTTTTACTAATGCATAAATATTGGATTTATGTTGTCGTTGGCGATCAAGAATTATAACACAACTTTCTATCTTTATTTGTTAACCCACAAATATCTATATTTTTGTTTTGAATGTGATTTTATGTTGTCTTTAATATCAATAACTCTAGCACAACTTTCTATCTTTATTTGTTAACCATTGTAAGAATTTTTATAATTTTTGTTCTGAATCTGACTTTATGTTGTTACTATCAACCAAAAACTTGTAGCATATAACTATCTATTATTATTTGGTAATCGTTACATATGAATATATATTTTTTTATTTTTGAATATGGCTATACATTCTCGTTAGCAATCATGCATAGAACTATACCATACCTATCTATCTTTATTTGTTAATTGTTATACAAATGTATGTTCTCCGTTTGAACGTAATTTTATGCTATCATTAGTGATAAAAATTAAATAAAATAAAATGGTGTTTTATATTGTCTTCAGCTGTCAAAAATAACAAAAAAAAGAACAACTAACAAACAATCTATAGCACAATTGTCTTTCCTTAGTTATTAATCTTACCCAAGACCCCATTATTTATATTTTCATGATTTCGAATGTAATTTTATTTTGTCAAATTAGTGAGCTATTCGTTATTGTCACATTATATATATTACTAGTGTTCTTGAATTTTAGCCGTTACATATGTAATTCGTACAAATTATTGTATTTGTTATTAGTAATAATATTGTAACAAAAATCATGACATTGGATTATTATACATACCAAATATTAAACACATTTTAAAATGGTAATAATCATGATATTGTAACAAAGATTATATGATTGGATTATTATACATACCAAATATTTAAACAAATCCTGTCACGACATCATGAATTTTCCTTTTCAGTTCCTTAATAAAGTTTCAACCATTATTATGTAATGTCCAAATTGTCTGTATCTGATTTCAGTGTGGCTCAAAATTACTAATTGCTTGAAAGAGCAAATTCATAATATCGCAATATGATTTGTTTAATAATTCAGTATGTATAACAATCCAATATTGTATTTGAGTTGTTTTTTTAAAAGAAAATAAGATAGGACAATTATATGGTTACAAAAAAACAATCAGGAACACCCCTAGCTGTTGTAAATGGCAGTGTAAGAATTGTACAAATCCAAACATATCTTACAACCTTTTCTCACAGTTCAAAAGTTTCCAGTGGGAATAAGGGCCTTCTTCAGAGTCGAACATGAAGGTCACCCATCCCATTGCCTTTGCAATTTCTTCAAGCTCATAGATCACAACAATGGTGTCTCGAATGTACACCCGTCCACCAGGCCGTAGCATTCGATCCATCTCCAACATGATCCTCGTTATGTTGCATCTGGACACACAGATGATACAACATTCACAGATAAGGTTTTCATGATCTTCGGATGATCAGAAACCAATAAAAGAAGATCTATAAGCATTAGTACCTTCTCCGCTCGACAGAGAAAAGCCCGGCAGCATTCAAAAAATCGTAGCTTCTAGGATAAGTGTCGAACGGCTCACACCTACGAGATATCAGTTAAGATCTGCATTTAGTCGTACAATGGTTAAGAGCGCAGCGATATGTCATACCAATCGTGCATTACGCCAATTAGGCCGCGATCGTATATTACTGGGAGAGTATTCGAACTGCTGACTGGAACAACATTAATCACCCAGCAATCGACCTGTAAATCGAGTAAAGCTGCTGCAAACCTGTTGCGCGCAAGAAATCAGAAACAGGGCCGTCGAACAAAATTAAATTCTTGCAACAGATATATTATTACCCTCCGTATCCAGCTTTCATGTCCATAACATTTCGAATATTCAGCTCATTTAAGTGAAATACGCTTATGTATCCTTGCACGATATCATTTTGGTATTTCGAATCTGCTTTGTATAGTTCCATTCTGGATTTAACTGCATCCATTTGTATGCTGAAAAGCCTATCCGGCGGACTGTGTAGGCGAGCAGGCCAGTCGGTAACATTGGCACCATAATCGTTCTCAGGTAAACGGGCAATGCATTTTTTCAGATTAACATGCCTGCAGAAGAACAAACAAGACAGCAAATTAATACTGCCAAGTATATGTTTTTAACACCACTGTAATTTATACAGCACCGTATATCATCTGGATCTTCGTCAATTCCACATATTGAAGGCTGCGCGACAGCGTCGCGGTTGAGGTAGCAACTATTGTTTCGAGGTTTCTGCCAAATAGCAACATAACCTTCTTTATTTACGAGATTCCAGCAAATATTGGCAGCTAGTTCTTCCATTTCTGTGATAAGATAAGATCGAGAAACAGGGGAAATTTTTAGTAAAGATCAATTGGATCATAAACAGAAACGATTTCAAAGATGCTGAATACCTTTCCATAGCTTTGCCGTTTCCTCGTGAGATTTATAAACTACCTCCGATGCCCATACAAAGTATCCTCCGCCTCGGAGAATTCTATTCGTCTCAAGAAGAAGAACACCATCTTCACAGACGCAACAAAATGGGAATAAGGAATAACTAAGCTTTACTTCATTTTGCATACTTAGCTCCAACAATGTTCGTCATATAACACAAAGAAAATAAATAGTTAAATACCATCACGAGTCCAATTGATCTCCCTAGAACAATGAATTAGATCGAATGCTTGGCTTGGGAAAGGTAAAGAATGAGCTCCGAATCCTGCTACCATGGCAGGTACACCTCTTTCTAGAGCCAACTGAATTTGGTTCTCACCTATAGACAGAGTGGTCACATTCCTCTCCATTAAATAGGCACCGAAACTTGCAACACCAGAGCCAATATCCAGAGAAACCCGAGTACGTTTGCCAAATGCGATTTCCGGAACCATCTGTAGGCATTTGTCTCAGAAATCAAATTAAAGCAAAGCACAAAATCCAGAGGGTTGAGGTGATGCAAACCTTGGATATCTGATCCAGATATCGATCAACATCGAGGATAAACTGATTTACACCCCTTTTCAAAATTATCTTGTCATCTTTTCTTGATATCCAGTTTTGATCATCTTTATCGAAATCCGAATGCACAAATGCCAAATTGTCAAACAACACCTGTTGAATGGACACCATTGTTGTCTTCATATATTCGATCAGCAATCATGGCCTCCTAAAGCTAGATTTTTTTTTTTTCTCAGGAATTCATACTTGGATTGAATCACTTCAGCAAATGTGATTCGATTTTAAAGAAACAAGAAAACTGAGTACCTGATCACGGCTTTTAGGCCATGGAATGTGAAGCTTGTATCCTTTTGGCCATGGCACCAAACAATCCAATCCTCTGCCATTCTCATGGCAATGCCTTTTGTACTGTTCAACCTTGGTCGACGAATTTAACCTAGAAGAACTTTCTGCGTTGCCCAGACAAGGAATATAGTTGCTCAAACTATCCTCACAAACCCTAAATTTCTCATGTTTAATCACTTTCTTGAAATCGCCCCTTTCCTTGTCGCTGCTGCCATTGACATCGGCATTCATTACCATACTCTGTATGAGCCCTTCATCAAATTCTCCCACCACAAAGTCATCAGTCATTATCCCCATCTCATCTATGATTCCTGTTCTCTCAAACAACGGCCGAGGAGGAGGCGCCGGCGCCGGCGGTCGATAGTCGGTGACTACAGCGGTGAGGTTAAAGAAAGAAAGATTGTGATTTTGGGGTGTATGTGTTACAGAAACAGAGAAATACTTGAAGAGAAAGAAGATGGTGATGGGAAGAAGCGAAAAGGCTACGATTTTCACGAATTTTGGAGCAGCAGCGATGATCGGTGCCGGCGAAGCAACTTGAGAAGTGGACCTCTTGAACATGGCGGCATTCATAGTTCGTCTTCCGGGAAATCGCGAAAGAAAAGGAGAAGACTTTAGAAAGAGTTTCAGATTCTTTGCCCAATTCCCACTGCAGAGTGACAAAAATGGCGGTCTTTAGAAAATGTTCACAACCCAACCCTAGTTAGGTTAATCGAGACTTGTGCATGGCTCTCATTTGCTGGATACTGGTGGGCCTCTCCAGTCCAGTACCTTTTGGTACAGTTCTCTTCAATTTCAACAGGGAATCGGCAGATGGAAATAGAAATTCATCCCGCCGATCACTGCATAGTTAAGTACTTGCTGAACGTTTACGCCAAGACGATGATGGTCAATTGCTTTCATATTTGTTTTGGCAATATATATCTGTATATATTTATTGACATCTGTTTTCGAATCCACAATCAAGTAGATACCAAAACAGGAGAAAATTCCGACCGCCGCCGACTTACCGGAAAAACCTCGACTTTTACGGGCAACGTTGTTGATTCGAACCATTACCTCCTTCATCTGAAAAAAAAAAAAAAATCATTCCAAGTTCAAGACAAGTTCAAGGTTGACTAGAAACTTGTAGATATGTAATGCCTTGTTTTAAGACTAATTCAAAACATGCATTTCTTTCTTGACCTTTCAGATGATCGATCGCCTGGTCAGAAATTGTACCCCAGAAATTGAAAAAATAACATGAATATTATCAAAGATGAATTCTCCATTGTTCCAAAGTGAATAATTTACAGTGAAGAAATAGCAATTCGAACACAAAATTAGCTAGCTAGCTGTCTCTTCCTCCATCATAAGATTCATTAATATATATATATATATATGAAAATGGAAACAAGGGGATCAATAAAATACTGGTGCAATTTCATGAGTAGGAATAATCAGAAGCCATGGGAGCAGACATCATGTTCTTAAACTCTTCAAAGTCGAGCATGCCATCGGAGTTCTCATCATACACATCGATCATGTCCTTACAATCCCGGCCACTCCTCTTGTCCCAAAGTCCTAATCTTGACAGCACGCTCTGCAGCTCCTCGCTCGAAATATAACCATCGTTGTTAAGGTCGAACACCTTAAAGGCCTGGACAAGATCATTCTCTTTTTGATCCTTACTGTCGTGATCATCGCCCATTCTTGCCTTCACTGCAGCCTCGTAGAAGAACAAGAATTCAAGATAATCGAGGCTCGTCCGCCCCACCAATTTCTCCAACTCTTCGAGGCTCGCATGGATTCCAATCCGGCTCAGAAGATGGTGCAGCTCCTCAATGCTCACTTGCCCGCTGTTGTTCCTGTCCAGGTTCTTGAAAATCCTGTGCAGATCGTCTCGACTTATCGGCGACATATCGATTTGATCGATTGGATAACAAGTAACAACTAACAAGTCTTGTTGTATGTAATTCAGCTGTATGCAAATGTGGCATTGAGTTTGTTATAATTTATATAGGACAGCAGAAACCGTGTGGATTTAACGGTCTTATGAAAGACAATGTGGCGGGCCACTAACTTAGAAATGTTAAAACTTTCGAAGAAAATAGAGGGAGGTTTCAAATTTTAGGTGTAATTTATATGCTGTGCCTTGTTCCTTTTGGCATCGTTTTAAAATCTGTGTTCTTTATTTCCCCTTATCAAAAGATTCAATTCTCCGTTGTATTCTGATCATTATTTAAACAAGATTTACCTCTGACGAATCAAAACATTCGTGGGCATTTCAGAAAAAATAATAAGATCGCCGCAGGCCATTTGCACGGGAATCACGGAGGTCAACGTCGACTCAATCGAAACCGTCGAGAACATTCTAACCAGGTCGACCGTTGAAGCGGATGGACGGCCAGGATTGAAAGAGATGGAACAGCGCCGGCCAGATTATATAAACGAACAACATCGTTATCAGATGTCTTCTTCTTTTTGGGTTTTTAATTTACGAAAGAAGGAACACGTTTTGCTTGGTCAGTCTCCATTCCAACAGTTTGTTGTCACTGCAAAGTCAGTCAATTGGTTAGACTTCCATTGATGAAGATTTGTGTGGTGAGTGGTTCATCACTTGCCAAGAATCTTCAATGTAAGATCCTTACTGGTATTGTAACGATTTCAGAGTCATTTCATCTCTACAAAGTGGGAATTTGCCATCCCCAATTGTCCAAATAATCAACTCATTAATTCATTCTAAAAAAATCCCTCAGCCACTGCGCAATGATTCAAGAAAATCAGAGCACAGAGGCCTTATGCATAGATTATTTGATCTCAAAAATTGTGTTGATCCAAAGATCATATGGTAAAAAATGATACAGATGAAGAACTCGGGGTTCAGATGCTTAATAATACAACAAAAGTTGTCGAAAGACCTTTTCCGAAACGGCACTGCGCTCAAGGATTCAACGTGTACTTCCCAGGCTCGTCATATGTTCCTTCCAACTGCTCGAGTTTGTTTATTTTGAAGCCTCTGATTCTCAATTCTTCCGGCGCTGAAGTGTCTTTATAATCGACATTTTCGATGGTCCAGCCTGCATTGTGGACAGAACCTCCAACTTTCACCTGGCAGAACATAGAATTCAGATCTGAATCATTTTTTTTGTTGGACAAAATAAATTCGAGTATGAAGTAGATTGAGGAAGTATCCACGCACCTCGGCACTGTCTACTGCATTTACAATAAGGGCTCCGTCGAGTGCCAGATTCTCAAGATGGATGTTTTGGCCTTTTATGGCCATGGTAGATCTTTGTGTAACGGAACAGTTCTCACCAATTTTGCGTTTAATATCCGAAAATGCGATCCCCCATTTAGGTTTCCACACAATCCGCGGCCATACATCCACCTCCTGCCCGTTGTACACTTGCTGAATCGGATCATCTATCTTAACACCAGCCTGCGACAAACAAAGAACATTTCATTTGCATACGCGAACTCTCGATTCAATAAGTGAAAGTTACATGCTGTAGATATGTAGGATTTGATTTCGAGAAAGCTTCATAAAAAGAATACCGAACCTTTCTCAAAATAAGGCTGTTCGCTCTATATATGGCCATCTCTCCGGATGTAGCACTGTGATACGGATTACCTTTAGGTACCTAAATTCCGAATTCAAAGATTCAAGAGATTTATGATTGAAATCAAACATATATAGATTAAATGCAAAATCAGACCCTTCCAGCGAAAAGAAAATGGTTTGATGCATACCTTAGCTGCATCTTCAGGATTGTTTTTCACAGGTGCATAAGCCAGCCAAGTATCCATTACCTAAGTGGTTGCGCCAAAATTAATACATACAAAGCCACATTTTAAAAATACATCAAGTTCAAATTGTCAATCAACGCAGCACTTATGCTTACAGTAAATCCAACACGAGCTGAGGGTGGCAGTGTTTTAGGGTAATCTTGCATCATGCATTCTAGTCGAGTAGATGATTTGAACGCAGTTTTGGATGCATCTTTGTATCTGAAGTAAAAAAGATACTTATTAACACATTATAAAACCATCACGAACAAATATGACAAGTGGATCCGCACTTCCTCTACCCCGGCAATAACATAAGCATGTAAGCTAAAAGATAATGGATTAAGAAGCACTAAAAAACAACAGCTCAGATAAGCCATATGAGTTTCGTACATGTTATTTTTTAATATATTACATAGAAAGCGTAGACATATATATACCGATGATATTCGCCTTAAATTTTGTAATCTAATTGTTTCAATTTTGCGTTAGAATGTTTAGGTGTTAATTCCTTCAGCAAAAAGATGGCCATTTGTCTCATCAACAACAATCAATGGCACTCATTCGATTTGGAATATGATGTCGCATAAGATAACCATCGCCAAATAGGTTTTACTTAGACAGAGGGCTTACTTTGGATTGACAAATTCCTTTATTGCACCCCCAGTTTTTGTAAGTTCTTCCAAGTAAGGGCCGATTTCAAAAATTAGCTGCACAAAATAGAACAGAAATCATCACAATATCCAAACAATTTGAAGTGCAATATATCACCTAATCCTAATGTGCAATGATTTCATGGCTCCTTGTCTTACAGTTACAAACTTACAACAAGGGAAACTCTACAGAATGCAGGCATCCAGATAATGCAGGAAACGCATAAAACAAGATTAACCGCTACAATGACCCCAAAAAAAAAAAAAGTGGTAATATGATACACTTGACTTGGATCAGAAATACATATATCGCACATCAATTAGATACGAATCCTCTTGGCATTGCAATTGTTTGAGAAACTCATTGTCATTATTATCTTCACAAAAGTTGAGTCTAAGAAACAAATGCAGAATGAATTTTGAATGAAATATACTTGATTGATGTTTCCTGGGAAAGGGGAAAAGCCAGTTTCACAGTTGACATCGCCTTCAGAATGTCCTGTAGCTCTCAGCAATGGATCAAGTTGATTGTACTCTACATTGATCACCATAGTCCTCCCTGACCAAAATTTGGGCAATAAGCTCAGTGAAATAGACATAATGCTACACCAAAAGATAAGGTACAACAAATTCACAAAAATCACTTAAGCGAATGCAGCATCACATCTCCTTCTATTAGACTGCATAGATAAGAGCTTGATAGGTGCGTAAATAAAAGTGAAAAACTTATGCTCCAAGGAGGATAAAAAATAAAAGCTTTTATTTGTAGCTAATGATCATCAATAACATGCATTCAAACATATCGAGTGTACTGATCAAAATTTGTGCCTTCCGATGTGACGCCGTGAAGCTAAATGGATTGAATATAATAAACTGAACCATGGTTACTTATTCTTAGATTTGAACGTGATACGTTCATGTAAAAGCGCACTGCTACATGATTATAAATTAAAATTAATGCACAAGCTAGTGTCTGAGAAGCTATCATCTTCAAGTAATCAACAATTTCATGGACAAAGACCATAAATCGGCAATAGGATCAATGACTGCAGTTACTACAGAGCAATATGGCTTACCATCTTTATGAGAGAGCTTAGTAATCCCTCCAATGGCTTCCTTAGCTTTCCTGGGCACTGCAAGAGAATTAACATGGTACTCTTTGATGGCACTGACACCCAATGCAGCTGGAATTGCCTGTATTTGAGAACAAAATGATAAGGATTTTTAAAATAAAAATTACTTAAATTGAGCTTAATCATTGCAAGGAGATGATGTTTTGGCTAAACCTTGAATAGGAGGCCATTAGTATCTTGGAAAAACAAAGCCCACTTTCGACCAGCAGCAAGCCTAGATAGCAAATGTTCGGCATTAATTATAATCACATGATACAGATTTAGAATAAGAGAAAAGTAGGATCAAGATAATAAAAAATGCTATAGAATGAGAAAACGAGAATAATGATTATAATACAAAATCTCATTTCAATAGTAGGAAATGCACAGTGGAGAGGTCTGGACCATACCATTCCTTGAGGAGACCACTTGAATAAAGAAGTGAATGAACATCACCATGGCCATGAGGTTTAGTCTGTAGAGAAGTTGGATAAAAGAACAAGAAATATGTATTAAAAATAGGAGTCACGTGATTAGATTTCAGCTTACTAGAAACAATCAGTGCCGGAGCTGTTACCTGGATTCTATACTTATTATGTGGGTCCACAGCCAGTCTAGCATCATTATCATCCAAACAAGCAACTTTTTCCTGGAAAAAAGAAAAGTAAATATTGTAATCAATCATGATTTCATGAAAAATTTCTAAAATTTTGTTAGCAGACACAGTGAAGTACCTGCTTCAGCAATTTCACTTGTGAAGGCTTCATTCCAAAGTAAGCATTTTTCTCTAAGAGGTCTAGAGTGCGTGAATGTGTGTCGTCTGACGTCATTATGGCCAAGGGAATATCTGTAGGTCCTTCACCTACAGTTACCACAGAATTGAGAAGATATGGGTTGATTAATCTTTGTGTAGTTAGCTGCTGCTAAGCGAATAATTTCCCTATGCAGAAACTAAGGCTTAAAGCATAACTAAAAGACATCAGAATCTATTCTCACAGAGCAAGATGCCATGACTCTCGTGTGGAACCATTTTCAAAAAATTCTGACAAAGATTCACAATCAATATGCTTAACTCAAGAAACACACAATAACTCTTAAATCCTTGCACCGAAGTAGATTAATAACTTTTCAAGTCAAGCAGCTCAAAATCAAACCTTGGGCCAGCTTACAGCTGACATCTTGTAAGGCCAGAATAGATTCGATGTAATGCTGTAAGAAACATGTTCCTGTAGTAGTCTCTACAGGCAGAGCCACCTGCAAATGGACATAAATCATAAGTCACAATAATTTTTTTCATTACAACACATAGTAGTATACAAATGCGGCATGCTAAAAGAAAAGTGCATGACCAGCAGAACATCATGGCGATAGAGAAAAAACAATTATATATTATAGAGATACCAAATCCAGAGTTATACTGTTTTGTATATATATATATGAAAAGGCAGGTCAATATCATGAATCAAGTGTCTGACCTTTATTCCATTGTAGCCAAGACGCTCTCCAAGGCCGCCAGCCACAAGGACAAATGCAGCCTTCCTTGCCTCACGTATGCCAGCTTCTTCGAATTGAATAAAGTTATCCTCGCCAAAAGTCAAGGTCTCTCCAGATGGAACCTGTTGAATAACAATCAACATTGAACCAAAAGGTTTAATCCCTTGCAACACAGATAAAATTTTAGTTGAGAGCAAATAACAAAGTATGCACAAAGTCAGAAAGTCTTAAGTGAGTCAAATTTTGCAAATTACAAAATCATGGAGACTTCAACTTACAGAAGGGGTAAATCCATCATATGGGTTCTTCCCAGCCTTCGAGTCTGCCAAAAGTTCCCTGGCAGTTTTGATGTACGATGCAAGGCCCCCAGGATAACTTCCATTGAGCCGGTCAATCTTCAAGAACATTGCAAGAGAAATTACCACGCTAAGTCAAGGCATAATCACATGACATGTATTATCTTGAATAATTTTGTCATCAGGAACGGAAAATATATATATAAGCACTTCAATTTGAAACAGTGTAAGTGAAAAGCTGTACATTAAGAAAACATAAACAACGATAAATAGAGCATTGCAAGAATCTAAACTTTTTAATATCTCAATATAAATTAAGAAATGCATAATCATCCTTTTTGTAGGATACATGAGCAATCCCATGTATATAGAACAGATCAAATGTAATGTATAGCGGAAAGAACAATGACGAATTTTATTTTTCTTGAAGAAAAAATATCATAAAAGTTTATTCACATTTCACACTTCTGGATTGCTTTTAGCCACCCATACCTTAAAAGTGCACTACTGACCATCTTCAACAATTGATTAGTATCACATTGAACAGTTAAACCCCAAATATCTTCAAGAAATTCATTTTCAAGAAAAGGCACACGCACTAAAAGAAAAGAAAAAGTAACAAACATTCAGATGTTAAACAACAATGCAAGCAAAAGAAGTAAAATTCCAATTTCTTGATCTAATTTTGAATATTGCATAATCAGAATCCAACAATCCAAATGAAGTAAAAAATATCACCACAAGCATAATTAGAAAGATCAGAAAAATCCCACAAAGTATAAGATTAGCTCGGCAATCAAAACTACTTTTTCAAGAAAACAAGTAAAATCCATCCTCAAACACACCACGAGATTTGCATCCCAATTCCACGATCGCAACTCGCCATTCAATAACACTATACAATCTCAAAATCTACCAAATCACCTGATCAAAAAACGCGCGCTTCTCGTCGTCATCAACCCCTGGCTCAGGCCAATGCTCAAACAGATGCGTCTGATTCGCTTCCAATAGAATCTTTGCCAATTTCACCTAATCAGACACGCCCAAGAAACTAAGCACATAAATCGAGAAAACGAACCACAATTCAACCAAAAAAAAGAACCTGTTCGGGAGAGAACACGGAAAGATTTTTCAGGAGATTCGGCGCGGCGGAGGCCCAATCATCGATTTTCAGTTCGGACAGCGCATCGGCGGTTGATCCAGCCATAACGTCACCTTCGAGGCACAACTCCCGACGGGAAAGAACAGATGAATAAGGAAGATATGAACGGCAGTAAAAATAATCTAGGCAACGGCTTTCGAACGGATTATTATTCGATAATTTATCCGCAGAGAGTGCAGTAATTAGTCAACAGGCATATGGAAAGATTCCTTATTTATGACGAAAACTCATCCAAGAAACAATTTTATAAGAGGAAGGTTAATTATAATGAAGTTAGGTTTTAATATACACATAAACAGAAAACTAAGTACGGCCGGAATTTAGACAGGCTATTCAAATCGTTGAAAACTTCTACTGGTGAAGTTCAGTAGCATGAAAAGGCAACAAACCCACGAATCTAGACCGTTGATTTTAAAATATAAAAATGACAGGCGAGATCTTACGGCTGGAATTGAGCAGAACTGTGTGGATCAAATCTGTGTTTGGCATATTCGTTGGAACATCCATTTTTTTCATCAGATTGTTATTTTTTTTTTTTATTCTTCAGACAAAAGTTGGCTTTGGAACGAAGCTAATATTATATGAAAAGGCATTCAAGAGAGTGACTGAAGGCCTTCATTTTAGACCTTATTTAATTTATTTTGTGTATTTATATATGAATTTGTAGACATATATCACCAGACAGGGGTTTAGGTTAATATTTTAAAGTATAATAATAATTTTAATTAAAACAAAATATAAATAAATTATTAATATAATAGTTTGACAAAAAATTATATTTAAAATTATTATCAATTTCAGTGAATTTAACGTAAAATGAATATAAAATTCAATAAAATAATAAATATATATATATATTACAAAATAGTAGCACACTTAAATAATTATTTAAAAATGAAAAAAAAAATAATTAAATAAAACACAATAGGTAATCTGTATATTTTAGGATGGAGTTGGGCTCTATGCGTTTTTTGGGCCCAAATAAAACCACGAATTATGATCTAGCTTACTTGCCTGTATTATCTGGGCTTGCTTCAGAATTCTGGGCCCACAATACGGGGTAAGTTAAGTAATTCAAACTCATGTTATTATAAAATTGATAAGAAAATTTCTATAATGTCTATATGATGTTTCGTGCATGTAGCTTATTCGTTTCTATTGTGCTGTTTTTTAAAATAGAAAATAAAATAATTAATGTGCTTACATAATTTTTTTTTTGTGCTTTATTTTACATAAGAGGTTGTTGATAAAGAAAAAAGTCTATACAATAATAAATAAATAAAATCATAAAATAAAAATGAAATGTTGAAAACAATAACTACCAAAAAGAAAAATGAATATTTTTATCACGTCCTTGTCTGAGGATGATTTATTGAAATTTTCTTCTTTCATATGCTAAATTGCTACACATAAATTATTGTCTTGAAGTTGAACCATTATTGTTTTTATGTCTATGTTAGCCTAAAATATTTACTTGTTGACATGCAAATGAAATAATGGTTTTAATTACAGTATATCTCAGTTTTGACAAATTCAAAGTAGGAGGATGAGTAAGAAGTCATTTCGATCAAATTAAGTGCATGAAATTTAAAAGCATGAACAGAATGAATTATTCTAGGGTTTATAATTCACGACATATTCATAAATTAATATAGTTTTAATTTAGTCTCAAAAGTTCAAAGTCTTTCCACAGGTAAACACGTACACGCGCTGCTTATACTCATTCAAATTCTCAATCTCGACCTTCTAACATATATTGTGTTTAATTTACTTTAGAAACATATGAAATTTAATGAAGTCAATTGGTGGTGAACTTTAATTTTTAACTTTAGATTTAAATTGCAAATAATATATATCCATGTATTCATCTTTTTTTTTTTTTTTTTTCCTTCCATTCAATTTTTATGATTCTCTATAATATATATATATATATATTTTAATGTAAATAAATATCATATTCAAGTTATTACCAAAAAGAAAAACCCAAAAATACAAATAAGTAAATAAATAAAAATCTCCAACTAAACAAACCGAATTACTAAATTTAAGATTTTGGTCGACACTGCATCTTATACACACAAATCAATGTTCTATTTACATACTCCCTCCTTCCCATCTCTGCTACACTTTAGACACGATATTTTAGGAATGTGTAATTAGTAGATAATTAAAAATATATTAGTGAAAATAATTATGCTATAATATAAATAATTATAAATTAAGATTAAGATAACTAATTAATTTAATTAAAATTTTAAAAAAATAAAATTAAAAAGTTTAAAATAAGATTAAAGTGTGTAATCATTTTCAAAAAAAAAAGAAAAGTGATATGATATGTGAGACGGACAGAAACGGCAACGTGGACATGGTATGTGGGACGGAAGGAGTATAATTTTGAACAACTTTTGTTCCTATTCATCAAAATTTTCTTTGTAAACCCAAGTTTCACTTAAAGTATTATACTAATAAAACTTTATTTTCTAAACAAAATATCGACCAACACTTATTATTTGCACCAAATTTTATTTTATTTTTTTTACCAATTTAAAATAATAATAATAATAATAATAAAATTCTATAAAACAATTTCAAATCATATCTAAATAAAACTTGAAATCGACTAGAAGCAACAATATATCTATGCTCTTTAGCTCATCTCTAATGGTAAAGTGTAGGTTTTTAGTTTTGGGAGTAAAAAAGAAAAAGACCTCAGAACAAAACGTGTACCGTGTTAAGTTCGGACATGCAGAAACTAAAAAAGCTGACCTAGACACACGCACACACATGTATATGTGTGTGTGTGTGCTCATGCACATACCATTAATCTCATCTACAAAAATATAAATTTAGCCAAAAATTTGAATTGCATCCATTCCTTTCCTGGAAATAAAGAGGAATAAGCACCAAAATTGCTTCTAATATACTTCCATTTTCTCTCTTTTTTAGAAAATTAAGTAATATTTGGTTCCTATATAAAGCCCCTCCCCTTTCAACTATCTCTCACAACACACATAACAGAAAGATTTAATCTCTCTCACTCTATACACACACATATATATACAGAAAGTGAAAGGAGAGACTTACAAGATCAGCAGCCATGAGTTCCAACGGCAGCAGCAGCAGCAGCTATGCCAAGAGTAGTGGGAGTGTTTTTCCTAAGCCAAAAGTTCCTGTTATCAATATGGTGGGCAAGAAGATCGTCAATGCAGTTTCCAATACTGTCAAGAATCACAATGGGAAAGCAAAAGTAAATCCTCGTTGATAGTTATACATATATATATATGTGTGTGTGTATACACATGTGTGTTTCGATTTATCTATGTTGCATGTAAGCTCACTTTCTATAGGTTAGAAATAGTTGAAGTGTACACTTAATTGGGATTTGTATGGTTGCTGAATTGTGTAGTGTACGTTCGAAATATGCGTGTATGTTGTACTACAATTTGTTGTATTGTAAAAACCAGGAAAGATTATATTATATACTGAATACCTTGTGATTGATTAATCCCAAGCTTGTCTTTCTCAAGATCTTTTCATCCAGGGATTCCTCGTCGATTTTGTGGCCACCATCCTTGTATAGCTGGAGTTGCAACATTCCCCTCATCGTCTAAACCTTAAAACAACATATCCTAACCATCCATCCAGTAATTATAAGTCAGCATAAACAATTTTCAGGTGATTAATTATCATGCTTGAAAAGTTGAGATTTAAATTCAATGAGAGAAGGTTTAGTGGCTTATACGGTTCCATCTATCAAAAACAACATCATCCATAGCCCTATCAAATGGGCATGTGGATCATAAATCAATAAAATGTGATTGATGATCCATTTATGCAAACCAAGGCAAATCAATTATCAACATTTCTTCTTTCCCTGTTCAAATTAATCCTTCTCTAGCTTGCTCAACGAAGTTTGGAGAAGTAAATATAACTAAATAAAAAATTATGTGTCTTCTCAATCGAAAAACATATAATTCAACATAAGAAATGGTCCAAGAAGCACAACCGGTGCAATACCTCCTTGGACAGAGGCAAGTTATTATCTTTCTGGTTTTGAAGCAAATTGGTAATTGTTCACTTTCCTATTGAAGAGTATACTTAACTTTATAACTTTCTGAAAATGCCCTGAATCGATACAAATAGTATGGTTAACTAATTATATATGCATTTTGTAGTAAACAGTAAAAGTAAAATCAGAAGTTTGAATCCATGAACTTACTAGTCTTAATTAACAGTGAAGTCGTTGCCTAATTTCTCTCTCTCAATCTATGCCTCTCTTTTTCGAAAAATGCCTTCATTTTTTCTTATTTTTGTACTCTAACCAAAATTCAGAAAATCGGAAACAATTAGATCCAACAAACAGAGATGGAATTGAGAAATCAAAAATGAAAAATACAGGGAAAATGAAGGCGATAGCAGATAATAATTATACGCAAAATAGGAAATAGAATTGAAGTTGCGAGAGTAGGGCTGCCGACATTCCCAAGTGAGAGACAGTTGCAACCAAATCCGACTACCAAAAGTTAAAAAAATTGAAAAAGGAAACAATGGCTTACGTACGCCTGAAGTAGTTACCAACAGCCACAGCGGAAGCGGCGGCCACAGAGAGGTTTCGATGCGGGAAGGCAGACCGCTTCTCGGATCATCTGAAAAGTCAAATCCTTCATCTGCGTTGTTTCAATGCAATGCTCACCTCCATCTCCACTCTACCATTACATTTATGATTTACCTCCTTTAACTAGTTTTACTTTTTTCTTAGAATAATAATAATAATCTTATTATAAAATGGATAAAAATATAAAAATGGTTTTACCTAATAAAAATAATTTTAAAACGCATGATGCATAGGTCCAATTAATATTGATATATATATATATATATTTACAAATTTGAAAATGCGATAAAGGGTGACATTTGTTTTTTTTTTTTTTTTTAGATTTTTTAATATTAGTATTATATTAGATTTGTAGTAAAAAAATAAGATAAAAATACCCCTAGTGTAATATAAAAGTAATGGTATTTGTGTAATATAATGTAAATTAAAATGATATTTATTATGTTAGGTAGTATAATTACTAAATTAGAAAATGGTAACTTTTTTTAGAGTGACGAAAATAGAAAATTGTAATACTTCAATGGGAGGGAGGGAGTATATTATATTAAATACTACTTCCGTCCAGCCATGAAGTAAATATAGGTTTTTGCATGGTTGTATTTAACATTAAAGATATTCTTATATATTATATAGTTTACTCCAAATATATGATTATATTTTAGTCATTTTCTTTTTATTTGTATTATATTTTGTTATAATAATTAATATTCAAATATCAATATAAAAAAATCATTTATCCTCTGTTGTTGCTGGACGGAGATAGTATTAACTTTTAATGATTTTGAAATTTTCTAATTCTCAAAAAATGTATATCTAAATTATAATTATTAGCAGTTGTTGAATAGATCGAAATAAGCTTTAGAAATTCCCAAATTACATGATTGCAAGAAAAGTAAAATTTGTTCTTATTTGCTAGTACATGTCAATTTATTAACATACCCAATCTGAATCACCTTCTCACCTACTCCAATAAAATATGTATTATTATCATAATTAATATTCTAACTAACTATATATTAAATGATATGGTAGCTGATCCAAGGAATAATATGTTAGTATTATTATTATTATTATTATTATTATTATTATTATTATTATAAATACAAAATTATTTTAGATATATTCTTTAAAAAAAATTAAATTAAATAGTATGATTATCCCAAATTTATTATTATCCTTATTTTATAGTTTAAATGTTCTATTTTATTTTAGTTAACTTTAGGATGTATTGATTTAGATATCAAATCCCACCTGATTACATTGTTGACTATAAATATTCTTATAAATATATTGTGACTAATTTATAAAATATTTTAAATACAAATATGTAAAATAAAAATATATCAAACGATATATAAGTAATATATAATAATAAAATGTGGCATAACTCTTAACTAGGAAAATAATAGTAAAACCTATATAGTGTATGTATATATATAATTGAATTTCAAATATTCAATTTAAAATTTGAAGCCAACATAATAAAATTATCAGAAATGGGACTTAAGAGTAAACCAATTTCAAGCCATATAATTGACTTTTACTAATTCAATCTATGTTCTCCCTTTTCTTTTTATTATTATTATTATTATTATTTTGGGGTTCTCCAAAGACATTGTATTAAATATTTATTTCTAATACATCAAAAGAAGGGATTTATTTACTTTGTATTAGTTTTTTGGTTATATTTTGATTCTTGAGTGAAACACTGAAATGCTTGTTACAGTTATATGTTTTGCATTAAAAAACCATACATAATTTTTATTGGATGTCACTATTTTATATAGTAAATGTTAATAATAATAATAATAATAATAATAATAATAATAATAAATAGTTAGGTAAATTGAGCCAAGACAACCTCAAATAAAAATTAATTATATATTTAATTTTTGACACATTCAAATTAGGGATGGTAATGTGTATGTATGCATAAAGCAATGCATGGATTAATTAGGGTTTAAATTTCACCAAAATTGTTCAAAGTCTTGCGCGGATCGATCTACAGTAAACACGTCTTCAATATATTATTTATTATTATTATTATTATTATTATTATTATTACTATTATTATTATTGTTTTTTATATCTGCATGTATATACACATTAATTTGTATAGATTCATTTTATAACACCATAAAGAGACTTGGAAACTTTTGTATAATGCAGTCGTCTTTTATCTGACCATTAACATATTACTGAATTTAAAAATAATAATAGCAATAATAATAATAATAATAATGAATTCATCTGTGTCATTTTCAGACCACATAACAAACAGACCTGTTGTGTTATGTTGGTCTCTACAAAACAAACCGTGTACCGTGTTAGTGTTGCATACAAACCCTTTCAGACATACATACATACATGGCCGTAGCAGCAGCGGCCAATATATGATCAAGCAAGGCAACATCGTACCAACAAAGAACCAAACAAACACAACCTTAAATTTCATCTATTCCTTCCATGAAATGAGGATGTAGTCACTGCAAAATTACCATTTTCTTTTTTTTTTTTTTTTTTTTTTTGAGGAAAAACTAGACCTCCAAATTTCCTATATAAAACCTCCAAAGTGTGTTTGAGAATCACACCAAACACATAACAGAAAGAACATAGACAGTTCAGAAAGAAGCATAAGTTAAAAAAGAAAAGAGCAGCAGCAGCCATGAGTTCTAACAACAACAGCAGCAGCAGCAGCTATGTTAAGAAGGGGAGCCCGGTTCCTAAGCCGAAGGAGCATGTTTCGACGATGATGGGAAAGGCCATCGCCAAGCCCTTTGTCAATGCTGTCAAGAATCACAAGGAGAAATCAAAAGTAAATCCTCAATGATCGATGCTACTGTTGTATATATATATATATATGATGAGTAAGAAATATATATTTGTGTGTGATTGATTGATCGAAATAATTAATATAGGTTACTTTGCAATAATTAATATTATTTAGGTCATTTGCATTGTTGTTGTATTATACATGTAGGAGATGGACACTGTGTGTGTGTGTGTAATTGGACATGCTGTTCTAGGATTTAAATTTGTTGTTCTTGTAATATAATGTCGATGATTGTTATAATTCTATTATAGACCACTTATTTACTCTCTCTCTCTCTCTCTCTCTCTCTATATATATATATATATATGTATGTATACCTTGTCCATGAAATCTTCAGATTTCAGGTCCATAGATCCTCACACTGTCACACAATAAGCATATAGATAAGATCCTCTTCTCTGATCTATATATGATCATGATCGTTAGTTGTCTAAAAAGCCTTAAAACAATGTCCTAGCAAAAGATCCAATAACAAGGATATATTTCAATGAGAAGCACATATTAAATAGGTGATTCTTGACAAAAGATGCAAACAGCAACCATCTTTTTTCGATGCAAAATTATATAATTCAATCTTCCCCTAACGTCTATTTGTAATAATATGAGGATCCCGGATATTAAAATCTACGAAATCATCAACTATAACGCTATAGCATGAAGTAGATCATTGATCTAAAGGTAAGGGAATAAGATAGATAACATCCAAACTTCCGGGTTCTAATAAGCTAACTAGCTTCTTACATACATGGTAAAATTTCATTTTTTTTTGGTAAAGACATTAATCTTTGTGTCGAAATATTCAACATTCTTATTTTTTTAGAGCAGTATTTGATATACTTAAGATTAGCATATAGCATTTTGAATTTAAATTATTTATTCATTAATTAAGATAAAATCAACATATTCTACAATATTAACACAATAAATAATCAATAATATTCCAATTAAAGTATGGAATCATTCTCTCGCTTTCACATTAACTAATTGCAGCAAATAATTACTTATCTGCTTTACCATATAAGGATATATGTTTAATAATCAATACAGTAATAAGTGGCTTAAATGATGTGTTAAAATAATACTTATATTATTATATCATCATTTAAAACTATAAACATGTCCCCAAGTTTATTATTATAATTACCAATCACCAGCAGTAATTTCTATGGAAAAAGGTTTTGTTCGGACAAACTACCTTACTTACTTACACACGCAGATAATTTTCGAGCTTTTCTTTTCTGTCCGAAGACTTCTTCCCTTCAAGAAGAAAATCACCAAAAGGAACCCAGAATCAAGAACATGGATCAAGTTTTAATTTGTAGAAAAATTATAACTTGTTTATGGTGGCTACTGTAACTGGTGAGAAACGATGCATAGACGACAAACCCAATTAATTATATTAATTAACTCCGATCCGCCATGGAAACTGCTGCGAGTGTACTGAACAGTTGCTGACAAGTCTACCCAATTACTGCTTTTTTTCTTCTTCTTCTTCCTCAGACAAAAGTAAAACAAAGAAAGGAAACAATGACGTACTATTGAGACAATTCGCGGCGGCGGAGGTGGCCGGAGAGGCTTTGGTGCGGGAATCGGGAGGGCGACCTTCTTAGCTTCTCACATCTGAAAAGTCAAACCATTATTTGGGTAGTGTGTTATTACAAGAATTCTCAATCCCTAAATTATTACATGGTTTTAGGTTTAAAATGATACTATTAATGAGCAGACAATAAAATCTGTGGTGGAAGATTCACTTTCACATTCACATTTATTCCCACCAATCATCCAATCCCAATCCAAATCCAAATCCATATTCGGGTCAGTACATTTCACATAAATGTAAGAAATGTTTCAGGGAAGTCAAAATACCACTGACCTTGACACGTGTCCACACCCTCTCTCTCTCTCTCTAGAAAGCCTTCACGCCCAAGTTTCTTCTCACTCTAAAACCATGGCGAAAACCCACCCTATTTCAGCCAAATTCAAGATTCCAAATTGCTATAATATCTTCACTCGATTAATTAGGGAGAAGATAACCTAGAAGAAATGAAGGCAGCGGCTGAGAAAAAAGACGTAGCTTACATTGCGCCGGCGCCGGCGGAACTTCCGGGACGGCGTCGTTTTGAAGCTAAGAAAGGAAGTGTATTTCCGGCAAGGAGAAGGCTCGTGAAGAAGATGGTCCTGGACTCGATTCTCCGATTTATCTTCCCATGTTTTGCAATGGCGGCGCAGACAAACGGAAGGGAATCAAAACCAGGGAGTGCCACTGTTTGTCCGGGCACCTAATCTGTAACAATTATAAATTTCCATTTTTTAGTTCAATGTAAAATATGAACTCTGTTTATCACTTGCAGTTGCATCTGATCTGATTTCCTTTTTTGATACTACCCCCTCTATACAATCTACTTCCGTAAATTCCTATGAATATATATATTCTGGATATCAATACTTCTTCGGACAAGACTCACAATAATGTCATTCCGACAAGATAATGATACATACAAATATATACATATATATATACTGAACTACTGGAAATTTGGGGATGAATCTTGTACTATGATCAAGTGTGGATTCAATATATATACTTACATGTACGCATACAAACAAGAAAAAATTCTACCTTTATCAATCAGCATCCAACGTTTATACAATTTATGCATATTCCTGAAATCTTACATCAATTATTCTCCATACTAGAAACGAATCCGATCACTCCATAGTCAGAACAGAGGCGAGCTCCGGCGAGTGCGGCGCGATCAATTCCACGGACCTCCTTCACAAAAAAAGATTTGATCTTTCCCACCATCCTATAGTTAGTGAAGTTAGCTATAACTGATTTCCTAATCATTTCCTCCGCGGCGCAAAGGTATCGGCTTCTTCATTTCCACAGCTTCTGAAGCTGTAGTCGCAGCATTCGAGCCTTTGGATGGAGCTGAAAACGGGATTGGAAGCTTCTTAGGCAGCATTTGCTCCCAACTGTACGCGCCAGGGAATGATCGCGCCGCTTCTGAGATGAGAAAAAGTGTAAGGAAGGTGAAGATTAGGCACTTGAATCTCCACGACCTTGACATGATGATGAACAATAATATGCTTCAATTCAGCTCAAGAACAGACTTCTCAGGCCCTCCCTTTAACTTCCTGAGGCTTGCTTTTAGGCAGCCTGTGGTAGCAGACAGGTCGAGCAATCTAAGTAGTGCTGCCAAGTTGGTTTGTTTGAGGAAATTAAAGATAAAAAACGATTGGGAGACAGTGCTGCAATAAAATACTTTGCTGATGCTTTAGTTAATTGTAACTTATCCAAGAAAAGGGTTTTGTGTCTTCAAACCTGAGAGGAATGATCGAACGACAGCAGACCCCACAGGAGTAGGAACATCTGATCACTTTTATACTGGCAAGAATCTTTAGTTCGACGACAGAAACATGGCATTAATTAGTTAAGGCTAAGAACAATTCAATTAAGTCTATTTGGTAAATGGTAATGCTCCCATGAAAAGCAGGAAAAGGTTTTGATTAAAGTTGATAAAATAACCGATCTTGCTTTGAATCTTGGGGTTTAATCATGCAAACACGAGGTGAGAATGGATTTGAATAATGGATGAGGGTGTAGGGAAGGAGACAAGCCCCAGATCAAAAGGGATATATAATCAACCTACTTTGAGACTTGCTGTCTGATACTTTTTATCATTATGGGGATTTTCTTAATGCTCAAATAAAGGGGGGTCGAATGGGATGAGTGCCATTGCCAGCAATGGTGTCTTTCTCTGTCTGCGCCGGCCGAGTGTTCTATTATTTTAACCTAATTCTTTGATTGAAACGGCGCAGACTGATGAGCAACTTCTCATTGACTCCATGGGACAGTCTTATCATTAAACTTCTCAGCTAACCTTAGCATTAACTAACCGTGACTTCTTCTTGTGTCTGAACAGGTTGATTTTGAGTTATGTTTAGTTCCGTTAGGATAAAGAATGTTAATACATATGAAAGTAAGTGTATGTGGTCCAAAAGACACCTACTAGTTGGTGGATTGTCTGGAAAAACACTGGTTTGTTTTCCAATAAAATTTGTCTGTCATCAAGACTAAAGTGCTTACACCTTAAACAAGAATTTACAATTTTATTTATATATATATGAATTTGTGTTTGGGAGGGTAGAAAAATTCGAAAGAAGCAATGTGATTGGATGGGGTAGGATTTTGTGGGCCCAAATTGCTAATTTTGCAACTCCAACTGGTCTCATCACCACTGTGTTTCCTCCATGTCCACAAATCAATCAGCCCCTTTTGCTTCCACCATCACACAGATTTCTTCATTGAGAATGCAAGCCAAAGAAATACTATTAAATTAAATTCTGGGGTGGGTTGAGAAAGGCGTGTGGACAAAAATTGAAGAACAGAAGCAATGCAAGAAAATAATCATCAAAAAGGCTGAGTAATGTGTAATGATGCAGACCATGGCTGCCACTCACAGTGCACCTGCATTTTCTTCTTCTTATTACATCCATAGCTGCAAGAAGATGCAGAAGCCTTCACCACCATTGCCCCACGCCTGGACTGACCGTACACCTTCTTACAACTCCCTTGTCTTCCAGGTTAATTTTCCTTAATTTCTTATCCATTCCCATTTTAGGTTTTCAGGAAAATGTCTGATTTGGGTTTTCATGAAATTGCAATGAAATGTTCTGAGCTGGGTAGATCAATCTAATTGCGTGGTTCTGTGTGCATTCACAGCTAATTTTCGAATTAATTAATGTATGATCTTCAACAGGCTGCAAGGCTTTTGGGTCCTCCAGCAAGATTCGAAGCTTCAAAGCTGAAGGTGTTGTTCATGGGAAAACAAGCTGGAACGCCTACCAAGATTGTGCCAAGAACTTACACTCTCTCCCATTGTGATTTCACAGCTAATTTAACGCTAACCATTTCAGACATCATCCTGCGAGATCAAGTAACTAATGTTGCCTTAACTCTCTTGTCATCCACCATTCTTAGCCCTTTGCTTACAGCTTTTTTATCTGCAGCTTAACGGCTGGTACAATAAAGATGATGTCGTCGCCGAATGGACACAATTGAACGACAAATTGATCCTGAACGTCCATTGCTATGTGAGTGGTCCACATTCTTTATCAGACATGGCTGCAGAGTTCAGATATCACATATTCTCCAAGGAATTGCCGCTGGTAAGAAAAATTCCATCCCTGTCCGAGCATAATTTGGTCTGTATTGAACTTGTATAGACTAACTTAAGTTTTGTGGCATCAAATTTTTCCAGGTTCTGGAGGCTCTGCTCTATGGAGATTCGGATCTTTTCCGACAGCATCAAGAACTGATGGATGCTTTGGTTAGAGTTTATTTCCACTCCAGCTTCCAGAAATACAACCGCGTCGAGTGCTGGGGGCCGTTGAGGGATGCTGCTCGGGTAGGTCAAAATCGGTTATTACATTCATAGCCTCTTGTAACAATGTGATGATTTTTCCGAATGCATTCACTTCAGGGAAAGGGAGTCGACAAGATCAATGGATATGTAGCTGCAAGCAAAGAAAGGCGTTCGACTCACAAATCCCGGGCAAGGCAAAAGTCGATCTTTCAAGCAGTTCTTACCTTCCTGCTGTGATTCGGCAGACAGTTTATAGTTCAGACAAGATATCCAACCTGAAAAACAATAGAGCTTTGCAGGACTATCTTCTTGGGCAATGAATGTTCAATTTTTTCTTAAAAGAAAAGGAGCAAGCTGTGTAGAAAAACAGTAGTGTAGAAACAAGTAATATAGTAATCTAACAAGCACGGGTAAAGTGTCGTATATACGCAAACTCGTCTCGCAGCAGTTTCTCATTACAATGTCACGCAGATATACAATACCATAATAGCCGGAGGTCCATGAATATCGTCACATAATGTCTGAATGATAGGTAAAAACAAAAGGGAAATCGAGTAATGCATCGTGCTTAAATATCAGCACAAGAGAAATTTGAACTCAATATAACCTTAAAATGACCTGTTGGATTTAGGCGACGAAGATTTGGCTTTGGCAAAATCAACCAAGTCTCTGAAAAGAGCATCTTCTGGTTTTTCTTGCTTAGAAGGGGCAGGCGATTTGATAGAGAGATTCTGTGTCTGACCGACCAAACTGTCGTAGGAAGAACCCGATTCACTGCTTGAATTTGAGGGGCCGCCGCCAAAAGTATTGTTATGCTCAAAATATTGTTGCCGCTGGTTGTGCCTTGAAGGTGGAGGCGGAAGATTACCCGGGGCTGGAGCATCCCATGTAGTCGGAGGTAAATAATCTGCAGATTTGCTCGCCGGAGGAACAGGTGCATCGGTGGTTGATTTTGGAGCAAACATCGATGCTGTTGGGTTGACGAAATCATCAGGAGGTGAGGAAGGATGCGTTAAATTTGGCGGAGCAACAGTGTCTCGGCTGCTGGAATCAGCCGGGACGGTGGCACTCGTGAATCCTGATGTTCTAGTGGTTTGCTCTGTCCCGTAAAGATCGCCACTCAGGTAGTCAATTTTTCCGGCATCAGTGGTTGGCTTCTTTGAGGATGGCGGAGGAGGAAGAACTGTCGCTGGTTTAGCTTGCGTATCCCTTGATGATCTGGAAATCATATTCAATTTTTAGTCGCTTGTAGTAATAGTGTCGAAAACTTTCATCACATAAAAGTTAGCGAGTAGCGACACGTACCTGCGTGCTAATTGGGAAAAATCATCCTCTGTTTCGTTGTCCTCGTGATTCAGGTTCATCAGGGGTGTCACTGTAGTTGATCTACTGACTTCAGAATCAGCTGGCATTCCGCTTGCAATATCATCATGCTTACGAAGAACACGTTGCAGATTATCATTCAATGTTAGTCCCTTACAGAGAAGATCCTCGTCTCTGCAAAGGAAAAGAGAATGTACTTCATTGTTGATTTAATTTGAAGGACTGATGAGTTAAAATAAATGGACATATTCTTACGCAGTGTTATTCACAAGCACAGTGACACGCTTCTGGTACGAACGGCACTGGTCAACCAAGTCAACAATTATCTCGTCCTTCAAACCCTATTTGTTGGAGAAAATTCGTAAATTTAAGTCCATACAGCTTGTGGTATTTACAAGCTGATATGAAGGAAAATAAATGGGATTAAATGCTTGCTATCAATGATATTATTATAGTTCAACCTGAGGATTGTTTGGACCCAAAGCAGTTAGCATTTCTAAAAGAACATCAGCAAGTCCATCAGCATTTTGCATCTCAGGTAAGCTGCAAGAAAAGAAAACATACACATTTTGCGTAAATTAAAAGATCAAGAACTGTAAATTGACAGAACACCATGCATCAGAAAGAAATCTAATTAAGAGAATGAAAGTAGTAGAGAGAACCATGCACCTGAGTCCAGAAGCATCGGATTCTAGTGAAGCTTGAACGGCAGCTTCCTCATATGGAGAAGTTGGGTGAATGATCGGATGAGTTTGGGGAGGAGTGAACAAAGGCACGCTGCTTTCCTCTCTGATGGGGAACTCTACACCAGCCGACTGTCAAATTTGAAAGAAAAAGAAACATGACATTTGAAATTTCAAATAATTCGACCACCAACTTACAAGTTCATCTAATTGATTTGGTCTGATTATATTAATCATGGTACCAATTGAGGATTAAGAGTTCTAAGTGTAAAATCAAGGAGAAAATATGAAAAGTGATGGAGAAACTTATAAGAAACAGACAGAAAAGGCAACAATCAATGTTTACTAGCATAAACCTTCAGATTGTCTGGTAGATGGATTGATATATAAAAACTATTTAAAGCTGAAGAATTACAAAATAGATTCTTACTACCTTCAATTCATTATAAGCAGCATAATATTGCGGAAACCTTCCTGTGGGTCCACCTAAAGCCTCTTGCCAAGTATCGATCAGCTCTAGAATCTTCTCCCTCACGTTCAAATCAGGCTGCAAATGGTTATCACAAGGAGGATGTAAAAGGACCATTGTGATGCATAAAGCGAACCATGAAAATGGAGATGTAAGGTAAAATAGTCGCAGCACCTTCTTCTTTACGATTTTGACCATATCATGCAGAATGTCCCGTTCGACGATCAACTGAAACACATGCTCCCCACAATTTTTGCTAAGAGTCTCCAACACCTGGTACCATAAACTATCAGGTTTGAATAGGCTTAAATAGCCAAACACAAACATACGCACAGAAGAAAGAACTAAATAAAATGGTTACAAGGTACATCACTGAATAGGTTATTTGAAATAATACAAATTATAGTTGAATGAATTGCACAACGTTATCAGATATTACACAACAACCTGGGAAAGATCCGGTCGCTACATGAACAGCTTTGGAAAATGCATTATGCAGAGGAAAGCAACTTACGAATAGTGCAAGGATCTGAATTTTAGAGCTCTTATTCCCCAATCTTTTCTTGAGTAACTTCAGGGCATCCTTTGCCTGCCTGTATTTGAGTTCATCTCATGAACTATGATGCAATTATGAAACATAGAAAACAATCGATGGAAATGAAATATCATGTCTTGAATCCCAGTAAGAGAAAATTACCCTGGATCCATATTTATTATATCGCAAAGCTCTATGTTTATAGCCCAGTCTGGGCCAATCAGCATATCACTGGTAGCCCTCTCCACGACAGCAGCTGCATTTGCCATACTTCTGTTTTGTACTTTCACAGTCTCTCAAATTCTAAAACAAACACAATTGCAAACATCAATTTAGTACCAAGAAAAACTCGATTGGATGTCTAAAGGCAAAATTAAAAGTGTCAACAGTGTAATTCTATGTTGCCTGAGGATCAAGAGAAATCATGAGATAATTGGATTGATAAAAAAAACCTAGGAATCTAATAATAAAATAGCACCGATGAAACAGGGAATTCCAAGACATCACGACCAAAATGGAAGAGAATTCCTATAAAAAAGCATGATCTAATTTCAGATAATTGAACACCAAAATGAACACCCGAGAAGGGATGGCCCTAAAAGAATAAAGTCAACCAACGAGCAAAGTAGAAATGAACTCAAACCCCTAGGGGTCAAGTATACAAAAACACCCAAGAAACGAATCCCAAACTCCAAATCAGCCGCCACGCAACAATTAAAAGAAAACCGGTCAAGAAAACCTCAAGATCAAGTCAATAACAAATACAGAGAGATCAAGAATCGAAATGGAGCAATAAACTAAAAATAAATAAATAAAAGAGCAGAATTCACAAAATCAGTTGTATCCAAAACCCAGACCCAAGTCAGGAAATGTAAAACATACATCCGAATCAAATGAAATTCGAAACAAATCCACCAAGAAAACCCCAAGATCAAGCCTGTCAAAGAAACTAAAAGTAATCCACTTCCGTAATACATCGAGAGAGATCAAAAACAACAATTAACAGAGCAAAAAGATAGTCAAAGACCCTCGAGAACATTACCAACAAAATCCCTCAAGTCTGATCGAGTCCACAGAGAGAGAAAGAGAGAGAGAAGGGAAAAACAAAAGATTTTATTTTTATAAACGCTGGAGGCGGCCGAAACTAGAAACAATATAAAGAGCCGAACCCAAGTGCGAAAGATCTTTAGGTACGCGAGCGGATTGGGGTGTGTGCACAGACCGCTGCGTTTGTCAAAGTTCCGACCTTTAGACCTTTACCTTTGCAGAGAAGGAAGTGTCAAGTGCTAGTGCCACCCCGCTTTTGGTATTTTTGGTACCCTAAAACAATTATCGCTAAAAGAACCTTCTTCATTACTTCATCAAATTTACTTCTTGAATTTTATTTGATTTTTCTTAAATGGAAATACCCACTTTAAAATATATTTTTGTGGAGTACTATATAAACTCAGCTCATAAAGTTGACCATTCAATTTATAAAATGATAATAGTAATATTAATAAGAAGGTTCCTTATTGACATTTCCATTCCCAAATATTCTTCCCACCAGACTAGTCCTCAAGCTTTGTACTAACTCCTCGCCTCTTTTTCTAACTGACAGGTGGAGGTAAGTTGACCGGCTTTTGACGGTTGCCGTTGGATTATTCCTTGTTTGGACTTTTTATTAAAAAAACGTAAAAACGGAGAAAGCGCGTTTTGAACTACAAATGAGTCCCCACACAAATGGCGTTGTTTACACAACGATCTTCATCCTACTCTTATTGGATTAGAATGCTCCACTCCATGACTCCTAATTTGTACTAATAAATTATATTTTCAGGCTATTCGTTAGTATTCTAACTGCTTCCATGGTTGAGGTTAATATTGTTAAGATAAATTGAATTCAATGAATCGAAATTGATCATTGATCCACCTCATTGAATCGAAATTGCAACTAGTGTGTTTCTTTTGATTTGATAGGAAGAATTTTTATTTTTTTTTCGAGAACCGACAGAATATGGTGAAAAAAAAAAAAAAACAAACAAACACACCAAAGACTTCAAACTCAAAAAATGAAGAGTGGGGCGAGAGTCGCCCCTTTCAAAGCTAAATTATATAAAATTTAGATCGCAACAAACCCTAGGTAGAGAGGCTCAGATCTGTGTATATCAGAGCACGAATCATTTAGGCCACGCCATGGCTGCTAGATCTCCGGCTGCACACGCCTACGCGCGTGCCTCCCGGCCTGCCACGCCAAGATACGTGGCCATATTTTTCGATGCTCGACCCATTAGATCAGACCGATTATCATCACCGCCTCTTTAACACCATTCGAATGGCAACCAGCCATTCATATGTATGCCACCGACACTTAATCGCATTTTTGAATGCGAAATAAGTTTGAAAACCATAAACAAACACACCCTAAGTTAAAGTATGGAGCGATCAAGCAGCAAAGCATTCGCATGCCTGCCGTTACCAGAATAGATATAGACATATATATATATATTGCTTTCCCCTTCACAATAATTTCCTAGATTCAAGATCTAGGGCTGTTTTTTTACTCGCCTGTGGATAAAATTTCATCGGCGGACGGAGAGGGGTAACCGCCCTTAAGAATTCCCGGCTCGCCGCCGCCTCGACTTCATTTTTCGGTCTGACCTAACGGGTGATTTTGAACCATCGATTTAGGGATTTTATATATACCATGAGTTTCTCGATTTGCCCTTGGATCAGCAACGTTAGATTCTGCTAGCACTGGAGGGTATATTAGACATTTCCATAGAGAACTTGGTAGCCCATGTACGAATTGGATCTTCCATGCCCGATCCATTTATTATTATTATTATTGTTGTTTTGTTGAATCAATTTTACATGGCAATACGCGCCCACCTGAGCTCCGTCGCGAAAAACGCCGACCGGCTGCCGGACTTGCCGATCTCAACAAAAGCATTAGCCACCACAATTCTCAATCATGTCCGCGTCGGACGCCTTTCAAAAGCAGTTTCCATTCTCTTCTCGTCGGAAATCCCTTTGCCTGCCTCAATTTACGCCAATCTTTTCAGAATTTGCGGATCGAACAAAGCTATCATTGAGATACGGAAGCTTGAATCTCACCTAATCACTTTCACCCCGAGTCCCCCCTTGTTTTTGCTCAACAGGGCCATTGAAAGCTATGGTAAATGCAATTGCTTGAAGGATGCCAGAGAACTGTTCGATGAAATGCCTAGGAGAGATGGTGGGTCCTGGAATGCGATGCTTACTGCGTATTCCAGGAACGATCGCTCGGAAGATGTGCTTGACTTGTTTTCTAGTATGATTAAGGAGGGAATTTCGGCGAGCGAGGTAACATTTGCGAGTGTTCTTGGTTCTTGCGGCCATGTGTTGGAGCTGTGGCTGTCGAAGCAGCTGCATGGGCTAGTTCTGAAACATGGCTTTGTAGGAAATGTAATTTTGGAGAGCTCACTCGTAGATGTGTACGGAAAGTGTGGGGTAGTGTGTGATGCTAGGAGGATGTTTAACGAGATTGAGAATCCAAATGATGTTTCTTGGAACGTAATAATTAGGAGATATCTCGAAGCAGGAAACGGAAGCGAGGCGGTGAACATGTTTTCTAAGATGATAAAAACGAGTGTGAAACCAATGAATCACACTGTATCTAATACCATTCTTGCCTCTACAAGTTTTAATGGATTCAGAGAAGGTCTTCAAATTCATGGATACAGTATTAAAATCAATGTGGATGAAGATGAAGTGGTTTCAAGTACGCTCATTAGCATGTATGCCAAGTTTGGAGATCTGGATAGTGCCAGGAGGATCTTTGACATGCCGTGTTCAAAAAATCTGAGAAGTTATGCTTCTATGATTTCAGGTTATGCTGTGACTGGGAAATTGACAGAAGCCAGAAAGCTGTTTGATGAGATGCCAGAACAAACGGTGGTATCATGGAACGTGATGTTGGCAGGTTATATGCGTTCCTTCAAGTGGGACAAAGCTTTGGAGTTTGTAGTGCTGATGCGTAAAAGCACAAAATGTATTGATCATGTCACAGTTAGGTTGATTTTGAATTTATCTGCAGCAATCCTTGATGTAGAACTGGGGAAACAGGTCCATGGATATGCATACAGGCATAGTTACTACAATAATCTTTTTGTCAGTAATGCAATCCTTGATATGTATGGGAAGTGTGACAACTTGGTTAGGGCAAGAAGATGGTTCCATGTGATGAGCCATTTGCGAGATAAGGTTTCTTGGAATGCCTTGTTGACAAGCCATGCTCAGCATAGACTGAGTGAAGAAGCGATGGTGATTTTTGGGAACATGCTAGGAGAGACAAAGCCTAGCAAGTTTACATTTGCAACGCTTTTGACTGCATGTGCTAATATATTTGCACTTGAATTAGGTAAACAGATTCACGGATATATGATAAGAAATGGTTATGATATTGATATTGTCACCAATGGAGCTCTAGTAGACATGTATTCCAAGTGTCGGTTAATTGTATACAGTTTGAGGGTTTTCAACAACGCTGCTTCAAGAGATGTGGTTCTCTACAATTCCATGATTTCCGGTTGTTTTTATAATGGAATAGCGTGTAAGCCATTTGAACTGTTTGAGGCCATGGAGAAAGAAGGCATTAAACCAGATAACACCACATTTCAAGGTGTCCTGCGTGCTTGTATATGTGAGGGTCGGGTTGAGTTAGGTAGGCAGTATTTTGAACTAATGAGTGACAAGTTCTGTTTGGTACCTCATATGGAGCATTATCAATTGATGATCGAGCTATATGGTCAGATTGGATACATGGATGAGCTTGAGCTTTTTGTTAAAAACCTGCCATTCACTCCTACTGCCTCCATGCTGACTAAAGTTCTAGATTTTTGTGGAAACTTCAAGCACCGCAGGCTTGAAAAATGGGCTTCCGATCAAGTTAATGAACTCGATACTTAGTTCTCTATTCAGGTTTTTGAAGTTTTTAGATTTTTTCCAACAGCTGCTTAGCTGCATACTGAGAGCCACAGCTGCACATGATTCGGAATGCCGGCAATGAAGCCTTGGCATGATTCTGCTGAGTGCTTTTGCAGTGATTGAAATTTTGGATATGGTGGATCCAAATGGAACCCTCCATCGTATATTGTGTTTCTGATATTAAAGCATTTGAAGTAGATGACGATAAGACTGAGAAATCAACCCTCTTGCAGAGCAGCAGAAGAAATTCCTCTCAGAAAGTATGGGTTGTGAGCAGACACCAGCCAAAATTTCTCTTCAGTTTGATCACTTGTTATTTCCTCTGTGTGGAGGCACTTGGATATGCCCTCTCCACATTGCCATGTCTTGTTTGAGTAACTTAGCAACGATGGATTGATTAAAGAACATGATATACACCATAGCACATGAGATAACCTTATCTCGAGTCATATGATAATGAAAACCCACATCCCAAATCCAATTTTTATGAGGCTCATGACTCTTCCTATTGCCATTGCAATAATTAGGGTGTTAGTCACAGATGAGTCAGCAGACAGAGATATACCTGGAAAGTAATAAGGACATGCCCCAGATGATAAGGTTTATCATGTAGGGCAGTCAATGACATACTAGAGACAAAAAAAAAAATATAAGGACCAAACTAGTGAAGAAACTAGGACCAGAGGTAACGTGCACCCGCTGGCTGGAGCGTGGGAAAGACAAGATGAGTTGCTACATAGGAATCGAGTCAGGAGCGTGGGAAAGACAAGATGAGTTGCTGCATAGGAATCGAGTCATCCACTGTTGTATCGCCGCGTCATTGTCTTCCAATACGGTATGGCCTCTTCCGCTTATGGACAACAATTTTCACTTATTTAATCGATTTCGCTGCCTCATTGCTGCGGCGCCTCTCTTCTTCTCCAGTCTCCGCATTACAGAGAGAGAGAGGTGCAGAGGAGATGAACTTGTTTTCTTTCTTTCCTTAGCTTGTCTAAAGTTGTCATCTTTAATTAATCTTTTGTCCGATTTTAAAGGACGACTCGGATGTTATATTTAGACAAGCCTACTATCAGCCGCAAACAAGCTCTGGTGTCTAACGTCTCTACAAGAAGCAGGTTCTTGAATTACATCCTCTCGTCCGAGATTGTGTATATCTATCTGCTTATCAGTTGTCTGCTTTCTCTATCGGGCATGATTCTGTAACAAGATTTCTTTTTAGCGCGGCGCCCATCACCATTGATTGTTTTACCCTCTTGATTCTGCAATTTGAAAGTCGTGCTCTTTTTTTAGTTTATTATTGTTATTTGCGGATATGTTTTAATAATTTGGTTAGGTTTTCGAGAAATCATTTTAATGGAAAAATATGCATTTGTCTGCTGACAGAGTCCCTTAGTTCGGTAGGCCATTCTTGTTATCACTTTGCGCTGCTCCCAAATATCATTATCAATTTGAACGAATATTGTTTTAGATGTATTTATTTTCATTACTTTGTTTATTGTTACGAGTTTGTCCAGAAAATTGTTGTATGATGCTAATGGCTCAAAACAAGTAGCTCAATTTGTTGGTTCTTTATCTCAATCAGTCTGCCTAAATCATGTGAAGAAATAAATGGCCATGTGTTTCCCTTGAAATCTTGTGCATCCTTTTTCTGATAACATTCCATTTAATGTGACTCAAAATTCTGTAAGTATATTAGATTTTCAGATTGTTTAGGTGGTAAAGCGATGTCTTTTTATGCAGCTAAATGCGCGCATTGCCCAATGCGAAGGAGGTGTTTGCACTGTGAAGTGTTTTGTCGTTCTGGGAAAGGAATAATCTTTTGCCACTGAAAGTTACGTGATATCTCATTCAGGTAGCTATTTCTCTAAACTACTTTCAATTAGTTTGGTAAAATACCAAATTGCATTAGATGAGTCTGGTGTGGCACCAAATTGTCAGAGACTATCGATGTGTTTATTGCTTTATTTCTCTATTGAATCTTAAAGAAGTGAAACTATACAGAATGATAAATGAATTAAATCATTAATACATTGAAGCTCCCATAGTTTTGCTCAATTAAATAGTTCTATATGATTAAGAATTAATTGAGAAAATTACAAATAACTAACAAATTGAGTGTTGTGTTCCATTTATCAAATTGAACTGGAAACTTGATTTCAGAGAATACTGTACCATTTAGTCTACCGAGTAAGTACGCAACTTTGAATTCAGTTTGGTACACTAAGCTATGTAGTATGTGCACTTGGATTTATTTTGGTAGGAAAGAATTCTGATTGACATACAAGGATGATTTGTTGAAATAAGATTCTTTGTCTTTGAGGTTGTGTTTATTTAACGATTCATTTTCTTCCAAATACGTAAAAGTTATGCGATTTTTAGTTTACTGTTCTTTGTAAGAATTCAGTGGGAAAACATACATAAATAACTTGCAGTAGCATGGTATTGCAAGAAGACGACATTTCTGTGCTTCCTGATAAGCAACCTTATGTGTCAATCTTAATTCGAGTAGTTCCGGATTGCTTTGTGGTGTTTCTCATTGACACTTTTATTAGCGTCTTTAATACAGATAATCAAAATGGGATCATGGGCCTACTTTGATCCTGAGTATGAAACCTTAAGCATCCGGATAAATCCCCCACAGTTGAGTATCATAAACCTTTCCCTTTTACGTAGATATCACATTGCCATTCCTTTTCTTGGATCGGTCATTCAAGCATGCTAGATGATGTATAATTATTATTTGTCTTCGCTTTTTCAGGGTTTCTGTGGACAACTCTACTTGCAAGGACTGTACTCTTGTCAAGGTATCTTTCTTCAAGAGTTCGTCGTTGTTTAGGAATGGCACCAAATCTTCGAGTTATTAGTGGATGACTTGATTGACGAATCTTGTATCACACAGGTTGACAGCGTGAACAGACCGGGGATACTGCTGGAGGTTGTTCAAGTCCTTACTGACCTCGACCTTATAATTACCAAAGCTTACATTTCCTCTGATGGCGGGTGGTTTATGGATGGTAAGCATATCATTTTATTCACTAGTGTTAGAATAAGATTCACATATCTTATCTTGAAATGCCGAGTTTGGATAACACATTAAGTTACCTTTAAATTTGTTGAAACCTTTTGAGCCATTTCTTCAGTTCGATCAGTTAGTCCATCACCATATCTGTTGTTCTCACAGTGTTTCATGTCACCGATCAGCAAGGGCAAAAGATTAGTGATACAAGGATTATTGAACAGATCGAAAAGGTTGGATTCTATATTATGACAAGGTTTTGAGACATTCTATCTTGTTTTGAATTCCTATATTTAAATTTGCTTCAAAATGCTCGAATCATAGGCTTTGGGACCAAAGGGCTACATCTCGGGCGTATTGAAGACCCAACCGGGAAAAATGTCGGGTTCGAACTCTCCAAGTGATTACACTGCTATTGAGGTGATCGGCCGGGACCGTCCAGGGCTCTTGTCGGAAATTTCTGGAGTGCTCGCCACTCTCCAAGTCAACGTTGCCGCTGCTGAGGTTTGGACACACAACAGGCGCGTAGCTTGCATTCTTTATGTCAATGACAATGCGTCAAACTGTGGGGTGAGTAACAATTGCTTGAGACTATCTACTATAGAGGAGCAGATTAAAAACATTTTTCGTGGTTGCGGCAACAATGATGAAGTTGCTCGGGCTAGCTTCTCCATGGGCTCTGTCCATGTCGACAGACGGCTCCACCAGCTGTTATTTTCCGACAGGGACTATGAGGGCGCTTTGTCCACCGAGCAACTGGATAATGTTATCAAGCCGAATGTAACAATCGATAGGTGCAAAGAAAAAGGTTACTCCGTGATTACTGTCCGGTGCAAAGACAGACCTAAGCTCATGTTCGACATCGTGTGCACGCTTACGGATATGCAGTTTGTCGTCTTCCACGCCACGGTCTCATCAGAGGGGCATTATGCATCACAGGTGCGTACAACTTCTGCATAATTCAGCGGAATCGATCTTAGTGTCTATAATCGAGCGCTTCGCATATTGTAGGAATACTACATTCGGCAAATGGATGGTTGCACGCTCGACACGGAGGGAGAGAAAGAAAAGGTCATCAAATGCCTAGAAGCTGCAGTGAGGCGACGCGTTAGCGAGGTATTCGATCTTAACGTCAACATTCTACGAAAATCAATATGTAGGCGTAAAATTGATTGAACACTTCTCGACCAGGGCCTGAGCTTGGAACTGCAAGCGAAGGACCGGGTTGGACTACTATCCGAAGTGACGCAGGTCCTCCGTAAGAACGGACTGTCTGTGACCAGAGCTGGTGTGACAACCGTCGGGGAGCAAGCTGTGAGCGTGTTCCATGTGAGCCACGCGACCTCCGGGAAGGCGGTCGATGCGGAAACGATCGACGAATTGCGGAAGCAAATCGGGAAGTCGATGATGCTGAAGGTGAAGGAGGCCAACGCTTGTTACAACTACAACACTAAATCGGGTGATGAAGCAGCAAGTGGATGGACAAAAACTGGCTTCTTCTTCGGACATTTGCTTGAGAAATTCTTTCCTTAGGACTAAACAATCCTTCTCAGAGTCAACTTCTTGCTGTGTAATGAAAAAAGGAAGAATTCAGGTTAGGATTAAGCAGAAAATTTTGAAAGTCAACCAGCCCCCATAGTTGTTTCATTTGCTTCAAATTTAATTGGGAAATTTTAGTAGAGGGTGGTAAAATATGATAGTAGAAATTTCGAAACATGAAATGATAAGATATTTAACGTGTGGGACATCTTTTCTGTTTTGTAGTGGAGGCCACTGATAATAGCTTCATTGATTTTAGCTGTTCTGTTTTTTTTTTTTAATGCAATTTGAGTATTGGCTTATTACATTATCTTGTTTTTATTTGGATTGTCTTTGTATTTACACATCCATTCCAAGCTGGGTTGAAAGGGTTGCTTAGGATTGATAAAGGAATAAAGAAGAAAGAGTTCAGAAGCAAAAAAATTGCTTTGAATTGAATTGAATTAAATTAAATTAAATATTGTTTAAAATTTATATTATGAATGATGTTATCAGTCACAGTATAACATGAGAATTTGGCAGTAACATACACCAAAAAAAAAAGAGAAAGAAAAATTGTATGACCAATTTTATAAATTTTATTGTTAGGTCCTAATTTTTAATTTACTAAACATGTGACAACCTGATAAGATGATTAAGATGAATTAAGCGCTGTAGCCACATTAGGATGCAGACGGCGTCGTTTTCGCACATAATGGAACTTTCCAGACCACAAATTATGTCCATTCTTTTTGGCTTTTCTCTAATTTGATACAACTTTCACAAAAGTTGCGTTTCAAATAGGTTTTGTTCATTTCGATTATTTAATTTACTCCGAATTGCCAATTTCGTGAAAAAAAAAAAAAAAAGAAAGAAAGAAAAGAAAAGGCGACAAATTTAATATACCTAATGTACTTTCGGAATCATACAGCCTATTGTTTATTTTATTACAGCTCTCAGAAAAATACTGATTATTTATTTATATTATCATTTACCTCAAAATTTTCTGGACGTACGGTCATGTCATAGAAATATTTAACAAAAGTAAACAATTATGGACTATTAATGGCTGACTTATGATGATGATGACCATATGGTTTACACCTATTACATAATAATAATAATAATAATAATAATAATTTATTTTTTATAATTCTTTGTCCTTTAACCATTTATTAATTTATCCGGTATAATCGTACTATTTACTTAACATTATAAATATCATTTCAATTTTTTATAGTTTAATTTAGTTCTTTTAACTTTATTTCTATTTTGTCCTAAGAAAGAGTATATAAATAATCTATTTGAATTATTAACTAATTAATTAAGGTATAATAATCAGACGTAGAATGAGTTTTAGGGCTTTTGCTTGTAACGGAACGCCTTGTAAACCACAAATGACACGTGGCGTTGTTTTGTCGCCTACTTTTCTTCCATCGGCCACATTCTCTCTCTAAATTCCACCGCTCTCTCTCATATAGAGACCGCTGGTAGCGTCTAGGCGGAGGAGGTCATCTCGATGGACTGTTGGAAATTTTAAGGTTTGATGATCCTTCTGTTTCTCCTTTGCACACAAGCACTCCCAATTTCTGTTCGATTCTGGCTTTTTTGTTCATCGTTTCTTCTGTGATCGAGCCTGTGTGTTTTGTTGAATTGCGGCAGTATGGTGAAACCCTTGCGAGAAATTGATTAAGATCAGCGATTTCTTATTTTTTATTTTCAGTTTCAAGGGAAGAAGGAACAGGAAAAGTGGGGTAAAGATATGGATTTTGAAGAAGGTAGTGGCGTGGCCGGAATTTTGCATTCTGGCATTGATGATTAATCTTGATTTCTTCTGCACTAGTTGAATTTCAGAGTTAATCGATCTTTCTGAACTCGTTTACCTTCCCCCCCTTTTTTTAAGGAAAAAGCATTTCTTCTTCAGGTTGCCCTGAAAGGAGACAGAAACAAGCGGCGGCGAGAAATGAGCGGACAGAGCGTTTGGGGTTGAGTTTTGAGAAGCTGGTGGTTTTTGGTGGTGTGGAGAACATGAATCGAAGTGGCGGTGGTGTTGATTTAGGTGGTGGGGGGCCGAGAATCAGTGAGTGGAAAGATATTCCTGTGGAGCTGCTGCTGAGGATTTTGTCCCTGGTGGATGATCAGACGGTGATTCTGGCCTCTGGGGTCTGCCATGGCTGGAGAGATGCCATTTCTTGGGGCCTCACGCATCTCTCCCTCTATTGGTATATGATTCTCTCTCTATATATTTCTTTTCCCTTATGCTGTGTCTTCCTTGCTCTGTTTGCTGTGGATTTTATTTATATGTTTTGAAGTGGTCCTAAGTGTGATTCTGCTGTTTTGCATCGTTTATTGGATGGGTTTTGGCTTCTTGTTTAGTTTCTTATTGCTGAAATAGTTCTTGATATTTGTGAAGGGGAAAGAAAGGGGATTGAAATGATGATTCCCTGTTTGTAGATTTAGTTGATGATCATAACTTTTTGAGGCTTGTATCATTCTTTGATTGAGACACCTATTAATCTTTGATTTGTTAAGGAAAAAATTGAGGTTATGTTCGTGGGATTTTGGTTCTTGGTTCGAAAATGAGATTTGACACAAGTTTGGTCTTTCTTGTTGGGATCCTTTAGTGTAATTTTGTGATTGTTGTAATGTCTTTTGCTTCTGTGCTGCTCAGGAAATCTAGAATCAAGTTTGAATGTCTTTTAACTGTCAATTTTACGTGTTTGTAATTCCTGTGGGTGGTGAGTGACTTAGTGTTTTCTGTTAGGTGCAAGAAGAACATGAATAATCTGGTTGTGTCACTGGCTCCGAAGTTCACTAAACTGCAGGGCCTAATTCTACGGCAAGACACTCCGCAACTACAGGATGATGCTGTCGAAAGAATTGCTGCTCATTGTCACGACCTCCAAGAATTGGATCTCAGCAAGAGCTTTGCGCTGACCGACCGGTCTTTGTACGCGTTAGCCCGCGGTTGTCCTGATCTTGTGAAGCTGAACATCAGCGGCTGCTCTGCTTTCAGCGATTCTGCCCTCGGATATTTGACGGGCTTTTGCCGAAAATTGAAACACTTGAATCTATGCGGATGTGTCAAAGCCGCAACGGACAGGGCGTTAATGGTAAGCGTGGTAGCGATGCCCGTGTTTGTTTGTTTGCATTTTAATGAATGTTTTTGAGATTGTTGACGATATATTTCCCCGCAGTCTATCGGTTACAACTGTCATCAGCTGCAGTCGTTGAACCTCGGATGGTGCGACCATGTCGGAGATGAAGGCGTAAAGAGCTTGGCCTACGGCTGCCCTGATTTAAGAGCTCTCGATTTGTGTGGATGCGTTCTTATTACAGGTTCAGTTACATTTATCAATATATATATATGTATGTGTGTATGTATATGTACACTCGTGTTTATGCATTCTATTGATTTGATCGATGATGTCTGTAGATGAGAGCGTGGTGGCGCTGGCGAACAACTGTCTGCACCTGAGGTCGCTGGGGCTCTACTATTGCAAGAACATTACAGACAGGGCAATGTATTCACTGGCGCACAGCCGGGTGAAGAGCAAGCACGAGGTGTGGGCGTCGAGGAGGTACGAGGAGGAAGGTTTGATGAGTCTGAACATCAGTCAGTGCACTGCGCTGACGCCTCCGGCCGTGCAGGCTGTCTGCGACTCATTCCCGGCGCTGCATACGTGCCCCGGCAGACATTCCCTCATCATCAGCGGCTGCCTGCACTTGACGTCCGTGCACTGCGCTTGCATCGCCGCGCATCGGCCGGCCGCCGCCGCGGCGATTCCCCATCTAGCACACTAAGGTGTGTGCATATATTGTTATTATTATTGTGGTTAGTGTATGTATCTATGGCTGTGATCGGAGTTTAGACAGAGACATTTGCGAATTATGTGGACTTTTGGACACCATGATCTTGATATGGATGTGTTTGTTTGCTTCTGTTCTAATGGAATGGGGATAGATATGGTAGTAATTTGTTAATGGGTCGGGTGGGGTCGGGTCGAAAATTTTATGTTTATAACGGATATTAAAATTTTTTACTCGGGGAATTTAATTAAAAATCTATCTCCGAATCTGCTCTAATTTTAATTTGGAATTTTACTTTTTGGTTAGAAGGTCCAGGGGCTTCGTGCGTCTGCCCAACTTTGAACAGTGTGGGTCCTTCTGTAGTTGGGCTCCCGGAGCTGTGGGTGTTCAGGCTGAAAGTGGGCTATTTGAAACAATAGAACTAGGGCCATGGTCCATTTCAAGTTTTTATTAAGAATAGATTGTCTATTTACATATTTTGGACCAAAATAATTTTTTTACTCAGAATTATTCTGCAACTTTGTTGTTTACTTTTTGCAAGTAAATTTTTTAATATTTAATATTATAATAGGTTAGAGTGAAAAAGACGAAAATATTCCTGTTAGTATTGTGTAATACAGAAGTAACGATATTTGTGTAATATAATGTAAATTGAAAGGGTATTTATTATGTTAAATAGATAGTACAATTAAAAAATGGTAATCATGTTTTGAGACGGACAAAAAATAAAAAATAAAATTTCTTCAATGGGACACACGGAGTATTATATATATATATATATACACGGGTGTGTTTGTCTAGAAATTTACAAAAATTTTAACTATTCATAAAAAAAAAAAATTTCTAAAAACATCAAATCAAATACTTATTTTTTTATTTATTATATTATACTAAAAAATATTTTTGTGTTCAAAATATCAATCAATACTTATTTATATTACGTCGTACAACGATTCAAATTAAAATTTTTTACTATTTAACTCATTTGCTAAAAATCCAAAGCCCAAACAAAAACACCTAAAGATTGTTAAGTAAATTGACAAGTGCACTAATATATATTTTTTCACTAAATTAAATAGGTGTTGAGTGTATGATTTCGATTTTTCGAATTTATAACTACATGAAGGTTGAATTGGGTAAACTTATAGTAATATTTTAATTATATTAAATTACCAATTTTTTTATAGTAATATTTTAATTATATTAAATTCCCAATTTTTTTTTTATAGTAATATTAGTATTATTTAAACTAAATGAAGGTTGAATTGGGTAAACTTATAGTAGTATTTTTAATATCACTTTTACTAATATTTTTAAATGTTGAGCATATATTTTTATATTTACAATTTTTCTTAAAGAATTATTAGAATGAAATCTTGTATAAAGTTGATTAAATTTAATTATATTTTTCAAATTCAAATTATTATAGATATCATCGATTTCAAATCTATTACTGGCTTTGAAAGGGATTGTGAATGGTCTAACATAACATATTATTTCCCATATCAGATTTTTTTTATTTCTATGATGCAATATTATTATAACAATTGATACGTAATATAATTATGATATTTACTTAATTAGATTTTTCATCAATTTCAGTAATCAAATTGCAAGTGATTAACTCTTTCTCGGTCAATAATTGTTATTATTATCCCTATTTTAATCGAAATTATTGAATTATGGCTACTATTTATTTTAATACTTTTATATTTTGTGTGCTTACTATAATTAATTTAGCTAGGAATTCATCTTATTTTAATCACCATAATAATATTCACACATCAGTCCAAGTTACTAATTAATAAAACAAAATAGCTATACACATTCATAATTTTCAAATTGCAAATAATACTGTTGGAAAAATATATATATAAACATCTGAATTTGAAAAAAAAAAAATTACCATGATTGGTATATAGTTGTTCTATTTAGGAAAATCAATAAACTGCAGATGTTCGAAACCAATATATATATATATATATATATATATTTCTCATATACAAAGCACAGTACAGAAAACCCTGATTTAGAAACCCTCGCAAAATGCAGGTGAAGGAAACTACCGTGGTGGTGGTCGGAGGTGGGCCGGCGGGGCTGGCGGCATCGGTGTGTCTGACCATGGAAAACGTGCCGAACATTGTCCTGGAAAGGGACGATATCTACGCTCCACTGTGGAAGAAGAAATCCTATGATCGATTACGCTTGCATTTAGCGAAGCAATTCTGCGAGCTTCCTTACATGGCGTACCCGCCGGAGACGCCGAGGTACGTCCCCAAGGACAAATTCATCGATTACCTGGACAGCTACGTGTCGAAATTCGGCATCAATCCGGTCTGCAATCGTCGGGTGGTGAGCGCCGAGTACGACGGGGAGGCGGGGCGGTGGATTGTGGTGGCGGAGAACACTGCCGCCGGGGAGGAGAAGACGTCGGCGGTGGAGAAGTACGTGGCGGAGTTCCTGGTGGTGGCGACGGGGGAAAATAGCGTGGGGCGGATTCCGGCTATCCCCGGCCTGGAGATGTTCGCGGGAGAAACGCTGCACACGGCGGATTACAGAAATGGGAAGAGATTTCAGGACAAGAGTGTCCTCGTCGTAGGTTGTGGCAATTCCGGCATGGAGATCGCCCTCGATCTCTCCAATTGGGGGGCCCAAACCTCCATCGTCATTCGAAGCCACGTACATATATATGTAATTAATATGTTTATTTTTTAAAATGAAGTTTTAAAATGATGATGATGGATGCAGGTACATGTTCTTAGAGACGAGCATGTGAAGGTGGGAATGGAGCTGCTGGAGAAGGGGGTGGAGGTGGAGACAGTGGACGAGGTTGTAGTGATGCTGGGAGACGCCATTTATGGAGACCTGAGTGAGTACGGAATCACACGCCCATCGGAGGGTCCTTTCCGGATGAAGCAGTCCAAGGGCAGATCGGCGGTCATCGACGTCGGGACAGTCGGCAAAATCAAAGCCCGTCAAATTAAGGTATTCCCGGCCGTCGAGGAGATCGCCGGAGAAGACGTTCATTTCGCCGACGGTCGGACCGGCCGGTTCGACGCCATTGTCTTCGCGACCGGATATAACAGCACTGTCATGAAATGGCTCAAGGATGATGGAGGGCTGTTTGGTGAGAATGGAATGCCTAAAATGAGATCCCCAAATCACTGGAAAGGGGAGAAGAAGATTTACTGCACTGGATTTGCCAGCGCAGGCCTCAAAGGGATCGCCATTGACGCCCTCAACATTGCTCATCATATTACCACCTCCATTACGAATCAACCAACATAATTGTCTACAGGCCCATTGTCCTTTTATTTTTTTTTTTTTTTTTATGTTTTTTGGGCTAGCTAGAGCCAGTAGTTTGATAATAAAATTTTATATATTAAGCCCATTATGAATTTTCCTACAGCATAAACTAAAATTATATATAACTTTATAACACCATAATAAAGTACGACAACTTATTAATTTAATTATCATGAAATAATGATGTACATATATTATATTTCTCCATCACCCACTGTTATAAATCCTATGTTACTATTATTTCTTATTTGCTCATTTAATAATCTATCACCGTCTATTTCTCCAAATTTCGATCCTCTGCATCCTGACCGTTGGATTTTGTGGCGGCGGGATCATCGATTTTATTCTCTATGGATTCCGCCAACGATTCTGCCTTTCCTTCCACCTCTTGTACCTGAGTTTTGACACGTCATAATTAATTAACACATAAATAATACTACTATTATCGATTCACTCATAATTAAATAAATTAAAATGGATTAATCAGAACACACAGGTCACTTGTCTGACGGCTAAAAAACAAATTATACTTACCAAAACCTCGTATAGTAATCTTGTCGTAATTATCAAGATTACCTCCAACTCTTACACACCAATTTTTTTAATGCCACGGTCAAAAACTGAATTATATTATAATCAAATACTATACCTCTTAATTAATTTCATTCAAGTAATTATATAATATACAGACAATGACCACTACAGTAACTAGTTATTCCTAGGAAATATAATATGCGCAGTGCTGTCCGAAACCGACTTGTTCAATTAAAATATATGTAACAAAAAATCTAAGTCTAGATAACAATTTCTCCTAATTAAAAAGTAAATTTTGTACAAATAAAATTAATTAATTGATTGAATGAATGCAGAAGAAATTAAATAATCGACAATTTAATTAAACCTTATCAATAAAGTCATCAACTGCTCCAGCATCCTTGGCTATTCTCTCAGCAAAATTTTCAACAAAGTCTACAGCCTTTCCGAGTTCTCCGGTGGCCGGAATATGATCGGAGATGTTCTCCGCCACCTTCTCCACCTCCTCCGCCACTTTCTCCACCGTCTCCGCCACGTCTTCCGTCACCTGAAGCGCCGCTAGTAGTTTTTCTGCTCCATCACCACCCCAGACGTTTGTATAATTAAATTAATCTCCATTTTCTCAATTTCTATAATATTTAATAATTATTATATTTGAATTAATCTTTTAAATATATATATTTACTTTTGAAGGTTGGACCACATTTGTAGCTGATCAAAGGTACCACAGCTGCAATAGCCAGTCCAAAAATCCAGCTGCTGTATATATGTGTACAAATTTCAACTCACAACATTTACTAATTAAATAATAATAAATAAATGAAAACTTACAAAATATTTGGAGGTCCTGGAGGTGGAACTCCAGCAGAATCCATGCCGCTGTGGACTGCAAAATCCCTAAAATCAAATCAAACGATTATTGAGGATGATTACTGTTCTTATTCAGAAAATTATTCAAACCCTAATTGCATGCATAGATACATATTATATATATATATACCTTTTGTGTTTCTTGAGATAGTTTGGCAAGATTCTTGCGTAGGTAGTAAGTGATTGGAGGGAGTTGTTCTGTTTGAGATTACAGACAGACAAATTCGAGGAAAATGAATTCGTATTGGCGTGGGACTTTGTAAGTTGGATCCTAAGATTATAAGAAATATGGTTGCTTGTCATCATCGCCATCGTCAATGATCTCTTCTCTCTCAAATATATATATAGAAGACGAGAATATAATTTATTTCTTGTAGGGAACTAAGAAAAAAATATTGTTCAACAAGTGCTTCTTTATAAACCAATTACTACAACATAAGCAAGAGGTTCAAGAAATGTTTGTGAAGAGAGAGAGAGAGAGAGAAAGCTGAATTTAATTAATATATTTTGTTTACATTCTAAAGGAGATCTAAGCACTTGGTAACTCTAATCAGCTCGAGACACGTACATGCATTATTAATTAATTAAATTTTTAGAATTAATAGTCTGTAGTAATCTAACAATTAATTATATATATATATATATATTTATATCAACGACCTAACGACAATAATAATACTTTTACTACTCTCCTTGTTGAAATATGCACGTTTGCAATATATATCCAAAGACCAAATAATAATATAAATTGTAGCGTTGATGGATCTTGTAAGAAGATGAATATGATGTTAGCTAGAATTGTGGGCTTATAGGATTTTTTTTTTTTGTACGATGGGGAATGCACTAGGACAAATGTGTTAGCAGACACGGTTTTTTTTGTTCATCAAGAATTCATGACATTTGATCATTGAATAATGGGATTCATTACTAAATCCCACAAGTTATTAGAACTTACAAGACTAATTCAATCTTTTTAAATTTTCTTGTGGGCAGTCTATGCGTGTTCAGTTAGGATTTGGGCCCCAAACTTGTCAGTATCTTCTTGGACAACAATTTAGACACGTCATCAGGCACGTGGTTGAATTGTCTATGCCTTTTTAAACTTGTTCTTTGATAACCTGCTCGTAATAATAATTTACTAGGAAAGCAAATCGTATTAGAAAAATACACTTCAAAGATGACAGAAGATTAAAGGTACCCACCTTTTATTCCTTACTTTGTTACAAACAAACACGAAAACAAGTTAAATATAAGGATATGTAACTGAATGCTGAATACACCAACTCTAGACAATAATACATATTCACCAATCACGGTGAAGACACTTTCTCAGAACTCATAAAATCGAAATCAAGAATATAAACAAACAAACATCAGCATATATAAATAAATAGTATGCAAACGAACACGGCCGTGTTGCAGATCACTAAGCCGATCCGTTGGTGTTAGTGTGGAGCTTGAAGTTCTTGGCAGTAGCCTGCTTTTCGACGTTGACCCACGACTCGATTCCGACAAGCTGATTGAATTCTTTGAATGTAGCCAGCTTGTGTAAATGATCCCTTGTAGTTCCATACTCTTTAAGTGTTTTCATCGACTCCTTCATCGCCCGCGCAGCTGCGTAGATCGACGTTAGCGAATGGACCATCAAGTGGAAACCCATTGCCTTAAACTCCTCCGCCGTGTACAGCGGCGTCACGCCGCCTTCGATCATGTTGCACACGCGGTACCCTTTAGTTTTCTGCGCGATTTCCCTAAGCTCGTCCTCGTTACGCGGGGCCTCGACGAAGCACGCATCCGCTCCGGCCTGTGCGAAATTAAATTGCAATAAATTAGATTTTGAAAACAGAACAAGATAGAAGAGAATCGAGAAATAATCACATCATAGTAAAGGTTGGCGCGCGCGATCGCGTCCGCGAGGCCGTGTTTCTCGGACGTTCCCCGAGCATCGGTTCGGGCCACTAGGAAGAAGTCGGCATCGCCGATGGCGTTGCGGGCTGCCCGGATTTTCGCGGCGTGTTCTTCCGCAGGGATGACCTGAAAATTAGAAACAGGGGAAAACAGGGGAGGTTTAATTTTTATTACTACATGGTTGGATTAATGATGAGGTGTTGATTGTGGATCTTATTACCTGTTTTCCACCCATGTGACCTGTTGGATCACATCAAGATAAGAATATAGGTGAGAGTTAAGAATCATTACAAAAGAGAAACTGATTCAAACAGAGTAAAGAACAGCCACTTACCACATTTCTTGGGCCATGCTTGGTCCTGTCAACAATGAATTATCTTTGTCATACTTTAGACACAAATGAATAAGTTATTGACAGATAGATAGATAGATACCTCCAAGAAACAGCCAGCTGCACCTGCAGCTATCAAATCCTTAACGGTCCTGTGAACGTTAAGGGCGTTGCCACCGCCGGTGTCTGAGAAGGAGCAAGAATCACTATTTATTCCCTTTTATTACATCTAAGAGTGTAGATGCACAGACGTTGGAATTTCGTCGTGATCGAATTATTTATTTATTTATTTTTGTACTTTTTTGCAATCCCTTTTTGTTGTTTTTTTGTATTTTGGGCACGTGCTGTTCATGACGTGATTTTTGGTGACAGGGTGTGAGAGTAAGACAGCAACTTTAGGAGTGGATCCAAGAATATGGTACTGATTGGTCCCAACTCCCAATCCATCACATGCACCAGCCTCAGCCATTAAAGATTTCGTGGCAAGAATAATTCCCATCTAAAATTCGTGGATCGAATTTGTTAACTAAATTCGTGGATTGAAGGATTTTTGGCATTCATTGTTTTTATAAAAAGTACTCACTCAATCCTTCAATAAAATTAGCTCGTTTGGGTCCGACAAAAAGTTAATATTTTTTATTTAAAAATTAAAAATAGTTCGGAGTATTTTTGAAAATTTAGTTAAAAAATAAAGTAAATAAAGAAAAAAATATAATAAAATTAGTGGTATTTATTATAAATAAATGTTGAATGAAGAGTAATAATTCAATGTTATTACGGTACTTTGTCAAAATTAGTAATGAGATAAATTTAGTGGACACACTGAGAAAAATAAAAACATTGTCACGGTACTTATTTATGTTATACTACCATTTAACTATTTCAAATCAAAATTTTTAGGGAAAAAATCAATTTTGATTCTAATAAAATTAAAGTTTATCAATTTTGGTCCAAATATACAAAAAACTCACTATTATAAACAATTTCAATCAATTTTGGTCTCATTTTAAACAATTTCAATCAATTTTAGTCTCACCATTAAAAAACTAACGGAAATTGTTGACGTAGACATAACGGAGGTGACGTGGCATTTGACCTGAAAACTAAACGGCATGTACAATTATACACGCCCACGTTGTTATAATGCCACTTATATTTCAATGTATAATGTTATACGACCATGTATAATTCTACACGGCCGTATACTTTTCTGTTTTGAGCTTAATTTTTTCTTTTTTTTGTTATATTTTTTTAAAAAATAAAATTGAATTTAGAATAGTCGATATAGTTAAAATGGAAAAATATCAATAATAATTCTAATAATATTAAAATGTATCAATTTTAATTCAAATATGAATATTTATCTAGTATATTTTTTGGAAGATTTTGTTAAAATTCTAGTCTTTACCAAAAAAAAAATTCTCTTAAAAACATTCAATTACAAAACTTTTTTATTTTTATATATTATAGTATTAAAAATGAATTTTACATTTTAATACAATTTCAACATAGATATATACTCCCTCCGTACCATGTAATATAGATCTATTACTGTAGACACGGGAATTTAGGTAAATATAATTAGTAAGTAATTAAGAAATATATTAGTAAAAATAATTATTATTTAGAAAAAATAATTATAGATTAAGATTAAGATAACTAAATAGTTTAATTAAAATTAAAAAAAATTAAATTTTAAATTTTAAAATATGATTAAAGTGTATAATTAATTTTTCAAAAAAGGAAAGAACAAATTATGTGGGACGGACGAAAATAGAAAATAGAGACAAATTATGTGGGAAGAAGAAATATAATTGTATTGAAATAGTAAATTATTTTTTAATACTATTATAATAGACAAAATTAAAAAATAGTTGTGTAATTAGATGTTTTTAAGAATTTTATTTTTTTTTATAAATAATAGAATTTTAGACAAAACCTTTCAAAATAATATATCTTATAAATTTTTATATTTGAATTAAAATTGATAAATTTTAATTATATTATTATTACTTTTGATTTTGTCAGTTTTAACTATATCAACTATTTTAAATTCAAAATATTTTTTTTTAAAAAATAAATTATAACATAAAAAATTTAGACTAAAACAGAAAATTAAACAGGCCGTGTGGAATTATACATGACCGTCTCACAATATGTTCAAGTATAATTATATACTGAAATATACATGGTTGTTTAACAATATGGCCGTGTAGTTTCAGTGACATGTCAGCAATTTCTATTGATTTTTTTAAATACGGACCAAAATTGATTAAAATTGTTTATAATGTAACCAAAATTAATTAAAATATTTATAATGATACTAAAATCAATAAATTTTTTATATTTGGACGAAAATTAATTTTTTCTCAAATTTTTATTACGAATAAAACCAAACCCAAAATTCTAACACCACCGAAACACACCCTTAGCCAACACATGGACAGGCCGACAAACAGCGTTTGTTTTTTCTTAAAAAAAAAAACAGAAGAAAAAACCTTGTTTCCAGCAAAGAGAAGACAGGAAAGAGTTAAAAGACCCTACCGGCGTCGGCAACAATGGGGATTTCCGGCGCAGCGCTGCAAATAGTTCGAGCAGCGGCGGCCATCTCCGGCGGCCTGGAATTAATTACACAGGAACTCCAATTACTACACGCATTCAACTAATAACCAAAAACTAACTACAATCACGACCAAAACCAAAATAAGCTTACGTCAGCAATCCAATGTCCGGCTTCCCGAGGTAGGAGGCGGAGACGGAGTAGCCGGAGATGAAGCCGGCGGAGAATCCGGTGTCCTGAATAATGGCGGCGGAGAGGCCGTCGTAGATCCCCGGCAGCATAACGATCCCCTCCTCCTCGATCAGACGGTGGAGGCGCGTCGGGTAATGGCGGACGACTGAATTGCCGTTGGTGTGGTGAGACATTGCTGCTGTCGGCATCATCATGGACATGTCACGGGAAAATTAAAAATGCTGTCTTGGTGTCTGAAACTGGCGAAATTCAGGCAGAGAGAGAAAGGCTGCTGCAAAGACCAGCCCAGAAGTGAAAGAATTGATAAGAGGTGAGGTAATTGAAATAAAAAAGCCTGATATATATAGTACAATGTACGGTAAAGAAACGGTGAAGTTTGTTTAGATACAAGTTAATAAAATTTTGAAAATTCTATTAAAAAATAAAAAATTGATATGTGATTCGATGATTTGTAAAAGAAAAAATGTATTTTTTAAACAAAGCCGTGATAAGAGTACGAGCGAGACAGAGTCGTAATACTATTAAATAAATTAACTGGGATTACGATAAGAGAAACGAAAATGACCTGGATTTGTTGGATACGGTCGGAACGAAGACGGATTAATCTCTGCCGTTGGTTGGGTGGGTTGTTTAGGATGAACGGCCTGGATGCGCCGGGAGCTGGAGTGCCAGCACTGGGAAGTGAGAATTTTAATTATTGAATTCGATAAGACCAGAGGCGTTCGTTCGATTACTTATCACAAAAAAAACAAAGATTAAATATATTATATGTAATTTATGTATGACTAATTATAATGTTTAGAAAATGATAAGAGAGGAGTTTCCGTATACGAGTTTTTATATATTTTGGACGATTTCCACTATCAGTATCTTTCTGGGTTTGCTTTTTTTCTAATTACAATGATTAATTTAAATGAATTTAATTATAATTTTGTGTAATGATTGTACTTGTGGTTACGGAATGGAGTGGAAAATGGATATAGACAAAACGGTGCGTAATTTTGTCCACGTCATTTTGTGTGCTACTAGTAATTAATAAAAATTAATTAAGGATATGGTTTGCTTTGGTTTTGTAATATTGTTTATTCATGAAAAATATTTATTTATATTATATTAGGTATTACTACAATTAAAACTTGAGTTATTTTAAAGTTGAATCCAAATTCAAAACTTTAATAGAAAAGCATACCATTAACTGATTGTATAATTATAACATCATCATCGATCCCACCGACAAGAAGATTCTTAAAATAAAAAATATTAGGGGTATGTCTGTAAAAAAAAAAAAAAAGAACATTACGTGTACACCTACATGGCCACATATGTCACTGACGTCCAAATTTCAACACACACTCGCACGTACACGTATGTGTAGGTGAGCCGTGAGGGGACTGGGTGAGTTTATGAGCAGTAAATAAGGTAATAAATGATGTTATGATTTTAAAAAAAATAATAAAATTAATAATTATTATTTATATTAATAACTAGATTATTTAATAAAAATAATTATCATATTGAATTTTTGGGTATTTTCCACACGGTTGGTAGGTTGTTTGGTGTCCATTAAAAATAAATTTGTCCAGATCTTCACTGTAGTGTATAGTCTATCATGTCCTCCCTCGAAATTCGTGCTTTGCATTGATTTCCACGTGACCTGCACGCTCATCCATTACTTCCATTCCTCTCTCTCTCTCTCTCTCTTCATCATTGCTCCACTGAACCAGAACCAGCACCAGCAGCAGCATCCTTTATTAAATTTAAACAAAATTAATTAAGACCCAAAATTGTAATTAGCACATGCATCCGATATCCTTCCTGTCCTCCTCGTCGTTGTTCCATCACGGGGAAGAAATCACCGTCTACGTAAAAACTTCTAGAAGGTCCGTACGAAAGCGACACGGATAAATTCACGCAATTATAATTTTGGTACAAATGGAAATGCACGTATTCTTGCATTACTAACAATATGACGCACGCAACGTGCGATATTATTACACGCAAGTCTGGATTAATTAATTTAATTAATAATGAAATCCAATTTGGGGTAATATAAACAAAGTCGACGTAAATATGTGGCATTAATGGATTAATTGTAATCAAATTGATTATATTATTATGATCTCCCTACTTGTGGAAAAGCACCCATCTATTTATTTATAGCCAATAATCATTACTTTTAAAACATAAAGCAATGGCTGCTAAGAACCAAATATATTAGTAACAATAAAAAAATAATAATAATAATATTTAAATTGCAATAAGCATGTTTTCATTTATTGGCTAACTACCGTGGAGATTGGACTGGTGCACCTTCTCGTCCAAATTCAATTCAACTAGGGTTTGCTAGCTACCTTACTTGAGTTACTTATACACGATAAGTAGAAAAATGGTGGGGATCGATCTGATCGATCGACCTAATCTGCAGAAGCAATTTTATTGAATATATATATATATATGTGAATTTGTAAATATATATATGGTGTCCTAATCGGACAACCTGCAACGATCGACATTAAAGAAAACAGTTTCAATAGAGGGTGTAGAAAAATGATGGAGGAATCTTTTATTTTATTGTAAATAATGTAGTGTACAGATAGATATTGGGTCCAGTTTTGATACCAATTAATTTGTATGTATATATAAAAATACACGATGTAGTGTGATTGTTGTTGTATTTGAAAATTCATATTCTGGATCATGATGCTCTCTGGTTGCCCCAATTATTTGTGTGTTTAGACAATTGTGTAATGAATAGACAGTGGAATTTAGGGTTCAGATTTGGCATTGTTTATTGCAACTTGTGGGGGTAGGAATATATATATATATATGAGCAGTTGGGTGCAGTTAGAGCATTTGCAACTGCATGCCTAGTCAGCGCCACCTCAGCACCATAAGTTGACGTGGCATTGGAGAGGCCACTTCATCTGCGTGTTTCATCATGTTCAATGGAGAAAATAGTAATTTCCTTCTAAATAAACATATTATTATTTATTCATGTGTAGCGAGAGAATTCATGTGGCTCAAACGTCACAAATATCAAATTAAATCTGTAATAATTGGATATTCTAAATAAATAAAAAAAAAAGAAAGTATTATATTAATTTTGTGGTCCGTAAAGAAACAATAATATATAGTCCACCTTCATTTAAAATGTGTCTATGCAAGCGCGTGGGTGCACGTGCCTAACCTTTATGTGCATGTGTATGCACATGGAAATTTAAATTCAGGACCAGGGATGTCAATTGAGACGAATTAGTCCGGACCCGTTCGGATCCGCTCTTAATACAACGGGTTTGGGTCTAAATAATATGTTTTGGGGCGGGTTGTGAATTTGAAATTTTAAATCCGCCTAGATTCGGAGCGGGTTACAAATTTTATTAAAAATCTGTTCCAATTCGGACCCGGATTCGAACCGGATATTTTTTAAAATTATTATAACTAATATATATATATATGTATATTTATATACTAAAAATATATTATTTATTTATTTAAATAATTTTAAATATAAAATTCAATTAGTCGTCTCCCCAATAATTTTATAAAATTATTATACTTAATATATGTATATTTATATAATAAAAATATATTATTTATTTATTTAAATAATTTTAAACATAAAACTCAATTAGTTGTCTGCCCCAATCCTAAATACCTAATTTCTTTTTCCCCTTGGTCAACCACGACTGTTGTCGTCTTTCATCCTCATCTACTTGTCTTCTGCCGACCACCACCGGCCGCCAGCGCCAATATAATAATATGTATATATATTTTTAATTAGGTGCTAGTGGATCGACAGTTGGATCAAAAATTTGTCCTCCTGCAATGCTAGATGAAGATGAAGACTTTAATGAATTGATTATTTGATATATTAAATTCTTATATTTGCATTGTATTTATGTACTTTTATCTTATTTTTATGGATAATATTTGATTATTTTTAATTTTTTTGGTACTTTTAATGTTATTTGTTTTAGTATTCAATTGTTAAAAAAATATTTATTATTATATATTTTGTAAAAAAAATAGATTTACCAGGTTGACCTCGAACCCGGAAGGTTCAGAGCGAGGCGGGTCCTGAAATCGGGTGAAAGCAGAGCGGAGCGGGTCACAAAGCCTAATATTTTCTTGCAAGGCGGGTGTCGAGGCCAGCAGAACCCGTCCCAAACCCGCTCCGTGGACATCTTTTTACAAGACTTTACAAACCTTAACTAAGGCATCCCGCTAGAATTAAAAAAACGTTTTTAAATAAATTACATTTACATCATTTGAAATTTTGGGTGTAATGTGTTAATTTACTTGTGTTTTTTTTTTTTTTATCGAAAAATATCATCAGTTATTTAATTCAAACTATATTTTATTAAAGTTTATTAATCTATTCATTTTTATGTATATTTTTTGTCTGATATTATTATGACTATTTTCTCTATCCACTAAATATATGCTTATTTATTTTTATCTGTCCACAAAAATTACATTTTTCCCTACAACAAAAAATTCTTACATTCCCTTAAAAATATATTTATAATCACAATACTTTTTTGTTTTATCTTTTTAATTTAAATTTAAATAAACCATTATATTTATTACATTATATATTCATATCATACCAATCATTAATTATCAAATCACTAGTAATCAAAATCCCTCAAGCTAAAACAAAATTTATTAATCTAAATGAACTAATCTTTTCAAAATGATCAAATCTAAAATTATATTCAAATCAATCAAAAAAAAAAAAAGGATCCTTACTAACCAATAATCTGCAATGGACAAGAACCGTGGCAAACTTTACTAATTAAAGTGAAAATACAAAATTTAAATTTCCAAACGAACACACCCTCGAATGAATAGTTGACCAATTTGATAGACAATAATAATAAATCATTTAAATTTAAAATTCATTGACAAATTAAAGCAATATATATGTTTTTTATTTTCTTTCTTGGGAGCATGCACATTTAAGGTGACACCAATACATTCCTAAAACACACCATTATCAGTTGTTTCTTGTATTTAAGAATAAACAATTTATATTTGCATTTCAATTTCACAGGATGATAATTAAATTAAATTAAAATAATATGTTGTCCAATTAAGCATATCACGTGGCTGGTATCGAGAAATGTCTTGTATCACAGTATATATTGGAATATTCAAATTGCGAAAGGATAACCATTACACATATTTGTGAATCATATAACGATTTTATCCAAATATCCTAATTATCAAAAAAAATAAAAAATCCATAATAATAATAATAATAATAATAATAATAATAATAATAATAATAATAATAATAATTCTGCAAGTAACTGGATTAGGTCGATGTGGTGGGCGACGGAATCTGCATGTGGGACAAACGAAGGGATATGCTTATAGGGGCAGTTATCGTAAAAAAAAAATATATATATATATAAAAAAAAAATAATCATAATAATAGTTTAAATATGATATACTACTTATTTAATTTGATAACACTATAATCATAATAATAGTTTAAATATGATATACTACTTTTAAAATTTGATAATACTTCCACCCTTTCACATTGTTTTAAATTAATATATTATATTTTAAATTCTACTTTTTCAAAGAATAATAATATACATTGATAATATATTATTTATTGTTGATATGAAATTGAAATTTTGTATTTCAATCGTAATAATGTGTGTATATTTATAATGATATGCAAATATTCAAATAAGATAAGAATCTTATAAATTTATTAAATATGATATATTTTTTAAATATATCTTTAACATCTATATATCATTTTTTTTAATTAATGTCAATAGTTACAGTAAATTATTTAATCGGTATCAAAATATATTCTTCACTATCAATATATATATATATATATATATATATCTTAGATGCATACGTATAATATACTCACATTATGGTAATGATAGCTTCACTTAACCCCACTATATTCTTATTGTAATAATTGCAATTATTGTAGGCAAGTGTTGAATAGTTTATGTTCAATAATTGAATTTATAATTTGAGTAATATATATATACGTATAGTACTTACTGAGAAAATTATAATTTGATATTATAGAAAATTATTTAATAGTGTTTATATTAAGACACAATAAAAAGCCCTTGTGATATATTGAGATATATATATATATATATATATTTTTGGAGTTTTATTTCCAAATTATAGACAGATTTGTCTATTTCAAAATCGATAATTGACAAATCTTTTGTCTTCCCTTTGTTACGATTTATCGAATGTTGTACATATGAAACATATGTTGGGAAATATACAATTAATGTAACGTAGACTCACTACAAAAAAAAAAATAATAATAATAATGTATTTGTAACGGAATTCCGTCCATAAAGTTCACATAGCTAATGTAATTTCATTTTTAATTCCATCTTTAATGTCGTTAGTAACGGAAAAAATAGATTTAGAGACAAAAAAAAAATTTGTTATAAAAATAATTTTTTCTTGTAGTGACTTATACTGAAATGCTTTCAATTATTGATAGTGACATTGTTTAAATATATGTTGTACAGTTGTATTGGTTCACTTGTCGATTTGCCCTTTCTTCTTATGTATGTCCTGCATGCCATCCTCTAATTTAATTTCAATTAAATAGATTATAATGTGTTTGGATAGTTCTTGTCTGAAAACACGATTTTTTTAATAATTTTATTACGAATTTTACATAAAATTTTCGCAATTTTGACAAAAAATATACTTGTGATCTTGGTATCTTATGTAGAGACAGGTGACACTTTAGTAGAGAAATTACAGCCCAAATCGTGATCAAAGAATCATCTATGCATACATGTATTTATTTTACATCTGTTATTTTAATAAGCCCACAAGGAATTGGGCTAGCCCATTAATGACATATATATACAAAATTCAGGACTTCACTTGAAAAATTAATTAATCTTATTTTTAATGGCATACACACAACATTCATGCTTTTTAATAAGTGTGTTCTCCACCATTCCCAAAATATATATATTTTTAAATAAATTAATATATTACACATATTTATTATTTTAATATTATTTATACAATTTTTTATATCATTACATAAAAAAATTATCTTTTCAAACAATTTCAATAAACAAACACACCCCCATATCGTGTGTACTTTTTTTTTTTTTTTTTTTTTTTATTATCTTGCATTTGGTTTATAGACCAAAATGTTCTTTACAAAACAACAACATTATTATTTTGTTTACCAAACCCCATATACGAAGGTGACACAAAAATATAGCTACTCTAAATAACAAATATATATATATATATATATTATCTGCATTCAATATCGAAGAGTGTTGAATAAATTGAGGATAATATATACTTATTAGTTGTGTCTGGTGCTACTTATCATTTCGGTTTTTTATAAAGTAAAATTTATATCGAAATAATTGTTGAGAAGATGTTCTAATACTAGAATTTTGCCACATGAACTAACACATCGCCGAAACTGACATGAACTAGTGACATGATAGTTTCTATACGTGGATTTATTTTTTAAAAGTAAATATACTAATTAAAACCACATTTAATTTGCATTTGATGCACACATTAGTCTATATTAGCATCAACAATGTCATGTGTCGGCACATACTATAATATTTTTTTTTTTTATTTTCTTTTATAACGTGAGAATTCATAATCGTTACCATAATATAATATTTTGATTGTAGAGAACCTTTGCAAACTTCCCAAAATTAGATTTATGCTATACCAAAATAAAAAAAAAATATATGTATTTCAAATTGAAACATTCAGAATACACAAGTAAAATCTCACCTTTATATATATATATATAATAACGTGGGAATCCGCAACTTCTATTCGACGAGTGCGTTTTGGATAAACTCCTAATCGAACTTACTAGTTTGCAGGGTATTAGGATCAATCGAGAATTTATCCACGGCGTACTTGCAATTCCGGGTTCTTACGTTATAAAAAAAAATAAATTAATTAATTAAATCAGACTTGTAATCTATTGCAAAGCTAAGAATAATAATGTTTAAGTGTGAGCACTAAAATTCAGATTTCAGAATATGTCCTAAGAAATTATTTCAGCTACATGCAAGCAAGCAACCAAGCAAAAACTACTGTCTCTGCACATAATATAGTTACCAATCACCTGCTGTGCTGTAATCTAATTTACTTCAGTACTCGATCAGCCATGGATGGAATATGGCCACCAAACATGTTCCTCACCACTTGCTGCTATTACTTTAATTTCTGCTAAACGATGCATGGGTCGATCACGAAGAGATTCCCACTCCAAGAAAATCAATGAAGGGAACGTGTGATTTCTCCTCGTGCTGCTCTGCACTTGTCTTTATCTTCGTCGTCATCGTTTTCCCAACAATCAATGTCTTGTCCCCAACATCAGCCATCAAATCCGATCCGTTGATTGAGCAATCCAAGGGATTCTCGTATTTTAGGGTTTCAAACGAATCGTCACAGGAATTGTTGAATACCCAAAATTTTCTTTGATGTTTTGAGCTGATTAAGGATGTTGAGCTGTGTGGTCGATTGTTCCTGGGGAAAAACTGGTCGGGGGAGTAGTTTGATGACAAGATGTAATTGGGGCAGCCTGGTAAGGACAAGGCGAAGGTCTTGTTTTCATGGTGGCTGTGGAAATCGAAAACTCGGGAATTGTCGAAGCTGATTTTGGAGCCATTGAGTGTTGTCTCATTCCATTGAAATGCATATCCGTTTGGGGATTGGGATTTGGTGTCACTAATACTATGTTGCAGATTATGGGTTCGTGTCTTGGCTGAAGAAAGTTTCGATTTTTCTCGTTGTCTCCTGGCCATTATGACATGCCAATGATTCTTGACAGCATTGTCTGTCCTGCCAGGGAACAGCCTGGAAATCAGTGCCCATTTGTTGCCATGGATTCTGTGGGCTGCCAGCAGCCTTTCTTCTTCTTCTTCTGAGAATGGCCTTCTGTTGATTCTTGGGTCAAGTTGGTTAAACCATCTCAATCTGCAGCTCTTCCCTGACATCATGTGTACATACATACATCAAATTTCGATTATTTCCAGGCTGTAATAGCCCATCATAACATTATTGAAATTTTACAGGATTTTATTTGTAATTATGGATTTGGGGAAAATAGGGTTGTAAATACTTCATTCTAATGGTAATTAATTATAGAGGTTGGAAACTGAAAATTATTTCTTGATGGGATTATAAATCCCGAAACCCTAGTTACACCACAACCTCATCTAATTGATCTAAAAATTTGACAAATTATTATAGAGTTATACATAAATACATATATGGTTTAATAATAATTGGGATTGGAGAACACAAAGTAAGCAATAGCACAAATGAATACATACATACATACATATATATATATATACATACCTGATCTTCCTTGAAGCTTTTCTGCAATGGAGTTCCAATTTTGAGGGCCATATTGGTGGACAAGTCGCCGGAGTTTGTCGTCCTCGGCCGGTCGCCAGTGGCCTCGAGGGCAAGTCCCTCTTGGGCTGCTATTATTCTTCGACCCGCCACCGGAGGATGATCTTGATTCATCCATCACATTAATTCCAGCTTTGAAGATTATTGAGCCACCGGTGAAAACCCTCCAGCAATAATAGAAAGTAACCTGAGCAGCTGTATATATTAATTGATTATCTAAATTAACCATGACTGAGTAGCTAGGGTAAAAGACTAACTTGTTGCCACATCATCATCGTCATCATGAGATTAATGAATACAGAAAAAAGTGTATAATCTTGACCCAAATATACTTTTGTATGTCGGAAAATATCTACATGAAACGATGACTATTTGCTAACATAAATTTTGGAACAATTAAGAGAGCAACCCAAAAGTTACTATAATCAATGGATTGAAAAAAAAAAAAAAAAAAAATTGTATTCGATCTTTACCTTATCTCAAGTTGAAGAGAACTGCTTTTTTTTTTGTTTTTTTTTTTTTCTGTAAAGAGATCGATGGTATGGGAGATTGCTGCTGCAAAAACCTAATTAATGTTCCCTGTCAAAGAGAATTAGTACTCTGAATAATAATCAAACAGATTTTGATCCGATTCAAAGCACAGGTAGGAGAGGAAGCTTCTTATTCAATGATATATATATGGCTATGTTTGGTGATCTTTCCGTGTTTGCAAGAAACAAATATACACATACTTAAATATAGATACACTTGCTAAAAAACTAAAAAAGTGTCAACATTATGGGATATAGATATAGATATATATATATATACATGTATGTATGTAACGGTTAATTAAGTAAATCGATCGTCTTTAATATAAATACAAAGTTTATAAATCAAGCTGGTAGATTCGTATGTGTATTTAATTGATGATAACCAGAACTATATACAGCATATTGATAAATAAATAAATAATTATATTCTTTTTTATTATTATTCTTTTGTCAAGAAATACTATTTTTGTCAAGAAAATAGTGTGAGGCTAAACATATTTTCTTATCAATTCAGATCTAGCTAAGCTATCTGGTATGAAGAAATATTCAACTAATTAAAGATTTTAATTAGTTTTTTTTTTTTTCTAATATAACAACCTGAATATATAATGGATGAAATAATAATGAGTTGAAAAAATATATAATTAATTAAATTTATGTAACTTAAAACCGGGGGTAGCTTAAATATGCATGCAATGTTAGTTTCCACTTTCCATGCAGCTGGTAAGTCAAATTAGGAAAACTCAGACAAGATGAAACCTTAAAAAATAGATTTCTTAACTGACAGATTATTCCACACACCACGAAATTAATCACTAATTAATCAACTCACCCTTTCATGTATATATATATATATATATGTAGAGAGAGAGAGAGAGAGAGAGAGTTTTAATTGAAGGGGTTAATAATTAATATATATAGTTTATCCATTACCATCACCAGTTTTCAGAGCTCACAAGCCATCTCCAATGGTGGGTGTTAAATCAGTATCCGAAACCCTAATCATCAACCTGTGATGTATTTACAATATATGCATCCGTTTCGATTAATTTATCCACCATTACATAAATATATATATATATATATACATAAAATATAAAATAAAAATAAAAATTCATGATCACCAAACCCTATAGCAAACATGTGTCATTTGTGTGTATGTTAGAAGAAGGATTTTGATGTGAATCAAAAGGTTTGGAAGAGCTTTCAATCAATGATCGATAAAAACACAATATAAATATACATACATACATCTATATATATATGTATGCAGCTTGTCTTTGTTCATGAAAACTATAACATATCTTTCTTTATATCTATGTATATATATATTTATATATTTAATATTTTCAAGAAATTAAACCCTAATTAGCAACTTGCCAACCAACTCTGATAAACATGTAACAAACAAACTTAATTTGACTACTCCCATTCCAACCCCTCCACCATAGTTTTTGAACATTATTACACAAAATTTAGACACTTTTCTTGTTTTACAAAGTCAATTATGTCCTAACTAGTTTGTATGTTCACTTACTCGCCCCGATTGATCTCGATATATATATTTGTATAAGGCCTGGCTAGCTCCGACCCCTTCGACCATACGATCCAAGTTTACAACTAATTTAATTTAATCTAGGTTCGAAAAAAATAGATACCGATCTACTTAATTAATTAATTAACAAGTGCTATCATATATAATTGTCTTAAAACTAAATCATCCATTGTACAAAATTGATAACGTGCCATCCACCATTAAAATGAACTAATATACATTTTTTAAAATGAAGTAACCCATAAGAATATGTATATACATTGTGTGTGTTTGGTTATAGACATTTCTTGTTGAAATTTAGTTAATACCAACCCCCAATTAATCTTTGCCCATTTAAATAATTTATTATTTTGTTATGATTGTTCATTGATCTAATTAATACATGTCTAAGTACAGTTAGTTGGCATTTTTGTGTCTATCAATTAGAGAGACTGCCACTCGTTTTCTGTTAACAGTAACATTTTATTTTCGATTTTTCTAAGTTGAAGTATGTAATGTGGAACTTACGAATGTGACAATTTACCTAACTTTTTGATTGGGTAATTCTTCTTAGCCATTAATTATTTTAAATTAAATTAACTGATTGATGGATGAAAAAGTTGGTTTTTTTTTTTTTCTATAAAACACCTGTGACTAAATTGAATCACATTTGATGATAATTATAGTATAAACTGTCAAGTAATAATCATTATTCACATTTGGCTGCCATATGAGGAATTAATCTGTTTGAAAAGAATTTGGCTTTGATTTTCTTGGAGTTGATAATGACGCATGCCATTAATTTTAGGTTTCAATAATTAATTTCTTCAAATATATATACACATTGACCGAACAGAAAATGGTTCTAAGGTTTTTTTTTTTTTTTTTTTTAACTCAAATAAAAACCAACCAAACACACACACACTTAATTCCTTAAACATGATTAGTTTTGGAAATAAAGTATAAATTTTGATTTTGTTCATCCAAATAAATTTTTATTGGCATGATTTTTAATATTATAATATATATTTAATTTTTTTTAAAAAAAAACATGATATTCAATATATAGTATTATTTTTAATATATATTTTTTAAAAAGTAAAAGAATACTACTAACTCTTAATTTACTACTCCGGAGTGGAGTCCGGTGCTTCTTTCATGGCAATATTGGGCTCTTAGCCCATTGCCTTCAAACTTAAGGCCGACCACATTTCTACAAAAGGCTTATTTACACTAGTAGCCTTTATAATTAGAAGAAAAGTTATTTATGTTTGTAACTCTTTTTTTATTATTATTATTATTATTATTATTTTAAATAAAAAATAATTTATTTTTAATATAATGTCTTATCTTTCAGAGAATTGTAATTTTTCTGTGTGAAATAATTTTTATTAATTTTTAAATAGTTATAAGAAAAAATATTTTTATTAAAATTATTATTATTAATGGTATAAAAATAAAAGAACAAATCCATTGTCTTCTATTATATATTTTATATTTATTGAAAGATCATACTGTAGACAATTAGTACCTATTTCATTTATAAAGATTTAAAAAAAAAAAAAAATCAATTGGAGATGCTACTTAATAAGAAGTAGTGCATAAAAGGATTTTTAAATTAAGCATATCAGATATAGTCATACAATATATTATATATTTGTGCATAATTTAGCATTTAGTTACATATAACATTATTTAAATATTTTCAAAAAACAAGAATTATATCTTGTTGCATCAGTCCTCCCAAAATTCAATTCTCACTTTGCTTACAAGTTTGGTAGTTGACTCGCTCCAAATTTTCTAACCCACCATTGTCTTAAAACAATGTCGAATTCTTTCATCGTTACGCATGTAAAAAAGTTGGCAATTCACATACCAGTGATTATTAATATTATTACACGTGACCTTTAAGCAATAACTTAATATTTTATTAACTTACTAATTATTTATATATATATATATATAGATCTAAATAATTTATGCATATGATCCTAAAATGTATTTGGTGCACGACAAATCATTAGACCTAAAATTCAACGTGTAATGAAATGGTAATAATAATGCCCACAAAGAATCCATTTCACATTTAACGTGACACTCCCACTAAAGCTCTTTACGACCAATTCAAAATCTTTTCTTTTTTTTTTTTAAATAAAATTATTATTAAATATAATTGAAAGGCATAAATATATATACTTTCGGCTTTATTATTATTATTATTATTATTATTATTATTATTATTATTCTAAGATTTCTTAATTATTTGCTGAAACAAAATCAGGTAGGTTCGTTTCGTTAATGCACTTTTATTTTTTAGTACCACGAGTGTGAGTGTCCTGCCGTTTAGCGTGAACTGACTTAAATACCCTCGAGCTCGATGTCTGCTATAAGGACAAAGATGTCATTTACTAAATAACGCGATTTTGAAAAGTCAAATTCACGCGGAAATAAAAGTATATCAGGTCTTTTGGTGGGACCCGCCGGACTTTATTGGTAGAAAACATTTCTTCCACTATTAATAAATAGTCATGATTTTGATTCAATACATTTTGGGTGTGTTTGTTTGGGGGTTTGGCTTTTGAGTTGGATTTGAATAGTAAAAATTTTGAATTTGAATAGTTGTATGATGTGATATAAATAGGTGTTGATGTGATGTTTTGAATATAAAATTAATTTTTAGTATAATATAAAAAATGAAAAATAGATCTTTGATTTGATTTTTTGGGGGAAAAAAATTGGATGAATACTAGAATTTTGTTGAAATTCTACAACGAACACACCATTTATTTATTTCTATAAAAATCCAGTGCGATTACAATGCTGAAAAAATAGTAATGTGATGATTTTTTTAGATAGTACTATTCAAACTTTTAGAAAGTAGCGTTTAAAAATTTAAATAATATCGATTAAAAGTTCAGATAATATATATTATATTAAAATATATATATATATTTTTAACTATTGACTAATGGTAATTTTATATAGATTTTTTAAATTGATATTTAGATATGATATAGAACAACATACTATTTCTATGTAGAGCTCTAAACATATTCATTTAGATTATTAATTTTTTAAAAAAAATACATATTTTTATTTTCCAGAGCACAACGTTATGCGTACTAAAAATTATTGTTATTTGAATACATAATATTGATTTTTCAAATCAACGAAACTCTAACCATATATACTTTTGGTCTATTTGAAAAATAAATATTGTATTTACACGATAGTTATTGATATTTTTTATATGTAAAATTTACTTCTATATTATATAAAATTAATATGTGGGTATTAATATAAATAAATATAAATATAAAAATATTTATAATGTAGAGTAAAGTTATTCATAATAAAAATATATATATATATATTTTATACTTAAACAACAAAAAATAACAAAATCTAATATCTACTTAATTAACCAAAGGAGTATACCTTTAAAAAGTTGATAACACGCAGGGCTGACGTCAGTCGAATAACAAGAGATAAGATGGATAATGCACCCTTATAATATAGGCTCATTTTCAACGAACATTTGGTGGATAAGACGTCATTTTGGGGCATGGTAAGGTCATGTTAAATGGGGTTGTATCCTACGTGGCATTTAAAAAATTAATTTAGTGCCAATTGGTTATACTTATAATATATTTTATAATAATCATTATATTATGTTTTAATTTTTGAAGTGGTGGCGAAGCTACTGCTTAGCTCATAGTCATAAACTTTGGATTAGATATCGACGGTCAGGATAAAAGCAGCAAAATGATTCTTTTGTAAATGTCGTCAATCTCAGTAGAAATTAAAGCTTTGTTTAAGGTTTTTAAGTTTTATGAAATTTTGAAAACTTTTTAAAAAATAAAAATTTAATATTTTATTTATTTTATTTTAAAAATATATATATTCGATTTGATATTTTTTTAAAAAATAAATAGTATCAATGAAAATATATTACGTAAACAAAACCTAATCGAATGGTCTGACGCAAAAACAGACAATAACTAATGCTATGTTTATATACAGTAATTTTACATATTAGGGTGCCTTTGTTTTGGAGTTTGGATTTTGAGTTGAGATTTGAATAGTAAAAATTTTAAATTTGAATAGTTGTACGATGTGATATAATAAATTTAAAATTTAATCGCTCAAACAAACACACCCTTGCTAGAAATTTATCATTATAACTATTATTAGTTGTTTGGAATTTTTTGGGAACGAGGCGGCGGCCTGGTGGGAGTAAGTTCTCATTAGCTATCTTGGATCTTCCAGAAGACTTTTTTCCTTTTTTTTTTTTTTTTTTGTTTTCTTTTTTATTATTATATATATGTTTGGAAATTTCAGTTGGAGCGTTCCAAGTCTTGCAACTTTGATCGGAGTTTTATATTCTGTTTCTTTGAACTTCTGTTCGACCAAGATTTCGTTTTTTTCGCCTACTCTTTGCTTGTAAAGTTTCATGCTTTGTTCTTCCTCATAGTATTAATTACCCTAATTTATCTATTTTTGCTCGTTCACCGAACCAACTGGCAAACCTCTGTATTATTATTTAATGTTTGGTTAAAAAATTAGGGCATAGATCTTATTAGAGGCTAGTGGGTTTGCTTTGTTTGCTGTTTTTCATTGGTCAAACTCATCTCTGGTGCCTTTTTCTCGAAGCCAGTCCTCAAGTTCGTATAAATCTTTTTTTCAGCCGTAGGGTTTGCGGATTAATCTTCTGCTCCTTCAGGTTTCGTCTCTGTGGGCGCTTCTTGAATTCGTCTTGTCTTTCACTTCTCTGAGCTGAACGGTAAGTCATGGTATATCGGATTGATTGATTTATTAATTTCTAGGGTTTTGCATCTTTTATGGATGGGCGAAAATTGAAATTATCTCGTTCCAAGATTGTTCGGAAGAAGCTATTGTAAATTCTACTGCTAATTTGTTCTTACTTAATAGATATTGTTATTGTGCAAAGAATTGGAAGAGACTTCAGTGATTTTTGGAAGATATCTTTTTGCTTAGCTTTCTATTCTTTGTTCGAACGTGGATAACTTTCGTTTTTAAAAGTTACTTTGGGCATAGGTTTCATTTCTTATGTTTTAAATTGTTGCAAGAAATCAGTACTCTTATTTATATGAATTATCTTGATTTTGTCTGGGCTGGTGATTTAGGTTTGAATTAGATGACAATGTTCCGATATTTCGAAGAGATTTTGACTCCTTGATTATGTCTGTGTTCGTGCTGTTTTCAGTGTTGTTGAGTTTGAGCATCAGATCAAATCCAGGCTCAGTTGTTTTCCATTCAAGGTTTCCTCATTTTTGTCTGAAGTGAACCAGCCATGTCCTTAGTTGGATCAGCAGCAGCTCTGTTAGGAAATCGGGAGGTTTTCACGAGGAAGGATGGCAACGACAGCTCGGGGCTGGCGACATCCATTTTTAGATCAGACAGCCGCGGGAGCATTTACACAAGCGAGTTATACGGCAGTGAAAGTTATGATCTGAACTATTTTTTCGACTCCCCCTCAGATGAAGGCGCGCACGAGTCTTTGTACCATGTTATAGACACTGAAAACTCATTGAATTCCTCGAGACACGATGCTCGTCAATTCAATTATGGGTTAGAGTACTTGAACAGCCAAAGTCAAGACTCTATGAGTTATGACGAAGATAGAGTGAAGGTAAAGCTCCGGGAACTTGAAAAGGTACTCCTTGACGACAATGGAGTCGATGATAGCAGCGACCAGAGCATGGAAATCGACGGAGAATGGTCTGACGCCACGTGTTATGCTTTGCTGAATGATTCGCCGAAGGGATCTTCGTCCTCGGATTCGAACATTAGTACTATAAGCAGCAACAAGGAGGTATCGTTCACGGCGTTAACTCCCAAGGACTTGCTTTACAAATGTGCTGTTACTATTCACAACGGAAATCTCGACGCAGCTTCCGAGATGATAAACGAGCTCCGGCAGAGGGTCTCGATCCAGGGAGAACCGTCGGAAAGAATTGCAGCGTATATGGTGGAAGCACTTGCAGCCCGAATCGCGACCTCCGGAAGAGGTCTTTACAAAGCATTGAAATGCAAAGAGCCACCATCGATGGACCGGCTGTCCGCAATGCAGGTTCTGTTCGAAGTGTGTCCCTGCTTTAGGTTCGGGTTCATGGCAGCTAACGGGGCGATATTGGAGGCGTGCAAAGATGAAACGACGGTTCATATCATAGACTTCGACATCAACCAAGGAAGTCAGTATTATACGCTGCTGCAATCGTTGGCGAGAATTCAGGGCAAGCGACCTAATGTGAGATTAACCGGTGTAGATGACCCGGAAACAGTACAGCGCTCCGTCGGAGGTTTGAAAAAGATCGGACAGATGCTCGAGCTCCACGCCAAAGATCTACACCTCTCGTTTGAGTTCCACGCCGTTCCTGCCGAAACTGCCGTTGTTTCTCCATCGTTGCTCGGCTGCCAACCGGGGGAAGCTGTGGTAGTCAACTTCGCGTTCCAGCTCCACCACATGCCCGACGAGAGCGTAACTACTGTAAACCTCCGGGACCAGCTTCTCAGGATGGTTAAAAGTTTGAAACCGAAGCTCGTCACTGTTGTCGAGCAGGACATGAACACGAACACTACCCCTTTCCTGCCGAGATTCGCTGAAGCCTACAGTTACTACTCTGCCGTGTTCGAATCCTTGGACGCGACTCTGGCAAGAGACAGTCAGGACCGAATGAACGTGGAGAAACAGTGCCTGGCGCGGGACATCATAAACGTCGTCGCTTGCGAGGGAGAGGAGAGGATCGAACGCTACGAAGTTTCCGGGAAATGGCGCGCGAGGATGACGATGGCCGGCTTCACGCCGTGCCCCGTCAGTCGGAACGTGAGGAGTGAAATCCAGAAGCTTATCAAACAGTACTCTGATCGCTACAAGGTTAAAGATGAAATCGGTGCCCTCCATTTTGGATGGGAAGACAAAATCTTGATCGTTAGTTCTGCGTGGAGGTGATTCTGATAGTTCTAGCTGTAGCTTCTGATCTCTATATATATATATACACGTATATGTAGTTTGCACTATGCTTTGATCTTCCTAGACCTTATTGTATACTAATACTAAAGTTAACGGTCCAGTGAACTGTAGCATCGATGTTTGCCTTTTGTATGCTGATATTATAGGATTATGTTGTGAGCAGACTGGTGTTTTTAAGGTGGAGAAATATGGGCCGGGGTCAGGCCCGCTTTGTGAATCAGTAAAGCCCATTAAACTCTGGTCATTTCCTAAAAGACGACGTCGTGTCCTGTAATTAGAATTTAGGTGCATTCTTTGGTTTTAAGTTCCTACGTCGTCTCGTCTAACAATGGGTGAGTCTGTCTCTTGTGATCTCCATTTTTATATGCAAGTAGTTTAGTTGTTCTCTGATCTGTAGTGTAGTGTTAATCGCGCGCTTTATTCTATGTTAATGAGTGTTCACATTGTAATTAAGTGCGTTTAGTCGCTGTGTAAAATTCGGGGGGAAAGAATAACGAAACAGCGGCATTGTACATAGCCAGAGTTTGCGGTTTAGGGTTTTTTTTCCAGTGTTAACATCTGCCAAGGAAAAATGTTGATTTAAAATGCCTGTTCCTCTGTGTCTATCATCCAAATATTACAATTTACTGCGTCTTTGTATGTTACATTTTAATATCTATAGTTTTTGATGCAATCACTTTTATTTAGATTTTATATATTGTTTTAGATCCCTTCAAAAATTTTAGTTTTTCCTTTCTCTTGAGGAGTTGATTAATGTTTTACCAGATGCAAAGTCTGGATTTTTACGTGATAACAAATTTGTATGTTACTCGAACCTAGCATATATACCCCGCAAATGCAATTCAAGGTGCCAATCACACACCAAATGTGGAGTTATAAGGAATTTATGCAGAAACTGGCCATCAATTATTAAAGTTATGAAAGTGTCTTTCTATTAACCAACTGGGAAGAATTGGAATAATGAATGCTAATTTTGGTGTTCAATTGTGAAACATTTTTATGCTCAATAGAAAGTGATGTGTAACCATCTTCTTACTTTCAAAGATGTCTGAAGCTATCCATCTACATGCACTGGCCAAGAATTATTGAAAGCATTTGTAACTTTTTGTTCAAGTCAAACTGTTCAACCTCATAATTGCCAATGCCTAATGCGTATTTTGTGGCTTTTCTGAAAAATAGCTTTTTTTGTAGCCAATTCATGGTCATGTACAACTGTCTTCGTACTATTAAGATATGAATAATGTTTTTAGATAAAATGTCCTTTGTATAGGTTAATACGGAGCTAAAATGTAAACTTCAAAGAAACAAAAGTTGTAACATTTTTGGATGTTCTTCTATCTAATCTTACAATGATTTATGCTATTTATAAGTTCAAAGAATCTCTTCAGAAAAGCTATGTGACCTTTGGTGAAGATTTTCACAACTTTTGGCGAAGAGGCACTTTAAAATTTTTTTTGACAGAAAGGTATTTTCATTATAATTTTCAGAGACCAACAGCTAACAAGATAGAAGTATCAATGTGACTTGTCTAATTTGTATTAGACATTTCCACGCTCCTATATTGATTTGAGAATATCTAGCATGTAGTTCTGATGAAGCAAGAATGGAAGGTTAATGACACAGAATATTATTCTAAATAATGTCAGCGTGTCGGTAGATAATGATCTTCGAAGTGTGTTATGCTGGAAACTTTGCATTAGTAGGCCCATGCTTCAGCCATCAATTTGGGAAGCATGGGCATCATAAAATAATTTTCTTTTCTTGTTGATGGTCTTAGTTACAAGAGAATCATACATTCTTTAAGTCTGCAATGGCGTCTGGTATTGTAAAAAGTTCTAATTAAACTAGAACACTAGGACAATGCACCAGAATGAAAAAAGATAGGATAAGAAATTAAGGGCGTAGCGTCATTGAGTCATTTATGCCAAAGTTTGTCTGCTTAAATTTGGGTCATTCAAGCTTCCTCCATGTGCAAGCCTCATGGCGTTTTCTCTTGAAGGTTGGATCTTAGTATGCTGTTGATGTAATGAACTAATGATAATTACAAAATTTTGAACCCTGCTTCTTCTGTCAGCTTATTATTAAGAAGATGAAGTGTGAAAGTTTTCCCTTTGAAGCATCACTTCCTGCATTTTCAAATCAATGAACAACAAGAATCAGAGCAGTCTTGTAAGGACATTATATACTTGTTTCACAATGTTGAATATGCTCAAGGGGATTGTACTTTACGGGAGAAGAGCTAGTAAAAGATTTGAGCCATGCATTGAAATGTACCTTCATTAGCTATTCATTCTCTCCTATTTTAGTTTTGTTTCATTTTCCTCTATCCATTTGAAGTGTCTATCTGATCTGCAGATTTCATGAGGCCTGTGAAAGTTTGTCTATTGATTCTTGCAGGGTAAAAAAGAGAGGCATGAAACTGGTCAGTGCTTTGATAAAATTTGATTTCACCTTATGTTATTCTTTTTTTTCTTCTTCTTTTTTCTTTGGACAGTAATTGGATGGATATGTTCCTTTATTGTTTCATGTAGGTTGGCTTGCTACTTCTATTCAGTTGCAGTGTGATGAATCCATATTGTTTGGCTGGACTCCTGCGCCCAGTACCCTTCTACTTTGAAATTTCGGCAGAGTGAGTTGAAGGTCATTTCAATATTATTTCCGATCATGCATCTGTTAGAATACTAAAATTTGTCCAAGCCTTTTTTATTCTTCTTCTAAGCCTTTCTGTGCCTCCTCAAAGCTGATATATTAATGATTATTAAATCCTTGAAACTAACTATGTTTATCGCTTGCTCTTAGCTGCTCAAGTAGAGATTTCTGGTGCATTTATTTGTGAAGTAAAATAAGTCTCTCTCTACTTCAACAGTCGAATTGACTTGGAATTCATCTGTATACTGTCAGTTGTTAAACCATCATATCATGTTTTTAAGTGTTGTGTTGCATTTGAAATGAGACAACCCCAAGGTAATATCTAAAAAACTCGCAAGTAAATTCACTGAAAATTTGGTCATTTAATTCAAGAAGTTTCTTCAGAAGCAGTTTGCTACATGTTTTCATTATTGTAGCATACATGTGCAAACTGTGAGGTGACACCTTGTCTAGATATTTTCTTGTCTCATGCCACAGTTGTTCCGGACTCTGCAGACTCTTCCTTGCTACTTGTCTCTTCCTTGTTGTAGCCCTGGATCATGTTAGGATTGAAGGAAGTATCCAAGGCCAACCGGGTAAGTACCTCAGCAGCCATAACAACCTCCTGAAACCAAATACAACAATATCATCAGAAGCAAATTAAGTAGTAGAACACAAGTTAATAGTTGTGATCTCAGATGCTTGCCTCTTTCAGCTCTTTCTCCTTCAGGGATTTGAGACCTCGAATAGCATCTGATTCTTTACCTACAAGTAGCCATTTCCTCATCTTGATATCCGGTAGAGGTTTCCTCAGGAATTATGTGCTAAGCTGTTTCACTATTCTCAAGTCAGTCGAGGGTATGAGTTATAAAGGGTAGAGATAAGAGCGGAGGTTTCAACACATGTATTATGCATTGGCATTCACGCATTTGTTCATATTCTCCCTCTCAAATTATGTAATTGTTCTGCCAGACTGCCAACTTTGTCCGCCTTTCTCTTCAACCTCCCACCTAACATGCTGGTATTCGTTGCAGTTGCTTTTACTATCTCATGACAAGAATGTGCTGTTTGAATTACTGACCGACTCACCTTTCACGTTTCATTGATATTCACGCCTTCTTAACTTTGAATGCTTTTTTCTATATCTTTAATCGGGTTATAATAACTGCAGTAACCAACAGTGTCAGTTCTAAATTGACGAAATTGTTGTTATTCTGATTCTAGGGTGTGTTTGTTTGTATTTTGAATGTTTCGAGGTATTTTGGATTTGGAAGGAAAAATCGATGTTGGATGTAATGTTCTAAATGGAAAATAGGTTTGATTATGATGTTTTCAATGGAAAATAAGTCTTAAATGTGTTGTCTTTTAGGGAAAAATATTTAACTAGAAATTATATAGTGCGAAAACAATATTGAGAACACATACAAAGACACTACATGATGAAATGTTTCGTTAATTGCATTAAGTATCTAAGCAAGGAAATAACATCCTATTATTTTTCTTGTCAAATGATCCATTTTTCTTTAGGCCGTTCATTACAACATAAATCGTGCCTTCTCATCCGTCCACGATTGTTTTATGTGAATATGATCATTTTAATGTCAATTGAATATAACACCTCATGTCTGCTTTCATGTTGATAATTATGTTCTAAGTTCTCCATTGCGCATTTTGTTGCTTGAGTTAATTGCCTTTTTTTCTTGTGCTATTACATAGTCCATATTTATCTGCAAATGCATTATTCAAAATAAAGGACATTGGCTTTGTTATGTTTTCCTTCTAAATAAATACTATACTTGTAATTGTTGAAAATGTGTCCAGGCGGAAACTTATGAAGCTCGATACTCTATTCAACCCTCATATTTCATCTAAAATAGATCATTATCAGTTTGGATTGTCTTTCAAGCTTAGGAGTTTAAATTCAATTGTGCTATATATTTCTTCTCCACTTTTTCAAAGGTGATAGTTGAACTGACTATTACTGAACCTACAGTGGAGCTTAATGTACTCATGTTTTAAGATAGGTTAATGTGTTTAAAATTATATCTTCCCCATTCTTACTTTTAGTATCACCTTCCCAAGTTTTAGTTTTCTTACCACTACCCTTTAATCGCCAGAGTTGTCTGAAATTTCTTGCTGTCAAGATGGGCTCCAACCTTGTAAAAGTAGTTTGTGGTTCAAGAAGCACTCGCAGGCTTGGCTAACATATTGTGTCTTGTTAGAAGGAACTTCACCAGCTCCAACACTGAGATTCTCATCAATGCTCTCTCACTTTCGATTTGTGATCTTTGTGCCTGCTTTGACTGCATTTTTTTTCTCCCTTATATAACCATTTTTGTTATGATACATATTTATATACAATGTTAGAAATTCAGAATGATGTAATTAGGATCCTTTTTTAACAATTTTCTCTTTCTTGAGGTAAGGGGTCAAGTGTGAGAGCTGTGATTATGCTTGCAATTCATAGTTTGTTCTATAATTTTCTGCTTCTATCGTTCTTGGTTTTTCCAATTTGAGTTTTCCACGTAAATAATGTGTTTTCATTTACCTAATTCCATTTCTACCTTTAATTTTACAGCTTAATTGGGTTTTGCACTTCTGGGAACAATTTTTGGTTAAGTTCATCTTTATTCACCCTGATTCCTGACAGTTGCCTATATTATTTGCCAAATGCAAGCTAAAGGATATGCCTTTGCCTGTCCAAGTCCCATAAAGAGTTAATTTTGTCGTTTGAGTGCCATTATTTACCCTGCTGAATATTTTGAGAAAAATGCTGTGCCTTTGATCTATATCAGTTATGGTAAAAGAATACATGTAGATGTTTTTCCATTCAAACACTGACCATAAACATGCATTCATGCTCTACTTTTGTTAACATGCATTCTTGGAAAAGCTTCCAATTAGGCATTTGCTCCCAAAAATGGGACTTTGTTTACTTATTGAAGACATATTCCAAATCTTCTTGCTCGTACATCTTAAGAATTGATTTGGCCTTTTAGTGATGTATTGTTACATTTTGGATTTGTATTTCTTTGCCATGACAGCTCTAGCAATCTTCTAATGGGAACTTAATGCATCATTAACTACTTAAATTAGAAGCTCCAGCCTCTGATAGTGCTTTCTTAATTCATGTCCTAAAATCCTATTTCTTTCAAATTTTGTTTGTATTGCATGTAGTGTAGATCACAGAAAGTTGTAAGCATCTTTATTCTATTCTAAGGTGAAAATAGACGACTTATATGATATTCTTGATTCTGAAATAAGTGCATTTTGTACACTGATATCAACTTTGTATGAACTGTACTCTACCTTGTTTACTCTTTTTTGACACCCAAGTTGTCAATTTGGCTTGGAATGGAAATTTTAGGCAACTAAGAATTTCCAAATTTGATAGAGAGACAATAACTATAATATGTATATATACAACTGAATTTGGAGTAGAATTGTTTCCAGTAATAATCAGTCCAAGGCTGTCAGGACAACTTAAATTCTCTTATTTTACATCATTTGCATTTCTTCATCACAATGTTGCTCACATGAAAACAAAAAACATTTATATAATTTTGTTTTTTTCATCTCTGTATTTAACTTCATCTCCATCATCTTTAGTTTCATCAATTAGTGTTCTCTCTCCTATCCTCGTGTGAAGCTGTAGCTTTTCTTCTTCTGAAAATCATGAGCAGCATTACAGTTCTTTTAGTTTTTGCATTTCTTCTGTTGCGTGGATTTGATGTGTGTCTGTCACAAGGGCAACTTAAAGTTGGGTTTTACTCCCAAACATGCCCTAATGCAGAGTCCATAGTCAAGTCTGTTGTCGCAAAGGCAACTGCTGATGACAGCAGTACCCCCTCTGTTCTCCTTAGGCTTCAGTTCCATGACTGCTTTGTGCAGGTCTCTACCTGGTTGTAATTGATTTTGATTTCAAGATATGGCGGAAATGAAACCCTCTTGTTTTTATCAAAGATTAATATGCTTAAATCTCTGCATGTGTATCTTAGGGCTGTGACGGTTCTATATTGGTTGACAATGAGCGTGCGGCAGTTGAACATAATGGAGTAGGAGGATTTGATCAGATAAAAACAGCCAAAGAATTGATAGAGGCTCAGTGCCCTGGAGTGGTGTCTTGTGCCGATATTGTGGCCATGGCTGCTAGAGATGCTGTGGCCTTGGTAATGCATTCTCTATTAAGTTCATCGATTATTTTATTTGAGATCCTCGATTGGTTTGTCTTTTGCCCCGCTTTTTGTGGATTTGATATATGCATGTGACACAGGCTGGTGGACCAGCTTTTGAAGTCGAGACAGGGCGCCGAGATGGAAAAATTGCCATGGCATCCCTGGCTGCTGCCATCCCTGATGTCAAGGACTCAATTGGCACCCTCAAATCTAAGTTCAAAGGCAGTGGACTTTCCGAGAAAGAACTTGTGGTCTTAACAGGTACCAACTGAAACTACAAGCTGTATGAAATATGAATTTCACTGAAAGAAACAAGAATGAATCTTTCCAGGAGGAGGACATACTATCGGCACCACAGCCTGTTTCTTCGTGGTGGACAGACTCTACAATTTCACTGGAAGAAACATTTCCGATCCTTCAATAAACCCCAAATTCTTACCCGTTCTGAGGAGAACTTGCCCGAAGAATGGAGACGCTAGTGTCAGGCTGCAACTTGATCCCATCACTGGAAACAGCTTTGACGATCAGGTCTTCAAGAACATCAAGAAGGGGTTTTCTGTGCTAGCGTCTGATGCCAGGCTATTAGATGACGTTTCCACCAAAAAAGCTGTGGATTTCTATAGAGGTGAAGACGATGGAAGCTTTGCAAGAGACTTTGCAGCAGCAATGGTGAAAATGGGCAGAATTGGCGTCAAGAACAGTTCTCAGGGAGAGATAAGACGCGCTTGCAATGCCGTTAATAAGTGAGACTTCTTCATGACTATGACTATGGCTATGAGATTTAGTTTATATGGTGGTGACTAATAGTTGCGCTAGTATAAAATTTCTTGATTTATTAAGTTTTCACTCTGAAGATAACCATTACATAGATAACTTGGAGTCTGTCTCTCACTCTAGTTCTCACTCTCACTCTCACTCTCACTCTCACTCCTCCATTCTGATGATGCATCGAAGCCCTTCACCTTTGAGCATCAGATCAAAGGCCTTGTTGATCTCGCTAAAGGACACTTGATGTGTTATAAACTTCTCCACTTGAAGTTCCTACAAATGAATGAATGACTTAAGGTTGGTTGATTGATTGATCGATCAATCGATGAATGTGTTACCTTTACCTTTTTCATGTATAGATCGACAACAGAAGGTAGATCGGAGCGTGGCTTGTAGTTCCCAAAGAATGTCCCTTTGAGAGTCCTCTCATTCAAGAAATTCATGGGATGTGTCTTCAACACTGCATCTTTGTGAGGCACCCCCACCAGAACAGCCACACCCCATCCCTAACAAACACCCACAACTTATTGATATCTTATTCATTCATTCTTTTGAGGTATTTATAAAAATGTGCAACAAAATACAATACATACATCATGGACACACTCAAATGCAGAGATCATGGCATTGATGTTTCCGGTGCACTCGACGCTGCGATCCACTCCGCCGTTAGTTTTCTCGGCTATCACCTATCCTCACAATTTCAAGATCAAAAAAACAGTTCATGAAAGAAGGATCAGTTTTGTTGATTCAGATTTTTAACAAACCTCTTGAACTGGCTTCTCATAGTCCTTCGGGTTTATGAATTCAGTCACACCAAATTTCTTGGCTGCATAAACATGAACACAACAGCACTTAAAGCAATGCATAGGAAATAACATCATGCCCCAATGGATAGGAGGATCAGATACCTTCTTCAAATCTTGAAGGGTTCAAGTCCACGCCGATTATCCTCGAAGCCCCGGTCAATCTGGCTCCTTCTGCAGCCTGAACATCACCGAAAAGGAATGAAGATGATCATAATATGCTAGAAAAGTAATCGAAGATTCCAAAAAAAAAGAAAAGGAAAACTTACTGCAAGCCCAACTGCTCCAAGTCCAAATATAGCCACAGAGGAACCCTTCTTTGGTTTGGCAACATTCAATGTAGCTCCAAGGCCTAAACATAACAAAACACAATCAACCATTACAACTAACACAAAATCAAGAATTTGCAAAAAGGCCATTTTTGATTTGCAAGCACCTGTGGAGATCCCACAGCTAAGCACACAGACTTTATCCAGAGGGGCAAGTGGATTGATTTTCGCGACGGATCCAGCATGTACAACAGTGTATTCGCTGAATGTCGACGTGCCAAGAAAATGGTACACGGGCTTGCCATTGATCGAAAACCTTGATTGCTTGTCATGCAGCATCACTGTCCTCTCAGTGTTGATCCTCAGAAGGTCACACATGTTGCTCTCTTCCGATTTACAGTGTGCGCATTCTCCACATTCGCCGGTAAATACAGGGAGAACATGATCGCCCGGCGCCAGGTCAGTCACGCCCTCTCCGACACTCTCCACAATCCTGTTCGATCAAAATCCAGGTCATTGCACGTTGCATTGCACAAGATTGAAACTTTATATGATAAATGAATGGATTCATCATCAATCATGGCGAGTAAATTGATACCCTGCTGCTTCATGCCCGAGAATTCGAGGAAATACAGAGTCTTGTGCCTGAAAATGATCAAGAACAGAACATGGGGATTAGATTACTGATTTGTAATACAAAATAAATTCTTTAAGTTTCTTGATTCTGAATTGGATTACCTTGGCTTCCCAGAAGTAGACATCAGTGTGGCAAAGGGAGGTGTAGAGAATCTTCAACCGGACCTCCATCTTCTGCGGCGGCGCCACCTCCACCTCCTCAATCACCAATGGCTTCCCGGGCTCCCACGCAACAGCAGCTACAATCCATTCAGATTATGTAACAATAAAATCCACCAAATTTGCATACAAATAGTAAGGAAAAACAAGAAAATCGTCTAAAGATCAAACCTTTGCATTTGATTACACCTGACATCTTGAAATATCTTTCTTTCGATAACGTTGTTGTGAATCTGATTGGAGAAAGAGTTTGTCTGATGAAATGGGAGTCGACTGCGAAGAAATTTATAGAGCGAGAAAGAAGCGTGGCATCTTGGCCCCGACGTCATGATCAATCAATCAGTGTTCTAGTCTCTTCTTCTTGCAGATGGAATCCCTTCCATTTGAAATCCAGCAAAGAATACAACAGGCGGTTTGTGGATCCAATCACAGGTTTTGGCCCGAACAAAAAGGGAGTCTACAGCTACTGGTTTCTGATGTTTGCTGGTTTCCACATTCAATTCAATTTCTGGTTTCGACTGTTTTTGTCTTTTACTAAGAATAAAAAATAAACCCATAGTCGCCGCTGCGTGCGTATTTCCCATTTTATCTTCTGGACTACAGATTGATTACTGGAACTGTCTGAATCATTCATTTAACAAGAAAGATCAGAAAACTTCGCACGTTTATGATCCTATCCATTAAATAACAGCAATGTTCATAAAATGGCTACAGGCAGCAACTTCACAGGCAAAAAAATGAAGGAACAATTTTCTTCACTTAGAAAGTAGAAATGAGAAGAGGAGCTCGTTCCACATATCCGGCACACCAGGCAAGCACCAATGGCTGCAATCGGGAACCGACGGATTGTCGCTCCAAGTACCGACGTGTGCGTCGCTACGGTATGCGCTCATCGGGGTGACATGCAGCAGCTGTACTGGAATGGATGCTTTCTCCACAGCTCGGATTATGGCTTCAGATTTTGAGTTCTTCTGTTTCCCTTTAAGTTTGGACAATGGCAGCTTTGTTACTTTGCAGTTCTGACGGGATCCGGAGCTGATGATAGATTAAAACAAAACCATAAGTTTCCTCATATCTAATGCAATGAAAAAGGAGCTGAAGTTCTGTAAATAAGCAATCTGGCATACCTCCAATGCGAGGATTCGAAGGTTCGAAAGAAAACTCGAGTCCTGTGGGGATTTACGGAGTTCTCTAGCCAAGATCGCCAGGTAGCTAACGCAATCTTGAATCCGTTATTTATCGACATCCCGATCTTCACCTTTCCACCTACCTGAAAGTACCAGCCCCTGTCTAAAAATGCAGATTAGCGGCACATTCGACATGAACACAAAAACGAACATGATTAAGAATGCAACCACTCACAGGTCAAACAGCTTAGTCCTCGTCCACCAGTGTCCAGAGTTAAAAATCAAAATATCAGAATCGATCCATTCTCTACTAATCTCATCCATCTGATCCAGTTTCACCACAGTTTTGACTCTCTTAGGCGAACGCTTCGGCGCAGGACCAGGCTCAACCAAGAAAATCGAGCGATAGAATTCAATAGTAAAGCTATGGGACCTAAACCAAACAACCAAATGCTTACTCTGCTTCGTGATTTCACTCCCACTGGCCTCATACACACTGTTCTTATCCTCAACACCACTCATCAACATACATATCATCGACTCCCACTGAGTTCTGCTCAATGAATCACCCACAAAGACTACCCTCTTCCCTCGAAGGAACTTCAACAAGGCATGGACATCGAATCGAGGGATTTCGCAGCCCTTAGGCTTCCACCTCCACTTAAGATACTCCTTGTCCTTCCTACCATTAGCCAAGCAATCGAAACCACGCTCCGAAAAGGGGCATTGGGAAGCATTATATAAAGGGTAGGTTTCATCAATCACCCATCTACCATCAAAAGGATTGCATCCTTTGCCCAATTCAGCAGACTTACCAGAAAAACTACCCCTATTGCGATTAGGCTTAACTATTCTTTCAACAGATGGAGATAAGTAAAAATAAGTGGATGCCATGACTATAAGAAAGCAGAGCAACGAGGCAACCATGAACAGTGCAGTGAAAGATTGAAAGAAGGAGCTTTTGCTGTAATTTCCATATAAGATCTTGACAAATTTGATGAATTTCTTAAAGGCGGGCTTCAATTGGGCAGACAAATTCCAGTATATTTCAGTGATAACTGTGCTCATATTCGCTGTACAAACAAGCAATTATACATAGAACATAACAAGATTCGGATAGTCGTGATCGAGAAACGAACTTTACTCAAAATAAGAACGTAGAAAGCGAGTATGTTCGAATCTTACAGCACCAGCCAGCAATTGGGTTCAACGGATAACCAAGAGCGCACCTGGAGGTGAATGAAATGCCTGTTTGCAATCGAGGAGGAGGTTCAGAGAGATGAGGGTATGACCTGAGCTTGAGAACGAAAGCTGAGCTAACTGGAGACGAACATCAGCTTCATAGGACTTTCGACTATTGTCGGTAGAATGATTTAAATGTTGTTTCGAAGGAAAGGTTCGAAAGTAGTAGCTGTTTCGTGCAACTTACTTCTCTCTGTTGGAAAAAAACAAATGGCTTGTTTGTAAGAAGATATGGTGGTTCTTGAAAGCTCCATGGACTTCAAACCAGATGATCTACACCGTTCATTAATGTAAACCCCAGCCACGAACGGTCTAGGTCTATCTGACGAGGATGGTTAATTTATCTATTTAATTTTTTTGGATAAATTATTCGAGTTTGAACTCATAAAGTGACTGACCCTGACCCAGTTGGTTGATCTAATAAATAATTTACATCACATGATTTATGATAAATTTCATTTTTTTTATATATATATGCATTAAATTTATTGGGAACAACATATAACAACGCCAGGTATCTATCATCTTCGAATTGAATTTCCATATAAATGGGTAGAGAGCTCAGAAAGTGAGTGTTTTCATGTAAAATGTATTGTTCTGCTTTGCTTCTTGATTTGTAATTTGCAGCAATAGAATGGGAATTGATCATCATCGCCTTCGGCTGAAGAGACACACAGACACAACAATCAATCATCAATGGAGGGACGCGTGGTGTTCGGCAATCTCCGGCCGCGGACGAACGAGCTGAATAGATGCAGCGCTCTCGACGGCTGCGCATACGGCACCATATGAGCTGCGCCTCTCACTGTTGCGAATGTCAGCAGGTTGCCGTACTCGGTGGCCCAGCCTCCGACCTGTGTTTGCCGGAGTTCGGGTGGATCAGTTAAAAGAATGGTAAATGATATGTAGAGTTAGGAGGATACATCAATTTAAGATGTAACCTGTCCTTTATGGAACCATGCTCCGTAGGGTACTGTCGTCGGGAACTGCAGATCGTGAGCAAGCTCGCGCACGAGTGTCCTGGAACCGAGCAGTGGCACGACTGAATCTTGATCGCCACTGCAATGGATTCTGATGAGTGAAACTTTTTGCTTGTGTAAGATGAGTTTGTGAGAATAGTTAGCTCAGTTCACCTGAAAACCCAAACTGGAATGTGGTTTTGAATGATCCTCTTGAGCAATGGAAGAATGTTGATGTCTCCGTCGGGATCGCTGTAATTTAGAACACTGGAAGGAACAAACAACAAAACATTAGGCAATCTCTCTTCCATTCCAAAAGCGTAAAAAAGAAATTGGTGGATTTTGAATTACCTGCTGCACATGCTCCAGCTATATGGTAGATTGGTTCGATTGGCATGGAGGGCCTTCTGGACTTCTGGAAGGTTGAAGTAGAATCGTCGTTCATAGCTCATGCAAACATCCACTCCGAGGCTAACCTTTGTGGCCTGCAATGGAGTACGATGTTAGTTCGTTATTCAACTGGTTTGATTCTCTTCTTAATAAACGATTGGGGAAGACATACCATCTTTCGGAGTCTCAATTCTTGCTCCACTATTGAAGGATAGCACACGTCAAGGATGACATCGTATGCGTTTATGTAATCGCCAACGATCTGGTTTGCTTTAGCTATGGCGTCGTTGCAGGATTGTGAGACATTGTGTGGGCTGTCGAAGGTATAATCATCAAAATCGCAGTCGTTCATGATGGTGAGACCGATTTCATCAGAAATCATTCCGTGTGACCAGAAGAATTCGTATGTTGCTGGAACATCACGGTCTAGTCTCAGCAGTGGATTCCCAATCTGAAACAAACAAAATGCATGATTATCCCAAGGAGTTTAACCACTGAAGAAATGCAGGAAAAGAATGCAAGAAATCAAGTAATGTGTTCTTACAGCAACCCCTTTAAGGTTGAACTTGAAACCAGTAGAGCGTTCGTTGTGGTCGAGAAGAGCAATGGCTAATTGTGGGATGTAATGCCCTAAACATAAACAAATAAGGACAGCAACATCAATCACAAAGAAGGAGAACCACAACACACAATTGTGCCGGCAAATGCAATGACAGCATTTGTACCTGCGTAGCTCTCTCCTGTCAGAAATAAAGGTCGTGTTTTGAACGAAGGGAACTTCTCATACCATCCATGCATAAATGAGTGCATATCCATAGCTGCCGTAAAAGAAGACAGCAAACTTCAATTATACCATCAAAATCGAAGCTTTCTGGAATGTGGCTCCTATGTAATACTAGAATAAAACAATTGCATAGTAGTCCCTAGAGCAGCTTCGTTACCTGTTGATGCATCGCCACAAGTGTAATCCGAGCTCGTGTTTGAATACGACCATCCTACGCCAGCAGGGGACTCAACAAAGAGAAGATTCGACGCTGCACAAAGAAAGAAAGGCAGGCAAAATTTTGAGTGAAAATCTTGCTATGCATTCTTATTCCCAGTTTACATTTAGATAACAGAGAAGGCTTGTCTTGTTAACCTTTGTTCCATGCCTTGGAATTTATTCGGAGACCTCTACCATCACCTCTGGGAAAGAATGGACCTAACTCTGTGAATGCACCTCCTCCAATTGAGGAGCAACCTGGGCCTGATATGAACACAAGTATGCTTCACATTTCACTTCCTCAAAACTAATGAATACTTCCTAACTTGAATGAAGCATCATCAAAGGTTATTCCAAAATTCAAGAACAAACTCATATTGTGTTTAAAAAAAAAAAAAGAAGAAAATACTAATAGAGTGAAGGATTGTGCATAATTCCTTGTGAGAGTTTCTTTATTCTGCACTATAATTCAACTTGTAATAAAAACGGGGGAACCACTGGGGCAGATGCACTGGTTGACTATTAGCTGAAGATTCTATATGTCTAGCAGAGACAACTACAGTTAATTAATGGCATTCTCAGACATGCACTAAAACCCATCAAATGGAAGTAAAACAAGAACCCACAATCTCAATTAAACAGTAACTGGGAAAGTGCGAAAATTAAACAGACAAAAGTTTCATTCATTTAAACTACATTGCTCAAAGCTTAGCCTGAGATGCAAGAAATAGGATTAGAAAAATATGTAAAGCTAACCTCCGTTGAGCCATAAAGTGAGGGGCTTGTGATCAGAATCCTCCTCAGCCTCCACAAAGTAGTAGAACAAACTCCTTCCATTCTTCACATCCACATCTACATACCCTGCGTACTGCCTGAACTTCACCGCTGGCTGACCTGGCAATTTCGCCACCAGATCCTCCTCCGGATAGGCATAGCCACCAGCAACCACCGAGCCCAAAACTAGCACCACAGCCACCGCCAAATTCCACAAGATTTTCATCTCTGATTGCTAAGTAGCCCCTTCTTCAAAGATGGAAGCTTTAAAACATATTCTTGTTTAAAAAGACATGAACGTGTGATCATATATGTAAGGAAGTAAGCACACACCCCCCACACCAGCAAAGATATATATATATTGAGAGAGAAGCAAGTGGTGGGGTGAGAGATTTGCAGCTATAAATAATGAATTCTGTTAAAAAGAACCACGTGAATTCTGGGATAGCTTTTTCTTCGGGTGAATGATGATGAGAAATGTGAGCTACACTAAAATGCTTCTGAAGGTTCTACGTAACGGGGGATAGTATTTCTCGGGGGTAATGCGAAGAGGAACGGAGGTTTTGGTCTTATCTATTTTACATCCAAAAGTTTGTTAAGGAAAGACTAAAGAGAGTGAACATCAGATCGGATCAGAACAGAGAGACGTTGGAAAGGCGTAGTGGCAGTGTATGTAACACGTACTACGGCTCATTAATGGGGCCGCACTGCGCACGCCTTGTTGAAACCGACAACACATCGTCCAGCTAATCTTTGAAAAAATATTCAAATATAAAGACTCTATTTTTAGCTGCACATCGCGTTTCCTTGACTGCAATATTCTTTGATAAGTTGAGATAGGGATTTCACAGGAAATCTTTTGAAATAGCAGTCTCCTTTTTTAGCGGTACCCTATTTCAAAATCTTGCCTAAAAAGTCCTAACAAATGTTCTTCAGAGAGTGACCCACTCTTTCAAAAATATCTAAAGATAAAAACACATCCAAGACTATTTTTACCTATGCATAGACGAGTCTTCGAAAAATATTTAAATATAAAAGCACATCATCAGACTCGGAGAGGGATATCCTAGGCAAGATTGTGCTGGGAGAAGGCTCCCAAGTAGAGTAGGTTAGTGTATAATAATGAATGAAAGAATGACCAGTCAAAAAAAAGTTGCACAGGAAGAGTATTGAATAGAAGGGTATCTTCTTCTTTCCGCTAAACATTTGTCTGTTTCTTTATTAGCAATTTAGAGGGTCCCATGTGCATTCTTGGAATTTTAGATTAGGTTCGATATTAGGCCAATCAGCAGAAAGAACAGACTTGGGTTATGCTATATTGCTAGGTGGATATAATTTGATGGGTAGCTAATGCTAGTTTGTTTTCTAGAGCTATTCTTGTCTTATCAATGACCTTCTGCTAATAAATATCGCCTACCAGCCAAATTATCTATATATTATATATTTGACATCGATTCTAATTCTTTCGTTACGATATTTTTGGGATTTTTTTTAACTTTTTCAATTTTTTTTTTTTGAAACTTATGTTCTTATTTCGTTTTTATATTTCTCAACAAATTTTACTTTTATATTTATTTTGATTTTAAAAAAAAGATGAAGATAGAAAATGAATGAAGGTTCACCGTTTTGATTTTTTTTTCTAAGTTAAAAAAAATCATTAATTCTATAGATTATAATTTGTATTGATTTTAGTGTCAATTAACAAATAAGGTGAGTATTTTTTTTCTATAAATAAACAATTATAATTTTTCTTTAATAATTTATCTTGCACATCATTGTGTCTATATATATATATGATATGAAGTATCAAAGTTGTTAGTATTTTTATATTTTTTTTAGATAGTTTTATGGAAAAAATTTAAATATATTTAAATATATTTTTTAGACAGTTTTACTATTTTTTAGAAATATAATGCATATTATTTATAAAAAAAATTATTTGATTGCATTACCGAACATTCACATTCATAGTTCCTGTGTCTCCAACGTTTGCAAGAGAATCTCCGATGTTTGAAGTTATGACCGTAAATTGGTGCAAAAAATATTAACATATTTTGAAAAGACCTTCACAATTATAACTATTTTTTTCTATTTTTTTCATATTTTAATTATATATACACTGTGCATATTTAAATGTTAGTCTATATATTATGTATTTGAGATCAATACTAATTCCTCATTCTGACATTTTTGAGATTTTTCTGATTTTATTTATTTATTTTTATTTTACATTTTTTTTTTTTTTTTTTATCATGATCTATCTATATATATTATGTATTTGAGAGAGATCAATTTCTAATTCCTCAATTCTGAAATTTTTGATATTTTTTTTACTTTTTGATTTTTTTTTTTTGTTTTACAGTTTTGTATCATATGATAGTGGGATATTTACAGTTTTTAAAATTTATATATTTTTTATAGTTTCTTTTATAGTATTAGTTGATATATACACTTTAAAAATTTTATAATTTTTTTTTTAAAATTTACTTTTTATTTGGTTGAAACTCATGTTCTCATCTCTTTTTCATATTCCTCAATGAATTTAATTTTATATTTATTTTAATTTAAGAAAAAGACAGAGATGAAGATGCAGAAGGGTGTAGGTTTATAATTTCGATTTTTTTAAAATTAAAAAAAAAAGTCATTAGTTTTATAGATTATATTTTTATAATTATTTATTTATTTTTATATTTTATATAGTGTATAAATAATTTAATATGATATTTATTTATATTTTACAAGATCTTATTTATTTTACAGTTTTTTTTATAAACTTAATAATATTTATAATTGATAATTTCTAAATTATTTAAATCTCATTTTCTATTCTTATATTAATTTTTTTTTATGATTTTTTTTTGATATTGAATTCGATAAGTATTAAAATATATTCCATTCGTTCCGGAAAAGATGATACATTTTGTTTGGGTACGAGAATTTATGTAGTATAAATTAGTTAATTAAATAGTAAATATTATTATTTAATGATTAAAGTTTTTTTTTTAATATGTGTTTGAATAACATAAGTTCAACAACAAGACAAGGAATATTATTTTGAAAGACAAGACAAGGGGCAAAGACAATAAAATAGAGCCTTAACATAAGTTCAACAACTATGATGCTACATATCAAACAATATTTTGAAAACAAGATTGTAATTATGCAAATGGACTAATATAAGTTTAACTAATGCTAAGTTTCACAAAAATTTTGAAGCAAGAATGCAGTAACGCATATGGATTGTAGTGGGGTTCGTCATGGATTCTCCCACAAAGGTCCAATTGTTTATGTACTACAGAATAAGATGGTAGGTACCTTCAGCATAACAAAATACTAATAAGTTTAGCCAATGAAACCAAGTTGGTCATCAATCATCATGAGCAGTGTTTGGAACAGAAGTATAAACAATGCAAAAGATCCTGCTATTACAGGGAAAAAGGGAGAAAGAGAATGGGCAAAAAGAAGAGGTGAATAGCGGTAGACCATAAACAAGTGGTTTTCTACTTTTCTTGCTTCCCGGACATAATTTAAATCATATATCCAGAATTGGAAGGTGACATCAACATAAAACATGGCAAGTTGTAGCAAAAAAAGCAGTGTGTATAGCATTCCAATTTATTGGATTCTCTCTTTTCCAAGAAAATATTATATTATAGACGAAAGAAAAGATCTATGCATGTATATTTGTATGTGCCGAGTGATTATTTTGATTTGAAAGTTTACATTTCTGAATACAGTCGAACTAACCGTATGGCATCCAAGGGAATGCTCAATCGCCACTCTTTCTGTTTTTTGCTGAGTGGCCGGCCTTTCCCTGACTTTTCTCTATTAATCCTTACATTGGCTAATCCCCATGTGCAAGACTTGGCTTCGGAATCAAACGACATAAGCCTGAAGACCCCATCATGTTCACTTAATGCGCCAGTATCCATTGCTGAAGCCATGTATTTTACATATAAGTTCCTGTCCTTGAATCGATCAAGATCTTCTGGGATCCGCAGGACCCTTTCGACACCGGGTGAAGAAACCTGAAACAGATCAAGGCTATAATTTGAGCTAACTGAATAACTTGTTTGTGCAAAAGATTCAGACAGCTCCTTGACTATAGCTTTGGACAATTACTGTGGGTTTAATAAAGACAATGGGAAGCAAATAAGATAAACAACCTCTAGTGATATGTTTCCAGGTATTGATCCATCAGATTCAGCTTCATCAAGCCGTGCTCTATATTTTGTAGAGAAAGCTTCTATATCTTCCATGCTGGGAGAACCCGACCTACACAATTTTTTATTACAACCGAAGTCAATATTTTCTCCATAAAATGCTCAAGGTTGATTGAGTTGTATGGATACTGATGCCTGCAAATGTCTGAGAACACTAACAACGAAAAAATCATACGACGACGACAGACTCTGATATTAGAGCATGAAATTCATATAGTGGAACATGAAATAAATCTGTTGCCTTAAGAAAACAGAAAAACACATTACCAAAACAGCTAACTTGCTGTTTGCCTAAAGAAATTAGGGGACCCACATCCATTGTTAAAGCTCATAATTTTCCAGGTGATAAATGTGACAGAGGGTAACAATAACTCAGTCTGCTGAAGAAGCTAGGAAAACTGACCATAAACCTGAGTTGCTAAAAAGGAACCTTGATGATGATCCAAAAGCATAACAGTGCACATCCACATACAGAGTTTAGGCACATGATGAAATGGTTTTCAAAGCTTCTTTTTTGTTACTATGGAATTCCATTTCTCTTTCCTAGAATCGAAGACAAAACAACTTTGAGCATTATCCATAAACAAGATCAATTATATTACAATAACATAAAACAGTTTCTTACTTATTTGTTAGTCTTTCTACACGAATTTGAATGGTGGCATTAAGGAGTGTCCGGAAGGCGTATATTCCCAGCTCATCATCAAAGGATAAAACAACTTCTTCAGCTATTTCTAAAGCTGTCCTATCCCACTCTGTCCCAGCAAGAGCTATTCCACCGCCTCCAGCTCCATCCCCTGCCTTCAAGTGGAAAAGACAAAAGTGAACTTTAAGCTCCATGCATATGGTGATATTGGGAATGGATTGATACAGTATATCGAATATATTGAAGTATGCCTGTATATTACATTTTCAGTATCTATAACTACATACTGTATGAAAAATTTTGGTATACCGAGATTTCAGTATTACTGATATTTGATACGATAAACATGTTCTAGTGATATCTTTTTATATTTTCTACATATTGAATATACTATAGCACACCATTTACAAATACTGAAATTTCAATATCTAATAAACATATTGTGATGCCGTAGACCGTAGTGAAAGTTATGTATGAAAATTATACCCTACTTCCAATTTCAATATACGAATAATTTTAATAAAATTGGTATTTGTATATGATAAGATGCAGATTCTGTGTAGATCCGATCAAGTCGGCATCATGCTGATTTGACCCGTATCAACATATGCTATAGAGATGATCAATATACATGCCCATTTAGTATACTAATATGATATTTTCTCTATCCCTAGAGATTATCAAACTCCACAACATAGGAAGACCTCCATACGTTCAAAGTGAAAGTGATGCTTGAAGTATGAAAGGAACTTACAGCGAGTTCTGCCTCTTCTTCAAAATAATCATCCTCAAAATAAGTATCGCCTTCAAGTTCATCTGCACAATCACGATGCAATGCATAACCAATTTGACAAAGTAGATGTCAGTAATTATTAATTCATTGACACATAACCGTGAAAATCCATTTTTGTCAGCCAACTGAGATGGGTACAAACAAAATTTATAGAAGAGCTGCACAACATAAACAGAAAAAATTCCATCTCTCCAAAATACAGTATGGTTAATTGGTTATCCTTAGCATACCACTATCTTTTTCAATTTGCAAACTGCTCGCTCTAAAGTAATCTGTGTATAGCAAACTTATTAGAGACAATCAACAGAAACATAGATGCATCAGTCACATAAACTTTTATTGGCTGCTCGTTTCTACAATAATAAAGTAAGAAAAAAATTCTTTCAGAGTCAAAATTCTATGGCGCATTAATCCAATTCTGCTTCAACTTCTGCCCACAATAATTTGAGCTTCCTAACATACCCAAGCAAAATTCACTTTGAGGAATTCAAAATTACGACCAAAAGAACTCCTTACTCACTTAACCATGATAATTAGGAATAATGTTACGAAAAAAAACTATAATCCAAGCAAAAATAAAAATATACCATCATCAAAGTCCTCGATAAAAATGTCATCTTCTTCACCGTCATCGCCATCTTTGTCCACATACACTTCTTCAATAATAGAAGGCTTTAATACTTGCTCTGCTTTCGAGTTTTTCTTCTTTGCAGAGGCAATAAAAAGACTTCGACGAGTACCGACAGATGGTAAGCGATATACTGGGAAAGAGCGAGCAATATAACCCGTAGGCAGCAGTTCTCGTTCTGGAGTAGGATTTCCTGGCCATCCCCAGCAAAGGCGTGCCCCCGTACAGCCAGTTGTTGCAATTAAGTTCATCGCTGAAGTCCGTTCCTCGAAAAAAAATATCCGTTACTATGTTGAAAACTCATCAATTACCGGACCGCTGAAGCAAACAGGGACGAAGAAACAATGGCGGAGCTACATTGGGCCTGGTCTTTTAATTGGGCTATACATAATGTTGATTGCTGTCATTATCGGGCTTTTTTGGGCTTTTCTGAGAATTTAATTGGGCCTAAATTTATGTTTAGCTTAAGGCCCAAAAAGCATTTCGTCTTCAGATAATCCAACCTTGAACAAGAGCAAGACTGCAAGGAGCGGCTTCGAGACAGCCACTGTCTGCTACCGACTTCCATTTTTGCTCCTCTAAATTTCTGCTCCACCTTCATATGTCCGTTCTTCCGAGTAGTTACTGGATGATTCAACGGGTTTTCGGTTTGATTATTCTTTTTCCAGTACTGAGGCTTGACAGGTTTGTTTTTTTATTTGCGCACAAGTTCCATCTTGCACCATGTGTGGAATGTAACTAGAAGTCTTGCTCTTGGTCGTTGATGGATTTTTTAATTGCTCTAAGTTAGAGAATGTTCATATAAGGGTTTTAGAGATTTGAGTTAAGTTCTATTGCTACATAGACAGTTGCTGATCCTAGCTCCTTTGAGTTTGTTTACCTAAGAATCGTGATATTCCATTGCATAAATGTTTTTTTTCATGTTTATGTGATTTAAGTTAAGTTGTATATATAATTCATTTCTTTTGGTGTTTGGAATTCTATAATGATTATAGTATGTTTTTTTTCATGTTTATGTGATTAAAGTTAAGTTGTATATATAATTCATTTTCTTTTGGTGTTTGGAATTCTATAACAGTTTTGCTCATTTCCCTTTCCCCACCTCACTATTATGTCTAATTTATATATTTATATCATTATTTGTTTCTATGTTGTGTTTCTGCAGCTATTAATAATCATCCAGGGTGCAGTCATGCATGGGATATTATGCATTTTTGGTATCAAAATGTGCAATAGGCCTATCGACATTGCATGCCTTCTCGATTTCATAACTTTCCAAGGGGCATTTCCTTTAATCAGATTGAAAAATGCATGCCAATGAAATGGAGACAAAGCATCAAAAAACCATTAGATGTTCATGAGAAAACCAAGAATCAGTCTTTCTCAGCGCATAAAGCTTTTATAGAACTTCATGAGAATATTGATGACTGTATGGTGGATAAACTTGTTATAGTCTTGAAGGATTTTGCTAGCCGTGGTCTCTTATCCAAGGCCTTTGGGACCTTTTCACTTGTTCAAGTTCATGCCTTAGCATCAACTTCTATTGATTCTGTTGTGGAGTCGATATGCTCTTTGTTGTCTTCTTGCACCAATTTCAAGTTCTTTCTAGAAGGCAAACAGCTTCATGCACAAGTTATAACTCAGGGTATTCAGGATAACCATGCATTGGTCTCAAAACTAGTAACTTATTATACAACCACTGGTTTTCTTTCTGATGCCCATCTTATAGTAGCCAATGCACCCATCCGGTATCCTCTGCCCTGGAATATCCTTATCTCGTCATATGTGGGTAAAGACTATAATCAAGAAGCTATCCTTTCCTTTAAGAAAATGGTTTACAAGGGAGTAAGACCTGATAATTTCACTTACCCATCTATTGTCAAGGCTTGTGCTGAGCTGTCAAATCTTGATTTGGGAAGACAGATACACAAGTCTATTATTTGTGGCTCTGAAAACTGGAACTTATTTGTGCAGAATGCGTTGATTTCCATGTATGGAAAGTGTGGTGACTTGGAAACTGCGCGGATTATCTTTGACAGAATGCCAATTAAGGACCAAGTATCGTGGAACTCTATAATCTCAGGATATGTATTGAGTGGTAAGTGGCATGATGCTTTTGAGCTTTTTGAAAGCATGAGATTGGCTGGTGTGGAATTAAATGCTATAATTTGGAATACTATCGCTGGCGGTTGCTTGAGGACAGGCAATATCAGAAGGGCACTTCAACTAATCTGCCAGATGCGAAGGAGTTGCAATTATCTAGATCATGTGGCAGTGATAATCGGCTTAGGCGCATGCTCCCATATTTGCGCATTAAAACTAGGGAAAGAAATCCATGCACTGGCAATTCGAAATTCTACTAGTGATTATGTTAATGTTAGAAATTCACTAATAACTTTGTATTCTAGGTGTGGTGATCTTAGGCATGCTTATATAGTGTTGAGATCCACGGAAGCTAAAACAATTATTACCTGGAACTCTATAATATCAGGATTTGCACAATGGGATCTGTCTGAGGAAGTGTCACATTTGTTCAGAGAACTGCTGCTTTCTGGTATCAGACCAAATTATGTGACCCTTGCAGGCATTCTACCTCTTTGTGCCCGTGTTGCCAACCTACAACATGGGAGAGAGTTCCACTGCTATATTCTCAGACATCAGGAATTTCAGGGGCACCTCCTTCTTTGGAATGCTCTTATTGCTATGTATGCCAGATCAGGTAGAGTGTTACTTGCCAGAAGGCTTTTTGATATGCTGGATCAGAAAGATGTTGTGACATACACTTCAATAATTGCTGGATATGGTGCACGAGGAGATGGTAACGCTGCTGTTCAACTATTCAATGAAATGATAAGCTCCCAAATTACACCTGATCAAGTAGCAATGATTGCTGTATTGTCAGCTTGTAGTCATTCAGGTCTTGTAGCTCAAGGCCAGTTACTATTTGAAAAGATGCAAAGCTTTTACGGCATAACTCCTAACTTGGAGCATTTTGCTTGCATGGCCGATCTCTATGGGAGGGCTGGTTTACTGAAGAAAGCTAAAGATATTATCACAAGGATGCCATTTGAGCCAACCTCTGAAATGTGGGCAACACTTATTGGGGCATGTAGAATCCATGGAAATACGGATATTGGGGAGTGGGCAGCAGAGAAACTGCTAGAAATGAAGCCACAAAATTCAGGGTACTATGTCTTGATTGCAAACATGTATGCTGCTGCTGGTTGCTGGAGCAAACTAGCGGAGGTACGAACTATTATGAGAGACTTGGGTGTGAGGAAAGATCCTGGATGTGCTTGGGTTGGTGTTGGTGCTGGATTTTCTCCCTTTGTGGTTGATGACACTTCCAACAATCAAGCAGATGAGATATATCCTTTGTTGAGGGGACTCACTAGACAAATGAAAGACGTTGATCATTCTGTCTCTGAAAGTTCCGAAACAGAGGAAGAAATTTTATTCTTATGTGCGGAGCAGTGAGCTATGAATACTTTTTGGATGTTACTTGATCAACTATGCTGCTTCCATGGTATGTCTCGACCAAAAGAAAACATTTATTTTTTTACCCTACATAACAAAAACATTAGCCTGTACTTCTAATCTCCCTAGACATCGTTTTCATTTCCATATCTTGCTATATATCATCATTTTATAAGCATGGCAGAATTACAATTCATCATTTAGCTCACCTACATCATTCTTTTATTCATGAAGTATGTCATTGATATGGTTTGGCCTTCTTTTGAGTCTGTATGGTGCAATATCCTACAAATTCAATCACATCAATAGCTTAACCATTTTGTTTGCCATTTCGACTAAACTATTTCTAGTGTGTCCTTTGAACAGACGAGGCAGATGAATCGCGAGGCTACTGTCAACTTCTCATTAAACTGATGTTTCGGAATGCCATGGATTCCATAGGTCTTGATTTATGCAGTCTAGCTGTAACCTGTTATCAAGACAAGCAGTAATCTCTGTGAGTATCCATGTTCCTCATACTGATTCTTGTTGATTAGCCATACCTTCCTCACAACTGAAGTTCTTGGTTGCGACTTCCCTTGCAGATCGTGCGACCCACACACACATTTGAGCAGGCATGTACAGCTTAGGCTTCAATCTATTATGAAAATTTGCAGTGACCTGGTATATCTACCAACCTGCAAGAATCAGGATTCTCAACCCTCAGATTGCCATTTTGCTTCCTCATAGTCATCCGGATCACTCAGTTCCAGAAGTTTTACAGAGGACAACCAGTGCCAGTAGAACATCTATAAAATGGTTGGTTTCTTGTGCTTGTGCAATTTATTTCCAAGTTTTAAACTTGGTGACAACTCACTGCTTTTATACGCATTGTTGCAATTTTTTCACATCTAACATTTATTGATCTTTTCCTTGTAGATGTTCAATAGAATGTTGTAAATAAATTATTTCCTCAATTATTCAGATTTATTTATATGAATATATATATTTTTTGAATTGTTATAAAAACTATTATATATATATATATATAAATGCATTACCTTTTTATACTTTTTATTATAATATGCACACAATTGTCATCCAATTGGATGACGATGGAGTACTATGACTTTGTTCATTTATCCAAAAAAAAAAATTTAGCATATTTTTAAAAAAATTAATATAATATATACAGAGTTTTATATATCTTACATAAATAATATGTTTTATTAATGTTTTATAATACTATATACAAAAAATTATATAATAAGAATATTTTGAATGTTAATCAGCAAAAATAAATGAGATGTTAAGCCCTAGGATGAAGCAGTGTTTTCGAATCAGAATACAGATCAAACACACCCTATTTTTAAATTACTGTATTCTTATTGGGCCAGTCAACTTGGGCCGGCCCGTGTCCATTATTTAGCCCGAGCGATTAGGGTTTTGAAGAACGCCCACGCCGATTCTTCTATAAAAGGTCGAAGCGTCGCCGAACACAGCTTGACCTACACAAGGTTCATCTTTTGCTTTTGCTTTTGTTTTCATTTTGTTGCTTACAGTTATATGTTCTCGGTTTCTCGATCGATTGTTTGGTTGATTGATTGATTTATGTATGGAAGGTAAGGGCGGTGATGCTAATCTGGAGAATGTCATGCACCACTCTGATGGTGTTCATCTTGTGATGATAATTTCTCATACCCATAAGATATCTGAGCCCTGCCTCATTCTCTTTCACCGATTCTGTTTGTTTGCATTTTCAATTTTGCATTTTGTGAATTTTTGAGTAGAATTTGTGTTGTAGACACGGGGAAGAAGGAACCAGATGATGCGAGCTTTCTTTTTCATAAGAAAGTTCAAACCATGATGCGGACCGTACAATAGCTTAAAGCTTATGTGGATACATTTTGGTCTCTGATGGTTCTTTCTTCTTAACATTTTGCGTTTTTGTGTTTTTTCATATTTGAAATTTTATGAAAAAAAAAATTAAAATAAAATTGAGGGTTTGCTAATAAAATTTTATTTTCTTTCAAAAATTAGCTATAATTTCACCTATGTAGAATAATGATCACCTCAAAAAACATAAAATTAGAAGTACTAAATCTACACTACGAAGGCATAGCTTTTGGAAAGTGTTCGATGTCCATTCAAGTATCCCAGTTTATTTATTTTGGTTTTCTATCGTTTTATTCCGAAAATTCCCAACAAAATTACTAGTACTACCAAAGAATAATCTTTACAACATTGTTCTTGAAAAGAATTAGCAATGGCTAGAGGGAATGGGGGGGGGCTATCTGATCACGAGTTTACTCGATCTAGAGAAGCTAGAGCATTGAAACGAATCTCTACTTCTCGATGACAGTCTTTTCCCCTTTGATGGAATTTGAAATCTTTGCCTTCTCAAAATCATCGTAAATGATGTTGCGTTTGATCCCTTCGAGCATCGCGACAACATCCCTCATTGTAGGTCGATCATCCGGTGAAGGTCTAACACATAGCAAACATATCCCGAGCATCTGCAGCATCTCTTCTGATTGCGTGCCCGACTGAAGCAGCAGCTGCTGATCAAGAATCGACGTGAACTCCCTTCGCTTTGATCTTAGCTCGTTGTATATCCAACTAACAATGTGTTTTCCATCCGGGATTCGAGGATCAATCGGTTTCTTGCCTGTTAGTACTTCTAGGAGCACAATGCCATAGCTGTAAACATCGTTATTCTCTGTTATTTTTATGCTGTATCCATACTCTGAAAAAAGAATGAACTTTGAGCATTTGATGGTGAAGGTTATTGCTTTCGAGAAGATGGACTAACTAACCGAGAGCTATGTAGCCGTATGATCCGGCAATACCGAAGCTGATCTTGAAGAGTGTAAAGGGTACTGTCTAGTTATTTCCGGTAACCAGAACCTCTGTTTCTCCAGGGAGAAATGTTCTTCCAATGTGGGCATCTACAAAATAAATCCTGTTAAGAGCATGACGATTCCTGCGGTACTGTCTGTGTTCGTCACTTTGATAGTCTTGTCTCAGGAACGATCTTCTACAACAGAGGTCGCAGCAAAACATTCGAGAAAAGCAACAAAGAAAAAGAGCTTGAATGTGAATTCACCCCATTTCAGAAGCTCAAATTCTCTGTCGAAGATGTGGCCAGTCTCTTCAAGATCCTTTAACTGCCCAATTTCAACAGGGATCTTTCCTACAAGCTGGTTATCAAGCAGTTCGATCTGCTGAAGTTTGGTGCAATTCCCGATTTCCTTCGGAATCCCTCCCTGCAAGAAGTTCGAATTCAAAGTCAGCTGCTGCAGTTCGACAGCTTCCCAATTCCAGGCGGGATGATCCCTGTCAGGTTGTTGAACCCGGACAATGAGGGAAGAACAGTTCCCCAATGGAGCTGGAATCTCACCTGTAAGATTCCCATTTGACAGCACTAAAACTTCAAGAAACTCAAATGATAAAACCTGCATCGGAAACGCAGCCGTAAGATAAACAGAGGTAATGGCGACTCTGGACACATGTCCATGATCATTGCACTTGTTGTAATCCCATTCACAGGGAGTTCGATGGTTCGGATTCCAGGAGAAGAAACCGGCAGACAGCTTTGAAGCTCGAAAGCCAGGCTGTTAGAGAAAGGCCCTCAGGATTCAAAGCCAGGCCTGAAGGCAGAAGAAATAGCTATAGTTTAATGTGCAACAGGAGAAATAAAGAAGCAGCGTTGATGGAGTTTGTAACATAATTCTGTTTTTTCGACATACTTGAACGGGATTCATGGATTGCAGCGTCTCACAATCACTGCCATTAAAAGCTAAAAGATAGAGGGATTGAATCATCTCAATCAATCAAAGAAAGAAAGAAAGAAACAAACACAATATGATTACAGATTTGTGTGTGTTGTGTTGATGCATTGATATGCTTTTTAGGTGTGGGGGTAACTAATAAGTAATCTGGACAAGACAAACTGCAGCCAAAAACACAAGACTTCGGCTAAAAAGGAAGAAGATCGTTTATAAATAATGGGCTCTATAGCCCAAGCCCAAAACCATTATGTTAAATTTATGGAGTTTCTTGATTTACAAAGAATTCTTAAACTATTACCCAAGAATGATTGGGAATAGTCAGCGCAACATTAAACTCAGTTTTACTATTCTCAATTAAGGTTTCTAGAGTCAATCAAAAAAGACACCCCAAACTAAAGTCAATAATTTCTGGAATTGCAGCAGAATAAATATAATAATAATCATGAAACCCAAAGGAGTATCTTTTAAGTTTACATGCAAGTATCTGTTTTACATACGATGAAAATTTCTTGAAATTAAGAAAATGTTGACCATTTTATAGAATATTTTAGACCTCCAAATATGCCCTAGCTCTCAAGTTACTGACTAATATTCTGTTCTTTTCTTAAACCACATATATATATATAATCCTCGACGTAATTCATTGACGTACCACAATCAAAGCTCAACGTACAAGTCGGCAGCAGTAACACCGCCTCCGGCAATATACCGCCGTCTCCGCCGCCATGTATCCGCCGCCTGCCATGATCCCTTCCGGCCGGCGGGAAAGGAAAGAGCTCCAATTGCAAGGCCCCCGCCCCGCTCCGCTCAGAGTGCATAGCGCCTCCCACAAGATCAGGAAGCCACAAGCGGCGGCGGCGCGTCCTCCTCACGCGCCGCCAGTGATTATATACACGGTGTCCCCAAAAGTATTCCATACAAACCCTAACGAGTTCATGTCGCTGGTCCAGCGGCTGACGGGCGCAACTGCAAACTCAACGTGTAATAATTCATCCCCAGCTTTCCCCGGCGGCGGCGATGTATCTCCGGCGACTCGTTACGCCTCAATTGAGAAAACGAAAACCCTAAAACCACAGATTGATACGGAAAGATTAATGGAAGGAATTGAGATTACTTCGATTGATGATGATATGGAGGTCCCAACGAGTGGTGGTGATGAATTCCCTGGAATTTTATCATCCCCCGATATCGATCTGATCAACAATAATTCCTTCAGTTTGTTCTTCAACCTGAGTCCTGTATTAATTGCACAGCAACAGAAACGACATTGATCTCATCTGATTCCATGCCTAATTTGATGTCTAATTTACAGGAAGGATTATAAATGCCATTGTTAACTATGGAGAAACCATGCATAGCTACTTGTGGAGTTTCGTAGTTTTGAAAAGATAGTAGTGGAAAAGGGTTTGATTTTGGATTGAGATTTGAATAATAAAAAATTTGAATTGAAATAGTTGTATGATGTGATATAAATATAGATTGATGTGATGTTTTGAATGTAAAATTAATTTTTAGTATAATATAAAAAATAAAAAATAAATGTTTGATTTGATGTTTGTTGAGGAGAAAATATTCAATATATTTGTTTATGAATAATATCTAAAGTTCACGTTTATATAAAATCAAATAACTATTCAAATTCAAAATTTCAAAATTTTATAAGTATCCAAACTCAAACAAAACAAACCTATACTATTCTTTAATTTTATATATATATGTATGTATAAAACGGCACCTGTTGTTCAAAGTACAGATGATCATGGCAAGATTAGGAATGGTTAATACATTTTTCTGCAAAAAAGCACTGCCTATAGCTTTCCCTACCTCCAAATCGCCCTATCGGTGTCTCTTTCTTGTCGATTTGATTGTTGGCATGATCAACATTCTTGTCTTCCATGTTGAATCTCCATCTTCTGGCACTTGGAGAGGTTGGGCAGCATTGATTCCAGGCGTCTGTTCCTCTGCAATCGGAACATGTGATGAAACAATTCTCTTCTTGATTGAACTTTTTGAAGGTGAACTAGATGATACAATAGGATCATCTGTCTTGCCATGATCATTGTCCAAATCATCCTGTTTCTCGGAGGCACACTTAGCTTTTACTCTAATGGAAGTGGCATGCTTGCCGGCATCTAGTTTTGTACAATCCTCTTGAGGCAGCCTGGATGATATATCATCAAGCGTTCGAATCTTCTTCTTCTTAGATTTCTTCTTTGGGAACTGTGATTCACGGCGCTTTTGTTTCTTCTTAAGAAATTCCAGCAGGGGAATGTCATCTAATAAATCCTCCTCTTCCGAGCATCCTTTGATTTCATCCACTGCAGAAAGAATTATCGTGTTAGCCGCAGGCAACCATTAGTTCATCGACCATAGTCAATCAACCAAAGATTCTTACAAGTATTGAATGATTCCTCTTTGCTGTTCTCGTAGACGAACTCATCTTCTACGACTTTCAATGGTTTCGGCACTAATTCAACACAGTCATCGCACAACCAATCAACATATTCGATAAAGGTAATTGTTTCCATACAATATCTGAAACAACAGAAAATAAGCAAATAGGTAACTTTTCAAAATGCTCGGAAAAAGCAAAAAAATAATCCAAATCCAGCTCCTTATGAAGCCATTGATGTCAAACCAAGAGGTTATTCGATATTAAGAGCAGACGGCAAAAACACGAATCGGTATACAAAGCTTACCGATGCACAGCATATTTCAGACATCGGACACAGTATACCAAGGCATTGGTGAATCCTGCATTGCCGCACTGCAAACACACAATTCCCTGCAGATAAATTCAGATAGAACTAAGTTGTCATAATATCAGCTTGTTTGTCTATCGCAGGAATTAACTGAAAAGCTTAAAGAGATTCATATTCAACACGGAACCAGCTAACTTGGAAGTTATTCGGAGACATGGCAATAAAATGAACCTCACAGCACAAAATCCTTTCACATCAATAAGAATTCCTATCACGACAGAATTAAAAAAGAAACTAACAATCCAACAAACTAGGAGCAAGCTCCAAGTGTGGCACAGTTGATTTCATTGATAACCAAACATTACTATGAAGTGCCAGAACACTAACTTCTGCACATTTCATATTTTTCAGCAAACTGAACAACAAACTTTGGCTAGTTAAGATAACTCAAAGACCTCAAAATCCTCACACCACAAAATCCTTTCACATTAACTAGAACTCACATTGCGAGAGAAATTAGTTGGATAAGCAGCGGAAGCTTTCCTACCTACGATTAAAAGCAACAAAAAGGCAAATTAACTATTTCAAAAACTCCAAATGTAACAGGTTCACAACATTGATTATATCAAGTTCTTCGGAGAAAGGAATAACAAACTTTGGCTAGTTAAGGTAACTAAAATACCGCAAAATTTCAGTGTCCATGTTAAAATAATAAGTAAAACACTAGTTGATGGATAAAAACTTACCATTTATATTCAACCCAGAATTAAGCCATTACACTATGATATAGCATCACATTCCTAAATAATATCCAGGCTTTGTTTAGATTAACCCAAAAAACACTTTTGATTAATCATCTACACCAACAATACAGTTTAAATAAAACCATCAAATTAAATACATCTTTCATCTCACAAGACATCTCGTCAAAACTTTTTACCAATTTTCAAAACTCTAGAATCATAGAACTTCAGAAAAACATATCTAAATGGATCCCTGGTTTTTCCTACATTAATCCTATAGTATCCATCACAAAATCCATTCCATAAAAATCAAATCACAGCACAGCCATTAGATTTTATGGACTACAGTTATAGAGGACTATGAATGTCAAATACGAACAGAGAGGGCAAAACCCAACGTCCACGCCAATCAAGGTACTAATTGGGAATTATCAAAGTACTCACTATGCGAAAGTAACAACAAAAAACAAAAAAGGTAAATTCAGAACAAAGCAAATGAATAAAACAAGAATTATTTAGCAATGTTAATCGGCCTTTCAAGTAATCCACAAATAGAGAGCGTTTAAAGTTTATAAACAGATTCACAATGCACAATCAGAAAATCACGAGAAAGCTTGGGCTTCCGAAATTAATAAGACAGGCGGCGGGAAGTGTACCATGACCCAAGAGTTCTGCAACGCTCTCGGAAATCTCGACTCTTGGAATCGGAGGGCCGGTGATTCTGCTCCTTTCCCGACCAAATCAAGTAAGAAATCAGAGGGGCTTAACGGCAAGGAAAACAAATGGAGACGCTGAAGTTGAGTGTAATCTATGTATCCGGACGCCCTCCTCGTCGATTCCGCAGCTTGAAGAAAGAGAAACAGTAGTGTATTTGGTAAAACGCCGAGGAACCCCCCGCTTTAATGTTGGTCGGAAAACATTAATTTCGGCCAATATATAATTGGTTTATTTGGTTGCTATAAATAAATTGATTTGGAAAGATGCCTTTTTGTTTAAATTTATCATTTAAATAATATTTTAATATAAAATTTATATCCAATAAAATAATATAGTATATTTTGATTGGAAATTGAATCTTCGTAATTGTAAATTAAAATTACAATCAAACTAATAAATATATATCCAACTTTGATTTTGGCACCTATCAATTTGATTTTTTATTTTTTTTCGAACAATTATTTTATTTATTTATATTACATATATCTTTAAATTATACACAAATATTATTTTTTATAATACTATTATAATTTTTTATTTTTACAAACAAATACATTTAAAATCTTATTAAAACCAACTCCAAAATATAGCATAAAGTACACAACCTACGACTGGCTGAGTGGTGAGTGGTGTAGCTGCGGGAATGTTTTGTGAATTGGAAGCAAAATCTAATATTCAATGTTGGGCCCACTACCTAAACATAAGACAGATATTGAGGCCCAAACAAGTTCTGCTGGTGGGCCATCAATACCCATGCCCAATTCCGTCAATATCATCGAAAGAGTTACCACAATTATTATTATTATTATTATTATTATTATTTAAACTTGCAAACTAAGCCTGATACCACTAAACCATCCTACCACAATTTTCTTGCCTGTAAAATTAAGTTAGAATGTAATTCTTAAGAAATAATGAAATTGTAAAAAATTTAAAAAGTATATATAGAGATTTTTAGTTTGCTAAAAGAGAACTACACTTATCCGGAAAAATAATATATTGTAAATGGAGAAAAAGAGAATGAAAAATAAATGAACATACCATGCACATTTCTCTCTAATTTTTTGCACTTTCGAAGATAAACGAGAATTAAAATTAATTAATTAATTTATACTTAAATAAACTAAAAAAAAAAAAACAAAATATTTCTATTTCTAAGCTTGCTCTACGTCCAGAACATCGACGGTTTTCTACATTCACATAATTTAGCATCTTTATATTAATATTTATAAAATAAAAATAAAAATAAAAATAAAATTAATACATTTAATGCTTATATAAAATGTATAATCTATTTCTCTTCCCTGAAAATCTTATTCTATATTGAAAGCATCATGATCATCTAGTATCACTAACTAACTAACTGTCAAATTCATATTCATAGTTGAGTTCAGCAATTAAAAAATAATAAATAAATAAATTGAGCCCAGCAATTCTAAAGCAGACAACCATGATCTATTCTAGAGTAGAGTAGAAGAAAGAATCAGTAATTGGTATTAAGCCCAACCACAAGTTCCTGCAAACAAACTCTAACTGCAGGTTTGGCATTTTGAATCTATCCAGACTCACAGACAAGTCTTGGATACTGCAGCTTCTTATTTCTATGTATGTAACAGGAAGAAAACAACAACAGCAGCAACAATGGTGGCAGATACTACCCAGCAATCCAATACAGACATACAAACAGACAGACAAACAGCAGCACAAAACACACAACAAAGAGATTGTAGTGTTCCAAATGGAAATGGGATTAGGACCCTAGCCTCCAGTCAATCCTTCCCTCAACAGTACACACCAATGTAGTTAGTTAGTTCAATTACCTTTCTTGTTCAAGACAATGACCACACAACTCCATTTGATTTTTCAAGGATGATTTCAGCAAGTAGTTTCCATGGATTAATCAAGGGCTCTGCTTTTCCCTCACAACTCCCCACAGATAATGCCTTCCATTCAATCCTGGACAAGAACCACAGTTTGTGTTTTTCTATGATCATTTCAGTTCATCTAAGGTGCTTCGAATATTGAACTTTTTATCAATCAATTAATGAAAAGAACTTACTCCAGTATCTCAATGCCAGATCTATAGAAGTGAAGATCAGAAGCTCCCCATTCGGCGTAGAGGCTTTCATAGCAAGGTCTTCATCCACCATCTTATCCACCAAGTTGTCAAACGCGGATTCACTTCCACAAAGTAAATGCAACAATAAGTTATCAAAAGGGAAAATTGCATGCAACACGTAAAAGAGCACAAAGACAATAGAAGGTATAAAGGCACCTTATCTCAGTTGGGAAAAAATAGAGTTCGACAATATCAGAAGTAGCCGCGGCTTCCTCAAAATCATTTGGCCAGATTTCAGATTTTGAGCACTTTTCCACATTAAGAAGAGTTGGAAACTCAGATGCAGCCTCAATTACTTTGCTGCTTGCTTTGGTGGAGAGGTGACCTACAAGCCCCTCAAGAATGCTTTGTTTTCTTGTAAAGCTGCCGCTGTTTTTCAAAGTACAGATTAACACGGCAGGATTAGGGATAGTTAGTACATTTTTTGTGCAAACCAGCGGCATATATCGGTTTTCTTACCTCCAAATTGCTAGCCCAACAGCTCCAGCAGATGGATCAGGTGTGCCTTTTTCAGGTTTCTTTCCTTTTTTATCTTCTGATTCTTTCGCTTCAAGAAGATTGAGTCTAGAGATACCCTCTAAGGCTTGATCCGCAGCAGTCCCTTGACCAGAACTAGCTGGGGCAACATTCATGACCAAATCAACTTGTTCCACAGAGGCACGATTTTTTCCCTTCCGTTTGTCAGCCTTCTTGGACTTAGACACACTTGTTGGTTTTGAACCACTTGCAGAAGTAGCATGCTTGCTGGAATCTAATATTGTACGTTCGTCTTGAGCTTTCTTGCATGATACTTCATCAAGTGGGCGCATCTTCCTCTTCTTCTTCGGATTCTTCTTTGGGGGAAGCACTTCTTTCTGTACAGCAGCCTTACATTTCTTCAAAAATTCCCTTAATGGCATGTCATCTGATAAGTCCTCCTCCATTGGACATCCGTCACTTTCATCAGCTGGAGAAAGAGCATGTGTTACTCATCCATAAAGGCAGACAACCATTACCAGATCCACTATAATCAATCAATCAAGTCAAGCTTCTTACAAGTATCGGACGATTCCTCTTTGCTGTCCTCATGGACGGGCTCGTCTACGTCTGTGACTTCCACTGGTTTCGGGAGTAATTCAACACACTCATCACACAACCAATGAACGTATTCGTCAAATGTAATTGTCTCCATACAATAGCTGAAACAACAGAAAAGAAGCAAAAGGGAAACAGTTTAGCTAAAAGCACAAATGAGATCCAAAACCTGCCCGGACAGCAAAGCCTTAGACGTATATGGAGCTTACCGATGCACAGCATATTTCAGACATCGGACACAGTACACCAAGGCATTGTCAAATCCTACGTCGCCGCACTGCAAACATACTTTTCCCTGCAGATGAATTCGGATAGAACTAAGTTGTTATAACATGAGCTTTTTTGTGCATAGGAGAAATTTACTAAAAAGCTTAAAGACAGCTTGAATCATATTTAACATGGAACTAGATAACTTGGAAGTTATCTGGAGACATGGCAATAAATCGATCCCTACAACATGAAATCCTTTCACATTAATTGGAACTCCTATCTCGACAAAAATTAGTTAGTCATAAGCAGCAAAAACAAATTAATGATCCAATGAACTCCGAGCAGGCTCCAAGTGTTGCAAAATTGATTGCACCAAAACATTATCACGCGATTACGAAACACCAACTTCTTTACCTTCATGCTTTTCAGTAAAACAAACAACAAACTTTGGCTACTTAAGGTAATTCAGCGACTCAAAATCCATAGCACAATCACATTAATAAGAGCTCGCATTGTGACAGAAATTAGTTGGATAAGAAATAGAAAATTTTCTAACCGGGATCATAAGCAACAAAAGACAAGCTGGGGATCCAGTGAACTTCTAACAAACTCCAAGTGTCAAAACATTGATTGAATCGACATCAAAACATTAGTATGCGACAACAGAACAATAACTTCCTTACCTTTCAAGTTTTTCAGCAAAGTTTACAACAAACTGTGGCCAGTTAACGCAACTCAAACACTTTGAATCTCACATACTCCATGATTATTTAAACAAAAAACACTAAATGACTGATAAAAACATACCATATACATTCAATCCTGAAACAAGCCCTTAAACTATGATGTAACATCACATTCCTAACAATCGAGTTCTTTATACATCAGTTCTATAGTTTTCATCACAAAATACGTTCATAGAAAACCAAATAAATCAAAACGCAGCCATTGAGTTTTGCGGCCAATAGTTATAGAGAGAACTGTAAACTTCTAATATGAATAAAGAGGTCAAAACACCACGTCCACTTGCGAGCCAAGGTACAACTTTGGAAATATCGAAGTTCATTCATACTGTGCGAAAGTTAAACAAATACAGCAACGATTTAGCAATGATCATCAGCCTGTCGCGTAATTCACAAATAGATTAGAGTGACCAAACACGCAAACACCACAGGCACTTGCATAAACAGATGCACAATGCACAATCGAAGAATCACGTGAAGCGTACCATGATGCAAGAGCGAGTTCAATTCTCCGACGTTGCCAAAAATCACAGGGGTTTAATACCCAAGGAAAGCAATGGAGAGGCTGACTTCAAATCTGCTGTATCTATCTGGACAGCTCTGGACTGGACACTCTCCTCGGCAACTCCGCAGCACGAAGAAGAAGACCCTTGTTGGTAAATCGAAAATTCTAGATACGTAGGACCAAATTTATACCCGACAAGATGGCCAGAAATTGTCCCGCCTCCACAGCCAGTGTGAACACGCTGTTCTTACCGTGGGCGATTTGTTGTTAGGATTGAATGAATGCATGATATTGTTTTGTATATGAATAAATTTTATGGTTTATTTTTGGTATTATAGTTAATAAGCACACTCATCGACTACCTAATAAATTTATTTCCTTTCTAATTTTTATTTACATTTTTTAAGTAAATTGAAATTGTGATGGATGATATTTATTTTTAATATATATATATATATATATTCGATTATGTTTTTTTACATAGTTGTATCGGTGAGTGACGGTAAAAGGGAATAGTAATTTATTTTAGATTTTTATTTATTGTATTGTATGCAGATAGAAATAATAGTTAATTAATTTATTAACGACTACAATATATACATGCGATGCGAGGGAGAATCACATTAAAATAAATTAATTGAATGCGGGTGTAGTAGCCGTAGCAGGGAATGTTCGGCGATTCGGAAGCAAAATTGAATATTCGTGATAGGGCCCACTACTTAATTTTATGAGTCAGATTGAAGCCCGATTTGTGATCCCACTTAAATTAAATGGACAATAATAATATAATAATAATAATAAAGAATATTTTTATTTTTCTATACTAGTTTCTCGGTACCAATCAAACTCCAGAACATCTATAGTATACACATAATTTAGCATCTTTATATTATTAATATTCTTTTTTTAAACAAAAAAATTTAATACAACTAATGCTTATATAAAATGTATAATCTATTTCTCTTCCATGAAAAAACCTATTCTATATTGGAAGCCTCGTGATCATATTAATTATCAACAAGGAGGAAGAACTAACTAACTGTCAAATTCATTTCCATATTCAAAATTGAGCCCAGCAATTCTAAAACAGCAAACACAATAATATATTCTCCTGCAAACTAAACTCTAACTGCAGGTTTGGGTTTTGGAATGCTGCAGAAAACAACTAAAACAACAGTCAACAATGGTGGAAGATACTTCCCAGCCATCCAATACAGACAGACAGCAACACAACACACACCATACACAGAGAGATTCTATTCTTCCAAATGGCAATGGAATTAAGACCATAGCCTGCATCAATCCTTCCCACCATAGTACAAACCAATGTTAGTAAGTTAATTCAATCACCTTTCTTGTTCAAGACGATGACCACACAGCTCTATTCGATTTGCAAGAATGATTTCAGCAATAACTTAAGATGAACTAATCAAGAGCTCTGCTTTTCCCTCACAACTCCCCAAAGGTAATGCTTTCCATTCAATCCTGCACAAGAACCACAGTTTGTGTTTTTGTATGATCAGTTCAGTTCATCTCAGGTGCTTTGAACATTGAACTGTTATCAATCAATTAATATAAAGAACTTACTCCAGTATCTCAATGCCAGCTCTATTGAAGTGAAGATCAGAAGCTCCCCATCCGGCGTAGAGGCTTTCATAGCAAGGTCTTCATCCACCATCTTATCCACCAAGTTTTCAAACGCGGATTCACTTACACAAAGTAAATGCAACAATAAGTTATCAAAAGGAAAATTGCATGCAGCGCTTAAAAGAGCACAAAGACAATAGAAGATATAAAGGCACCTTATCTCAGTTGGGAAAAAATAGAGTTCGACGATATCAGGAGTAGACACCGCTGCCTCAAAATCTTTTGGCCAGATTTCAGATTTTGGATACTTTTTCACATTTAGAATTGGTGGAAACTGAGATGCAGCCTCAATTACTTTGCTGCTTGCTTTGGTGGACATGTGACCTACAAGCCCCTCAAGAATTCTTTGTTTTCTGGTAAAGCTGCCCCTGTTTTTCAAAGTACAGATTAACAAGGCAGGATTAGGGATAGTTAGTACAATTTTTTGTGCAAAACAGCGGCACATATAGGTTTTCTTACCTCCAAATTGGCAGCCCAACGGCTCCAGCAGCTGGATCAGGTGTGCCTTTTTCAGATTTCTTTCCCTTTTCAGGTTCTGACTCTTTCACCTGAAGAAGATTGAGTCTTTCCATACCCTCTGAGGCTTGATCCTCAGCAATCCCTTGACCCAATCCAGTTGGAGAAACATTCTTGTCTTCCATGCTTCTGCTAGGGGATTGATCTTCTGGCTTGAGCACTGGAAGAGGCTGTGCAGAGTTGATTCTAGATGATAGAGTAGGATCATCTGTCTTCTCTGGATGAGGGTCCAAATCAACCAGTTCTACAGAGGCATGTTTTTCTCCCTTCGCTTCATCGCCCTTCTTGGACTTCCACACACTTGTTACTTTTGAATCACTTGCAGGAGTAGCATGCCGGCCGGAATCTAATCTTGTGCATTCGTCTTGAGCTTTCTTAGGTGATCTTTCATCAAGTGAACACATCTTCCTCTTCTTCTTCGGATTCTCCTTTGGGGGAGGCACTTGTTTCTGTACAGCAGGCTTGCATTTCTTCAAAAATTCACTTAAACGAATGTCATCTGATAAGTCCTCATCCATTGGACATCCTTCACTTTCATCAGCTGGAGAAAGAGTATGTGTTAGTCATCCATAAAGGCATACAACTATTAGCTGATTCAACATAGTCAATCAATCAAGTCAAGCTTCTTACAAGTATCAGATGATTCCTCTGTGCTGTCCTCATGGACGGGCTCGTCCACGTCTATGACTTTCAATGGTTTCGGGAATAATTCAACACAGTCATCGCACAACCAATGAACATATTCGTCAAATGTAACTGTCTCCATACAATAGCTGAAACAACAGAAAAGAAGCAAAAGGGAAACAGTTTAACTAAAAGCATAAATGAGATCCAAAACCTGCCCTTATGTACAGACAGAAAAGCTGTAATTGTATATGGAGCTTACCGATGCACAGCATATTTCAGACATCGGACACAGTACACCAAGGCATTGTCAAATCCTACATCGCCGCACTGCAAACATACTGTTCCCTGCAGATGAATTCAGATAGAACTAAGTTGTTATAACATGAGCTTTTTTGTGCATAGGAGAAATTAACTGAAAAGCTTAAAGACAGCTTGAATCATATTTAACATGGAACTAGATAACTTGGAAGTTATCCGGAGACATGGCAATAAATCGATCCCTACAGCATGAAATCCTTTCACATTAATTGGAACTCCTACGCGACAAAAATTAGTTAGTCATAAGCAGAAAATACAAATTAATGATCCAACGAACTCCAAGCAAGCTCCAAGTGTTTCAAAATTGATTTCCCTGATAACCAAACATTATCACGAGATAACGGAACACCAACTTCTTTACTTTTCAAGCTTTTCAGCAAAGCAAACAACAAACTTTGGCTAGTTAAGGTAATTCAGCACCTCAAAATCCTCATATCACGATCTCATTAATAAGAGCTCGCATTGCAACAGCAATTAGTTGGATAAGAAAATGAAACTTTTTTTTAACTGGGATCATAAGCAACTAAAGCTAAGCTGGGGGATCCAATGAACTTCTAACAAAATCAAAGTGTCGAAACATTGATTACATCGACATCCAAACATTAGTATGCGACAACAGAATACTAACTTCCTTACCTTCCAAGTTTTTCAGCAAAGTTTACAACAAACTGTGGACAGTTGAGGCAACTCAAACACTTTGAAACTCACATACTCCATGATTAATTAAACAATAAACACTAAATGATGGATAAAAACATTCCATATACATTCAACCCTGAAACAAGCCATGAAGCTATGATCTAGCATCACATTCCTAACAGTCTAGTTCTTTATATATCAGTCCTATCGTTTTAATAAAAAAATCCGTTCATAAAAAATCAAATCAAAACGCAGCCATTGAGTTTTGCGGGCAATTAATATCAATAAAGAGGTCAAAACCCGCGTCCACCTTCGAACCAAGGTACAACTTTGTACCTATCGAAGTTCATTCATACTGTGCGAAACTTACACAAACAAACAGGTAAACTCAGAACAAAAATAATGGACAAACACAACGATTTAGCAATGATCATCAGCCTGTCGCGTAATTGACAAATAGATTAACGTGTTCAGACACCCCCGCACTACAGACACCTGCATAAACAGATTCACAATGCACAATCCAAGAATCACGTGAAGCGTACCATGATGCAAGAGCGAGTTTAATTCTCCGACGTTGCCGAAAATCACAGGGGTTTAATACCCAAGGAAAGCAATGGAGAGGCTTGCTTCAAATCTGCTGTATCTATCTGGACTGAACACTCTCCTGGGAAATTCCGCAGCGCGAAGAAGGAGACGTTTGCTGGTAAATCGAACTTTCTGGATACGTAGGACCAAATTTATACCCGACAAGATGTCCCGCCTCCACAGCCAATGTGAACACGCTGTTCTTACCGTGGGCGATTTGTTGTAGGGATAAATATTATGGTTGCTTTTTTGGAAGTATATAATACTTACAGACTCATCGATTTAGATTTTTATTTATTGTATGCCTATGGTATGCAGATAGAAATAGTTGTTAATTAATTTATCAATGACTAAATATACATGCGATGCGAGGGAGAATCACGTAAAAAAACATTGAAATAGGAACTGAATTGAATGTGGTTGCATTGCAGCAGCAGGGAATGTTAGGGCCCACTACTAAACTTTACGAGTCAGACTCAAGCCCGAAAAGAAAAATCTGTTTGTCAGCCCACTTAAAATTAAATGGATAATAATAATAATAATAATAAAAATCTGTTACACAATTTTAGGAAATTAAAAAAATTGAAATAATAGGTTTCTTTATTTTGTATTTTTAAATAAATGTATTTTTCTTTTATATTAGATATAAAAATTGTATTAATAATATAAGATTAATTTTTTATGATAAATAATTAATTATAGATAAAATATATATTATATTAATACATATTTTATTGTTTGGACGAAGGAAGTATAATAAATGTACGAGAATACATAACAATAATTTATGTCATACATAATATAATTGATTTCAGCACCCTAATTTGTCTCTCTCGGAATTTATGGCGTCAGATGGAAGTGGTCTGCCATCTGCTGCCATGGAAATAGAATCAGAACAATTACTGATTTGAATTTCTTTATTTTTCCCCCACAAGAAACAGTAGAGTCCAACAACAATGACCACTGCTCCAACCACACTGCCCAAATGGAGAATTTCTTTGAGGAAGATGGTGGAAATAATAGCTGCCAATACAAGTGCCATTGGACTGAAAATTGCACTGAAGACAACACCTTTCTTCTCCACTACCCAAGCTTGCAGCCAATAGCTAATCCCTGTCACCACAATTCCCTGCAACCAGTTCTCATATCATCAGATCATCAATGGTTAATTGATTATTATTCTAAAAAATTGAGTGTGTAATGAATAATCAAGAAACATACAGTGTACAGAATTGTGATAAGACCAATGTTCCAACCAAGTTTCCAAGATGAGACATTTCTCTCCACAGCTGCTGCATAAATAGTTGATGCTAAGCAAGTCAAGCCTGTCTGTAGAGCTGTTAGCCTCAACCTGCCTGGATATTGTTTAAGAAGTGGACCCTAATTGAATCCAACTGATCAATTTACAATTAAATCGTAATTATATGATTATTATTATTATTTTTTTTTTAATAAGGAAATATTACCTGACAAGTTAGCCAAATGGACCAACACAATTCTCCAGCAATTACAAGTAAAGAACCCTTGATCCATTTTTCCCTTTCTACTGAATTTGAAGCTTCATTAGCTCTAGAAGAGTGATAAGTGGAAAATAAAGAAGGGCCTTTGTAGAAGGTGAAGATCATAGTGCCACACAGACCGATTAGGCTTCCAAGAACTTTGGCAACGCCGGGCCATTGTCTTATATCCAAATTTTCAATCCTGTAATATCATTCATACAATAATGAATCATATCATATCGAATAGTTATATATGAAAAAAGATGAACTTTTAGTATTCACCTTGAACAAACAGCCATAATGAAAACCACTGCAGGACCAATCCCTGTAATAGCCGAAATAAATGTCGCAGAAGTGTATTTCAATCCAGCATACATTAGATTGAAACCTAAAGCAAGCCTGCAACAATCATTTTCCACAACCACATAAGAAAAACAAAATAAAATTTGCAAGCACATATATATACATACAGACATAATAGTTGGTATTTACCCAAAGGAAGAAATAATGAAAATCTTGCAGATTCCTCGCCATGTAAGTGCAGGAGAATCCTTGCTGCATTCAGATCATAGAAAAATAATTAAGTCGATAACCGATAATACAAATGGTGTATGATTTGTATGAAGATTGAATATTAGTATAGATAACCTTTGGAAGAAAAAAGCAGTAGGAGTTAAGAGTAGAGTGGCAAAAATCATTCGATAGGCCATGAATACAGAAGGCTTCATTGGAGAAGAAGATGAAGATAAAGTTGCTTTCGACAACAAGAACATTCCTGCAAAGCTGCTTTGGATCAATCCTACTGCAATGTAAGCCTTCAAATTCACTTTCTTCATCCTGTAAAATTATTTGAAATTTGATAATATGGCTTGATTAATTTTTATTTAGTTTTTGTATATAGGAATTCTCCTCTAGATAGATCCAACATTTTTTATATTCACTAATGCAATAATTTACGGTGCCAAACTCCTATAACTTAGACATTATAGTTTCGGCAGGCTTCATGCATATTCAATTCCTGCATATTTATTTATTTTTTTATTTTTTTTGCCCTATATATATAGACAATAGGATCAGCAGATAGGATTTCACATCATCTATGCAATTTCATAAATTTATTCAGACACTTGACACTGCTGGAAAAAAATAGAGAAAAAAAAAAAAACACTTTGAAAAATGCTTGGAATCCAATTCATATACACTTGGACCCTTTAATCTTCAATATATTATAAATTAATTTGGTCCTATTTATTTATAAAAATAAATAAATAAAATATAGAGAGAGAGAGACATAAATTATGGCTCTTCATTATAATATATGTATTGTAAATGAATTTGAGTCATAGCATTATTATAACTACTAGCTTAGATCATAATGTTCTTTTTCTATATTTTACATAAAAAAAAAAAACTATTTATTTAAATCATTTTACAAAAAGAACACACCCTAATAATTTTCCATATTTCAAATTAAAATAGTAAAGATACAAAAACAAAATAAAGACCTGTCACTAAATTAATTGTATACAATAATTTATTGAACACTTGAGAATTATAATAATAATAGTAAAAATTTATAATTTATTAATAAAGAACAAACAAATTAAATAAGAAATATAAAAGAAAATTAAAAGAATATAAATAAAGAATAATTAAGTTGAATATAATTTTATTCCGATGATAAAAGTATTAAATCAACCAAATATTCTCGTGATAAAAATATATCAAGGGTTCATTCAACTAATTTTTATTTTTAGTTTTTTGCCATAATTTTTAATAAATATTATCAAAATATATTATTTGCACACTTACCTAATATATATAAATATATTTTATTTACTTATAAAAATTCAATATTTATTTTTTTTAATAATATTTATAATAACAAAAGTAACACATACACCAAAAACAACAAAATAATAGATCATTTTTTTTTTTCTCAAATCAAAATATTGTTATCCACCAATACACTTATCAATAAATACATGATTTTTTTTCTGATAAAAAAATAATAATTATAAATACACAATTTATTATTTTCTAAAATAATTTGCTTTTTCAAAATAAAACTGCAAAATGCTGAAATTGAAGCCGAAGCAACCAAGGGTTTCTTCTTTATTTTTTCAAATCACAATTAAATATACCCCAAACTAATCCGCATAATTAAAAAATAAAAAAAAAAACCAAGCCATCGTCTCTATCATCTATCATCTACCACCGGATCATAACACACCACCGCTAAATTCCAACTCAACCGTTAATTTTTCAGCACAGAAGTTACCTCGTCAGATAAACATCATCGCCGACCTTCACGGAAGCCGCAGATGAATACGCCACCTTATCCGCCGTCACTTCCGGCGGCGGCGTCCTGCTTCCGGCCGCCGCCACCAGCTCGTCCGGCAGTAGTTCCAACATTGTCTCTATTTACCTTTTTTTTTTAATCTACGGAAGTGACGATTTCCTATTATATAGAAATTAATCAGCAAACCACTGTTACACAAGAAGTGGAGCACTTTTTTTTTTTTTTTTTTTTTTTTTTTTTTTTTTCTGTAGTTTGCAGAAATAAGCATTTGTGTGGTTGTTAGAATAGACACCTTTTAATATTTAATATACTGAAGAGATTGTAAATTTATGATTATTGAATATAAAATTTAAATATAGAGGTTGCTTAAATAAGTGAGCACACTCTTTTAAATCGATCAAAGACTAGTATAAGTAAAATTACAAAATTATGATTATAATTGATAAATATATTAATTTTTTTAAATATATTATTTTGTTGTTATGTTCAAAAATCAATTTAAATGAATATTTATTATTATGATTATTATGTAAATGATAATTCAATTATACCCAACTTAATTGAAGCAATTTGCGTTAAAAGTAATTCTAGACCATTTTCAAGTTTATTAGTTTAGTGGGTAGAATAATACTAATATTCTTTGTCCATTCACAACATATCCATTTCTATTTTAAATTGTTTGTAATTATTATTTTAATAATTAATTTTTTTTAAAAAAAATATTTCTATTTTATCATAGTATTATTACTTTTATACAAAAATACTAATAATAATAAAAATAAGATGGCCTTTACACTATTTTTAACATCAAAAGTAAATATATCCTTTTAAAATGAACCAAATGAATATATTATTATAAATCTTCAAAAGTTAGAATAGGAGTATTAAATTTATTTTGTTTAAATTTTTTTAATATTGATTGTATTATATCATTTTCAATACATTCAACAATCAAATAATGAATTGTAATTATCAAGTATTTAATTGTCAAAGTAATTCAAAATTATATGTTTAAAATCAACATTCAAATCAAAATTCATCCAACCAATAGCTCTGGCCAATTTCTCATTGTCTCAATTGATAATATTGAAGCTAAGGGTCAATCTGATCCCCTTTCCTAGAGATCATAACGTCATGCGATGGAAGCGAAGCTGCTGCTGCTGCTGCAATGGCGTCGGAATTACGAGAATCCAAACACTTTTTGATCTGAATTTCCCTATTTTGCCCCCACAAGAAACAATAAAGTCCAACAACAATAAGCAATGTTCCAACCACACTGCCATAATGGAGAGTTTCTTTGAGGAAGATAGCTGAAAGAATGGCTGATAGTATAAGTGCTGATGGATTAAAAATTGCAGTGAAAACAACACCTTTCTTCTCCACTACCCAAGCCTGCAACCAGTAGCTAATCCCTGTCACCACAACTCCCTGCATTCATGGATAATCCACTACTAATTAATTATTATTATTATTATTATTCTCAGAATTGGATATATGTAATGAATGATCAAGAAACATACACAGTAAACAATGGTGAGAAGGCCAATATTCCATCCAAGTTTCCAAGAAGATACATTTCTCTCCACAGCTGCTGCATAAACAGTTGCTGCTAAACAACTCATGCCAGACTGCAAAGCTGTGAGCCTCAACTTTCCTGGATATTGTTTCAATAGGGAACCCTAATTTGATCCCAAATGTAAAATTCATATCTTTAATTAGTAATTTGCATCATGGATGCATAATTAATGTTTGGATAAACAATTAAAAACCTACCTGCAATGTTAGCCAGATGGACCAGCTTAGTTGTCCAGCAATCAGTAACAAGGCACCCTTGATCCAGTTCTCCTGATCTGCTGCTCGAGTTTCTTCCATGGAATTTGAATTAACCCTAGAAGAGTTATGAGTGGAATACAAAGAAGGACCCTTGTAGAAGGTGAAGACCATGGCACCACCTAGACCAGTTATGCTTCCGACAACCTTTGCCACGCCTTGCCATTGCCTTATGTCCAATTTTTCGATCCTGCCAAACCATTCATCCATACATATATACATACATACAATTCAAGTTATATTGAAAAGCTATATATATATATATTGGGTTTTTTTTTTTTTTTTTTTACCTTAAACACACAGCAATAATGAAGACGAAGGGAGGAATAAGAGAAGCCATGGCCGACTGCAATGTTGCAGAAGTGTATGACAATCCAGCAAACACAAGATTGAAACTTAAGGTAAGCCTATAACATTAAACATTATTTATTTTTGTATGCACCATATAAACAAAACAAACACATGATCTATATATATATACAAATGAAACATGTCTTAATAAATACCCGTGGGAAGAGATAATGAAAAGCTTGAAGAGTGCACGCCATGTAAGAGGAGGAGAATCCTTACTGCAAGAAGATCATACAAAAATTTAATGAATATATATATAGATCATTACATATATATATATATATATACATATAATTGCAGAAAGGCTGATAGACCAGTTGAAAAAGAAAGCAAGGGGAACCAAGACAAGAGTGGAAACTGCCATTCGATAGGCAATGAAGACAGAAGGTTTCATGTGAGCAGAAGATAAGGATAGAGTTGCTTTGGACAACAAGAACATCCCCGCAAAGCTGCTTTGTATTAACCCTACTGCTATGTATGCCTTGGCTTTCTGCATCCTTTAATTTTCGATGAATGAATGTTATATCACTTCATTAATTTTTTGATCTGATTTGAGCCCTCTTCTAAAAGATTCTAACACAATTCAGAATTGCTCCATATATTTATCACAGCCACCTCTGTAATATAGAAAGACTACTGGTTTGTTGTGGTGGCTAAGTATTTTAGGTTTTTTATTATTTTTAGAACAGTTGTGGTGGCTAAGTATTTTAGGTTTTTTATTATTTTTAGAACAGTTGTAAATAGTAAAGCATTTTAGAAAATACTCAAAAAAAAATATATATTATTTACTCCTTCAATCCCATCACAATGACCTATTTTTTTTTATTTTTTTTTATATGTTCCACAAAATGATCCCTTTCCATTTTTTTTAACTTTATCAATTTTAAATATACTTAACAAAATTTAATTAAACTTCTAACATCTTACACAAACCACTCAAAACCCCTTCATTTCTATCTATTTCCATAAACAACTTAATTTTTTATCTATTTTTTTGAGATATAATCTTAAAAATTTTTAAAATACCAATAATATTATTCCTATAAAAAATAATAAACTAATATCATAATTTATTATTAATAAGTTGCTAATCTACACTATCTAAAAAATTATGTCCCTAATAAAAGAGTTCATCCCTTGCAGGCCGGAGGGAATATATTACATATCTATTACTATAATAAATATATGACGCATCTAGTTGTATGGTTATGGTTTTTATATTCGTTTTTCTATGTGAAATAATTCTTAGAATATTTTGGTACGAAAGAAAATAATATATGATCATAAAACTATGGAATTGTATTAAAAACTTATAATTCTTTTAGTTAAAAGCAATTGATGATAATGGTGTATTTAATCAAACTAATTATCGATATAATGGGTGTCGTCTTTGATTTGAATTTTAAATCTAAATTATTATTATTTAATTTGATTTTTGATAAAAATATATTTTTATTTTTATAAAATATCATATTAAAATATTATTTCAAATTTCAAATGCAAATCAATATCAAACAAGCCAATGATATTTTTTAAATAAATATAATTTTTTTTTTTGAAAACTATATAAATTGAATTTTTATATTGAATTCCAAATAAATAAAAAAAAACAAATAAACTCAATATATTTTTACAAATAAAACTAAGAACTTTAGCGGTAAAAGAGAAGAGAGAGTTATTAATAGAAACATTGGTTCCGTTCAACCAGTGTTCTTTAGATAAAATAATTTTTGATATGTAATATAAAAATTATGTAAAAAATATAAAATATATTATTTTATGTTAGAATTGTAATAACTTTTTTTATTTTTTATAATTTACTATTTGAAGTTTTTTATTGACTTTTATATTTTTGTATAAAATATTTTAAACTTTTTATTACTCCTATTATCAATTGATCCTGAAACCAGAACGATTGATACTTAGTGTTAAAATTTTCATTCTTTCAGGGTTGGGAGATTAGTCGGAATCCAATTATAACATATTAGATTAATTTATTTATTTTTTTCACATTAGATTCATTCCCTTTTCGGTAGTGCACAATACTCCATTATTCTTTTTATTTTTAAAAAATTTCTAAGCTTTACTTTCATATATATATATATATATATATTTCTTGTCCAAGAATTTTAAAGGTTTACTTTAATTTATTATATTATATTTAAGAAAGTGGTTGGTGTTGATTAACTATTATAAATTGTTATCACATAAGGGGTGTTTGTTTGGAATTTACATTTTTTATTTGAATCTGAATATTCACAAATTTTTAATATGATATAATTGATGCGATATTTTTAAGGTAAAATTAATTTTTAATATAATATAAAAATTAAAAAATAAATTTAGTATAAATTTAGCATAAATTTATATGTCATGACCTTGATTAGTCATCATAAACACATCACTAATATAATACTCCCTCCAATAGTCTTGTTTACCATTTTTTTCGTCCCAAAACAATAGTCTTATTTTCATAAATAATCATATCACCATAAAATTACCCTTTGTTTTTTCATTTTTATTACACAACTATCTCTATTTTTTACACTAATATATTCATAATGACAAAAAAATATTTTATTCATACTTTTTACCGACTAGCAATATAATATTAATATTTTTTAAATCTCGTATCCAATCCAATTAAGACTATATTTATGGGACGGAAGAGTAGTCTAATATTATATATTTGTCGTATTAGTGCTGAATGATACACACCACACTATCGGTACTCTTTAGAACTTTTTTATTTTTAAAAATACGTACATATATATATATATCATTATATAATTGTATCATTGCGCCGTTTGTCGTCTTTAGCTATCTAAAGAACTTTTTATCCTATTATCTTAGTAACAAATATACATATATATATATAATCCAAGACTCAGATCCAAACTCCCCAACCAAACAAAGGCCTGTTATCTAATATCGCTATAAGAATTACAAAAAATATATATATACATATATGAGTAATTAAGCGCTGGGTGCTTGTTTCCGACACTGTTCTTCATCAGCTGCTACAGATGTAGAGAAGCTCTCAAATTGGGCCTCCAATACTTCTTTTGGGCCGGATGTTTGGGCTTCTTTATTTCTACCCCAAAGAAAACTGTATAGCCCAACAATCAATAGCCCACAACCCAAAACACTGCACAATAATCAAGAACAGATCAGCAGTTTAATTAATTTGTAACCATAAAATGAATAATAATTAAATTTATTTCCCAAAGTTTCACACACACACACACACATAAAATAATGAAATAAAAAATAGCAAATTAATTATTAGCAACCTTCCCCAGTGAAGAGTTTCGTTGAGGAAAAGTGCAGAGAAAATGGCAGCTAATATGAGTGCGAGTGGACCAAACATGGCGCTGAAGACAGGCCCTTTTTTCTCTATCACCCAGGCTTGCAACCAATAGCTTATCCCTGTCACGATTACGCCCTGCAAATTTTGTATACATTTGTGAAATTTCATTACAAGATTATCTGGAAATCTGTGTGAAACATCAACTTACGCAATAAGCTACTGATAAAAGATTGATGTCCCATTGGAGCTTCCATGAGGAGATATGTCTTTCCACTGCTGCACTGTAGATTGTTGCAGTGATGCAACTGAATACACATTGGAGAAGGGTTAGCCTCAATTTACCTGGATATTGTTTCAGAAGTGGAGCCTGCAATTACCAGTTATAATTAATTAATTAATTCAATTATTGATGATTGAGTAGAATGTAATTAAATGAAGAATGAATGAATGAATTACCTGCATGGTTAGCCACATGGAATAGAAGAGCTGTGCAACAATGGCGAGAATGGAACCCTTTATCCAATCTTGTTTGGTGTGATCATTTGTCCTTTTCTGATGAACAGAAGAAATTTGGAGATGGTGACGGTGGGTGGAGAATAAAGGGGGGCCTTTGTAGAAGGTGAAGGCCATAGCTCCTGAGAGGCCAAGAATGGCACCAACAGTCTTGGCTAATCCATGACATTCACTTATAGTCAGCCCTTCAATCCTGTAATAAATATAAATATATATTCAGACAAATTAATTAACAAGCGGTTTTGATCAGTATCAATTATAAATTAATCGACCTTAAACAAACGGAGAAGATGAAGACCAAAGCAGGAACAATGCTGAGTATGGCTGTCCCAAATGTTGCAGATATATACTCCAGCCCAGCTAAGTTCAAATTCAAGCTCAATGCCAGCCTGCAATAGTTAACACACACATATATATATATATATATATATAATTAGGGCAAAATAGATCAGGTAAGAAATTAAAATGTACAACACTTACCCGTATGAAGCAATGAAGAAAATCTTGAAGACCCCAGTCCAAGTAAGAGGAGGAGGAGGAGGAGACTCCTTGCTGCTGTAGCAGCATTAATTAATATTATTACAGAAACAAATAAATTTAAATATATATAAATGATGTAATGAAATTGAAATAATGAATGAATGAATGAATTGAACAAGTACAGGCCTCTTGAAGAGAAAGAAAGCGAAGAAGGGGAGCAGGGCGGCGGCGGCGAAAGCCTGGCGGTAGGCGACGAACACCGGCGGCTTCATTCCGGCGGTCATGGCGGCCTTGGACAGCAAAATCATGCCTGCATAGCTGCACTGCATAACCACCACCGCCGCGTATGGCTTCACACCTTTCTTCCTAATTATCCTCCCCATCATTGATATCAGTAAATCTCTAACACACCATGGAAGTTAATAATGGAGCTGATGATATCGATGAGGCCAGTGGTAAGAAGGAAAGGTTGGGGCTGCATGGTCAGATGCTTTTTACTTTATTATTATACAATTTAATTTACTACCTTGGTTGGGTTGATGAAATTGATTGTATTCTCTAGGTTGTTTTTTTTTTTTATTTTTTTATAGCAATATCTTTTTTATATTTTATTAATTAATGAATTGAGCTTTAATTAAAAATAAGTTGAATTGGGATAGAATATCAGATTTATATTGGACATATTGGCTCCCCAGAAAATCAAAAGCAGCCCACCCACCACGATTATTATTACAAAATATATCTCTTTGGAATATAATGATGCAGCCTCCATACTTTCCTTTTATTTAGGCTCTCTTTACATATACTTTCTAGGATTTTTATATAATGGAGTATTATTCATCGGTGATATTTTAAAAAAATATATATATATATATATACATATGTTAGTAAATCATTATATTAAATATAATTTTGTTGAATATTGTCCTACCTTGGTGTGTGAGAGGAAAAAGAAATACACCAAAATACTTCAAAAAAACATATATTTAATTAAATAGGGCATTGTTTTATAATAACAATAATAACCTAAAAAGCAACCTCATCCCAAGAAAAGACACACCCATAATATATATATATATATATATATATCTATTTAAAATTACTCAGTTGTATCAGTTAACACATATAGAAAATGCTAAATTTCTTTTTGGCAATCAGAGTTGTTCATAAATGAGTTCATCAAACAAACATGAAAAAAGTTGGATCTTTACTGACTTAGGTGGACAAGTTGCATGGCAATTTTCAAAGATGTCCACCCCTTTAAATTGTTATAAATATATATATATATACACATATACATACATACAGCATTATAACAATACTTTTATCACCTTTTTAATATTCTTATAAATAAAAGTTTGGTAATAAATTAAGTGAAAGAATAGGGCCGGGGTGCACTTTTGTGGATCACTCTGAGCTCCATAATAAAAACAAATATTGTCTACAATAAATAAATAAAAGACTTCAGAAATGGTTATACCAATGCAATTCTCCACTTTACAACTTTTCAATTAATTAACTTTGCTTTCCTCTTTTAGAAAGCAAACTACAATATATATATATATATATATATATAAACCAAATAAATAAATAAATAAATAATTTCATTCAATTTGTCTAGTTTGGGCTTAATTGATTAATGGGCTTCAATCTCTGATGAAAGGCCCTATAAATCAATATTGGGCTTTACTTCAATTTAAGGCCCACTTCTCTAGAGACGGGGGTATGAACAGCTACGCTTTTGAAATAATGAAAAAACATTAAAAATAAATATATACTTCCTTAATCCCATAATTAGATATTCATTTTTTTTTTTACATATAATTTTAGAAATATTATTATTATATTAGGATACAGCAAAAGTAAAAATAAAATAGAAATAACTAAAATAATCTTCTTATTAGTACGTGTGATATAAAGGTAATAAAGACATGTGTAGTATATTGTAAATTGTAAGAGTATTTGGAATGTTAGATATATAATATAGTTATTAAAAAAAATTGATATTTTATTATAAGACAAATTAAAACGAAAAAACGAATAATTTCTTAAAATACGAAGGGGAGTATATATTTTTTCGATTTTTTTTTCCGGTGAAAATTAAATGTTTTCTGGTATCGTACAGTCTCGAGTCCCGATGCATGATGACCGTTATCTCCAAAGAGCATGAAAAAACACTTCTTACAGAAAAAACCCACAATAATAAACAACGTAGTCAGTAACGCCCTGACCTGACCTGACCTGTCCTGTTCCACTGCAACTTCATTTTCATGTCAAATAATCATCATGTCGTCCTATTCTAATTTTTAAATAAGTAAAAGAAAAAAATTGGCAGTAAATTGAGTGAGCCCCTCAAATTAAATGAAATGTCAGTGACAATTTATGTTATGTTATTATTATTTTTTATTATTGAATTAATCACAAGAGGGGGGGGGGGGGGGGGGGGGGGGGCGCGGGGCTGCCCACTTATACCTAAAATGGATTTAAATATATAGGGATTGCCCATTGTAAAATTAACCAAAAGTGTGGGGTAATGTTTGCATGTGAATGTGATTGCAACGTAACATAACATTAGTTTCATATCGATTTTCTTATAATTCATTTTTTTTTAAAATATATATATATTTTAATGTTTGTAGTAATTTTTAAGATCGTGACCACTCATTTAGTGACCCCACATATGGATAGGGAATTGAATAATCTTGGCCTTCCAACAAATCGGAATGGGATAAAATATAACATTAAATTCTATCAGCTTAATTGATATATATATGAGGATATCTAATTTGTGACATAAATAAATTACGTTGATTAATTAATTTATTGAAATTTACGTGCTGCTTTTGGCCAAGATTATTTTTTCTAACAACATAATTAACAATATTTGGAACATATATATATATATATATGTTGGAGATAATAATTTCTCTGATGTAAATAAAAAATGTATCGTGTGAGTTAAATGCCTGATATTGGACAGAATGATTTTAGTATTTGGACATTTGTGGGTGTAATGATTAATTATTTAATATATATAATGGGATTGCAGTGCATTCATTTCAGAAAAACCACATGGGTTAAATATTATTCTACTTGTTTTAAACACTATATATTATATGTATGCTGCAACTGATCATCCTACATATATTAAATATTTGGTACAAATTTAAATTTTTTTTATTTTAATATTTGTTTAAATTAATTTTAAGTTAATATTTGTTTAATATTACATGTTATAATAGAGTTTAATTTTGATTCGGAGTTAAAACCAAACAAACCCTATATAATTATCAATAATAATACAAATAAGCGTAAATTAATTTATTCAACTTGGTGAAAAAAAATCAATTCTTTAGTTTATAAACTTAAAACCATATTAGTTGTCGTAAAATTATTATTTTTCTGTTTCAATTTGTAACACCACAAGTAACAATGTATATACTCGACTATATATTTTATAATGTTATGCAATATGAAAGATAAATGAATAAATCCGATAAAAGGAATTAAGAAGATGAGAAATTATCATGTAAATTAATTTATTGCAACGATATAATAAGTCTTATGTAAAATCAAATTGTAAGATAATGTAATACAAGCAACAGCCTATTATCAAAGTTGGATATGTTAGATTAGGGTTTCCATTACGTCTGCAAGTTTATAGTTATCCACTGATGATATGACCTAAAGTCAACTATCGTAATTGCCCTAAACAATTTTATCACACCATTATTATTAAGATGACAATTACAAAATGACAAACATTAATATAATATTTCACTAATTCAAAAAACAAAACTATAATAATAAAAATAAAATTAATAATACAATCCAGTCTGTAGCATTTACACTCCATGCATGCAGAAACAAAAATAAAACATAAATTACTATATATGATTTGAACAAAAAATAAAAAAACACAAAAAAAGAACAAAGAAAAAAAAAAAAAAATCACTATACCCCTTAACCCTTATTTCCCTCCCATTTATTTATTATTTATTTTTATTTTTTCGTTGCGGTGGGGTGGGATGTAACAGCTCTCAATTCACACCCTAACCCTCCCTAATTATTTATTTATTTAATATTCCAAAATAATAAATAATTATGAAATTAAACATACTTAAAATTGAAAAAAAAAAAAAAAAAAAAAACTAACCGACTAACTTCTGTAATTTTGAACAGTTTTGAGATTGTTTCACCTCCGCCGCAGCTCCACCCTTTCCGGGCGTGTCATCACCGCCGGCCACCCCACCCCACCTCCGTTTACTCCGCCCACTCGCTTGCAGAACATTCTCACGACTCCTCCGCCGTGTTTGCGACGGAAGATTGCTGCTTGTTCGCCATTATCTCGTAACCCATGGCTTCGTCTTCCTCCTCGTCCTCGTCGTCTTCATCGTCTTCCTCGTGGTCGTTGATGTTGGGATCATCGCTGTCGCGATCCTGATCTCGAATTGAGGAACCATGGTGCTGTTGCTGTTGCTGCTGAGTATTAGCGATTGGCCATTGTTGCTCCGGCTGCGCCATGATCGGAACCATCGGATTCTCCGGCTTCAATGGGTAGAACGCCGCCGCCGCCGGCGGGGCTTCGTTTTTGGCTCTCTCTTTGTATATGGCTTCCAGCTGATGGAAATACGGACATGTCTTGGAGTCCTCGGGCCTCTTCTTGTTGCTCTCTTTCACTTTCTTGAAGTACTTGTTTATGTTCTCCCATTTCTCCTTGCACCGTTTCGAGCTTCTGTTGTACCCGAGCTTAGCCATGGCGGATGAGATTTCCTCCCAGAGAGGGCCTTTCGGTCCATTATCTTGATACTTCAAATCCAGGCTTGTCCGGAGATTAATTAGGGCTTGAACTTCCGCTTTCGGCCACCGTGACGAGCTCGCCGGTGAAAACGATTCTCCACCACCACCGCCGCCATTGTCCGCCGTCGTCTTCGAAATGTCGAAAGCTTTAATCGGCGTCACTGTTAATGCCGGCGGTTGGAGAGCAGAATGCTGTGGCGGCGGAGGAGGAGGAGGGGGTTCTGATTGGCGCGGCGGCGGAGGATTCTCCGGCGGTTGCGGCGGCGGCGGCGCATTGTTGATTGGGATCTGTAAATTGTGCTGGTCGGTTACTTTCTGCAAGAATGCGATCACCGCCGCGTCCTTGGCGGCGGCGATGGATCTCTCCTGGACCAACAGATCGTGCTCGCGATTCAGCCTGGCCATTTCCTGCACCCTCCAAGCTTCCTCCCTCGCCATTCGATCACGTTCACGCTTATCCAGAGTGTCTAAAAATTTCTTCTGCAACTCCTCCTGTTTCTGAATCACATCCTTCATTAGCCTCTGGAAGCACTCCTTCCACTTCCGTTTCTTCCCCCGCCGCCGCTGCTGCTGTATATCATCGTCGGAGGACGTCGACGAGGAGGTCGAATCCGACAGCAGCGCCCTGGTGTGAGAAGACTGATGATAGGGGTGGCTTTGAGGAGGAGGGACCGAATTGTTCCTCGTACCGGACAGATGCTGTAATGGCGGTTGCGATTGTTGGAACGGGGAAGAAGAATCGATAGGATTGGTCCCAGCTTGAGGAGGCACCACGCTCAAAGGAGTCGGACTGATTGATGAAACAGTAACATGGGAGGGAACCGAGAGATTTGCGGCGTTCGCCGGAACCGCCATTCTTGCCGGCGACTGCTGCCGCTGCGGAAGCGGCGGAGGGGCGAAGGGATTCGGGTGGGTGTTTTCGAGCGCCTCCAATTGATCGAAGAATCGATAGGTTTTACCGTCGGATTTGGCGGCGCGGCCGTCTTTGGTTCTCTTGTGGTATTTGTAGACGTTCTCGAACTTCTCTCGGCATTTCTTGGAGCTCCGTTGAAATCCAAGTTCCGCCATTTTTCTGATCACAGCAGACCAGACAAGTTCAGTTCAGTTCAGTTCAGACAAGTAAAAAAAGGAAGAAAGAAATTAAATTCCCAGACTTGTGATCTTGAATTTCTTCAGTAAATAAAACAAACACATAAAATAAGCACACGGAATTAACTGCACCGATTGTGATAACAAACGCTAGGCGATAAAAAAATCCAAAATGATTCTTGCTGTGGGAAAATTGTTTTTAACTTAATTGTTCCAGAAAAGGGGAAATTAAAACTTTTAAAAATTGAAAAACAGTGTTCGAATAATGGTCCCCAGAAACACACGCAAATCCTGGTGTCAAGTTCTTTCTGTATTTGTGGAAACATGATTTCTGTAGCTCAGAAACAAACCGAACTGACAGCGATGAAATTGATGAAAACCTGGAACGCCAGCTAAGACGAATAAGAAGGAAATGAAATGAATATAGTTGGGTGGGGTGGGGTGGGGTGGGTTTGAAGAAACAAGATTTCGTTCATAATTCATCGAATTATTCTTTTTCTTTTTCCCTTTCTTTTCTTCTGATTTGTAACAGTTTGGAAACGCAAAGAAGAACTAAAGGGCGACAAACCAGGAGCTTAATTTCCAGGAAAGCTGCTGAATTCTTGTGAAAGTGAAGTGAAATTCGAAAACCCTTTTACACCGAAAAAGGCAGAATTCAATGGGAAATTGAGGAACACCAAATACCCTCCCACCCTCGATTCATATCCAATCAATCTGTAGTGATGCTGACACTGTACGTAGGTACACACATACACAATAAATGTAAGAGATTCATGAGTTTGTTTGTTTACCTGGAAACTTCTTCCCATAATGGCCCTTTAAGGCTCGAGTCTCTAAACGCCACATCCATATCAGACCGGATTTTCAGCAGCGCCAGTGTTTCTTGCCTCGGCCACCGGTTTCCGCCGCCGCCGCCGCCGCCACTTTTATCGATCTCATCCACAACTCCCGGAATAATCGAGCTGTACCCACCGGCCTCGCTGCTGCCACCGTTCTCGTGGGTGGTTTCCGCCGCCGCCGCCGCCGCCTCCGCTGCAGCTTCCGACTCGGCGTCGGCAGGCTCTCTTTCGTCGGAGCTCCGGCCCATCATTTCCGACACGCAAAGGATCAATCTTTCCTTGCTTGCTTTACTGGATTCGATCGGCAATTACCAGCTGAAAATTGAAAAATAAAAAATAAAAAATAAAAATCACAAAAAAGGATGGGTGAATTCTGTGGGTTTTTATGAAGAGGGAAGGGCGTGGTGAATTGAATTAATTTATTTCGGTGGGATCTGCCTGTCAGTCTCAAGCTGCTCAAAATATAAATTTAATCAAAGGGGAGTGACTTATTATTTTATCTTTTTCCTTTTCAGCTGAGGAATCTTTAGCATTATTTTGATTGCCCCTCTCTCTCTATCTCTCTCTGGTAAAGAAAAGCTTTTTATTGCGTTTATTTTATATAGACGACATACAACCCTTTAAGTTAGGGTCACCTTCCCTCCGATCCCTCACAAGATAAAAATCATACTATTATATATTATTAATTAAATTAAATTAAATACGGTATAAAAATTCAATGGGTATATACATACGTACACAGCTGTCTCTCTGTGTCTGTATGTATGTATGATTTCGTATATTTTTGGGCAAGCTGCAGAAGGCGACGATGGTGATAATAAGGTGGTTTTTGTCTGTCCAGCTAAATATAGTTAAAAGCCGGCCCATGTAGGTCATCTTTGCTTTTGGAACTGAAATGACGGAACTGCCCTGACGCTCCTCACATGTAATGTAACAACCCCTTCCTTCCTATTGACCTTTAACTTAACAATAATAATCATCGATTCAATTTTATCCGATCCGACGGTCTGGATCATCGCCCGGAATACGGAGTCGCTAAGCATTTCCTGTTGTGAAGGATTTGCTTGACCGAACGGGATTCTGCTAATTGTGACTTTACCTTAATGCCCTCGTTACACAGCCAGCCAGCCAGCCGGTTAATAATAATAATAATAATTCATCTATTTTTTTCTTTTTATTAATATTAATATTAATAATGATAATCATGGCTGTAATGAGGTGTGATGGCAAAGTATGGTGCTTGTGGCGCCACGTGGAGAGAGTGGAGGGTGATTGTTGCAATTTGACAAACATTGTTATCAAGATGGGGTTGGATCAAAAAAGGGTTTTCAGCCGGAATGAATTATCTTGCCAAAAAATGAAAAAAATAAATTAATAAATAAAGTGGTCATTTTTAATAGTGGGATCCATTGTAGGTTGAATTCTCTCAACTGGTTACAAGTGTAGGCCATATATTATTATTAGGCAGTCATTTATGAATACAATTAAATAGTGCCCATTTTCTGTTAGGTTCCAACCTACCGTAATAAATGGCATCGGATTTAATTTCTCCTTCTTCACAAAATCTCAATTTTACAATTGCCATGTACATTTTTTTTGGCCTATATTCCGTGCTTTTATATACTTGCGTATTTAATTTGTAATGATTTTTATTTCAGATGCCAGTTGGGGTGATATGAGACGAATTTATTACCACAGCATTTTCATTATATAATTATTATCTCATCTGATTTATTACTCAAGAAAAGAAATGGGAAATTTACAAAAATAAATAAATACATCATCTTTTCAAAGTGGACCATGTTGTAGAAATAATCGAGGGGAAAAAAAAAGAATAGTGGGTCCCACTGTGAATAATAAGCCCTTAAATGCACAAAATCAACAGTCCTTTACACAATACAAACACACATGAATGAATGAATAAATGAATGACTGAATGAATCAAACCACGTTCTTACTATGTGATCATTACGTGTACAATTTAGATAAGAAAAAGTGGTCGGATCAATTTCATTTTACTACTATTTATTTAAAACAAAAAGGAAAATCCCTAAGGGGTATAATAGTATTTACACATACACATGCTGAAGGGCACATTGGTAAAATCAGGTAAAAAGATTGAGGGCCGGAGAAGTAAGGTAGGTAAAGATCAAAGGGCACACAATGGGCACCGCTTGTGTTGAGGTGGATGGCACGTAACTCATCGTCACGTGATCATCTATTTTTATTATTTTAATTTCCTCTCAATTTAATTATATTTTATAAATATAATAAAATAGCTATATAGTCTCAATTTTTTATTGTGTAGAATACGCCGTCTAATATATATTATTAGTAAATATTATTTGTATATGTATATATATAGATTTTAATTAATGAGATGTGGCTGCATTTTTTACCAAAAAACAAAATACATTAATTATTATTGTTACTTGGTGCTTGTAACTTGTAACTTGTCAATGTTATTACATAAATACATATATATATATTGTATGTATATATGTATGTCTATGCTTGGCTGGCAGTGGGCTTCTCTAGTTGTTGGAGATGCTTTCCCACTATGCCTCTGATTTTACGGCTGCCATAACTTTCTTTTTCTTATTATGTTTTTTTAATTTAAAATAAATATATATATATATTTTATTTTCTCTCTCACACACAACACACAGTGTACAGATAATCTCTGTGTGTACGATTATGTTAATTTATTTCATAAAAATTTGAAAAAGGATGTAATTTAATATAGCAGATTATCAGAAGTGGGCTGCAGGAAATAAAAAGTTATTGATTGATCCCGAAAAAAAAATACTAACATAATTAAGAGTATAGTACAGTTACCCGTTGTATTTTATGTATTTAATTCTCATCAGATAGATTCTCGCAATCAAATTAATTTATTAAATATTCATAATCATAATAAGTTGTTAATTAATAAATTAATTATTATTATTATTATTATTGTAAAAGTGTATGAAAGTATGTTTGGATCCGTGATGAGAATAATTAGGATTTATATATTCCATGGACAAATATAATTGTTCCAGTGGGTGTAATTATTTTGCTTCCATGTATTATTGTTATTGTTATTTTATTTTTTATTGATTGTACGCAACGAAGCTGTAGCTTGATGGCTTAATTATTATTATTATAAAAAAAAATAATGATAATAATAATCCCATCACCATTTACTAATCATTGTGAATTTTAAAACTTGGATTAGTTACCAAGCTATGTGGGTTTATTTTATTTTATCCTTTAGAATATTTAATTAGGCTTTAATTACTGGCATGAGTTGGATTATACACACACATGATCCCAAATGTCAACATCTTAAAAGTAATAATACCAAGTTCATTATTTTTTGTTCTACTAATAGGGGAGGTTGAATATTAATTAAATTTATTTAATTTTTCCTTATGCCGTAATTTTTAGCCTTCAATTATTTATTTTACTTAATTTATTTATTTGGCATAATTTTTAATGCGATGGTTACGTGTTATTTAACGCCACCAATAAATTAACTTAGGTAGTTAAGGTCATTTGCGTAATTAATGAGTGATTAATAATTTCAAATTTGTACTTAAGTAATTATCGATTACGAGATTAATCCAACGTTAGCAGCTTAATGCAATTTTGGTTCCAGTAAACGCGACTTTTGCGAAAGCGTTGAATTGGTTAGAGGAACTGTACAGAACAGCAGGCACGGAACCGGAGAGGATTGATTTATATGTATTGTTATAATTTTTTTTAAAAAAGACATGCATTGGTTTCATTTCATTACATTATTGTTTTTTTACTAGAGCTGAATATAAAATAAAATGTTTCTTTTTCACCCCATTACTAAAAAGAGGGGTCTCTGATCTGATCCTCTCTTTTTCAAGCCCCATTTTCTACTGCTATATTCCCACTAAAAGTAGCCACAAAGTATGTAACAGGCCACATGCAATCTTTCAGTAAAAGAATATGGCATAATCATTAACTGTTACATCCACCACACAAAATTATACATTATATATATAAAAAAATATAGAGAGGGACATACAGATTGTATTTAATTTGTATGTATGAATTATTATATGATTAAACTAAGTAGTTAATTAAACTATGCATTAGGGATTGTGACACAGTCCAACATGGTGTTGTCTGATTGAAAATTAAATTGGTGGCCCATGGAGAAAAGTTACATATACACAAAGGGATTAAATGAACATGGTAGCCATGTGAATGTAGACATAAATCATGTGTAGTCCATGTGGATTTAACCTCTTTTTTTTTTTTTTCAATAAATTTAAAGAAATTTAAATTTTCATCTGGCATTAGCTAATAAGCCAACAAAGTGGGGTTCTTTGAGCATATACTTAAGTGTGAGTGCATCATTATTTACAAGTTTTTTTATTCAAAAAAAAAAAAATCACTTCTTTTTTGGGCCCTTTTATTAATTAGATCAATTAATTTAATTTAACGAGTGAGAATATTATATTATATGGGAAAAAGTAGTGTTGGCAATTTATTCATGACATTCTTGATGGAGCCCAGTTGGGAGGGTTTTGTGATCCTAACAGTTACACTGTACAGTAATCTTTGGGATATCATTAATTCTAATTATCGAATGTGACTTGTCAAAATAATTATCTTCACTTTTTTATTAAAAAGAAAAAAAAGAATAAAAAATATTTTTTTCTTGAAAAAATGCACTACAAAAGCTAGCTAGGGTTTTCACATGGATGCATCTCTTGTTGGCATTATGCAAATCTCAAAAAGAAAACACAAGATTTAATTTATAGCAAACATTTGATTGCAGCACAGAATAAGAAATTTTAATTTAATTTAATTTATTAGATGATTGGGTGGGAGTTAAGAGATTGACATTAAACAAGATTAGTGTGATTAGTAATAAGCTGGGACAGAAGCATGTGCTATGAGTTAATTGCGCACTTAAGTTGGCAATTTGATGGGAAGCTTTTTACACGAAACATATATACATACATACATATTTAATAATTATGTATTTATTTATATATAATGTTGATTAATAAAACGATATCATGTAACCCACATGCTTCTGTAACCGTTACAGCCTGTGCTGATGACATATATAATTGAGCTATACAATACATACATTACATACATACAATGTGCATATACGTATGTGATGACATGGCAGCGGAGGCAGTTAACAGGTTTATTAATTACATCCTTAAACCTATGGTTTAATTAATTACCATGAGTGGTGGAGTTGAGGTCCCGGGACTGGCCAAGAATGAGTGTTAAATCAGTAATGGCTGTCACGTCTGTCTGAAAATTGCATGATAAAGCCAAAGCTTATAGTATATAATTGAGTAACTATTGCTTAATTAAATTGCTCTCTGCACAGCACAAACCATAATTGCGACAAGAAATAAAATTTGAGTTTTGTTGCATAACGTACTTGACTAACTATATTTATATAATTAAATGTTTTACTGATATTTATATATAAATATATATATATATATGTATAATCCTATTTATGATCGATGCTCTGGACACTTCCATGTAATCATTAACAACAGTGAGGACATGTAAGAAATATGAATGTAAAGCTGGGAAGTACGTGGCACAGTTATAATTAATGATAATCATGTTATGAAATATATATATATATATATTTTTTAATTTAAATTTATTTCTTGGTACTTTAAAATGTTACTTACTATTTATTTTTGTAAAAAAGACCTCTGGTGAGCATTGAATTAGTCCCAAACACGACACTATTTACCACTCTTTTGGAAATATCAAGAAACATAGGACCTGATCCATGTGGTGTACTTGAATATTAAATATCAAAATTAAATTAATACTGCAACAACTAACATTCAATTTTTATTTACGGTTGCTAAAACTTGTGCCTTTTTTTTATTTGTCCTGTAGCTTTTGTATCATATTTGGAAAAATTATAATTGTAAAAAGATGTGAATACACACACCCCGTCTGAAATTATCAAATTAGAATATTTCCAAAATAACAAATTTCAATAAATCATTTTCCCAATCGAGGAAAATAAATTAAATTAGTCAGCCTTGGTCACACACGGTTTCCATCGACTGTCTCTACACATCATAAAATTGGGAATCCTCTAATCATTGTTTTCTTGATTTTTTTTTTAATTTATTTAAATATATATGGAGAAGAAGAATAATCATACTAATAACGACAATAGCAACAATAACAGTAGTTGAAGATAAAACCCAGAAAGTCATGTCATCAAACCCACAAAAGTCATTGTCATGTTTACAATAATAACAAATTTAATTTTCATAAAATGAATAACACCTAAGTGAGAATAATTTTAGTTAGTGAAATGCATGTGAAATAAAAATAATTAGAAACATAGAAAGGGATTTTAGAGAATGTAAAAGGGTCACCATTAGAGGTCCCATATGGACCAATTTATATAAAGTGAAGGCACTGAGAAAGTAAGCCCAAATTCAACACTCCATGTGATTGACAGACAGCCCACCAATATGCTTCCATTGTTTTTATTCAAAAAATTTTACTAATGTCGCACTCAAAATTCCCACTGAATGGATAAGTATAGATAGCTGATAGGTTCCACTACTCACCATTTTTTCTTCACTGCTAAAGACTATCTTTTTCCTATCACTTTCATTAATTGATGCCATAACTCAATTTATGCAATATATATATATATATATATATATTTCTTGACAAAAGCTACTAAGCCATAACAAAATATATATGGGATAATCAAAAGCTGGGTTAAAAGGGTTTTTAGATAAAGGAAAAAGTGCACGTGTGAATTAATTAAAGGATAATATATATATATATCTACATCAATCACAACATCTTTATCGTCATCATCATATCAATCTTTCATCTCTTAATCCACGCATGATTATATATGTTATTTCAAACTTTTGATTTATTCCCATTTCTCTCTGTGCAATTTGCAGGTAGGAGTTTTGGTGTTCAATCATCACCTAGTATATGACCATATATGGAAACTGGAAAAGCTTTGTATGCTCGCGGAGTGAAGCCCACATTCAGACAATGGACTTTAATATTTAATAATTAATTTCCACAACCGACTTTTGATGGACAATAATTTCCACAGGCACAGACTTCCATGCCCTCCAATTTTGAAATAATCTGTTGTAACCAAATATTACTTACATCGATACATACATACATACATAGGTAGCTGTTCATTGGAAACTGGAAAATAATGTAGATAATATACTGTACAACATAAACTGTTGAAATGTCCATAGATGTGATGATATGCAGTAAAGAAAATAAAGAAAACACACCCACCAAGAAAAAGACATTTTTTTTTTTTTTTTTACAATCAAAGAAAGACCCATTATCATCAGTCAATTGCAACAATCAGTGTCAATTGGGGGGCTGTAATGACGATTAGCTATATTGTGGTAATCTAATGGCTGCCGCCGATTCGATTAGTAAATTCTTGATTTTCTATCTATGCGCTAATCTGATCTCCAGGTGTCGGTCGGCCCAGCCCAATGAGGCTTATCGAGAGAGACGTCATCGGCATCGCCCCCCATCTTTGCCGCCATTACTATCTATGGGTGTCCACAGGATTCAGTCACTCTCATTCACACGGAGTTCGCGTGTCGTGTCCAACAGTTTGGTTGTAGTCTTCCTTGAACCACGCTCGATGAACTACAAGAACGCCCACTGCACATCTCTCTCTGTGTCTGCAGATTCGCGATGGATCACGCGGCGGTTGCAAAGCGGACGGATTTGATGACCATAACCCGACACGTGCTGAACGAGCAATCCAAATACCCAGAATCGCGTGGGGATTTCACCATCTTGCTTAATCATATTGTTCTTGGCTGCAAATTCGTCTGTTCTGCTGTCAGCAAGGTGAGAAACGATTAATTAGGGCTTTGAAGAGAAACGATTTAGGGTTTCAAAAATGCCCTGTTCGATTAGGAATCCAGACCTTGATTTTGTTAATTTAGAATATGGTGTTTGAATCAAGGCAATGTCTGAACTCTGAACAGATCAACATTGTGAATTGCAGGCTGGCTTGGCGAAGCTCATTGGACTCGCCGGAGAAACCAATGTGCAGGTAAAATGCTCGTGCTTTTTGTAGTCTTTTAGAACAGAATTAATTCTATTTATGTTGTTCTTTACTCAAGGGCGAGGCCCAGAAGAAGCTAGATGTGCTTTCGAATGAAGTTTTCATCAAGGCATTGATCAGCAGCAGCCGAACTGTGAGTATGTCAAGAAATAGTTTCCGGCGGAGTTTTTTAGATAAATCATTAATGTTTACTAATCTGTGAATCTCCGGCAGTGCATTCTTGTCTCTGAAGAGGATGAAGAGGCAACAATTGTGGAGAAGTCTAAGCGTGGAAAGTATGTGTGCTTGATCTTGATATGTTCCTAATTCTGTATGTATTGATGCAATTGATGATGATGATGATGCAGATATTGTGTTGTTTTCGACCCTCTGGACGGATCATCGAATATTGACTGTGGTGTTTCGATTGGGACTGTATGCATTCGGCTTCCCTACTTTGATTCCCATCCGAAATCATTGCAACTGCTAACCAATTCAGGGCATGCCCTGTTATTTTGTCCAGATTTTCGGGATTTATATGATCAAGAATTTTCAAGAAGCGAAACTAGACGATGTCCTGCAGCCGGGGAAGAACATGTCGGCTGCAGGCTACTGTATGTATGGAAGCTCTTGCACGGTAATGGATTTTTTATTTATACTAATTTAGATCACAGTTGTCCCGAAAAAAAAAAAGTGCTTAAATCTTAGCTACCATACTTTGCAGCTTGTTCTGAGTACCGGCAATGGAGTTAATGGGTTCACGCTCGATCCAACCCTCGGAGAATTTATACTCACTCATCCAAACATCAAGGCCCGCATATTTTTCGCTGTCTTATTTCAATTTTGTTGTTTTTGTGTCGACTGATTATGATCTTTCTTACAACAGATCCCCAAGAAAGGAAGGATTTATTCGGTTAACGAAGGAAATACGAGGAATTGGGATGGGCCGACAACTAAGTGTGTATAGATGGTGAATTTTGTAATCCCCTGTTGATCTGTCTATAATCTCTGAAATTTTATTACATCGATTCTAGATTCGTCGGCAACTGCAAGTACCCCAAAGACGGGATGCCAGCTAAATCTATGAGATACATCGGAAGGTAATTAAATGGAAACAGCAAACTACGCCATACAACTTGATTCGACTCCAAATTTTTTTCCTGAGAACGAAATTTTGTGTTCTGAATTCCAGCATGGTTGCTGATGTTCATCGAACGTTGCTTTACGGAGGCATCTTTATGTACCCTGCTGATAAGAAAAGCCCGAATGGGAAGCTCCGGTAATGGCTGCAAGTAATTGGAATTCAAAGCTCTCGTAGTTCATGTTCTAATGGGATATAGAACTTCATACTTTGTCTGTAACAGGGTGCTGTACGAAGTATTCCCCATGTCATTTTTGATCGAACAGGCGGGAGGACAGGCGTTTACGGGGAAGGAGCGGGTAAGAAAATTCTGGGAATGAGTTGCCATGATCTGATCCGTTAAATGACCATTTCATCTAAAATAGTTGTTGATTTTTTTATTACAGGCACTTGATTTGATTCCTAAGAGCATACACGAACGCTCCCCAGTATTCCTCGGCAGCTACGATGATGTAGAGGAGATCAAAGCATTATATGCTGCTCAAGGGAATTAATATTTAATAATCATCTTGTAAATGTCTTTCCTTTCCTGCCTATCAATTATTAATATACTATTATTTTTACTACTTTCAATTCTATAATATAATTCTTTAGTCATATAACTGCCATGCATGCAACTGTTAATTTCATTATTACATATATTAACGTAGTATTAAGCTTAATTATATATATATATATATATGTGTTATTAGTATCTAAGTGATTACTTTTGTATCACCACACAAGAACCATCTTCCAAATAGGCAAATTAGTTAGTTAGTTGCCATAGATGGGATTCATGGAATTAATTAAAGCTCACATTGTGTGTTTTGAAGAATGATTTATGATGTTATTTGGATGAAATAAAAATTTGTTTATATATTTTATGTGTATGAGGTGTTCGATCTTATAGTGAGTATTAACATATTTGTTTGGTGTAATATAATCCAGCCAATAAAGAATGGCCGTTTGTTCTATACTATGATTAACGGAATCTTATTAGAATCAATGAAATGTATTTAAAGAACAATTTTGTTATTACCATTTATCATTTTCTTATATGTCCAGATTCTTTCGTCAGCCCTATTTGCCCATTTTTGTATTCCTTAAATTTACATGGATAAATTATATACTACTGTTTTAACAAAATTACATAAAATAACCTAAATTTTTTAAATTTTTTGTCCAAAAGTAGCAGCCAATACGAATCACATGCTTATTATGCAAATAACTTAAGCTGCATTGTAAGATTTTCCACATTAAAAAAAAAAAAAAAAAGATTGACATTTTTCTCCAATTTTATTTAAATAAATAAATGAAATCTATTTATATCATTTTATGAAAATCATGCATATATTATTATATGGATGTTTGTATATTGCATATAAAAAATTCTGTAAAAATATTATTGTCAATTTATAAAAAAAGAAAAAGAAAAAAGTACTACTTGTTTTCTTCGTCTTGTTTAAAATCCATATTAGTCTTCAAAAATAATTTGTATAATAGGTCTGTAATTTTTAATAATGTGTTACTTCCGATATAATTTACCCAATTTAAATTTCAATTATTTTAACCTCCACCCTCCCACCCGCATACTACTTTTTATCTACCTCTATAAAATAATCATCGTAAATTATTATTGGTGGAAAGTTACTCACAGTTCAAAGAGCTTCCCTATTGATATTATTTAACATTAATATAATTTCAAGTGCACTATACAGTGATAATTATGATATCTATCTTTCAAATTTAGTCAATTAATTACTTTAATTTATATCCGATAGTATATATATTAATTCAGTATACGTGTAATAAATAAATATTTTCAAAAAACGAAGATTCCGTTACTTAATACCATATGTTACTTTTAGTATATCCACTCTATCGAATTAATCGTCTCTTTTGTTCTCGTCGGATATTCAAAAACAAGAAAATTGCAACATTAATTAATTAATTCTTTTAACAACAAACAAACATGTATGATACGAATATATATATATATAATTAATTAATTTAAAACATTGAGACATTTCCGAAAATTATTTATACATAATTAAAGTTATAACTTAGTTGTGAATATTAATTAAAAATGTAATTACAGACCCTTGGATCCAATCAATTTTGTTAACCCAAATGTAATGGCCATGGCTGTCCACCCTCCGATCAAAACCCTAGCACAGGACTTCGCCACCGGCGCCCTCCCCAGCACCGCCCCGAGCCACCCGAACACCGCCAGCGCAACTCCGGCCGCCGCCGCCACCGCCGCAATCCTCACCCTGTACTCCCTGATAAACGACGCCGCCAGCAACGGCACAATCGCGCCCATCGCGAAAGCCAGCGCCGACGCCACCGCTGCCTGCATCGGATTTGGCAAAGTCTCCTTATCGCCGGCGGCGGCGGCGGCCGGATCAACAGAAACTCCGGCGGCCGCCCTCTTCTTGTCCCTATTGATCTGAGCCAACTCTATGTCCAGCTGGGAATAAACGGACACAAATTCTCCGATGGCCATGGAACAAGCTCCGGCAACCAGGCCGGCGAAGCCCGTCAGGATCATGACCTTGATGTCCTTCCTGACGGCGCCGACGCCCATCATCAGCGACGCCGTCGAGACCAGGCCGTCGTTGGCGCCGAGCACGGCGGCGCGCAGCCACTGGGAGCGTTTGGAGTAATCGAATTCGTCGTGATTAGTTTCGATGTCTGAAGGGATTTGGGGAGCAGCGTCGAGAGCAGCGGGGAATTTGGGGTTTTGAGCCATTGGAGAAGAAATTGATTAAATTGGATTGAATTAATTTGTGCTTAGAAATGTTGTAAGAGAGAATATTAATGTTTAAGGTAGTGTGGAAGGCACACGCCCCCAGGTGAGGTATTTATAGAAGAAAAGAGTCGATATTATGATTGAATTAATTGATTTAATTTAATTTAATTTGTGTGGGGCTTATATATTGTTACAAGCTTTATTTATTTGATTTATTTGGTTGCGACAATTGTGATCAGATGTTTGGTAATTCTATTGCACCTCACCTTAATTCTTTCCACATATAATCAGAGCAGTTAGTTTCCTGTTTAATCTGGTCAATAATTAATTAAGTTAATTCTGCATCAGATATAATGAAGAGGGGCGTTTACGTCTGAATAAGTTCATTTCTGGAAATAAAAGTGGCATTTCATTCGTGCATATATATATATATATATATATATGTTAGCAAATTAAATTAAAATTGTAACAATCATCAGTGTATGATAAGCAACAGAATAAAAAGCTCTTTAATTTGGTGAATGACAAAACAACATATAATAAAGAAAATCTACTACCATACGCATACCTATGAGATACTGATATAATAATATAATATTGTCCAATTTGGATCGAGTCTGTACGTGTACATGCATATTTGTTTTTCACTTTCCCAAAAAAATTATATGATAATTTATAATTAATGATTTTTTTATTTTATTTTTTATTTAGCACTTTAGTTTGTTTCCCCAAAACTAGATATATAATGTGTGTATGTACTACGTACATGCATTTAGTTTGGTTTACGTTCTTTTCTTTTCCCTTTAATGATGATTGCCATGCAAATTTCTAATCATATCACGTATTCTCGCACAAAATACATATATATAATTAATCATGATTAAACTTCAATAAAGCAAAAAATAAATAAATAAATAAATAATGCATGCTTATATATATATGACATAAAAAGGTAAAAGGATTATAGATGAGCTCCTCGTGTTGAAGGTCCTAACAAATTATTTCCTTTTATATATCTCTTGTTATTAAAAGAGTTGGTTACAACAGATTTTTTTCGAGTTTGTATGCAAATAAGAAATAAATGGATATATATATATATATATAATAATTTGGATTGTTCTCTCAAGAGTGGATGGAATCTAACTGAATTAGGGTTTTGGAAGCCGTAAAGGTAGTGTACTTTAATGCAGGCAGTTAGATAGATACAGCTCACACTGCATGCAGACTCTTCAATATTATATATTTGTTATAAGTTAATTCATTTATTTCATCTTCCATGGCTTCTTCCCAACTAATTACACTTCTTCTGAATAACAAACATGTGCATACACGTATGTATATATATATATATATATATCTATATACATGCGTGTGTATCAGTGGTCGATCATTTAATCAGAAAAGAAAATCTTGTACAAAAGAAATTTGGTATAATTGGAGTAGCAATGATCATTGATTTGCTTTCCCTTTCTTTCTTTCTCTCTCTTAAAAAAAAACAACAACAAAAAAAAAATGGATAAAAAGCAAAAGATGAATAAAGGGTAGATATTTAAAGTTGAGTCACTACAAAATGTTGTAATGACGACTGTAATTAGTCTCACATTGGACGTTGCTGTCCTAATTAAATATCATATATATTTTTATATATATATAGGTAATTTAACGCAATTTCAGCAAATTAGACGAGATGGTGTTTCATTTCAAAGACTTATATAAAGATACGTTTAGTTTAATTTATTAAACATACAATACAAAATGATGTCTAAATATATATATATAGATATAGATATAGATATTATATGTATGTATTGCAATTGGGGAAGGAATGATGGAAGACCTAATTAGAATTGACTAGGTGTGGTGTGGTGTGGTGTTAGTGTGTAACATTAACATAACATTTGGAAATGGATTGCTGAAGAGGATGGCACAAAAAAGCAATACCATATGTATATTAAATTTGGGGAAAGGGAAGAGACATATATAGTTGGGGATGTGATAATATTTCTAAATCAATTGGAGTGTGCTTTCCACACGAATGCCACCACCACTTATTTATTTTATTTATTTATTTATTTATTATATACACATACATGAATGAATGAATGCACTTATTCCATTTATTTATTTATTTATTTATTCATTTTATTTTTGTGTATGATCTACTACTACTATTATTGTTATTACTAGAAAGGGGGTAGGGTAAAGTATATGATATATCTATTGTGTGTGTGATCATGGTGGTATATATATATATATATATATATATCGTCTTCATAATATTTGGAGATAAAAAAAAATAAATAAATAAGTGGGATATAAGTGGTGGCAATTGGGAATGGAATTCTTATCTTAGTGGGATCGATTGGAGGCCAAAGACATTAATTTTATTGGTGCCACCAAAAACACCAATCATCATAACAATAATATTAATCTATATATATATATATATATCTTATTCTTATCAAATAGTAATTATATAATTATTGCTTTCCTTCCTATTTATATATATGTGCATTTTACATGTAATTCCTGTAAATCAATTAATTTGTATATTTGTTTTGAATTTTGATATCAATAATTCATTACACTGAGACAGACTCCATGCATGCATGTAGGTCTCCTTAATTAGTACCACCATCACCATGCACAGTTGTTAATTAATTTAAATATAATTATTTAACTTGATTCAAATTATTCTATTTGAAGTCAAACAATATACATCCACTATTTAATTAATGTGTGTATCCATCTGTTATTATTCACACATATATATTTATATACATATTTCATATAAAGCTATGAGTGTATGGGAAGACAAGAAAACATTGCAAATGCAACTAAGATATGGATTCCAACTTGGTGGAAAAACATGTACAACAGAAATAATTAATAATCATTGCACATCCAATCCAGATACAGATCCTGCAGCACTACTGGAAATTATATCAACCATTTCTGTATCCTTAATTACTTCTTTTCCAGCTCAAGGATTATTACTCCCTCCATCCACTATTTTTCTATCCACCCATTATCTATCTATTTATTTTTTACACATAAATTTTGAATATATTAGTGTTTCATGAATAAATAGTACAATAGAATTTGATAATACTATTTGTAATAGTTAGTAAAATATAGAAATATTTTTTATTTAAGTAGAAAATAAGATTTCTAAAAATACATCGATAGATTGATTTTAAACGGACAAACAAATTGATTTACAAGCAAAGCTCATAACATGGATTCCCTCCTGATGGGCCAAATATTGGGCTATACTGGGCGGGGCAGGCCCATTAAGTATGCCTACTTTATCACATTCTTTGGAATAGAGTCAATTTTAATTGAGCCCAATGTGTGCCGCAAAAGTGGGTCCCACTAGCCTCTGATTTTAGTCAAATTCATATTTCTGACCCCAGAACTTTTCGTCAAGCCACTTCCCCAAAAATCAACCCTCTGTAAAACCCCCAAACAAAGTCCAATTCCAATCGATTTTAGCTGCAGCGCCGTTTATGGAATGATGGATCCCAATTTCGCAGGGAAGGTCGTTTCCTCAACCCTATACGTTCCCGGGAGAACAGATTTGGATCAGATGTCCGATATCCCAACCCGCGGGACCCACCACCGCCGCGCACACTCCGAGACCGTCTTCCGGTTCACCGACCTCGACGACGACATGCTTCTCGATAACGTCATGGCTGACCTCAAATTCGAAGCTCCGTCCCACCTCCCCAATGTGGCGCCGGCGCCGCAGCTCAGCCAAACCCAGGAGACAAAGCCAGCGCCTCATCTGCGGAGCCTGTCTGTGGGCGCCGACTTTTTTGAGGGGCTCGATTTAGACGGCCCCGGACCGCCGCCTCCGCCGCCGGAGTCGACTCCCCGCCCGCTACACAGGCATAGCAACTCGATAGATGGTTATTCCAGTGCGACGTCGCCTGAGCTTGACTTTAATTTGAAGAAGGTCGTGGCTGCAGAGAGACTCGCCGAGCTCGCTTTGATTGATCCCAAGAGAGCCAAAAGGTTTTACCTTTATTGTGTCCGCTGAGTCTGACTATGGCGACGGCGGCGGCGTAATTATTTTCTCTCCATTTTGTGTAGGATTCTTGCGAACAGACAGTCAGCGGCAAGATCCAAAGAGAGGAAAACGCATTACACAAATGAGCTGGAGAGGAGAGTGCAGACACTGCAGAGTGAAGCAACCACACTGTCTGCTCAGATCACTTTGTTGCAGGTTTGTGCTCTTCTGGTAGGAAATTAGGGGCTGAAATGTAGAAAGAGAACCCTACAATGCCTGAGAACTATTCAAAGCAACTATTAGAAGAAATCACAGAGAGATTTAAGGCAAGAAATTAAACAATAATAATGGACACCATACTTGCTGGAAATATCCACAATAGGAAAAATCACGGAGCAGCATTATTTTCACCATGGAGAAAAATGGAGAATTGCGAGTTAAAGGATGAAGCACACACTTATAATTGCTTCTGCTTGTGTATTGCACTTAATTTTCTTGAATTAGATATCGAGTATAAAAGCGGGAGGTCAACTGTAGGCTTCAGTAGTTGACACTGAACGGGAACAATCTGAATATGAAGGATGCAAAAGAGCCTTGGTTTTGCTCTGATTGTTAAATTTTATGTTTTTAGGAAATATGAGTGTCGAGAATGTATGCATAGTGATTGATAGGAAATCGACTGCATGCACGATTCCTTGATGTATTATGATGGATATTAGTAAAGTAAATGCGGCGGCACCATTGCCGATCGTCTTTTGTTTTTGATGCATTCTGGTGTCGAATTATTATAACCTTATTGGATTTTGTCCCTTAATAAGTCTTGATGTAGATGTGATGCAAACTGTTAAAATTGTTGGCTGATGGTATCTTAACTACAATGGCTTGTCTGGAGCGTACATTGCATCTTTATACTCCCTTCTCATCCAAATGTGTCTCACACTTTTGGTCACAAGTTTTATGTGGGTGTACATTTTTTGTTACTTTTTACTCTTTCCAATAAAAAAAAAGTACAAAAAGCATATGATTTTTACAAAAAAAAAGAAAAACAAAAATATTTTTTATGACAGTGCAAAAAAAATAGGGATAGTATTAGGTATTGGGTTTTATGTTTTTAAAGATCTATCTTAAGTTTCTAAATGATGATACCAAAATAAATAAATCTGATTTTGTGTTACTAGAATGAAGCCCCTAAATCTGATTTTGTTTTATGTTCTAGTTATCTCATGCATGTCCTAAAATTTATTCTCATGTAGATAATCTGTTCGTTAAACAATATTAATGAGAATGAACTTATTTCATATCCTGTTACACAAACAGAGAGACACTACTGGCTTGTCGGCCGAGAACAAGGAACTTAAGCTGAAGTTACAGGCCATGGAGCAGCAAGCTCGCCTTCGAGATGGTACTCATCTTCTGCTATTTCTTACTGTGTGTAACTTCCAGTTAAAAATTCTTTATTTTGTAACTGTTGGTAAGTATGATATCTGGATGGCTCTGTCAGCTTTGAATGAAGCATTGAAAGATGAAGTGCAATGGCTCAAGATTGCAGCTATTAACATTCCTGGTGTCAATGGAAACAGTAGAGGGCCGCCATCTTTCCAATTTTCGACTCAATTTAGTAATCACCGGGAAAGGCAGCAGCAACAGCAGCCACACTCTGGCCCCAATCACTGTGTCTGATGACATTTTGAAGACGGCATTGCTGCCGATCTGGTATTTTACCTACACTCCCTGTATATGAAAAGAAAACTCATACATGTATTGAGGTTGTGATGATGAATGTTTATTGGGATTTAGATATTTAGTACATCTGTTACTGCCTACTTGTTGTCTGTAAAAATGAATTCTTGTGAACTAGTTTGTATAATAAAATTAAAAGGGCTTTGCTAGAGACGGTCGACTCTGTCACTGTTAATTGTGTTTTACCTTGTCTTTGGTTTCTTCATCACAAGACACGCCTCACTAGGTGCCGGACAAAAAAACAGAGGACTAACCTTCGATAAGACCAACAAAAGGTCTGTTTAGTACAAGACAGACGTTAGCAAACAGACGACAAAGACGATGCAAAAAGAATCACAAACTGTTCTCTATGCCTAAGAGGCCAGCTTCCATTCAATTAGATTATTGGAAAATGCCAAACGTAATCTTCGATGAGGATGATGAATCACCGGATAATTGAGGGCCCTCTTTATATATTGAATACTCCCACCTAAGATATCAAGCTGATTATCTCCACCTGGTGAAGATGGCTTTATTACCTCTACTGTTACTTTTCTTAGTTTTTGTAGTTTCAGCTTTCCTGCTACAGAAATGGAGTGCTCCCAAGGCAATGGAGAGGATCCCCGGAAGCCTTGGCTGGCCGGTGGTCGGAGAAAGTTTCCCTTTCCTGTCCGATTTTTCAAGCCCGGCTGGGATATTTAGCTTTATGCAGAAGAGACAGCAAAGGTAAAAGAAATTTGTCAAAAAAAGTACTTAATGAACTGCATAAGATTTTGAAATCTGTATTTGTTGCTTTGAAACAGATATGGAAAAGTGTTCAAAAGCTATGTTCTTGGAAGATTTACTGTGTTCATGACTGGTAGAGAAGCAAGCAAGATTCTGCTAACAGGTAAAGATGGGTTAGTGAGCTTAAATCTCTTCTACACTGGGAAGCAGGTCCTCGGCCCGACGAGCTTGCTTACGCAGAGCGGTGAAGCGCACAAGAGACTCCGCCGACTGATTGCCGAGCCATTGTCGGTCGACGGCATGAAACGGTACTTTCCGTTTATCAACAGCCTTGCAGTGGAGACTTTCGATCGTTGGAGCTGCGGGCAAAAAGTGATGGTTCTGGAAGAAGCCTCCACGGTTTGTTCACTGATCTTATAATCGCATAAATTGATTGAGACTTGTTTCGATTTTTACAATGTCGTGATTGAACGTTTTGTTTTTGCAGTTTACGTTGAAGGTAATAGGCCACATGATAATGAGCCTGAAGCCGACGGGGGATGAGCAAGAAAAGTTCAGATCGAATTTCAAAATCATCTCTTCTTGCTTTGCATCTCTGCCGTTCAAAATCCCGGGAACTGCTTTTTATCGCGGCATTAAGGTATTAACTATCTTGAAAATGCGATGTTCATCTTTACTGCAACCTTATTTCTTGGAAATCGATCATTGCATCTTGACAGGCTCGAGATAGGATGTATGCGATGTTCGACTCTATCATTGCGCAGCGGCGAAAGGGCGAAGGATTCCAGCAGGATTTCCTCGAATCCCTGTTGAAGAAACACAGTAAAGACAGGTCCGAGGAGAAAGACGACGAGGATGATAATAAGCTTACGGACAATCAGTTGAAGGACAACATATTAACCTTGTTGGTTGCTGGTCATGACACGACTACTGCTGCCTTAACATGGATTGTCAAATTTCTCGAAGAAAATCCTTCTGTGTTGGAGTGTCTAAGAGTAAGCAAGATCTTCTCATAGATAATAATTATATAAATCTCCGATGATCAGTTCAATAAATGTCGTCGAATTGTGGTTTTACAGGAAGAGCATCTGAAGATCAAAAATAGCAGAGATGAAGGCTCAAACCTCACCTGGACAGAAGTGAACAACATGCCTTACACCGCTAAAGTTAGCTTCAGACCTGCATTCATTTCACGCTCGATTTTTTTTTTTTAAAAAAATTAAGTTTAAACAAGCCATTAAGGTTTGTTGTCCTAAAACTTACCTACAGGTCATCAGCGAAACGCTAAGGCGCGCAACGATTCTCCCATGGTATTCAAGAAAAGCTGCGCAAGACTTCGACATTGATGGTACAGTTCCATTCGAAAGATAACTTTTTTATTACACGAGGATGGAGGTTTTGTTCTAACCTTAAATTTCAGGATACAAGATTCAAAAGGGGTGGTCTGTAAACCTGGATGTTGTGTCCATCCACCACGATCCGGAGATCTTTCCCAATCCAGAGAAATTCGATCCTTCGAGATTCGATGTAATTAAGCTTTCGAAACTATCAAAATTGTCTGTTATCATGACAACTAACGAACTAACTAACTTAGCTACCTGTTGGATTCAGGAGCCATTGAAACCTTTCAGCTTTCTTGGATTCGGAAGCGGGCCGAGGATGTGCCCCGGGATCAACCTCGCCAAACTCGAAATCTGTGTCTTTATTCACCACTTGGTCTGCAAATACAGGTCAGAAAAGTCGATCACTTTCTTATTACACAAACTGAACTGAACTGAACTTCGATCCAACAAAGTAATTTGTTGCTGCAGGTGGAGGGCCCTGGAGAAAGATGATGCTGTCCAGCCAACACTTGTTCGAATGCCCAAGAACAAGTACCCTATCATGATCGACCCTCTCTAAATTAAAGAAATTCCTGCATATATATATATATATATATATATGTATGTAAAATCTGGATTTAATGAAACTAATCACTAGCCACGAGGCGAGTGATATATATGATCTATGTTGGCAATGGCGGAACCAGGTTTCGATTAAAAAAAAAAAAAATAGAAAAAAAGAAAAAAGAATTAATTTTCCATACCAACTGCATATAAATATCTACTTAACTTTTTATTATTCAATAATATTTCTCATTTTTCAAAATATATTCACGTTTAATACAATTTTAATCACTATTTTATATTAACGTAATAAAATACACAAATATAATCTATATATATATATATATATATCTCCAAATAGATAGGCTGCATTTTTTAATCATTACAATAATCCGTTCCTTTCATGATCAACAGCTCAAAATCTAAAATAAAACATTATTCTTGCTTAATATAATTAAATAAATAATCCTTTTTAAGTTTAAAAAGCTAATCAATCACGTCATTATTGAATTTAATATTCAAAACAAACCAAATTGGAAAATATTTGTATATTTTATATAAAATATAGATTTATATTTATTATATATCTATTATATGCTTTTAGACCATAGTGGCGAACCTAGCTAAGTAGCCCATATTTTTTAAATTTTGTCCAAAATAATAAATATAGTTGTATTATCCATGATTAAAGTTGCAATAATTAATGTATCCTAAAATCGCATAAGATTCATTATTAATTTATTATTATATAATGTAGATATAATTACTTTTATAACCTTTTTTTTTTTCTTTAGATTCGTCATCATATATTACATCCTCAACCCTTTACTGTCCAATCAATTTTCGTGCCTCCATTAATAATTTTCTTAGTACAACAATTGTAATAATTTTGTTTTTTGTGCACCCATAAAACAAACCACTAACCTAATTAATTAGCTTTGACTTTGGTATGGTACAATAATTTCATATGTAGATGGCTGGATGTCTGCTTTCATTTCCACAAATATATATATATATATTTAATATTTATTACATCAATTTTTTTATAATAATTAGGCATTAAATATTTATTTTTTTCTTATAAAACATAATATCATATTAACACATAATTTTCTACTTTTTAAAAAATTTGAAAACAGATTGGTGCATTTAATTAGGATTTAAATTGTTATTCTGACTATACTATACAAGTATTATTTTTTCATAAAATAAAAATAGTGTGCAAATCAAAATTTAAAACAAAATTTCAATTTTAAATCAAATCAAAACAAATCCTTCCAACAAAACCTAAATATGTATAGATATTCACTTTCTAAAATCTACATGAAAAATTACGCAGTCCATGACGTGACGTGCAAGTCTCCATTTCCGATATAATATTTCATTATTACAATATAATACATCAGTTACTTGAAAATTTATTATTATTATTATTTTGCTCGCTGAAATTGGAACATACATCCAACTTACACGAATATTCTACAACAAAATACATGGGAAGTGTTTGGATGTATTTTGAAAAAATGAAAAATAAAAATCGCAAATCACAGTGTGAAAATATTAATAGGTTATAAATAAACATAAAAACAAACGGTTTTCTACGTGAGAAATGAATATTGAATTTGACATTTTAAAATATTGAATAGAAATAAAGATACAAACGGTTAGTTGTTCCTGTTTTGAGTTTAAATTATTGTTTTTTTTTTAATTATTGATTTTTAAATGAATATATCATATATATATATGTGATATGTTTAATAATATTAATTAGAAAATGTATAGATAAATTTTGGTTGAATAAACATAAAATATTTTTTTTTCCCATATAAATTGTTTATATTTTTTATTTTTTTATATAATTTGAAATTTTTTAAAAATAATTATACATTTTAATCTAATTAATTAATTATTCAAATCTTAATGTATAATTATTTATATTATATAATAATTATTTATATTAATATTTTTTAATTTTTATTAATTATAATTTTTTTCTAATTCGGTTTAATTTATCCCACCAAACGCGGCCTTGGGTGAGGTGCTGTAAATATAATGAGGTCCTCTGGGCTTAAGTGTAATTTCAGAAAAAGAAGTCATTTTGGTCTGACAGAACGGTCCCAATACTTATTAGTTATTACATATCCACAACCCTATCCATTCCCGCTACACCTTTTGGTTCCAAAGTCCCCACCTCCACCTCCAGCTTCCATCCCCACCTTCCCCATCCCGCTTTCTTGACTCTTTGTCCTGTGTTTCCTCTCTCACACACTACACTCGCTCTCTCTATCTATCTCTCTCACGCAGGCGCGCACACACACACCCCCATTCTTAGTAAAGAACATAAATCAGGAGTGGGTTCTAGTCTTTGTCCGAAATGCTAGAAACTGATCTGAGACATTCTTTTATAACTCAATAGTTGTTCTCTCTCTTATGGCAGCACAGTTCTTGCGTGCCCACCTACAGTGACGCCCGATCAATTTCCCCTTCCATGCCCTCTTTTATCAAACTCATTAATCGGCTGTAAATTCATATTTTGCTAGAGCTGTTCGGAAATCATACTTATATCTATTGTTTGGGGGTATTTATGGATTTCCTCGAGGAGGTGGGGGAGAGTTCTTCGCCGCGGAGCTACGGAAGTTTTGGTGGCGGCGGAGGCGGCGGCGGCGGTGGCGGAGGAATCGATGTGATCAAGAACGATGTCTACACTCGACTGATCGAGAATGGAAACGAAGAGGCGATTACGAATCCTGATTTTCGCGAACTGTTAGAAGCTCACTTCAATCGTCTCCCTCCAAGGTTTATCTTTTTTGTGCCTGCACTGCACGTGTCTGAATGTCCCAATCATTTAATTTTGTCTGACTTTGTGCGTTTTGGATCGTTCAATGCTGTGTCAGAACTATTCTTCGCTTTATTGTGTTAATGTTCGTATGTTCTAATTCCCACAAAAACCCATTGTTGTATGCATTTAAGAACTTGATCAGTCTGTTTACATTGTTGTCTTTATACAGTATTTATTGTGCTTCACATGGGTTTTAATTTGATGGATTAATTGAACTGGTAAAGAGTTAGGAATTTGGATTATTGGGTGAAATGGTTGGCATTGAATTCTGTCTATCTGCTGCATTTTAATTTTTACCTTCTCCAATTTATTTCTTGGTTATTGCTGAGGATTAGATCAAAACTAAGTTTTAATCTATGTTAGTGTTGATTGTGTTTCTCAGTTATGGACTGGATATCAATATGGATAGAGTGGAAGATGTACTGTTGCATCAAAGGCTTCTTGCAGAGGCGAAGGATCCCGAAACTCGGCCGGTTTTCCATATCCGCTTTATCGAGGTAGAAATGTTTGTTATCCTTCGATGCTCTATATAGTATTTAAAATCTATTGGTTTCGGAATAGAAAGTATGACGCAATCGTGATGATGTAATTTATTTGGAAAAATTGTCGCGTTGAGAGTATAACCAAACTTTGTGTCGAATCGTGTAAATTTAATTCTGTTGTAATCCGATAGTGTGGAACCGATGGAATAAGGTGCAATAATATGCATTTCCGGTTAAAGACTTCCATCAGATTTGGTTGTAAGATAGCTAAAGGTAGGAATTCGAAGAAGTATAAAGGGAGGCCTGAAAATGGAGCTACTTTGAATTGATCCTATACGTCATACCTTTTTTGCTTATCGTGTGAAGATTCGCAGAATATTTGTTGGCGTAATGATGTTTGTTCTTACATTATTTGTCGCATTCGGAATCTGAAACTTTAGTTAGTTATGAATATATATATATATTATCTCATCATTGTTCCCCGGATTTTTGGTTTTTATCTTTGACCAGAATGTTTCGTCTAGAGGTGACGATCTTGACGGTGGACAAGCTTCAAGTGCACCACAGACCTCACGCCCACAGGGCGCGCTCGCTAATGGTGTCCATCCATTAAATGACGGGTACTTGTGATGTTAAATAGATACGTAATTGATCTACATCCTTATGCAAATTACATTTCTGTGAATGGATATTCTTATGGCTGTTTTCATTTGTTTTCTGATTGATTAGGAACAAGAATCCTCGGGGCGACTGTGAGACTTTTTCTAAGCTTGAGGTTCTTAATTTGGAATTAATGAATCGTGATGATGTAAACGCCGGAGTACCTGCAGAGCTTATTTGCAGAAGGTACTTGTTTTATTCTTTTAACTCCAAACCAATATTTAGTCCATTTTACATTTTAATTTAGATTTTGAATATCGAGATATGTTTTGCAGGCAGGAAGCGTTGCCTTCGCCAATCCATGAAGTAATATTTTCTACTGTTGATAAGCCTAAGCTTCTTAGTCAGGTGAAGAGAAAATCGTTATGATTAACTATCTTTGGTTTGTGGTCTTTACGGAGTTTTTTGAGTTTCCATTGCTCCTGTAACTTTTTGCAGCTCTCTGCTTTGCTCTCTGATATTGGACTTAACATTCGTGAAGCTCATGTGTTTTCTACAACAGATGGATACTCTCTTGATGTATTTGTTGTCGACGGATGGCATACTGAGGTATATATACTGCCCTTGATTAAGATGATATCTGAATTTGTAGCTGTGGTTTAGTATTCAAAAGTTGTAATGAAATTTAGTTTCTCATTTTACAATCTAGGATACAGAAGGTTTGTATGATGCAATGAGAGAAGCAATTAATGGAAGAGAGGTAATGATTATGGAGTACGAATTAATACGTCCCGTTGCATTGTTCTGGTCTTGTATGATCCTCTAGTTCATCGAAAATTGATTTTATGAATTTCTTACTGATTTGAGTACACTTCCTAGTCACTAATCGGCTTAGAATTATTCAGGGATCATGGCCAGCTTCATCCCACTCTCGTTCAGCAGGGAAGAAACCTATTGTTGCGCCAACGCCGTGTGAAGATTGGGAAATCGATTGGACATTATTGAAGATCGGAGAAAAAATAGCTGTTGGCTCTTGCGGAGATCTGTTAGTCCACATCCATATATATGTTGCATTTGCAGATTTATATAATCCCGGCACTTTCCTACGATTTCATTTTAGTTGATTTTCAGGTATCGTGGAATATATCTTGGAGAGGATGTTGCCATCAAGATCCTTCGATCCGAGCACTTGAATAGCTCTCTGGAGGCTGAGTTTGCTCAGGAAGTTGCCATATTGAGGTTATTTCTTATTATTGCCTCAGCTACTTCAAATTTGCATCAAAGAACCGTTTCTATTGAAAATTTTGAAATTTGCTCTCCTGGATGCAGGCAGGTACAACACGAAAATGTCGTGCGCTTCATTGGCGCTTGCAAGGAAGCGCCGCATTTATGCATAGTTACAGGTATTGTAGTTCTTCCTACGACGGGAAAATTCACTCTTTCGGCTCCTGCAATAAATTGATATTATTACATTATATTAACATTCCTTGTGTCACGCTCGATTCCATCAGTTGATTATGTCATGATTGATTTTCTTTGTTAGAATACATGCCCAGAGGGAGTCTATACGAATACCTACACAAGCAACATCTTGTGCTGAATCTACCGCAACTGCTGAAGTTTGCGATCGATGTCTGCAAAGGAATGGATTACCTCCATCAAAATAGTATCATCCATCGAGATTTGAAAACTGCAAATTTGCTCATGGATACTTCGAATGTGAGTTTTTTTTAAATATCAGGTTTCCTTGCCGTACTTTTGAACTTTTTAGCATATAATCGACTGGTTTATATGTTGATCGGTGCAATGAATTGTTTCAAGGTTGTTAAAGTGGCAGATTTGGGGGTCGCTCGTTTCCAGAACACGGGAGGGGTCATGACGGCGGAGACAGGAACGTATCGATGGATGGCACCTGAGGTAGCACTAAATGTTACTTTTTTAATTCGTCCCTTTCGATTTCAAGCATTTGTCTTACTCAGCTCTAATTACCTATCCGTCAGGTAATAAATCATCAACCGTACGACCAAAAAGCAGACGTCTTTAGTTTCGCCATAGTTCTTTGGGAGCTCGTGACGTCAAAGGTGTCTCCCCATACGATTGTTATTACATGGGCAATGATTTTGTTAATCGATTGATAAAACTTACTTTTGCTTACAGGTCCCATACGATACAATGACGCCTCTGCAAGCTGCCCTCGGAGTGCGACAGGTTTGAGAACGGTGTCAGAATGTATGTTAAGGTTCGAACACATGTCATGATGATTATGTTTACATCGTCTTGTAGGGTCTTCGACCTGAACTCCCGGAAAATGCGCATCCGAAGCTATTAGACCTGATGCAGCGATGTTGGGAGACTGTTCCGGACAAGAGACCTTCGTTCCGCGAGATCCGAGCAGAGCTCGAGGAACTCCTGCATAGAGTAAATGTAGGTATGTATGTATGAAGATTTGATCTTACACAGAATTCTTGCCTGTCTAGACATGGTCTTTTTTTTTTTTTAAAGTTGATTTTTTGGTGCAGGATTCGGACAATGCTCCAAACGAATGACTACTACTACTGCTGCTGCTGACTGAATTTTGGTACTAATTAAGGAGAGGGTGTTGAGTACTGAGCTAGCTGACTATATATATATATATATATATGTATATATATGTTTATAACATTGCTGAGGGATATTATAAGTGTTTTCACATGTGAAAAACGTGTGTGGATATTTTATAATCAGCAATCTAATTTTGGAAAGGAATGTGTCCCAATTATGTGCAGGCTGACACTGTCGCTATCATCCGATCTGAGTGTTTTTGGATTGTAAATGTAAATGGGAATTTATGTCACTACTACATCGGACAATTTAATGACCTCCCTTGTTTAACAGAAATATAAAGATAAAGAATTCCGATCTTGCCTAGAAAATAATTTTTAGTATAATAAATAAATAAAAAAAAGACCGATATTGGAAAAATCAAACAAAGCTTTATTTGTTACCAAATTATATGTGAAAGAGAGCACAAATTAACAACGGTAGCAAAGGTGAGTAGGCACAATTGAACACTTTATTATTGCATTCGACACCAACGGGACGAAATGCCAAAAGATTAATACAATGAGGAAATAAAAACAACAAATCACAATATGCTACGACCAATTCGTAAACCAAATAAATAATATACGATATATAAATAATGGTAAGAAGATCGATCGTATATATCTTAATTGATTGAGCTCCAAGTGGGATTTTTATTATTATTGTTCTGGAGTTGTTGCCCTTGAGTCACGTGCATGGATGATCTTCCGCCCTTCATTATTGATCCCCTAGCTTTCCTGTGTCCATATCAATATGTTATATGTTGGATTAGTGACATGCATAAAAATATACGTGTTTACAAATTGATTATATATATTTTATAAGTCCTGATAGGTCAGTACGAAGGAAAGTTAATTGCATGCTTGATCCTAGATACTAGAATATGATGGATGGAACTTACTTACTTAGCTTGGGAACAACGAATTGAAGGTGACTTCTTAGTGGTGGTAAGGAGGTGGCGGTGGAGAGCTATAGAGGTAAGGGTGATGCGGTGGCAACTGGTGGACATGTGGAGGTGGTGGTGGAGACGTGTATTTGTAGACATGGGTAGGCGGCGGAGGTGATTTGTATTTATAAACTGGGGTTGGTGGCGGAGGAGATTTATACTTGTAAACTGGGGTTGGAGGTGGCGACTTATATTTGTAAACTGAAGTTGGCGGTGGGGGAGATTTGTACTTATAAACTGGTGGTGGTGGTGACTTGTATTTGTAAACTGGAGTTGGTGGTGGTGGAGATTTGTACTTATAAACTGGTGGTGGTGGGGACTTGTATTTGTAAACTGGAGTTGGCGGTGGAGGGGATTTGTATTTGTAAACAGGAGGTGGTGGTGGTGACTTATATTTGTAAACTGGAGTTGGTGGTGGTGGCGATTTGTATTTGTAAACTGGGGGTGGTGGCGACTTGTATTTGTAAATTGGAGTTGGTGGTGGTGGAGATTTGTATTTGTAAACTGGGGGTGGTGGTGACTTGTATTTGTAGACTGGAGTTGGTGGTGGTGGAGATTTGTATTTGTAAACTGGGGGCGGTGGCGATTTGTATTTATAAACTGGAGTTGGCGGTGGAGGAGATTTGTATTTGTAAATTGGAGTTGGAGGTGGAGGTGGAGGAGATTTGTACTTGTAAATTGGCGGTGGTGGAGACTTATATTTGTAAACTGGAGTTGGGGGTGGAGGCGATTTGTACTTGTAAACTGGCGGTGGTGGGGACTTATATTTGTAAATTGGAGTTGGGGGTGGAGGGGACTTGTACTTGTAAACTGGTGGTGGTGGTGACTTATATTTGTAAACTGGAGTTGGCGGTGGGGGAGATTTGTATTTATAAACTGGAGTTGGTGGGGGAGGAGATTTATACTTGTAAACAGGTGGGGGCGGGGACTTATATTTGTACACGGGTGTTGGAGGTGGAGGAGATTTGTACTTATAAACTGGTGGTGGTGGGGACTTGTACTTGTAAACTGGAGTTGGGGGTGGAGGAGATTTGTACTTATAAACCGGTGGTGGTGGCGATTTATATTTGTAAATTGGAGTTGGAGGTGGAGGAGATTTGTACTTATAAACTGGAGTAGGGGGTGGTGGAGATTTATACTTGTAACTTGGCGGTGGTGGCGACTTATATTTATAAACTGGAGTTGGCGGAGGAGGGGATTTATACTTGTAAATAGGAGGGGGTGGAGACTTATATTTGTACACTGGTGTTGGAGGTGGAGGAGATTTATACTTGTAAACTGGAGGGGGTGGAGATTTATATTTGTAGATCGGAGTAGGTGGTGGAGGAGATTTATATTTGTAAACAGGTGGAGGTGGGGACTTATATTTGTACACCGGTGTCGGAGGTGGAGGAGATTTATACTTATAAGCTGGTGGAGGTGGGGATTTGTATTTGTAAACCGGTGGTGGAGGTGACTTATACTTATAAACGGGTGGAGGTGGTGGTGGTGATTTATATTTGTACACTGGAGGCGGAGGCGGAGGGGATTTGTATTTGTAAACTGGCGGCGGCGGCGGTGGAGAGGCGTAGTGGTAAGGTGGCGGAGGAGGAGAAGAATAATAGTAATTAGCTTGGATTATTGAAGGAAAGCAAAGTGAGATAATTGCCACAGCCAAAGTAGCCATTGGGGAAGCCATTGAAGACTTTTTTGTTCCCATTTTTGGGATTTTTCCTGAGGTTGCATTTCTTGCCCATTTCCAACCCCTTTTTATAGCTTCGATCAATCATTGCTATCTCTTTATTATATTGCAATTTGGCTTTATTAAAATAAATAAAATCACTAGTTATCCTTTGATTGGCTGTCAATAATTGATGTAACGCGTTGACTTCTAAATGTCAGTGTGTGTTTAGTTTCTTGTCTCTTTCTGATACAATAATTTGTCCCAAAAAAAAAAAAAAGATGATTTAAAAGTTTCATCAAAACGAGTGGAAGGAAAGTGGTGTCCGAATTTGCAATTAATCTGGATTTATTGCACTAATCGTAAGTTCATCAGTAATTTATAATATAGTAATTATTGCAAAAAAATTTAGTTTGATTTATCCATTTGCCTGATCTTGTTGGTGACCATACGTGTTAAGGAAAGGTCAACTTTGCAACCACTGCATGGTATGCATGCAAGCTTGCATTGTGAAATTAAATAATTGCTAGAGATGAATTCAAATATGCTAAAAAATAAAATAAAATAAATGAAATGAAATGTTGTAATTTTAGTAACATAATTAAATTAGCTGGATTAATTGATTAGGTGAGGACCAAATCAAACTTTGCATTTTCCATAGAGACAACATGCCAAAGCTTCGCTGTTCCATTAGTTGATCAATTATAATTTAATTTTCATTATTGGTTAATCATCATATATATGGTTTGACATTCACAAATGTACACACATGTATTTCGTAGGATTAGTTAAATTTGGTATGATTAGGACAATTGACATAATATATATATATATATAGCAATATACTAGGTTGATGATCATATTTGTTCATTACTTGTAAGAAAAAATATTCACCACAATACAAATGTTTTTGCTATTACAGAAAATTTATGGGCTTGTTCAGTTATGTTTTTCTTTATTATATATTTATAACATTTTTTTTCTTAAGTACACTTTCCTTTTATTGATTTTTGTTCCTAGAGTTTACTTGTTAAATAAAAAAGAGAAAAAAAAAGTAGCAAAAAAGATCTTGAATAACTTTTAATGATCTGGTTTAAAACAAAATTTTCATTTTGTGAATATATATATATATATATCTTAAAAAATATGGATCTATTTATATAGAGATCAATTGTAATTAATAAGTCTGTCTAATGTATATTGCAAACTGAAATTATGAAATTAATTATTCCTTAAATAACGTGTGAATGCATGCAACAGTATGAATACATATGGTATCTTGGTTTATTTATTATATATATATATATATTTTATGCAAAAATAATTATATAATGCAGTAGTTTATATGAAAATTGAATATTAAATATTACATTTTAAATAAAACATAAAAGATCGAACAATAAAATTTTTAAAAAAATAAAAAATAAAGAGCACTTCCATTCTTTTCCCCGACTCATTATATATGTATATAAATTCTAACAGATTAGTTTAATCAATTCAGCGCCGGAAGTGTGAAAACAGAAAATGGAATAATACTATTCAATGATCAACGGACCAGATTTAACGTTGAGTTTGACCGAGTGGACAAATCAACGCTGGACAATGCGTAACTCCTTTGACGCTGACGTTGCATGCATGCACGCACTATCTTAGTTCGATACATTATAGGAGCTTAAATCAATCGGTATTATTAGGTAATTATTTTCTTACATGTCAGACTTGTCTGTTCTTTTTTTAATAAATTACCTAAAATTAATTATTGTGGCATATTATCCACCGACATGGCCACGCCATTTTCAATTAATTATAATCGTACATACCTAATAAGAATCACACATGTCACATGTTATCCTTGTTTCTAATTTGTAGATTGATTAATCATTTAATAAATCCATTATATATGAGTCTAATCTTCAAATCAAAATTAACATTATTCATCTTACAATTTCAATAAAAATATATTATTTTATTTTTTTAAAAAAATTAACGTAACATCACTGTACGTGTATTTCGAATGTACTGTTATATTCATATTTTATTTTTGATTTTTGATTTTTGTATGATTTTATTTATTTATTTAAAATTGTGCTTTTATACACACACACACACACATATATATATATATATATAACTTTTATAGCCCAGTATGTATTTTAGCCCAAACTCTCCAATCATTATAATATTTGCTTAAGATGGGCTCTTAATGAAAACTAAACAAACTCGTAATAACTGCTTAATTCGTGACAATAGTAGCCTCTATTTCTTTTAGGTTTGATTTTGATAGTTTACTATTTATGTACATTTTTTTTTTTTAATACATTTCAGAAAAATCAAATTTTGTATTTAACACATCATGTCAAGCACCCTTCATATATATATATATATGTACGTACTGCTGCATGCACATGCACGAGGGCAGTGAGTTGAAGAAGATATTTATTGATGAACCAAAAATGTGGGAAAATGAATTAATTAATAAAATCTAAAATCTGAAATGGGCCCACAAATATAGTGTAGTGTGGGCCGACAGACCAAAACCAGTGGGTGAGTCTTGTCCAAAAACCCCATTCGAGCTTTAAATTTTGGCTTCTTCTCCCACAAAGTTAGCCTTTGTATTGCTTTTATCTTATCACTCTACTCTACTCTACCTTTTCTTGCTTTTCCATTTTCCACACACATTTTAATACATACTTATAATATTATAATATATTTCTATATATATATATGTGTTATTGCGTTTAAATGATTGCAAAATGGGAAGGCGGCTTTCAGATGAATTTTTTTATTAATTTCCTCTTTATATTATTATTATGATTGCATTTTGCTGCTATCATTACTGCTGATTAAATAACTCATCACCTTACTTACTAGATTGCTTTTTTCTGTGCCAAAGGTGGCTTTATTTTCCCTTTTTCTTACAAATAAAAAATTGCGATCTAGGTCGGGTCGGGTCGGGTCGGGTCGGGTTCTGAAACTGAAGTTGATGATGGTGTCTGTCTCTTAACTTATGATGTTTGGTTTTGATAATTAAATTCTATCGTAAAGCATTTATGAATTATTCAAATTTGTTTTTATTTTATTTATATGCGGAGGAATTGGGTGATGGTTGGGCCCATCTGACTTATGTTGTTTGGTCGCCTACCAAATCCCCAAACTGCCTCTTCCCAACATAATTCTCCTATTTCCACCCACGTTGCTAACTAGGAAGATTTTATTAATTATTCCTTAATTTTTTGGGAATAACCCTCCAAAAAATTTTCAAACTATTTTTAATTTAATTCTACCTCGGCCTCGGCTATGCTATGGCTGTTTTTACTACTACAACAACAGTTTTATACATTATGCTATCAACTTTGAGAAATGCGACAGATTCTGTGGATCGGATTGGATTCGATCGAAACATTTCTTCTTATAAATGAATTAACTGTGCGAAAGTCTCAAGAAAATAAAATGGAATTTGGTTATAGAAATAACCGAAGGTGACAACGTGGCAGGCAAGGTGCGCTAAGGCAGAGGGGAGGGCATTTTGGGTAATTCAGACATGTGGATGGTCCACTTGGACCAGCTTTTGTCCCACCCGACCCGACCACCTTCGCTCCGGTCGCTTCACTTGTCTCAACCCCCACCCCCACCCCCACATATTTATTTACTTAAGGCTAATTTAATTTAATTTGCTGTGTGCTGTTTAATAAATAATTGGTAAATAAATAATATGCTGCCAATTCGTGACTAGGTGGTGTTTAAAAATTTAAATCTGAAAAAGCAACACATCCATCTTATTTAATGTTACAGCGGTTGATTTTATTTAATTCTACCAAGTAGTAGTTCTATTTATTTGTTATTATTTTACAATAATTATTGCTAGTTATTGATGGGGTGCTTTATTAAATCGAGAGGATTAATTTATGCAGCGCAAATTTGAATGGTTTAGGGTGGGTGGAGGTGCACCCGACCGCACCGGATCATAGCTCTATGGCCTTGTTTTTCTGGCTGGCTGTCTCTCTCCTCTCTCTCTCAGGCAAAGTTTCGGAATTGCTGCCGCTGCTGCTTTTCCCCATCTTTGACTCCGTACTTTCTCTTCTCGTCTCTTCTCTTCTGCTAAGCCTTCATCATCGTCTCATTCTCCTCTTTTCCTCCATTAACTTCTTGAAATTAGCCAACATTTTTTGGTACAATTGACCATTTGGTTTTTAGTTTTTAATTTTGCTATCGGTTGCCGGAGCCGGTGGAAGGGCCGGGGGACGACTGGGGGTGGGGTTGTTCATACGACTGGGACGGGCTTTTGCGACGTCGGAGGACTGAGTCAACTGGGAGAACGGAGCTTTGTTTTGACTTGGGGACTTTGGCGGCAAAAGGTTAGCGTAGAATTCGGGAACCGATAGTTTTCCGGCTAGGTTTTTTCAGATCTGGAAAAGGGGGGAACCGCGGGTGTTTTTGGTGGGAAATTTGATTTTTGTTTTGGGGAATTTTGAACGGGAGGAGACGGAAGCTAGTTGGTGGTGTGAATGGTTGCTTGCGGCGGCAGAGGAAGCGGTGGCGCGTTGGCATGATAATGAGCGGAGTCGGATGGTGGCGGCGGTGGTGTTGGTGCGGTGGTGAGAGTTTCACATGGAATGGCAGATCTTGTTAGCTACGGGAATGCCGACCGTGACATCGAGCAGGTGTTCTTTCCCTTTTGATTTATGTATTTCGATGTAATGATCCGTTCCTATATAATATCATAGGTTATGATCGATGAAGGATCACATGTTTTTTAATTTGACCACGAAAGCCCAGATTTTTATGGATTCTATTTTGGGAATTGGTGGTTTTACATTAAAGGAAGAGAATTTTCTTGGCTGATGTTAAAACATTTACGTTAAAGCCTGTAAATTCTTCAAAAATTGCAAAATCCGAATTGGAGTGTGGATTTGGAAGTTGGATAAAATGCATCTGTAGTTCTTTCGGGGCGTGATCAGTCACTTTCATTATGTATCCATGATTGTCTAGTATAGTTCACTATCTAGCTGAGTGACTGTTAATTATTTCTAGAATGACCTGTAAATTCTTGAGAATAGGCTATTGGCCCTGAAGCTTTTGAATCTTCTTTGCTTGTTTTCTGCTGTTACACCTCTTACACAAAGAAAGCATAAAGAGCATATATATTTAAATTGGAAACAAAATTTGGATAGGAAATAATGGCCAGGTAGCCGACATGAAGACAATTACGAGGATACTAGAAGTTGAGTTTTGTTTTTAATGCCTACTATTTTGATTTTATCAGCTCATACTTCTTATTTGTTACTATAATTACTCCATACAATGCATGTTCTGGATAGGGCACTGGGCATCAGATCTCTTATGGGAGTAACATATGTTATTATTTGTAATGTCGTACATTCTTACAGCGAAGGAGTAGAGGAAATTTGGGGGGGAGAGGGTTCTTACAGTATTCTTTACTTCCAAGACCTTGCTATTACTGTGCAGATGTGTGTGGTTTTGCTTTAAGTGGTGATTGTAGTGTGCTGTTCATAAATATAATTGTGTCCTTAGTTTGGGAAAAAAATAACTTTCTGCAATTATACATTTTCGTATCTCTGCAGGCATTGATTGCTCTAAAGAAGGGAGCTCAACTACTGAAATATGGTCGTAAGGGGAAGCCAAAATTTTATCCATTTAGACTTTCTAGTGTAAGGGTCTCTCCTATAATATACAGTAATTGGTATTATGTTATTTCGACAGTGATATTTTACTCACAGATTTGGTAATATCATTCTTTCTTTTTCTTCTTCTGTTTTACCATCTTGGCATTCCAATTTCTGTTTTCAAATCATAATTTGCTTTCGTAAATTGTCTGAGAATTGATATAGTATTAGCTCATCATTAATGCAACAAATTAGGACAAATGTTTTATGTGTGAGAAATTCTATGCAATTGAATATAATTTAATTTAGGATTGAGTTGGTGGGGCAGAGTTGGTTTTAAGATTTGTCTACACTAATTATTTTAGACAATATATGTTTTCGTGTTAATTCTGTTAGGTGATGATGATTTCTTTACTACAGGATGAAACATCTTTAAGTTGGATTTCTAGTAGTGGTGAAAGAATTTTGAAATTAGCTTCGGTTCAAAGAATCATACCTGGACAAAGAACTGTAAGATTCTTCCAACTTTGTTCATTTAACTGATTTGCTTTATCATGCTGTTAACAAAAATCTTTCGTCGATTAAACATTGCACATCTGCTTCGCCTATCTTTCAATTCATTTTTACAATTGGTGCCGACCTATTGTCCAGGCTGTTTTCCAACGTTATCTGCGCCCTGAAAAAGAGTACTTATCCTTCTCTCTCATATATAACAACGGGAAAAGATCCCTTGACCTGGTGGGTGTCGACCAAAATTTCATTGTAATGATCTGCCCTCTATTTTGCTGTTTGATTGTAATTCATCTTTATATATTTCTTGTAAATACTAGATTTGCAAAGATAAAGTTGAGGCAGAAATCTGGATAGCTGGCCTCAAGGCATTAATTTCATCTGGACAAGCAGGGCGTTCAAAAATTGATGGGTGGAGCGATGGGGGTATCTATTTCGATGTAAGTTTCAGCCTCGAAAATCTCCTTGTTCATGCTCTCTCATGTTTATAAAGATGTTTATTATTTGGGATAATGCTCATTTTAGATGCTCCTAGCTTGATTAAATCTGATGATTTCTTGGCCGCATGATTCCAGAACAACAAAGATTTGACGTCCACTAGTCCAAGTAACAGTTCTGTGAGTGTTACCCGAGAAGTTAGCTCGCCTGACCCTTCTGTCAGTTCAAGCACAATCACGTCTCCAAAGAGCAATCGTGGTGAGAACTTGATATTCTCAGAAAGGTCACATGTGTCATTGGATCAAACAATGCAAGTGAAAGGATCAGGTTCAGATGCTTTTCGGGTTAGTGTATCTAGCGCCCCTAGTACTTCCAGCCACGGTTCTGCGCCAGACGATTGCGATGCATTAGGGGATGTGTATATTTGGGGTGAAGTTATTTGCGACAACATTGTCAAGGTTGGGCCGGAAAAGAACACAAGTTCCATCAGCGCAAGAACTGATGTTCTTCTACCCCGGCCGTTGGAATGCAATGTTGTTCTGGACGTGCATTATATAGCATGTGGGATCAAACATGCCGCCCTTGTCACGAGGCAGGGTGAGGTCTTCTGTTGGGGAGAAGAAGCTGGCGGACGGCTGGGCCATGGAATCGGGAAAGATGTCACTCAACCTTGCCTTGTGGAATCATTAAGTTTTTGTAGTGTCGATTTTGTTGCCTGTGGAGAGTTTCACACTTGTGCTGTCACAATGGCGGGTGAGCTTTACACATGGGGCGACGGAATGCACTATGCTGGGCTCTTGGGTCACGGCACTGACATCAGTCATTGGATACCAAAGAGAATTTCAGGTCCACTTGAGGGTCTTCAAGTTGCATCAGTAACCTGTGGCCCTTGGCATACTGCGTTGATAACGTCAATGGGACAGCTCTTTACCTTTGGAGATGGGACTTTTGGTGTTTTGGGCCATGGAAACCGAGAAAATGCTTTTTATCCGAGGGAGGTTGAATCGCTGTCGGGGCTGAGGACTGTAGCTGTTGCATGTGGAGTTTGGCATACTGCCGCTGTTGTTGAGGTGATCGTAACCCAATCCAGTGCTAGTTTTTCATCCGGAAAATTGTTCACTTGGGGAGATGGTGATAAAAATCGTCTCGGCCATGGCGACAAGGAACCTCGCCTAAAGCCCACATGTGTGCCTGCGCTTATCGATCACAATTTCCACAAGGTTGCCTGTGGACACAGCTTGACTGTCGGACTGACCACATCTGGTCGTGTTTTCACTATGGGAAGTACGGTATATGGTCAGCTTGGAAATCCCCGTTCTGATGGAAAGCTACCTTGCTTGGTGGAAGACAAGCTCCCCGCTGAATCTGTCGAGGAAATTTCTTGCGGCTCTTACCATGTTGCTGTGTTGACATCGAAGAATGAAGTGTACACGTGGGGCAAAGGAGCTAATGGAAGATTAGGCCACGGAGATATAGAGGATCGGAAAATGCCCACAGTAGTTGAAGCTTTAAAAGATCGACATGTTAAATCTATTGCCTGTGGTTCGAATTACACAGCTGCCATATGCCTTCACAAATGGGTTTCGGGCGCTGAGCAGTCTCAATGCTCGGCTTGTCGCCAAGCTTTTGGTTTTACAAGAAAGCGGCATAATTGTTACAACTGTGGACTAGTACACTGCCATGCTTGCAGTTCTAGGAAAGCACCTCGGGCAGCATTGGCGCCGAATCCCAGCAAACCCTACCGTGTATGTGACGCGTGTTTTGTGAAACTAAGTAAAGTGGCAGAAGCCGGAGCTAGCAACAGGAGGAATTCCGGGCCGAGGCTATCTGGTGAAAACAAGGACAGGTTGGACAAGGTTGATCTAAGGTTGGCCAAGTCGGCGCAGCTGTCTAACCTTGATTTAATCAAACAGCTAGATATCAAAGCAGCCAAACAAGGAAAGAAGGCCGATACATTTTCTTTTGGCCGCGCGTCGCAAGTTTCCCTGTCGCAGCTGAGAGATGCTGTTATGCCTTCTGGCGTCGAGGCGCGCCGAGCTGTTCCGAGGCCAGTTCTTGCACCCTCGAGTGTTAGTTCAAGATCTGTGTCGCCCTTCTCGAGAAAGCCAAGTCCACCGCGGTCTGCAACACCAGTCCCCACAACAGGAGGTCTTTCGTTCTCCAAAAGTGTTGCTGACAGCATAAAGAAGACGAACGAACTTCTGAATCAGGAAGTGCATCAGTTGCGGTTGCAGGTAGATCTCTATCTTCCTGCTGTTCGATATTTAAATTCTGAAGGAAATTTTTATATTTCTGAATACAATGATTGTCTACGCCGTTTAGGTTGAAAGCCTTAAGAACCGCTGCGAATTGCAAGAGCTGGAACTCCAACGATCGGCTAAAAAGGCTCAGGAAGCAGTGGCAGTAGCTGCAGACGAATCAGCTAAGTGTAAAGCTGCAAAAGAAGTTATAAAATCACTCACTGCGCAGGTAAACTTAGTTTTGCTTTTGTATGTCACTCACAGAGCGAACCTTGCTTATTTTTCTTGTATGAACATTCCAGCTTAAAGACATGGCTGAGAGATTGCCACCGGGGGCCTACGATGCTGAAAGTCTCAAGCTAGTTTACCTGCCGAATGGGTTGGAACCGAATGGCATTCACACCCTCAGTGAAAATGATGAAAGAATTTCGAAATCTGATGCTTACTCAGTCCCAGATTCTGCGATTTCAAAATTGCCTGCCGAAACAGCTGCTATTGATGAGAGTAGCTCGAATGCTCAGGGCATCAGTCTACCCACCTCTAATGGAGCAAATGATCATCAGGATGGAAGATTCTCTGATGGCAGAGGAGCTGCTCAGGTCTACAGAGGCAGTTTATCCGAAAGCCCCGACACAAAAGACTCCGGGCCATACCAGGACGGAGAAACTGGCGGATTGAAGCCAAAGAACTCTGTAGTTCCAGCAAACGCCAGCCACATTGAAGCTGAATGGATCGAACAATATGAGCCCGGTGTATATATTACGCTTGTAGCCCTTCGAGATGGAACCAGAGATCTCAAGCGCGTGCGATTCAGGTATTTTAGTTTCAAACGTTATCCTTCGATGCTATACTATACTGTAATAACACTAAATTTGTGCCATGATATTACGCAGCCGGAGAAGATTTGGGGAACACCAAGCGGAAACATGGTGGTCGGAGAATCGCGAGAAGGTTTATGAGAAATACAATGTCCGTGGATCGGACAAGTCATCGGTGTCCGGTCAGATCTGATGTGAAGAAACTAGCTCCATCTTCCTACATTGGGATTAGAATCAGGATATTGTATTAACACCTCCACCTGAGCCATATAATGAAGAAGGCAATACTTCATTTTTTTGTCCCATTATGGTACATCTTCTTGTTCTTCTTCTTCTCTATCTGTTAGTTATTCTCAGTTTAGTATTCTTGAAGAAAAGCTCAAGACTTGTTCAATCTACTGCCTGTTTTTTTAATATTTCTAGCATTATGTATGTATGTATGTATATAATAAACTCTCATTTATTCCATGCCAATCGTCCCTACCTTTAAATGATAGAGAAATGCATAAATTATATATATATATATATATATTATTATACAGTCCTCCAACACCTACCCTCATCTCCCTTCTTGGCTACCTTGCATTAAAAGTTCAGAAAACCATTAAAAAGAAAACAAGCAAGGAATATTGGGATGTATCAAAAGAATTCCAACATGTATATATGAACTTAATGAGAACCTCAGAGGAATATCTGACACTGAAATAAACATTTATACAGTTATACTTGCATATATATATATATATAAGTATGTATGAATGCATATGTATATTAAGTGTTTAGATAAGTGATTCTTGCTTGTAACACACAATTAACAGTCACAATGAAATCTGCCTAAGTGAATTCAGCAAATATGAAGAGCTGGTTTCTCTAACTATGGACAGACCTGATTCAAGAATAGTCACATTCACAGCTCGACGGTCACACACACACACACATACACTATCCTCTCCCGGTAACTATAATTAGCTGGGAGAGTTCTTCTCATGTATAGTATATAAATATATGTATATATATATGTGTGTGTATATGTTTCAGGGTGATCTTCCCCTGCTGTCCACACTGATGCCATTGTGTCTGCAGGAAGGGCCGCTAGGCGGAATCGGGACACCCTTGGGCAAAAACCCGAAGAAACCATTTGCAGTGGGATCATGCATCTGCGGTTTAATCATGACAACCTTTGCCTGCCTCGCCTCAACTGCAAGATGATCAGAAGGGAGGATGAATAAAAGGACTAGAACAATAAGTAATCTAGCCATCATGGAAGAAGGGAAGAAAGAAATAGAGTATGGAGAAATATATAGAAAAGGATTCTTGATTTTCTGCAGTTTGTAAGTAATATATAGAGAGTGTGTGTGTGTGTGTGTGTGTGTCAGACTCAGTTGAAGAATGTGGTTTTATTAGTTGATGTGTGAAATAAATGCTGGGGCACCATCACATATAATATATATATATAGATACACAGAAAACAGACAGAGACATGAGGAAAACTTGTGTCTGAAGTTTATGGAGGAAGGAAAGAACAGAAAGGAGAGGTGCAAGAGGAGGCATGGGATGGGGTATTGTCTCCAATGCCAATGCATTTTTGAGGTAATTTTTGAGAGTAACACACACACAGTGACGCCTGCTTGAGTAATGACAAATGATAATTCCTACATATCTGTAACTTTACTATTTCGAAATAGTTCTTCCATACTGTAGTTTAGTATGATTGTAGTATAGAGAAATGCCCAAATGGCAAAACATGCAACCAAAGTAAAGGAGGAACAAACAAAATGGAAAATGGGTAACATGCAAAATGGTGGAGGAATGCATATATCAAGAAAAAGGGAGGTGCAGATGTTGAATGGTTAGGTGGGGAAATAAATAGCCGACTACCACTACCACTACCAAAACCATATCTATATCTATATCTATATATAAAATAAAATAATCACAATGATAATAGATATCAATTTTGAAGTTTCAGGTTGTAGGCCTTCCTCTAAACAGTGCCAATATGACCTTAATTCAATGTTTATCTTCAAGTTATAAGTGAAATGTGAAGCTGCTTCTTTTTTTTTGTTTTTTCCCCTTCACTACCACAAAAGTATCTGTTCTTCAGCATTAACATTAATGGGACACAGTTATTTTTTACCTGGATAAATGCTGGTTTGTAGTTCTTGAGTCTTGAAATGTATTGGGTTTTCTTTATATATTTTTAAATTTCATCTGAGATCCATATTTACTACTATTATTCTCTTATTTTGTGCGTCTTCTCATGTAGTTTTCTATGTCCTTTTCTCACAACCAGTTCAAGTTTCACTTGGTGCTTTCTTGTAAAGTTGTTCCATTTCTAAGTTAGGGTATGAGATGTAATGTATAGTAAATGTCTTAACACTAAGCAAAGGATCATTTTTACCTCAAATTTACCACACACTTGGAAGCTTCTCAAAGAAAGAAAATTCTCAACCCTTTCAAGTAATTCTCCATCAAGAGATTAGCTGCCATTGTTACTCAAATTGGGTATTAGAAAGCAAATTAAAGGTGGCTAAAGAAACAATAACAAATCTGTTAGGTTTAAAGAAACTTATGTGTATGAAAACAACAAGTATTACATCCTACCAAAACAAATTTTAGTTTAAAGCTTTAGCAAAGTGAAAATTTGCAAGGCATCAAAGAGGCATGAAATTGAAATGAATGACAAGAAATATTCATAGCAAGTTCAAATGTCAATAAAATGAAAACTACAAAATAGCAACTAATTTAGAAATCAATGTCAGATACCGATATCAACAAAGCAAGAATCACTGGGAAGGCAAATCTCCAAACATTCAATAAACTGCCGAGGACCAAGAGCAAGACAAAAACCTCATTTTGATAAAAACAAGAGTACTTCAGCAGAATTGACATGAAAATGGGAAAGAATTGGATGGATGCCTTCCAAGCTTTCAATCATCCCTATAAAAACAGCACGTGCCAGAAGTTTTGATCAATCAGATATATAATATAAGTAGAGGACAGGATTCAGGATTGGCAAGATCACCACCTATCAATCATGAGCGACCTGTGGGACGATCATATGGGCCTGATCGATCACGACTATATTTATCACTCCCTGATCCACCACGACTGCCTGAATCTCTGCTGCTTCGGCTACTGTATTTATCACTACCACGATCAGGGCCATAGCGACTGCTGCCACCTCCACCACCGCCACCACCTCCGTATCTGTCATCCCTCCCGCCATATCTGCCTCCTCTAGAACCTTCTCCAGATGGGCATTCCCTTGCAAAATGTCCGGGCTTTCCACATTTGAAGCAATCCCCACCAGATCCACGCCCGCCACCACTATCATAGTTCCTACCTCTATCGCGATCACGATCACGACCCCGGTCACGGTCATGGTCTCTGTCCCCATCCCGGTCTCTACCAGATCCTTGGTTTGGTTGAGCTTTATCGACAGTAATAGATCGCCCATCCAAATCCATTCCATTCATCGCTTCCATTGCCTCTTCCATAGCTCTTTCTTCCTCAAACGAAACAAATCCAAAACCACGGGAGCGGCCAGAGAACTTGTCAACCACAACCTGACAAAAGAAAATGGTCAATTTTTAGACTTCATTCATAAACAATATGACTGTATTGTTAGGTGAGGTACTTTGTAGCAAACAAATTGAAAGATAAACCTCATGAAGCACCATGAATCCAGCTTAAACTGACCCAGCCATGCATATATCATTTAAAGAACATGTTCACTAGTCAGCCATATTTAATATTGGATCATCATAACCCTATAACTTGCTTTTTTCCTCCCTCTCCAAAAGTATATTTGATCAGAATATTTTTGCCATCAACCTCTAGAGTACAGACAATCCCATTTTCCTGCACCGAGAACTAAATGAAAACAAAACTTTTAAATAAATGAGTTACAAAGTATGTTGCAACAAAAAGGTTGCCCTATTCACATGATTTCCAATACTCACATATTATTTTGAATATATATTTAAAAATTCAGCATTTTGATATGTTTAAAAAATTAATAATAATTCTTTTCAAGCTAAAAGCTAGTATAGTGGGCTTAAGAAAAACTCAGACCAGCCTCATCTATTGTCTTATTGTAAAATGGACACAGGTATGTAGTAACAAGATAATTCATTGTAGAATTTTTTTTCAGTATAGACCTTTGCATCCACAAGATGACCAAACTTTTCAAATGCCTGCTTTAAACCTCTGTCTGATGTTGACCATGATAGATTTCCAATAAAGCAGCGATATTCAGCTGGTTCTGCCATTCCAAGGCTCTGCAAGAATAAAATCATTAAATGTGCCACCATAACATGACTTGAAACGAATAAAAGATTAGCCTAACAAAATAGCTTAAAACTGCTTCCAGTCCTTATGAACAAAGTCGAGTCAACAATCAGAGGATTTTGCCTCCTAAACCAAATTACAACAGAACATTCTGGCACCACCGTTTCTATCAGTTCAGTTCACAATGCCATCTCACTGTGAGCATATAAAAGCAATCAAGTATCCATATATAATTTCAAAAAGTATTAAGGACTTCAAGAATACTGCTGGATATATGAAATCATGAAGTTCTGTCCGCTTTCACGAAAGATGGTTACAATGTTGCAACCACAAGGACAAGCAACTGTATTTCAAGTCAAATTATCAAGCAATGGCAACTACAAAATTCAAATGATGTAACTCAAATGAAGTAATACAGCACTGCACTCGCAAACTATTTTTAGGTGTACAGGAAATAAATAATGGCATAATGGGATTTATCTCTCCTTTTCCAAATATCTAAACCACGTGTCAGTCTTCTAAATTAGTAGGATAGGGCAAGTAAAAGATATTTAAAGATACACATATGAAAAGTAGCCTCAGAATCGCAATTTCACCACATTAAATCCCACAAGGATTTCACTAATCAAGGGGATTAAAAAAAAGAAAAAAAAAAAAAAAAAAAAAAAAGAAGAGCAGCGATCGATTTAGCATGCCACTCATCAATAAATTCTACAATATACATAAAACTTGTCGCAAACCATCGCAATTAAGTTACAGGAACAAGGGAAATTACTCAAAACGATAAAAATCCCAATACAAAGCTCCAACCCAGAACCCTAGTACCAACAACCCAAAAGTGGAACGCGTGTTCAGATCCTCAAGTACATCATCGAACAAACAATTTTTTGCCTTTAAACGAACCGTACAATCAAACCACTATATTTTAATTTCGAAAAGCATAGGAGCACTCCAACAAGGAACAAACAAAACCATCGAAAAATATAGATTTCCCCACTCTGGAAGGACGGAAAAACCTGCTAGGCTAGGACGTTAGTGCCTGCTGAACTTGACACGGCGATATGGGCAGCTTCTGCTCGACGATTGAGATTTTAATTATGATGCCAAAACCCTAATTGCATGTATTATATGTTCACAGCGAATTCTTGCGAAATTACAGATATGCGCTTTAACTTTTATGTATTTTATACTTGTCCCCATTGACTCAATGATGGGCCATATGTTTGGACCGTATTAAGCCCAAATTTATTCTGGGCCAGAGCTCCTACTTGGGCCCATAAAGTTAACCTAACTAAAAAGAGCGAAAACCCAAGTCGACCAGACCATTCTAGGGATTTCACCGCTCCAATAATATATTTCTTGTGTGGTTTTTCACTCACCGGATTTTTCTTCGTCGGAAGGATTCACCGGCGCCCATTTTCCGAATGATATACACTATGCACACGCGTACACCGACTTGTTCATCGTGAGGTTTGAAGGCCTCGTAGGTTCTAAGGTCTTTCTAGAAATATATATGCTTATATACATATATTGTTTGTTCACCTCGTATGGAGTTTCTCGGTTTGTTTACTGCAATTTCTTGGTTATATGTGTTGATAACTCACAATGTCATGGTTTTATTGCGATACTTTGGATTAAAAGACTTAAAACCTTTTCGTTTGTCAAAATGATTTCTGTTTAATATTAAATATAAGGCATAGTTTGGTGCGGGCGTTTTATATTATTATGTTTTCGTAACACTAGTGTTTTATTTGTTTGATGCATTTACCAACTCAGGCGCATTGAATGTAGAAGTATCGCTACAAAAGGTGCATTCGTTTGATTTGCATGTTTTCCTCTTCTTGTGTCTAATGTGGAGGACTCTGACCCATGTAACATAGAAAGTTCACTGAACGCTTTATTTGCTGTATTTTGTTGTTTCAGTTTTTTATAACAACTGGTGTTTGGTGATTTTATTTTTTAACACAAAAAAAGTCCTACAACCATATCATCAAACTTGCTTTGGCTCTATAAATAACGTTTAATTATCTCTAGAGTAAAGGGATTTTGAGGTGCTTTGGAAAATATTAGAGTATTACTTATTTGCTTCAAAATACTTATGATTCATGTGGGAGTCAAGAAAATCCGGTGGTGTTTTTCATCATACATTCTTTATATTTACTACATCTGTATGAATTAATTCTGATCTTAACAGATGAGTAGTCATAGTTTAATTTCTCATTTAAGGCATTGTGAACAAATAAATATGTGGTAATTTTACACTGCCCGATGATGTTCAGGCACATGGTTATATGGTAGTTTGTGGCTCCAACTGAGCCCCCTTCACCATGGAACACGTTGTTGTTGTTGTTGTCATCGTCGTCGTCGCCGCCCTCGCCACCACCATTGTTGTCATTATCATGGTGGCTTCTGCTTCTGCTTCTGCTTCTGCTTCTTCTTCTTCTGCTGTTTTGCTAAAGAACAGTGGTAACTATTGATGGTGTGGGGCTGGCTTATTGGAGTGACTGAGTTGCCATAACCATGTCTGAGGGCATCCTTAATCACTTGTAGGTTTTAATCCTTTCTTTTTTTCCTGATTTTCATCTTTCCTGAATTCTTTTGTTCTTCATATTATGTTGAAGTCCCAACCATGGGAGCAATCTAACATTGTAATTGTAGATTGAATATGTTGTGGGAGATTTATACCAGAAGTTTCTTGTTGGATTTGTTAAAAGCAGGTTACTGTTCTGATTAATAGATCAGTAAGCTTTGATCTTCTGGAATTTTTAGACATGCCATTTTCTTGTTAAAATAAGAACACTGTAGTTGCATTATACTTTACCGAATCCTATGAAAAGGAGTATATTGAAAGTTGGCATGGCTGAAAGTTCATGTGCTACTTGCCACTTTAAGCCAAAGGTGGATCACAATATTAGGTTATGTTCACCACTACTAATGTTTTATTCCTGTTATAATTATAGTCAGTTTGAATAATTGTAACACATAACTTATTCAATTTTTGTTTGTTCTAAATAATTTCTCGGACTGCTGTGTTTCTTTGAGTTTAAAGATTTTGTTTTTGAATAATATCCAGAATAGGAGTTTTGATTTAATATTTTGTAGTAAGTAAAATTTTTATATATATTGAGCTAGCTAGCCTCAAAGAAAGAAATGGCTAAAGATACATTCCAAAAAAATTAATGTGTTACACACTTTTTAATTTAGTTTTATAGTAAAACACAAAAAAAAACAAACACACTAACAGTGGGTTCGCTAAAATTTTCCTTTTTTTATAGTATATTTTTTATACATATTATAAAATTATTAACATAATATATAATATATATTTTATTTAATTATAAAAAATAACGATTTAATACAAAATATTTATTTTTAGAATTTAAATAATAATTTTAAAAAAAAAAATTAATGAAATAACACATATTAAAAGATATCATATTTAACATCTATTCTTAATTAAATTAGTAATTTAAATTATTACTTTTTTAAAATACTCAAATTTCACAAATTCCTTTTTCTTATCATTATTTTTTTTTTATTTTTTATTTTTTATTTTTTTTAACTAAGCTTAAAGGTGATAAATTTAACGGCACTGTATCTCCTTCCATATTTGGAACGGCGGCATAAGTCGCGGAATCCCCCGTCTCCGCCGCCTACGACTCCTTGCCTGGCGAGCTTGAATTTTTCTGACGCTAAAGATGTTGAATGCGAAGAGCTTGAATAAGGCAGTAGTTCCTAAATCCCTCATCCCTCACCCTTCTCCGGCCAGCGTTCAGTCTACCCGTCTCGCCGTCACTGTATACTTTCCCCCCTCTCTCTCTCTGCTATTTCTTTCTCTCTATGTTCTCCGAAAGAGGTTTATATTTGTATTTGAGTTCAAGATTCTTAAATTTGATTTCTTCAGGTAGATGGGGTCGCCTCAAGTTGCTGGGTTTACATTGCTTCGGGTCCCAACATATACAAACTCCGAGTATGCACCCATTAAAAGCGATAATTACTGCATGTGAATCCATGGGTTTCTTTGAACAGAATTGGATGGCATGCTTTTTCTTATGTTTAGGTGATTAGATGGTAGTTATTAGTTTTCTTGTTTAATTTCTTTTTCTTTTCATATATATCCCACCTTTTTTCTTTGCTGTCTAGCCTATTTCAAACAAGTTTGATATTATGGCGTTCGTTACCTTTCCGGAAAGTTTTAGTGTTTGTTAATCCGAATGCAAGATTTGTTCATATATGTTATTCGGTTCAATTATGTATGCAATTTTTTCTTGAAGCTTTGTGCGATATCAAGTCCGGTTTAGTATGGAAAATAAATTACTTGATCAGCATTTATGATAATGCGCAGTGTCACCTCATGTTGCAATCATCATGGTGTTCTATAATTTCGGCCAGTACTTGATAACAGAAAATACCAAAATGTTCAAATTCCCGGATGTTTAGGGTTCAAAATTAGATTCAACCAAGGCTTAACATCTATCTTTTATATTCTTAGATTTCAATGGAGGATTCATTTGTTGGTCAAGGAAAAGAGAGCCTTCTAATCCCTGAGCAAACCCAAGTAAGCTTCGTCACGAAGTAAGTGATTTACTAGTGTTAAGCTGATTGGCTAACGTCTTAATGAAGGTCTTGGATTCGTCAATGGTTAACCGCTGCCCTCACCGTTCAGAAATTCAAAGTATTGTGCTAGCTGAAACTCAAAGTGAGACTATGTTTTTGGATAAACCCATTCATTATTGTGTTGGTACCCATGCTTAATGACTTTTGAGATGCAAGTTTTCTATGTTGGTGTGATAGTGATATACAATTTGCTACTTCCGCAGGGATGGATTGCTCAGTCTTGGGGAGCGTGGACTCTTATGGTCACCTTATAGTTTCCAAACTCGATAATAGTGGTATTAAATTTGATTATATATCTTTCTCGTTGCTCTCTTTCTCCTAGGCTTCAGGTTCTGAATATGCATTTTGTGTAAATCAGTAGAAGTTCAGCGGACTAAAATAGTTTGTGCTAGCATAGTCTATCCGCAAATGACAATAAGGAAATTTAATTTCATGAAGGCTTTTTTCCCTTCTGGGATTAAAAGAATGCATCTGTTTTCCAACATGTAGATGGGTTTACATATTCAGTGTCTCCACGGGATTATAATGTTGGAGAAGGCAGTTGGGCTGGTCTTTGCTTTAACCCCAATCAATTGTTCATGGTATGTGTTTCCATTTCTTGATCGCCGTATCTTTGATACTCAATACACCATATCATGCTCTATCAAAAAAAAAAAATCTTTCCTGTCCAAAATAAAAAAATAAAAACCTTGTTGGTTAGTGTAAATTTCTATTTTAATTCATTATATATTTTATTTATGTTGATGGTCTCCTAGATCATTTATTTGGATTGTATTTTGTAAGGTGATTTTGAATTTTTGATGTGATGCCTTGATTCGGAGTTGATGCTTATTTGCGGTAATACTATTGAATTAAATATATCTTATTTGTGTACGATTTGTATCTCAGAGACCTGGTAGGAAAAATTGACCATTCAGGCATGTCCTTTTTCTAATTAAGTGAAAATTTTATTCAGCAACTCTGTTCCAATCCAACATGGCTGTTTGGGATCACGAGAATTGGCTTAGACAGTTTTAGTTCCAGAGCTGATTATCTGCAAGATAACCATTATTCCTACTTCTATTCGCATTTCAATGTTTGATAAAAATTTTTAATGAAATGGTAGGAATCCTTTCCATTTCTGAAAGGATCTAGGTCAAAAATCATGATTCCTATTTTGTTCACATTTCAATCTTTATATCAATTTTTTAGTAGGAGTGGTTGGAATCAGTGTTCTGAAAAAGAAGGGAATGGTCATTGAAACTGGAGCTGTTTGTGAACAACTCGTTTTGCTTGCAACCTTATCACTAACTATTGAATGCTTCTATACCCACGGACATAATGAGGTTGTGCACTTGTATCTTCCAGCAAAGGTAGTTACTAGATGAGTAATTGACACTCCTGTTTTACTCGTGTTTCCAATCCTATGCACCTTAAGAGAATTTCATTTAATGTTCTATGCGTGTTGAGTGTTCGTAAGAGCATATTCACTTGCATTAGGTGCATATTCACTCAGTGTTCAATGGTGTGTTCACTGTCAACTGATATATATATATTTTCTCCACACACTCTAGGATTCTTTTGTTAGACATATAAGGACTTCTGTTAGACATATAAGGACTGATTGTATCTGCCTTTTGTTTAGGCAGCTGTGGCACGCAGCTTCAGCAAGAGCATTGATATTTATGACCAAGATATTCATCTCCGCAGTTTACGCACGTAAGTGTCATGTATAATTTTTATCCTTCCAGCTGCCACAAACTTCATTAATCTGTATATGTATTTGTAATTTATTTTGTATATTCTGTTAATTGAGAACTGCCAGCTAGTGAGCTTAAACAATGCAAAATAAAACTGTGATGAAGTTATTTACTTTTAAATTTTCAAGTGAAACATTAATGTTCAATTTTTACTGTCACTTATAAAATAGCCCTGCTGCAGGCTGTGGTATCCATCTTCGTTGATATTTATGAACAATGTTAGTGATAGTGGAAGTTCAATGTTAGCTGTTGCAGAAGGTTCCCAGGTAGGTAAAATTGATTCCTTTCTTAGTAGAATTATCATAATGAAAGATTTCCTATTTTTGAGGTAGATTTACCAATTTCATCTTATTATCTGCTGCAGCTAAGTATATGGGATTTACGAACCAATGAAAATGGAGGTTGTGTTCGTAGAATTATGGGATCTGTTGGAGACATTATGTATGCAGTCAGTGCATCTTCATCTGGTATTGTTGCTACTGGTGGGGCTGACCGAACCATCACGTTCTATGATCCACGGAGGTTGGTAGAATGTCCCACTTGAGAAGTTGACCATACTATAGTTCACCCTTGCTGGTTTATATCCAATTCCCATACTTCTTCTTTGTTTGGGTTAAAAAGAAAAGAAACCCTAAATTTTAGACTGCTTTTCTGCTAATTTTATATAATAAATGTGAACAGATGGTCTGCTCTATCAAGGTGGATGAACTGCTCAAAATATGAGGTTTGTTGAGAATATGTTATTTGATGGAATGGTTGTCTTTAATTGCACTGTTTTACTTTATTTGATTTTATTTTGCTTGCTCAAATTTGAAGGTATTTGACAGTTCTTTGTTCCTCTATCCTGCTTAGATCATCATTATCCATGTTAACACTCCGTTTGGCAAACTGCAGATAGCTGGGCTTACCTTTTCATCTGTTGACCCCAATTACATTTATGTGCAAGGAGTTGACTATGAGGTGATTGGCTTTTCGATAGATCTGTATTGTGCTAAGCATAGATTTTAAAATAAAGGATTTTGCTATAAAAATGAAATATATGTATTTTCATGGTATATTAATCCTCATTAGCTGATTCACTAGAATCTTAAAATCAAGGGTCACTGTTTGGACAAATGATTTTACTAAGGAATTTCAGCACATTACCGCAGTAAAAAATGTACATTGATGTTCAAAGATATATGCAGGTTCTATGTGGACAGTGGAGAGAAAGTAAGGAGGCATTTGCATTTAGGGGGGATTCTAATTGGCTTGGATTTAGCAAGGTTATCTCTCTTATCCACTTTGAAACAGACTTAAGCTTTTTATCATGGATGCATGATATCTTTCTTCATTTCTCTAGCTTCTGCTGCTTTAACCTTTCATGGCTTCTTTGGCACTAATCCTAGTTTGAAGTCCATTCACTGCTTATTGCAGTTCCTTCAATGTTAACACTCATTCATTCATTCCTGCAGTGCTCCAACAGGGATGTTTTAGCTGGTTGGTGTGACTCGGGTAGCATATTTGTTGCTGATGTTTCGTAGAAGACTTGTTCAAATTGGTCACATTAGAAAATCAGAGGTGCATTGCCCAAAAGAACCATCAAAGTCCAGGATGGTATCAATCATTTGCATGGCCTTTAAAATTTATTTATTTTTCCCACCCAAGCTCAACAAATGCTGATATTTTGGTCAAGAAACATATAATTAGATTGCTAAAGAGCAAGTAATGGCTGCCCTTTGAATTGAATTGGTCATAGGTTATTGGTTAGGGTGTGCATCAAGGCCAGATGTCATATGTTTTCCCTTCATTCTTACAGAGGGGTTGAAGGTAACATTTAAATAATGTCGAATTTGAGAAATGGGTGTTTATGTGTGTGTTGAACAAAGTATGAGAATTTGTGATATTGAAACTAAATAGTTGAACAAAATAATAGTCTAGTTCTTGATCCTTTTGGTTAGATTTGCATTCTACATTCCAAACAAAGAGTAGGCACAAAAGCAGAGCACAACTACTACACATGGTGTCATCAATAGGCTACCCCTAAGGTCACTAGAAAGTTCCAAGAAATCTCTATCTAGACCACAGCCAGTAGTAGCAAATTTACACAGCTCAAAGCTCTGAGAGCTGCAGAAAACTCCACCACCTGCATCACACACAACAAAATATCCTAATTACAAAATATTGCCCCATGATTGTTGTCTCTTACGTGTTTTATTCCAATTTGCAAGTAGCAGAGTACCTGTTGGGAATGGCAATGGCCAGAAGTAGGCAAAGGTCGAATTGTGGCAGTGTCAACCTCACCGGTGGGCAGAGGAACTGCAGGATTGCTGGTGATGATTGGGATGTTATAAGGGGGGCCCATAGGGCTTATGGCTGTGGTAATGGACAAAGCAGGCGCAGGGCTTGGAGGGGGGCCTTCTCTGGACGACGGCTGAGCTGGGGAAGAAATGGCTATGGCACCGGATGCAGGATGTGTCCCGGGCGGCGGAGGAAGGCCGCCGTCCGGCGGGTTCTGGGAAACCTTGAAGGCAAACTTGTGGCCTTGCAGACATTCTTCGTTTGAGCCATTTTGGAAGGAAAAATAGAAGAATCCAGGGCGTGAAGAGTGCCACTTGATCATTGATCAGAGTCAGTACGAGGGAAAGGAATTCGTACAATATATATGATTCATTTCATGACAGGAGATTTCAAGGAGTGACTCACAGTGTAAGAAGTAGTGGATTTGGGGTCTCTCAAGAGAGTGGCTTGAGTGAAGTTGCAGAGAGTGAAGGCTTCCTGGCTCTTGAAAATGTAGAGGCTGTAGTGACGATACTTGTGCTGGAAAACTGAATGAACACCATCAACAGCAGCAAACATTATCATTACTTGAAATCAAAATCCTGTTTTGTAGTGATGGACAGTCGAGGAATGGACTTACTGACAGAGTCTCCTATTAGGAGGTGAGTGCTCTTTAATTCTGAAACTCCATCAACCACCATTGTTGCAGACTGGGAATATTGAAAGAGGAGAGGAGCCACAAGAAATAAGAGAAGTAAGTTATGTCCCATGTATCTATCTATCTACCAATCTGGTTGTCTTTGTTTCTGATTCTGTCTGAGTATTCTTGTTGGGGAAGAAGACAGTGATTTGCACATATATGCATATACAGCAGGGTTTTTAGACTTTATTAAATGAAACGAGGCATGAAAGTTTGTCCAAGAACAAGTGTCAGACAGTGTGCTTGGTTCTACAAAGGACAAGTTTGAATGGGTTTAGGACATGGGACAGTGTGCCCTTTTGACAGTTTCTTTTTTCACAGCACAAAGTGAAATGAAAGACGAGTCAAGTGGTGCTGATAATGATGAAGATGGGCACTATTATTCTTAAATGATCATAACCTTGGCCCACCATTTCCATTATAATTAGATTGTCTTTAGTTAAAAGGCCAGTAATGGTGTGGTTTCAAAGAGAGCTATTGGGCTTTGGTATCAGGCCCAATAAGAACAGAAAGGTGAAGCCCAGTATCTATGAAGCCCATATAAAGCAAGTTCAGTTCACACTGAAGAGAGTCTCAGTTTCCCATCAGCAAAAGAAACGTGAAGTGTGTCATTAATTGAGATATCATGGCACGAAACAAAATATCTTCCAGAAGAAACCATGATTACTATTCCCAAAATAGAAGCGGCGGCGCGCCGCGGCCACGCCACGTGTCGGACTCACGTGATTGGTCCGCGTCTTGTATCATCAATATCCCTTTAATCTGTTAAATAAATCAAGAAAGTTTGTTAAGACAAGGGAAGGGATCTTCTCGTTCAAGAAAATGGTCTGTCTACAGCCATACATTCAATTCAACAATTACATCATTAAAAATATGCATACAAATACAAGACAAATGTCTTGGGGATGGCCATAAACAATGAATTAATTACATCACACACACTGCATCTTTCATCACTTCAAGATTCAATACTTATCTTGTGTTGGATACTTCTAAAGTCTACAAGTGTATGATAATTAGGCAGGCAATTATTAGAGGCCAGCAATAATAACCTAAATCAATTAATTAATAATAATAATTATTAATATGATGAGGCCTCTGCCTCTACGCATGAATGTTGTGTTTGTTGGCTTGAAAGGAAAATATTAATTGGGGTGAGGGTTTCTTGCATGCATGTACATTTGCCACGTGGGATTAGACCCCAATTTTGTGGCCATGAAATTGCCAGCTGATGACTGAGACCACCAAATTAAAAATTGAAAACGTATTCCAACACATATTTCCAACAATACCTAAATTTAGGCCATACATTAGTAAGTATCATAAGATAGATATACATATACATGTATTTGTCTTCATTCTCGCAAATACCTTCCATATATATATCTTGCCCATATCCATTTCATCATCATATTTATATATAAAGGAAATAAATCTAAAGAAGACGTGGACTACAAACCTCTAACTGCATGCCCTTTTAATTAGCTACGCGTTCTATCATTGGCCCATTGCATAGATAAATACATACATACATACATATATATATATACACACACACACACATTGACTGATTGTCTTTGTACTAATTGGGCAAACTAAGCACTGCTGTACTTCTTGTTTTATTCTTACTTACATCCATAAGTACATTTTACACACATTCAAGATGTGGGCATCTTTCAGAAAATCAACCAAGAAAGAAGGTACGTCCAAATATATATCTATATATCGATCATTAGGCTAATTATATATGTAGTTCTAATCCGATCCAGTTTTGTCTTGATTTAGATAATATGCAGCAACCATGTTGTCCGAGCCACGAGGGCACCACTGTCAACGACGAATATCTTTCTGCAATCAGGACAAAGTCCTTCGCCGATTTCTTCTTCAAAGTTCAGGTCATGGTTAAAAACCCTCCTTCTTCATCTTCATCAAAAACAAAACATTCGAGAAAAGTGTCGGCAGAAAACCTTCTCCTAAACCCGGCCCAAGAAACCGTCGCGTCGCTGCTCGAATCGTCGCCAGTTTTCAACAGAAAATATTCCGACAACATCGATCTCAAATCACTCCTCGCCAATTACTTCGACATCAGCGCGCAGGCCTCCAATTTCTGCAGCCGATTGCTCAACACCCTCACCGGAATCCAATCCGACTACACTCTCATCCATCAGCTCATCGCCGCCGCCGATCAGAGAGGCGGCGCCCTCGCGGAGATTCAGTCCCGCGTGATCCTCAACAACCCTTCATTCTCCAATCAAGAATTTAATCGAATCCGAGAAAACCACTCCTCAATTCTGCAGAATCTTAGGTGGAAGAGGAAAAGGATCGGCCGGAAAATTAAGCTGATAAAATTCTTCAAAAAGGCCTCCGGCGTGTGCATCGCAGCCGCCTGCGGCGTTCTGGCGGCGGCGGCTGTCTTCCTCGCTATTCACACTCTTACAGCCCTGGTAGTGGGTCCCGCACTCCTCGTCATCCCCATAGCTCCATTGAAGAGAAAAGTTTCTAAACGTCTTCGAATTTCGTCGAAATATGGATTCCTGAGGAAAGTAGTTAAGCAGCTGGACGTGGCGGCGAAGGGGGCGTACATTTTGAACAGAGATTTCGACATGATGGGTCGATTGGTGAGCCGTCTACAGGACGAGGTCGAGCATAATAAGGCATTGATTAGGTTTTGTTTGTCGAGGTCGAGATCGAGATCGTCGTCAATGGTGTTGCATGATCAGGAGGAGAATTCTAGGGTTTGCTGCACGCAGCAGATGTTGAAGGAGATGAACAAATGCGAATTAGGGTTGAGGAAACAAGTGGAGGAGCTTGAAGAACATGTTTATCTGTGCCTTGTTACCATCAATCGAGCTAGGGCTCTTGTCGTCCAAGAAATTTGTAAGGACGACGACGACGACGATCATGGTCGTTCTTTTCCGTGTCCATCTCAGAATTAATTAATTAATTAATCCGATGTACTTAGTTACACTTGTTTGTCCCATTCGTTTGTTAATACATACATCATTCCAACATTATTGATCATTTGATCATATTTATAGTTCAACAATTTTATTATATATGGTCATTCTTTACATAAAAGTTTAAAATTTTTTATAGTTATGAAAAATTTCAAAAATGATAAAAAAATAATAATTATTATTAGCCAATGAAAACCTACAAATATATGTATAGACTACAAACGCATTATTAAGGCAGCTATAAATTAATTAGTACTAGGTAGGAATTGCAAGTTGAAGGTAGGCTGAATTAATTGTCTTGACATGCCTAACTTCTTGATACGCGATTATTGAGAATTTTTAAATTTAAATATGCTAATCTATAATTATAATAATAATAATTAATAAGATCTTTCTACATCGAAACATCAGTTGATAAATTCATACAAAAATTTTGTGATCGTCCGATGAGAAAGTTCCGAAGAAAAAGACCTTATCGGATAAATGGGATGAGAAAATATTCGGCATACTTTAGCTGCAACCACAAGAACACACACACATATATGTTAATGAATTATTGCACTCTAAATTACTTCCTCAGAAATATATAGCTGATTCTGAACTTGCCTTCCAAACAAACATGTAAAAATCGAGGCCGGATCGACTACTGGATGACATATCAGTTGTTACGCCTCGATGCATAACAATGCTCGCAATTACAAAATGCCCCATAACCTATAGTATGTAACAATATGTTATTAGATCATATAACTAATTTATTACCATGTAGATATATAATTGGGTCAAAATCTTACCATGACAAACTTGCTTAAAAAATTCGACAAAGAAGCTCCGGTCCCAATTGCAGCTCCATAAATCATCATAAGTGTGCTTATACAAATCCAAAACACCTTCCAAAATGAATTAGAAAATTTTAAAAAATGGTGATCAATAATATGTTTGAAAAAAAAAAAAAAAATGTCTTAATTAATGATACATATACAGTATTGTAGTAATACTAACTTTTTGTTGTCCGAGCTTGACAGCCAAGAGTGCATCAAGGCCAAATTGTTTGTCACCTTCAATATCAGATAAGTCCTGTTTTGTAGAATTAATACAAAAGAATTATAAATTATAGGCGAAACAAATTATATAAATACGTTCATTCGAACATGTGATTATTGTTTTAACCTTGGATAAGGCGACGACGATGGAGAAGATTGAAGAAAAACATGAAGCAAATATCAAAGATCTTGTGAACAATATTGATCCCCCCAACACATATTTCTACACTCACAAATATAATTAATCCAATTAGTTCGAGCTTTAAATAAAACTTTTTTTAAAAAAAATATATAAATAATCCCACCTGGATATGAATGAAAGTAGCAAATGGAATTGCGATTCCTCTACCGAAAACAACACATAGCGCGGCGAGGGTTGAACTTCTTTTCCACCTCATGAATGGTAGCTAAAATAAATGTGACACACACTTTTGAGGAGTTTATAAAAATTTTATTGCAATATGTATGTATTTATTTATTTATAAATGTATCTTACATTTGTCGAATAGAAGGTCGCAAGTAGACACAATACAAGATTGCAATAGAGCAATGGAGGCGATCGAAACATTATAGCCGTTAAAATCGACTGATGAGACAAGGTGAATTAATTAATTCCATGTCAGAGGAAATTAATATGCAATCAAGACATCATGTGGTAGTAAATCCAAAATTAATTTGATAAATTGTTTGTTTGTTATATATACCAATAGACAAGAAATAGAGGTTATTGCAATCCCAGCTTCCCTGGAAACAATTCCTGAAGCCATAGGAAGATAGGGCTTGTTCACCTGCAGATTATATATAAATTATTAAATTAAAATACATTTGTACAAGAGTTAGAAATTAAATTCTCAATCTTTTTTTAATTAATTAAATCATGCACCTTGTCTATTTCAACGTCATATATTTGGTTAATTCCATTGGCATAAAGCTGTACCAGAAAAAGAGAAATATTTGCCTGCATAAAACAACAAGGTCAATCGTCTATGATTAATTCTTTTATGCACTATTATTCATTAAAAATACTAGTATAATTTTTTTATTTTTTTTAACCTGCAACAGGCCAAGGAGAAACATGGGAGCCATGGCTTCGGACAAAGACCTCAAAGGTAAAAGTGAAATTGAAGTTACACTAACAACCTGAAATAAAATAAAATTAAAAAAATTCAATACAATATTATTTATCCATCTGAAATCAAATCAAACATAGAGAAAATATATATATATATATATATCTGTATAGACTCAATGAGAAACTAAGAACTTACATTTCCAATGACAGTGTAGGGACGTGTTAACTCAATGAGAGCATATATTATCTCTTTAAGCTGTCCAGTTTGGGTCATGTCTGAAGAAGTCATCAGATTTTTGTGATCAGTTATTGAATTCCTCCTGCTGACGATGATCATCGACGAAGACGACTCCTTTCTGGTAATTGGTCTCAAACTGATCAAATAACCATTTCTATTATTACTTTTTGAGTAGTTATCAGAAGCTCTTATCCATTTAACCTGTCTTTCACCATTACCATTACCAGCTTGCCAAGGAGATTGCATCTTATAACCTGCGCGCAGCTCACAAATGTGTATATATATATATTTTAAAAAATAAAAATAAAATTGATGAATTTGTTGTAATTATACATAGTGATGGAATTAGGATGATGATGATGATACCTTTCCTTTGCAGGTAATGATAATGTGTCAATGAGATGTTCATTGCTAGCTCACCTTAATTTTCTCTGCCAGCCAATACACACACATATTAGTATATATATATATATATACACACACACACACATTGGAACAAGTTGAAATATAACATACTCTACCCTAAATTCCAGTTGGACTAATTATAAAAGTAATTAATTTAGGGTTTTAGTAGATTACAAAAATAATTATAATAATAATATAAGGCTTACATCAAAAGTTTATATTAATATAAAATTTTAAATATTATTCAAACTATTTAAAATGCTTAGGCACCGTTTATTTTGACTTTATATAATTTTATGTTTTGTATTTGAATAGTAATCCGCATTTATGTGTTTTTTAGGCTTAGTCAAACTTCCTAAGATCCTACGCCCTACTTCGTGCAACATTCTACGCAATTGGGCATTTATTGAATTGTAATTAAGGTTTAAAACTCTTATAATAAATATTTAACCAAAAAAAGGTAATGGACTGACCTGGCCCAGTTGGACTCTGGCTTGATGCCTTATATTCAGTTGGGCTCAGCCCAATATGCCTACAACATTCGGCCCAGGCTCACTCTTTTAATATAATTTATAATTTATACTTTAATAAATATATATATATATATATATATATTTTATCCCCTAGTCTGGTTCCGTTTCTCTCCCACCTTTCCTCGTAAATTCCCTTCTCTGTGGTTTTTTGTCCATAGCAGTACACGAGCAGCACAACAATGTCAATATCTGTGCCGGCGGCGCTGCTTCCGACTATCGTTGCTAAGACGTCGCCGTTTTCTTCGTCAACGGATTCCAGGCTTGTTCATTTCTCGTCTCTTAAATTCCCCACGAATCTCCGCATTTCTGGAAATCGGAATCGCTGCCTCAAATCTAAGCCGCGCTACAGAACACTAACGCTGGTAATTGTTCATCCACTTTTGGAGCGGGATAAAAATAACCTTTTTAAGCATTCTTTTCGATCTCAGTACATCTTTGTGGTCAGGAGTACGCTGTTTTTGTTTCTTATGTATATTTACGCTCGTGTTCTGGAACGTTTTGGCCATTTTTCCTAGTGTCCATATGTTTTTTACGACATGTTAGTTTGGTGTGTATGGACTTGGATTGTTGAATTGTTGAAATTTTGGAGTTTTCGTGAACATAAGTATCGACGGAATTATCTGATATTTCTTTCTTCTATAATGAGAACGTATGCTTTCTTTGGATCTGGTCCAGGATAGGATACTTTGCGTCAGTTTCTGGAAATGTATTCTGAATTTTTGCATACACGGTTTTAGACTATTTCTTTCCTTTTTTAGGTTGCAGAAAGCTCACAAGTTCTTGTGGGCTTAATTCATCATAATATATTTTAAACCCAAAGAAATCAATTTTAAGGAACCAAAAGATGAAGCTTGTAAACAATAGTCTTCTCAGATATGAACTGAAAATGCAGCATCGTTTTTTTATTTTTTTGTTGGGTTGGATGTCATAATTTTGGTTTATTACGACCAGTATAATGAACTCAGTTAATGTTATTGACTTGTAAAGTTGGGTAAGAAAATTGATGCTTGATATACTGTAAGTAGAGATTGTCTACGAGTTTCTTCTTTATAAATTTTCTAAAGAGAATAATGCTCGAATCTATAATATGAGTGATCAGTAACAACTTGAAATTTATTCACTCAGGTTGCATCAAAGAAGCAGACATTTTCTTCCTTTGATGATTTATTGGAGAAATCTGATAAACCAGTATTAGTTGACTTCTATGCCACTTGGTAACTATTCTTTTCTTATTTTACTGCATTTTTACTTTCTTCTTCTTTTCTGTTTTTTAGTTAAACAATTTTTTTGGATTTACAACTTGGAAATTTCCAGTACTTAGTTTTTTAGTAACTCTGAAACACCTTTACAGTTTATAATTTGAGTTTTTTGAAGTTTTATTAATGTACATAAGTGTTGATGGTTTGGCTTTGATGTTTAAAGGATTGTATAATAACTCATGGATTTCTTTTGAGAGATTGTGATGTTCTATCCATAGATCTATGGATTGATTATCTTATAAGCAACCTTGTTTTGTTTGCCATCACTCCTAATGAATATGTCCGGTATATACAAATCAACTTCATATCTGATGAAAGTATTTCTGCCTTTGACTTTTCTAGGTGTGGTCCTTGCCAATTCATGGTTCCAATTCTGGAACAAGTTAGTGCTTTAATTGGGGATAAGATCAAGGTAGTGAAACTTGACACAGAGAAGTATCCCACCATTGCAAATAAGTACAGCATTGAAGCATTGCCAACATTCATTTTGTTCAAAGATGGGAAACCATTTGATCGTTTTGTAAGTGGTGATATTTTCTTGTAACCTTTTCCATACTCTTGTTGATTTTATAAGCTTCACCTCTATATTATGTGCCGGATTAAATTATTGAATTATTATTTATGTTTTGTTGTTTGTTCCTATGTACAATGGTTATAAGGTTTAGGGTTGGTGTTGCCTGAGATAATTGTATTCAGTTACATGAAATCCAGAACCTTTATTATTACCTTGCTATGCATACTATCAGGGTGTGGAACAATGATAAGTTTTTCTTGAATGTTTTGATGTTCCTGTCAAAAGATTAGTTAAAGATACAAATTGTTCGTGGACAATATATCATTTTCTTTTGCCACTTTGTCAATTGTATGTAATCTGTATACATTTTATTATAGTTATTTCTTAAATACTCTCCCTAATCTGCAGGAAGGTGCAATGAATGCTGACCAGCTCATCCAACGTATTGAGACTTCGCTTCAAGTTAAGAAATAACCTCTGTCAATGGTGAGTTCGTGTACACTATCAAAGAAAATAGAGAAATTTAGCTTATTTAAGTACATGAGTTAACTACTTACTCAAATTTTCCTATTGGCAGTATCTAATGCTATGTAAAAATTGGAAAAGGCATAAAGGATGATGCTAATCATCTTGTTTGACTGCCTGCCTTAATGTGGTAAAAATTCTTGATTCTTCTGTGATTATTTCAATCAAGCCATCCATGTTCGATCATGTAACTGGTCTGAATGTGCCACTTACTCATTGGAAGATGAAATTTCAAGTTGAACTGTTTTTATAAATTATATTGCCATACATGCATATTCACATGCTTTTCTCCAGGCTAACTGCAAAGTTAAAGGAGAAATTTTACTTTGAATTTACCTTCTTATTGAGAAAAGAATTGAATACTTAACATGTATATTTTATTCTTTCAAAGTAATTATGTACTGTGAATCGTGTACCCTATACCCATAGCTCAGTGGAGAATTATGAATAGAGAACAACAACTATTTCATATCTCGCAAGACCTCTTCTTTTTTTGTTTTATGTCTTTTTCCCCTAAAGAAACATAAATACCCCCTGATATTGAACTTGAGAGTAGATCTTCAAATTTAGGGTTAGTCCTTCACATATTGTTGTTTGCATGAGGTTTCTTGTCATCATTAATACCTTATTGAATTAGAAATCATCTTGCTCGTAATCCATTAACTCCCATGATCCATCTACCTGTTGCACCAAGCCTTTGTTCTTCTCACACCACCAAGAAACCGGAACACAATGTTCATCCTTTAGCGCATCCAAATGTTTGTTAACTAGGGCAATATCTCGGTTCACTTCCAATCTGAATCCTCCTTTACTCCCTTGTGTCCCTGCAACACCATGCAAATAAGCTTCAAGGTTATGCCAGCTGCTCAGATTCCCAGGCTTCAAGTAGGTTGACTTATCTGTGTTAATGGCCAACTCTTCCCCAACCTCTGAGTACCCTATCAGAGGATATGTTGGCACAACATCTAGGGCATTTCTCACACGTAGGATCCGAAGATTCTGTAGAGTTAATAGGAATTTGCGGAAGTTGTCATCCCCAACACGGGGACTGGCAAATACAAAGGCCGTCACAGGGCAAGCCTTGTGGAGCATGCCCTGGGGCCTGTTGTATCCATTGGCTACTATGTCTACTGCATTTAGAGTAGAGACTGCTGCCCCCAAGCTGTGCCCTGTTATGCTAATACTGATCTCCTCATTCTTGTACTGCTCTACCAATCTCCTCACCTCACTGAGAACCTGAAAGGTGTAAACAATGATTGATTTTAGTTAAGCCGGTTGATTTGTCCGTAGTGTATTATCCAATTTACCTGTTGTCTAGCACTAGATTTATTAAATGGAGATCTTTGATCTTCTGAAGTGTAGATTGAGTGCCAGCCAAAATGCACCTTAGGGTCATCATTGCCTCCTAAGATTTCCGGGGCCGAGACTAGCCCAAACTGGAAGTCATTCACCCATTCAAGATTCTGAATGGTTCCTCTCCACGCGATCAGGATGTCGCGTCGGCCTAGTGCCAGTTTCCCCTCATCTGTAGCCACAGCCACAAACCCCATCCAGTTTGATTCCTTGTTCCATGCCTCTCTTGACCATGACTTGATGATGAAGGCATCGGGTAATAGTGATGATGATGTTGCGTAGAAGTATTTTGTAGCCTTGTACTTGAAGGGATTACCCATGTCGATCCCAACCTTAGAGAAAAGGTCTTTCTTTGCATATCTGCTACTTCCTGCATACTTTGATGCCTTCTCGGAGTTGAAGTTGTCGTAAGTTGCTTGAGCCATTTCTCCGTAGTGGATAATGTATCGGCGTAGATCAAGGTCTAAAGGATCTAACAGACCTTCCCAATGGTTCATGCCACTGAGGGCCCTCCATCTTTTGACTATGCCTCCTTTCCTGTCTGCGCCGCCGTATGTCTTCTTCTTCTTTCTCTTGAAGAAATTCATCATTTTACCTTCACCTAAGATACCAAAATCTGTATAAGATACTTGAACTGATCCACTTTATTTGAATGAAATAGTTATGATTGTTTTATAGTTATCACAATATATGATTGTTACTTACTAGTTCATCACTATACTTTTGCATAAATATTTACAGCAAAGTTTGTATCTATTTGAAATGAAAAAATGCAAGAGTGAACATTTAATATATGATACCTATATATGAAATAACCTCTGTATGTTTATGTGTTACCCTTCTTCAACCTGAGCAGCTCTTTGTTTGGGTATGTATAAGATAATCCTTGAAACAGAAGACCAGATATATACAGCCATGGCCAGACCTTATCTGGCATTGCCACAGAATTTGAACAACTGCATGAGGGAATAAAAATGATCCCATATTGGCAATAATAATATTCTTATATCTGAGGATATTGCAGGATCAGTTAAGGTGTCCATGTCAGCTTTTACATTCTTGGATTCAAAGGTCGTCCCACTCAACCTTGGAAGCAACCCTAATTCTTCCAAAACAGTCAATGATGATACTTCATTGCCACTAATGACAAAAGGAATATATTATGGGCTACTGTTGACAGTCAGTTGCTTATCCATATCCACTTATTTTATTTGCCTTAAAACTGCTTGGTGCCATAATGTTAGATCCCTTTGTGTGTCTATTTAGAAATGTTGTGTTTGTCGTGTGATGATGTTTCTTTTATTTATTTAAAAGAATTTTCCTGAATGGCATAGATAGATGACCTTTTCTGTGCAGTTACAAATGGTAGCCTCGGCCAATTATCTTATCTTATTATGACAAAAAGAAGATGCTCACATTAATGCCATTCCCCATAGTATACCAGAAATCTAAGCAATGAATGAATGGCTTTTGGTAATTCTGTATATGATCTTTGTCCAAGAAATGGGATGTCTTGACACTCACAAGGATTTGATTTTTTTGGCCACGTGCACCCTTTCTTGGAATGAATCCAAATTGTGCTTTCTTAAGTCTAATCCAAGAAAATACCCTTGATAGAGTGAGAGAGAGAGACACACACACACACGTAATCTCCAGCTTATGGGTTAGAAGTGTAGGTTAGTTCAATCATCCAACACCACTGATACTGTTAGAAGTAGGCCAGAGTCTTAGAATGGCAAGGACCTCACCCCAAAACTAGAGGGATTTGCGAGTTGAATCGAATAAAATTTTAAATATTTTTGTTAGTTTGTTATTATTTGTAAATAAGGCTCGTGTTTGTTCATTAAATATTTGTTTTTGTTTTTAGTGTTTGAATTTGGATGGTTAGAAACAATTTTATTATTTGTGTTTGGTTTGATTAATTTTGTTTGGATAAGTATGATAGTTTATTTTATTTTTTAATTTATTTGTGATATTTTATTTATTTGTTTGTTTTTAATTAATAATTTTAAATATTTATATAAGAAATTACATGATATATATAATTATGAAATTATATAATATTAATTTTAAAATTTATTAATTTAAGTTGGTTGGAACTGATTGAGTTCATGAGGATTTTTTCTTTTTTCTTTTTTCTTTTTCTTTTTTTTTTTTTTTTTTTTTTATCAAATTTGACTTGCTCTAGACTTAGTTGGATCTAAAATTTAAAAACACGCAACGCAATCCATCTTCAATATAAAAATTTGAACTTAAATTAATTTCACTAATAATAAGGCCAGGTTCAGCCGTCCAGGGCGACATCCTAATTCCTATGTCCTTGCCTTGCGCATCTTGGCAATATATTATTATTATTATTATTATTATCAATCATTATTATATGTTAAATTTAGTTTATCATTAGTTTTAATAAAATAAAATTTTTAATATTTGCCTATTATTTTTCGTTCATTTTTTTATTTATTACAAATATAGCTATTTTTATTATATTTATTACTATTATTAAATAATAACTACATTTTCAAAATACATCAATTATTTTTTATTTTTTATTTTTTAATAAACTACTATTTTTTGTCGGGTGGAAATTAGAGAGTATTATTTAGTGGAGTAGCTTTTTTTAATTAGTATTATTTAGGGGAACGGTTAGGGTGAAATTAATTAGTATTTGTGCTGCATAAGAGGTTGTCCGTTCATATATTGTATTTGTATTGTTGTTTCATAATTATAAATATATTGTATAGTAATACGTGGTTTGTTAAAATCAAATATTTATTATATTGTATAAGACTATAAGTGTGCTTCCGATGCCAACACATAATGGGATAACGAGTATTAAGTTGAGCAGCAGCATATTCTTGAAGGTGAGTTTGGATTCTTTTAGGGGTGGGCCAAACTACTTGCCTTGCCGACATTTTTTGTGTCTGTATATATAAATATAAATATAAATAATCTTCTAGCTAGTAGTATTGTCAACCTCGAGTCGACACATACAAGATGAAACCACGTAGGAATAGGACAAGAAGTCGTTTGATAAAATCTTTGTACACGTGGCACAACTCCATACCTGTCCATCGCATATATAAACTACCGACTTTAACTAAAAAAAACAAAAAACCCTACCGACTTCAACTGTTGGGATTAATACACATAGATATATATATATATATATATATATACATACCCAGTTGCAATGTAATTGGTGATAACTAACACTGATAGAAGGGTGGGGTGGGGTGGGGGTGGGGGAGAGATAATAACAATGGTGACCATACTCAGTCTTGCTGCTTTATTAATTAACAACATCAATAATTATGTACTATACATTATGTGACCGACTGACTTTTTCTATCATCCAATCAATCGATCGATCCCTTTTGCTTTTGATCCATATATATATATATATATATCATCAACAAATTAAAGTGTAACCCAACTCAACTCAACTCAACTCAACTCCCATCAATTAATTAATTGATTGCATGCCTTTAGTGGTAATATCTAGCTCCAATCACTACTGTGTATGTGTAATATTATGAGTAGAGTAGAGGATAATATTGGGTTAGTATATTCTTGAAATTCTTCAATCACAATTTTGATATTGTGGAGACTGTCACTTTCAGTGTCAGTTTCAGATCGGATAAGAAATCAATAATCCGTGAATACTATTATTATTATTTAAAAAGTAAATAAAATTGTGGAAATCTCAACCGCCCAATCAATTGATCCATTTATGCCAAGCCAACCTCAACCACTCTTCTCCACGATATTTTTAATTTCTATGGCGTTTCCCACACTCACATATTTCCGGGGTCCATGGCCTCAGCTCCCTCCACCTAGCTACACCTGCTGTCACTATGGTTATGGGACCTCAAGGCCCGGGACCCGCCAAGAATTGTCGCCCACTCTCCACATTACACCTATAAGTATGGCGCATTGTCTGTGTATCTTCATGTCACAGAATCTAATCTAATCTAATCTAATTAATTAATTAATAAAATTTGAATTCTTGTATACAACGATGTCTGAAGAGAAGCACCACCACCACCTCTTCCACCGCCACAAGGACGACGACGAGGAGGAGAAGAGGCCCTACTCCGACTCCGCCGCCGCCCCTGAAGGCACTGGACAGTACGGCGGCGGAGGCGGCTACAAGACTTCCGAATTCGGCGGCAGCGGCGGTGGCGGCTATGGCCAGACTGATGATTACGATAAGAAGTACGACAAGGAAAACGTCGGCGGCTACGGTGGCTACGAGAAAGGAAGCGCCGGTGGCGGCGGCGGCGGCGGCTATGGCCAGACTGATGATTACGATAAGAAGTACGACAAGGAAAACGTCGGCGGCTACGGTGGCTACGCCGCCCAAGGAGGTGACTACGGCAAAGAAAGCGCCGGTGGCGGCGGCGGCGGTGGTTATGGTGGTTACGGACAGACGGCCGGCGACGAGTATGGCGACAAGAAGTACGGGAAGGAGGAGGGCAGCCATTACGCCGGCGGTTACGCCGAGAGCGGCGGCGGCTACGACGAGAATGAGTACGAGAAAGCACAGAATCCGACGGCAGGTTACAATGATCGCAAGGAGAAAGAGGATTACGAGAAAGAAAAGGACCACCACAAGCACAAGGAACACCTCGGCGAGATCGGCGCCGCCGCCGCCGGCGCTTTCGCGCTGGTAATAAGAAAATTAAATAATTTATGAATTATATCCAAAACCCTAATTTTGATTAATGAATGAATGAATGAATGAAATGTATTGATGATCAGTATGAGAAGCATGAGGCGAAGAAGGACCCGGAGCACAAGCACAGGCACAAATTAGAGGAGGAGATCGCCGGCGTGGCGGCGGTGGGTTCCGGCGGGTTCGCGTTCCATGAGCACCACGAGAAGGAGGAGGCTAAGGAAGAAGCTGAAAAGGCCGAGGGCCATACCAAGAAGCATCACTTCTTTGATTAACCTACGTCCCATCGATCATCTGCTCGATCGATCTTCTTCCAACAACATATATATATATATATATATATAGACATACATACATGCATACATATATTGATGGGTATATATAAAACCCTAAATAACTGATGATGATGCTGATGCTGATGCTGATCAAAAGTGTGTTGCTGTTTTGTACGTGCAGCTGTTGTGTGGACTTGTATTATTCTCTCTATATATATACCATATATATATGTGTGTGTGGTAATAAATAAATAATCCAGTGTGTATAAGTTCAATGTTGTGTAATTTAAAAATATGTGGTGTGTGCCTTTGTTTGGATGTTTTAGTTTGATTTTTACTATTCAAAAGAAAAAAAAAAAAAAAATCAAATAAAATCAAATACCTATATTTTATATAAAATAATAATAATAATAATAATTTTACATTTAAAATATATCACCCATGCATATTTATGTCACATTGATCAAGTATTAAATTCAAAATTTTATTATTCAAATTAAAATCTTCAAACAAACACAGCCGATTGTTTCTATGAATGTGTTTTATGAGTGTATATGGTGTATCAAACTTAATGATAGCATGTGATAGTATAGATAATGGTGTCATATATAGTAACATAAATTATGTGTTATCTAACCGTTTATATCATGTCTGTTTAGCATAATTTGGTGTACTATTAGCAATATGTAATAATTCCAGTCTTTGTATGGGTTTAATGCTTTAAAAAACATAAAAAATAGAACCTCAAATTTGGTTACAATTTTTAAAATTAGGAAATCTTTCAACTTGTGCTCTAGATCAACCCATTAGTAATTTTGGGCTGGCCCAATTAAAGTGGGCCAGCCCACCCCATGCAAAAATTAGAGTGTGCAAAATAATATATTGCGTCCTTGATGCAATTATTTGCGTTATATATATATATATGTATATAATTGTTGAATTGTAATCGATGCGCACATGACATGACACTGCCAAAGTACAAGAATTTATAGAAAAGGGCATGTGAAAATGAACAAACTTCTAAGAGTCAATAGTCAAACTCAGAAAGCAGTAGTTTCGAGAATGCTAAATAAATATTAATTTGTGTTTTGAATAGAGACAACAATAGTTAACACTAACGACTAATGCCTACTGTACGGCCAGTGGTTTTTGTCACATTACTTACACAACTAAACAATAAATAATAATAATAATAATAATAATAATAACAATAAATAACGTCTTTTACCACCGTTATGGTAGAGTTGTAATAATAACAATGTTGTTTTTAAGGTAACTATTGCAATTAAATGAGTAGCCAATAAATATATATATATATATATTAAGTCTAAACAACTGGACAAATAAGTGGCTGTAGTTTAGTGGTAAGAATTCCACGTTGTGGCCGTGGAGACCTGGGCTCGAATCCCAGCAGCCACAATTCTGTTTTCATGTAAAATGTGTACTTTTATTTATGAATTATTTTTACTTATACAAAATTAATTGATCTCCATTTAAAAATAATAATAATAAATACTGTATGTCTCTTTTTTTTTTTGTGGAGGTTGCTTCATATTAGTAAATATTTATTGCAGGATTGCATCGCATTAATTCTCACTACATATTTATCTGACATCACTTCAGAAACTATTTACTTCTTACCTTCCCTCCCCACTCTCCTGGCCCATTCCATTTAATTTTATACACTCTACATATACATTTATATTTATATATTATATATATATATATATCCTTAAAATGAAAAAGAACAAGAAAAAGGTAGTAGTAGAGCTCAATAAAATCAGTCAATCTGTAATGTAATGTAAGTATTTTGTTGTATTGATGAAATGAAATGAATAAATTGTGAAATGGGTGTCGGCAGCTGCAGTCCATAAAGACAACATATTATTTTTTCTTTGACATTTAACAAGCTGTCACCACTAATTTTGTCCAATTATTTGGTGCTCAAGATTGACAGCTTACCAATTATTTTCTAAGACTGTTCCTCCGCCACTCTTACAGTGTCGATAATAGGGCAAGAAATCATTTCTCACCAATTTATTTACTCATAATCTTGATATCATTTTTTTTTTATATATATATATAATTGTTAGATTTTCATTTTTTTAGATATCAGCAACTCATCAGCATCATTAATTTGAAGATCTAAAATTGGTGGGGAGAAATACAATAAAGTCTACCAAATTTCCCTTAAGAAAGGGAGTCTGAAAATGAAAACGGTGTCATCACGGGGTCCGAGCTCTCGGGTGGATCTGAACCATTGATGTTCCGCACAATGGACGGGTAGGATGTGTCTGGCGTTGAGGTCCCTGGAGTGCTCAAACATTACTCGCTCCTCACGGGCAATTTGGCCGTCTGACAGCTCACCGAGTGAGAGAGACAGAGCAAGTTGGTCTTTTCTCACTGAGCTGTAACCTCGGCCCATCGTGTCCGACACGTGGCACTTCCTCCTCCGTCGATCTGTATGATTCGCTTGTGTCGGCGGAGGTGGTGCGACGTCGTATTTGCATTATTGAGCTTCCTGCCAATTTTTATTTTATTTTTATTTTTAATTCCCAATTTCCCACCGACGAAAACAGTACCCCTTCCAGCGCGTGTTCCCCACTCGCCGACCTCGCCCGTGGCCATCTGCTGATTGCATGTGTTGCTGTTTTTGCTTTTTCTATTTTTTTTTTTAATTTATCTATTCATTTATTCCACAAAAAGATAGTAATTAATTAACAATTCATAATTTTCAATGATTGGGATTGATTTTCACTCAATAAGCTGTAACAATTTCCAAAATATAAAAATCTCTCTTGCAAACTAGCTACCTACAATATAATAGGTTGCTTGTCTTAGTACTCAATTTATTATTATTTTTTTTTAAAATGAATTTTTCAGACAGTAAATAGTCAATAGAATTATAAAATATAAGGGTCAATATATAAATAGAAAGTGGAGGAAGTGAGAAGAATAATTATTCCTTGATTACTTACCATGCCATTTTATTTATTTATTTATTTATAAATTACAATTGACAGAATCAAAATTCTCTCTTAACTACCACCATATATGTTTATTATTATTAATTACGTACTTACCTGGTTGTCTGTCACATGCCACGGCAAAAATTTTAATTTTATTAAACCAATAGAATCATAGTCGTAAAAAATTATTATATATAGTATTAAAATTATTTGATGAGCTAATTAATGTGGGGACGTAAATTTTAAACTATATTCGAGAGTGGTTGGGACATGCTTTCATTGTCATGTTCTACCTATCTAAAAATAAATAAATAAAACAAAATTGCTTAATATATATGCCTTCTTATATCACTGTAATGAAAATATTAATTATGTCATCAATTTACCATTTAAATGAAACAAACAAACAAATTTTGTTAATTTATAGTCATTCCTAGCTACCTTCAATTATTAGGAGATGATGCATCGATCTTTTTTATTACTATATATCTTTAGTATATTTGTTACTTAAAAATATTACAGATTTATAATTAATAAATAAAATTAAATTCTGATTTTATTTTATATATATATATATATATATTTCTCTTCACAGCTAGCTGATTTCCTCTCGTCGACATATTAATTGATGACAAAGATTTTAATATATATGTATATTGAGTATAATTAATGTTGTCCTTTACGATATTTTGGGTCCTTCGCATACCATACTTTTGCAATAACATTATTCGTTTTTTATTTTTAGATATTTTTTTTAAAAAATTTACAAATGTGTGAGTTCCTACCATAAATAAATTAATATATCTGGGCCGTTGATTTAGAGGATATGGAAGGTGGGACGTCGGATCAAGACATATAATGAAGACGTGCATGCGTATCTATTTTTACATATATATATTTAATACAATGAAGTAATTAAAATAGATAATAAAATTATTAATTAGCTCACATAATTTTATATTTTAGAGATGGGAGTAATTAATTAAAATTGCACAAAAAAACTGAACTAAGAGAAGCATGCATATATACATACATGCACGAATTATACTTCGATGGGTCCAGCTGCATATGTGCCTCGTTGTTTAGATCTGTCACACACACAAAAATATTTAAATTCTTATTTACTTTAATTAGAAAATACTATTATTAATAATAATAATAAAGACTAGCGTGTGCATGTGGGTGCATTTCTGTACACACAATTTACGTACCATTTTGTTAGATATGTATGGCTAATCAAATTAGATATATGAATTAATGGGGATTGGGGTTAAATTAATTAAAGCAGTGGAAACCCTAATTGAGATTTGGATTAAATTAGGGTGCAGAAAATAAAGGAATGTAATTTTGTGTTACATTAATGATTATTATCTCACTATATATATTTATATATCGATCATCATCACATGGCTATGGATATGTTTGTAAGTGAAGAAATCGTGTCCGAAGAAAGGATGAAATATATACCCACTACCATATACAGTGGTTTGCAGGCCATTGTGGGCCTATCTATATATTACTATATATTTCAACCAATATCATATATATATACATTCACTGTCCACTCTCTCTCTCTCTCTCTACTCTTTCTCTCTCTGTATATATATATATATATATATTTATTTATTTATGTTGTGATTGTATTGTATATATTGTCACCCACATGTTTGTAGGTTGCAATATTCTAGATTATATTATTGTTATTTTGGGGATGAAAGAGGACACGATGTATAGGCTTGTCAAGAAATTTTGGAAACCCTTTTGGCAAATCTTAAGAGTGTCTAAAACAGCAATTTGAGAGTGATTTGTGGTCATATTTGTATACAACATGACATTTTGCCTATCCCATTTTCATTTGGAAATCTGAAATATACTTATTAATTTATAATGCAGTATATAAATTATATTCTATTTTAATGTTTCATTTTATTTTTTCTAAAATAAATTATATACTCATTTGTGCGCGTGTATATTTTACACTTGGATAATTAATGCCTAAGTGTAACTGTGAGAACTCAATATAAAATGCTTCTAACCACATTTTTTATTATTCGATATTTTATTTTAAATTTAAAACATCTCAACTAAAAAAAGAAAAAACAATGAAGTTTAATTCCCAAATTAGAGAAAATATAATACATTAGCCAGTGATTACTTGCGTTAGGGTATTGAACATATTCAACTGAAAATTGGACAAAAAAAGACAGCTTTACCAGTGCGACAGAATTAATGAATTTCACATGCCATAAATTCTTTTCCTCTAAGGCAAGCGTAATTGTAACGTGCCAGAAAGTTGTCCTGACCTTTTTACTAGCAAGCTGCCTATTTTTGTCTTTTCCATACAAAATCACCAAAATAGAAAACCTCACTTGATTGTCCTCATAATTGTTGGGTTTGCTGCAAGCAATTAACCCTTTATTCAGACAAATACAAATTTACTTTTCATTATTACAATAATAACATTTTATATATTGCATAATAATAATTTATTATTTTATTATTATTTAAATTACTATTCATATAAAAATGGTGTAAGCAAAAGAACAACGACAAAAAAGAGTGATGAAGATTACAAATGAATATTATGGTCATTGCTAACAACAGCAGTGATTTGTACAAACGTCATAAAACCTTAAAATAACTACACATAAATGCCAAGAAGGTGATGGGTGAGCAACAGTGTTAATAAATATGGGTTGTGTCTTTAACCAAGAAAAGCAAAAAAATTAAAAGAAAAAGGAAAATTAATAATTATAAAATAATGAAATTACGAGAATAGCCCTGGACACAATAGGAAGCCTGGACCTGGGCCCACAGGGCCCACCCTCGTCTACCTCCTTCTTAAACTCTCCATTCACAAATTACCCATTTGATCTGGGCGTTAAAAAGATCTCAACTTTAATTGCTGTGGTGGGTGTAAGCGTTGAATCGTCAATCCATCTTCGTTTCTCTCTGTAAATTTGTTGTCATTCATGTTTGTCTCTCTGATAAAGTGACGTTTTTTGAGGGTTTTGGTCGATCGGTTCTTTGAGCCCAAGTGGCAATTGATTCTCTGAAGTCGCACGAGAGAGAGAGAGAGAGAGGAGAGAGAGAGGGGTTCTCTTAAGGAAAGAATCGGCGAGAGAGTAAATTAAAATAGCCGCCCACCAATGCCATAAAAAGGTTCTCTGGTTCTCCGGGACTGGGAGTAAAACCGACACTTTGCTTCACCGAATGCAATAATATTAATAATAATAATAATAGTAATCATCGATTCATCGTTTGTGTATTTTTCTTGGTTCTGTTAATACATCCTTTTCAGCTCTTTGTTTAATGCGAAGCGGTTGTGTTTAAGAAGAGAGGGAAAAGGAAGCACACAGGGCATTTGCGTTTCTTTCTCTTCTTCTTTCTCTCTGTCTTCCTTCCTTCTTTCCCATGGGGTTTCCAAATTGGCCTTGAGCCGCGGGAGACATTCTCTTCTCTTACATCTCTATCTTTCCACTAATTTCCCATCTCTATCTTTTGGGATCCATGGATACTAAAGGGAGGCTCGTGGCTGGTTCTCACAACAGGAATGAGTTTGTACTCATCAATGCAGATGAGATTGGAAGAGTGAGTTCTTTCGAAAGATCATTCTTTTTTCAGTCCCGCGTTGTACCTGCACTTTGCGCCGCAGTTTTGATCTTGTTTGTTGAGTTTCTCTGTCCTGTTGGAGTTATTTCTTTTCCTAATTTTCGGTTTTGAGTGTTTTTTTTTCAAGATTATTAATGGCGGAGCGTCGTTTTGGTGAACTCTCGAAATCTGATTCGTCAGTTTTTCATTCTTGAATTTAAGATCATCTCCCCCCCTCTTTTCACATTTCTCCATTGTAATTTTGCTCAGTTTGGAAGCAGCTTTTCTTTGATTTTTATTTTCTCTAGTTAAATAGCCCCCCTTTCTGTTTTTCTAGATTTCAGGGCCGGTCAAAGGTTTTTCACCATCATTCTTGCATCATCGTTTTTCAGCTCACACAAAATCTCTCTTTCCTTTTGAATCTGTAATAAGAGTTGTATTGATCTGTTTCTAACTGGTTTTTAATTCATTTATCCGTGTCGGTGTCAGGTGACTTCCGTGAAAGAGTTGAGCGGACAGATTTGTCAGATTTGCGGGGACGAGATCGAATTTACTGTCGATGGAGAGCCTTTTGTTGCCTGCAATGAATGTGCATTCCCAGTTTGCAGACCTTGCTACGAATACGAAAGGAGGGAAGGCAATCAGGCGTGCCCTCAGTGCAAAACACGATACAAACGAATCAAGGGTTGGAATTTGGGAATCCATTCCTCCAAATCTTAATCTTTTTTTTTCAATCATGAAATCGATGTTCATTTGATTTATCTGCTGCCCTAATTTGCAGGGAGCCCTAGAGTCGATGGAGACGAAGACGAGGACGAATTCGACGATTTGGAGCATGAATTCGATTACAATGGAAACCCTCAACAGCTCACAGAAGCAGCCCTCGCTTCTCGACACAATCTTGGCCGCAGCGCTTCCGGAATCACTACACCATCAGAATTGGATCCCTCAGCAGTCAACTCAGAAATTCCTCTACTCACGTATGGCCAAGAGGTACTCAAATCTACTAATTAATCTTCATCTCCATGTTCTTGATTTCGTTTGGCATCAGTTCCAGATTTTACAAATTTTAATGATGCAGGATGACACGATCTCGGCCGACAAACACGCACTCATTATCCCTCCATTTATGGGCCGTGGGAAGAGAGTTCATCCCATGCCGTACACTGATTCATCCATGACCTGTAAGTGTGTTCAATTACTTGGGTTTCTGTTTATTTTATTTCCAGAAATTCAATGGATTAAAAATGGATTCTCTACTTGATTTACAATGCAGTGCCTCCACGGCCAATGGATCCCAAGAAAGACTTAGCAGTGTACGGCTATGGGACTGTTGCTTGGAAGGAAAGAATGGAGGAATGGAAGAGAAAGCAAAATGATAAGCTTCAAGTGGTTAAGCATCAAGGGGATAAAGGTGGTTTCGATGAGCTGGATGATCCCGATTTACCCAAGTAGGTCCACCATTTTTGTTTCTTTTTCCTTCTACTGTGTGGAGTGTCGGTGGCTCTGCATTTAATGTTTTTGTTGTGAGATTAATATTATAAATACCACAGGCTGACTTCTAGCTTTTGCAACCACTAAAATTTATAGCCGTTGTTAATTGCCCAAGGTTTATTAATGGCTTCAATATAATACTCATCAATGTGTGCTAACCATCTTAATTAGAGAAGCTGTTTTTGTCCTTTTCTGCATTTAACTTTTCACTTTAGCCGCTCTTTGGAGAAGAAAGCTAGAATTCATCCAATTGAATTAGTTTTTCAGGATAAAGATTTGATCTTTATTTCGATGGTAAGTGTCAACTGCAATGTTTGTATTGAACCCTTGAACCGTTGGATTGATTTATCAACGACGAATCTTAGTTTTTGTTTGATTAATGTTGGAGTAAATGCAATGGTTTTGAAATGGATTGCTATTTACTGGATGTGTCGCTTTTTTCATTCTTGCATGTGGTCCTCGTACATGGTTCTTGAACTCTCGAATTGCATTAAAAATCTTATGTTTTGTACTTTAAGGATGGACGAAGGCAGACAGCCACTTTCCAGGAAGTTACCGATTCCATCGAGCAAAATAAGCCCTTACAGAATCATCATTGTGCTGCGAATGGCGATTCTAGGATTGTTCTTTCATTACAGAATTCTTCATCCTGTGAACGATGCATATGGGCTGTGGCTTACTTCAATTATATGCGAAATATGGTTCGCCGTGTCTTGGATATTTGATCAGTTTCCAAAATGGTTTCCTATTGTACGAGAAACATACCTAGACAGACTGTCGCTAAGGTAATAAATAAATGATACATTCTCTTACAAACACATCTTCAAGTTGTCTTTGTATTTCAATTCCTGATTCCTGTGCCGAATTTCATTACCAGGTATGAGAAAGAGGGAAAACCCTCAGGGCTAGCTGCTGTGGACATATTCGTGAGTACGGTGGATCCCATGAAGGAACCTCCGCTAATCACTGCCAACACGGTTCTTTCAATTCTTGCTGTGGATTATCCCATCGACAAGGTCGCATGCTATGTATCTGATGATGGTGCGGCAATGCTGACCTTCGAAGCTCTTTCCGAGACATCCGAGTTTGCCAGGAAATGGGTTCCCTTCTGCAAGAAATATAGAATTGAACCCCGGGCTCCCGAATGGTACTTTGCTCAGAAAGTTGACTATTTGAGAGACAAAGTTGAGCCAACATTTGTCAGGGAGCGTCGAGCGATGAAGGTGACATATTCTTTGTTGTACTTTTCTATGATTTGTCGTCTAGCCTCACGACTGAACCCTTTTGAGATTAAACTTTTGATGCAGAGAGAGTATGAAGAGTTTAAGATCCGAATAAATGCATTGGTTGCCACGTCACAGAAGGTTCCCGAGGATGGTTGGACTATGCAAGATGGAACTCCGTGGCCGGGAAATAATGTCAGGGATCACCCCGGAATGATACAGGTAAAAAACAAAAAAAAAAAAATTGGGATGCCGTCTATTGGCGCAATGGTAGCTACGGATTCTTTAGTTATATAATCGTTTTGTTTGCTTGACAGGTGTTCTTGGGTCAAAATGGTGTCCGAGATATTGAAGGGAATGAGTTGCCTCGACTTATATATGTTTCTCGTGAGAAACGACCTGGTTTTGAGCATCACAAAAAAGCCGGTGCTATGAATGCCTTGGTATTTGTCTTTACAATGTTTTTAAGCTTTAAATTATTCCCTACTACGAGGCAATCGCTTGAGCCGATAGTTTGTTTTTCTGAATCCAGATTCGGGTGTCAGCTGTGATCTCCAATGCTCCTTACCTACTTAATGTCGATTGTGATCACTACATAAACAACAGCAAGGCTCTTAGAGAGGCTATGTGTTTCATGATGGATCCTCAGGCTGGAAAGAAGATATGCTACGTGCAGTTTCCACAAAGATTCGATGGAATTGATAGGCACGATCGATACTCAAATCGAAACGTTGTCTTCTTTGATGTACGTAAGCTCATTTGGTGTAGTACTTATCACAGCTTATGGATGCTCTTCGCGGACGGTTCATTTTATTAATTAAGTTTTCCGATTGGTGACAGATAAATATGAAAGGGCTTGATGGGATTCAAGGTCCGATATACGTAGGAACTGGATGTGTCTTCCGAAGGCAAGCTCTTTATGGATATGATGCCCCGAAGAAGGCGAAACCACCCGGCAAGACATGCAATTGTTGGCCGAAATGGTGTTGCTGCTGCTGTGGTTCGAGGAAGAAGAACAAGAAAGCGAAGTCGAAAGAAAACAAGGAAAAGATTAAACACAGGGATGCATCGCCGCAGATTCATGCTCTTGAAAACATCGAGGAAGGAATCGAGGGTAAGATAGAAATGATCTAATATGTCACTAATATGTTCTGTACATTTATTTCATCAAACACTGAATCATTCTTCCCTGTTTCTGGCAGGAATCGACAACGAGAAATCATCCCTCATGCCTCAAGTAAAGTTCGAGAAAAAATTCGGACAGTCGCCAGTTTTCATTGCATCAACGCTTCTAGAACAAGGCGGCGTTCCCCCGGGAGCAACATCCGCGTCGCTCCTCAAAGAAGCTATTCATGTGATTAGCTGTGGTTACGAAGACAAGACAGATTGGGGGAAAGAGGCATGTATATGCAAACAGTTTTCACGAAACTCAAGTATGTTTTTTCCGATCTGATGTTTTGCTCGTAAGTCTCACAATCTGTTTATTATTGCCAGATTGGATGGATTTACGGCTCGGTTACTGAAGACATTTTAACTGGATTCAAGATGCATTGCCATGGCTGGCGCTCGGTCTACTGTATTCCCAAAAGACCTGCCTTTAAGGGATCTGCCCCAATCAATCTTTCAGATCGTTTGCACCAGGTTCTTCGATGGGCCTTGGGGTCAGTCGAGATTTTCTTGAGCAGGCACTGTCCTATTTGGTATGGATACGGATGCGGTCTGAAACCATTGGAGAGATTTTCGTACATAAACTCAGTCGTCTATCCATTGACATCACTTCCCTTGATTGCTTACTGCACTTTACCCGCAGTCTGCCTACTCACGGGGAAATTCATCGTCCCGGAGGTGAGCAACCGGAAAAAGTATAATCAAGAACTTGTTGGAAATTCTTATTTTCCTTACGCTGACGATTCTTTGTTGGTGTTCACAGATCAGCAACTACGCGAGTATAGTTTTCATGGGTCTTTTCATCTCCATCGCTGCAACTAGCGTTCTTGAAATGCAGTGGGGCGGAGTTGGGATTGACGACTGGTGGAGAAACGAGCAGTTTTGGGTGATCGGTGGCGTCTCGTCTCACCTCTTTGCTCTACTTCAAGGTCTTCTCAAAGTATTGGCTGGCGTCAACACGAACTTCACTGTCACATCCAAAGCAGCAGACGACGGGGAGTTCTCTGAGCTCTATCTCTTCAAGTGGACATCTTTGTTGATCCCACCGATGACTCTTATGATCATCAACATAATTGGAGTTATAGTCGGCGTCTCAGACGCCATAAACAATGGGTACGAAACATGGGGTCCTCTATTCGGGAAGCTCTTCTTTGCGCTATGGGTGATCGTGCACTTATATCCCTTCCTCAAAGGTTTCATGGGGAAACAAGATCGACTTCCTACTATCATCGTGGTATGGTCCATTCTTTTGGCTTCGATATTCTCTTTGTTGTGGGTTCGAATCAATCCATTCTTGTCTAGAGATGGCATTGTCTTGGAAGTTTGCGGGTTGGACTGTGATTAGTGATACAGAAGAATAAAGAGTTTAGGTTTCGTGTAGAAAAAAGAAAGAAAAAATGTTGCGTGGGAACTGCAGAATGGAGAGTATTCGATATCAGGGCGAGCACGAGATGAAGGAGATGGAAGAGAAGCCCTGTGTGTAGATATGAAAGAGAAATGCTGCAACAGCACACATCTATATATTGTTGTGCACAGTTTTTATTTGTTGATTTATTTGGATAAGTTTGTGTGTTCTTGATTGTCGAGAGAAACGTTTGTCAAGTTGTCATAATTTATATTTCCCTTCTCAATAAAAAAAAGAATGCCCCTTTCATCCTTTTCAACACATTTTATTGTGACACCATACAATTACACAAATCATCACATGAAAATTCTGTCATTTCTCTACATCAGTTCTTTCACTCTCTTGAGTTAGCATTTCCTGCCTTTCTGTTGCTTCAGGGTTTTCTTCTTTGCTCTTTGCCCATAGAATTCCATAAAGTCCAATTACCAGCAGCATTGCTCCACAAAAACTGTTGAATTAAACCATGTCAATCCAGGAGAAAACCTACAATGATATGTGCAGTGTAATCCAATCCAACCTTCCCCAGTGAAGTGTCTCCTGGAAGAATATTGCTGAGAATATGGCTGTAATAACAAGTGACAGTGGACTAAAAGCAGCACTGAAAACAGGTCCCTTCTTCTCCACAATCCAAGCCAGAAGCCAATACCCAAATCCTTGAACTATCACGCCCTGCAAAGTATTAACAAAACTATGCCCTCAGGTTGTAAAAAGTATTCAAGAACCAAGAATAGAAAGTTCTTTGGTGTGTATATACACAGTAGAAAACAGAAAGGAGATTGATATCCCATCCCAGTTTCCAGGATTCTGGATTTCTTTCCATTGCCATAGCCCAGACTGCTGATGTTACACAACTGAAAATACATTGCAGTGCTGTGAGGTGGAGCTTAGCTGGATACTGCTTAAGGAGGGGAACCTACAAAAGAGAAGGCGAAATCAGGATTAATTAGGCATAAAAGGACTCGGAGATGTTATCCATCTAACCTGCAGAATTAGCCACAAACACCACATCACGATGCCTGCTAGAATGATGAGAGAGCCCTTTATCCAACCATCCTTTGTGTAAGTTTGTTTGGATAGATGTAAGATGTTTTTTTGGCTTTCTGGATACATAGCAGGGCCAGTGACAAATGTGCATAGCAGAGCTCCTAAAAGGCCTAATGCAGCACCGATCACTTTGGACATTCCATGCTTTTGTTTTATGTTCAGGCTTTCCATTCTGGAAAGTTTCGAACCTTTTAATTTGATGTTTAGTATTGAATGGAGTACTAGGATACAGTCATACCTGAAGCAGACCGCCAAGACGAATGTAATGGCCAGATTTGTGTTGGTTAAGGCTATAGCAAATGTTGCCGATACATAGTTGAGCGAATAGTAGACGAGGTTTAAATTCATTGTGATCCTGAAGTTCATAGCACACATTGCAGTGAAACACAGAGAGAACATAACACTACCTAATGTTGTAATAAAGGAGCATATATGTACCCGGTTGACACCAGAAAGATTTTGGAGAGCAAGGGGAATGATAAAGGAGGCGACTTCTTGCTTCTGTTTCAGTTGGAAGAGGTTCAGTCATTACTCCTTAACTATAACTGATCAAATGATAACATGGAATCTGGTAAAGGCAAATTGATCGTACCTCTCTAGAACAAACACGAACGGGACCAATGCTAGTGTAGCAAATGCTTGGCGATAAACTACAAACACATGTGCATTCATTCCTTCAGAGATTGACGCTTTAGACAACAAGGACATGCCTGCATACACAAACTGATAGAGTATCATCGCGAAATATGGCTTGTTCTTCTCCATGTTTCTTACACAGCCTTGCAAGCCAGCAGCCATTTCTGATCTTCTGTGTCCTCTTATAAGTTTTGGTTAGTTCCTGGGATGCAATTTAAAAGAGATGGTGTTGGAGCTGAATGTATTCATCAAGTCTCATCCAACCCTGTCATTTAGGCTTGCCAAACTGGATGGGAATCTCATTCAAATAAATAATGGAGCAAGAAAATGACGAACACTATCAAATAATAAATTGTCCACCATCAACGCATCTGTAGCAGTACTGAACTTTTCAGTCAAACTAAAACCAGAAAATATTTATGCATAGCTGCCGCACCAAGACAAGCTACTCATAAACTATGTTATAAAGGTACAAGACAGATTGTGAGGGATTATTAATTGAGAAGATCTGATTTTTGTCAACATTTCCTGGTGTAGTAGACATTGTGCCTATTTGTTTATATTTTGTGTGCGAAGATTGATAGTGCCGGCAATAATATTAAATCTTTAAAAGTCAATGAAAGAAACCAGAGAAGGAGCAGAGATGGAGGATGAGCACAAGAATTTATTGTCTTTGGATCTCTCTATGCTGAAAAATGAAGTTTGTTATTTACAATTGAGCATAATAACTTGAAGGGGCCATTTCTCTTCCATTGCTGCAACTGATCCAAAGCAAAAACGGCTGAGAATTCTCTGAGATGTATTACATTTTGAATCAAGGTCTTTGATTTTCCCACTTCTTCATAGCCTGCATTTGGATTCTTTTGTTTCTTGAAATTATTCTCTTGTGGAAGTGTATCTTCAGATTAAACATCAAACACCCTTTAACTTAGTCCAACAAATTTGGAAACTGATATCATTTCTGGCATGCACTATTCTCTTACTCTATATCAGTTCCTTTAATCTCTTCACTCTCCCCCTTGTGGTTTTCTGTTGCTTCAGGCTTATCTTCTCTGCTCTTAGCCCATAGAATGCCGTAAAGGCCGATTACCAGAATTATTGCTCCACAAACACTGCCACCACAGATTAAAGGAAAAAAAGGATTGGCAAGGGGCAACAGTGTCAGTCCAGCCAGGAAATAAAAAAACATGCCAATCAGTTATGTAGCTAACCTTCCCCAGTGAAGTGTCTCCTGGAAAAATATTGCAGAAAAGATAGCTGTAATGAGAAGTGACAGTGGGCTGAAAACTGCAGTGAACACAGGTCCCTTCTTCTCCACAGCCCAGGCTAGCAACCAGTAACAGAGTCCAGCCACTATCACTCCCTACAGAAAATAGCCACTTATGTTTAAGTGAAAAAACTAGACAAGAAGATGCATCATTGAAAACATATATATATATACACACGCGTACACAATAGAAAACAGCAAGGAGGTTGAGATTCCATCCAAGTTTCCATGACTCTGGATTTCTTTCCATTGCCACTGCCCATATTGTAGAAGTTATGCAGCTGAAAAGACTTTGTAGAGCCGTGAGACGGAACTTTGCAGGATATAGCTTGACCAGTGAAGCCTAATGAAAGAGAGCGGCGCTATTAGTCCTCGGAACGAACAAAGAAGATGATGGAAGAGTCCGGCCTGACCTGCGCAATTAGCCACAAACACCACACCACATTGGCTGTCATCATGATGAGAGAACCCTTTATCCAGCCCCCATTGGTGTAGGTTTGTTTGGATAGATGTAATACGTCTTTCTGGCTTTCATGATACACGGCAGGGCCTCTTGTAAAAGTACATAGCAGAGCTCCTAAAAGGCCTAATGCAGAACCGATCGCTTTGACCATTCCATGCCTTTGTCTTATATTCAGGCTTTCCATTCTAGCAAGTTCTAAAATTTTAATGATGTTTGTACCATTGAATCCTATGAAAACAAGCGAGGAACATTGTACCTGAAGCAGACGGCTAATACAAAGGTAATGGCCGGAATTGTGTTGACTAAGGCCGTAACAAATGTTGCAGATATATAGTTGTATGCATAGTAGGCCAGATTTAAATTCACCGTGGTCCTGAAATTGAAAATGAACAAAGAATCCACCTGAACAGTTTTCTGAAAGAACAAAGGATTTATGAACAGAAACACATACATACCCTGTAGATACCACAAGTATTTTGCAGAGCAAGGAAGCTGATAATGGAGGCCACTGCTTGTTTCTGTTTCATTAGGATGGATTTGATTGCTACTTGTTAAACCAAGTAAATATAGCAAGATGAACATTAGTACATTGCATTCAACCTCTCCATGAAGAAAGCAAATGGAGCCAATGCTAGTGCAGCAAATGCTTGTCGATGAACCACAAACACATAAGGATTCATTCCTTCATTGATTGATGCTTTAGACAACAAGGACGTGCCTGCACCCAAAAATTGTGAAAGTATCATAAATAAGTATGGTTTATTCCTCTCCATATTTCTCACACAACCTTGCAAGCTGGCCATGGAATTCGCCGGAGATCCTCCTGCAAATTATTTTGACTTCCTGAGACTGGATTCGGAAATTGAAATATAAGTGTGTCCTGATGCTCCTATACAAGGAATAACAATGGTAGTTAGAAAAATTGTGAAGGCATTTTTATTCTTGGCATGTATTGTAGCTACCATTTCAACGCCATCATAAAAACTTTCAAGCTGATTGGGAAGTTTGCATAAGTCCAGCAAGTAAATGATGATGAATACGATTAGCAAACACTTTCCATGGCCATATTCCGTGGGCCAATCTGATTTCAATTGTACTTTATATCATATTTTATAGTATCAACATGTGTTTCTCAAACTGATCTAAATCTAAAACATTTATATATGAAACAAGTTGAGATAAACTATGTGGTATTAGCTGTGCAGAATTGACTATTGACCTTATGAAGGGTTGTTAATGTCCAAAAAACATCTGATTATGTTACAAAATATACACAATCACTACTACAAATTAGACTCCCTTCTCAATAAAAGAATACCTCTTCGAACATTTTCAAGACTGACTTTCTACCCTTCTGATTTCTTTTGATTGAATTCATTGTGTTGTGAAAGAACACACAGATCAAAAAACATCTCTACTTGATTTCATTAAACACAAACTCTAGTGTCGTCTCGGCATGAAATGTTATCAACAATCATCTTTCCTTCACTCCCTTCTTACTTCTCCACCTGGTCTTCTGTTGCTTCAGGTATTTCTTCTATGCTCTTTGCCCATAGAATGGCATAAAGACCCATTACCAGCACTATGATTCCCCAAAAACTTCACCCACACCACAAAAGAAAACCACAAGTTAATTAAATGACAATAATTCCAATCTAGAAAGATGTCAATGGTTTGTGTAAGAAAACTGCACTGAAAACAGGCCCTTTCTTCTTGTTACTTCCCGAGACTAGGTTGCCACGGGAATTGAATTTCCTAGTATATCAACATAAAATATACGCGGCGCAACAACAACAACAACAGCGACACGGTTCAGTAAACCATCTATTGACCCTTCTTTGTTTATGTATAATTTCTTCAAGAACATGTCATGTGAAAAGGATTGGTTGTGCAACTGAGATAAGACACGATCCATTTTTATATTAATTAAGTTGACATGAACTGGTCATGAAGTGTATATTTATATTATGCAGATATGACTCTACTGATCTCGTGCCTAATTGTATATTACCTGTAAGAAAACCAGAATTATAGAATATCTCCAACAGCTGGAAGATTTTTGCATTAATGACTTGAGCTTCTGATCGACTGTTAATTGCAAAATCTCTTCTTTTTTTTTTTTTCTGATTTATTTTTTTGCTAACATCGACAAAAGAAAATAAGCAGCAAGGGGTACTTTCGCCGATCTAAGAGAATATCATTCCATCTGAGTCAGGTTTCGCTCCTCTAATTGAACATTTGATACTTGACTCAATGTTTCTCCTTTTCTTTACCCAAAATTTTGGTATACCTTATTCTATAACATTCGGAAATTTCATGGATTCTTACATAACATACACAACTACTACTTGATTTCATTAAACATAAACTCTATTGTCATCCCGGCATGCAATGTCATCGACAATCATCTTTCCTTCGCTCCCTTCTTTCTTCTCCACCTGATCTTCTATTGCTTCAGGCTTTTCTTCTACGCTCTTTGCCCATAGAATCGCATAAAGACCCATTACCAGCACTATCATTCCACAAAAACTTCAGCCCCACCATGAAAGAAAACCACAAGTTAATAAAATAGCAATAACTGCAATCCAGGAAAGAATGCCAATGGTTTGTGTAATACTGTAAACAAACCTTCCCCAGTGAATCGTCTCCTGGAAAAATATTGCTGAGAAAATAGCTGCAATGACAAGTGAGAGTGGCATGTAAACTGCAGTGAAAAGAGGCCCTTTCTTCTCCACAACCCAAGCTATCAACCAGTAACCAAATCCAGCCATTAGTACACCCTACACAAAGAAACATTTACAAATTTGATCCTCTGGTCCCACAATCGACAGTTTTGTCAATGTAAAAAATATACAAGAAGATCAATAGGTGTATTATGTATGTATATACATACAGAGTAGAGAACAGTAAAGAGGTTCAGATTCCATCCAAATTTCCATGACTCTGGATTTCTCTCCATAGCCACAGCCCATACTGCTGAAGTCACACTACTGAAAAGACATTGTAGAGCCGTGAGACGAAGCTTAGCTGGATACTGCTTGATCAGGGGACCCTAAGGAATCAGGACAAAAGAAATTAGTCCTCAAAGCAAACAAGAACCTCAGGGAGATGTCGGTCAAACCTGTGCAGCTAGCCACAAACACCACACCACATTGGCTGCTATTATGATGAGAGAACCTTTTATCCAGCCGTCTCGCGTGTACGTTTGTTTGGGTAGATGAAATATGTTTTTCTGGCTTTCGGGATACATTGCAGGGCCCCTGGCAAAAGTGGATAGTAGAGCCCCCGACAGGCCTAACACGGAACCAATCACTTTGACCATTCCATGCCTTTGTCTTATGTTCAGCCTTTCCATTCTGCCAAGTTCCAAAATTTAATAATGTCTTGCTTTAAAACCATTGAAGGGAACACTAGGAAGCAGAAATATACCTTAAGCAGACTGCAATCACGAAGGTGATGACTGGAACCGTGTTGCCTAAAGCGGCAAGAAATGTTGCGGATACAAAGTTGAGACCAATGTAGCTGACATTTAAGCTCACCGTTGTCCTGAAATTCGACACAAGCCAAGGATCACGGAATGTTCTTCTCTGAAAGAGCATACTCCATAAGGTTATAAGAAAAGAAGCACGTATGTACCCTGTCGAAACCACAAATATTTTGCAGAGCAAGAGGGGTGACAATGGAGGCAACCTCTGATTTCTGTTGCAGCCGTAAGACTTTGATCATTACTTGTTAAAAAGAGTAACAAACCTGAGTATCTTGTACAGGTAAAATTATACCGACCTCTCTAGATAGAAAGCGAATGGCGCCAAGACCAGCGCTGCGCATGCTTGGCGATAAAACAAAAACACGTATGGATTCATTCCTTCGGAGATTGATGCTTTAGTAAATAAGTACATGCCTGCAATCAGAGCCTCTACGAGTATCATTGCAAAATGTGGTTTGCTCCTCTCCATGTTTCTTACACAGCCTCGCATGCCAGCAGCCATGTTCGATGCCAATCTCCTTTAAACCTCTGGTTACTTCCCGAGACCAGGTTTCCACAGGAGTTGCAATATTCGATTATCCTATTCCATAAACATATATGTACACTACTTAGCAGGCTTTTGTAACAAGAACAACAATGGCATGGTTCTGTGAACCATCTGTTGGCCCCTTCTTGTATAATTTCTTGAAGATCATGACATGTGAAAAAGATTGATTTTTGCAACTGGGCCAAGATACGATCCATTTTTATATCAATTAAGTTGACATGAGCAAGTCATGGAATTTATATGCATAATTTTTTATTACCTGTAAGAAAACTAGAATCATAGAAGATCTTAAACAGCTAGAAGGTTTCTTCATTAATGAATTGAGCTTCTGATCGACTGTTATCTGCACAATCTTTTTTTCTGATTTGTGTTTTTGCTAACATCGACGAAATAAAATAAGCAGCGCGTAGTACTTCCGCCGAATATTTTCAATAAACATCATCACCTACTTTAACTATGAAATAAAATCTCTTCAGCTTTCTTCACTGCTTTCATTTCTCACATGTAATGCCCTCAAAACAGTCAAACTGTCTCATTCTCGTTCTCCTGCTTACGCTTGTTTTCTTCGATCTTGCTGTCCTTGTTGTCTGCTTCAGTTTTTCCTTCTTCGCTCTTCGCCCACAGAATGCCGTAGAGGCCGATTACTAGTAGTATAGCTCCAAGAACACTGCCTCACAAAAGAATCACGTATATAAGAATATGCAACAATAGTAATTAATCCATAGGAGAATATCTATGCTGTACTGTCCTGACCTTCCCCAGTGAAGTGTCTCCTGGAACAGCACAGCAGAGAATATAGCTGTAATAATAAGTGCCAATGGACTGAATACAGCAGTGAAAACTGGCCCCTTTTTCTCCACGACCCAAACTTGCAACCAATAACTAATTGCAGTCACAATCAATCCCTGTAAGATTCAGACGAAATATGATGAGACCACAAGTAGGGGAGTATAACCGATTTCCTGATTATGCAAACAATTGCAACAAGAACCAATCATACACAATATAAAACTGAAAGGAGATTAACATTCCATCCAAGTTTCCATGCCTCTACATTCCTCTCCTTTGCTGCAGCCCAAATTGCCGAAGAAATGCAGCTGAAAAAACATTGCAGAGCTGTAAGCCGAAGCTTAGTCGGATATTGCTTGATCAGGTGACCCTAATGAATGGAAAAGAAGAACCAGATGAAATGAAATGAAATTTATAAGCACTCAGAACAAAGCAAAAACTCAAGGTTTCCAATCACCTGCATGATTAACCACGAAGACCACGACACATTGGCTGCTAGAATGACAAGAGAGCCCTTTATCCAGCCATGTTTTGTATAAGTTTGTTTAGATAGATGTAAGATGTCTTTTTCCCTTTCCGAATACATTGCAGGGCCCCGGGCAAAAGTACATAACAGAGCGCCTAAAAGGCCTAGTGTAGACCCGACAACTTTAACCATTCCTTGCCTTTGTTTTAGGTTCAGGCTTTCCATCCTAACAGGTGCAAGATAATTCACATCATATACAGGATGGTATACGAGGACTATTACAGAACTCTCGATGTAGACCTGAAGCAGACGGCTAAGATGAAAGTGATGACCGGAATTGTGTTGGTTAAGGCAGTGGCAAATGTTGCAGAGACATAATTGAGTGCAAAGTAGAAGAGATTCAAACTCAATGTGATCCTGAAATTTCAAAATACACAGTTCGTAGTCGAGCTCCTGCAAAAATATGAAGCAAAGTAATGTGAAGCAAGAATAATGAATAGAAGCATTCACCCCGTGGAGATTGCAAATATTTTTCCAAGCAAGGGGAGCGATAGTGGAGGCGAATCTTTGTTTCTGTATCAGTTAAAAGAAGTTCGACAAATGACTCAAAATCAGATGAACATACAGTTGAGTTAAATTCAACCTTTCTAGGTAGAGGGCGAAAGGCGCCAATGCTAGCGTAGCAAGCGCTTGGCGACAAACAACAAACACGTAAGGATTCATTCCCTCGGTGATTGCTGCCTTGGACATCAATGACATGCCGGCGTAGACAAATTGTATGAATATCATTACCAAGTATGGTTTGTTCCTTTCCATGTTTCTTCCACAAGCTTGGAAGAAAACCATTGCGGATGGTGTCTCTAATACTTTAACTTTCTGCTATGTTAACAGTAGGTCACTGTTACATTGGTTATCCCTCCTTGATGCCTACTGTTCTCCATTGACAGCCATGGATCTCGGGCCTCTGAGTGCCAAGTGGGACACAAAGCTTGTAAGTTATTTTCAGACAAATTAGGGAAGAACAGATACTTCCCTAAAACTTATAAACCATTTTTCTGAATACCTTAGTGTTCGTGTCCTCCCTCGGAGAAATACTGCAATTGAAGATTTAATAAATTTGATTGTCTTTGCGTGTATTGACTTCATTCCAAGTCTTCTTACAACCTTGACAAGCTAATAACATATATAAGTCAAGCATCACAGTCCAAAGCCACCTAATGCACCTTGACTTGATAGTGATTTTGTCGTTCATTATAAACCATATATACAATTACAATCAGGAAATTTCTTGTGCTTGTTTGGCTTTCAATTTCCAACTTTAAAATATATTTTATATCATATATAGCCAAACATGTTAATAAGACAAGGAATGCATGGTCAGACACAAATTCATCATTTGATTTGCATTATTAACCCTTAACAACCATTTTCAAAATTGGCTCAAAAGATGATGACTTGATTCACAGAGTTAAGAGGAATAAATCCAAAGTGCTGAATATGTCAAATTTATATAGAATCTTAGTCCAAGTCCAAGTCCACCCTTAAGATGATGTAAACTGAAGCAGATGATTATATTGAAATATTTGTATAATGGTAGCAAACTTGTGATTGAAAAATACAGAAGCCTCTCAACAAGCCAAAATTTGGACAAAGGGATCAAGTAGTCGTCAGTCAGTTCAATTGTACACTCGGTGTATGCGCGCATATTAGCATGTATGAACTTGTCTGAACTAAATATGTACTAAAATCGAAAGCAGGTTAGATGATTCTATCGAAACTAAAAAAGCACTATTGTAAGACCAACTGCTGCCATTAAGGAGAAGAAGAGCAGCCTCTGCGAGTATCAAATCATCAGTTATAATCTGGTTATATCATCATTCTACCGGGAGGGATCCTGTAATTCGGATGGTTGGTTCTCTCCATGTGCGAAATCACCTGAGGCATCGTCATTCCCACAGAAACAATGATCTCTGAAATATACGAGGAACAGGATTCATTCATATCATCAAGCCATGCAACGATTAACAAATTTGAAATAAGAAATGAAACCAACATCAAGAGCCAGAACTCACCGATGCCTTCTCGAATCGACAGATTGGGCCTAATGATTTCTTGGGAGTTAATGAGAAATATGTCTCCAATGTATAAATGATTCGTAGGAACATAGACAGAACATAATTCTTCGTCCCCATCATCTCTCTGAAACCAAAAATATCATCAATGTTTCAAGTTGCGGGCGCCTTGCCTGAACTTGGATCGTTACAATCTACTACAGAGATTGTAAGAAGTAAATGATGTTATGACAATAAATTCTAGTTTCTGAATCCGGCAGTAATGCCAGCAATGCTTCTAACAAATGAATCATGCATAATCTTGTAGTTGAAAACAATTTCTTTTCACAAATATAAAGATTAATAAGCAGCTTGGATATTCGTTATTAAGGAGATCCTGGAAAAAAGTAGACTGAAAGTACCTGAAGAATTACTGTTGACGTAATAAAGCCAAGAGCATACTCTCCAACTCGAGGATGACGGATAATAGCAACCTCCTTAAAAGCAGTAGTATTCTGGTCTGGAACAAAATAGATACAGAAACAATCAGTCCATCAATAAATGTTTGATAATCAAGGTTGATTTTTTTAAGGATTAGATTCAAATGTCAAGAGATAGATAATTGGGACTCTCATAGCAAAGTTGAACTTGTGAAAGATGCCTCTAGCAACCAAAACTAGATGGGTACAAAATCTAAACAGCACTTAATGAAAAGTCCCCAGTCAATAATTTCCTGACATTGCCATCGAGTAATCGTGCAGCTTATGTATAAGGGAATAAATGAAACAAATGCTATGTAACAAAGGTATTAATCAGTCTTATAGCCTATCCCAAGAAAGTTCTATAAACTGACAAAATGGCTACTCTTACACTATGTTAAGGAACAAAAAGAAAAGAAAAGGGAGAATACTGATTGTACTGCTCCAGATTCATGGAAGCAATTTATTGAATATGCAACAATAACTTTTCTTCCTACATAAGCAGCCATGAAAATAAAATGGAAGAGCAAGGTATTTCCATATAACCATTTCTCCAAAAATTAGATTCTGTATTTCAATAGCACCGCAGGAAAACCATATAATAGCATTCACCTGGAGAGATTGCTGAACTAATTTGTTTGGATGCTGAGTATATATGCTTCACAAAGGGCATTCGCTTGATAAACCATTCTCCGATCCAGAATACTGTTGATCCCAACCATGATGAAGCAAATATACCAATAAAGAAAATAAATATCAACGATGTTATGAATCCAAGGCCTGCAACAGATATGAAGACATATTAGATAATATAGGTCATACCGAAATATAGCCCTGGTTAGCTATCAATGGATCCACAGATCATGGTCCCTCAGAAACAACAATAAATAAAAGTCAAGAGGACAAGAAGATAATTAGTTTGAGCTTTAGATGTCAGCTACAAAAAAAAATTAAAATTACAGAAGGGAGGCAACATCAAAATTTGCTTCAATGATTGAAATCGCAAATACTCAGTTAGTCTGATACCACAAATACTGTGGGGGGGGGGGGGGGGGGGGGTTGGCGGCGGGGGGCGCATTTCACCAGGGATAAGTGAAACAAAAGGAAAGGAGAAGTTTGGGCACATGCCAAGCCTGATGAGCATCATGAAGGGATGACTTACCAAATATGTCAATGCCTAGTCTCTCATATATAGGACTGAAGAAACCATCAACAAACTGAATAAACCACCAAGTGATGAAGAATGTAACAGCAACTGGAAATAGAACAACACTGCAATTTAAAGTTATCAGTCAAAATTGAGCATTTGAAAGAAAAACCAGGATTCATTATCAGATCTTATATTAAACCAATTACCATCCAGTCATGAACTTCTTTGAAACCCAGCTCTGAAGAACGGCATAGCATGCCTGAAGAAGTAGATGTAATACAACTACGTAAATTCTCAGGACATCAACAATTTATGAGCACTTTCACACAAGTCACAACAATAAGTAAAACTGCTTCACTTCCTAGGTGAGTGCTTTCACACAAACAAACAGCAGTTCATAAAATGTCAGACTTCAGACATTACAGTACATCTTACTTAAAATTAATTAACTTTTCATCAATCCCTTCAAAGCTAAGGCAATTTACAGCAAAATCCTGTGGGTGATCATATTTTGTGACAAAGTGTGTCATCAAAGCATCCAAACATCAAGGCTTAAACTTACAAACATCACTCCCAACACAAGCGCGCGCACTTAAAGGAGACGACATTTCATCACTTTCTTAATATAATTGTCTGAATTTCAACGCATATTTGCAGAAATTACCCAAAACTTCCAAATTCCGAAAATAGAACGTTCAACTTTCAAGCCTAGGTGGTAATAATAATAATAATAATAAGATCAAGCAATCGTTCTGGGGCAGGGGTTCTGGATACCGAACTCTGAAAATCGACCTTGCGGGTAGATGAATTGTTGGGCGAACGAGGGGTTTTGACGTAGTCTTCACCATCGTCGTCTTCACCAGGCAAAGCCGTCAATGCAACCGCTAAGTCTCTCTTCCCCCGACCACCACTATTGTCCTCCGCCATTAATCCAGCAGCCTCCGCACAAAATTACGAAGATTTACAGCAATCCGAAGCATCAAAAGGTGCGACTTTTGGAAGCCGCTATCGTAGTAGAGCAAAATTCGGGAGTTTCGTCAACTCCAAGCTGTGGGCTAGTTTTGCCTAATTCACACAGAACCCCCCAAACTATTCCATATTTCCCAATTCACCCCTAAACCCAACAACACGTGCCGAGTCTTCAGGCCCAGAATTCGGCCCAAACTGTTTATCCACCACACCCGACCCATATCCGCTCAAATGCCCCAATTAAATTAACCCACACTCTTATTATTTTTATTTTGTTAAAGGTAATAAATCATAGTAAAATAAATTAAATTAAGGTAAATTTTATAATACTCTTTTATACGTGTAAAACTAGTAAATATCTTAATTGTCTTCTTAAAAAGACGAACTATAACCTAATTTTAAAAAATAAAGATTATAAAAATAAATAATTAATCATATATTTTATAATTTAAAACAAGATTTTTACGTAATAAATGAAATGGTTTGTGTACTTATAATATGAGATATTATACAATTTATCCATTAAATTAAATGAATTGCATATTTAGGGTATGTTTGTTTGGAGGATTGGATTTTAAATCACTGTTCATCTCGTTTTTTCAGCAAAAATTATCAAATCAAATACCTATTTTTTATATTCAAAATTTTTTCTGTAGTCAAAATCCAAACCCCTAAAAAATTTTAGATGTTTTGTCGTTATTATGTTATTTGAGTGGAATTAAGTACACAAATCTTTCGGCGCTGCTCAATTTAGTAATCAATCAGTTGCCAAAAACTTTTCCTCACAGTTTCCCCATTTGGGATCAGAATCGATTAATTCCCAAACTTACTTTTACAAATTAAATGAACCAACCCACAAGTGTCTGTGCACTCATGGGAATGATTACACTCAATTGTATATATGTGAATGCATTATTATTATTATTAGCTACTATTAATTATTTTATGTGTCCAGATTGTGACAAGATAGTATTTTGTCCAATTCTTAAATCTCCAGCACCAAATTGTACGTACGAGGATTAATTATGCATATTATAATAATAATAGTAATAATAATTACGCCTTTTTCTGGTCCCATCGCCGCTTGCAATGCAGTGCAATAGAAAAGAGCATATAATTTCAGTGACTGAGTGTGTGTATTCGCTATTAAGTGAATGTGGCAAAAAGGCTAAAAGCGGGTTTTATGCCATGTGTTACAATTGCGACTCTTAATTAATGCCGTGAAATAAAAGTCGTGCTTTTGACGGCCGCAATTTATTTTATTTTATTGTTATTGTGTCGAATATTTTTGGCAATTATTTTAATTAAAATAATATATACGTGTCACGCTTAAGATTATTAATTTAACCAAAGGGCACAACATTATTATGTGGATTCACATGAGATGGAAAGTTAACATTTTTGTATCGTCTTATGAACAGAGACAAGGAAATATTAATTAAAACAAAATTGTAGTAAAAAAATATGGCTAAAATGCAACTTCAACTATTTTTCCACTTACCAAAGTAGTAATAAATAATAGCCTTAAGTTTCTCAAATTGTTATCTCGATTTGTCTGTTCTTGTCTGACATTGTTTGAATTTGTCAACTCAAAATAATTTCTTGGATAGGCACATCTTATTTTAAAAATAAAAATTCAAAGTCAAATGACGTGCTTTGATCACATGCTTGCACATTTATTGTGTCTATTTTTGCTGCATTTTTTCTATTATAATTTTTAAAAATAAAAAACATGATATTGACTATATGGGTTTAGTTTATTTTGATTCTTGGTTGGAGTTTTTATTTAAATTTTGATGTAAATATTTTTTTTAATATTACACACTCTATCATTTCGTGTGAGTTTTTTTTTTTTTTTTTTTTTCAACCTCTATTGTAATATTGGGTTGACTTTGGATATTCTTGAAATTGAAGGTTAACTTTTGTACTAAATAAAATATAATTAGAATTACATGAACCCAAGTTGCAAAAGGAAGACTAAAATCTACATTTGCCTGCAAAATAGGTGCTGAATAATTTGATATATTTATTTATTTGTTAAATTGCTCAAATTTATGATGACCATCTTCGTTGTTCACACCCATTTTTTGACCCTTAAAATAACATGAAACATGTAAAAGAATAAATATATTATCCTAATTAATGAATAAGTAGGCTGAGTGGCAAATAACGTGCCAAACTTGTCTGTATGCACCATTTCTTTATCAACAAAATAAAATAAAATAAAATAAAAAAATCAATTTTTTACACACACACACACATTTCATTACCAAATTCTCTCTTTCAAGGTTACTACCATTGAATTGACTATATGATGTAATAAATAATTTATAATACACTTATTTGTTGTTCCATTGAGAATTGATTTCGTAATTTAATTGCCTACAAAAGAAAATTCGAAGATGAAGACATATATATATATATATAAGATGGTTATGTGGGTGTCTACAGATTGTGTTCTATTCTAACTTTAGTGAAATTATAAGACGAGGTACGCAATATACAAAAGAATAAATAATAACATTAGTTATTACAAACGTGTGTACTATGTTGAGTATAACATTGCATTAATGGATTGATATGTTTGACTATAATTCTTTAATTTAATTTCATAAAGAAAGTAAAACAAGGGAGGTTACTATTTAAAAATCGTGATCACCAATGGGTGCCAAATACATACAAAATTAAAGAACAAGAAAATCGAATTTGTCATTATCACCGTTGACAAATGTTGATTGCCACTACAGAGATTAATAGTATTACGGTATATTTGGAAAACAAATTTGTAAGATTTTAACTTATTGAGTTACTTGTAAGTCATTATAAATATAATTGAAATAAAAAAAAGTATAGTTTTATATTTTATCAAAGTTTTCGCAGCTAGTTAAATTATCTCCTAATACTTCTATAATTGATTTATATTTTGTATATATTATTGAAAAATTATTGATGTAAATAAGTTTAAATGTGATGATATTTATAATGTACAATGAACTCATAAAAATTAAATATATATACTATTTTTTTTTTTTCGAACAACAAAAATGACAAAATATATACTTAGGAATAAAAAATATATTTTTATTAAATAAAGTAGAGGTGCAAAAAAAAATAGTATATTTGTAGCAGAATTTCGTTCCTGAAGATCACGTAGCTAACGTAATTCTATCATTAATTCCGTCTCTAATATCATTAGTAACAGAAAAAATAAATTTAAAGATAAAAAAATCTCGTTACAAAAATGATATTTTCTTGGAGTGTATAAAGCCTTTAATTTAACTTTGACGACACATACACCCACGCACATATAATTTTTGTATCTTCGTTTTATCATTTTCATCGTGTGATAGCCTCCCATCAAATTATTACACGAGATTAATAATTAATTTGATTATAATAGTATATGATTTGTCGTGTCATGATGACATGGCTGGTTGGACCGCCCAAACCCCTGCCCAGCTCAAAACAGCAGTAATAATTATTATTATGATTAAATATTAGTAACTATTTGCACGAGGAGGTTAAGCTTCAATTAGCTCCAAACCAATCTCACAAAATATAATATAAACCTCTAATCATGTCGCCAATCAATTCTTTCTTTCTTCTTCTTCTTCTTCTTTTTTTTTTTTTTTTAATTTTAATAATAAATAAATAAAATAAAATAAAATAACCTTTTGACATATTCATATTCATGCACTCCAGCATAAACATATATATATATATATATATAGTGATGATGCAAAGCAAAGCAAAGCAAAGGAACTCAATTCAAACACAACCATCTCTCTGAAACTACTACTAAGGCAATTAAGGAACTAAACCGACACTTCATTCATAGATCCTTAAAGCACAACGTACATCGATTTAATTAATTGTATCTCTATCTGATTTTATTAATCTGGTCAAATCCCAGTGTGAACATCCTTGCATCCTAAGTCGGCCATGCTCATATGTATATATATATATATACATAGATAGAACCTTTTCAAAAATTTATGTGATAGTTATCCGGATCCCATAATTAGAATTTGAGGGGAGTATTTATATTGTTCTGACAACTGTAATTTCACTGTTGTCCTGGCTGCTCTTATCTCTCTGTTTCTGGTTTTTGTTGTTTTATAGCCCCTCTTTGACGAGGGGAAAATACAAATAAATAAATAAATTATTAGGATTGCATCATATCAGATCATTGAATTGAATTGAATTTATTTGATTAATTATTATTACTGTGTCATACGTGCTCTACCTATCCTTTTCCTTACTTCTTACCAGTTTATCTACTCTTCTCTCCCACTGGTTCGGTTCTTACATATTTTCAACTGGATTTCTGAAGAAAATTATTCTTGATCGATTTGGATTTTCACTTGGAGCTGTTTGGTTTGGTTTGGAGAGTATTGTAATTAGCAGAAAAATCGTGTTGGGGTTCTCTCGATTAGGGATTGATTGGATTTAGGGTTAGGAGAGATTAATTATTGATTGAAATCGGGCTGTACATGTGTTTATTGAAGGTGGCGAATCAAGGGGACAGAGGTGATCGCTATGCTAGGTTACCGGCAACCGGAGATAGCGGCGGCGCCACCACCACTTCCGCCACTGCTTCCATTCCTTACTTCGACATGCAGCAACCGGATTACCTGCTATCCGCGGTGGTGTCGCCCCCTGCCCGGGGCAGTCTAACTGAGGAGAATATTGCCGCGGTGGTGACCGGTCAGCTACCCGGCGCTTTTACGACGCCGTTTGATTCTCCTTCCTCTGCTTACTCTTCGTCCAGCTCCGGCTCGTGGCCCGGCCAGAAACGGCGGCGAGATCACGACGACGGCCAAGATAGGGTTCATCGGGGATCGGGCGTCGCCGGAGAGGCGTCGCCTTCGTCTTCGATTCAACCAGGTAGCCGTAATTTTGAATCCTCTGTTTCAAATTTCAATGTCTATCTTCAGATTTTTATTTTTATTTTTAATTATTTTTTTTGTGTTTATGCATTTTCAAACTCTTTCGTCATCAGCTTTTACTTGATCTCTTCTTCATTTGAATATTACTTTCTTCAATGGCGATAAGCATCTGAATCATTCTCGAAACCATTTCTAAATTTGGTTCTGCCTTTCTTAAATTATTTTTTCCTGTCAGTTTCACCCAATTTTCTAATTCTGTCTTACTTTGCATGTACTTGCAAACTGTGCATATTATTTTTTATATAAATACGGATCCATCATCTAATTTCTTATTTCTCAGAACCGGAATCACGTACGACTGCCGCACCACCCGCCGGCGCCACCGCCGGACCGCCTCTGCAGCCAGAGTCCTCCGCCCTTTCCACCCCCGACGACACCGGAGAAAGGAGGAGACGATACAGAGGAGTTCGGCAAAGACCGTGGGGGAAATGGGCGGCAGAAATTAGGGATCCGCACAAAGCGGCTAGGGTTTGGCTCGGCACATTCGACACGGCGGAGGCCGCCGCCCGAGCCTACGACGAGGCGGCGCTACGTTTCCGAGGCAATCGCGCCAAGCTCAATTTTCCAGAAAACGTCCGAATTCTGCCTCCGCCACATCAGACTTCTCAAATCGCCATTGCACCTCCTCCTCCTCCTCCTCCGCCGCCGGCGCCTCCGACCACCGCTCCCCATTCTCTCCTCCACAGCTCCGCCGCGAGAGACTACTTCGAATACTCGCAATTGCTCCGTAGCACCGCGGAATTCCAACCTCAACAATCTCAATCGATGCTGCAGCACATGCTCTACGCTTCCTCCATCGCCGGTCTGTACCCTCCGCCGCCGTCGTCCTCCTCCGCGCCGCCTCCATTTTCCTCTCCATCGACCTCACCGTCTCCACTTCAATTCTCTAGTGGTCAAATGATATACTTCACGCCGCCAGGAAGTAATCCGCAAACTGATCAAGGCGGCGGCGGGGGGAGTAGCTCGAATTTTCCGGCGCCGCCATGGACATCCGGTCAATACCCTCCCTCTTCTACTTCCTGATTATTCTTTTCCCTTTTTTTTTTTTAAATATAATACACACAACAAGTTTATACATTTATTTTTATATTTTAATTCGAAATATTTTTCTGTACTTTGTACTTGCATACTTAGGTTAGGTCAGGTTTTAGGCGCATAATTTTTAAAAATTTACATCAAATATTATTTCTCTCTCTAGATATATATATTATTTTGTCGTCATTCGGATACAAGAAAACCAAAATCTGGAGTTTGTGTGGCACTTGGAATTCGAAAGCTCCCGGCCCCTCCACTCCGGACGAATCTAGACCACACAATGACGTGGACCCTACTCAGATGGTCGGAATTAGGAAATGTGTAGAAGCCCACCCAAAATCGTCGGGTTTCCTTTTTTGTCGAGTATTCTAGAATTAATTAATTAAAAAAATTAATTTAAGACGTGAATTGTCTGAAATACCCCGAAAATCCCATGAATCATAATGCATGCGTGTTAGGAATGATTTGCAAGTGCTTGGTTTGGTAATGATCTGACCTACCCACTGCGCTTGTATTTGTACACATATGATATACATATGTATATATGTGCGTGAATGTCTTAGTTACGTATGTTTTTTATTATTATTTTCTTAATAGTGACATGGTTCGTAATTAAATAAATAATTGCAAGATGTCGCCAAGTTGTTTTGTATTTGGTGGTACGAAAATTGTGTTCTTATGCGAATACAAAATACAGACACAAACTATAGAAGCTCGTAGTTGTTATTTTTTTAGTGTGTATAGAGTAAAAGATAATTATTTTATGAAAAATAATAATAATAATAACAAATTTAATATAGATTCTACTTAACTTAAGGGTACGGAAAATGCCGAGTCTAAGCCATTGAAAATTAGACCTCTAAAGGCGTTGATAATAGACTCCAAATTTTATTTCATTTACTTTATTCTTTCCACACACATTTACTATTACTATATTAATTATTATATTCCTCTTCTTAATTTAGTTAAGTTTTGATAGCAAGTGTCTGCTGAAGCAACTTCTTCGAAGTTACTTGACCATTTATTAATTTGGGCTCTCCATTTAGACAAATTTTTTTAAATGATATAAAAAAAAAAAAGACCGAATAGTTAATATAATATTTTAAAATTTTATTATTAAATAATATCAAATTAGTCTATAAATAAATGCTTTGTTTTCTTATTAGTAAAGAAATTTAGAAAAAAATAAATAAATTATTTGATATATGATATTTTTATTATAAATTTAATTTTGAATATAATGTAAAAAATTTGATATAATATATATTTTTAAAAATACATAGATAGTAAAAATATTGAGAAAAACTCCAACCAAACAACCTTAATAAATTCCTAATAAACAGCTATATTAATAATTTATCTTTCTCATTCTAACTACTTACTATTATTATTATTTTTTTTAAAAAAAAAAATATTAGTGGCCTTTTATTATAAAATTAAATGTATATCCACAAAATAAACATTTACTTTTGTCATACTGAGTAGTTAAAAATAGTATAATGATATTTTTATTTTTTTTTATAAAAATAATAATATGATATAAAATAAAAATACTTATAAAAAAATAAAATATTTAAATTATAATTAAACGTGACAAAATAACAATGTATATGCCTTTGATTTAATACCTTCAAAAAATAATTATATACTGTACTATATCAATATCAAAAGTCATGACAAGAACTCACAGCAGGCGGCAGATAAACTGACTCCACTCACCAAACGACGCCGTTTCATTCGTCGTCGATCCGTTTCTCAAAATCCCCAAATTCTTCGACTTCCGCCGCAGGCGGCGATCCCGATTTCGAACCCTAAAAAAAATCCAGTTTTGTTACAAAAATTGTGTTGTATATGTAATATATGTGTGCGGTGGAGGTGAGCTATGGGTTTATTTAAAAGACTCGCGGGGTTGCTAGGGATTGCGAGAGACGAGAACCACCATGACGATGCCGCTGCTCCGCTGCCATCGATACCGCCGGGGGTCGATCCAGCGAAGGTTCTTACGCGTAAAGGGTTCAGTGTAGCTGTTAAAGTCCCGGTCGAGCGGAAGCCGCCTCCGCCGCTTCTCGTTTTTTGCCCAGACGGCGACGGAGGGCTTCAGGTAATTTGACTAGGGAGAATTCTAGAAAAGGAGCCTCCCCGCTCTCTAATTTTCGGTGCTTTTGTTGAAATTGAGCGATGATTTTGCGTTTGAGGTGTTGCCTTTTCTTGCGTAATTCTGTTAATTGGGCTGGAATTGACTTAGGGTTTAATGATTTTGAGCGTTTTAAGTGTTTACTGCACGTTTAGTTCCTTCCGATCTGTGGGTTGATGATTGATTGGATGGCATTGGCTTCTAAAATTCAAAATGATTTCCAAAAATACTGTGATATCAATTAGGTTTTGATGTCAACCGACGATGATCTGGTGAATGCAATTGAATGAATTGTTTAGCTGCTGTTAAGATTACAACCATGTGATGAAGAACTTTTTTGAAGGGCTTAGGATGTGTTATGCAGTGTAGAGAATGCCATTAACAATAAAAATTCTGAATTGATTTTACAATTGGGAGCCATATACCTAATGGGCATGGCCCGTTTCTGCAATTCCTACCCATAACAGCCAATAAATGGTTACTGTTGTATTTGTTCGAATCTTTAAGTGTTCCTGAGTTAGAGCAGGCATTGGTTGAACTTAGAAATATAAATGGCAGTCATTTTAGTGCCTGTATGAGATTTGTTGTTTCAGATAATGGTTCTACTGAAATCTACTGAGGTGCCGATATTGTGTTCTGATACTACTATTTATCTGCTAAATGGCAGTTGAGAGTGAGTTATGGTCTTAGTAGTATTTCATTTAGCTTCTTTACAAACTGGCTTTGGTGCTGCCATTGTAGTTACTTCTTGTTATATTCTACTGGCTCAATAATTTCTGTAGCAATGATGCTCAATCCTCAGGGCCTAAGATGGTATGCAAGGCGCCTTAGAATGGATGAAGATGGAGACATTGCTGATGAATTCCTCGTCGAGGTGTCACCAGATACAGAAACAAGCATGGTAGAGCCTGATGATAGATCCATGCCAAGATTCAAAGTGAAGTACAACACGGTATCCGCAAAGGTGAGGAATCTTGCCCTCTTACCCAATGGCAACATTCAACATCTTGTGGAGCTCCAAGGCAGGTTAGAATGGTTGTAAATGACCTGATTGATGCAGCCAGCCAGCCAGCAGCTCATTACTTTCTGGGACAGTGATTTTCATCCACTATTGTTTCATCCATTTAGGGGGAGGGGAAGGGAATATGGAACTATGGTGTGACAAAGTTTTCAATATTTTTTTGCTGGATTATAGTTCTTTACAGCAGCCTTAGAATTGTACCATAACCTTCTACATATCATTACTTACCACACCAGCAAATTCAAAGTTGAAAATTTTCTTGTGTTTTCCACTTGCTGTCAGTGAAAAAAGCTTCCCTATAGGAGGAAACACGTCACAAACCTTTTCTACCCATAAGGGTCATATGTAAGTAACATAAAGACATCATGAAATAAGTAATCTTACCCAAAGAAGTTAATTACACAAAGAATATCGATTCAAGAAATCAGAACATAACTCTGCACATGCTATCAATAGGAGACACAAACCAAGTCGAAATAGAAACCAAGAGGAGGGTATACAAGAAGAAAAGGGACATTTTCCCCAGCACAGCACAATTACATAGGCTTTGTAGTTTACTAATTTCACAAAAATATAGAAAAGGGAAAATCAGAACAAATCCAAGTACTAGACAAGAGAAGAATATGGGGATCACAAAATTCAGCCTAAAAACGGGTAATAAACTTGAGCAGATCTTGCCCCGACTAGTCTTCCCTCCCAAATCTAAAATAGCAACAACAGCAGCCATCAGATATTTGCAGAGATCCATACAATTAATAGGCAATCATGTCGCGCACCTCATTGGTGTGCTTCTTTTGGAGCAGCATCATTCGCAATTTCCCAGCTCCCACTTTGCCCCCAATTCGACTGCACAGTCCGTCTGTCAGAACCTAAGGCGGAATCAGCCTCGGATGAATTATGATGAGGCACGTCGCTCCCTCTACTCCGAATGTCTGAGTCGATATCTTCAATGTTATGGCGCTGTGAGATTTTCAGAAGATCCCCACCAATGTCTAGATCATCTTCCACCTTCACCCGCCGATCGTCTCCCACATCCTCAGCTCCAGCATCCCGGGGGGTTGCCATAGGAGGCCTCTGGGGTTCCTCTTGTACTAAAGCTCGGAAGTTGTTCCTCGAATCCTTCACCTTTGTACAGAATACTTCGAGAAAATTATTAAAACAACCACGATCGTAGACATTGAGTCTATTGTCAGCTCTGTAACGGAAGTTCTCGTAGGTGGTCTGCAAAAGGAAGAACATAGAAGATAATCTTTATTAACTTAATATACAATGGATGAAAACTATAAATTTAAAATGATTCTTGATATCTTAAACGCTACAGGTAGCAAAAAAATGCTTAGACTCAAACATATGAAAAGTGAATGCAAGTGTACTATCTGCAGCAATGCTACCGGGAGCCATTACCAATATTAGGGCTGTTATTCCAACTCCATCTTTTTATATAGCTTGGGACCTAAGTGGTATGTTTACAGTGATACATGTTTATTGATAATTATCCTTAGAGATTTAAACACCGGGTGGCTTGCTAACAAGTTCAAATTAGGCAGAGAAACTATCCCTTCAATTTCCACTGATAACAATATGCTAACCAACAAACAACACAATAGCACAAATGCACAAGCACAATTGGATCATATGTACAAGGATCAGAGGATGACCTGATTTGTGCTTATAAGGTAAAGGTGAAAGCCAGTGAGCCCGCCGACAAACCATAAGGCTATAAAACAATAGGCCATCAAAATCACTGATGCTGGTGATTCTTTCATAGCCCTCCACACAGTACCGTCATGATCATCCATTAGAAACTTGATGTAGAAGGCAGATATAGCAAACACATAGATGCAAAGAAGTGTTGCCGAAAAGACGAAACAAAAGAAGTAGCGATAGTTTCTCTGCACATTAGTAGGGGGAAAATGGAAGAATAAGAATGGGTTAGGCTTATAAATCAGCAATTCAACCAACAATTAAATAGAATACAGCTGAAAAAAGATCTTGAGAAGGGGAAAATAATTTAATCAAAGTAAACAAACTGATGATGGAATAGCATACCAATCCTATGCACTGGCCAACCCAGGGACAGTGATGATCGAAACGCTCCACGCAGTTGTTGCAGACAGAACAATGTGAGCAACGAGGCGGACGGTATAGCATACATGTATCACAATATTTAACACGGACAGGTAGCCCATTAACAATCACTTCTTTTGTTCGAGCGAACTGAAGGCTAGGTGTCTGCCGACCACCAGCCTCCATTGATGCTGCACTCTCATAACGAAATTCTTCTTCTGGTGGGTGTGAATTGCGGGGAACAATTCCAGGATCTCGAGCTGAAGTTAGAAGAAGCAGCACCAGCACCTGCCAAAAGCAACAAGGAGAGAACGGTAAACCACTGAAAGATCTGCAATAAAACATCACTCACAAAACAGTACTGATGCAAAGATGAACAATATACTAAATTAGAATTGCAGGTTCATTTTCCCTGATTTCCAAATTCAAGAGTAAAAGTCATAAGAATAGTACAAAGAGGAAGGATGATGGTTCAGTCTTCAGTCAAACCAGTCCATGTAAAAATATGTCTTCCATTTAGATTTTAACAGTAATTATGATATATGAAATAACTTCCAAAAAAGTGTTGGTCAATGGATAAAAAACCAATAATTATAATAAATGCATCTTTAACAAAATGACTTTATAGTGCTGATGTCCTTTTCAATGAAGGATAGAAGAAACTAGAAGGAGCTTATGTCCACACAAAGATGGATTTCAGTATTTAAAAATCCAGAACCATGCGAATGAGTACTTAAAGACCACCACTTAGCATGGTATTGAAAATTAAAAGATTCATTAGCATATTCACTAGCATGGAAATATTATAAGCTGAGAGCTAGTATTTAATACATATTGCAATGCTTGTAATATTTATAATAAGAATTCAGCCCTCCACTCTTTGAATTACTATGGTATCTTTTGGTGCGAACTATATCGAACTATATCCCGTAATGTTATGAAGCACAGCCAATAACAACTAAGGAAACAAATTCCAAGCAACTGCCGAATATAGAAGTTAATCCAGATAAATTAGAAATATAGCTAAGAGTCCTTACACCTTTACAAATGGAAGTGAAAATAATTAAGTGAAAAGTGCTTGAAGCAATTAGGAAAAGAAGAAATGACAGAGTAAAGGATTTAGGAACTAACATGAACAGTGAAGATCACAGCAACTATCATAATTGCATATCCCGCATTGTAGGATGGAAACTCATGACGAAGATGCCTTGCAACAAATACGCAAAATATAGCAACTGGGACAGTTATTAACAACAAGGTGAGAAGCAATGACCTTGCATCAGGGCCAAATATCAACCTACCACCAAGAAAAAAGATCTGCAAAATATATAGACAACATACCGCATGATTAGCACATAGCAGAGCATTCAGAGTGCTACTAAAATTAACAAAATGTTCAATTGTCACTTTGCGAATACAATGCATGTAGAGCAAAATATAATCAATATTATATGAAATCCTCGAACACAGTTATATTATATAAAGTGTCTATTTGTACTTTTGTCTTGTTTTTAGCACTTGTTCATATTTGTTTTTTGTTAAACCCCTTTTCATTACATAGTAACACCATCAGAATGAAATAATTCATATAGATGTAGTATTCACAGAAACTATTGACAATTTCAAGAAACATTTCACAAGAAAAATCTGACATCCTATTAACAGCAGCAGTCAATATTGAATAAAATCTTTGAAGCAGGGCATTCTTAAACAGTTAAATGTCTTTCAAACAACTTCCACAGTTGCCAAAACAATTCATTTAACTATATTCATGAGGAGAAGAGAACTCCATATATTATAATTCTTCTCAAAGAAGTTCATCTCATTTTTATTTTATTTTATTTTATTGTATTTTTAAACTTTAATCCCAATAAGAGAGAGGGAATCCTTTCTCAGTGCTCAGACATGTCCCGATGATCCTGCTGGATTGAGCAATAGAAACAATTTTCAGCAAGCACTCAAAAACTTGGGCCTTATAATTGTCTTTACCGTTCCAAGTTCTGAAGCAAGGTACGAATAGAAATTCAAAGGTAAGAGAAACATAATAAACACATTGCTATTTCTTTTAATGTACTGACTTTAGCAGTCTACAAATTAGAAGACAATAATTTGCAATAGTCTGCCATTTTATACACGACCATTGAAACAGAATTCCACCAGCCATTCACACTCAGAGGTAATAGAATCTCATCAAAATTTCCATACTTCTTAAATAGTAACTAAATTACAATCTAAAATTTATTTGATCCCATCTCTAGAAAAAAATGTGGCCATCAGATATGGAAAATCGATCTTATTGACATGTAGGTAAAGATACATAATTACATTTCTTTCAATTAATTAAACTCCTGTCAACCATAAATTTACTTATTGGTACTTGATCAAAAACCTTGCGAGGAACGTGTGGTTCAATTACGTTACCATATTGGTAAAACAAAGTTGTTGCCATTTATAACACTAGTCTTTTTGATCAATTAAATAATAAATTAGTCTTAGATGCTCGACATAAAGTATACAAGTTATCTCCACCTCGCAACAGATACGTCAATATGATAGAGGCATATATTACTATAATATTCATAACCAAGATATTATGGATAATTAGTTCCATAATGCTCAAACATGCACATCATTTATTGTACCGAACTTGAATTCGGAAGCCCTTAAATGAGGCAGGCATATAAGATGAAGTAAAAACAATTTGAACACATCCTTGCATTAAGTAGAAACATCTGTATTTTCCATTGGTCTCACTAGATAAAAGAAATGCATTTTGCACCAGCACAACATAGCAATCAACCCCTTAATTCCAAGAACAACGTGCATTTGTTCGTCAATCAATTTAACATCTAGTTTGTATGAAAGTGTTGCCCAACATTTCCCAAAATCAAGGAACTACAGCATTAGAGACTGCAACACACAAGCTCGAAAAAATCTGGAGTAATTGTTCCTTATGGATAGGAACCATGTTATGTCATAAGCTTCCAAGTTCATCAGGTTAACCAAAAAGAATTATTTCGGTGGTGCCGCTACAAGGTGATTAAGCTTAACTTGAAGAATGAAAGCAATAGGTAACCAACCACATAAAACCCTAGTTTCACTTGTTCAACGAACAGGCAGGAACAAGACATCCACTCTGCGTATAGCCCTTCGCAATCTATACGATTTTTCAAAATACATCAAAGAAAAGTTAAGCAGACAAAAGAATATCCTTCACAGCGCCATTAAGTCCAAAACACCTACGATGTTCAGCTGGACAGTATTCACTCACTTGAGAAAAAAACTAAAGGAAACATAAACAAACTGAAAGCCCTGAAATTCACTGGCTTTGATGCTAAATCCAAACAAAAACAAACAAGCCGAAACAACACAGTCAATCAAACTAATACAGAAGCACAACAAAAAACTCAACAACAAAAAAAAACGAACAAAACCCATAAGATGAAAAACAGTCAATTAGAAAGAAAAATGAACAAGAAAAACAAATCTCACATTGTTCCCCTTCCAAACCTCGTGCACGCGCTTAGCCATTCAGCGAAAGAACACCAGCACCAAAAAATCAAAAAACCAGAAGCAAAGAGCCGCCGCAGCTACCCTGGAAACGAATCGGAATTTTTAAACTTGCAGGCAGCACTGTTCATCGCATTTACACACGGATATAGAGTAAAACCTTCCAGTAATTAATTCCCCCTGCAATAATTATAGCGGCCGAATTCGAAAAATGCTGCGGATTAAGATGGGGGGTTTTTAGGGATTTTGAAATACTCCGCCTCCCCTTTGTGATCTGGCGAGTGATGATTGACAGTCTGGACTCTGGAGGGAGAGAGGAGAGACACACTGAGGTTTTGGATTTGGAGTTTCCACTCTATCACAGACCCAACCTGAATCAGGATTCCTTTTTTTCTTTTTCTTTTTCCTTTTATATTACTACTATTTATTTTTTTGTTTTTATTTTTTTTTAAAGAGAAATAAAATTACTTATTTTCTTAATTTTGGAATGTTCTTAGGAATTAGTAACTTAATTCCTGATTAAAATAAACACCCATTTTCAATACTCACTAACCTGACAATTGAGCAATAACATAATAACAACAATGGTAACAATACAACCCATTCTTTAATTAATTTCTTATTCAAAATAGTTCCAAAATCGAAGTGCTGGCCATGTCACTGATTACTGAATAATATTATTATAATATAACATTGTCCCTACACAAATAAAATTATAGTTATACGTAATTAAATTGTAATCAACCCAATACTTTTTCTCAATCCTTGTGTTTATGTTTTGACTGGAATGAGACAAAGACCGATGAATTAAAAAGGGGTGCCGTCTGCATACTTTCTGTACTTATTTTTCCCTCTTTTATTGTTCAAATATCAATTGTTACATTTTATTTAAATTTCAAAAATAATGTAACATGTTATGTGCATCACGTTCGGCAGGTGCAGTTTCCATGTGGTACATTACCCCTCCAGTCACCATTTACTTGAATTATTATACTAACGCTTTAACTCGGTTTTCTAACAATAAATTCACACATAATTCTTGAATAATATTAAAAGAATTACAATATAAGTATACAAAATAAAACAAAAGTCTACAAAAATATTAAAAATCAAACACCATACGTTATGAGTAATTATTTTTTATTGTTTTGAAAATTTCACGTAATTTCAGAAAATAATAAAAAATACTTTTTTTTTTCAGTCAACGGAGCCGTTGACTCGACGGCTCGGAGAACACTGCAACGATAACCCAAGTCGTCGTCTTTGAACAACTCTTCAAACCCCACCGTTAATGGCGGCCATTTCCACCTTCTCTATCGAATTTCATTTATCTTAATTGCATCGATCTGTTCGATTCCTGAATCTGTCTGCAATCAGAGATATGAACGGCGCCCTCCAATCAATTCTAGCAGCCCTCGCCAGTTTCTTACTAGTTACCTTAATCTTCGCCACGATCTTGTACTTCTGCCGGAGAGGCGATAAGCGCCGCGGCGGCGACCGGTCGGAGCTGCCGGCGTGGGCCCGGAGGAGCTCAGCTCCGCCGAAGCCAAACCCCGCCGCCGATTCTAGAATCTCTTCCGCCTCCGTCGGCGAAAGCGCAACCTTCGACCGGACTTTAGAGCACGTGTCGATGAAGGAGCTCGTCGAAGTGACACGTGGCTTCTCATCGGACCTGATAATCGGCGACGGGAGCTTCGGGCTCGTGTACAAGGCCCGACTGAACTCGGGCCCTGTAGTCGCTCTCAAGAAACTCTCCGCCGACGCCTTTCAGGGCCTGCGCGAGTTCCGGGCCGAGATGGAAACTCTGGGCAAGATCAAACATCCAAACATAGTCAAGATCCTTGGATACTGCGCAACGGGCAACGATCGTGTCCTAATCTACGAGTTCATCGAAAAGGGTAGCCTCGACCAATGGCTATACGACACCTCATCGTCGTCCCCGGAAGATCAAGGCCATGATTCGGGCGAATTAAGGTTGCCCCTGTCATGGCAAAGTCGAACAAAGATCATCAAAGGAGTGGCTCTTGGACTAGCCTATATGCACAATTTGGACATCCCAATAATCCACAGAGACATCAAGGCCAGCAACATCTTGTTAGACACAAGTTTTGAGGCCCATATTGCGGATTTCGGATTGGCACGTCAGATCGAGGGATCGCACTCCCACGTGTCGACGCAGGTCGCCGGAACGATGGGTTACATGCCGCCGGAGTATCTCCACGGCGCGGCGGGAGCGACGGTGATGGGTGACGTGTACAGCTTCGGAGTGTTGATGTTAGAAATCGTTAGCGGGAGGCGCCCGAGTTTGCCGTTCCTTGGCGAGGACGGGAAAGAAGTGAGGCTTATGGATTGGATACGAACAATGGTCGAGCAAAATCGATATATGGAAATCTTGGACATCGCCATTTGTAGGGATGATCTTAAGGAAAATATAGTTGTCGATGTTTTGAAGATGGGATTGAAATGTGCCGACGAGAGGCATAAAGTGAGGCCTAATATGATGGAGATTGTTGGGGAGTTGGATAAGATTTTGCCTCAAGATTCTGCTGTGGTTGAAATAATATGATTCCGAATGTGTCCATAGGTTCGAGTACAATGTAAATAGCCCATAAATTGTCAAGTTCCGAAGTATCCGTTTGCTGGTTGCGCGCGTTCTGAACATGGGTTTTATTGCATATTACATTGCATCGACACAAGTAATCTATGGGACATGTCTTGTTTTACTTGGCTCTTTTTCTATGGTTTTTCTTGTTCTTGAAATGGGCTTTGTGCATTGGTTCGATGAATTAGAATCTTGATTGGAAAAAGATGTGAACTTTACTTGACCATTCTTTTTGGGGGATAAGAGGCACGCGTATGTAATAATTTGGGGTGAGTTGCCTTGCTGACCATGGCCAGACTCCATAGACAGGGTGGCGGCTAGAAATAATATAATAATAATAAAAAGAAAAGGCTTGGTCCTTTATCTGTAGTTAGGCTTTTACCCAATAATTGTGTATGCTCTTTAATGCACATTTATTTCTGAAGGTGGATGAAATGAATACGATACGATGTTGTTGTAATAAATAAATTAAAGAGGTTCAAGAATGGTTTTTTTGTTTTTTATCATCAAATATGAGGAATTAGCAGAAGCATAAAAATCAGCAGATTCTGTTTTCTTGATAATCGTATCTTTACTGGGAAATGAGTGACAGCCACTAGTTTAATTAGGGTTTGTCGAGAGGATTAGGATTAGGTGTAGTGTGGGTAGTTGGACCTTTCTGCCAGGACGACGATAAGTATGCTTAACCAGGCCCCTTCTAATGCACAGCCATGGCAAGTTGAGCTTGCAGACAACAATAGGGAAACAACAGGCGAGAAGCTCCAATCTATGCATTTATTCATCAAAGGCGACTGTTGTGGCATTTTATTATTATTATTATCATTATCAGGCGGCCACTTTACAGTGGGGTTAAAGAGTAAAGAAAGAAGAACAAGCAATGAAGAGGGCACGTGTACTGAACACACGACATTATCCATTTTCAATAAGTTTAGGACATGAGATGTAATACTGTACACCTCATGGATCGGGTTAGGGTTGAGTCTCTCAATTCGAATCCGATACGATAATTCGATTATAATATATTAATATTGATTAATATATTTATTATATACGTAAATAATCATAATTTCATAATTTTTTTATAAATTAATTTAAACTAAATTTAATTTTAAATAGTTCAATTTAATTTACGGTCAAACCAATAAAAATTAATATAACACGACAACATAAGAAAAAATTATTTAATTTAAATCAATAAATTCGATTTAATTATATATACGAGTCAACACGAGTCAATTCGAACCCATTAGGATTATAAACAAATCGAGTTAGAGTAAGACACAAATCGACCCAATGACCAACTCTATCACTCTATCATCACATATATATATATATATACACACGTGTCCGTACACTGAAATAGGGCAACCTTTGTCGGCCAAAAGTCAGGATGAGGTGAACAAACTCAGCTCATTTATATGCTGCGTGGAAATTCAAGACTATGACTTGTTGCTGTTTGTTAAATGTTAGTCTAAAGTTATTTAGGTACGATTTAAAATATTCTAGATGAAATAATGATTTAATAATAAAATAAATATATTTTTAAATTTTTTATGTAAAATTGTTATTTAACCGTTGCTCTTCTTCCTCCTCCTATAAATGCTGTCTTTGGATGGTGTCAGTAAGTCACGAGCTTAACTGCCATTGATAATCAATAATGGCGTCTAGCATTCCGCTCCTGGTTTTTGTCGTCGTCTTCTTCCTTCCTCGTTCCGCAGAGTCTCAGGGAGGCACGCCGCCGCTCGTCCCCGGCCTTTCCTGGAACTTCTACGACTCGTCGTGCCCGCAGCTTGAATCGATTGTGAGATCAGAGATCAGAAGAGCGTTCCGGCGCGACGTCGGCGTTGCTGCCGGAGTTCTCCGCCTCCATTTCCACGACTGCTTTGTTCAGGCACTTCCATGGCTGCCTGCCTGCTTCTGTCGATTTCGATTTCGTTTTTTTTTTTTAATTTTTTTTTTTAATCAACTGCACAGGGCTGTGAAGCTTCAGTCCTGCTCGACGGCTCCGCCAGTGGCCCCGACGAGACCGACGCGCCGCCCAACCTGACTCTGAGGCCGTCGGCGTTCCAGGCCATCGACGCAGTCCGCCGCCGTGTGAATCAGCAGTGCGGCACCGGAGTCGTCTCGTGCTCCGACCTCCTCGCCCTCGCCGCCAGGGACACCGTCGTCCTGGTAAATTAAATTAAATTGATTAATTTTTTTTTTTTTCTGGTGACAATTTTCGACGTGACCTTTTGAATTCTCCGGCGGGCAGTCCGGCGGCCCTGACTACGACATCCCACTGGGAAGACGCGACAGCCTGGATTTCGCAACCGTTAACGAAACGCTGCGGAACCTCCCGCCGCCGTTCTTCAATTCATCTCAACTGGTGACGTTCTTCGACGCCCGGAACTTCACCGCCACCGACATGGTGGCGCTCTCCGGCGGGCACACCGTCGGAATCGCCAACTGCGGATCCTTCACTCCCCGTCTCTACCCGACCCAGGACCCGACATTGGGCCAGACATTCGCCAACAACCTCCGGCTGACTTGCCCGGCGGCTAACGCGACCAACACGACGGTGCTCGACATCCGATCCCCGAACGTTTTCGACAACCGGTACTTCGTCAATCTGATGAACCGGCAGGGCCTGCTGACGTCGGACCAGGACCTGTACGAGGATCGGAGGACCAGGGACATTGTCACAAGCTTTGCAATAAACCAAACCCTGTTTTTCGAAGCTTTCGTTGTGGGCATGATCAAGATGTCCCAAATGAGAGTCCTGACGGGGACTGCCGGCGAAATCCGGGCGAATTGCTCCGCCAGGAACTCCGGCGGCGCTTTCCTTTCTTCCATGGCGGGAGCGGACAAGAACGCCTGGTCTGCTGTATAATTTAAAGTTTAAACACTCGCTATCTTGAAGACGATGATGTAAGATAAGATACCACTGCACGCTGTAATCTGCTCGCTTGAATAATCACGTTTCACCAATAATGTTTGAATCCAATCATCTGTTGTTTCTAACGATCGAAGATTCAAGAATTCGATGATGATTCAGACAACAATGGCGACAAGTGGGTTCTTACTACTTCTGAAGATCTCCCCACACGTCTCAATCTATGAATTCTCCCTGCAACGGCAATCCACGATTCATTAATTCGAAAGGTACAAAAACCCGAAAGATATAAACAAATAAGAAAAAGAGCAATGAACAATTGCAATAAAGTTCAACGTGTGCTGAACACACACAAAATTGTCGTCTCATACTACGACTATCAGCAAAACGACAATCTGACTTCGCAAAAAAATCCATGTTCCAATTGCATAAGTTTCAAGAATGGTTTACAGTCAGTTTGTAAGATTCAGACACACAAAAGTCAGCATCTCCATCTTGCAACTTTGACAAGTTTTTCATTTTTCAGATCTTCGGTACTCTCTGGAGGATGCAGACCTTTGCACCATGTCCAATCTGTTAGTACCATCAGGAAGAATGTGTTTTCTAGCAGCCGGCATCGGCGGCCGGAAAGTTTTCACAGGATTCGGACGAGCTTCCGACTTTGTGAACATTTGATGAATCCGAGGTGGGCTAGTTACTTTCTCGACTGTCTTCCCACTCGCAGAGGACGTGCTCGTTGCGCTGCTCCCCGGCAGGCTGCTAAAGACCGATACCTCGGCTGTCTTCTGCTTGCCCTGGCACAACAATGGCAGATTTTCAGAGTGATAATTAATGACTGAAGAAATGTTTATACCACAGGTCATTACATAACCTTAGAACTTTCAGCATCTCCATTCGGTTCCTCAGCATCCTTGTCGTTCTTCCTCCGCCGTCTCATTCTCCTGTGTCTGAATACGGCATGTGAGCTCAATCAAAACTCGGGCTTCGCTAATTAACGAATAGGCTGACAAGAACTTACCTTCGCTTATCAATCATCAGAGCTTCATTCTCGTCGTCCTCAACATGGATTACTGGTAAGCCAGAAAGGTCACATGCTAAAGGGCTTGTGTGAAAGAACTGCATCCATCAATTACAAGTTTTCAAGAACAGCAATGGTGGTTCATTGATCTTAAACTGTTACACGAGTTAACATTTGATACCTCGTTTTGGAGCGCAGATCGCGCGCTTCCTCGATGGCCGGGATCCATGGCTAGCAGTGTGTGCAGAAGATCCCAAGAAGATGGAGGGAAGAACTTCAGAGCTTCGCGGAGAACTGATTTGTACATCTGTGGAGGTTTCAGGTCTGTCGACAGTCTCAATCTCCGGTAATAATCGTCAGACGGCGTGCCGCAGAGTTTGAAAATCCTATGGAGCTGTTCAACCTGAATAATTCATAAAACAACACAAGAATCAGTGACTTCAAATGACATTCCATGATTAGTACATACTGCATTGCATTACCTCTGTCCGGCCGGGCAAAATAGGCCTGCCGGCGAACATCTCAGCCATGAGGCAACCGACGCTCCAAAGATCAATACCCGCGCCGTAATCTGTCGAGCCCAGCAGAAGCTCCGGGGCACGGTACCAAAGTGTCACAACCCTGTTCGTCAACGCGCACCTTCTTTCTGAGTCAAAGAAATTCGCCAGCCCAAAATCTGCGATTTTCAGCATTCCATTTCTGTCGATGAGCAGATTCGATCCCTTAATATCCCGGTGCAAAATGCCGCGCTCGTGGCAGTGTTCCAAGCCGGACAGCAGCTGCTGCATGTAGCATTTAATCTGCACCGAATCATTCGATATCACAACCTGTTCGACAGTTAAAAAGTCATCGATATAAGCAGCTCCCAACCTGTGGCTCCGTGAGCCTCTCATCCGGCCGGGACAGGATTCTCGCAAGATCCGTCTGCATATAATCGAAAACCAGGTAGATGCTGTACTGCATTCTTGAAGTTGCCAAGCCTTCAAGCTTCACAATATTGGGATGGTCCAGTTTCTGCAGAGTCATGATCTCCCTAGCCATGAATTTCACACTCTCCGGCTCTGATGTGTCGAACCGGACTTTCTTCAGCGCAACAATCTTCCCCGTCCGCCTGTCCATCGCTTTGTATACGTTGCTGTACGTCCCCTGGCCTATCTGCAACGCCGAGGATTCTTGTTAAAATTCTAAACACATACATTTTTCTCCCATGATCGCAATCGAACAGATGAAAAAAGATCTAAACCTTATCTATCTTGACGAAAGCATCTGCGCTTTTCGGAACAATACTCTTTAAAACTTCCCGCGGAATGTTATCAGTTAGCCACTTGGGCCATCCATCCACCAGTTCATCTTCCCCGGATTTCTTCGCTGATTCAGCCCTGTTGGAACCACTCTTTCGCCCTGCTGCTTCCATGGCAGCTGCTCGATCTTCTCCACCATTCCCTTTCTCCCCAAAACTTGCCCTGCCAGCAACGACGCGGCGCCTGGTTCCATCTCCATTCAGCTTCGTATCCATGGCACCTTCTGGCTTGACTCCGACCGAAGCTGACCTCCTCACCTCAATCTTCCCTCCTTTTGTATTTCCATTGTCTGTCGATCTTCTTGCTCGTGCACTGCCTCCTTTTGCAGCCTCCGGCCTTACGCCTGTCGACCTCCGTGGCCTGGCCTGTGCTCCTTTAACGTATCCATTTTCGAGCTTCAACCTGTCGAGCCCATGCGGCGGAGAATCCCTGGAGAATCCATTACTCTGAGCACAACCCATGTCTTAAAAACTGTCACCAGATGCCTTTTTAATCAGGTTTCATGAATAGTACAACACATCGATATTACTAGCTATAAATTATTAAAGCGGACTGAGCAAGAAGACATAGCTTTATGCAGATGAAGACAAGCTTTTGAAGGAAGCGGTCTGAAATCGGGCAGGACTCAGCCGGCAGGCCGGCAGTGAGGATGAGGGGAATATTTAAGATAATATTCCTAGGACACCTGGAGACTTGAATTTCAACAGCCATCTGAGACATAGCTACTTCCGCTAGTACATCAAGACTCATCGAAAACTATGATTGTTTCCCACACTACAAAAGACCACTTTTTTATCTTCACATTTGTACGATGAAACGGAAGTGTCTGAAATAAGTAATTAGCAATGTTTCCATGGATCCTGGAAACTGTGATATAGCATATAGTTTTCAACACTGGCAAAAATTTTAAACCAGCATCTTGTGTAATATGCAGATCATCTTACAAGTGGTGTTCAAGTGATACATAATCAGCAATGTCGAACACTTGATATAAAGAAAACAACAGAAGTGCGCCGTGTTTAACACAATTTCGAAGTGCTTTGCTTTGTATATAATGAAGCCAGGAGTGTTTTTTTTTTTTTTTTTTTTTTTTTTTCTGTATTTCCAGACAGGAGCTACAACAAACTCTGTAAGCTACACATAGCTCAATGGAATCTCCAAATTACAGGTGAGAATGTTGATGAAAAAGACCAAGAAATGTATCAATCGAGATCTAGTACTCCGAAATTGGAGAGAAGGATTTTGACTTGATCCACAAAGTCGGACCCCGTTGCATACTCTGTTAGCATTCCAACTGCGAAGCCAAACATTGCCCATCTGCTCAACATAGCAACAAATTTATATTTAGTGAATATAAAATCAAGACAAGAGCTAAACTAATCTTGTATTTATAATCATATGCCAAGATACGGAAATAAACTCTTAAGAGGGCTTTGAGCAGAACAAGTGAGCAAAAACATAAAGCGTTCTTGGCTTGCTCCTCAATTTGCCATGTTTCATGTGAACATCCCATGTTTCTCATTATCTGATTCTCACAAAAGGAGGTTGCAGATAACAAAAACTTGAGAGTGGAAACAAGTTTATGCTAGCTGATTCAGCAATGTTTATAAAATTTTATGATCAAGATTCAAGATTGAATCATAGAAATTATACTTATGTTAAGGCACAATCACAGACTAAATACATTGAGCCCTTGTCTTGCAGAAATACAAGTATTATATTTCCTAACAAAATAAATAAAATATTTATACACCGACTGTTGTCTGCATTCTCAGCAATTGACCTAAGTTCAACCCAATATATAATATTAGACGAACTGTAAAAGCTTTCTTTATTGAAAGTTGAACTGAATATTTAAATAGGTTCTAAGAAGAACACCTAAGCATCCAGGCTTCACCATACAATTCCTCTTCAAATCAAATTTAAATAGCAGTTTACCCTGAAGGGGGGTTGTTGAATACCTGCCATTGGCGATCTCATTCTTGCCAACGAAGCCAAAGAAAGGGCCCTGAGCAGCCTCCTCAATCTTCTTTTGTTTGAAATATTCTTGAAGCTCTTTGGCCTTCTGCCTCTGAAACTCCAAGGTAACAACATTCTTGTCCTCCACAGCAGCCGCCGGAACCACCGGTGCTGGTGCCGGTGCCGGAGTCGGCTTGAGAGAGGGGTCAGGTGGAGGAGTTGGGGGCACAGGCTTTACTGGGGTAGGAGCCACGGGTCTTCTGAAAGGGCCTTCGGTTTGAGAGTTCCTTACAGTAAATTTGAAGATGGAAGAAGAAGAGGGAGCATATGAAGCATATGATGGTGGAGATGGAGTAGAAGGGTTAGGGAATCTTATGCGGGGGAATGAAGGGGATGGTGCCACAGACATACTTTCTTTTCTATTAGATTGATGATGGTTCTGTGTCTGTCTGACTGCAGATTTCGTGTTCTGGTTTTTCTAGGGAGAAGATTGTGAACCAGTGATAGTTTGGAGGTGAGGGAATTGTGGATAAGATGCAGCCAAGTTTCATTGCAATACAGTGGTTGAGACTTTCAGTCAAGTTCCCTTATTTCTGTCACAAGAAAAAGAGCCAAGTTAAAAAACATACTAGTATGGATTGAATTTCTTTTTTCATACAAAAATATAAACAAAAACAAAAGTGGGACTAGTTTATCAAACAAGATCAAGAAAGTATCTGTTATGAAAAATGTATCAATACATACATTGGACTTGGACACATTCTCTGGAGTGAAAGAAGTGGCACACATTGTCTGTATTGACTATTGCTGTTAAAATAGGTTGTCCTACCCTCGGAGACCTGTCTTAAGTGTCTTGATCTGATATGCCATGTGTGTGACTTATCCACAGTTATAAGATGTACAAGAATAATTCAATGTTAACTTTACCTGGCTTGAAATGAAATTCTATTCCATATAGACATCTGATTTACAAAATAATAAATACTTTTTCCCATCCAATCTCTTCAAAGAAGCAATAATTGGGAGAGGGAGACCTCTTCACATAAAATAGAGCAAACTAGAGTAAATAACATACTACAGCAACACAAAATTAAATGTGAATATTAAGTAGAAAACAGAATAGCCCATGCACCAAAATTGGACTTCAAGCTAGAATGATGGCATGGAATGACAGAGTAGATTAGCAAGCAGCAGTTGAATCTCGCATTGCCTTAATTCTTTCTTTACGGACATTCGACAATAGAATAAGTGATGAAGAACTTGGGTGTTTTTGCCATTGGAATGTCAAGCAGCACATATTAGTCGCTGCCTTGTGAACAAGAAGTCCAAAAGAGGAATCCATGGAGAGCTTGCCCTACATTATTCCGCACGAACAAGTTTTTCCATTCCCATGCTCAAATTCATCATCCGATTCAACTTCACTGCAATAAAGGAAATTTGTGATTGGTGAGGACATTCACATGAATATATATATATTTTGTTGTTTCACAATCAACTACTACACATGTAATCACATAGATTACATTGTGTGCATTGTAGTTTCCAGAGAGCACTGAGAAAGTAAATTGAATATACAACTTTCTACATGATCAACATTATAATCAGGTCGAGAGAATCTGTGACAAGTATCATCCAGGTAAAAGCAACTGTACCTCTTATTTATTAGCAAATTATTCGCATTCCTTTTTGCTAATAAGACAACATTGCATTGACTGCTATTACAATTTTAAAATCCATTAAAAAATATCACAGCTCATTTGTAATAATCCATGCTCGCTAGAGTGACATTTTCACTAGTCTACTAGTATGATTGCAGTCCTCAAGGACATATAAATGAGAGTTTAACAGCCCTACTCATATATCAGCTGTTGCATTTATAGAAACATATAAACTCAGCAGTAAGCACATTCAGAAAGAGATATGGAAGTAACAAGCATGCATGTAAGCCGCTGGACGAATTTAAAGCATCACGGTCATAGTTGAGCTAGTAAAAAAATCTGATCAACATTCTATTCATGCTTACAAAGAAATTACACATAGTAAGTTCCCATACCTCATCTCAAATTCTCGGATCTCAAAGAGTTCTCCACCGCTGTTATCTGTCCACTGCACTTTCCTTCTTTCCTTTATTTGACAAGAATCGTCACTATCCTTCTCACATGACGTCTCAAGTTTGTTGCTGCTTTCGTCACCACCATTAACAGGATCGCCTGTAACTGGAGCATTATTCACCAATTTCTTCAAGCTACTCTTAAGACCAAAGCTTTTCCTCTTGCTAGCATCATCATCTTTAATAGAACCGACTGGATGCGGTTGATTTTTACACTGATCAAGATCCTGAGGTTCGGGCAAAATTTCTTGCTTTTGAGCTGGTCCCACTTTTAACGGACATGGGCTCTCGGTCCCCGCGGCATCTCCACCAAAGCAGACGAAGGAGGCGCACCCGCGGATAATCCGGTTCTTTCCAGAAGCCAGCTGGAGATCAGGAACAGTCTCTTGGTTCACCGGAGTCACTCTCATCTGTTTCTCTTCGTTATTCTGCCCCAAAAGGAGAAGGTTGAGGCCTTTAGAAGCTGAAGAAGAAAAAAATCCACCTTCTACAGCCAATAACATCAGTTCTTCTCATCTGAGCTCCACCTACTTGTTGTATTTTCTCTATATCTTCACCCAGAGAAACTCATCTGCCGGGCAGAAATAGACATCAAATATGATCAAGATGACAGCAATAACACAACCTTATTGTTTGCGCAGACTTCAGATTCTGTTCTTTGTGATCCAGATTTTACTAAACAAGAGGATCTCAGAAGAAATAAAAACTGATCATTCAAAGGGAAGGAAATAGGCATATAGCTCAAAATGCTCACAGCTACACAAATTGTCCAAACACAGAATCCTCCAAAACAATAAAAGCCAAAAAATCCTAATTGTGAATTAAGTCCTTCAACGTATCCATAAAATTTAAGGTTCACATCACCATAAAAAAGGCATATCCTACTATCCAACTCAACACTGCAAAAATGAGATCGAACCAACTGGGTTCACAAAATTTATAGCCATAAATAAAGGAGCCAACATTACAGTGTATTCATAAATTTATTACTAAAGTTGTACTCCTTCAAACAAATGGATCATAAATTGCTACAACCAAAATTTCTTGACTAATTTAGCATGCATATACCAAAAAGTCACCAAAACATTCTTAAGTAGTCAAATAAACAGTCAAAGATCTCACCAGGCCATACAGTAGAGTGCCTACTAAACCAACAACACATCAAAATATGGGAAATCAATTAAAGCAGGCGCATTCACCACCACCTAAAATACTCACAGCATCGCATCGCAAACATGAACATACGAAAATAGATTTGCCAAGACAGATCTGAGAAGCGATTACCGGCGACGACAACTCCCCGGACGCAAAAACAAAAGCCGCGAGACTGACTTTGATTCCAAAGAAAAGCATAAAGTTTACACACATACAAGCTGGAGGCGAATTATTATCCCAATTAAGAATGGAAGGGAGATTTTCTTCTCCTTGCGTATGTGTACGCCTTCTTCACAGTGAGAGAGATAGAAAGGGAGAGTGGACGAAATAAATAATTGAAAGAAATTTGAATATAAATAAATAATTTAGATGAAGGTGGCAGAGGTGAGAGAGAGAGAGGGAGACGAGAGAGTGACTCATTTGGCGCATGATAGCAGCATTGGGCCCCACACCAAATGTCAGGCAACGCAATGGACTGATGTAATTCATAATGGTATACAATACGAAAAATAGGCTTTAATTTAGAATTTTACGGACGGTTAACGTGATCTATTTTTATTTATCTATTTTTAATATTTTTTAATATTAATATAATATTAAAAAAATAATTAATTATATTCAAATATTTCGTAGAAAGATACAAATATTTTTAAAATTAATCAACTATTAATAGTAAATTTACTATGTGACAATTTATTTTATTATGTCCATGAAAATATAGTTAGTATTATATATATATATATATATGTAAACATAATCTATAAATGTGTCAATTATATATTTATATGTGTAAAATATGTCTAATATTGTAAATTTTTTAAAATAGAATAGTTGATATCAAAAGATAAATTAAGATTGTTTGTGAGACAATTTTAAATTCATACTTACGGTATCGTCTTTTATTGTCAAATTAGCATTATATCCACATTAAAAATTTTTATATTAAATATAAATAAAAAATTGCGATGTATTTATAGTTATATAAACATACAATTTTTGCAAAATTAATTTCTAGATTCACCTACCACACATGATTCGGGCGATCTCGGGGCTCTAGAATGTTCTCTAGGAGGTTCCGGAACATCTTGAAGGATTTCCGTTAGCCTTATTAAAATAATAAATAATATTTATATAAAAATTAATTTTTTAAATAGTAACTATATGTTTGTGCTATAATTATATAACAAAAACATACCATCTTTTGTAAAATTAGTTTTACTTCTTGAAAAAAATAATTATAAAGTAAGTATATACTGTAGGGTAATTATGTAATAATTTTTAATATAATTATTATATATGACATAATTAAATTATTTATACACATCAGACCAACTACTTAAATAAAATAGAAAATTTGTTTTAAAAACTTATTTTTAGTATTTTTTTAAAAAAAATTTATGGATAATTATTTTATCTTAATTTTGTATTGCAAATTTAATAAATAAGCAAAATGTAATTTAATTCAATAAAAAGTATAACTGAAATATCAACTACAATTATTCATACTTATTTTTTAAAATAAAACTATACATTAACTTATACATAAAAATATTATATTAAAAAAAAAACAAATTATTTAAAATTTAGAAAATTGACTAAAATTGTTTAAAATTATTTAAATATATATTAATTGAATATGATATACATGATAGATAAGAATTAACAATAAATTTACATATTAAATACAAATCACTAAAATAATATTTCATTGGTCCTACCATAAATGACTCATTTTCGTTTTTTTTTGTCCGTTCTATAAAATATGATATTTTTCTATTTTTAATAAATTTATCAATCTTAAATATATTTAATAAATATAAATAAATTTTTAATATTTTACACGCATGACCCACTCAAAATCCTTCATTTATGTCTCCTGAATTAACAAATATTTTATTTACCTTTAAAACTTTCAATTTTTTACAAAACTAATTTAGGTTAATGATAAATAAATAAATAATATTTTTTTTATTAATAGAATGTATTCTCTAAAATATAATATTTATATTGTATATATATTTTATTGAAATATATAATGTTTAAAATATTCAAACACATATTAAAAAAATAATAATCATTAAATAATAATATTCACTATTTAAATAACTAATTTATACTATATAAATTCTCGTGTCCAAACAAAATATTTCATCTTTTGGCGGGACGAATGAAGTATATTTTAATACTATCGAATTCAATATTTTTGGAAAGCTATAAAGATAAAAAAAAAAAAAAAAATCATGAAAAAAAAAATTAATATAAAAATAGAAAATGAAATTTAAATAATTTAAAAATTATCAATTATAAATATTATTAAGTTTACAAAAAATAACTGTAAAATAAATAAGATCTTATAAAATATAAATAAATATCATATTAAATTATATATACACTATAGAAAAGTATAAAAATAAATACTGTGATTAGATATCTTCTCCAAAATAGTAAAATAAAAAAAAAATTATATAAGAATGATGAAACTAATTAAAAAAAATCATATAATAATAATACAATATAATTTGAATGTTTCAGAATTTGACACCAAAATATATACAGATCACCAAAATATATACAGATCAAATGGAAATAATTATAAAAATATAATATATAAAACTAATGATTTTTTTTTTTAACTTAAAAAAAATCGAAATTAAAACCTACATACCTTGTACATTTTCATCTTTGTCTTTTTTTTTTCTTTTTTTTTAAAATCAAAATAAATATAAAATTAAATTCATTGAGGGATATGAAAAAGAGATGAGAACATGAGTTTCAACCAAATAAAATGTAAATTAGAAAAAAAAAATTATAAAATTTAAAAAGTGTATATATATCAACTAATACTATAAAAGAAACTATAAAAAATATATAAATTTTAAAAACTGTAAATATCCCACTATCATATGATACAAAATTGTAAAATAAAAAAAATTAAAAAAAAAGTCTAAAAAATCTCAGAATTGAATAATCAAAGATTGATCTCAAATACATAATATATAGAAAAATCAAAAAATAAAAAAAAAAAGTCTAAAAAATCTCAGAATTGAGGAATCAGAGACTGATATCAAATGCATAATATATAGATAAGTACTTACTCCAGAACAATACTCTTGGTTGTATTGGAAAATATTGATATTTGGACAGTGGATAAAAAGTATGGGTAAAAGATTTTTTTTTTGGCCTTTCTTGTGAGTATATTAGTTAATAATAATAATAATAATAATAATAATAATAATAATGTAATAGTATTTTTATAGTGATATAGTTATTTATGAAAATAAAACTATTGTTTTGGAACGGATATAAATAGTAAATAACACTATTATATTAGGACTGATGTGGTATTATTTATTTTTTAACAAATATATTTATTTAAAATTTAATTTTTTTTCCAAAAAAATTCAGAATAAATTTAGCCAAAATTTTTATCAATATTCCATCTGGATTGATTTTTTATTGTTTATTTTTTTATATTTTATTTAAATATAATAGATATATTATAAATTAATATAAAGATACATTAAATATAAAAAATTATATCGATAATATAAAAAAATAAATATATTCCCTCTGTCTCATTTAGGTTGCCATTTTTTATTTTCGTACGTCTTAAAATAATGTTACAATTTTCTAATTTAGTAATTATGCTACGTACCTAACATAATAAATATCCTTCCAACGTACACTATATTACACAAATATCATTATTTTTATATTACACAATGCTGATATTTTCGTCTTTTTCACTATAACTCATTATAATATTAATATTAAAAATCCTACGTGCAAAAAGTAAACAACAACACCGGGACTCTGAGGGAGTATATATTTTTCGGTAAGTTTTTTATGACATTTTAAAAATATATTAAGGTAAATTAAATTTTTATTTAATATATAATGTAGTTAATTAGTCTAATGTCCACGAAGGTGTGTTTGTACGGAGATATGAATTTTGAATTGAGATTCGAATAATAAAAATTTTAATTAGAATAGTCCTATAATGTCGTTTAAATAGATATTAAAAAAATATATTTAATATAATATTTTTGGATAAATAATAAATTTTTGACAAAATCTTTCAAACAAACCCACTTTAAAAATAGAGTTTAGATTTGAACAAATACTTTTTGATAAATGGAGTACTATATATTGAAATTGAAAATAGAATAAAAAAAAAATTGAACAAATAAATGCAAATAATGACTTTTCAACTGTAGTTCCAAACGAAAGCACGTTTCCCACAGGACAAAATGCAAAACAAGACTTAGTGGGATCTTCCAAAACAATAGTTCCATTCCAGTTAAGATTGTGCTGATTATAACAACTACAGTTCCAGTCGAAAATTCTTTGTGGATAAGACAAAGATTTGGACCATCTTCCTACCGCATCTTCTTTATAAAATCCTCTGCTCTGCGTTGCATTGTGATCTCCAAATCAGTCCCTCAGAGGTAGAAATGGTCCTGACAATAGACATCCTTTCGAAGGAGAGGATTAAGCCATCCTGTCCGACTCCAGATCACCTGAAAAGATTCAACCTTTGCCTGCTCGATCAGCTCATTCCAGCTGACTTTGCTCCAATTATCATCTTCTATCCCCCCAACAATGGCGATTCCATTACCTCGTCGGAGGTTCAAGGAAGACTGGATATCCTCAGGAGCTCGCTGTCGGAAGTCCTGAAACAGTTCTATCCACTCGCAGGCACGATCAGGGACGATGTATTCGTCGATTGTGACGATCAAGGAGCTTATTTAACAACTGCTAAGGTTGGATGTTCCCTGAGTGAATTTCTTACAAGCCCTGATCTTAAAACCCTGTCTCGATTCCTTCCCTGTGGTCTGAACACCGACGAAACTTGTGTGACTAATGTGCAAGCAAGTGTGTTTTCCTGCGGCGGGATTGCCGTCGGGATTTGTATATCCCACCGGATTCTCGACGGCGCTGCTTTAGGCCTGTTTTTAAAATCTTGGGCCGACACTGCAATTTCAGACAAAGAGAAGACTGTATTAACGTCCCCTGATCTCTTATCAGCTTCTTCCCTTTTCCCTGCGCACGCCACGTGGCTGAAAGAAGCTTCGAAGGCTATGTGGAGCTGTTTGTTCAAGAAAGCCCAGTTCGTGACGAAAAGATTCGTGTTCGATGGTGCTGCAATTGCCACTCTCAAAGGTAGAATTGGATTTGGGCCTACAAGCGTGGAGATTGTGTCGGGATTCATATGGAAACATGCGACGATGAGTGGATGCAAGAAATCATCACTTATTACACATCTGGTGAACCTCCGGAAACGGGCAGCCCCGAATTTCTCCGGGCAGTCTCTGGGGAACCTTGTCTGGATAGCAAGTGCGAAACTTGGAGCTGAAAAGAGCAGTCTTGAACTGTTTGGAGTGGTCGATGAAGTGAGGAAATGCTTGTCGAGAATCGACGGGGAATATGTAGAGAGCCTGCGGGGTGATGGTGGGAGTCACGTTATGCAGAGGGATCTTACAGAGATCGGAAAGTATGGCGGCGGGGGGGATGTAGATCACATTGGGTTCAGCAGCTGGTGCAAGTTGGGATTCTACGATGTTGATTTTGGGTGGGGGAAGCCTGTTTGGGTCAGCAGCATTGATTCCAGTGGGCCGTTGTTTATGAATCTTGTTGTCCTGATGGAGACCAGATTTGGCGATGGAATTGAAGCCTGGATAACAATGGATGAACAGCAACTGTCTGTGTTGGAACACAATCAAGAATTCAGAAGCTTTGCTGCGTTGAATCCGAGCCCTTTACTGTAATTCATTTCATAATTTGATGGTCCAAGAAAGAAGTGTGTTTTGTAATTGTTATTGCAATATGGAATATGTCCAAACAGGGCCTTGACTTCTTATAATTACTTCGTTTGACGGGTGTCTTGGGTTTGACTTTTTTACCGCTGATTTTTCTCGTGGGGTAATCGTGGCCGTCCGATCGAGCACAAACGTGGATGGATGGATGGAAGAATTATTAATTACCGAGGCCAGGGCAATTGATCGATGCTGCATCTGCTTCTGCACATGGCAAGTGGGATCTGATCGGAGGTGTTGGGGCCGTTAACATCAACGACGTCGTTTTCTACCAACAACTCTGCAATCTGCAAAGGAAAATCGAGCTCTTTGAATCCACCGCTCAAATCGATTTCCGCTCTTCCTATTTTGCTCGATGATGAGATGAAAATCCTGCGAACTCGCGGCATTCTTCGGATGTTAAATCGCCGGTTTTAAATGGGATTTCGCCGTCGCTCGGACTGCCTTTTACATCTCCTGATTTTTGCGTACTGCGTTCTTGTTCCTGATTATTTTCCCTTCGCGTATGGGCAATCCAATGGCACCACTGTCACTCCCATCAATCGCGATCTCTACCACACCAGGTGAATTGTTTTCCCCCTTTTCGAGTAAGGTATTCCGATTTGCGTGATTTGATCTGTAGTTTTATTATTATTAAATTTTATTAGGGATTACGAGTCGTGACTTGTAGTTCTCTCGACATTGCTTAATTAGAATCAGACACGGAAACTTTTTATCTCGTATGATTCCAACCATTGACTCGTGTGGATTGTACATTTCTATGGTTTCTTGTATTTGAATTATGCATTTCTATAAAAACTGTCGAGTTCTTCCAGGATGTTTGATTTATCTCCATCACCAAATAGCTGGAATCTGGAAAAGCTTGAAGTTCAATAAACTTCGGTTTCTAGGTTTTACCCAAGTCCTTGCTATGAATTAAAATTATGAGTGAAGAAAAGATTTTCTGTTTATGCATTTTTTTGTCACTATTTTTTCTTTTGTAATTTGTCTAGATAGAAGAAGATAAAAAGGTTGCATGATAGCTTCGTAACTTTCTTCTATGTGTTTGTTCTCTAGCCTTAAGAATGCATTACTTTCTCAATTCGTCCACCTTAGGAAGTTGTTTGTTGCTGTTCAAATTCTTTTACAGGGGGGCCTTGCTTGAGGAAATTGAATCATTAGTTGATCGTCACCCAGATAAATTCACGGTACTAATTATGTTCTTCATAATTATATTAATAATTTCGGCTTCAATATCTAGGCTTCTCGCCTTATTTCTATTTTCCATTTAAACAGATTGATAAAATTTCTAGTAAGAACAAAGGCTATGAGGCACAGATAAGAGTAGTTAATTATTGCCGGAATCAGAAACACAATGATGAAGGGGCTAAACTTCGGATTCTATTTGTAAGTATTTTTTTACTTACTTCTTTGTATCAAAGTTTTTCTTTTGGCATTGTGGGCAGGGTGAAGGCTATGGATGTAAGTTTCATCCATAACCTTTTCTGAACTCAGTATATGGTGCAGGTTGTTCGCTAAAAAAATGAAAAAAGCAGGCGTGTTTTTAAGTTGAAATAGTATGTAAATGTTCTCAGGTTGGTTATTGGTGGTGTTTTTGACAGATGATTCCTTGTATTCCAGAGTTTTGGACAGCATGCTAGGGAGCTTATTACGACTGAGTTGGCTCTGCGGCTTCTTTCTATTCTAAGCGAAGAGGAGTTTTTACCTAATGCTGATCGCGGAACTTTAAATAAGACACTTGATAGGGTTATTATAAAGGTATAATTATCTCTTGAATTGTTCTTTTGAATATTTGCATTCTTGACATGCAAACAGATGAAGAATTGTGTGATTTTGAAATAGATTGTATTGCTTTCAAACCTGCCGTTGAAGTAATTGTATCTATTAAGTTTAGAGCTAAAGCTTTGAACTTTTAATTAGTGCTTTCCTTGTGTCTACCCAACGAGCCTAACTGAATTCAGAGCTTATAGTTTATACCCAAATACCATAATCAAATAATCTTATTAGTAATTAGATAAGAATGCTAGGTGAGATTATGGATTAATCTTCCGAGTAATATAATGAGTCCATTTAATATGGAAAAACTAAATTTCATGACTAATGTTCTTTGGATGCATCAAACAGGTCGTACCAATTGAAAACTTAAATGGCCGCAAGCTTGTTGAAGATGGAGACCTCTGTGAGAGAAGAAATGGTCTGATGAATGATAATTGATATAACTTCCTTTTGTAATTACGATCTCCTTGTTAAAACAGACAATGCTCAAAGTTTAAGATTTCTTTCAGGAAGAGGAGTTGATCTTAATCGGAACTGGAGTGTTGATTGGGGCAAAAAGGAGAAGGTATGCTTGTGTTTCCCTTCGTCATGAGAAATTTAATGTCCGTCTAACTATATTGGGCTTCGTTACATGAACTATCACATTGCAAATCGTCATAATTTTCTATATGGAACACATGTAAAGCAATTCAAGGGTTTAGAAGAACCCACAAATGCCATTATATTTCAATGTCTCTCTCCATCTATTCAGGATTATGATCCGTATGAAGAAAATCCTGGACCAGCTCCATTCAGTGAGCCAGAGTCCCAAATTATGCGGAAGTTGGCTGTATCATTTGAACCACATATATGGGTTAATGTGCACTCAGGGATGGAGGCAAGTCTTTGAAGCTTCTCATTTTCTACTGCCACTTGTTTGTGTTCATTCTGTGATGTGCTGAAATATTTGATAGGTTGCATAGAGTCCAGTCATTATGCATTGCTTTCCTTCTGTTTGTAGTTTGAATTTGTAAATTTAGTGGGCCTTCAATCTTCCAAGCCAAAATTTGCTTTAGGTTTGGCTAATGTTCATGGGTTTGCCTTGAAGTATGCATGATGTATTTACTTCTGCATCTTTTATGACTAACTGTACTTTATCCTCTCTGTCGTCCCTTATGATTTTTTTTGTTGTCCTTTGTTTTGTTTTGTTTAGGCTTTATTTATGCCATACGATCACAAAAACACAACCCCAGTTGGAATGCCATCTCAGATAATGAAATCAATGCTTCATGACTTGAATCATTTTTACCTCAAAGACCACTGCTTAGTTGGATCTGGCGGAGGCTCTGTTGGGTTTGTACTGCTTCTTACAAATCTTGCTGCTTTAATTTACTTTTTATGTTAAAAGAATTTGTTGCTTGTGTATCAAAGCCTTCAAAATGATGGTCGGTATCTGTTTTGTATAGCAATCAATTGTTGCATCTAGGTTTTTGAATTCATCATGTTTGATTATTACTAATATTAGTATTAGTTTGATAGAAACATTGGTACCGTTCATTCTGTGTATATTCACCTACCTATTTGTGTGGAACATTAGATCTGAATTATTCAAAATTTCTTACCAAGGTTTAAAGGTTTTTGAGTGAGTGCTTTGTGTAATTGAAAATTATTTGCAGTACTAAATTGCTTCTATGCATTCAGCTTAGAATTTGTCAAATTACGAAAGTGTCTTCAAGTTAAACTGGAGGGTAAAATCTATTCAAGGAAAATCTTCATGTCTTTTTCTTCCTCAATGAAACTCTTGTTTGCAATTGCATCTTTCTATGCTGTTGTATTCTCCTCAGTCATTCCAGTAGCTTACAAATACATATCCTCCTTATAAGGAAATAGGAAGCCATATCCTGTTAAGGTTTTTACACAATTTCGTGATCCAGGGACTCATCATGAAATCCTTTACATACTTATTAGTTATTTATGATATATATTGTCCATTGTTGTCTTTTACTCTCTAGAAAGAAAATACAATAGCCCCGACAGTAGAAAAACCGATTTTCCTTTTTGATCATCTACCAATTCCTTGTGCTAATTGCGATATTCCTCTATAGGTACCTGGCTCATGGGACAGCTACAGATTATATGTATGATGTCGCCCGGGTGCCCATGGCTTTTACCTTTGAGGTTTGGAAATGCTTCACAGTAATTGGCAGTTTTATTCTTTTTATTGGGACCTAAAAAAGCAAGTCATTGTGCTCATATTGTTGCAGATATACGGAGATCCTAACGCCTCCTCAAAAGACTGCTTTAAAATGTTCAATCCTGTAGACATCAGCTCCTTCAATGTAAACCATCTAATCCTCTCGCACGCTTTTCTTAAGGCAATATTCTCTTTTTTTGTTTTCTTTCTAATTTCTCAACACGAGTGATCTTTTTCCCGTGACAGAGAGTTCTGAACAGCTGGTCAGCTGCATTCTTCCACATGTTCAGCGTAGGCGTGCATCATTTGGACGGGCTTCAGTCGAAGGCAATGGCATCAAGTTTTGACAATTGGGTGTCGATAGACGACTATCTCAACGGATATCTAATGCAGAGGAAGAGCAGGTATGGGAAGAAAATCGAGGTTCTCGACCTCGGGTTGCAAGAAATTCGAACATATTTCAGGCTATTCTTGCTGTCCTCTGTGCTCTTGCTGTTCATGTTTTGCTCCAGAATTTCAAAGAGCACCCGGCCTCTTGTTTCCGCCATGACTCTTTAACCTCGAAACTATATTGCTGATCCAATGAAATTAGATTCCTCATATTGTATTTATCTATTTTTACATCTCCAGGAGATGAGATGAGATGAGATGAAATGAGATGAGTAGCATTTTTCACTCGCCATGTATATTAATTATTTCCCTTAAATCACGAGATGCATTTTTTGAATTCATGCTTGTACTTGATGCCACTCTCTGCATCACCATCGATGTGTATTTGTCTTAATAGTATTTTATACTGATCCAGTAAATTTTTAATATATAAAAAAAATAATATTTTGTATTTATTTTTAAAAATAACACTTGTTTGTGTTTTGAAATTTTAACCCTAATCACCTGAATAATTTAAAAACAGTCCACTTTACCTACCGAAGCAAGAAAACCATTTTGTAGGTGATTTTCACAATCAATCTTACAAAAGCATCAATAATAGTATTTCTCCATTAACTCATGACATTAATCAAAAACAATAATTCTCAAACTTTAGGACACACTTCCAACTGTAATAAATCTTTCCAGGCCACAAATTCTTACTATATTAATAACGTGGTCAATTTGCAGGCGGATCAACGGAAGCAAAATCACGAATCTCCTGGATTTGATCAAAATGAGCAAAGTAAGATTGATCAAGAGTGAGCCAAGCCTCGATTCCATCCCCCTCTGGAGTGTCCATCAGCCACAGCACATTAATAAACGGCCACTCCACCTCACTCCCGCCGTCGCATTTCGTAATCCAGGCGGGCCGCCCGAACCCAAAGTCAATACCGTAAAGCCCGAAATTGCACCAGCTGGTAATGGCCAAGTAGTCGGCCCCCTCAGGGAATCCTTTCCAGGCATCCTCAACATTCTTACAATACCCTAAGAACCCTTCTCCATTACCATCCTCCATTCTCTTCACGAACTCCGGGTCCACCGTGCCAATGGCGTCCCGGACTTTCCCGAACAGGCCCTTCAGCCCCTGCCCGGCCTCGTCGCCGCCGCTCGACGCCGTCACCAGCCACAGAAAGTTGCCGAAGCTGCCGTCGGGGTATCGGGGCTCCGCCTTTCGTCTCATGTTCACTCCATGAGTCACCAGGGACACTCCAGGTCCGGGACTACCATTTCCAGGCCTGGCTTTGTCCGCCGCGATCATGAACCACTTCCAGATCAGGGCCGACACGATTTCGACACGTGTCGGCGGCCGATCGAGGCCGTCGGAGAGCTCGGCTCGCAGCCTCGATATTCCGGGGGATTCGAACACGTAGCGTCTCATTACAGTCTTGCCGGATTTGAAGTATCCTCTCATGGCGGAGAAGAGATGTTTTTCCCTCTGCATGGCTTCGTTGTGCGGGAAGAAAGACCGGGCTTTGTAGTCCGGAAGCATCATTTCCGTCGGAGTCCGGGACCTGGAAGCCCAGGCTTTCATGAACGTGGCGACGGTGACGCCGTCGGCGATCTTGTGGAGGAAAAGCGAGCCGACGGCGAAGCTGCCGCAACGGAAGAAAGTGAGCTTGACCATGGCAAGTTTGTCGCCCGGGCCGGGCTCATCCCAGGTGAGGTCGCTGGGGATGTGGGTCCGACAGGCTTTGGGGTCGGGTTTTCGGAGGATGTCGGAGAGGGTGGAGTTAGACCTGGAAACCAGGAAGAGGACTCCTTCATCGTTGCAGTCTATGGATAAGGTGTCTCTGATTCTTCCTGCTAATGGATAGAAATGGGACAGGGTGGAGGAGAGTGATTCCTTGAGGATTTGGGAGATGGAATCTTCATGGTGGTTCTTGTCTGAATTTGGATAATATAAGACTAGAGGGACGTAAATGGGTGGGACGATTTGATCGAGTAAAGAAAGCTTGTAGATTTTTTGGGAAGGGGGAGTTGGGGAAGACGGTTTGATGAACTCTCTTGAAATCATTTCCATTTCCATTTCCATCTCCATTTCTGTTAATATGAGTTGTGATGATGAATTCTTGATATATATATATATATATACATGACGTTGAGTGGGTAGGTGATGAAATCATACTAGTGTCTCATTGTCAATTATAGTATGACAAAGAATGAAAGAATATTACAGTAAAGACAATCCTCAAAATCTTGATTGATCAAATATCAACCCACTAAATGACTAATGGAAAAAAGGGTTCCTACTTGATTTATTTAATATGCCCTTTTCGTGAGTGCTCTTACCTACCAAACTATCCAATTGGGTTTGAGAATAAAATCTAGCCCCTTTCTTTTTTCTAATTGCATGAAAAACACAAGTGATTTCCAAAATCATAAAAATATAGCAGACAGGTCACAAGTAGTAATGGAATGGAATATTAAACCTAACTATAATGAGGTTGTGCATAAGGTTCAAAATTCCATACAGGCCAATCCAATAAGTAGTAGACAACTCTGATAATGTAGTGAGAAAAGCTTGAGACCTCAAAGGCACTCATCTGGATGAATTACAGAAGATATTTTAGATTTATCACCAAAAGAGTTGCAGCTATTGTGAAACTAATGAGCCTGTATAAACTTTAAAATGAGTTAGAAGCTTTACCATAAAATTTCTATCATGTCAGTTTAATCTATGGCTTCCAATTACACATACCATGGGTACAAATACGGCAGACATGCAGCAGTGGTAGGTAGCACTGGATCTTGCATCAGCTTGTCCATCTTCGATAACATGAGGACTCCACTCCACTAATGCAGTGCTGTGTATGATGCTACTTTGAATTTCAGACTCAGATTGATGAGAAGATCCAACTGGCCTAGATGTTTTCGCCAGGGGGGAGTTCTGCAAGTTTTGGGGGAGTACCGAGCACCCGTTCCATGTCAAAGCGAACCTCAATATTCCGGATGCTATAGCCGACCACCATGAGCCAAAAGAGCAGCTTGGCAAGTTCTTGAGCATTTGTCTCTGTTACACTAGTCTGTAAAATGCCAAATGATAATAATGTAATTAAGGAATTGGTCTCCAACTTGCTTAACTGTCATATGGAAATTATATTCGATAAGCAGTACACTGCTGTGATCCTAGGTTAGTTCTGAAACTAGAACAGGTTGAATTGTGATTTGTACCACTGACATCATTCTGTTATAGTATATAGGTTGAAAGACTAGCATCACAGGATTAAAGATCAAGTTACAAGTGCTAGAGCGATGATTATGAGAGTGCAGTGGCAAGTGCAGGTAATGGAATTTGCAGCATTGGTTAACATGTACCTTCATTTGGCTAGGATCAGAAACAGCCAATAACCGTTTTATGAATGTGTTCATTGCAAGCACAACATCATCTCCAGCTGTACTGGTTAGCTCCTGATAAACAAGCCCCAGATAACAATTTAGGGACACTATGTAGCCCAAACAGTGATACTTTTGATGTAAGGACCAAGGAAGAAAAGTTACACTACAATCCCAACCACTTCTCACTACCACCTAAAGAACTGGCAAACAACACATTGCAAGATGTTCATATTCTCATGCTTGTTTATCTTTATAAAGTTATACCACAACCCTAACCACTTCTCAACACCAATAAATAAGACAGCTAATAAACAAGCATACATCACATTGTATGATGGTTACACACTCTTGCTTATTTATATTTATGAAGTTATCAATCCGCCTCTCCACAAAATAAATTGCAGTCAGGTTTCTTACCTTGAGATTTTGAGGCTCAAGAGATTTCAAATATTCCAACAATTCATTCTGTCCAGTCGATGATTTTCTTTCTACTTGACGGTTAAGTTCCTCAATTTCAGCTTCAAGTAGCTCAATGTATTTCACTGCTTCAATTCTTTCTGGGCCTGAAACATTGTTCCACCTTATAACTTCACCAGACACTTTTTTCTGTGTCCCTGGGGCATAATCTGACCCGTCCTACACTAGTGCAAGGTCAGTAAACTGAAAAACCAAATTAAAGTAAATGATAAAAACACCTTCTTATCCAATATAAGTTCCTTCAAACAATAGGACCACAAGAAGGAATATGATTAGGCAATATGGTTATAAGGGTTAGAAGGGTCTCCATGACTACTTCTAGTTCAGATCAATACAAGCACGCAGAAAAAATTAAATCTTCAACAAAATTTTTTTCCTTGATGAAATTTGATACACACGCTTGAACCATTAAGCAAAACAATTAACACGGATTTTAACAAGTTCAAGTGGCATCCATACAATTATTAATGTACATCACTGGCTTTGCAAGTGCACAGTGACATATTCCTTCAGTGCTTACAAGCTATGCATCAGAACTTGCCAGTGCACATCAGCATTCCTAGTTTCTTCTCTACCAATACGGTACATATTCAAAGCTTTAATTGCTGTATTTAACATATCAAATCCTTTATAATTCTGCATCCTTATTCTTTTTTATGCCAAAATCCAACATAAAGAGGAAGATGTGTGGGACCAAAAAAAGAACGAGCTCACCTTTCGATCTTGTGGTTCCGGAAGAGCAACTTGCTCCAAGCTTTGTTGAAACTCCAGCCTGTTTTGAGCATTCTGAAACATATATCCAGTCATCAAGACACTGTACATTAGCTGTGCCAAATTTTCAGCAACCTGCAACAATGAAAGATTCATAATTCTCACCAATAGATTCCAGAAACATGGCTCCAAATCATCTCTTTATCTACCTAAGAATAAGTACTTACAGTGGTAACCGTCACAGCGAAAAATTGTGGAGGCAGAGTTCCAATCATATTTGTAACTGTTTGGCGCATGGCATCAACTACCTTCAGTAGAGTCAACAAGCATTCTTCAATCTCAAAGGGGGTTACTTAAACTGCATTCTAGTTAAGAAATTTTGTACGAATTGGAACATCCCATGTAATACTAAACCACTTCCACCGCACCACTTTGCGAGAGTTCTTAGAGGTCACAGTGGAGGGGAAATACCTGCTGAGGCGCTCTTTTAACAAACAATTCCATGAATTCAGGCTTAACATTCTGCACATACTCCAGAAGAATCTCTTTCCTACTCTTACTCTGCTCATCAACAAGAAAATTCAATAGATAATCAAGTTCCGCCCAAAACAAACAGAGATAGGGCACAGTTACCGTAGTGCCGTTCGGAGATTTAGAATCGCCGCCGTTAGGTGAACCTCTGTCTCCATTTTCTCCGGCTCTGGCGAGTGTCAATCTCCCTCTAAAATTGAAATTTTTCCTCGGAACTCTGAGCGAGTGACGCGGCGGAATACAGGCCGTCCGAGAAGAAGATGACGACGGAGTATATGAGGATTGAGATGTTAATAGCAAAGTGGAAAGCTTCAATGTCAGGGACGACATTTCCTAAGCTCCGATTGAATTGGAATAGCAGTTGGAAGAATCAAGAATGAAGCTTTCTTCTCCTTGGCGTGTCGTCAACTTCGACAGAATCAATCGATGCCCTGCCCTTTTCCGCTATGAAAGTCGCTGTTTGTGGTTCTCATAAATCGCATTTTACAGTGCGTATTCTTTTACTATTTACCATAAAGTCGCGTTTTCAAGTCTGACTCTGCTTTCTTCAGTTTTATTTGTTGTTCTAGTGATGTTTCTCGAGAGTTGAATCTGCTTTCTTCAGTTTCATTTATAGTATTTTTTTAATATATATTTTTTTAATCCGACATCGATATTTCTTCTACCATTTATCCGAAGAATGTGTAAAACTAAATTTTTATATTAAATATTTTTTATTATTATTTCTTTTTTAAAAAAAAAAAATCCAATTAATAATATTTTAAATTTTAAATTAATTTATATTGTAAAGTTGATCAAGTTGACCAAATTGACAATAGATTGGATTGAATTAACTAAATTTTATCCGGCGCATGGGTCGCGCCACCGACAACTCATTAATTGCAAATTATAATGAATTATAGGCTTCATTTATTTTACAGTTATAGTTGTATTGTTAAAGGCAAGGGATCTTAGTTTAAAATTTAAGCAGTTTAATCAGTTTAATCAGTTATTTTATAACATTTGTTCTGACTTTTAATATTTTTTTAAAATAAAAAAATAATTAATTTAACTAAAATTATAATTTACGTATCCAGTATTTTATTTATTTTCTTCTATTCTTATTAAATATTCTTACCAAATTTATTTTTTCTCTTTCAGCATACTTTGGTGAAGAGAAGAAGAAGAGGGGGAGGAGAGATGACGGCCGCTTCGGTGGAGCAGACCCCAATGGCTGGTGTCGCGGTCGACGACGAGTAGGAAAAAGGCTGAACGGTGGGCGGTGGCTTGGAGAGCGGCGCAGGGCGTCGTCGGGGGTGAATCGATGATCAATGAAGGGGAAATAAAATAAGAGAGAGTTGTGAGGAAGAGAAAGAAACAGAAAATAAATGCAGGTTTGAGAAGTTTAATTTGAGAATTATGATGAAATATGGATGGGCATTCGGCATCACGAGAAAATTAGGGTTAGAGTGTCGATGATATTACGGGAGAGAAATTTAGATGGAAGTGTTTACGAATGAAAGAAAAAATAAAAAATTGGAGGGTAAAATTGTAATTTTAGTTAAATTAATTGTTTTTTATTTTAAAAAAAATATTAAAAAGTCAGAACACATGTTATAAAATAATTGGTTAAACTGGATAAATTTCATTGTTTTCCATAGACCATCTAAATGAAATGGTTGAGTGAGAAATTCGATTTTTTTCATTTAGTATTTTAAAATAAAATGTTTTCCTATAAATATTATTTTAAAATATAATATGATATTAATATTGAATTGACGACATTGATTGTGAGAAGCTCTCGTGAATAAATCTATGGTGATCCCTTTACAGGGATAAGTAGGCCAATAACGTGTCTGTGATTATTTAATTTATTTCCCCATTCAGCAGCATTGCTGGCATTGCTGTTCTCCCTTGGAAATTATTAATTCAGTCATCATCAGCCCCATTTTTTGGTGTCAACCTCAAATTAATAAATAATAATTTTGTCAGGTTTTCACAAATGAAATTAGGATTGGGTGATTCATTACAGGTGTAAATGTAATTCTTGAAAATGGGTGGTCCGGTCCACCCAACCCAACTGCTAATTATTTTGACTTAGATGGAAAGTTCCACCCATGTCTTTTGATCTTTGTCATCATCATTGAATTCAATTAAGAAACTGTTTTTATTTTCTCTAATTTTTAAGCATACAATTTATATGTAAAAAATTATTAGCAGGTATTCTTGAAATATACTAGTATATTAAATTTTGTAGAGAAATAAATAAAAATATATATATATTTATAAGATGCAATTAATCAGCATATACAATGCAAATTAATCCATCCAGATCAATTACATCATTAACATTTGACGAGCTTCATTTAATTACATCAATGTCACAGGCACACCAAATTGGTTGACAATAAAATCAACTTAGGCATTTTTTTATTATATATATAAATAAATACTATATAAACCCAAAAATCTTTTACCCCTGGTTCAATCGCTTTCCACGTTCATCGTCATCATCTTCTTCATCGAAACCCTTCATTTCGTCACACAGAAGAATTCCAAAAACCAACCAACGAGAGCCACGCTTCCATTCGAACAGTCCTTGAGAAGTTGTTGCTACTTTATTGCACCTTGTCTCCTCCCTCCCCTCTACTCTCGTCTTCCATTGAAAGAACTTCCCAAGCTCCGAGTTAAGAAGAAAAATCAACTTTCTTACATGCAGCAGCAGCAGGGATGAGGAATCCGGTAAAGATCCTGACCCGATTCCCCAAACGGGTCCTGGATCTCGACTGGAGGCTCCTCCTTCTCATCCTCTTCTCCCTCACACTTGTCGCATATGTTTCACTCTCTTCCTCTTCCTCTTCCCCCACCACTCTGCTCGTCTCCGTCTCCAACCTTATCCCCTTCAAATCCCTAATCCGAGCTCGCCCAATTCAACCTAAGCTGCATCCGCTGAATAGGTCCCGAATTGCCGTCTGTTTGGTGGGCGGCGCGCGGCGGTTCGAGCTCACCGGCCCCTCCATTTTGGAAAGGATCCTTCGAGTCTACGAGAAATCGGATCTGTTCCTCCATAGTCCTTTGGATTCCAATTCGTATAAGCTTATGTTGCTGAGCGATTCCCCCAGAATCGCTTCTGTAAAGATTTTCAAACCCAAACGCATACCCGAGACCCCGCAGGAGCTCCGAGTCCTCACCGCGCACACCTCGCCGAACGGTATTCAGGTGCGATGCTAATTTAATAAGATGCTTTTTTAGTTAGATCGTACCATTTTTGGTGGGAGATTGATTCTGTTGTCTTGCTGTGGATGTTGGATCGGATTGGTGAGAGTGGAATGTTTATTGTGCATTGTTGAATGGCTAAAATTAGGTTTTTCCAAAATTTCTGGCGTCACGGCTCTTCGTTCTTACGCGTCTGTTTGTTGTTGTCGTCATCTTGTTCGAAATTCCATTAGGGTTTATTTGTCTTGAGGTGAATTTTCTCCAGCTGCAAGTTTTGAAGATGAACTCTTTTACGTTTGGACTTTTCAATGAGGTTGAAACTTGATAGTCATCATCATAACTGCTGATTTTTCCATTAATGAGGTCATCAAGAATCTATTGCACCAGGCTGATTACTGTAATTAGGGTTTGAACTTAGTTGCTACTTGCATTTAATGAGGTCAAATTGATGGCCCCCCATCTTTTTAGGCAACAATAATAAGTTTAGGCATATAATTTTTGCCAAAATTTCACCATTCTACATTCTGCCCAATTTCTTTCTTTTGCAGGGCTTATTGCAGTACTTCAATCTGGTCGAAGGATGTCTAACAATGATCAAAGAGTATCAAGAAGAGCACAGCTTCACCTATGATTGGATAATCCGGACCCGGGTAGACGGATACTGGGCCGGCCCATTGGGCCCAGAGAATTTCATCCGGGGTAAATATTTGGTCCCGGCGGGCTCGCAGTATGGTGGGCTGAACGATCGGTTTGGGTTAGGGGACTACAACACCTCGGTCGTAGCACTTTCGAGGCTATCCTTAATTCCGAAGCTCGACTCGGCCAAGTTAACGAAACTTAACTCCGAGGCTGCCTTCAAGGCCCAACTCACCACTCAAAATGTCGACTTTGTTGCCAAGGCCTTACCTTTTTGTATAGTGACCGATCGTTGCTACAAATTTCCTCCGTCCGGCTTCGGAGTGCCGGTCGCAGCCATGTCGAGCCCAGGCCCATTGAGCGGCGCTAAATGTCGACCTTGCAAGCCCGTTTGCACTGGGCCCTGCGTTGGGCCTGTAATGAATCGGCTTTATCGAGGGTGGAGCTGGATGGAGTGGCGAAACAACACTATAAATCTCTGTGATGCTCATAGGGAATGGGAGGAAGGTTGGCAAGGTTTATTCGATAAGGTTGCCGGGACTCGCCTCGCGGGTGCAAGAAAAAAGGTTGCGACTTTGAGTATGGATCGATGTGTCCAAGGAATTAAGAAGCTGAGGAAACAATCGGCCCACTGGTATGGGCCTACGGCCCAAGAAATTTGCAGGCTGGGCCTCGAATCAGGTCGATGAAAGTTAAAGGAGATACATTGTATATGTAAAGTTATTCTTTCAAATAATGCAAACTATAGAGGATTAGGGGTATTCATTCTTTTGGAGTCTATTTAGTTTTGATCATACAACACTGTACTGTACTGAAAATTCGAAGACTATATTAAACAAATATACACAGCAAAGTTTCAGGCCACAAAGAGTTCAGCTTTTCCATCAATGAACAGGCTCATGAACTCTTCTCCATCAACTGTTTCTTTCTCGACGAGCAGTTGAGCAAGCTTGTGTAGAATGTCGATGTGGGTCGTGATTATAAGCTTGGCTCTTGAGTATGCTTTCTCGACGAGCTCTCGAACTTCGGCGTCCACCACGTCTGCCGTCGCCATGGAGTAGTCTTTCTGCGACGACATCTGCAGTCACAGAAGGCCAGTCGTGCTCTTTTTGTTAATCGATAGCGCGCTAATGTAATGATTTGCTAAGTTAGTGTACCTGCTGGCCAAGGAAAGGATTTCCACCGGGGCCGCCGATTGCCACCTGTCCGATCTTCTTGCTGAACCCGAATCTCTCGACCATCTGCCTCGCAACCCTCGAAACTTGCATGAAGTCGTTTGATGCACCTGTTGTAACATTCTCATCGCCGAAAATAACCTCCTCGGCAACCCTGCAATGATTAGATTGGTGATCGCTTGCCTTTTTCGCTCAAGAACTGTTAGATTATCAAAACCGAACCAACCTTCCACCAAGCGCAACAGCCATCTGATTTTCTAAGTAGTTTCGACTGTACAGCCCCGACTCAAGCCTCTCTTCGCTTGGCGCGAAGAAGGTAAGGCCTCCGGCTTGGCCGCGCGGAATTATTGAGATTTTGGCGACCGGATCGTACTCCGGCATCAATGCGCCAACCAATGCGTGCCCCGCCTCTACAATCAACGTTACGTGTTAAAGACAGCCAAATTACGAAAGCCCCAAATCGGTTTTCGAATAATTTCATACCATGATAAGCTACCAGCCTCTTCTTCTCATCAGAGACTACGGCGTTCTTCTTCTCCGGTCCAGCGATAATTCTTTCCAAAGCATCAGAGATCTCATCTTTGCTTATTTCCTTAAGTTCCCGCCTCGCTGCAAGTATGGCAGCTTCGTTCATCAGGTTTTGCAAATCCGCACCCGTGAAGCCTGGCGTCCTCCTCGCAATCTTTTCAAAATCGACATCCTTACCCAGTGCCTTGCCTCTCGAATGCACCTGCAATGGCAAGAATCTCTGGTTAGCAAAACTGCTGCGCCGAAAGTAAGGACTTCAGAAAAGCTCAGTAACCTGGAGAATCTTGACTCTGCCAGCAACATCAGGCCGGTCGACAGTAACCTGTCGATCAAACCTCCCAGGCCTCAGCAGCGCCGCATCAAGAACATCCGGCCTGTTAGTCGCAGCCAACACAATGACACCAGAGTTGCCGGAAAATCCATCCATTTCAGTCAAGAGCTGGTTAATGGTCTGCTCTCTCTCATCGTTGCCACCGCCAAGACCCGCCCCTCTCTGCCTCCCTACAGCATCAATTTCATCGATGAACACAATGCAAGGCGCTTTCGACTTCGCCTTCTCAAACAAATCCCTCACTCTTGAAGCCCCAACGCCCACAAACAGCTCCACAAACTCTGAAGCTGCACATGAAAAAAATGGCACGCCGGCCTCCCCGGCCACCGCCCTCGCCAAAAGGGTCTTTCCGGTGCCCGGCGGACCCACCAAAAGACAGCCTTTGGGGATCTTTGCACCCAAGGCAGTGTACTTGTCGGGATTCTTTAAGAAATCAACCACTTCTTGCAGCTCCAGTTTGGCCTGATCGGCTCCGGCCACGTCAGCGAAGGTAACACCAGTCTCCGGCACCTCCTGGAACTTAGACTTGGACCTGCCGAAGTCCATCGGCCCACCAAGTCCTCCGGGCCCTCCGGGACCGCCCTGGGCCCGTCGAAACAAGAAGAAAAGCCCTGCAAAAGCGAGAAGAGGAAACAGCAAATTCCCAATAAAATTCAGCAGCCCATTTCCGGAATCGCCCTCGGAGACCGAAATATCGACGCCGTTCATCGCCAAGATGTCGATCAAATCCGGATCGTTGGGGACAATCACAGTAGCCCGACGCCCATCTATGGCGGTCAGCTGAAGGGCGCTTCCGTCCTTGCTGAATCTCACTCGCTCAACCTTTCCCTTCTTCACCGCGTTCAGGAATTCGCTGTATCGCCATTGGGAACCGTCGGGAAGATCAGAAGCAGGTTGGGCCTGAGGCTTCGGAGCATTCAAAACAAGGTTTTGCCCAAACGGCGACGAATTTCCCAACTTCTGCGCCTCCATTTCAATCACCTGCGGGGGAGGAGTCGGCGGCGATGCATTATCCAATGCTAATGCTTGTGGAGAGATTGAAGAGAAGAGTAAAGCAGCTAGAGCGGCGTGGCTGGGGATGTTCTTCGGTTTCTTGGGGCTCTTATTCTCAAGAACTGATTGTGGAACAACTACTTTTCTTGGTATCGTCTTGGGCGTCGGAGGAGAAGCGATTCGGGCACCAAAAAAATTGGATAGCAAAGGATTCGTTAATGACGACACCATTATTAGACTTGGCGAGCTCCTCTGCTCTCGCTGCAATTCTCAAAATTGTAGAACGAATTGTGTAGTGGGTACTGACCGGGGAAGAGATATTAGACGAAGGTAACGTGGAAATGCGTAATGGACTTGAGAAGTGCAATTAGGGCTTGTGGTGAAATGGACGCCATAGATTGCAATTGTCGTCTGGATTGGCTCTACGTGGGCAGGGTAATATCCACTCATGATTTTCCTTTTTTTATTTTCCTAATTTCTAGTACTTTCCAAAATACAGATATTATTCAGATTCAGAAATAAGAGCAAAGAAAACACTCTTCTGAATATTTATTTGCATCACTGTCTGAAGATCAGAAACCTCCAGCCTGACCATGTACATTTAATCGTTGATTCCCAGAAACATTTCTGCATTTTCTTACGGTTCATTTGTTCAAGATCCATGGGACAAGGAGCCCGTGTGCAGGCATCTTATGCATTATATATTTCAGCATTTGTGTGACAATACAGGTGGAATTTATTCCTTTTGTTTCTTTAATCTGCTTGCCTCTCTGTATATCTCTATATATATATACATGTACATTTGCTCATTTGGGAGAAAAGGCAAGAAGCACTTGACATCTTATATCAAGAATTCGACACACTTTCAGTCTTTAATTCTTCTGCTAAAGATGGCTACTTTCCACACTCGATCAAACAGTTTTCCATCACAATCTCATCCTGCGATGGGATCCGTTGAGGATCAGCTGAACAGGTTGAAGTCCTCGGAAGCAGCATCGACATCAGCCTCTTGTATATGTGTAAACTTAGATGGCCTCAGAATCTTGCATGAGGGCATCGATGACCTGATTCAGATGTCTTCAATCCAACAAGCTCTTACCCACGAGAAAGGTCAAGAATTGATAAATGGGCTGCTCGAGGGATCTCTCAAGCTTGTGGATCTTTGTGGATTTTCGAAAGAGATTGTAGGATCAATCAAGGAATCTATTCAAGTTCTCGAATCCTCATTGAGGAGGCATAAAGGCGAAGCAACCTCAGCAGTTGACTTCAATTCTTACGTCGCCTCAAGAAACAAGATCAAGAAGATGGCCATCAAGTATGCCAAGAGTTTGACGAGGTTCAACAAGAAATCTACAGAAGTCGCAGCCTCAGATGGTGATCTTAATGCAGTTGGAACTATGCTTAAAGAAGCAGAGGCTCATGCTTTCTCGGCGCTAAGATCTGTATTGATGCTTGTGTCCGGGGAAAAGGAAAAATTGAACCAAAGAAACTGGTCATTCCTTTCAAAGTTAACAAAGACCAGCCGTGTGCATTCAGAAGTCGAGCAAGAAAGCAGCGTCAATGATTTGTTTAACATTCCCAAGTCACAAAAAGGCGTAGATGGCATTAATCTGCAGAATACATTGAAGCAGTTGAGAGCATCAGAATTAATGATTCAGGAACTTGAAGAGGGATTGGAAGCCCTGTTTAGAAGTTTAGTCAAAACTCGGGTTTCTCTCCTCAATGTTCTTAGTCATTAGACCTGTTTATACTCCTGTACATATCCAAAGAATCAATACAGATACTTGATCAATACAATTCAGTACTTGAATTATTACCTCAAAACTTATTCTCTATACAATAACCAGTCAGTATACTTCTTTTTACATCAGTAATTTACCATGAGATGATACACGACTGTATGACCAAAACACACATTATTTGCAGTATGACGCAGCAACCATGTGCTTGCAAAACGATTAGCCAAAGTGAACGTGCATCAACTTGGCCATTAGCTTAATTACTTGCCCTGCTGCACCATGTTTAACAGTATTAAATACTCCACTAATGGTTGGTGACGATGATAATTTTATCTAAATAATTGAAACCGTGGATTAAGGCCATGTTTGCACCTTCTCAGCACAATCAACTATAGGTTTTGCATATAATGGTGGTTTTGGGTATAGTTTATCTAAGTAATTCAATCCGGCATGCTGCCTCATGTTTTATTTCAAGTCACTTGTCTGAGTAAGACCAACATGCAGCATTATTATATAAACTTCTTCCCTGTCAAGATTCTTAATGCATTGTGAACAAATAACTATGATATGGCTGAGATCTGAGATCTCTACGATTGGGATTTCATCTCCAATTTTAAATGATTTGGCGAACAAGGAACCCGTGTGCCGTATAATTATTTAGTTCAACTTGCAGCGGTTGTGAGCAACTTGAGGCGGAAAAGATGCTGCTTTTCTTTTGCCAATCTCTCTATATATAGTGAGTTGAGAGAGATAGCTTCAAACCCTCAAACCTTCTCATCTTCTATTCTCAAAACTTTCTTAAAGAAGCTCTTTCTGAAAAAAAAAAAAAAAAAAAAAAAGCAAGATGGCAATTTTTCATGTTAGATCAAACAGCTTGCCTTCGAAATCTCATCCTTTGGTCAATCATGTTGAAGATCACTTACAGAGGTTAAAGTCCTCTGAAGAGACATCAACATCAGGCACTTCAGTAAGTGCAAGGTTGGCGAGCCTCAGAGAATTGCACGAGGGGGTTGAAAATTTGATGCAGATGTCTTCAATCCAACAAGCTCTTGCTGCGGAAGGCAGTGAGAAATGGACTAATGAGTTGCTTGAGCAGTCCCTTGGACTTGTGGATCTCTGCGGATTCGCCAGAGAAGTTCTGAGTTTAATAAAGGGATCTGCTCAAGAACTTCAATCCTCTATTAGACGAAGCAGAGGCGACAATGCTACCACAGGTGACATCAGTGCTTACCTAACCTCAAGAAAGAAGATCAACAAAATGATCAGCAAGTTCATCAAGAACTTCAAGAGCTTCAACAAAAACTGGACGGCTCTCTTGGATGATGAGTCTGATCTCAAGGTCATCATGGAGATGCTGAAACAGACAACGGAGTTTGATTTCGCAGTCTTGAAGTCTGCACTAATGGTTTTGTCCACTGAGAAGGGAAGATCAAAGAAAAGTAGCTGGTCATTGACGTCCATGTTCACTCAAGGCGTGGACACTGCAGATGTCCAAAATGTTTTTGAGCAACTTAAATCTTCGGAATTGGCTGTTCAAGAACTCGAAGAGGAACTGGAAGCCTTCTACAGGACATTGGTGAAAACTAGAGTTTCACTTCTTAATGTTCTTAATCATTAGCCTATCAGCTAGTGCTAAATTGTGAAAAGTTGTATACTTCTGTACATGATCAAAACAATCAATGAAACTTGATTACTACAAATTGCTGCGCATAAATTCGTCCACAATTTCTCTATTTGTTTCTTCCTGCCTTATATAAAACAACTCATCAGTTTTAACACCACATATCTAATACAACATTGGATTTGAATTACAAGAACATGACAGTAAATTGCTATGTTAAAAAACAACAAAGTAACTAACATGCATGCCTATCTTTACAGTAAATCAATATGACTGAATTGATGATAGTTGAATTCAACCTGATCAATCAATCGATAACATTGATAATTTTTGTGTAATATGAATGTTAAATCTCCATCACTAAGCAGTAAACTTCATGATTGAATATGGCATTTACCCCAACCTAATTTATTGCTGAAAACTGACAAATGGCACTATATTATTTCCAGTTGCACATGCAACAGTTTATACTTTTGTCTATCATTTTCCTCGTGTTATTACCACAGACTGTTTACCATGCTGCAGCTAAAAAATGATACCACGTTCAGGCCTTAATTATACAAGCACCATCTATTTTATATTACAAATCCCTCAAGTGGCCATCCCTGTGCATGTTGCATTATATTTAATTGTGTACAGTGTACTGCTGCATTCGCCGTAGGTGAGTCCTTTTCCCAAGTAAGACAAAACAGCCTCATATAATTGTATAACCCTCGTGCGAGGCTGTCGAGATTCCTTGCATTTCATGAAGAGAGATTATAATAAGCAGAGATCTCTATGTAGGGATTTCATTAATTTTTAAATATCAATGGAGCAAGAAGTTCGTGCACAAGATAAAAATATTCCAACTTGCAGTGGTTAGGAGGTAGTTGAGCTGGAATGGATGGATTTTGTTTTTCACCTTTATATATGTGCTGTGGAAAGTATATGGCATCAGCCCACGAGAAAAGTTCTGAGTTTGAATAAGGGATTCATTCAAGAACTTCAATCCTCTGTAAAATGAAGAAGAGCTGAAACAGCTGCATCAGATGGCATCAATGCTAATATCATCTTAAGATCGAAGTTTGCTAAAATGGTTAAGAAGTACATCAATAATTTAAACGGCCTCTAGGATTGTAGGAAATTCTTGGATGAAGATATATATGCCAAATGTAATAGGATATGAACTAATATTTACTATGCACACGTGTATGATTAGATTGCAAATTTGTCTTATATGCATCAAGACAGATTTAAGGACAATTCTTATTGTTTGTATATATATAGATAATTATCTGATACACAGGTAATCTCGAACATAGAGAAACATTTTTGCACGGGTTCATTGATTAGCCAGCATTTAAGACTACAGAGCTATTTATAAAGTGAATTTCATATCTGTCAGGATTCCTAATGCTCCTGGATGAGCGTTAACATGTGGCAGAGCTCTGTGTTATTGGGTTTTGTTCTTTGTCATTTTCATAAGATCCATGGGACATGGAGCTCGTGTGCAGAATAATAATCTTAAATCCAGCAGTATGAGACTTGACAGGTGGAATATATTCCATTTGTTTTCTTTATCTACCTCTTCATATAAATATACAGCTGAGGCTCATACCAAAAAAATACATTGAAGAACTTGACATCTTTACCAAGAAGGCATTCTAACTTCAGTAGTTCTTTCATAGGCTAAAAAGATGGTGAATTTCAAGTCTCGATCCAACAGTTTCCCAACGCAATCTCACTCTGCAGTGGAATCCCTTGAGGCTCAGCTCTGCAGGTTGAAGTCCTCAGAAGCAGCGTCAACATCTGCCTCATATGTCTGTGCAAAGTTGGATGGTCTCAGAGTCTTACATGAGGCTATAAAAGGCAAAATTCCGATGTCTTCAATCCAGCAAGAGCTCTCTCGCAAACAAGGTCAGGAGTTGATAAACGAGTTGCTCGAGGGATCTCTCAGGCTTGTGGATCATTGTCAACTTTCCAGAGACATTGTGCAACTTACCAAGGAATCTGTTCAAGATCTTGAGTCCTCAATCAGGAGGAATAAAGGAGAAGCAGCATGCGGAGTTGACTTTAGCTCTTATGCCACTTCAAGAAACATGATCAAGAAGATGATCAACAAGTGTGTCAAGAATTTGAGGAGCTTCAACAAGAATTCTACAGAAGTCACAGGCTCAGACTGTGACCTTAATGCAATTGGGACTTTGCTTAAAGAAGCAGAGGTCCAAGCTTTCTCAGCACTAAACTCTGTATTTATACTCCTGTCTGGAGAAAAGGAAAGATCAAACCAAAGAAGCTGGTCGTTTCTTTCGAAGCTCACGAAGATCAACAATGTACATTCAAAGGTTGAGCAAGAAAACAATTTCGAGGAGTTGTACTCCTTGGACTTTCCCAAGTCACAGAGAGGCATGGACAGCATTGCCTTGCAAAATGTATCGAAGCAGCTGAGAGCATCAGAAATGATAATACAGGAACTTGAAGAGGGATTGGAAGCCTTCTTCAGGAGTTTAGTTAAAACTAGAGTTTCTCTTCTCAACATTCTTAGCTATTAGCCTCGTGCTAATTTTGGGATTTTTTGATCATGCATATTCTGTATAAATCTGTAAATGACCAAAAGGAATACAATAAAACTTGATTACCTACATGTTCAGTGCTCAAATTTATATTCAATGTCTACTTTCACATTGGTCACAAGAAAAATGGCTATTTGTCTGTTATAACTATACCAATGGAGTCGCTGCTTTTTATTTCTATGGAAAGGTGGACTTATGCTTTGGAGATCAATTCAAATACATATACCTATCTGTGTTCTTTCCATTACTTCCATGTGATATTCATGACAGAAAGTGTCAAGACTTGATCTTTTAGTTCTTACTGTTGTGCACAGACAACATTGTACACACAATTTGAAATTGTACTTCACAATATTTTACAACTTCTTCTTTAACCTGTCAGTTATCCTAATCCCACATCATGTTTAGCAGTATTGATTGTGATGGCCTATTGATCTTATCTGGTCTGGTGTATAATAAGATTTCCATCATGCAACTTCAGGATGAGACTGTATCTGTGATATTCTAATATAGAGGAAGCCATTTCATCATTTTTTATTTCTCAATTACAGATTCCTTTTAGAATGGCAAACTTCAGGCCTATTTCAATGCAAATAATTCCTCCCCGTGTGCTACTGCATGTGGTTTTTGAGTCTTTTGTCTGATCAAGAGGAGCACTGCAAAATTAATATACTGAAAACATGGCTGTCACGATTCCTTATGCTTCATGCAGAGAGAATTGTAATGTGGCTCAGATCTATATGATTGAGATATATTATCTCCAAATGTTGAAGAAATGGGGTGCAAGGAATTCGTGCGCACAAAATAATTATTTCAACGTGCAACTATTGGGTGGCATATTAGGTGGAAAAGATGCCTTCTGGTGGCCATCTATCCCAATATATATGCATGCATAGAATAGAGAAGTCTTCAAGCCAACATCAAGCTCCTCTTTAAAATTCAGCCCAAAAGCACTCTCTAGAAGAGAAAAAGAAAAAGAAAATGGCAAATTTCCATATTAGATCGAACAGTTTGCCTTCTAAATCTCATCCTGTGACAAGTGATGTTGAAGATCATTTACGCAGGTTAAGGTCTTCCGAAGGGACCTCAACATCAGTATATGAAGACTTGTCTATCCTCAGAGATTTACAAGAGGGTGTTGCCAGCTTGATTCAGATGTCTTCAATCCAACAAGCCCTCAACACAGAAGGCAGTGAGAAATGGGCAAATGAGTTGCTGGAAGAGTCTCTTCGACTGATGGATCTCTGCGGATTTTCCAGAGACGTTCTGAGTTTGTCTAAGGGATCCATTCAAGAACTTCAATCGACCATAAGAAGAAGCAGGGGTGAATCATCTATTGCAGCTGTCACCAATGCTTATAAGACATCAAGAAAAACTATCAAAAAGACAGTCAACAAGTTTTCCAAGAACTTCAAGAGCTTCAACAAAACCAACAGTCCATTCATGGGTGAAGACTCTGATCTGAAGGCTGTTTTTGAGATGCTTAGAGAGACAACAGGATTTGGATTTTCAATCCTAAAGTCTGTTCTCATGTTTTTGTCTGGTGAGGAGGGATCATCAAAGAAAAGAAGTTGGTCATTGCTTTCCATGCTCACTCCAACCAGCCGTGCAAAAGAAACCGAAGCTGCTGATATGCATAATTTATTGAAGCAGCTCAAATCAACAGAAGTAGCCATCCAAGAAATTGAAGAGGAATTGGATACATACTATAGGACAGTGGTGAAATCTAGAGTCTCTCTGCTAAATGCCCTTAACCACTAGAATTTTTCAATACAAAACAGAAGATTATGTACTCTGTAGATATGTATACTTGTACAATGAATGACATATAAAGAAAATATTCAATCTTTATTCAGAACTGTTCATCCTCTCATCTTTACACTTTCTGTTTTTATAGTCAATATGGTCGCCAATCCAAGGCTAATTGTTTCTTACATTTTATTTTCAAAATCTGAAGCATTGTTGAAAGTATCATGTTTTAACTTATATTAACTACGACCTCATAATGTATTCTTGAACATAGATCCAATTTCCGAAATAAAATGAACAACTTCTGGTCATACAACTAACTTGTATATATCAGAAAAGATTTTGATCAGCTTCTCTATTCGTAAAAGGTATTACTAATGTTATTTCAACCCAAAACTGTGCCGTAAAAAAATGAATAAATAGTATTTCACTTTTTCTAAGCTAAATTGCAGTATCTAATTTTGGAACTTCTTAACCATACCTATATCTGTATAAATCTGTAAATGAGCTAAAGGAATACAATCAACAATACTTGATACCTACATTTCAGTGCTCAAATTTATATTCAATATCTATTTTCACTTTGGTCAAAAGAAAATTGGCTATTAGGCTGTTATTACTAAATCTTTGGTGTTGCTGTTTTATATTTCTAAAGCAAGCTGCACTTTGGGATTGGAGTTTCCATTTCTTCCCTGTGATACATGATAGGAATGCTCAGGACTTGATGTTTTGATTCTTACTGTTGTGCACAGATAACATTAAACACATTCTTAAAAATTGTACTTTGCAATTTTTTTTACAACTTCATGTTTAGCCTATCAATTATCCTAATACCACAGTCTATTTAGCAGTATTGATTATCAATTCTTTGCATGGGGTGGTGAGTGGTGATGACTTATTGATCTTATCTGGTTCTGGTGTAATATACAATTTTCCATAATGAACTTCAGAATGAGACTGTATATAAGATATTTTAATACAAGAAGCAATTTTTCTATTTTTTTTTTTTAATTACAGATATCTTACAAACTTCAGGCCTATTGCAATGCAAATAATTCCTCCCCGTGTGCTACTGCATGTGGTTTTTGAGTCGTTTGTCTGATCAAGAGAAGCAATGTAAAATTATTATACTAAAAACATGGTTGTCAAGATTCCTTATGCTTCATGCAGAGCGACTTTAATGTGGCTCAGATCTATATGATTGAGATATATTATCTCCAAATGTTGAAGAGATGGGGAGCAAGGAACTCGTGGGCACGAAATAATTATTTCAACGTGCATTGGTTGTCTGGCATATTAGGTGGAAAAGATTCCTTCTGGTGGCCATCTATACCAATATATATATGCATGCATAGAATAGAGAAGTCTCCAAACCAACATCAAGCTGCTCTTTGAAATTCAGGCCATAAGCATTCTCTCTAGAGGAGAAAAAGAAAAAGAAAAAGGCAAATTTCCATATTAGATCGAACAGTTTGCCTTCTATATCTCATCCTGTGACAAGTGATGTTGAAGATCATTTACGCAGGTTAAGGTCTTCCGATGGGACCTCAACATCAGTATATGAAGACTTGGCTATCCTCAGAGATTTACAAGAGGGTGTTGCCAGCCTGATTCAGATGTCTTCAATCCAACAAGCCCTCAACACAGAAGGCAGTGAGAAATGGGCCAATGAGTTGCTAGAAGAGTCTCTTCGATTGATGGATCTCTGCGGATTTTCCAGAGACATTCTGAGTTTATCTAAGGGATCCATTCAAGAGCTTCAATCCACCATAAGAAGAAGCAGGGGTGAATCATCTCTTGCAGATGTCCTCAATGCTTATAGGACATCAAGAAAGACTATCATAAAAACAGTCAACAAGTTTGTCAAGAACTTCAATAGCTTAAAAAAAAACAACACTCCATTCATGGGCGAAGACTCTGATATGAAGGCTGTTTTTGAGATGCTTAGAGAGACAACAGGTTTTGGATTTTCAATCCTAAAGTCTGTCCTCATGTTTTTGTCTGGTGAGGATGGTTCATCAAAGAATTGAAGTTGGTCGTTGCTTTCATTGATCGCTCCCACCAGCCATGCAAAACAAACCGAAGCTGCTGATATGCACAACTTATTGAAGCAGCTCAAATCAACAGAAGTGGGCATCCGAGAAATTGAAGAGGAATTGGATGCATACTATAGGACAGTGGTGAAAGCTAGAGTGTATCTGCTCAATGTGCTTAACCACTAGAATTTCCCTGTTACAAAACAGAAGATTATATACTCTGTAGATATGTATACTTGTACAATGAATGAGACATAAAGAAAATCTTCAATCTTTATTCAGAACTGTTCATCCTCTCATCTTTACACTTTCTGCTTTGATACTCAATATGGTCACCAATTCAAAGCTAATTGCTTCTTGCATTTTATTCTTAAAATCTTAAAGCATTGTTGAAGCATGATGTTTTAACTTATATTAACAACGAGCTCATAATGTATTCTTGAACTTAGATCCAGTTGCCTAAATAAAATGAGCAACTTCCTGTCATAAAACTAACCTGTATATATCAGACAAGATTTTGATCAGCTTCCCTATTCGAAAAAAGGTATTACTATCTTTATGAATGCTATTTGACCCCAAAACTGAGCCTGAAAAAATAAATAAATACTACTTCACCATTATAAATTCAGTTCTCTGTAATTTTCCAATAAGCTGTACAAATGATAGATGATGCCTGATTGATAGTGCCCCTTATTGCTGCTAGACTTCAACATTTTACCAACTTAATTTTTACAGCAGAACTTGCAAACTTCAGGTCTATTGCAATGCAAATAATTCCTCCCTGTGTGCTACTGCATGTGGTTTATGAGTCTTTTGTCCGATCAAGAGAAGCATTGCAAAATTAATATACTGAAAACATTGCTGTCAAGATTCCTTATGCTTCATGCAGAGAGAATTTTAATGTGGCTCAGATCTATATGATTGAGATATATTATCTCAAAATGTTGAAGAAATGGGGAGCAAGGAATTCGTGCGCATAAACTAATTATTTCAACGTGCATTGGTTGTGCGGCATATTAGGTGGAAAAGATGCCTTTTGTTTGCCATCTATCCCAATATATATATGCATGCATAGAAAAGAGAAGTCTTCAAACCAACATCAAGCTCCCCTTTGAAATTCAGCCCAAAAGCATTCTCTCTAGAGGAGAAAAAGAAAAAGAAAATGGCAAATTTCCATATTAGATCGAACAGTCTGCCTTCTAATTCTCATCCTGTGACAAGTGATGTTGAAGATCATTTACGCAGGTTAAGGTCTTCCGATGGGACCTCAATATCAGTATATGAAGACTTGGCTATCCTCAGAGATTTACAAGAGGGTGTTGCCAGCTTGATTCAGATGCCTTCATTCCAACAAGCCCTCAACACAGAAGGCAGTGAGAAATGGGCCAATGAGTTGCTGGAAGAGTCTCTTCGACTGATGGATCTCTGCGGATTTGCCAGAGACATTCTGAATTTATCCAAGGGATCCATTCAAGAACTTCAATCCACCATACGAAGAAACAGGGGTGAATCATCTATTGCAGATGTCACCAATGCTTATAAGACATCAAGAAAAACTATCAAAAAGACAGTCAACAAGTTCACCAAGAACTTCAAGAGCTTCAACAAAAATAACAGTCCATTCATGGGTGAAGACTCTGATTTGAAGTCTGTTTTTGAGATGCTTAGAGAGACAACAGGTTTTGGATTTTCAATCCTAAAGTCTGTCCTCATGTTTTTGTCTGGTGACGAGGGTTCATCAAAGAAAAGAAGTTGGTCATTGATTTCCATGCTCACTCCAACCGGCCATGCAAAACAAACCGAAGCTGCTGATATGCACAACTTATTGAAAAAGCTCAAATCAACAGAAGTTGCCATCCAAGAAATTGAAGAGGAATTGGATGCATACTATAGGACAGTGGTGAAAGCTAGAGTGTCTCTGCTAAATGCCCTTAACCACTAGAATTTTCCCATTACAAAACAGAAATTATATACTCTGTAGATATGTATACTTGTACAATGAATGACATATAAAGAAAATCTTCAATCTTTATTCAGAACTGTTCATTCCCTCATCTTTGCACTTTCTGTTTTGATAGTCAATATGGTCCCCAATTCAAAGCTCATTGATTCTAATATTTTATTTTTAAAATCTTAAAGTACTGTTGGAGTATCATTGTTTAACTTATATTAAAAACAACCTAATAATGCATTCTTGAATTTACATCCAATTGCCTAACATTTTCATATCCTTTCGGAAAAAAAAAAGAAAAAAGAAAAGAAATTGATATATAAGACAAGATTTGGTTCAGCTTCTCTATTTGTAAAAGGTATTACTATCATTTATAATGCTATTTTCATGTCCTTTCAAAAAAAAAAAAAAAACAAAATGATACTAATAATCAATAGTACTTTACCTTTTCTATTCTAAATGATAAATTCAGTTCTCTGTATTTGTCCAATAAGCTGTGCAAATGATAGATGATGCCCGGTTGATAGTTCCCGGTATTGCTGCTGGACTTCCACGTTTTACCCACTTCATTTTCACCACAGCTTGTTAACTTGTTTAAAGTTGAAAATCAAGTCAACTTTTCTATCAAATGGATATCAGAGGTGAAAAACACAGAAAATGTCAAACCATCCATGCATCTTACAACTTATAGGCTCACCTGTATAGATTGCAGGTTTGTCAAATGTGCACAGGCTGACATATTTTTCCAATATGCACATGAATCTTACAATTAGTAAGCTCACCGTGTGCTTCTGCATGTTGCATTTAAGCCTTTTATGGCAATGGGAGCAATTATACATGGAGAGAATGGCTGTCACGATTCCTTATGTTTATCAAGAGATAATTATATATAATATGGCTGGAATTTGAATAATTTCGAGTGTGTCTTCAAATGTTGATGTTGTTGGGGACAATGAATTCGTGCATAATACAAAAATTATTTGAATTTGCAGTAGCTCCATGACAATTGAGTTGGAAAAGATGCCTTATGTTTGTCTTCTATTTCATATGTATATAAGAAGTGGAGAATAGATGGATTCAACCTCATACTTCTTTTCAGGACTCAATTTCCACTTCCTAAACCAGCATCAGTTCTTTGAAAAGGAAAAGAACAGGAAATGGAAAATTTGCATATCAGATCAAACAGTTTCCCCTCAAAATCGCACCCTGTGATAAATGATGTTGAAGATCAACTATGCAGGCTAAAGTCATCTGAAGGGACATCAACTTCGGCAGCTTCAGTATGTACAAACTTGGCTAACCTCAGAGATTTGCACGAGGGCGTCAACAATATGATTCAGATGCCATCTTTCCAGCAGGCGCTCTCTGCAGAAGGGAGTGAGAAATGGACCAGCGAATTGCTTGAGGAGTCTCTTAGACTTATGGATCTCTGCGGATTTGCAAAAGATGTACTGAGTTTATCCAAGGGGTCCATTCAGGAACTTCAATCCACTCTAAGGCGAAAAAGAGGTGAAGCTGCTACAGCAGATGCCATTGAGGCTTTCATGATCTCCAGAAAGAAGATCAACAAAATGGTCAAAAAGTACATCAAGAACTTCAACAGAAGCAACACATCATACATGGGCGAAGACTTTGATCTCAGAGCCATACTAGTGATCCTCAAGGAGACTGGGGATTTGGATTTTTCAATCCTTAAGTCTGCCCTGAAATTTTTATCCGGTGAAGAAGCATCATCGAAAAAAAGGAGCTGGTCATTTTTTTCCATGGTAACTCAATCCAGTCAGATAAAAAGCATGGACTCTGTAGACATGCAGAACTTAAAATCATCAGAGATTGCTATCCAAGAAATTGAAGAGGAATTGGAAGCCTACCATAGGACATTGGTGAAAACTAGAGTTTCATTGCTTAATGCCTTGAACTACTAGAATGTCACTTTCAGACAGTGAATACTGTCTTGTAGATGATTGTAAATATCTATACTTGTTCAGTGAATGAAAGTATAAAAGCAATATCCAACATTTATTCTTATCTTTGCTGACTAGCTCTCATCTTGGCACTTTCTATTTCGGCTGTTAGTATGGTTGCAAATTAGAAATAGCTTTGTTTCTCTACATATTTCTTTCAGTATTGGTTTGTATTTTCAACTTAGATTATCATTGGATTTGCATATTGAATTGCTGTCCCTGCAATAAAAAATAATTTCTACTTGTAAACTAAATTTGATGTATGCAGTGGAATGATGAACCACCTCAGTAGCACACATGCAGTAAATTTTTTCCTAATCCCAAATGCTCTTCAGTATCTCTGTAATTGCCACCTCAGCTTTGTTAATGGTGAATAATGACTAATTTCGGGTAATTCTAACTTGTTTATTTTACAAAATAAGTCTAACTTTTGGGACCATGCAAACAACTAAATTTCCTCTATGTGAAAATTGTGCAACAACATTGACTATTTTTTCCATCAGTGTCTGAAGATGGGTGACCAGTCACTTAACCCTGCTTCACTGGTGAGTTTATTAAATGAAATTCTTGTCTGTCAAGATTCCTGTGGTAAAAGATGAGTAATTATAATGTAGCTGAGATCTGTATGATTCAGTTTATAAATTTCATTTGTTCAAGATCCATGGGACATGGAGCTCGTGTACAGACGTATTCTTTTAATTCTAACAGTAATGAGACATGACAGGTGGAATATATTCCTTTTGTTTTCTAGATCTACTATCTATATAAGTACATCTTATGTTCATACCAAACAAATGCATTGAAGAACTTGACATCTTTTATCAAGGATTCAACACATCTAGCTCTTAAGTGTTCATTTTCTAGTTGACAAGATGGCTAATTTCCACATTCGATCAAACAGTTTTCCTTCACAATCTCACCCTGCAGTGGAGTCTGTTGAGGATCAACTATGCAGGTTGAAATCCTCAGAAGCAGCATCAACATCAGCCTCTTCTGTATGTGCAAACTTGGATGGCCTTAGAGCCTTACATGAAGGCATCAGTAACCTTATTCAGCTGTCTTCAGTCCAACAAGCTCTCTCCCATGGGCAATTCATAAATGAGATGCTCGAGGGATCTCTCAGGATTGTGGATCTGTGTGAATTTTCAAGAGACATTGTACGATTGACCAAGGAATCGGTTCAGGATTTTGAATCCTCGATCAGGAGGAATAAAGGCGAGACAGCCTCGGCAATTGACATTAGCTCTTATGTCAACTCAAGAAACAAGATCAAGAAGATGATCAACAAGTATGCCAAGAATTTGAAGAGCTCCAACAAGAACTCTAAGGAAGCCACAAGCTCAGATTGTGATCTGAAAACAATCAGGGTAGTGCTTAAGGAAGCAGAGGCCCACACTCTTGCAACACTAAAATCTGTATTGACACTCGTGTCTGGGGAGAAGGAAATATCAAGCCAGAGAAGCTGGTCACTGATCTCAAAGTTCACAAAGGCAAGCCGCGTGCATTCAGAAGTTGATCCAGAAAGCAGCATCGAGGATCTCTGTTTATTGAACATTTCCAAGTCACAAAAAGGCATGGACATGCAAAACATATTGAAGCAGCTGAGAGCGTCTGAAATGACAATCCAGGAACTTGAAGAAGGACTGGAAACCTTGTTCAGGAGTTTAGTCAAAACTAGGGTTTCGATTCTTAACATTCTTAGCCACTAGCCTCTTGGCTTGTGAAGATTTTGAGATACTTTCTTTTTTACATAAGTATCTCTGTATATGATAAAGAATATAGAAACAATAATACTTGATTACCTACGAAATTCACAAATTCAAGTGTGTAAATTCATACTCAAATCTTGGGTTTGTTCAACCGTAAAATATTTATACAAACTTGCACATTTTAGATAGAACCTAGAAGCATTGTCCACTTACTTGAGGATCACACTTAGAATTTACAAATATTAATTTGCACTATCTTATGTACAATTTGAAGAGACAACAGCTTTTCCTTTACCCTGTCATTTACCATAGTCTAATTACACAGCTCATATAGCAGTATTATTATTGTTTACTAGCGTTCTGGAGAGTATTGTCTTATCTGGATCTGGTCCAATATATAAATCCATCGTGCCACTAGAAATAAAATGTTCAGAAAAATTTTGAATTACAAGAAAATAGGCTCTTTTTTTTTTTTCAATTACAGATTCCTCATAAAATGGACATCTAAAGGTATGTTGCAGTTTATATTATGGCTACCGTGTCTTCCTGCAAGTTTTATCTCAATACATTGTCTGCACAAGAGCAGAAACCCAGGAATTTAATAATGACACCACATGGCTGTCAAGATTCCTCTTTCTTGACGAAGAAATTATTATTGTGCCAGTGCTTCATATGATAGATATTTCTTATTCAAATGTTGATGTCCTCGGTGACAAGGAACTCGTGCACAATATTAAAAATTTCGAATTTTCAGCAGTTTATGACACTTGAGGTGGGAATGATACCTTTTGTTTTCCTTATATGAAATTAGTGTATATCAAGGTTCCTGTGCTTCAAGAGTAGTAATTATAATGCAGCAGAGATCTGTATAATTAAGTTTATTGTATTCATTTGTTCATGATCCGTGGGACATGGAACTCTTGCACAGATGTATTTCAGCAGTAATGAGACATCACAGATGGAATATATTCCTTTTGTTTCCTTGATCTACCTATGTATATAAATACAGCTGATGCTCATACCAAACAAATGCATTGAGGCACTTGACATCAAGGATTCAACACATTGTAGCTCTAAGGGTTCATTTTCTAGCTGACGAGATGGCTAATTTCCACACTCGATCAAACAGTTTTCCTTCACAATCTCACACAGTAGTGAAGTCAGTTGAGGATCAACTATGCAGGTTGAAGTCCTCAGAAGCAGCATCAACATCAGCCTCTTCTGTATGTGCAAACTTGGATGGCCTTAGAGCCTTACATGAAGGCATCAGTAACCTTATTCAGTTGTCTTCAATCCAACAAGCTCTCTCCCATGGGCAAGGTCAGGAATTTGTAAATGAGATGCTCGAGGGATCTCTCAGGATTGTGGATCTGTGTGAATTTTCAAGAGACATTGTAAGATTGACCAAGGAATCTGTTCAAGATCTCGAATCCTCAATCAGGAGGAATAAAGGCGAGACAACCTCTGCAGTTTTCATTAACTCTTATGTCAACTCAAGAAACAAGATCAAGAAGATGATCAACAAGTATGCCAAGAATTTGAAGAGCTCTAACAAGAACTCTAAGGAAGCCACAAGCTCAGATTGTGATCTGAAAGCAATCAGGACAGTGCTTAAGGAAGCAGAGGCCCACACTCTTGCAACACTAAAATCTGTATTGACCCTCGTGTCTGGGGAGAAGGAAATATCAAGCCAGAGAAGCTGGTCACTGATCTCAAAGTTCACAAAGGCAAGCCGCGTGCATTCAGAGTTTGATTCGGAAAGCAGCGTCGAGGATCTCTGTTTATTGAACATTTCCAAGTCACAAAAAGGCTTGAACATGCAAAACATGTTGAAGCAGGTGAGAGCATCTGAAATGACAATTCAGGAACTTGAAGAAGGACTGGAAATCTTGTTCAGGAGTTCAGTCAAAACTAGAGTTTCGATTCTTAACATTCTTAGCCACTAGCCTCTTGGCTTGTGAAGATTCTGAGATACTTCTTTTTTCCATAAGTATCTCTGTATACATATCTGTAAATGACAAAGATATATAGATTCTATAGAAGTAATGATACTTGATAATACCATATTTTTACTACATCATTGTGTAAATTTATACTCTAATCTTGTGCTTGTCAACATTAAACTTTACCATCTGTTCTATACAATTTAAGTTAACATGATAGAACCAGTAAACCTTATTCAACTCACTTTGCGATCAAAGCCTAACTAATGAATTCTGATATATCGAGATCTGTCATAATATAAATTTATCATTGTGAAACTATATTATGATGTGGCATATAAGAAAACTTAATGCGAGGAACTATGTTATTTGAATTAAATATTCCTTATAAAATGAGCATCTCTGTGCATGTACTATCGCTCACAGTGTGCTGCTGCATGTTGCATCTAAGCCTTTTATGTCAACGGTAGCAATTATACATGGGCAGCGTAGCATGGCTGTCAAGATTCCTTATGCTTAACAAGAGATAATTATATATAATATGGCAGGAATCTGAATAATTTTGAGTGTCTTCAAATGTTGACGTCGTTGGGGACAAGGAACTCGTGTACAATACAAATATTATTTGAATTTGCAGCATTTCCGTGACATTTGAGGTGGAAAAGGTACCTTATGTTTGTCTTCTATTTCATATATATATAAGTGGAGAATAGATGGATTCAACCTCATACATCTTTTCAGGACTCAATTTCCACTTCCTAAATCAGCCTTAAAGATCATTTCTCTCAAGAGGAAAAGAACAGAAAATGGCACATTTGCATATCAGATCAAACAGTTTCCCTTCGAAATCCCACCCTGTGATAAATGATGTTGAAGATCAATTATGCAGGCTAAAGTCATCTGAAGGTACATCAACTTCGGCAGCTTCAGTATGTACAAACTTGGCTAACCTCAGAGACTTGCACGAGGGCGTCAACAACATGATTCAGATGACATCTTTCCAGCAGGCCCTCTCTGCAGAAGGGAGTGAGAAATGGACCAGTGAATTGCTTGAGGAGTCTCTTAGACTTGTAGATCTCTGTGGATTTGCAAGAGATGTACTGAGTTTATCCAAGGGGTCCATTCATGAACTTCAATCCACTCTAAGGCGAAACAGAGGAGAAGCTTCTACAGCAGATGCCATTGAGGCTTTCATGATGTCCAAAAAGAAGATCCAGAAAATGGTCAGAAAGTACATCAAGAACTTCAACAGAAGCAATACATCGTACATGGGTGAAGACTTCGATCTCAGAGCCATTCTGGTAATCCTCAAGGAGACTGGGGATTTGGATTTTTCAATCCTTAAGTCTGTCCTGACCTTTTTATCTGGTGAAGAGGCATCCTCTAAAAAAAGGAGCTGGTCATTTTTTTCGATGGTAACTCAAACCAGTCGGATAAAAATAATGGACTCTGTAGATATGATGAACTTGAAATCATCAGAGATTGCTATCCAAGAACTCGAAGAGGAATTGGAAGTCTACCATAGGACATTGGTGAAAACTAGAGTTTTTCTGCTCAATGCTTTGAACCACTAGAATGTCACTTTCAAACAGGCAGGGAATACTGTCTTATAGATGATTGTAAATATCTATGTTTGTTCATTGAATGAAAGTATAAAAGCAATATCCAACATTTATTCATATCTGCTGATCAGCTCTCATCTTTGCACTTTCTTCTTTGGCTGTTAATATGGTTGCAAATTAGAAATAGCTTTGTTTCTCATCATATTTCTTTCAGTTCCAAAAAGTCAAAACGTTTCAAGAGGTTCATATTTCAACTTAGATTATCATCGAATTTGAATATAAAATTTTTGTCCCTGCAATAAAAAATACTTGCTACTTATAAAGCTAAACTTCATATACCATTCCAATCCATAGCATTTATTCCAGACACCGAAGGTCATAATGACCACGTAAAAACTGTCAAAGATGCAGTAATTTTTTTTGCTAATCCTAAATGCTCTTCAGTATCTTTATCATCTCCACCTCAGCATTGTTGATAGTGAATAATGTATAATTGAGGGTAATACTAACTTGTTTAATTTACAAAATAAGTCAACTTTTGGGACCATACAAACATCTATATTCTTATATGTGAAAATTGTGAAACAACATTAATTATTTTTTCCATCAGTGTCTGAAAATGGGAGACCAGTCACTCAATCCTGCCTCACTGGTGGGTTTATTAAATGAAATTCAGGTCTGTCAAGATTCCAGGGCTGCAAGATGAATAATTATAATGCAGCTGAGATCTGTGTGATTCAGTTTATCAATTCATTTGTTCAAGATCCATGGGACATGGAGCTCGTGTACAGACGTATTCATTTCATTTCAGCAGTAACAAGACATGACAGGTGGAATATATTCCTTCTGCTTCCTTGATCCACCTATCTATATAAATAGAGCTGATGCTCATAACAATCAAATGCATCGAGGCACTTGAAATCAAGGATTCAACGCATTCCATCTCTAAGAGATCACTTTTTAGGCTGATAAGATGGCTAATTTCCATGTTCGATCAAACAGTTTCCCATCGCAATCTCACCCTGTAGTGGAGTCTGTTGAGGACCAGTTATGCAGATTGAAGTCCTCAGAAGAAGCATCAACATCAGCCTCTTCTGTATGTGCAAACTTAGATGGCGTTAGAGTCTTACATGAAGGCATCAGTAACCTTATACAGATGTCTTCAGTCCAACAAGCTCTCTCCCATGGGCAAGGTCAGGACTTTGTAAATGAGATGCTCGAGGGATCTCTCAGGATTGTGGATCTGTGTGAATTTTCTAGAGACATTGTACGATTGACCAAGGAATCTGTTCAAGATCTTGAATCCTCAATCAGGAGGAATAAAGGCGATACAGCCTCGGCAATTGACATTAACTCTTATGTCGATTCAAGAAACAAGATCAAGAAGATGATCAACAAGTACGCCAAGAATTTGAAGAGCTCCAATAAGAACTCTAAGGAAGCCACAAGCTCAGATTGTGATCTGAAAGCAATCAGGACAGTGCTTAAGGAAGCAGAGGCCCACACTCTTGCAACACTCAAATCTGTATTGACACTCGTGTCTGGGGAGAAGGACATATCAAGCCAAAAAAGCTGGTCATTGATCTCAAAGTTCACAAAGGCAAGCCGCGTGCATTCAGAGGTTGAGACGAAAAGCTGCACCGAGGATCTGTGTTTATTGAACATTTCCAAGTCAAAAAAAGGAATGGACTTGCAGAACATGTTGAAGGAGCTCAGAGCATCAGAAATGGCAATCCAGGAACTTGAAGAAGTACTGGAAACCTTGTTCAGGAGTTTAGTCAAAACTAGAGTCTCGATTCTTAACATTCTTAGCCACTAGCCTCTTTGATGTGGCTGATATGAGATACATTTTTTTCACAAGTATCTCTATCTACATCTATGTAAATGACAAAGAATATAGAAACAATAATACTTGATTATCTACGAAATTCACTTATTCAGTGTGCAAATTCATACTCCAACCTAGTATTTGTTCAACCTTAAAAATTTTTATACTAACTTAGACATTTTTAATAGAACCTGCAAGCATTATCCCACCTGCCTGAAGATCGTTATCATATACAAATATCAATTTACAATATGTTATTTACAATTTGAAGAGACAACAGCTTGGCAGCCCTGTCATTTTCGATATCCTAATTCCACAGCTCATATAGCAGTATTAATCGTTATTTACTAGTTTTCTGGAGAGTATTGTCTTATCTGGATCTGGTCTAATATATAAATCCATCATGTTACTAGAAATGGAGATGTACATAAAAGATCAAAATGCATGAATTTTTTTTTTCCTTTTTTTTTTTCAATTACAGATTCCTCATAAAATGGCCATCTCAGGGTATATTGAAGTTTATATTATTGCCACCATGTCTTGTTGCATGTTGTGTCTGAATACTTTGTTTGTACAAGTGCAGAAACCCAGGAATTTAATATTGACTACATGGCTGTAAAGATTCCTCATTCTTGATGAAGAAATTATTATATTGTGCCAGTGATTCATACGATAGATATTTCATATTCAAGTGTTGATGTCCTCGGGGACAACGAACTCGTGCACAATATTAAATTTTGGAATGTGCAGCAGTTTTGTAACACTTGAAGTAGGAATGATACCTTTTGTTTCCGGTAATGGAACTCATGTCCATCAAGGTTCCTGTGCTGCAAGATGAGTAATTATAATGCAGCTGATCAGATCTGTATGATTAAGTTTATTGTATTCATTTGTTCATGATCCGTGGGACATGGAACTCTTGCACAGATGTATTTTCAGCTGTAGTGACACATCCCAGATGGAATATATTCCTTTTGTTTCCTTGATCTACCTATCTATAAATAGAGCTGATGCTCATACCAAACAAATGCATTGAGGCACTCGACATCAAGGATTCAACACATTCTAGCTCTAGCTCTAAGGGTTTATTTTTTAGCTGACAAGATGGCAACTTTCCACACTCGATCAAACAGTTTTCCTTCAAAATCTCATGCAGTAGTAGAGTCGGTTGAGGATCAACTATGTAGGTTGAAGTCCTCAGAAGCAGCATCAACATCATCTTCTTCCGTATGTGCAAACTTGGATGGCCTTAGAGTCTTACATGAAGACATCAGTAACCTTATTCAGCTTTCTTCAATCCAACAAGCTCTCTCCCATGGGCAAGGTCAGGAATTTGTAAATGAGATGCTCGAGGGATCTCTCAGGATTGTGGATCTGTGTGAATTTTCTAGAGACATTGTACAATTGACCAAGGAATCTGTTCAAGATCTCGAATCCTCAATCAGGAGGAATAAAGGCGAGACCGCCTCGGCAGTTGTCATTACCTCTTATGTCAACTCAAGAAACAAGATCAAGAAGATGATCAACAAGTATGCCAAGAATTTGAAGAGCTCCAACAAGAACTCTAAGGAAGCCACAAGCACAGATTGTGATCTGAAAGCAATCAGGACAGTGCTTAAGGAAGCAGAGGCCCACACTCTTGCTACACTAAAATCTGTATTGACACTCGTGTCTGGGGAGAAGGAAATATCAAGCCAGAGAAGCTGGTCACTGATCTCAAAGTTCACAAAGGCAAACCGTGTGCATTCAGAAGTTGATCCGGAAAGCAGCATCGAGGATCTGTGTTTATTGAACATTTCCAAGTCACAAAAAGGCATGGACATGCAAAACATGTTGAAGCAGCTGAGAGCGTCTGAAATGACAATTCAGGAACTTGAAGAAGGACTGGAAACCTTGTTCAGGAGTTTAGTCAAAACTAGAGTTTCGATTCTTAACATTCTTAGCCACTAGCCTCTTCAATGTGGCTGATTTGAGATACATTTTTTTTTCATATGTATCTCTGTATTCATATCTGTAAATGACAAAGAATATAGAAACAATAATACTTGATTATCTACAAAATTCACTAATTCAAGTGTGTTAATTCATACTCAAATCTTGTGTTTGTTCAACCTTAATTTTATTTATTATTACTAAAATGCACATTTTTGATAGAACCTTTAAGCATTATCCCACTTGCTTGAAGATCAAACCTACTAATGTGTACTGTAATATATTGTGGATACAGTTAGCATTTACAAATATCAAATTGTCAATATCTTATTTACAATTTGAAGAGACAACAGCTTGGCCTTTACTCTGCCATTTTCCATATCATGATACCACAGCTCATATAGCACTATTAGTTATTTTTTACAGGTGCGCTGGAGACAACCCTATTGTCTTATTTGGATCTGGTCTGATATATGAATCCATTGTGAAACAAGAAATGAAAATGTACATAAATTTTTAAATGTAATAACATTTTATTTTTTTCAATTACTGATTCCTCATAAAATGGCCATCTCAGGGTATATTGCAGTTTATATTATGGCCACATGTCTTGCTGCATGTTGTCTCTGAGTAATTTGTCTGAACAAGAAAAGAAACCCTGGAATTTAATATTGACAAGATTCCTCTTCCTTGATGAAGAAATTATTTTATTGATGTCCTCGGGGACAAGGAACTCGTGCACAATATAAAAGTTTGGAATTTGCAGCAGTTTTGTGACACTTGAGGTGGGAATGATACCTTTTGTTTTCCATAATGAAATTCATGTCTATAAAGGTTCCTGTGCACCAAGATAAATAATTATAATGCAGCTGAGATCTATATGATTACATTTCTCATATTCATTTGTTCATGATCCGTGAGACATGGAACTCTTGCACACATGAATTTTCAGCTGTAATGAGACATCACAGGTGGAATATATTCTTTTTGTTTTCTTGATCCACCTATCTATATAAATACAGATGATGCTCATACAAATCAAATGCATTCAAACACTTGACATCAAGGATTCAACACATTCTAGCTCCAAGGGTTCATTTTCTAGCTGACAAGATGGCTAATTTCCACACTCGATCAAACAGTTTTCCTTCACAATCTCACCCCGTAATGGAGTCAGTTGAGGATCAACTATGCAGGTTGAAGTCCTCAGAGGCAGCATCAACATCAGCCTCTTCCGTATGTGCAAACTTGGATGGCCTTAGAGTCATACATGAAGGCATTGGTAACCTTATTCAGCTTTCTTCGATCCAACAGGCTCTCTCCCATGGACAAGGTCAGGAATTTGTAAATGAGATGCTTGAGGGATCTCTCAGGATTGTGGATCTATGTGAGTTTTCAAGAGACATTGTACGATTGACCAAGGAATCTGTTCAAGATCTCGAATCCTCAATCAGGAGGAATAAAGGCAAGACAGCCTCGGCAGTTGACATTAACTCTTATGTCGATTCAAGAAACAAGATCAAGAAGATGATCGGTAAGTATGCCAAAAATTTGAAGAGCTTCAACAAGAACTCTAAGGAAGCTACAAGCTCAGATTCTGATTTGAAAGCAACAATGACAGTGCTTAAGGAAGCAGAGGTCCACACTCTTGCAACACTAAAATCTGTATTCACACTCGTGTCTGGGGAGAAGGAAATATCACGCCAAAGAAGCTGGTCATTGATCTCAAAGTTCACAAAGGCAAGCCGCGTGCATTCAGAAGTTGAGTTGGAAAGCAGCATCGAGGATCTTTGTTCACTGAACATTTCCAAGTCACAAAAAGGCATGGACATGCAAAACATGTTGAAGCAGCTGAGAGCTTCTGAAATGACAATCCAGGAACTTGAAGAAGGACTGGAAACCTTGTTCAGGAGTTTAGTCAAAACTAGAGTTTCGATTCTTAACATTCTTAACCACTAGCCTCTTGGCTTGTGAAGAATCTGAGATACTTCTTTTTTTCATAAGTATCTCTGTATACTCTTGTAAATGACAAAGCAATACAGATTCTATAGAAGTAATGATACTTGATTCCGTATATTTACTACATCACTGTGTAAATTCATACTCCAATCTTGTGCTTGTCAACATTAAACTTTACGATCTGTTCTACACAATTAAAGTTAGCATGATAGAACCTGTAAACCATAGTCTACTCACTTTCAGATCACAGCCTAACAAATCCATTTAGTAATATATCAGGTATTCAGATTGCATTTACGAATATCAATGTGCAATATCTTATTTAGAATGTGAAGAGACAAAAGCTTGGCCTTGCATCTGTAATTTAATATTGTAATCTTTAGCAGTATTACTCATTCAACACGAGTGGGCTGGTGATGACCTTTTTTTTTTCTTTTTTTTTTTTTTTCTGGATCTGGTGTAAAAACAATTGCATTGTGCAACAAGAAAGTAACAACGTGTATAGATATTTTAATTCAAGAATCAATATTATTTCAATTACTGATTCCACCTACAATGGCCATCTCAGGGCATATTGTAGTCCACTACCTGCATGTTGCGTCTGAGTCCTTTGTTTGAACAAGAGCATCATCCCATGAGTATTATATTCACAACATTGCTGTCAAGATTTCTCATTATTGATAAAGAGATGATTCATGATTATAATCACCAGTAGTTTGTACTCATATGTTGATGTCTTAGGGGGCAAGGAGCTTGTGCACTATATAAAATTTGTTTGAATTTGCAGCAATTGTCTGAAATTTGAGGTGGAAAAGATACCTTTTGTTTGTCTTCCTTACATATATATGAAGTGGAGAAGAGATGGATTCAACCTCATACTTCTTTTCAGGACTTAAATTCTACTTCCTAAGTCAACATTAAAGATCAGTTCTCTCAAGAAGAAAAGAAGAAAAGATGGGCAAATTTGCATAGCAGATCAACCAGTTTCCCTTTGAAATCCCACCCTGTGATAAATGATGTTGAAGATCAATTGCTCAGGATAAAGTCATCCTAAGGGACATCATCATCAGCCGCTTCAGTATGTGAAAGCTTAAACTCAGAGAGTTGCACGAGGGTGTCTACAATTTGATTCAGATGCCATCTTTCCCGGCAAGGCCTCTCTGCAGCAGGGTGTTATCAGAAATGGACTATGAGTTGCTTGAGGAGTTTCTTAGACTTGTGGACCTTTGTGGATTTTGCAAGAGATGTACTGAGTTTATCCAAGGCATCCATTCAAGAACTTCAATCCACTTTGAGGAGAAACAGAGTTGAAACTGCTTCTGCAGATGCCATTGAGGCTTTCATGACCTCAAGAAAGAAGATCCACTAAATGATCAGAAAGTACATCAAGAACATCAACAGAAGAAGTACACCTTACGGAGGCAAAAAACTTTGATCTCAGAGCCATTCTGGAGATCCTTAAAGATACAAGGGATTTGAATTTCTCAATTCTCAAGTCTGCCCTTGTGTTTTTATCCAGGGAAGAAGGATCATCCAAGAAAAAGAACTGGTCAATTTTTTCCTTGCTCACTCAAGCCAGCCGGATAAATAGAACGGACGCTGCAGAGATACAGAACTTGAAGCATCTGAAATCATCAGAACTAGCTATCCAAGAAATTAAAGAGGAATTGGAAGTTTACTGTAGGACATTGGTGAAAACTAGAGTTTCTCTTCTTAATACCCTTAACCACTAGAATGTCACTTTCAAACAGGAAATTATGTACTTCTCAGATTATTGGAAATAAGCATACTCTTACATTGAGGATATGATACATAAAGGAAATTTACAAGTTTGATTCATATATCTTGATCAGTTCATCTTTACACTTTTTCAAGCAATAAGTATGGATGCAAATTTGAAATTGCATTCTTTCTCCGCATGTTTCATTTTAAAATTTTCAAAATTGCAGTGGAAGCATTTTGTAAACCATTCTGTCTAACTTCTTCATTGTCCATGCAAGAAAAGTATATATTTTCTATTATTTAAGCTAACTTTCATTTAATAAAATAAATAAATAAAAGATTCAGAACCACCTCAGGAGTAGCACACAAAAAGCATTCTAACTTTTATCAACAGAATCATGAAACTTGGTATAATATACATGTAAAACATGCAGCAGGATTATTCCTGAGATGAAATGTTCTTAAGGTCACATTTTGCAGCTGCAATTTTAGGTTTTAAGTCCTACTTACGCACAGGAGGATAATATTAACTTGTTGCAATTATTTTTTGAGGGGTCCGGTGCAGTAAGGCACGGAAAAATGAAGGAAAAGTTGAAAGCAAGCAAGAAAGGATTTGCATGGATCTCGTCTATCCTATATATGAAAACTATGAAAATCAAAAAATTTGTTTGAGATACCTTTTATTCATTTTCAGGGACAGCTAGGATTATTATTTCATCATTGTCTGAAGATGAGTGACCAATCACTGTTATCCTGCTTCACTGGTAAGGATATTAAATAAAGCTGTAAGGTTCTTGGTGCTACAAGTTGAGTAATTTTAATGCAGATGAGATCTGTATGAATCAGTTTTATCATTTTCATTTGTTCAAGATCCATGGGACATGGAGCTCATGTACAGACGTATTCATTTCATTTCAGCAGTAACGAGACATGACAGGTGGAACATATTCCTTTTGTTTTCTTGATCTACCTATCTATATAAATGATCTGATGCTCATACCAAACAAATGCATTGAGGCAATTGACATCAAGGATTCAGCACATTCTAGCTCTAAGGTTCAATTTCTAGCTGACGAGATGGCTAATTTCCACACTCGATCAAACAGTTTTCCTTCACAATCTCACCCTGTGGTTGAGTCTGTTGAGGATCACCTATGCAGGTTGAAGTCCTCGGAAGCAGCATCAACATCAGCCTCTTCTGTATGTGAAAACTTGGATGGCCTTAGAGCCTTACATGAAGGCATCAGTAACCTTATTCAGCTGTCTTCAATCCAACAAGCTCTCTCCCATGGGCAAGGTCAGGAATTCGTAAATGAGATACTCGAGGGATCTCTCAGGATTGTGGATCTGTGTGAATTTGCAAGAGACATTGTACGATTGACCAAGGAATCTGTTCAAGATCTCGAATCCTCAATCAGGAGGAATAAAGGCGAGACAGCCTCAGCAATTGACATTAACTCTTATGTCGATTCAAGAAACATGATCAAGAAGATGATCAACAAGTATGTCAAGAATTTGAAGAGCTCCAACAAGAACTCTAAGGAATCTATGAGTTCAGATTGTGATCTGAAGCAAGCAGGACAGTGCTGAAGGAAGCAGAGGCCCACACTCTTGCAACAATAAAATCTGTATTGATACTGCTGTCTGGAGAGAAGGAAAGATCATGCCAAAGAAACTGGCCATTGATCTCAAAGTTCACAAAAGCAAGCCGCGTGCATTTAGAGGTTGATCCGGCAAGCAGCATTGAGGATCTGTGTTCCCTGAACATTTCCAAGTCACAAAAAGTCAATGACTTGCAAAACATGTTGAAGCAGCTAAGGAGCATCTGAAATGACAGTCCAGGAACTTGAAGAAGGACTGGAGACCGTGTTCAGGAGTTTAGTCAAAACTAGAGTTTCGATTCTTAACATTCTTAGCCACTAGCCTCTTGGCTTGTGAAGATTCTGAGATACTTCCTTTTTTCCATAAGTATCTCTGTATACATATCTGTAAATGATAAAGAATATAGAAGCAACAAAACTTGATTGCCTACGAAATTAACTCTTTCAAGTGTGTAAATTCATACTCCAATCTTGTGTTTGTTCAACCTTAAAATTTTTCATTATTGTAACTTGCACATTTTTAACAGAACCTGCAAGCATTATCCCACATTCTTGAACATCACAGTTAGCATTCACAAGTATCAATTTGCAATATCTTATTTACAGTTTGAAGAAACAACAGCTTGGCCTTACTCTCATCATGCATTTTCCAAATCCTAATACCACAGCTCATATAGTTGTATTAATTATTGTTTACTAGTGTTCTGGAGAGTATTGTTTTATCTGGAATCCGTCGTGCAATAAAACATGAAGATGTTCAAAAAATATTTAAATCCAAGTAAATGTTTTTTCTTTTTCTATTTATTTTCCCTTTTTCTTTTTTTCTTTTTTTTTTTATATACAGATTCCTCGTAAAATGGCCACCTCAGTGTATACTGCAGTTTATATTATGGCCACCGTGTCTTCCTGCATGATGTATCTCAATACTTTGTCTGCAGAAGAGCAGAAACCCAGGAATTTAATAATGACACCATGGCTGTCAAGATTCCTCATTCTTGGTGAAGAAATTATTATATTGTGCTAGTGATTCATACGATGGATATTTCATATTCAAATGTTGATGTCCTTGGGGACAAGGAACTCGTGCACAATATAAAAATTTTGAATTTGCAGCAATTTTGTGAAACTTTAGGTGGGAATGATACCTTTTGTTTTCCTCAAATGAAATTAGTGTATATCAAGGTTCCTGTGCTGCAAGATGAATAATTATATTGCAGCTGAGATCTGTATAATTATGTTTATTGTATTCATTTGTTCATGATCCGTGGGATATGGAACTCTTGCACAGGTGTAATTTCAGCAGTAATGAGACATCACAGATGGAATATATTCCTTATGTTTCCCTCATCTACCTATCTACAAATACAGCTGATGCTCATACCAAACAAATGCATTGAAGCACTTGACATCAAGGATTCAACACATTCTAGCTCTAAGGGTTCATTTTCTAGCTGACGAGATGGCTAATTTCCACATGCGATCAAACAGTTTTCCTTCACAATCTCACCCTGTAGTGGAGTCTGTTGAGGATCAACTATGCAGGTTGAAGTCCTCAGAGGCAGCAACGACATCAGCCTCTAATGTATGTGCAAACTTGGATGGCCTTAGAGCCTTACATGAAGGCATCAGTAACCTTATTCAGCTGTCTTCAATCCAACAAGCTCTCTCCCATGGGCAATTCATAAATGAGATGCTCGAGGGATCTCTCAGGATTGTGGATCTGTGTGAATTTTCGAGAGACATTGTACGGTTGACCAAGGAATCTGTTCAAGATCTCGAATCCTCAATCAGGAGGAATAAAGGCGAGACAGCCTCGGCAATTGACGTTAACTCTTACGTCGATTCCAGGAACAAGATCAAGAAGATGATCAACAAGTATGCCAAGAATTTGAAGAGCTCCAACAAGAACTCTAAGGAATCCACAAGCGAAGATCGTGATCTGACAGAAATCAGGACAGTGCTTAAGGAAGCAGAGGTCCACACTCTTGCAACACTAAAATCTGTATTGACACTCATGTCTGGGGAGAAGGAAATATCAAGCCAGAGAAGCTGGTCATTGATCTCAAAGTTCACAAAGGCAAGCCGTGTGCATTCAGAGGTTGAGCCCGAAAGCAGCATCAAGGATCTGTGTTCATTGAACATTTCCAAGTCACAAAAGGGCATGGACATGCAAAACATGTTGAAGCAGCTGAGAGCATCTGAAATGACAATCCAGGAACTTGAAGAAGGACTGGAGACCTTGTTCAGGAGTTTAGTCAAAACTAGAGTTTCACTTCTTAACATTCTTAGCCACTAGCCTCTTGGCTTGTGAAGACTCTGAGATACTTCTTTTTCCCATAAGTATCTCTGTATATAATTGTAAATGAAATATATACTATAAAATTAATGATACTTGATTACGTATTTTAACTACATCAATGTGTAAATTCATACTCCATTCTCGTGCTCGTTGGCATTGGACTTTGCAACCTGCTATACACAATTAAAGTCAACATGATCGATCCTGTAAAACTTATTCTACTTACTTTAAAATCACAGCCTAGCTAATGTATTTAGTAATATTATGTTTTCATTTTGCATTTACAATTATCAAGTTGCAGTATCTTATTTACAACGTGAAGAGAGAACAGCTTGGCGATTACTCTTCATTTAATATCCTAATACCACAGCTCCTTTAGCAGTATTAATCATTCAATACGAGTGGGATGGTGACGAACTTTTGATCTTTTTCTGGATCTTGTGTAAGAACAATTCCATCGTGCAACAAGAAAATGATGACGTGCATAGATATTTTATTTCAAGAATCATTATTATATCAATTACTGATTCTTCCTACTATGGTCATCTCAGGGCATATTTAGTCCACATAATGGCAACCCGTGTGCTGCTGCATGGTGGGTCTGAGTACTTTGTCTGAACAAGAGCATCAACCCATGAGTATTATTATATAGACCACATTGCTGTCAAGATTCCTCATTATTGATGTAGAGATGATTATAATCACCAGTTGTTTGTATTCAAATGTTGATGTCTTTGGGGGCAAGGACCTTGTGCACCATATAAAATTATTTGAATTTGCAGCAGTTGTCGGACATCTGTGCACAAGACTTAATTCATTTCATTTTTGAGCTGTAATGAGACATGACAGGTGGAACATATTCCTTTTGTTTCCTTGATCTAACTTTCTATATAAATAGAGCTGATGCTCATACCAAACAATGCATTGAGGCAATTGACATCAAGGATTCAACACATTCTAGCTCTAAGGGTTCATTTTCTAGCTAGCAAGATGGCAAATTTCCACACTCGATCAAACAGTTTTCCTTCACAATCTCAACCTGTAGTTGAGTCTGTTGAGGATCAACTATGCAGGTTGAAGTCCTCGGAAGCAGCATCAACATCAGCCTCCTCTGTATGTGAAAACTTGGATGGCCTTAGAGCCTTACATGAAGGCATCAGTAACCTTATTCAGCTGTCTTCAATCCAACAAGCTCTCTCCCATGGGCAAGGTCAGGAATTCGTAAATGAGATACTCGAGGGATCTATCAGGATTGTGGATCTGTGTGAATTTGCAAGAGACATTGTACGATTGACCAAGGAATCTGTTCAAGATCTCGAATCCTCAATCAGGAGGAATAAAGGCGAGACCGCCTCGGCAATTGATATTAACTCTTATGTGGATTCAAGAAACAAGATCAAGAAGATGATCAACAAGTATGCCAAGAATTTGAAGAGCTCCAACAAGAACTCTAAGGAATCTATGAGTTCAGATTGTGATCTGAAAGCAATCAGGACAGTGCTGAAGGAAGCAGAGGCACACACTCTTGCAACACTAAAATCTGTATTGATACTGCTGTCTGGAGAGAAGGAAAGATCAGGCCAAAGAAGCTGGTCATTGATCTCAAAATTCACAAAGGCAAGCCGCGTGCATTCAGAGGTTGATCCGGCAAGCAGCATCGAGGATCTGTGTTCCCTGAACATTTCCAAGTCACAAAAAGTCATGGACTTGCAAAACATGTTGAAGCAGCTAAGAGCTTCTGAAATGACAATCCAGGAACTTGAAGAAGGACTGGAGACCGTGTTCAGGAGTTTAGTCAAAACTAGAGTTTCGATTCTTAACATTCTTAGCCACTAGCCTCTTGGCTTGTGAAGATTCTGAGATACTTTCTTTTTTCCATAAGTATCTCTGTATACATATCTGTAAAAGACAAAGAATATAGAAGCAACAATACTTGATTGCCTACGAAATTCACTTTTTCAAGTGTGTAAATTCATACTCCAATCTTGTGTTTCAACCTTAAAATTGTTCATTACTTCTAACTTGCACCTTTTTAACAGAACCGGAAAGCACTATGCCACATTCTTGAAGATCACAGTTAGCATTCACAAGTATCAATTTGCAATATCTTATTTACAGTTTGAAGAACAACAGCTTGGCCTTACTCTCTCATGCATTTTCCATTTCCTAATACCACAGCTCATATGGAATCGGTCGTGCAATAAAAAATGAAGATGTCAAAAAATATTTAAATCCAAGAATTTTTATTTTTTTTTGTTTCTGTTTCTATTTCTTTTCCTTTTCTTTTCATATACAGATTCCTCATAGAATGGCCATCTCAGTATATATTGCAGCTTATATTATGGCCACCGTGTCTTCCTGCATGATGTATTTCAATACTTTGTCTGCATAAGAGCAGAAACCCAGGAATTTAATAATGACACCATGGCTGTCAAGATTCCTCATTCTTGATGAAGAAATTATTATATTGTGCTAGTGATTCATACAATGGATATTTCATATTCAAATGTTGATGTCCTTGGGGACAAGGAACTCATGCACAATAAAAAATTTTTGAATTTGCAGCAGTTTTGTGAAACTTTAGGTGAGAATGATACCTTTTGTTTTCCTCAAATGAAATTAGTGTATATCAAGGTTCCTGTGCTGCAGGATGAATAATTATATTGCAGCTGAGATCTGTATAATTATGTTTATTGTATTCATTTGTTCATGATCCGTTGGACATGGAACTCTTGCACAGATGTAATTTCAGCAGTAATGAGACATCACAGATGGAATATATTCCTTATGTTTCCTTCATCTACCTTTCTATAAATACAGCTGATGCTCATACCAAAAAAATGCATTGAAGCACTTGACATCAAGGATTCAACACATTCTAGCTCTAAGGGTTCATTTTCTAGCTGACGAGATGGCTAATTTCCACACTCGATCAGACAGTTTTCCTTCACAATCTCACACAGTAGTGAAGTCAGTTGAGGATCAACTATGCAGGTTGAAGTCCTCAGAAGCAGCATCAACATCATCCTCTTCTGTATGTGAAAACTTGGATGGCCTTAGAGCCTTACATGAAGACATCAGTAACCTTATTCAGCTGTCTTCTATCCAACAAGCTCTCTCCCATGGGCAAGGTCAGGAATTCATAAATGAGATACTCGAGGGATCTCTCAGGATTGTGGATCTGTGTGAATTTGCAAGAGACATTGTACGATTGACCAAGGAATCTGTTCAAGATCTCAAATCCTCAATCAGGAGGAATAAAGGCGAGACAGCCTCGGCAGTTAACATTAACTCTTACATCGATTCAAGAAACAAGATCAAGAAGATGATCAACAAGTATGCCAAGAATTTGAAGAGCTCCAACAAAAACTCTAATAAGGAAGCCACAAGTTCAGATTGTGATCTGACAGCAATCAGGACAGTGCTTAAGGAAGCAGAGGTCTACACTCTTACAACGCTAAAATCTGTATTGACACTCATTTCTGGGGAGAAGGAAACGTCAAGCCAGAGAAGCTGGTCACTGATCTCAAAGTTCACAAAGGCAAGCCGTGTGCATTCAGAGGTTGAACCCGAAAGCAGCATCAAGGATCTGTGTTCATTGAACATTTCCAAGTCACAAAAGGGCATGGACATGCAAAACATGTTGAAGCATCTCAGAGCATCTGAAATGACAATCCAGGAACTTGAAGAAGGACTGGAAACTTTGTTCAGGAGTTTAGTCAAAACTAGAGTTTCAATTCTCAACATTCTTAGCCACTAGCCTCTTGGCTTGTGAAGATTCTGAGATACTTCTTTTTTCCATAAGTATCTCTGTATACAATTGTAAATGAAATATAGATTCTATAGAATTAATGATACTTGATTACGTATTTCTACTACATCAATGTGTAAATTCATACTCCAATCTCGTGCACGTTGGCATTGGACTTAGCAACCTGTTATACACAATTAAAGTTAACATGATCGATCCTGTAAAACTTATTCTACTCACTTTAAAATCACAGCCTAGCTAATGTATTTAGTAATATTATGTATTCATTTTGCATTTACAAATATCAAGCTGCAGTATCTTATTTACAATGTGAAGAGAGAACAGCTTGGCCTTTACTCTTCATTTAACATCCTAATACCACAGCTCCTTTAGCAGTATTAATCATTCAATACGAGTGGGATGGTGATGAACTTTTGATCTTTTTCTGGATCTTGTGTGAAAACAATTCCATCGTGCAACAAGAAAATGATGACGTGCATAGATATTTTATTTCAAGAATCATTATTATTTCAATTACTGATTCTTCCTACTGTGGTCATCTCAGGGCATATTTAGTCCACATAATGGCAACCCGTGTGTTGCTGCATGGTGGGTCTGAGTACTTTGTCTGAACAAGAGCATCAACCCATGAGTATTATTATATAGACCACATTGCTGTCAAGATTCCTCATTATTGATGTAGAGATGATTATAATCACCAGTTGTTTGTATTCAAATGTTGATGTCTTTGGGGGCAAGGACCTTGTGCACCATATAAAATTATTTGAATTTGCAGCAGTTGTCGGACATCTGTGCACAAGACTTAATTCATTTCATTTTGAGCTGTAATGAGACATGACAGGTGGAACATATTCCTTTTGTTTCCTTGATCTACCTTTCTATATAAATAGAGCTGATGCTCATAGCAAACAATGCATTGAGGCAATTGACATCAAGGATTCAACACATTCTAGCTCTAAGGGTTCATTTTCTAGCTAGCAAGATGGCAAATTTCCACACTCGATCAAACAGTTTTCCTTCACAATCTCACCCTGTAGTTGAGTCTGTTGAGGATCAACTATGGAGGTTGAAGTCCTCGGAAGCAGCATCAACATCAGCCTCTTCTGTATGTGCAAACTTGGATGGCCTTAGAGCCTTACATGAAGGCATCAGTACCCTGATTCAGCTGTCTTCAATCCAACAAGCTCTCTCCCATGGGCAAGGTCAGGAATTTGTAAATGAGATACTCGAGGGATCTCTCAGGATTGTGGATCTGTGTGAATTTGCAAGAGACATTGTACGATTGACCAAGGAATCTGTTCAAGATCTTGAATCCTCAATCAGGAGGAATAAAGGCGAGACAGCCTCGGCAATTGATATTAACTCTTATGTGGATTCAAGAAACAAGATCAAGAAGATGATCAACAAGTATGCCAAGAATTTGAAGAGCTCCAATAAGAACTCTAAGGAAGCCACAACCTCAGATTGTGATCTGAAAGCAATCAGGACAGTGCTGAAGGAAGCAGAGGCCCACACTCTTGCAACACTGAAATCTGTATTGACACTCGTGTCTGGCGAGAAGGAAAGATCAAGCCAAAAAAGCTGGTCATTAATTTCAAAGTTCACCAAGGCACGCCGTGTGCATTCAGAGGTTGAGCCAGAAAGCTGCATTGAGGATCTGTGTTCATTGAACATTTCCAAATCACAAAAAGGCATGGACTTGCAAAACATGTTGAAGCAGCTAAGAGCATCTGAAATGACAATCCAGGAACTTGAAGAAGGACTGGAAACCTTGTTCAGGAGTTTAGTCAAAAGCAGAGTTTCTATTCTTAACATTCTTAGCCATTAGCCTCTTCAATGTGGCTGATTTGAGATACATTTTTTTTTTCATATGTATCTCTGTATACATCTGTAAATGTCAAAAAAATTAAAGAAACAATAATACTTGATTACCTAGAAAATTCAACATTGCAGTGAAAAAAGTCTTATTATATGACTATTGGGCTCTTTGTTTCAACATCAAGTTATTTCATCAGTTTGATCTTTCACATACTTAATTCATCATAGAACTTGCAAGCATTATCCCCCTTCTTAAGAACAAATTCAAAATCCCATATACTAATATAACGTGTTCACAATTTACATTTATAATTGACAATTAGAAATATCTTATTTCCATTTGAACATCCGACTGCTTGCTCTTTATTCTTCTATTTTCCATATCCCTATTACCACTAGAATGTCACTTTCAGACAAAACTTTATACTTCTTCTGTATATGATTGTACATATATATATACACTCATGATGTATAAAGGCTTCGCTCAATCTTCTCAATTCACATGCGTTGATCAAATCATCTTCGCACTTAGTCTCAGAAGTCAATATGGTTGCAAATGTGTTTGGTTCTTTTCCAAAAGGATTGCACATTTTAGGAAGAACATCTATTAACTCATATAACCATAGACTTGATAACAAAAGCTTGAATTTCATATCCAATTATTAACTTTTTGATCGTCCTTATAAGAACAAAATAAACAAAAACGAAAAAAGATCATCTTGTCATAAAATGAATCTATACATAAAACATGATGCTAGATCAGCTTCCCTGTCTTTAATATAGAGTAGATGCAGATTTTTTACATTACTAACCTGCAAACTAAGTCAACTGTTCGACTAACTTGGCATTTGAATGAAAAATAAAAAAAGAAGATTCTAAACCCGTGTGGATATCTATTTTATGTGCTATGTTCACCTGTATAGCTTGCAGGCTGTCTTACATGCATGTGCAGATAACTTTCTCTCTCTTTCATTGACAAGTTGGATTATTTTTTTAATTATATTGTCTGAAGATAGAAACCAAAATATAATAAGCTCTACTTCAAGATGAGTAATTATAATATTTCGAAGATCTGTATGATTGAGTTCTTCATTTTGTTTGTCCATGATCCGAGGGACACGAAGCTCGTGCACAGATATATATTTGTTTCATTAATGAGACATGATAGGTGTAGTACATTCCTTTTGTTTCCTTGATCTGTCGATTATATAAATACAACTGATGCTCGTACCGAAGAAATACCTTAGAGCACTCTGACATCTTTTTATCAAGGATTCAACACACATCCTATCTCAAAGAGTTCGATCTCCAGCTGAAAATATGGCTAATTTCCATGCTAGATCAAACAGCTTTCCTTCACAATCTCACCCTATGGTGGAATCCGTTGAGGATCAGCTGTGCAGACTGAATTCATCAGGGGCCACATCCACGTCAACCTCTTCTACATGTGCAAACTTGGATGGCATCAGAAATTTACATGAAGCATCAGTAACTTGATTCAGATATCATCGATTCAGCACACCCTCTCGCATGAGCATGGTCAGGAATTCGTAAATGAGGTGCTCCAGGGATCTCTCAGGCTTGTGGATCTCTGTCAATTTTCTAGAGACATTGTACGATTAACAAAGGAATCTGTTCAAGATCTTGAATCCTCAATCAGAAGGAACAAAGGAGAAACTGTCTCAGTTATCGACATTGATTGTTATGTTGCCTCAAGGAACAAGATCAAGAAGATGATCAACAAGTATGCGAAGAACTTGAAAAGCTTCAACAAGAATTATAAGAAGCTCATAAGCTCAGATTGTGATCTAAAAAGCAATCAGGACAGTGCTTAAAGAAGCAGATGCCCACACTCTCTTGACACTAAAATCAGTGCTAATGCTCATGTCTGGTGAAAAGGAAAGTTCAAACCAAAGAAACTGGTCTTTGCTCTCAAAGTTCGTGAAGACTATTAAGCCAGAAAACTGTGTCGAGGAGCTTTGTTCAGTGGACATTCCCAAGTCAAAAAAAGGCATGGACTGCATCACTTCTGAAAACATGCTGAAGGAGTTGAGAGCATCCGAAATGACAATCCAGGAACTTGATGAAGGATTGGAAGCCTTATTCAGGAATCTAATCAAAACTAGAGTTTCTCTTCTTAATGTTCTTAGTAATTAGCCTCTTGGCTTAACGCTACTTCATGTAAAAAAGAAATTACCATGAATACCTCTGTATACTTCTGTACATGACCACAAAAAGAAATCAACAATTAATAATCGATTACCTTCAAAACTTCGCGTACTTTCTTACCACATGACTATTGCTGCTGTTCAGTTCCAACTGTACACAAATTTCAGTTAAACCTGGGATAATTACAGAAGTGTGATATGTTTTTTACTCATTGCAATAGATCGAACATCAGCCATTAGCTGCTCAATTACCCAAAGCTGAAATTTTGAAATGACCATTTTACTTGTGGTAACACCACAGCCTGTTTAACAGTATATAAATTTTCCAATGCTGCCAATTATCTTTTTTTAACATTGTAGAGTCCTCACTAAATGCCAAACTTTTGGCACATTGCATTACTTAAAATTGCACCCACCGTGCGGCTGCATGTTGTATCCGAGTCCTTTGTCTGAAGTAGAGCAACAGCGTGGCATTATTATACAGAATTCATGGCTGTCAAGATTCTTCGCACTCCATGAAGGTGTATTTATAATGCTGCAAGATCTGTATGCTGGGATTTTGCACCCAATTGTTGAAGAACGGGGGGACAAGAAACTCGTGCACAATGCAATAATTGCTTCAATTTGCAACCATTCGAGCTGGAATAGATGCCTTTTGTTTGCCATTCTGTTTGTATATATATATGTGCTGTGGAAAGAGATTTCTTCAAGCCTGAAACATTTTTTCAACACTCTGAATCCCATTTGTGAACTCATCCCGAAAGAATTCCAATGGCAACTTTGCACATTAGATCGAACAGTCTGCCTTCCAAATCCCATCCTGTGCTGAATAATGTCGAAGATCTTTTGTGTAGGCTGAAGTCTTCAGAAGAGACATCGACATCAGTATGTGCAGATTTGGCTAATCTTCGATGTTTACATGAAGGAATCGAGAACATGATTCAGATGCCTTCGATCCAACAAGCCCTTGCCGCAGAAGACAATGAAAAATGGACTAACGAGCTGCTCGAAGAATCTCTTCAACTCATGGATCTCTGTGGCTTCGCCAGAGATGTTCTGAGTTTATCCAAGGGATCCATTCAAGAACTTCAGTCCACAATAAGGCGGAGCAGAGGCGAAACAATAGATGCAACAAATACATACATGGCTTCAAAAAAGAAGATCGGTAAAATGGTCAAGAAATCGATCAAGAACTTCAAGAGCTTCAACAGAATCAGTGCGCCAATCGTTGGCGAGGACTCCGATCTCGATCTCAAGGCTGTTTTTGATACACTTAAAGAAGCTGCAGCTTTCGATTTCACCGTCCTAAAGTCTGTTCTGATGTTTTTGTGCGGCGATGAGGGAAGATCGAAGAAAAGAAGCTGGTCATTAGTTTCTGCAATTTTCTCTCAACCCACGAAAACAACAGTAGACGCAGATGCGCAGAACTTCTTGAAGCAGATGAAATCATCTGAAGTGACTATTCAAGAACTTGAAGATGAACTAGAAGCCTTCTACAGGACTTTAGTGAAAGCTAGAGTCTTTCTCCTCAATGCCCTCACCCATTGAATCACAACCATATGCTTCTGCAAATGGATGTAAATATGTATATTGATGATAGAAAATTTATAAATACAAACAAGAATTCGATCAATTTCTCCATCCATAGTATCTCATATTTCGAATTCAAAATCCTTCTTATTCAAAAGATTCAAATGCACCTTCAAAAAATTCACAAAATCTGGTGTGCTAGGTAAAATCAGTTATGCTACAGATTAAAAGAAACAAAAAAAGCTATGTGAATAATGTTGACAAACACGAGGTTATTGCCCGGAGTTCTTGCTCCAAAGCAATTGGTAATCAATTGGAGTGAAGTGTTTATCATCGAGACGTTTGTAGGTTTTGATACTCTCGACTTGACCATACGATCCATCGTCTGTTTTCTCCAGACATGCCACCACCATCCTGGCTCTCCTAGACCATCCGGCTTTTCCATAAGCGTGATATCCGAACCCCCCGGCATAGCACATATGAATGCCCATCGACTCTCCACAGAAGTCATTAATATGATCGTGGCCGACAAACACAGCCTTCACATCCCCTGCCGACACCATAGTCGTCAAAAAGCCTGAGTTCACCATTGGAGAGCCAGTGTCTTCCTGCCTCACACCTGTAATGTTGGGCTTGTCGAAGCTTTCAAATTCAGGCAATGGAATGTGGAAGTATGCAAGCCCTGGCGCCGGGTTGCTCGCCTGCATTCAAACAGCCACATTAGTCTCTTCCATGTCGGATGACAGAAAAAGGAGGGTTCTTGATTTACCTGAAGCCTGGAAGACGTTTTCTGAAACCAGACTTGCTGAGTCGGCTTGATCCAGTCGTAGCCGATAATGGTAGGCATGTCAGTTGAGTAATCGCCGCTGTCGAGGAGATACAGATTGAGAACCGATTTACTCGACAGGTTCGAACCTTCGGCTCCGAAAACTTCCAAATTGTAATTCCCATATCCATCAATATCAGGAGCTTCAGCAGGATTGAACTTAGACAGAGTGTTCTTCAACCCCACAATGTGCTTCATCACCTCCTTCCTCGGTAGGGTAGACTCCTGATCATGATTTCCAAGAATAGCTGCCCACGGAACGTTCGAAGCTATGGCCGGAGCAAACGCAGCATTCATGGAAATTTTTGCGTTTGTGGCATCGAACCCGAAGATATTGTCCCCTGAATCAAGCAATTTTATAAGAAGAACAGTTAACAATGGCGGAGACGAAGAAGAAAATACACTAACCAGTGAAGATTATGAGGTCAGGTTTCTCGTTGCGGATCATACGGCGGAGGAAGGCGGTGGTGTTCAGATCGGAGCAGGTTTTCATCTCGTACGGGAACACATCCTCGCAGGGAGTTGTCCGGCCGTCGCCGAAGTGCATATCCGCCACCTGCAGAATCCTGAATTCGCCCTTCTTAGCGTCAAATCTCAGCCCTTGCACGGCGGCGTGGCCGAAGAGAAGAAAAGCTGTTAACACAATCGCCGCCGCCGTTGCCATATTCATCGATTGAAAGCTTCTAAAATCTGAATTAACAGCAAATCTCAAAGACCTGATTCAGTATAAAATACACAGTCAAAATCGAGTATATATCAGCAGCGGCGCGCAACGGATTTCCCGAACTATCTGCATCTTCTTTCTTAAAAATCAATCTCTATCCATCCGATAAAGTGTTCTTGTTGAGAATTTAACGCTAAACCCTAAAACCCTACTTCCAACCGAATCCCCGCCATAAAATCTCATCCTGACTGCCGAATTACAGCGCGTGGGGAACACCGTTGTTGGTGCCCGTGTGCGCCCCTGTAATTTATTTCTTGTCTGCAGATCAGAGGAGCTCCATTCGTGAGGTCAATGGCAGATGTAGGGGTTGGCTAAATCGAATTCATCGCTGTCAAGATTCCAAATGCTTCAAGATGGGGGCAATTGCAGCGACTCCCAGATCTGCATGATTGAATCCTTCGATTCAATTGTTTCAGATCCGTGGGACATGGAGCTCGTGTGCAGACATATTCAATTCATCTTCCACCAGAAATGAGGGACATACGCCATGGAATATATTCTGATTGTTTGCTTTGATCTGCCTTTCTGTAAATATATATAGAGAGAATACCCCAATGAGATGGATCATTCAAGCACTCATCGTCATCCTCAAGAAAACATCTTCTCCATTCTAAGGAATTCCATACAGAAAAATGGCAGCTTTCCATTCTCGATCAAACAGTTTTCCATCGTCCCATCCATCGATTGAAGATGTCGAAGCACAATTGTGCAGATTGAGGTCCTCAGAAGCCACATCAACATCTGCCAGCTCTGTCTGCGCAAACTTGGCCAATCTTGGAAGCTTACATGAGAGCATCAAGGATCTAATTCAGATGTCTTCAATCCAACAAGTTCTCTCCCACCAGCAAGGTCAGAATCAGATAAACGAACTGCTCGAGGGATCAATCAAGCTGGTAGATCTCTGTGAGTTTTCTAGAGAAGCTCTGTGTTTGACCAAGGAATCTGTTCAAGATCTTGAATCCGCAATCAGGAGGAATAAAGGCGAATCAATTGACATCAGTTCTTACATTGCCTCAAGAAACAAGATCAAGAAGATGATCCATAAGTACATCAAGAATTTGAAGAGCTGCACCGGCCTAGACTCTGATCTAAAACCAGTTGGGACAATGCTGAAAGAAGCAGAAGGCATTGATTTTTCGGTCCTAAAATCCGTGCTGATCCTCTTGTCCGGTGAAAGGGAAAGATCCAATGGGAAAAGTTGGTCATTCCTATCGAAGTTCAACAAAACCAGCCAAGTCCATTCGGAGCGGGCCAAGCAAGAAAGTGGCGTTGAGGACTTGTGTTCCTTGAACATCCACCAGTCGCAGAAAAAAATCGACAACATCACCATGCAAAACATGTTGAAGCAGCTAAAAGCAACAGAACTTATCGTGCAAGAACTTGAAGAGGGCGTCGAGGCTCTGTTTAGGAGTCTAGTCAAAACTAGAGTCTCTCTTCTTAATATGATCAGCCATTAGTTAGAGCTGTTCTTGTAAATGACATCCAAAATCTAGGAATACATGATCATTTATACAAATTCAGTACATCAAATTCTCAATCAAAATCTGTGTGCTTACTATCACAAAATTGATGATCGAAGGGTGGAATATGATCTTAATTTCAATTAACATCTTCAAAGTTGATAATGAAAACTTCATACATGTGGCTACAATCAGAACAAGGGGTTTTTTTCTAATTTAATACTCAGAAGAGATTATGGCCAACATCCCAAAAACTGCAACTTTTCCTGTATCAATAAATGAGCAAATAAGTACAGGATAACATGTGGTAAAACACTCTTTATAAGACAGACAGAAGTTCTTCTAAAAGAAACTCTTACCAGGGACAGTCGAGCATCCTTATTTACAGTAAACTAGTGCATGCATTCGATTATAGAATGATATGCGTTCGTGCAGAGAGAGAGAGAGAGAGAGAGAGAGTACACGTGAGGATAATTGCTGACAGACAAGTAGGAATCTACAAGGAGAAGATAAGAACAAGACTAGTTAAAACAGGAAAAAGACATCACATAAGAGCAGAGCTCAGCTGGACCATCTCCATTGGCCATTACATGCCAAACCCCTCTTTCATAAGGCTAAGGTTGCTTCTGCACTTAGGTTGGTTCTTTCTTGCTTTCTCCTCAAAATAAGAGCCTCTTGTCCCAACACCATAACTATATATATATATATATATATCCATTTAAAATGAGCAGACATGAAATCAAGTTGATGATGATTGCAACATATATATATATACACATACATATCCGTACACAATTAAGGGAACATAAACAGATTGCCCTATGAAGGAAGGGAGGCAGAGTTAAGAGACTGATACTTTTGTGAGATGCATTGGTAATCATTTGATTAACAAGCAATCTCAGAGTGAAGGGGAGGGTTGAGATCCACTTGTTCTACCTCCCAACGAGCCTTAGCCACCAATCCGTCATGCAGAGGAACGTAAGCCTACGAAGATACCACGGGTGTAATCAGCAGACTGACAAATATATATATGTATATGGACCCCCGACATTCAATTATATATCCAATAACAACAAATTACATATATGTAATGGACCCACTATATATGGTGTGGTGTGGTGATGATGAGATATGTGTATAGAATGCCATGAGACTTGTTCGAGCCTGCACCTCAAGTTTCCGGAGGAGCTGTTTGGGAGTCGGTGCAGAGACAATAATGTGACGCTGAGAAGAGTGGATGAAGCCGTCGTTCACTGCCTTGTCTATGAAGCTCAGTAAGCCGTTGTAGTACCCTTCCACATTCAGCAATCCTATCTATACATATAAAAGTAGAAAAGCAGATTATTAAACTATGGATTTGAGTTATACATAATCTATATAAAACATAAATGATCATATGAGTATTTAGAGTTTACTGGCTTGTTGTGAATGCCAAGCTGAGCCCAAGTAATCACTTCAAGTAGCTCTTCCATGGTGCCATACCCACCTGTGTATATTGAATTTGAAATATAAATAAATTATATATATGCATGAGAGTAAGATACACTATTGTATATGTGACCTGGAAGAGCAATGAAGCAATCAGAGTGGCGGGCCATTTCTGCTTTCCTTTGGTGCATGTCAGCTACGGGACGCACCTCGCCGACTGTTTCCCCTGTTATCTGTCAATTAATTACATGCAAACATCGTACTAATTCATCAAGGTAAGTTTAGCTATATGCAATGATTGTATTAAAGAAAAAAGGAAAAGGGATTAACCTCCTTGGACATTAATGTTCTGGGAATGATTCTGAAAGGAGAAAAGAATGAAGGAAACAAAATTAATAATTGGAGACGTACAAATATGTCAGAACTCAGAAGGACTTGACACATGAAAGTTGAATTTAAAACAGAGACAGGAGAGGGGGTACCCTAAAACATGTCGACCTCCATTATGGACCTCCTTTGAAATCAGTCCCATCAACCCTACGCTGCCCCCTCCATACACTAGATCTATATTCCTTGATACCTTCAACCAGTTTTAATCCCAGTAGTAATAAGCTAACACAACATCAAATTATAATCTTCAGAATCACACAACGAACCTGAAATACGATGTAACTGAAACTTACCAATTCTTGGCCTAATTCAAGAGCGGCGTCTCTGTAGCAGTCCTTCTTCCCTGTGCTGCTTCCACAGAATACACACACCCTTTTAAATCTTGATTTCATTGTAGCTTTCTTCTCCTCCATCTGATACAAAAGTGTATGTGCTTAATGGGGAAGAAGAAGGGCTGGGATAGGACAGGCAGTAGGTAAATGATCGAAAAGGCAAAAGATTTTGCAAGAGGGAGGGTTAGCTAGCTGTTGTCTGCAGTTGTTATATACCTTCCGCAGGTCATATATACATAATCCAATATATAGCTTCTACTAAAAGGCAACAGCACTCTATATATAGAGAGAGGCTACTACTAGATATAATATTAATCTATTCTTTTTGCTAATGGGAATGAACCTATAAGAAAACAAATAGGTAATAAATGAGAGCTCGTGCAAATAAGAATCACAAAAGTTTTAACTTGGTCCACTGTTTTTCTCTTCCATATTCCTGGGTTACACTGGGATGGGACCCACTACAAATAAAATACATACAAATATATAGTGGCCAGTATTACCATCGGAAATGAGTACAATAGTATATCATTGCACCACAACTAACCAAAGGCATTTGGTATCAATTCAGTATAAGGATGTTGCTAGAAACATCATGCATGCATGTGGGTGTACGTACGAAGTTTTCAATGTCATTACTATAACCTATACTCTAGCCTCCACTGTCTTAGAACAAAAGAAGGCATCAGTCAATAATTCAGTATATGAATAATAATAATGAGAAACCACCAATAAGGTTGCATAAGGAACCAACACGTAGTAAATGTATAACTAAGTGATATTAAATTTATACAACATGTCTGTGCAGTTTTACAAGTAAGGTGAATTGAAGAAAATTCCTATTCAGAGAAGAGAAGGCAATGTGTAAATAACTACTGCAACATGGCCATTAAAGTTGGTGGTTCGATGATGGATAATAATGTGTCCAAAACATATATGTACATTGTATAGACATGAGATGTGCAAAATGTTCATCTGGGCTGGGTAAGGAATAGAGACTACACTAGGCCCAGAAAAGGAGTATTACCACAATCCAATACTACATAAAAGAACACAAGCCTGGAAAGATTAGAACAAGTAAATCTAGCTAATACTAGTAGTAAACAGCTGTATCTGAAAGCACGGTGAGCACGTATGTAATGTAGATGCAGGTCCAGTCTCCTAATAATTAATATAAATATCTATGTCATAACAACCTTCTGAGCCTAAAAATGGTGTAATACAGGTTGGTTGGAGCTCACCTGTATGTCCATTCGCAAATCAACTTAACCATCAAACGTTGAATCATTATGAAAAATATATATATATTTAGTTTCGTGGCTGGCTTTTATTATATGGGTCCCGTTGTATAAGTACTAAACAAAGATTAGAAACCAAGATGATTCTCTTCTCTCTGTCTTTTCATAAAAACACAAAACAAGATATCATTAACAGCTTTCATATTATACTGCTAAAATTAGCTGACTTTCCAAGTCTATTTTCAAACTTTGTCAGCTTGATTTGTCTCCACAAGAGTCCAAAATCAAGAACGCAAGAAATCCAATGCGTGCTGTTCAATTCTTAATCAAATCCAGCATAACATTAGGACACGATTGAAACAATTACATTAATTAATAAATGAAAGAGCTGTGTGCTCATTCATGGAAGTTTCCAGCTGCCCAATTTGGTCATTTGGCTTTTGACAATTAGTTGATTATCTCACAAGGATCCTTCCTGCCTTGTTCCCTGTACACCTAAATCCAGTCTTGCCAATGTTCAATGTTTTTGTGGTGTCTAATCTTCAACAAAGATTATTATAATGCCCAATACGTGATTGAATAAAAAACTTTTTTAACTATTCGTTACGGGTCAAGCTAGTTGTTATGGTTGTCTGTATATATATGTAAATCGAAGTCGAAGAAATCGGCTGAATCTGAAACAAGAACAGAAGAGGAGCAATTTTGCAGCGAAAAAAAATGTCGGTACCTGAATTCAATTTCGATTCCCTGAGCGATTATCACGATTCCGTGAACGAGTTGCTGCATTCGTCGGAGACGAAGCTGCAGATAATCCAACAGGGGCAGCAGAAATGGGCGCACCAGTTGTCAGAGGCGTCGTTGAAAATGGCGGACTCCTGCGCCGCCGCCAAGGACCTCCTCCTCCTCGCGAAAGGCCATCTCCAGGACCTTCAGTCAGCCTTCCGCCACATCGCCGCCAGTAAGGACGATCGCGACGGGAGCAATATCGTCGCCTCGCAGCGCCTCCCGCGGAAGCAGCTAAAGAAAGCGATTCTGAAGCGGCTGCAGTCGTTAAAGGGGATGAAAACCACCTCGGCCGCCGCCGCCGCCGCGTCGCCGTCGAGTGAGGAGGATGAAAGCCTAGCGGCGGTGGCGAATCTGCTGAAGGAAGTTAGGGCGACGACGGTGTCGATGGTAGACTCTCTGCTGCCGTTGATGGCGATGCCGAATCCAGATCGAGGGCATAGGGATCCGGTATTCCGGATCAAATTGACGCGCGTGGACACGCTGAGCTTCTGGGAGAAATGCAACGCGTCGGACATCCGATCGATGATGAAGAGATTGGAGGAGGTGGAGATGGCGGTGGAGGACATGGAAGCCGAATTGGAGGGCATTTTCAGGAGGTTGATCAGAACTCGGGCTTCGCTTCTCAACATTCTCACCTCCTCGTAATACATACAGACATAGATGATATATATAGCAATGCCCCAACCCAACACTTTTTAGGCAGATAGGGTTCTTGCATGCATTCTTTTGATTCTTTGATTTCTTCCATCACCATGGATTTCATTCTTTGAATTAGATTACATCATCTCCAACCCTACCCAGTAATAATATTTCTATATTTGCTGGGTTTGCATACTAAATCCTTCTCCACTGCACCCTGCAAAAGTGCAGCCAACCCAAAAGTCATGGGGTTTGAATCTCATATTTCAAGATCATGAGTTCACGGATTGTATCTTTTGTTATTATTTATGATATATTATGAATTATAACATACCAAAAGTTGAAATTTTTGCTGGTAAATTTACAACAAAATTGCATACATCGTCATAATAGTATTTTCAAAGGTAAAAAATTGTCTTTTACAAAATAGATGTATCTTGTATTATTTATTGTGAAATATATCTTGCTATATAAAAATAAATTCATATTATTATTAATCTTATATATGTGTCATCCGATCAATATTTTAACCGCTGTCATTCAAGTGACATGCATCTTATTTAATGTTTGTATGTATATTATTTAGAACCATAATTTTATTAAATATATAATTTGACCACTTTTTTTCTCATAAGATAAATATATATATTTTTTCATTTCAAAATAAGATATTATTTCTTAATTAAATTATTATAACACATATGTAGCAAAATAAATATTTTTATAATTTATTATTCAAATATCACAATTTTATAATACACAAATAAAATATTTTTATCCTTTTTTATCCTTTCGATACGCTACAGAAAATAAAAATAACATTATATCTTATCCAAAAGATAATTGTTGCATTGGATGTTCTTTCATTCATTATTATCATTAAAACTTTATATTTATATTGGACACTAATTTTAAATAATACTTTCTCTTTCTCTCTCACTTAACAATCTGTTTATTTTTTTATTTTAGTTTATCTCATATAATAAAAATATTCATTTTTTTAACTATATTTTTAACTAACATTAAAAGTATTTATACAATTTATAATATATTACATAAATATCATTACTTTTATATCATACAATACTAATAAAGTTATTATAGTCTTTTCTACTTTATTCATACTATATTTATATATAATATTAATATTCTTAAAACTCTGTAAAAAAAATAGATACACAAATAAGAGATGAAGGGAGTAAAATTTATTTAAAAGAGATTATAAATTAATATATTATCAGAAAATATATAATATACTATATTTATTCATTTACAAAATTAAAAATATTATCAACATTATTTTCATATTAAATATACAAAACAAAACACATTGTAGTAAAAAAATTGAAAATTTCATCATTTATATAAAAAATTAAAATAATAAAAAATTAATATTTAATATAATATTTTTATAAAAATAAAATAATATTTTTTCCATCCATTTAAAATAATAGTTAAAAATAATGTAATGATATTTTTATCTTTTTTATTTTTTGTGTAAAAATAATGATGTGATTTAAAATAAAAATATTTATAAAAAAATAAAATATTTAATAAAATATTAACTTTGTAATTGAAAGTACTAAAATAAAAATATATAAAAATTGTAACTGGGAAGGCAGTATCAAATGTTGAAATCCATCTAAACAAAGTCGTCCCTTTTTTAAAAAATAAATTAAATAATAATTTTATCACTTGCCAAAAACCTTAACCGAGCCTTTCCTAGACACTCTAGTCTACGCACGTGGAAAATCTGCGGAGTCAAGGTTGCCGCCCGCGCCCCATTTTTGCAATTTTATTTTATTTTTCGCTATTTGGCAATAGGATTGATTACACTGACCGGCTGCCCCACCGGTCACCGGCCACTGTGCAATTAAAAAGCTACCACTGCCAAAAAAGCTACTCTCCACTTTGCAGGTCCTCTCCTCCTCTTCAATGGCGGATATCTCCCTTCCTTCAGAAATTGATCCTCGCAGCGGTTTCTGCAAGTCCAACTGCACCTTCTACAGCAAGCGAAACCCCATCCCACTCCCTTCCAACCACTCGCTCGATGTCACCACTTTCATCTCCGCCCGCTCCCACCATGGCAAGGTCGCTTTCATTGACGCCGCCTCCGGCTTCCGCCTTACTTTCTCCCACCTCTGGAGAGCAGTTGAAGGTGTTTCCACCTCTCTGTTTGAAGATTATGGTGTTCGCAAAGGTCAGGTTGTCCTTCTACTCTCCCCTAATTCAATCTACTTCCCGATTGTTTGCCTCGCCGTCATGTCGCTCGGCGCCGTCGTCACCACCACCAATCCTCTCAACACCTCCGGCGAGATCTCGAAACAGATCGCCGATTCCAAGCCGGTCCTCGCCTTCACAATTCCGCAACTCCTCCCGAAAATTGCCGCCGCAGATCTGCCAATCGTTCTCCTCGCCACCGAACGCGTTGCTGCGACTGCTCTGAGTTCCTCCAAATTAAGGATCGTCGCGACAATTGAGGAGATGATGAAACGAGAACCAAACCAGAGGCGAGTGAAGGAACGAGTCGAACAAGACGACACCGCAACACTTCTCTATTCCTCCGGCACCACCGGCGCCAGCAAAGGTGTCGTCTCCTCACACCGGAACTTGATTTCAATGGTCCAAGTAATTGTGAACCGCTTCAATCTAGACGTCGAGAAGCAAACATTCATCTGCACTGTACCGATGTTCCACATCTACGGACTAGCAGCTTTCGCCACCGGCCTAATCGCCTCCGGCTCCACCGTCGTAATCCTTTCCAAATTCGAGCTGGACGAAATGCTAATGGCAATCCAGAAATTCTCCGCCACCTATCTGCCCTTAGTTCCCCCAATCCTGGTAGCCTTAGCCAACAATGCCGAGATCATCAAAAAGAAGTACGATCTGAGCACCTTACATTCTGTGATCTCCGGCGGCGCACCGCTGAGCAAAGAAGTTATCGAAGGTTTCTCGGAGAAGTACCCAAACGTAGTGATTATGCAGGGCTACGGGTTAACAGAATCCACCGGAATCGGAGCGTCGACAGACAATCTAGAGGAAAGCCGAAGGTACGGCACAGCGGGGCTACTGTCGCCGAGCATGGAGGCGAAGATCGTGGATCCAGACTCCGGCGAGTCTTTGCCGGCGAATCATACGGGAGAACTTTGGCTAAAAGGCCCCACCATAATGAAAGGTATTGCAAGTTGTAAAACTACATCTTCATTGATCTGTACTCATGTGAATGTTCAATCATCTACAGGCTATTTCAGCAACGAGGAAGCCACAGCCTCTACCCTGGATTCAAAGGGCTGGTTGAGAACCGGAGATCTGTGCTACTTCGACGAGGATGGATTCCTCTTTGTGGTCGACAGGTTGAAGGAGCTCATCAAATACAAAGGCTATCAGGTAAACCCTTAATCCTACAAAGGAATTACTGAATTAGGACACACCCAACCAAAACGAAACTGTTTGTATATATATAGGTTCCTCCTGCAGAACTAGAGGCCCTCTTACTCACCCACCCTGACATAATTGATGCAGCTGTCATACCGTAAGTGTTGGTCATTGACTACTATTACTTCTTCTTCTTCTTGAATCTTGATTGATGGGTTTTTTGATATATTTAGCTTCCCTGATGAGGAAGTGGGGCAATTTCCAATGGCGTATGTGGTCCGGAAAGGTGGGAGTGGCATAACAATAACAGAGAGTGGAGTTATGGATTTTGTGGCCAAACAGGTGTGAATTGAATGAATGTTGGTTTTGTTTGTCCTGAAATTAAATCTGCTAAAAATGATGCATAATTGTGATTGTGGTAGGTTGCACCGTACAAGAAAATCCGGCGGGTGGCTTTTATAGCTTCAATTCCGAAGAATCCGTCGGGCAAGATTCTGAGGAAGGATCTCATCAAGCAGGCGGCTCTCTCTAAAATATGATTATTTATTAAGGCAGAATTTCAGTTCCATCGTGTGTTTGTAATAGTGAATTATTAATAATTATAAAGATGGGTAATGAGCAAAAACATATGACAAATAGAAGCCACTAAGTACAAGGATTTGCTGTAGCAATATGTTGGATTCTCCAATATTCATTTTTGTGATAGTTCGCTCTAAAAACAACAATATAACTATATTGAAATGAGATAAAATAAATGGAGTATTTTTCATTTGATAGATTTTCTCATTTGCCATATATTACCAACATTGTAAATATCCTCACAAAATAGAAGATAATTTATGCTAAGGAATTAGTATTATTAATTGGTCATTTATTTTGGTGGATCTAATATTCCAGAGATTATCTGAAATGACATTTATTTTAATTATAGGGTCATAAATATATCATTAATAACTATTATTCATTATTATTTGTTATCATATCTTTGCTAATTAACTACTATTATTTATTCATTATTCATTATTTGGTTTGGGCCTTTGGGGGGTTGGATGTTGGAAAAATGTATTTTTATTATAATATAAAACATAAAATTTTAATTAATTATTTTCATGAAGAAAAATGATGTGAATTGAAATAATATTTCTCAAATACCACCATATTGTATTAATTCAAATTAGATACTCTCAACATACTCAAATCAAGTTACATTTATAATTAGGATTAGTCAAATGATTGATCCTACTTTGTATACTTCATTGTGTAAGAACTTGAACACTACATCTGTTCCAAACCATTTGTGTGTTTGTTTTGATCCTAAGGATTACCTAGTCGTGCTGATTTTTTCAATTGATACAGGTAAAATAATTTACAAGTTTTTATTTCATGCAATTGTATGTATTCTAATGTGTTGTCTATACAGTGCCAATCTTGTTATGAAGTTGTGAATTTAGATTTGAATTTTGAATGGTAGGATGTTAAATTTAATAGTTATTTGACGTGGTATAAATAAATATTAATATAATATAAAAAATAAAATATTTGATTTGACATTTTTTAAAATTATCCTCTAGGAATAATAAAAATTCTTCAAAATTATTTTTAAAAAACACATATGTTTATCATTATTTTTAGAGTGTTCCAATTTTTTAATTTGAGGTAGAAGTTTGAAAATGGTAAAAAGATGGTATTTGGTTTATTATTTTTCATAAAAAAATATACATATAATGTTTAATAAAAATATATTATTTTTCTAATTAAAATATTATTATACAAACTCAAATCATATAAATCTAAAATTTTCAATTGAAATAATGTTTGATAGTGAATGAAAATTTAAGTTTTCATGTAATATATTAAAGAAAAAATAGATATTTGATTTGATAATTTTAGAAAAATAATAATAATAAATTGTATAAAACCAAAGTAAGAGAACATATTCCTATTTTTAATTTAAAATATTGTAAGAAAAGAATGTAGTCCCATGAGTATTTCCTAGCTTTTGAAAATCAATTGATTCATGCAGTTTCTAGGAAATTCCCAGAAATTATATATAAAAAGGGCACCTTTTCTGTGTAGATAGTCCTAGAGCTGTTTCTATAAGCTAAATAATAATAATAATAATGTTAACATATATAACAAGAGGCAAAATCCTAACAACTGTACGTCTGTATCAACCTAAAAAGCAGTGGTTTAAAATGAAATGGAATTGATAACGTATGTATGTACGTATATGTTCAGACCTTAATTGATTTGTGCATGTTCTGTTCAGACCTATATTTTGAAAGTTGAGGTTGCCTTCAAATAATGTTTTTTTGGGACATAGTGGTCACTAGTTTGTCACTTAGTTGCCTGCCTTTCTACAAATAAAGCACCCAATGCATGCAGTCTTGGTCAAAATCCACTTTAAATTATTTGTTGTCACTTACATACAACTAATAAAGTATTCATTTACTCAAAAATATGTTTCCCATGTGTAAATAATCAGTTTCTTGCTTGACTGGATTTGAACTATATAATATATATTTATTGAATGATAGATGTTAAATGTCATCATAATTGCTATGTCACTAAATCATGACTGTGTAAGTTTGTTGAATGAATTGAAGGACAAAAATTTACTGAACTGCATACAAAACATGTAAATTCTAACACCACCTATGCAAATTATTAAAGTGATGAATTAAGTGGTATGTATGTATATATTTCAGTTCCATAAATGCATCACGTAGCTAACAAGAAAATGGAAACATATATATAAATTCCATAGTTTCTTTAAATGGCCATCCCTACTAAAAGAAATGCATGCAAAGAATTTCAAGATCTGTGCTTTATACAACTTCTTGTGGTGTTATTTGGATGGAGAAGGATTAATTGGAATCACCATGTGTTGCTTGCATGCATTGTATTCAACCACTTCTTAGGATGTCATAATTCTAACAATAATATTTAACATTAATATTTATTATTGTTGTTAGTAATAAAGAAAAGAAGATGTGAAGAACCATCCCAGAAATTCAGTTCTATATATGCATATAATCCCCACAGTGTTACTTCATCAATCTGATCTCGAAAGACAACAAAGATTGAAAAAATAACCATATAGTCACTGTATCAGTTGAGTGATTTTTAGGTTACCTTTGCAATGATGATCGAAGTTGTGGAAACGAGGACAACCTCAAGCCCTGCCCTCGCCGTGAAATTCCATCATTCAGCTTCTTTCTCGGCCTCGTCGACGGTTCATCCTGATTCCAACCTGAAGATTCCCAGAAGCCTGTCAATGTTTTCCAGTGCAGGGCGGCAGATGATAACTCCTTTGGATAGCACTGTGGAGATGACGATACCAACAACAAGCAAGAAGACATACCTGGAAGAAGTCGGGCATCTGACACAATCGGATCCTCAGGATTCGTGGCTTCCCATTACAGAGTCCAGAAACGGGAATGCTTATTATGCTGCTTTTCACACCCTCAACTCTGGAATCGGATTCCAGGCTCTTCTTCTTCCTCTGGCTTTTACGACCCTTGGCTGGTGAGTGCTACCGGTTCTTGCAAATCCTTCCTGAAATTGTTAAAAGAGAATGATATGTAACTGCAGTCTTGTTTGCATCAGGGTATGGGGAATCATAAGCCTGTTTTTGGTGTTCGTCTGGCAGCTCTACACTCAGTGGTTGCTGATTCAGCTTCATGAATCAGTTCCTGGGGCACGACACAGCCGATACCTCAGGCTCTCAATTGCTGCTTTTGGTATTCTTTCTTGAATAACTATTACATCAGTTAACCGGAAAATATTACAGATTTGAAAAAAAAGTGTACCTGTAATCATCATTTTGTAATTCCAGGGGAGAGGCTGGGGAAGATATTGGCCCTGTTTCCGACTCTTTATCTGGCAGGAGGAGCCTGTGTCAGCCTGATTATGATGGGAGGAAGCACAATGAAAATGTTTTCACATACAGTATGCGGTGCAGATGGCAAAGCTACTTCAGTATCAACCATGGAATGTTACATAATTTTTGTAGGTTTAGCCATGATCTTGGTTCAGCTGCCAAACCTGAACTCTGCTGCCGGTGCATCCCTCTTCGGTGCAGTAACTTCTGTGACTACTGTACACTGGTGTGGGCATTGCCTGTATCCAAATCTAGACCGTATGAGGTTTCATTCAATCCTGTCAAGACCATATCCAATGTTGGAAATATTTGCAGCATCCTGAATGCTCTTGGAATCATAGCACTCGCTTTCAGGGGCCACAATCTTGTCCTGGAAATACAGGTTAGCACTAAATATTGATTATTTCTGCATGACTGATTAAATGAAAACATACCTGGTTGGATGTTTACAATTGTGTTAGTTACAACTGGCAGGGTACAATCCCTTCTACTGTGAATAATTCATCGAAAGTGACAATGTGGGAAGGGGTAAAATATTCGTACCTGATCATTGCATGCTGTTTGTTTCCAATGGCAATTGGGGGATACTGGGCATACGGAGATTTGGTCAGCATCTCGCAAACATTTTAGTATTTTAAACTGTCTGAAATCAACAGTAATGACATGTACTTTCACAGATACCAGCAGACGGAGGAATGTTGAGTGCACTGGACAGATACCACAGGAATGACATATCCAAGGTAGTCTTGCGGTTAACAAGCCTCTGTGTGGTGATCAGCTGCCTTACTTCATACCAGATATATGCCGTACCAGCCATAGACAATTTGGAGTTCAAATACACCAGCAAAAAGAACAGGCCGTGTCCATGGTGGCTTAGAACAAGTCTGCGATTATTCTTCTGCTGCCTCACCTTCTTCATAGCTGTGGCATTCCCATTCTTGAAAAACCTGGCTGGGCTGTTAGGAGGGATTGCACTACCAGTCACCCTGGCATATCCCTGCTTGATATGGATTAGGATAAAGAAACCCCTAAAATACAGCTCAATGTGGTGGCTGAATTGGTGGCTAGGATCCTTTGGAATGATCTTGAGTGCTTTGCTAGTTTTTGGAGCAATATGGACTATAGCCACACGAGGAATTCCAATCCACTTCTTCAAGCCACAATAAGGTAAGCAGTGGAAGCCCCAGGAACGGCTGCACATATTTGATATAAAACCGTGCAAATTCATGCTAAATCAGACTGCATGGTAAAGCATGGAGTGGGTCATGTTGATGGAAAAAAAATCAAGGTGCATCTTTTTCCAAAAAAAAAGAAAAACCCTGAACAGTTGCTTCTTGATTAATTTGGATAAGCAAATGGAAGAATCACAATCTTTTGTCCAATGAAAAGGGGGGTAGTTTTAAACATACTCAGTAATAAGGAAGGATAGGAAAAGGCAAAGACAGTCAATATAACGAAAACTATGAGAACCTGGAATAAATAAAGTACACCTAATTATCAGAATAGTAAGGACGATTATATATTCAAATGAACTCGATTATGGATAATTTCATATACAAGAACTTGACAAAGAGAAATTGACCCAGGAAAATCGTAGCAACGAACTCACAGATCTACATAAGATGAATGAGTCGATTTGCTTACGATAGGTATCCAAATAGTTGTGTCTACATTGATAATGGAAGAAGCATCCTTCGCTGCTTCTTCCGAGCCAGTCTCACTTGCTTTGTAATTTTCATGCTCGAAAGCAATAGTAGTGTGATGCACAACAGAAACATCGAAAGCCTAAATTGCCTAAAATACAATGAAACAACAGCGAACACAAAGATTGCTAAACTAACAAGCTCCCATAAAACGAAGATTGCAACATCGACCCTGCATCCATAACAAAGAAAACCATGCATCAGAGAGGCCATGCTATGTTGGAAGTGCCATGGGAGCAATTCATTAACTTAAAAAGTAAAAAAATGGGTGTAGATATAACCAAGGAATTTGCGAGTAAATAAAAAACGTCACTTTCTTAATAAAAATACCACTGCAATGCCAAAACCCACAAGTTCGATCGCACACTATGAAACAACTCATAGGATTTGAATCTATTGTTATGTCTTAAGTATTTTAGAATGATAGGAAATCCAAATGTAGTATTATAGTTTGAACATTAGTTAGAACATCATCTCACATGCATCAGAAATTGCTTGAAATATTATTACACTATTTTGAAAAAATTTATATTCTTACTTTTTGGCATCTAAACCACGGATGGACTCATCAGTCAGCATGCTTAAAGATATCCATGAAAGTTAAGGAAACCAAATACTTTTAAGCAAACAACCAAGCAGAAAATCTATCCGCGTTTCAAGTATCTTTTGAAACTCGAAACTTTAGATCAAAATTAAATTCTAATAATATAAGAGATGATAATAAAAAGGATCCTGCGGCTTAGAGCACCACAAGTAGGAACCAGAATTTGCAGTTTTAGGCAAATGATCGAAAATGAATATTGTTCTATCAAATTACCTAAAGCGAATCATACAAAAATCGATACGTAGCCAAGGAAAACAAACAAAAGCACAGAAAATTAGAATTAGGATAAATTATAAAGATATGAAAATAGAAATACCTCGAAAAAGCGAGATTGGAGGTGGAAGAGAAAAAGGAAATAGAAGCCCAGTCACGTTTGGATCGAATCTGATACTCCCTCAGCTGCTCCGCCAACTTAGATCGCGTAATCATCTTCTTCGCTCCACGCGCCCCTGCGCTCGGTTTTCCTCTCCTCTTCCTCTGCGCTTCCGTCAATCCTCTCTACACAGAATTAATTATCAGCATTCGCAATAAATTTCTCGCGTTTTCCAATTCTTCGACGATCACCGCGGGCAGAGAGGCGAAGCCTACAACCGACGGCAAAATTTGAACCGATGATCGGAAAGTTGCGGGGAAACTATTTCATTTCGTCTAACTCCAACCTAATTACAAATCACCCCCAGAATAATATAAAATAACATTTGCCGCCTCAAAAATTATTAGGCTTGGCCCAAAAATAAGCCCAACCACTAATAATGTTGGGCCTTAATTTTTGTAATTATATGGCCCAATTAGAGGGGAAAGTCACGTGCTTTTATACCCATCTCACGTGTAACAAAAACAGCATCCCCCGTGGCCAGGGCATCGATAATTGAAAAGAAATCAACCGACCAACTGTCCACCCGCCGACATCTAACTTCAGATACGTGTAGCAACGATGACCGCTGATTTTCTTCCTTTCTTAAATAATCCAACGGGAGCCGACAGTTGTGGACCCCATGAGTGCTATCTTCCACGTGGCGGAATTTGGTTGGTGTAGGTTGCGTCTGGTGTCATTCTGCTATGTGCTCCACCTTTTCTTACTTTTTTTCTTCTCTTTTAATTCCTTACGACTTCTTTGCGTGCCCAAACCCTTTCTTTTATGCCTAATAAATTTTATTTTTTTGCAATTAAATTTATACTTAATATTTATGTATATGGTTTTAATGGATTATTATTTCCAATGGTGATATACCTTTGCACAAACCAATAATTCAAAGCTAGATTTTATTGCTGATGTTGAATTTTTTAATTTTTTAATTTTTTTTTTAAATTGTAAGCAATAATTGATGGTCGATATTTATTGAATTCGATAACTTACGGTAATATTTATATAATCAAATAATAATAAAAAAAAAAATGACAGCGAGGATTATGCTTCCATAATAAAATAAAAACTTAATAGCGTAAATTCCGCGTTGAGATGCCTATATAAACCCTACCGTTGCAACTTCCGCACCATTCAAATTTCACAGAGATTTCAGTTTCTCATTTTCACCTCTGCATCTTTAATTTCATTGACTTCCCTCAAAAAGGTAACTGAAAATGGCGGACGGAGCTCAGTATCACGAAACCAAGGATACTGAATCTGGAGCACCGGTTGAGACCACCGACCGTGGACTGTTCGATTTCGCGGGGAAGAAGAAGGACGAAGACGCGGCTATAGCGTCCGAATTCTCGGAGAAAGTTCAAGTCAGTGAAGAGAAGGAGAAGAAGGAGGAGAAGCTTCACAGGAGCAGCAGCTCTAGTAGCTCGGTAAGTATTCTCGCGTTCATCTGCACCGCGTGTTTCGTAATAGTTAACTTGGTAGATCTCAACGATTTTTCAAATCAAAACATTACGGATTCAATCTATTCATCCTAGTTCTGTTGTTATAATCTTCATGCTCTAATTAATGGTTACATATTTTGGTAAAATTTCCGCAGTCGAGCGACGAGGAACAAGTGGAGGAAGGCGGAGAAAAGAAGAAGAAAAAGAAGAAAAGCTTAAAGGACAAGCTAAAGGAAGAAGATACTTCAATACCGATCCAGAAGTCCGACGATGTTCCTGCAACCGTCGAAACAGGGGAGAAGAAAGGCTTCCTGGACAAGATCAAGGAGAAACTTCCAGGAGGAAAGAAGACTGAGGAAGCAGCGTCGCCTCCGCCTCCGCCTCCGACTGCGGAGGAAAACGCCACCAATCCGGAGACAACTGAGGGCGAGAAGAAAGGCTTCCTGGAGAAGATAAAGGACAAACTCCCCGGATTCCATTCCACCACCAAAACCGACGTAGAGAAGAAGGAAAAGGAAAAGGAAGAAATTTAAAAACAATATTATTCAAATGTTTGTATGATTTATTTCAATATCATTATTAGTGTCGTACACCAAACTTTAATTGTGCTATGGCCTGTGTTATTTTGTGGCTTGGCTTGATTTCGTTTGCTTGCCTATCGTATATTCAGTTTTCTGTTTTTGTAATTTGGGGTCTTCTGTAATTACGTTGAATACATGTACTTGTGTATAAATTTGTGCATAATATACCATAAGTACTACATCGAGTGTGTACTTTGTTTATCAATTTACTTCTTCAACTCAAAACGACGTCGCAGAAACAAATCTTACACAGGTGTCATAGATTTGGGAACTTAGAAAATGACGTAGCAGCAACAACATATTTTTAATATTATCACCACAAGTTCCATTAATATTATTATATATTATTGTTCATTTATTAATTTTCTCCATCCAGATCACACATCTGATGCACTTGCCTTGCAGCAGCAGTCGAAAAGCTTCGTTAATATCCTCGAAATCTACCTCGTGGGTCACAAACTTGTCCACCTCCAACTCCCTGTCGATGCATTTTTGCACCAGAATTGGGATGTCTGATTTGGGCTTGACCCCTCCAAATACTGACCCTGTTAAAATCCTCCCACCTCCCTCAACCCCACCTGCCCTCCATTACTGTCGTCCACTCCAAGAACTATGGTCTTTCCCCATCCCTGATGAATTTCAAGAAAGCAAACTATAATGTCTGAATTTGGACAGGGCAAAATGGCAATGAATTAATATTAAACACCTTTCTGCAGCAGGCGTATGCTTCCTCGACTAGAGCTACTTTTCCGACGCATTCGAAGCAGTAGTCTGCTCCTAATCCTCCCGCCATCTCTTTCACTTGGCTCGCCGCCCGGTCGCCGGAAATTCTACTTGAATGGACAAACTCAGTTACTCCGAATCGTTTGGCTACAGTAGTATTTATTACATGTTTTTTCAGTTAAGACAGTTGGATGAAAATTAAACAAGAATGTTTTCTTTTTCTTACATACCAATGTCAAACTTTTCAGGGTTTATGTCCACACCGATGATTCTAGCAGCGCCACGTAGCCTTGCCCCTTCAGCAACCTTTAATTACAAGTAATAATAATTAATTAACAAGAAAGAACATACTAGTATATAATAATATTACAGCTTTTGTATTTCATTAATTCTTACTGCCAATCCTACTGTCCCAAGCCCAAAAATCACAACCGTTGATCCAGCTTCCACTTCTGCAGATCTCCACGCAGCTCCCACACCTTCATTACATTGTCTGATCAGCTATACATATATGTATATATATAACGACGTACGTAACTGTGGAGACTCCACAGCTTAGGACACAAGCCAGCTTCTTGGGGAATCTGGGATCGATTTTTGTGACGTTGGCAACGTTGACGACTGTGTACTCGCTGAAACTGGACACAAAGAGGAAGTGATAAATTATGTCTCCATTGGCATCGGAAAACCTGGCGGTTCCTTCGTGCAGGTAGGGTGACACGTGGAACGGATATTTCGAGCAAAGATTGCTCCTCTTCGACGTACAGTCATTACAGTCTCCACAATCGGCCACAAATGTGGGCATCACTGTGTCCCCTTCCACTAACTCTTTCACCCCCTCACCCACGCTCTCAACAACACTGTCCATTTCAAGAAAATCGAGAATTGATAATTACCTGCTAGATTAGGCTATCTATATATATATATATGTGTGTGTATCTATATACCCGACGGATTCGTGTCCGAGAATTCTTGGAAAGAAGGCTGGAGGGACCTGGATTTAAGATTAAAGCAGTACTGTTATATATGATCGGATCGATTAAGAATTTAAGATTGATCGATTCGTACGTAACGTACTTGCGTATTCCAGAAAGTGACGTCGCTGTGGCAGACAGAAGTGCATATAATCTTGACGCGAACTTCTCCGGCCTTCGGCGGCGCCACCGTCACTTCCTCCATGGATAGCGGCTCTCCGGCCGTCCTCGCCACCGCCGCTGCAGAATATATCGTTTTTTAATGAACATTCCATATACATGTAAGTAAATGTACGAAAATTGACAGAAACAAAGTGTACCACGACATCTAATTGGCTTTCCGGCGGCGGCGACGGCGGCGGTTCTGTTATCCATGGTGTGACTGGCTTCTTCTCCGGTGAGGTGAATTCTTCAACATCATTGGTTCGGTGAACTTATAAGGAAAGGAAGGTGAATACTGTGTATTATTAATTGGGTTTGCAATTACAGTTGCAGCCCAACAAGTATTAAATGCAGTCTTGTTGGTTAAATTTATTTATTTTAGTCACTAGAAAATAGTAGTAATTAATAACAGTACCAAAAAAAATAAAAATTTGAGAAAGAGCGCGTTTTACGTTATGAACTACGATTATTTGCGTCCAACGTCTCTATCCCGCTCCTGGTTCTTGCTTTCGATTGATCATTCTCTTCGCGGGTTCTTTTCTTACGATCATAAGGTTTGGATCGGATGGATGATTTTGTGTTTTGTGACTCTTGGTTATTCTGCTTTAACTGATTTCCAATATATGGATATGGATTGTTACTGCAAACCCTAAGTATTAGACATTCTAACTTTCTGATGTTTATCCTATGACCTATCTAGGTATTTCTTGATTTTGGTTTCTCATGGCGGATCCACAAGCCACAGAAGGGTCAACTGTAAATGATGGTTTCGATGAAAATTCCGAGTCCACTCTTCAGCTTAATGTCAAGACTCTGGATTCTCAAATTCACAGCTTAAGTGTGGATAAGAATGTAAGCTTGCTAGTTACTTTTTTGACAATTAGGATATAAAACCTGATCTTTTATTAGATGACTGAACTTCCCTTCTTTTTACATGCCCAGTTTGATGGTTTTAGATTCATTAGTTTTCCTCCCCTTGTAAAGAAATGTGTTCCGAAGCCCGATCTTCTGCTGGATACAACTTCAATATTAGATGCTGGCATTACCTTGAAGAACTCATATATATATATTTTTTTTCTCATAATGTCCAATGTTGTTTGTGTTGTTCAGTGTCACATTGCAGCATTCAAGGAGAGAATAGCTAGTGAATGTGGTATGCATGCTGGGCAGCAATGATTAATTTTCAGGGGCAAGGTATTGAAGGATGATCACATGCTTTCTGATTACAGTATCCTCTTGTTGATTGGCTTAATTATTTACCCCACCTAGTACTTATTACTGTTCAGGTATTTCTGCTAAATATGAGTTCTTTCAGAATCATTTGATGGAAGTCACTCTTTATGCATAGGTCTACTGAAGAATTTTGTACCATGTGTATACATCTGTATCATTTTTCTTCCTATAGTACTTTAGACACCATGTATTTTTTTGTATGTGATATGTGTCTCCATATTGTAGGATTTAGTGCTTTCTTCTGCTTTTTTTATTTGCATAGTTGATCTTTCTAAAATTTTTGCATAATATATTTGTTGCGACCTGACCTCATTTTTCCTTCTTTATGACACCTACTACTTAACAACGTCTCTAGATGTTGAGAGTGGGGATACATTACATTTAGTTCAGAGGCAGGGACCACCTCATTCAGGAGTGAACACTGTAACAGCCACTTCAAGTAATGGTAACCAAGGTTGTAAGATGAAAGGCATCTGGTGTCTGGTTCAATTGAGTCAAATGGTTTGATATATTTGAAGCTTTTACTTTCTTGTTCATTTTCGCGTTACTGGAGTACAGGACAGAGTTCAAATATCGGTGGACAAGTTAATCGGACTGGGCCAATTCCCCATGGTATAATGTTAGGGACAGTAAACTCTGAAGGCCCAGGGGATGCTGTCATACCCGATTTGGGTCAAGTATGTTATGTCTTATTAAAATTTACCATGTAAACTTGATAATGAAGTTATTTGAAACTTCAATAACAACACAATTTATTTGTTTGCATTATAGATCATTGGTGCAGTATTGAACACTATTGGGATCGGCAACCAGGGAATAGCCATGCAACCGGGTGTTTTGGTAGTGGTTTCTTATATATGCTTTGCACCTTTGATGGTAATGTTTGAAATTTTATTGTAATCATGTATGAATTTAGCTTTGAAGACATTTCTTTAGTAGTTATAGTCATAATTTTGTCTAACGGTGTGAGTGAATTATCTTGATTACTTCATGGGCACTGAGTTATGTCATCTTAAACCACTATACCATCCTCAAGTTGGATATATTGTGTATTTACCAGATCTTTTTCCAATGAAATGTCATTTGCACTTCTTGTATGATCGTTTGAACAAAATTTTCTCTTGTATTAAGTTCTTGTAAATATGCTTGTGTACCTTATAGGGTGGCGTGGTATCAGTTTTTTTTTGTATTTTGTATGTGTGTGTGTACACGCTCTGTTCTTCTTCCAACCATTTGGCTGGTCAATTATGACCTGTTGTTAGTTACTGGATTGATTAATATTCATTTTCTGTGTTCAGTCCTCTCAAGGAAATCAAATTGAAGTGCAGCAAGCATTCCCAGGTCAATCTGCATCCCATGCTATGCAAATTCCATTAGGAGCTACGATTGCTCTTCCTTCCCTAAACATGGTAGGAAGCTACTCATTCCCCAACTATGTTTTAATAAATAGACTTCTGGGTTTTCTCTCATATGTCATTTTTCTTCCTGTAATCAGCCAATACCTAATTCATTAAACACCCTGATTGAATTTATGAATCAAATGGAAGCGACATTCTCCCAAAGTGGTAATGTTCTTGACCTTCTTGAGTTAGATAGTGTCATGATGTATTCTTACCAGTGTTCATTGTTGGTTTGTCTAAGTGATCAATCAACACAATCAACAATTGGTACTAGCAATTTGCCTGCCATTGAGTTACCTTCAAATTCACAGGGTTTACCAACACTGGAAGCTCTCAGCATTGTTCTGCAACATGCCCAATGTCTTCTTAGTGGTCATGCTGTTCCAGCATTATCTGTGAGCATCATTTGCTGAAATCATTTGTCTCTTCTTTTAGATTCAGTACTTTGAATTTTGAATCAATTTCAGTGCTTGGATTGCTTGGCACTAATGAATGACTGGGCACTGGTTATAGTATTATCGAATATTGACTATGTACATGGTTATTCATTTTTATATCTAGCTTTACATTTGTAAATTTTTTTTGGTTTTATTGTAATTATATCCCGCTGCTGCAACATGTAGCATACTGCAGTCTAAATCAAGTTGGAGATTCTAATGATACTGCGTTGAGGCAACAAGTGCAGACAGAATCTGTCCAGTTAGGCATGGCTATGCAACACCTGGGTGCCTTTCTTCTGGAGCTGGGGAGAACAACTATGACTCTTCGGATGGGACAATCTTCTGTATGCCCTTTCCTTTAACAGCTCATTCCTTTTAGGTACCAATTACTAATTATTTTTTGGCTTATTAACAGGCTGATTCCTTTGTGAATGCGGGCCCTGCTGTGTACATATCACCATCGGGGCCTAATCCAATTATGGTTCAGGTTTGTGTTTCATGGCATGGTGTTTATTTTTGTGAAATTGTTTTTATTGTTCAACAAAGTCCTGTCAAGTGGACCAGGAAGGGATCTATGCTTTTGGTGGTTTTGTTTATGGACTCCAAATTTTGATTTTCCCAGAGCACTTTTAAATCTCGCATTCGGCTTGAATGATCTTTCATGTGCTACACTTGTTTTTACGGCTTATGTGTGGGATAGATATACTATGTGATATGAATGTACTTATCTTTTGGGTAAACTGTTTTTTTAGTCCCGTAACTGGACCCCCTTATCATTTTAGTCCCGTAAGTGGAGCCTGTCGCAAACTAGTCCCATAAGTGAAGAATTTTCGCTGTTTTAGTCCTCCAGCGCCGGAGACGCCCGCGTGGCTCGCCGGAGGTGACGTGTCCGCCAGGTCAGCGACATCTGGCGGACACGTGGATTTTTAGTTTTTTTTTCATTTTTCTAATTTTTTTTAAAAACTTATTTTTAATTTATTTTTAATTTTATTTGTATTTTTTTATTTGGTCCAATTAAAAAAAATAAAAAGAAAATAAAAAAATAAAAATAAATCCACATGTCCGCCAGGTGTCGCTGACCTGGCGGGACACATCACCTCTGGCGAGCCACGCGGGCGTCTCCGGCGCCGGAGGACTAAAACAGCGAAAATTATTCACTTATGGGACTAGTTTGCGACAGGCTCCACATACGGGACTAAAATGATAAGGGAGTCCAGTTACGGGACTAAAAAAACAATTTACCCTTTTTTTTTTTTTCTGGCTGGCGAAACGATGAATCCTAATTACTTAATGATGGGAGATTGATGTGTGTATGTATCAAACATTATTTTAGTCTTAGTCGCTTCTTTTGTTGATGTTGCAGTATAATAGATATTTTATTGCTTCATCTGCAGCCATTTCCTCTTCAAACAAACTCTCTTTTTGGTGCTGCACCTGGTTCTTCTCCAGGCCCTGGGGCTATGGGTTCAATTGGTGTTTCTGGCATTCCACGGAGTGTAAATATTAATATTCATGCTGGTAGATGCTTAAGAGATCCATCTCATAGTTAATTTCTGGCAATAATTTTACTTAATTGAGCACTTGAAACCAGGGACATCGCGAGCACCTGTAGTTTCTTCATCGGGTACCGGGACACCTTCTGGAGAAGGAATGCAAGGAGAGCATGCTAATGTATCATTGCCAGTCCAGTCTGGTGAAGCAAGGGATTTGTCAGTGATAAACATCAATGCACTAATGTTCCATCACAACCTGTCACTGCTTCAATTCCTGGTGCTGGTTTTCCACTGTCTTCTGGTTCTAGTTCTGTCTCACCCTCTGCAGCTGAAATCAATTCTGATTTAAGAAGTTTTATTGCTAACATGCAGAATGGAAGTCGAACATCATCTGGTACTGGCTTTGAAATCTGATTTTCACTTTTTCTGTAAATTGTGTATTATATGTTCTGGTTTATTATCTATTCATGAAGGCATTCAGAGTTTACTGCAAATCAAGAGCAACATATTGATTATAATGCTACAGATGATTCACGTGGACATGGTACCAGTGCTGGTGAGACCGAGATTGATTTTCCTCATAGAACTGCAGTCAATGATCAGAAGGTAAGGCAGTAGCAGTTTTATATGGTTACTTTGATTCAAATGGTATCTGTCCTTACTGATGTCAACTTTGTAAGGCACAAACTTTGAGATGCAAAGCTGAAGCTAAGGAGACGAGAGATGTGGGCTCAAGTGGTGAACCTTCTATGAACTTTGAGGAAAGCTCTCATGACACGACAAGTGTTTCCTATCAAGATAATAGTAATCATGATGGTTCATCTGTACCTCTTGGATTGGGACTTGGAGGCCTACAACCTAAGGGTTCTCATTGCTTTTGTCTCTCCACATGGTCTCGTTTTAACCCTTTTATTTATCTGGGACTCTGTCCCATATTTAGGTGAATCGTTGCTTGTTTATATTTCATCTAAAATTGGTTTTAAGTTTGTTTCTTTCGTTTTTTTTTTTTTAACTTTTTTCTTAAATATATCTATTTATTTATCCCTTGCTTGAGGGAATGGTTATATTGTCATTAAAAATTTTCAGTTTGATATAGTGGAATCCTAAGTCAATTATAAAATAAAAGCTAAAGTACAAAGTTCCCAAACAATATTGAAAATAAGTTCCTTTTGTACCTTTTTTCCAACCATAAGTTTATGAATTAGTGAAGATAGACATTCAAAGTTGACACTAGCTAGAATTGTAGGAGGCTTTAATGTGATTTTGCAGGACTATTTTATGTTACTCATAAGATTGTGTAGTTTAACCAACAATTGAATTTTACGATTATAAATATTTTATGGGCACAATTTGTCTCTCTGGGTTTTCCAATCTTCTGTATTTAATTTTTTGGCAGAAGCGTGGACGGCAAACAAGCTCTCACCCATAAGTTTATGAATTAGTGAAGATAGACATTCAAAGTTGACACTCGCTAGAATTGTAGGAGGCTTTAATGTGATTTTGCAGGACTATTTTATGTTACTCATAAGATTGTGTAGTTTAACCAACAATTAAATTTTACTATTATAAATATTTTATGGGCACAATTTGTCTCTATGGGTTTTCCATATCTTCTGTATTTAATTTTTTGGCAGAAGCGTGGATGGCAAACAAGCTCTCAAACCAAGGATGGTACTGGCTCAGAAACAAGAGGGCATTCAAGTCTTCTGCCCTCAGGGCAACCACAAAATGTTGCAAGTGTGCCTACCACCAGACAAAATCTTGAAGAGAAAGAGGATGCAGCTGATGCAATGTCTCAGATTCTACAGAGTCCTGCTCTAGATGGACTTTTGGCTGGAGTTTCACAGCAAACTGGGGTTGGTTCCCCAGATATGTTAAGAAACATGATGCAACAATTCACTCAAAATCCCTCCCTAAGGAATACAGTAAATCAGATTGCTCAGCAGGTTGACAACCATGATCTTGGAAGCATGTTTTCAGGTTTGGATAGAGGTCCTGGAGGTGGGATTGATTTATCAAGTATGATGCAACAAATGATGCCCATTGTTTCTCAAGCTTTGGGAGGCATGCCATCTGTCTCTCAAGAAACACTTTCAGATCAAATGCTAGCTGGAAGGATATCAAGATGAGAGATGATGGAAACTAACGGTCATCCTCAGGTTGGAACTGATGAAGTGTGCAGTGTGTAATGTGTTGCGTTTTTACACTCAAAATAAAGGAAAAATCTATGGACTTAATTTTGGGCTTTACTCAGATGTTCAAATTGTCAATCAAACCTACTCAGTAAGGGTTTGTTACTTCTGATTTTTTTTCTTGTTTTTTAATGTTTTTAAGTTGAAATAAGTGTTGGTTACAATGCTTTGAATAAAAAATTGTTGTTTGATATGATGTTTTTGAGGAAATTCTGTAAATTAAATTAAAAAAATGGATGTAGAAAGCATAAGTAAACAATCCCTAAGATTCAGCATTATTGAGCTGCGTTTATCCGTTTCACTTTGTGGTTAATGTTAAGACAGATTACTCTTCTCAAGAGAGTCTGTTATCTTTTTACATTTTAAGGTTTACTTTCTAGGCTTGACCGTGTGGTCCCTCTTAAGAACAACATTCATCTTACTGGGAATTGTGGAGAACTGATCTTTGGTTATATTTGGTATATTAGCAACTTCTAAATTCTGTTGTTGAATTCAACTATTTCCTAGAATAATAGGTTATGGTCAGACTCTTAGCAATGCCATGCATTTTGGAGAAAACTATGGTTTTGTCGTCACCTAGGGAAAAAATTATTCCTTAGGCTTGTTATTTGGAATATTTGTTATCTGATTAATTTTACATTTTTATAATTTCTCATCTGGCAGATTGAACTCCAAGGAGTAGTTCAGAGGCTTGAGAACCAAACTTCATGTGAGGAAGTTTTCAGTGCTCTAGTTGAGATAGCAGTTAATCTTTCTACCAATAGAAGTGCTAGAGGAAATGTTGTAAATGAATTGTGCAGCCAGAGAGAGCTTGCACAGGTTTGTGTTCTTCAATAACATTTTACACACATGCATACATCATACGGTTAGAATTTTGAGCATTTATCATGTTGATTCACAGGAATTTATGGAATGCTCCGTGATGATGTATCCCAGGGATTTCAAAGATGATATGAAACCATAGAGAGGATTCTCAACAATGAAATGAAATGAGATCATGTAGAGGTTCTGTATATTTGTTTGATGTCAAAGTATTGTTTTTCTTCTGTTCCCCTGCACCTGGCTAATTCACGGATATTTTAATTTAAAGCTACAACGTGCAGCAAGCTATTATGTTTGATGGAAAGCATGGTACATTTGTATCAAGCTTTATTTTTTATATATTCGATATTTAGCTTAACTACCTTAGCTGAAGAGAATTTCATCTGAGGGGTTAACCTGTCTTATCACTGGGTTACCCTTTGGTAGAAGTTGTATGATTCAGCATAAACTGTAGAATCAGGAAAACCCTTTGATCCAGCTTTAGCTTTTCTTATCTCTTGCATTTTGTAAAGAGTGCCTTTTGAGATCTATGGCAGCTGTGATGCAGTTCGATTATTTGAATGTTTCTTGTGAAGTTACGTCTCCATTGATTACGATTCTTAATTTGGGGTGACCTTTTACTTTTAAGTGCTAAAATTGCTACTTTCGAATTCAAATTCTACCCTCACCAAGCACAATATAGTGTGACACCAATAAGTCACACTACACTGCATTCTTCTGAAGCAGAAGAAAATGGATAGCTTGAAGGATAGCAATGATTATATTTAAATGATGAGAGTCGAATAATTAATATTTCAGCAGGAAATACAAGGAGGGGCACATGCACTTGCATGCTGCAAAACAACACTGTGGGACACCATTTTACTTGTCTTTGCCTATTCTTCACGTTTTCACAATTTCAAGTATTGCATGTCCCACTGCCTTTATTCTGGTTTAACTTTATCCTAATCAAATTACCTTTATGAAATTCCAGTGTGCATACACAAGGTCAGGACAAGGCCATATCAAGAAGCTAACCATGGATGTGGCAAGTATTATTATGTGTTAGTTACAATACAGCTTTTGAACCCATGATCTTTGTTGTCTCAGCACCCACCCCCCTCCCTTCTCATTACTTTTACATGTATCTTTTCTTGTTTAAAAAAGAAAAACTAGATGCCAAGAAAGGTGAGTGAATCCCTTTATTAGGATCATTGATCTTGTGAGAGTGTCTGGCAGTAGCACTACATGTGAAGCTATTTACAAGACTTACATTCACAACTAGAAACCGCAGGCACTTGCCCCAAACCCTGTTAGGATCATCTACATTCTTCACCCTAAACTAATATCATATTATATATGCATATATATATATATACACACACATTAGTGTATGTTTTTTTAATGTCATAAAGTGGGGAAGCTGAAGGAGGCGGTGGCTGCACTTAAGAAATCACATGGACATTATATATAGCATATAGCGGTGGGTGGGGGAGGGGGGGGGGGGGGGGGTGTTGTGTACGTTTACCTTTTTTAAATGACTAATGAAAGATTAGTATTTTGAAGCAGTGGGCAGTTTTATTCTCTCTGGGCAGAAGTGGACATTCTCCCAAAATTTTCTATTCTTGGGAGTGCCACCGACACCCACCCTAAATACATACTTTTTTCTGTTTCTTACTTGATTATGGTTAAAAAATAGTTTTATACTGTTTGCAGACAGTAATTGTGTCTGATGTCTCATTGCTGCTCTTAGCTGCCACTAAACAGATTTCAAATTTGATTATGATCTATGATTACAGTTCCATCATCACTGATCATCCAACCTCTTTTCAACCTGTGTCTTCTTCTATTTGTCTTTTGACTTTTTTTAGGATTTGCTTTTAGCTTTACACAGCTCACATTGAATCCAATTTTCCTGAAATAAAATTCCTGCATTATCTTCCCTCCCTTTTTTTTCATTTTTACAGCTGCAAGTTGTCTGCATCACATTCTCAAATCCCCATTTTACTGCATTCTGTTTTGTTTTTATTAGTTCATAATAATGTCCAGCCTGCAGACCTGTACTGCACTTTATATATGTGGAGTGTGTCCCATCATTCACTTTACTTCCCAACTCAATCCCACATTTGCAGCCACCCCTTTCTCCATCCACCTTCTCCCTCCAATTCCCCTTCTTCCAATCAAGAACTTATATTAGGGTTCAAGAAATGCAGCAGCTGACATTTGTACCTGCTGCTGTATTTGTGATCCTGGTTGCTGTTGTTGGTGCAGAAAATCCATACAGATTCTTCACATGGAATGTCACTTATGGCACCATTTATCCCCTTGGAGTTCCCCAGCAGGTATTTAACTACTTGCTATAGTAATTGTTTTTCACATTGATCTTCTCAGTCCATTTTCTTGATTGCTCTTCTTTGCTGTGCTCTGCAGGGTATATTGATAAATGGGCAGTTTCCAGGTCCTGATATTCACTGTGTTACAAATGACAATGTCTTCATCAATGTTTATAACAGCTTGGATCAGCCTTTCCTCATCCACTGGTAATTCCCACATAGCCCTCTACCTTCTTCATTCATTCCTTGATCTCTTCTGCCATATCTGCATTTTAGGGTTTTTAGCACATCTATGACAATTGATCTAAAACTCATTTGGACATTAGCACTTATCAGAAAAATTCCAAACCACTATCATTCTCTGCAGGTTGATAATTGGAAATCACAATGTCTACATCTAAAACTGAATGAATGAATATATGCCCACCCCTTTTCTAAACTTCAGAAAATGACAAATAATTCTTTCGGTTAATGAGTAGGAATTCAGCACTAGTAATAGAATAGAACTTATTACGGGCGGTGCACTGATCAAGATAACAGATAGATAGATAGATACCATTTAATACTACATACCCAATAATTTGCTGTAATAATCCTTACCAGTAAAGTAGGCACTTTCTTGCCGGCACACGAGCAGCCTTTTGCTCTTGAATTTGGGTTAGAACCACAGCAGAATTGTTTAATGCAATTTAAAGATCCCACATGGGCTGCTCTGCTTCTCAAGTTGTCACTGTCTTGTACCCTTTCCTGCTGGATTCAAATTACAATAAAGATTCATTTCATTGCATCATCAAAGTTAAACATAATGTGCAGTTTAAATTATTGAATTAAATGCAGTGGCTGCCGACAAAGACAATGAGCATAAAGTTGCTTCATTGAATCCTTCCCCTGTTTTGGTTGATTCTCTTTCCAAATCTACAGAGACACTCACTCTGTTGTGTGTATATTATGCATTTGCAGGAATGGGGTTCAAAATAGGAGGAATTCGTTTGAAGATGGAGTGTTCGGGACAACATGCCCGATCCCTCCTGGTCGGAACTTCACATATATCCTTCAGATGAAGGATCAAATTGGCAGCTTCTATTACTTCCCATCGTTGGCTTTCCACAAGGCTGCCGGTGGATTTGGCGGCATTAGGATCGCCAGCAGGCCCTTAATCCCAGTCCCCTTTGATCCTCCAGCCGATGATTACACTGTCTTGATTGGCGATTGGTACAAGACTAATCACACTGTAAGTCATCCTTCCTCATTGATCTCTAATACTGTATTTCGAATAGAGTCTTCCTAGATAGAGTTATCGATTGATGATGATGGCATGTGATTCATTACAGGCCCTGAAAGCAATTCTCGACAGGGGCAAGAAGCTGCCTTTTCCCCATGGAATTCTCATCAATGGTCGCGGTCCAAACGCCACCTCCTTCAGTGTCGAACAAGGTCTGTTTTCTTGCACTGCCCACAAATTCTTGTCCACATTTATTGTCTTGCTCATGTAGCTTCATTCTTCGACAGGGAAAACATACCGGTTCAGGATCTGCAATGTCGGGTTGCAGAACTCACTCAACTTCCGGATTCAAGCGCACAAGATGAAGATAGTTGAAGTCGAAGGAACACACACCTTGCAGATCAGCTATTCTTCCATAGACATCCATGTCGGCCAATGCATGTCCGTTCTCGTAACAGCCGATCAGCCTTCTCAGTCCTACTACATCGTCATATCCTCCCGCTTCACCACTCCCATCCTCACCACGACAGGCTTCCTCCGCTACGGCAACTCAAACCGCCCTCCCTCCGGGCCCCTCCCTGGCGGCCCAACGACTCAGGTCGACTGGTCCCTCAACCAGGCACGCTCCATCAGGTCGAATCTTACAGCAAGCGGCCCAAGACCGAACCCACAAGGCTCGTACCACTATGGGATGATAAAGACTGCAAGAACCATCCGGCTCGCCAGCTCAGCAGGTCAGGTTGACCACAAGCAACGATACGCAATCAATAGCGTATCTTATGTTCCGGCCGACACCCCCTTGAAGCTTGCCGACTATTTCAAGATAAGCGGAGTTTTCCGCGTGGGGAGCATACCCGACGCCCCCAATGGCAGGGGTATATACCTCGACACACCCGTTTTGGGCGCCGATTACAGGTCTTTCATCGAAATCGTGTTTGAAAACTACGAGAAGATCATCCAGAGCTACCACCTCAACGGCTACTCCTTCTGGGTAGTTGGGTATGCATCATCTCCCTCCCTGTTTCAATTACCTTGAAATCTTCATACTAAAAATGATCTCCTGAACAGGATGGACGGCGGGCAATGGACATCGGCGAGCCGGAACCAGTACAATCTTCGCGATGCAGTCTCCCGGTGCACAGTTCAGGTAAGCTTCTCGACATGGCGCAATAAAAAATTTAAAACAAACCTGGATACTCATCTAGGTGGTGGTTGCAGGTGTACCCCAAATCATGGACAGCCATCTACATTGCACTGGATAACGTCGGGATGTGGAACTTGAGATCGGAGTTCTGGGCTCGACAGTACCTCGGGCAGCAGCTTTACCTCAGAGTTTACACGGCGTCGACCTCATTGAGAGACGAGTATCCGATCCCGAAGAATGCTCGCCTTTGTGGGAGGGCAGCAGGGAGACACACGAGGCCCCTGTAAGACATGGGAACCTCTCCCACTCCTCCAGACTATATAGTTTTATGACTAGAGTGTTCATCCATCGTCGAGGACGCCCGTCGTGGTCGATGATCTTTCAAATTCAATTGTTGGGTGGGTGTGCTGCTGCTGAATCGGCACGGCACATCTCCCTGCAGAATATATATTAAGTTATGTAAGTTAATGATCGACCTTAGCTCAAGGTCGCAGGCATTCTTTTTTTCACTTTGAACTCACTCATTACTACTGTTTCATAATTGTATCAGTTTCTACGCAGTTATTGATGTTCCACAATAAATCAGGTCTTCCTTCTTTTCCCTGTAATGTTCTACACAAGTTTTTGTAAAATCGGCTGCCTGTGTTTTCATGGCTGCCGGGCCGGGCCGGGTGTGGCATTGAGAGTTGGACCAAAAGTCCCGGACCCCTCACGAGCTTTAGGCGCTCACGCTAGATCTAAAATAGAAGAAAATTGATTGGAGTCATTTATTATATTTGCGTGATGAGAATAAATAAATATTACACTTTATAAGGAGACTCCGCCCCGCCGACGTTATCTGCTCCGCCGAAAATTGGTTGTCGTGCCCGTCCCTATAATAGTCTCCTTTGATCGCTGTGGTCGAATTTTGCTTCTGTCCTGTACTTGTGGGAATATCATATTTCTCCGGCGGTCTCCGCGGCTGAACCTCTCATTTAATCGATGGCTGGAAAATTAGGGCTTAATCCACATCTCGTCGTGTCGCACAAGTTTCCTGAGGTAATATTTCTGCACTCTCACCCAAAGCTCGTCATTGTTCTCCCCGCAATTTTGATTTTTCTTTTTTTCAACCTCTCTCTTTTTCTGAATGATCGATTGTGGATTTCAGACGACGAGTAGTTACACTGAAAGGTTAGATAGAGCTTTTTTGGATCATTTCTTTTAGATATTTTAGTTTTTATATATATTTACTGTATTGATTGATGAACAGGGATGCTGCGTTGTACGCTCTAGGGATTGGAGCCTGTTCAAACGATGCTGTGGATGATAAGGAGCTGAAATATGTTTACCATCGAGATGGACAGCAATCCATTAAGGTACCACAGAAACGGATTGCTCAGGATTTCAAGATGAGATTCAGTCTGTTCAAGGTTTTCAACATATACTTAATTTGGTTTGTTTTACTTCATGAAATTTGTTCAGGTCTTGCCTACATTTGCTACTTTGTTATGTTCGGGGCTTATGTCAATGATAGCAGAAACACCTGGTTTAGAGTATGTACATTTGTTACTTGGCTCATCTGCATGTTGAAATGCAAACATGTATATTCTCTTAGCTTTTTACTGAGAAGTTTGTTGTCTGGATTTTCTTGCATAACTTTGCCTACAGATTCGATCCGCGTCTTTTACTACATGGGCAACAATACATAGAGATATACAAACCCCTTCCTTCTAGCGGTCGGGTAAGTAGCCACCAACAGTGAATAGTAATAGGCATATACATCATTCTTTGATTTATGTACCATGTATTCTCAAGATTGGAAAACTGATTGTTTTAAACTTGATACAGGTAATAAACAACATATCTGTTGCCGGGCTCCATGATAAAGGTTGTTGCTTTTAGAATTGATCTTTATTGTCAATTGGGGTGTTGCTTATTGTAACCAATGCATCTGCATTGCATTCTTCAGTTTTGTGTTAAAATTTCTTACATGCTTATGTGAATGCTATCTCTTCTTTCAAGTTTCAGCTGCTTCCATTATGCTTCATTAAGTTTAAAATCTTGGATATGAAAGAATGATTCAGAAGCAGAAATGTATGTTTGCTACCTTTCAGGTAAGGCAGCTGTTCTTGAGATTGAATTTCTAAGTTCCGAGGAACATTCTGGTGCATTGTTGTGCATGAACCGGTAAAGCTTCATGTATACAACATTTAGCTTTTATATGCATTTCAATTTTTAGGTTGGATTCCTTAGTTTATGGATAATTGTATTGCTGGACAGTACGTCTATCTATTTGAGGGGTGCTGGTGGCTTTTCAAAACCATCAGAGCCTTACTCCTATGCCAAATATCCTTCTGATCAGCAGCCGGCTTATAAAGTTCCCAAAAGCCAACCATATGCTGTATACGAAGAATGTACACAACCATCACAGGTATGGAAGTTCTTATTTTTTTCACAGTTGGCTTATGATCACTACAACATATGTATAGAAATGAGAAGAGTGTTTTGAACTACTGGGACTTCGATTAATAACTTTCTTGCAATTATGCGACTAAATATGAGTAGACATTTAATTCACTGTAAATGCATCTTAAAACACACTTTCCTGAACCAGTTGTATTATTAAATCTTGTGATGTCTAATGATTTGATCTTGCCTATATAAAAAAATGCAATGACATGTTAACTTTGCAATGCAACGATGCAGGCGCTACTTTACAGGCTTTCTGGTGATTACAATCCTTTGCACGCAGATCCTATGATTGCAGAAGTTGCAGGGTAGTTTGCTCTTAGATTATTCATCTAGTTACCCTTCCAAACTGAATTAGATCTTTTACTGCATCATCTGATCTTTTATTACTCTCCCTATTCAAGCAGTCACATTTTTTTCTTCATTTCTATGGTGCAGATTTTCCCGACCTATATTACATGGACTTTGCACCCTTGGCTTTGCAGTAAGAGCCATAATAAAAAGGATTTGTCGAGGAGATGAAGAAATGATAAAGAACATATCTGGGAAATTTCTATTGCATGTTTATCCTGGTGAAACCTTGATAACAGAAATGTGGCTTGAAGGTTTGAGGTAGGCTGCATCTAATCTTAAGTTTTCTAAAATATAAGATGGTTTTTTACCATACAACACTAAGAGTGGATGAAATGTGCAGAGTCATCTATCACGTGAAGGTAAAAGAACGGAATAAGGCTGTTCTTTCCGGTGTGGTCACCCTCAATCGCATCAGCTCATCTCTCTAAAATCTATTACAGCTCGGAATATATGGTATTGTGTCCTAGCATCAAATGGGACAGCCGTCGATGGTTCTACTTCTATACATACAAATCTTGTTTCCGTAACAATCTATATCAGCTCGGTAAATCACATTTCTTGTGCATTTAGCTAGGAGCATCTTCAGAGGCTTATCTGAATTCAGTTGTGTAAAAGTGACTTAATTGATGAAAATAAATGTGTTTATTCTGAAACTAGTCCTTCCCAATTATATGTTTTTATGTGACTGAGTGCATGAAGAGATGAAAACATCATTTATCAAACCCATGAGGTGTAATAATACCAGACGAGAGAAATTTGAAATAAATAAGGATAAACATAGATGTCCCCCAAGATGCAATCTTTCTAACCAATTGACAATTGGCAGAGATAAATAGCTGCCTACTTTTAAAAAACCCTCCACGGATGAAAATTCTACCAGTATCAATACTCCAAATTAAGATCCTGTATCATACCTGGAGATGGTGAAAATAAATATGTGCATTACTCAAGCCAAGAAGCACCCACCATCTTTGCCATGAAGGCATATCTGTCTGCAGCTTCATCAATCTGTTTAACGGGTTGATGTATTAAGTTAGTAAACCCCACCAAATTAAAAACATATATACATACGTGTGTGTGTGTGTGCGCGCTTACAATTTTTTGTGTAGGCATTCCAGCTCCATGGCCAGCCTTCTGCTCTATGCGACCAATGATTGGGTTGGTTTGAGGGCTGTTCTCCATGCTAGTGCATAGAACATGTTGCATAGTCTGCACAAAAAATACAAAAATTGAATCAATGTGCATAATAATAGCAACGATAGCGATGAATACAGACACTGGAGGATAATAAATTCAGTCGACTAAATATATACCCACCGCCAATAGTTTCAGTGAGTGCAAAGGGACAACCCGATCATCGTGGTCTGCTGTCAACAGCATGGTGGCCGGGTAATGAGTGTTGTCGCCGGAAGGTCCTTCCCACGGCCTCCTAACATTATGCAGGGGCGAGTATCTGATAGAAACAAATAGGCGAGTAGAAAAAAGTAAAACTTAATTAGACAGAAGCATTGCATGAAGAGTGTTGATTGAAGGCAATATGGCTCACTTGATTAACCAATGGAACTCTTCCTCTTTGTCCGAACACCCGTAGTCGGAGGTCCATGCATGGCCTGGTTTGGAGGGGGATTATGATCAGGAAAATACATCGAAACATGCAAGAAGATAGAATTAGAAACAGGACTTTAATAAAAAAAATGTTCCCTCACCAATGGTAAACTTGTGAAACCTTAGCATGTCCATGACACCAACATGGGCAAGAGCACAGCCAAACAGATCGGGCCTCTGCATTCACAATTTTACGCATTTTACAGGAATGCTCGAAACTGAAATCATATGTAAAGATGCAAAAGGCACTACCTGATTGATGCAAGCCCCGACAAGCAGCCCGCCATTGCTTCCACCCTCAATACACAGCTTCTTAGAATTGGTGTACCCACTAGAGACAAGATACTCTCCTGCTGATATGAAGTCGTCAAAAACGTTCTGCTTCTTTCCAAGGGAACCTGCTTTATGCCATTCTTCTCCATACTCTCCTCCTCCACGTATATTTGCAATGCTGAAGACAACATCTAAATGCTTTGCAAGGACAATACGGCCAGCAGTAAAATATGGTGTGATGCTAATATTAAACCCACCATATCCATAGAGTAAACAGGGATGTGAGCCATCCAAGTGAAGGCCCTTTCTAGCTACTATAAACATCGGAATCTTAGTGCCATCTTTGCTAGGGACAAAAACCTGAAGACAGAAAATGCCGAATTAAGGAAGACATACAGAAAAGGCTACATTGCTTTCATATAGGAACAAAGAGTAACTCCAATATCATACATTTAAGAGCTGAAAATCATATTTGCCACAAAGAACTATTTACCTGACGAGATTCAAACTCCGTCCTGTCAAATCCAGGGACAACTGTGTCTCGGAAGATTTTCATGTCCGGAGCTTCGCCTTTTAGGTTGCACATATATATAATACCCGGAACAAGGAAGCTTGTAAACCCAATAAAGACAATGCTGTCTTCACGTCTAGAGGAAACCTCAGATACAGCTCCAATATCTAGTGGTAAACTGTGTAAAAATGCACCAGTTTTCAAGTCCCTTATTTGCAGCACGTTTTTTACGTCACTCAAATAATTCACTACAAGTTGATTTTTATTAACAGCAGTAGCAGATTCAAGTACACTGCTTTCATCTTCTGGGATTACTTCAGTCCACAAGCCAGGCTCTTTCAGATCAACTCGGACTAACTTACTTCTTGGAGCATCCTTATTAGTAAGAAAGGTGAAAGCTGTACCGTCATTTGCAACATAGGTATAGGAAGCTTCAAAGTCATCAACAAGCTTCACTAAAGGAAGTAATTCCTTTGTCTCTTTAAAACCTTCTAGTCCTTTTGGAAGCGAAGACAAGTCACAGTAATACATCTTGTTGACAGGATCACAATTTTCATAGGTATAAAAGAGAACATACTGCAAGTTTCAAAGACACAAACGGTTTATTCAGTAAGTACAAGTACAATTTTTCCAATAAAACATATAATGTGCTTGTCAAAATAACATATAAATATTCTAATCACCCAGAACTCTTTAGGTTGCCAGTAAGTATAATTCAAATTTACAATGCCAAAGTTAAAATATATAAATAAATAATACGATTACATAATAGTTATACATCAGCTAATACCAGTGAGCTAATCTTGCTGAATACCAGCAAATTAATGTGAAACTTGAACTATTAGCAGCATAAGATCATTGTAGCTTAATTTTGAAATGTACTACATGGTCTCGATGTCCCTCTATCACATCAAAGAACTATTCCAATTGCAGCAATTTTAAGGCCACTATTTCCTTTACCCTTCCATCCTCTTGATAGATAAAGAGGGAGGGCAAAGCTTTTGGCTTTTTCATGTTGCTACTGATTGTTAATCATTCAAATAGGGTTCAAGATTACAAGATAATATTACAGACTAATCATTTACAAATGTTCTAGCATATCTACATTTTATAGCATCTTAGGCAACAACATAACCATTCTTGTAATTTTTCAGTAAATACTAGATGTAATGTCAACTGCAAAGACCTTACTTTTTGTGACATTTATGCATTATAAAGCATCAAGCAGATAGCTAAATAGTTCTAAAAAATTGACAACCTAACTTGCAATACTCTCGAATAATGTATATACAGGACACTACCTTTCCATCATCTGTGACTTCGGCTGCACGTGTATTCTTGGGATTGTTGGGATCACGCCAACATAAGATATCTTCAGATTGATCATCACCCAAGAAATGGTAATAAATTTCATGGTTCAAATTAGCTTGGGTCTCTGTGCCTGCATCCAACTTCTCTCCATCCCTAAAGACAATCACCAAAATGAATATCACAAGGAACCTACCACTATTATGATGCAAATCACTTCTATCAAAAGTCATCCACCAAAATGAGCCTGAATATTGAACCTTAAATGATCCAGTTTCTTGATAGGTTATCTTCACAATATAACAATGGCTCACATGTCATCTTTTGAAAACACAGTAGATATTTTGTACAATACCAATTACCATAGAACAAAAGTCTAAAAAATTGTTTGTTTCATCCAATTATTACTTACTCAGGGGCTGGAAAACGACTGTAGAAAAAACCCTTGCAATCATGTGTCCAGCTGATAGATGAAAACTTAACCTGTGTCAAGTTAACAACACCACAACGCTTAAGTAACAGAAAGTGGAGGAGCATAATAAGAACCATACAGAACAATTAGCATATAATGAACAAGAACACCGGAAACAAGCAACGAACTTTACCCACGAAATGGTATCGGGAACAGTTTGCTTATCATCAATCCTCATAACTTTAATGGTAACCCAATCACTCCCACTCGAACTAATCCCGTAAGCTAGGTACTTTGCATCCTTGCTAACTGCATGCCCACTCAATGCCACAGTTCCATCTTCACTTAATGTGTTTGGATCAAGCAAAACCTCGGGGCTTCCATCAAGACTATCCTGCAGCACCAAAGAAAGACAATATCAAACTGCAACAATCAAAATTACGAAAATTGAGAAGGCGGAAAGGTTGTCAAAGAACCTGAACATATAAGACTGTCTGAGGCTGCAGCCCAGTGTTGTGGAAGTAAAAATACTTGTCTCCTTCTCTAAATGGAGCATTGTACTTGGGGAAGTCGTATAACTTGGTGAGCTTTTCATGAAGCTTTTCTCTCACGTCGCACGTCTTAAGCACAGATTTCGTTAACTCCATCTGCTTTTCCACAAAATCCTTCGTCTCCGCAGAATCTGGATCCTCCAGCCTAATAACACCAATTTCAAATTCATCGTTTAATAGCCGCAGTGTCGAATATCATAACAGTTTCAAGGAAGTTTTAAGCATCACTGGGAACGAATCCCCAACAATTCCAAGCTTCTGAATCGATGAATTCAGAACAAGAACAGAAAACATTAATCCAAGCGGCCTGTTTTGTCTTTCTTCAATTAACCACAGGTTTCAAATTCTTCCAAAAAAAAACAAATAAGGCGGCCATACTTGAAGAATTTCAACAGCAACAAGCATTACCATCGATAGGGGTCGGGAATCGTGACTCCATGGTAATTATCAACGACGGAGTCGTCTCGACGAGCGACCGGATACTGAAGAGGCGCGTCCAAGGCCGATATGGATCCCATCTTCGGAGCTGTGGAGAAATAACGCGACGGAATTACAGTATAAAAGTAGAAATATTTCGGGGACGGAAGACGTTCGACGAAATGCCTCTGAAAGGAGCGGCGAGTTATCGTTGGAGTGTGGATCAATAGTTGGCGTCGCGAAGAGGGTAGTATGTTATAGGCAAAATGTGTAGGTAAAATGTGGACAGAATGGCGTGCGCATGACGACATTTGGGCATTTTAAGGATTGGACATGGCGGATTCCATTTGCAGCAACAAACTTTGCGAAGAAAGAAGATTTTTATTCCGCCTTTTTTGGATATACTACTTGTTGTTTTCGTTTTCAGTCGTCCTATATTTCGGTTGCTCTATCTTTTCCACATTATCCCCTATAAAAAAAACTAAAAAAAAGTTTAAAGTTTTAGTATGTGTCTTTTATTTTTATAGTTCTAAACGAAAATATATTGCTTTTCATTAAAAATATATATAATAAAACATGTTTTTCTCTTTATATTTTGAGTTTTTTATTTTAAATTTAAATTAATATATATTTAAATCAATTTTAAATTACAATCAAATAAAAATTATATTAAAATAAACTTAATTTTGAAAAATAATACTACAGCTTATATGAAATATATTAAGTACAATAATAATAATAATAATAATAATGTAAAAAATTGTGCCTAGGTACATGTGGATGATGACATTATTCGCACATTTACATATGGTGAAGTGGCCCAAGGCAATAATTACAAAATACTCAAAATATTTATTTTTTAATAATAAAATAAAAAAAATACTCTCTCCGTTCCACATATCATGTCCACGTTGTCGTTTCTTTTCGCATGCTATATCATTTTTTTTAAAATAATTACACACTTTAATCTTATTTTAAATTTTTAAATTTTTTTTTTAATTTTAATTAAATTAATTAGTTATCTTAATCTTAATTTATAATTATTTATATTATAGATAATTATTTTTACTAATATATTCTTAATTATTTAGTAATTAAATCCCTCCTAAAATACCGTATCTACGGTACAGTAATATTTTATTAATTAATAAAAATATATAAAAAAAAAATTAATATTTTTACTTCTGTACTAAAAAAACAACTTAGGTTTGACTGATTGGTAAAATTGCAAAAATTTAGAAGAAAAATAATGCATAAAACAATTTAGAATTTAAATGTTTTCTATGACCAATGTGCTACCAAGAGTTAGGACTTATCCAAAAGAAAATCCACCAATTTTTATTTATTTTGAAGAAAAGATAAATTAACAATGATATTTGCTCAACTAACCAATCTTATTTCAAAGATGATTTATTCAAATAACTCTTAATTTTACAATTCTCTTCCATCTTGCTTGACCTAATTATTTGGATTTCAATGATGAATATTGAATAATGTTTTTGGATTTGCTGTTGGGGCCACTACCCCTAATTAGAGCACGTGCTGTGACTCTTAAATAGAAGACTTTATCTCGTATTTCGATGTCAGTCTTTCTCAATTTCGAAAAATCTCATCCGTAATGGCCTACTTTTCGACCCCATCATTTCGATCAAAAATCGATAGCACCATCGTGCAGGCGAAGCACGTCTCGACGTCGTCTCTTCTCTCTCCTTCTCTCCGTTGTCCTCCCTCTCACCCTTGTTGCTCGCTTCTTCTTCCCCAAACTCATCTTCCATCCCCATCGCCGATGACTGTTCTCCCTCCTCTTTTCCTCATTTCACAGTCGACATTGTTGCACTTTTCCGGCGACCGACGGGTAAATTTTGGGGATTTTCTCATTTTTTTAGGTTCTAATTTTTATTTAGTGACGAGGGCTACGCCTGTGTCTGTTTCTAGAAACAGATTTATTTTCTCTCAACAAATCCCCTCTCATTTCCTCTACAAATTCCAATGTGTTTTTAGTGTGAGTGAGTGAATGATTCTTCGTGAATTGCTGTGTTTTCACACCTCACATTGTAATTTCTTACATTGATTCAATTCTTTCACATGTTCGGCATTTTGCATATTCAATTGACTCTCAGTTCTTGTTGAACACCTTATGTTTATGTTTGGGAGATTTGGGTTTACACGAGAATGAATATTTTGTGTGAAATTTGGAAGTGATGAAAGAGAAATATTTCTTAAGAAAATCAGAAAGAGAAAGAGAGTCGTTGTGGCTGATTTTAATTTTTAAATCGACATAGATGAAAATGGATTGAACACATAGATGCCAACTAGGCAATAGAGGTTTTTATTATTAAGAGTCATTGTATGTGCTCTTAGCAGGACCTCCCTTCGAAGCCCTTGGACCTTGTTCGAGTTTTGTCATATAAAATTTCATTGATTAAAATAAATATTTTTATAAAATTTAAAACTATTTTGATATTATAACTTTTAATGATGAATACTTTTTGAACGTTATAAAATATTATAAAAATAAATAATTTCTAATAAAAAATATATATATTTTTTACAGCATTAAAATATTATTTATATAAATACCTCGTTATCACGGTTAAAACCAATTTCAAAATAAAATAAAAATAGGGTTATTTAAGTGGGAAATTCCATTTGAAATCATAATCAAATACACTATTAATTAATTAATTGCGAGGTTAAAACGGTAATTGCGCAGCGGGAAATCAACAGAGCGTAACGTACAATAGCCTCAAAATCCCCAATTTCACTCCACTCTAGGGTTCGACGGAGGGATGGACATGGAAGAGGAGCACGACGGCTGCACTTCCCTCGTAGCATCCCATTGCGCAGTCATGGCTGAAAATCCATCGACTGCACCTCCAGAAGGTGAGCCAGGATCCAAAAGGCAAAAACTGTCCACCGTCGCCGCCTCCGACGATGAAAAAATTCAGGACGCCGCTCCGACGCTTCCTAGAAAGCCTAGATACAAGCGCCGCAAAGTGGCGATTTTCTTCGCCTATTGCGGCGTGGGATACCAAGGGATGCAGAAAAACCCTGGCGCCAAGACCATCGAAGGAGACCTCGAAGAAGCACTCTATCTTTCCGGGGCAGTTCCCGAGCAGGACCGAGGCCAACCCAGGCGGTACGACTGGTCGAGGTCCGCTCGAACAGATAAAGGCGTCAGTGCCGTCGGCCAAGTTGTCTCGGGACGGTTCTACGTAGATCCTCCAGGCTTCGTGGAGCGCTTGAACACTTATTTGTCGCCACAGATTCGGATATTTGGGTACAAGCGGGTGACGCAGGCTTTCAACGTGAAGAAGTTTTGCGATCGGCGAAGGTACGTTTATTTAATTCCGGTTTTCGCGCTTGATCCTTCGCGTCACCGTGGTGAAATTGATAACTGCTTGGAATGTGCGGAGAGGGGAGGGAATGTTCTTGGCGCGACAGGGAAATCTGTTGTTGAATCGGAAACTGTAGTTGAAGCTGTTGAACTTGGTTCAGGCATTCTGTCGAACACTGAAAGTGCTTCGGTGGAAGAGAAGATTGAAAAGGTGCATTCTTCTGATGACGATGGAACTGTGAATGTTGATTCTGAAAAGAATTCAATTAATGGAACAGAGGAGATTAAAGCTGATTCTTTGAATTCAAACACTTTGTTGAACTGTTCTACTGGATCAGCAGAAAAGGCGAATGACAATGGTGATGATCGTAGCCATACTGGTGATGAAACTTCGAAGATGATGGAATGTAAATCCAATGGCGAAGAATCTTCCGAAACAAAGAGTGAGTTCTGCTACGACAACGCTGTAAGGGAAAGACTCAATCGAATTCTCAAGTACTACGAGGGCACCCATAACTTCCATAACTTCACAACCAGAACAAAAGCTGAAGACCCTTCAGCCAATCGATACATTTTGTCATTCAACGCAAACACTGTGATCAATGTTGAGGGAATCGACTTTATCAAGTGTGAGGTAGTGGGGCAGAGCTTCATGCTCCATCAAATCCGAAAAATGATCGGTCTTGCTATTGCAATCATGAGAGACCTTACACCCGAGCCAACTATCGAGACAGCCTTTCAAAAGTAAATAGTCTTCTTTTATTTACCCGAACTCCTGCAATCTCGACAAAATTTACTTATGTTGCTGTTGACATTGCTTCTTAAATCCAGGAAAGTGAATCTAAACGTGCCCATGGCGCCAGAAGTTGGGTTGTACTTGGACGAGTGCTTCTTCACATCGTACAACAAGAAATGGGGAGACTCCCACGAAGAGCTCTCCATGAAAGATTATACAGAAGTAGCCGAGGCCTTCAAGATGAAGTACATTTACTCCCACGTTGCTTCTTCCGAAAAGAAGGATGGGGTTGCGGCTCTTTGGTTGCATTGCCTCAACCGTCACTACCCGGAAGCAGACAATGTTCATCTTCACGAAACAACAGACACCCTGCCGAGCTCTGATGAGAAGCCTAGCGACGCCATAACCACGGACGAGTGAGTCAAATAACAACTAATCTATTTTATGCATTCAAAATTTTAATCTTTTGAGTCTTGTTTTAGAACCTTATCATAGCTTAGGGTTTAATTTATACACTCTGTAGAACCCTCAACATATCCATCAAGATGGAATTTTTATGTATCTTCAATCGGAGATTATTAAGTTTAAGGATGTCAGTCGAAAAATTGAAAAATTAATCGCATGAACTAGTGAAAATTTCTCATTATTCAATGAGGGAGACTAGAAAACTCATTACATTTCCATAACTATACAGCTCTTCTCTAAAACTGAAACCTTACTTAACAAAAGAGTCTCCCTCTTGTATTGCACATTGTATATGATTCTCAAGCTGCCCAGGTAGAGGGCAGTCTTGTGGAGGTTATTGCCGGCATGTTGCGCACGTTGACATCGAGCGGCAGCATGCGATACTCAATGTCGAGATCCCGGAAAGTCTTGACCATTTCTTCCACCAGAAGGGCTCTCCTTGCCCACCTCTCCCCCATGTCTTGATGATTCATCTTGTGCGAAGGCCATATCGAGAACTTCAGACGGTTCATGTCTTCCACGTCCCTCATCACTATGGGTGGCGCCGGATACCAGTGATCGCTCCTCTTGTCGACATATTTTGTGATTCTCTCCTTCATCGCAGCAATCTTCTCCGGAGGCGTCGCAATGTGGATGCAGAATTCAATGGCATCGCCCATGTCGGGGCTACGGTAGTAGTTGTAGATCGGCTTTGTGGAGAGGAGGCTGTTCGGGTAGTAGATCTTGTGGTTGTCGTACTTCAGGAAAACTGTCGTAAGTATGTTCATTTCTTCCACAATCATCTGGTCATAAGATCGAAGTATTCGAAGTAATGTTAGTAGTTCATCAATACGTAAATGTATGTCATGGATGTTGAAAGCTTGCTTACTTGAACTCCATCGACTTCAACTCGATCGCCCACGTCAAACGGATGCATCACAAACAAGAACACGATCGCCTCAAATGTAGTCTTGCACATGTTCCCGAACACAAACACGACTAGCAGCAGCTGCGAGCTCAAGAAGATGAAGAAGCGCGTCGTCGCGACTTTGAGGATTAGAAGCCATATGGCGACGATGAGTACCCCCACGAGCGCATTAAGCATTTGGTGGAGTTTGTTCACGGCCGTTTTTGTGTCGTTTAGAGACAGCGCGAGCGCCCTTCGTTCTCTGAAAGCATTCACCTGCGAGGACAAGAACGATCATTTGAAATTAAAGACGAAACTCTAACAAGAATGACAACCATCCATCGATCCATCAACAGATTGCTCACCACCCAGTTCTTAAGAACCCGCTTGCTGATTCCCTTCTGCTCGCTGTCCTCGAAGAGACGCAACGTTCTCAAAACCTCGTCTTCGCGCATGAATCGCATCAAATCCTCGGGGTAAATAAACCTGATCATAATAGAAGAGATCGTTAGAACATGTTCATAAGATCTATCTTGAATGGAATTGAATTTTGATTACTTTGATCCTGGCTTAGCCACATTTGTAAAGATCTTCTTGGCAGCAGCTTTGGCCTGGTATTCACTGGTGATCTGCACCGCCTCCTCGTCCGAGCCGTGCAACTTCTCGTCCAACGTCGACAGCACGCCCTTCCGAACAACGTTGATCAATCTCTTCATATTCCAAGCTGACACATTCTTCTGATTCAGCTTATGCAGATGATCAATGGTGATCCCATTCTCATCTTCCTTCTTCGACATCGCCTTCGAGAAAGCTGCAGGACTCCCGCCGCTGCTCCTCCTCGGAGTGTTCCCGAGTTTCCGGTCGCTGTTGGGGAACATATTTGCCTTCAAATCAGCGGGGATCGTCGCGCCGGCGCTCTGCAGCTCCTGGACCTCGACGAGGACTCTCTCCTCCTCCTCCCGCTCCTCCTGAATGGCGACCAATGGCGGCCCAGACAGCGTCTGGATCACGTACTGATTGAACAAACATTCCTGAATCCGATCGAAGAATGTGCTGACATGAAAGGATGATGCTAAAACCTTAACGAGCAATGTCTTGAGCAGCCATATCAGTGTTGCAACCAAAAGGCACACCCAAATCTTGGTCACGTATGGCAGAATCTTCCCGTTCGTCGCCCGCTCGACTTTTTCATCGAAGATCAAATGCCAGGCGATCAGAACCAGGGCTAACCAGACGCAGTTCTGCACTGCTTTTTTCAATCCGTAGACGAAATACAGAACTCTTTTTCGAAGAAGAAAGTTGCGCTCGATGAGGAGGACGACGATTCGAATTCCCCAGCCGGAGACTAATCTGCCCGAGATTAACACCAAAACCATCAATTCCCATTTCCAGAGCTCCAATTGGAATATTTTCCTGGTTTTCAATATGTTGATGGTTAAGCTGCAAATCAATGCCGCGATTATTAGGATCAAGCTCAGAAGCTGTAACATGGAGAGGAAACTGAACTTCATTTTCCGGTAGGATTCCGGCAAGTCCTCGTCGAGGAAAGGATCTTCCTCCTCGATTTCGCCTTTTCCTAAAACTTGCGATTTATTGCTTCTCGGAGTCTGAGATTTCTTCGGATTGTCCTCCGGCGGGTCGAGCAGCCGAGATTTGGTTTTGGTCCTCATCAGACTCGATCTCCGGCGGAAGGAATTGTTGGAGCTACAAACCAGAACCTCCTCCGGTTCAGCGTCGGAGCGGCGGTTCGCCGCCGGTTCAACTCTCCCCGCGAATGAAACTCGAGCGTCCCTCGGCGTAGGGTTGTTGCTGCCGCTAGGGCTTTCTGGAATCTTCGATAGAGTCGGAGATTGCTGCGACAGCGTCGGCGACTCCGTCGTCACGAAATCGAAGTCCTTGGAGCTGGCGGCGGCTCTCATTACGGCGTCGTTTGAGAAGTCGTAGCTATAGTCTCTCCACATTCTCTTATCTCCGCCGTTGATTCCACCGCCACCGCTGATCGGTAAATCCTGGCCGTTGCTTACCCCACCACTGCTGGTCGGTAAATCCTGGCCGTTGATTCTGACCACGGCGTCTTTTGGAGGCGAAGGGGCGGAAGACGACGACGGCATGGCTGCGTCGGAGACAGGTTTCCGATTGAAGAGAACTTTCTGTCGCTCTTTCTTGTTCTTATTCTTCCTCTCCTCTTCCATTTAAATTGCTTCCGCAGTCTTTCCATGTGAGGGGTTGAACAACTTTTCGGAATCTGAGAAAAAAAAATTAGGGTTTGATATTTTGATTTCCCTCCTTTATTGAAATTATCGAATGGAATGACGACAGCACTGTACAGATGGAAGGTTCGCCATTAATTAAAACTCCATGGAAACAATATAAAAATGTCGACAAGAAGGCGACGCTGGTGAACGTAAATCAACGACAAGAGAAGAAAAAAAAAGAGTAACTGAGATGAAGCCGGCGGGGAAATCTGAGCCGTACAGATGACGTAATATCAACGGCTGATTTTGAACTTATTTATTAGGTACGAGAACAATCGTTGTCATTTTAAATTTGAGCATTAATTAATTTAATTAAATACAAATTAATGCCTTAAGTTTGGGGATGGTAGTGGGGCACGTGGACTGATTTTGTTGGTTAGGACAAAAGTGATTTATTTGGTTGGATTTTTTAAAATTTAATTTGGGATTTAGACAGTAATGACTGATGAGGTGTCCATTTAACAAGCATTAATTAATCATTATTATAATGTTAAATGCGCGCATCGATAGACGTTCGTGTCATTACTATGGCAGCGGTACGTAAATTAAATCGCCAAAGAATATCTTGTCGTGATAATGAATATCAGAATATATATTTATTTATTTATTTAGTTTTATTAGGGATGAATAAAAAAATTTTGAATTTGTTCGGTTTTGAATTTTATTTAATGAATAAAAATATTTGCTTGAGACATTTGTAGTTCTTTATTCTTACTTCTTTTAGAAAATAAATATTTTATTTATTGATGGGTCATATAAAGTGGATTTTTTTTAGAATGGGTTTGTAAGAAAAAGCCCACTAAGCCGAATATTGCCCAAAATATATTTCGACTCTGCGTTTTTCTAATTTTTTTCTCTTACAAAATATTTCAATCATATATTATTTTAATATCAAATTCAAATCAAGAAACATACCTAAAATCTATATAAATTCTGTTTGGTTTGGGCTTCAAATCTACACTCGTGACAAAGGTACAAGTCAAATAAAAATAAAATCCAATTTGTTCACCTGTGATCTAAAATATTCTAAGTATTGTCTCTATATGACATAGGTCTGACAAGGCAAGACCTGGAAACCAAACCTCAATGACTGTGAGTCAATTATTTGGGGTGTGTTATCTAGATAAGAAATATATTTTTTTTTAAAAAAAAAAAAATTAATATTATTATTTACATTTATTATTTTTATAATTTTTACATAAATTTTCATATTTTACGTTTAAAAAATATTTATTTGAATTAACTTACTAAACAGACAAATTCTTTGTTTACATTTATTGCATTGTTGGGTCCCAATAACATTAAATTAAATTGAAGGAATTCAACTGTCACACATGTTCCCCATTTTTATCAATATTTTCCGTGATGGCTAACAATTTAAAAGTAAATAAAAAGTGGAGAATTGGGCAAAGAAATAAAATAAAATAAAATTGCTGTATTTCTTAAAGTGTGTGTATTTCTATAATTGAGAGGTTTTTAAATAATTATTTTGCATGATAACTAACAATTATAGTTTGCTTATTTATTTCATCCTGATCCTGATCCTGATGGTGACTTACAACTAGAAACAAATATTGAAATTTTAAAAAATTACTCTCCCATTCATTACTTAGATAAATTTCTTATTGTCTTTTAATCCCAAAACAAAGAGAATCATTTGTGTCATTGTGTGTTCCGACTGAATCAAAATTTAGCCGAATACGGTAAAATTTTGAAAATAATATGATTTATTTAATATATACATATAAAATAATATATATTTATTTTTGAGTTGTTATATTTTAAAAATTATGCTAATTATGATGCTTGTTACTGATTGTCGGTCAATCACTAACGGCTGTGATTGTTCGGGGGTTGGATTTTGAATTGAGATTTGAATAGTAAAAATTTTGAATATGAATAGTTGTATGATGTGATATAAATATGTGTTGATGTAATGTTTTGAATGTGAAATTGATTTTAGTATAATATAAAAAATAAAAAATAGGTGTTTGATTTGACGTTTGTTTTTGAGGAAAAAATGAGATGAATAGTGAAAATCTAATCCAATCCCCCAAACAAACGCATCCTTAGTTTTATCCAAATTAAAAAATATATTATTACTTTATTTTTATTTTCTAAAGACAAAAATATCAAATTATCGATACATAAAATACTATTATTTTTTAATTTACAATATTATTTTTTTTTTAGAAAAAAAAACACTATAATTTTCAGTATTTTTTATTTTTTATTATATTATATAAATATATTAGGGTAGGACAAAAGGTCACAAAATAACAAAGTCTATCATATCGAAATAATAATAATAATACTAAATAAAGGGAACCGTAGATCCGCCAATACTATACAGTTACAGTATGATGATAATAATAATAATAATAATAATCCTGACAGCAATAAAAGTGAGGGTAGCAATGTAAAAACAGGTCGTAGTTCACGTGAATTGGCTGCATGTTGCCATTACAATAAAATATAATACTATACTGTTGATAGTAACGATCAATTTTATTCTATGGATTATAATAACAATAATAATAAAAAGTGAAACTTAGCGTACTCGATTTGATGTATATATAATAATCAGTCATTGTTCGTTGGCATCTTCGCTTTGTTTGTTCAAGTTTCAGTAACAGCTTCCTCTGAAACTCAGCAATGGCGGAAAATGGAGAAACCCTAACAGCTCCATTAATTCACAATCAAAATGCAATTCTTCACTTCATACGTTCTGTCATTGTCTCCAGACCGGCCAGCGTCGACCCGTTCTTCGTGCTCGACATCGCTGCCGTTGCAGCCATGGCGGAAAGGTGGACACGCAACCTCCCCGCCGTCCGCCCGTTCTACGCCGTGAAATGCAACCCCGACCTTTCACTTCTCAGAGAACTGGCGGCGTACGGCTTCGGCTTCGACTGCGCTAGCCGATCTGAGATCGAAGCAGTTCTGTCGCTCGACGTCTCCCCCGACCGTATTATCTACGCCAATCCTTGCAAAGAGGCGACGCACATAATATACGCCGCCGGCGCCGGCGTCAATCTCACCACATACGATTCAGTATTCGAAGTCGAGAAGATACAAAAGCATCATCCGAACTGCGAGTTACTGATCCGAATCAAACCTCCAGACGAAGGCGACGCCGAATTCCCCTTGGCGAAAAAGTTCGGCGCACTTCCGGAGGAAGTCGAGCCACTTCTCCGAGCAGCACAAGCAGCGCAGCTCCGAGTAATCGGCGTAGCTTTCCACATCGGCTGCGGCGCCAAGCGCGGCGACGCCTACAAAGCCGCCATTAAAGCCGCACGACAAGTGTTCGACACCGCCGCCCGCATCGGAATGCCTAAACTGTCGCTGCTCAACCTCGGCGGCGGTTACTCCGCCAAAGGTCGGTTATTCGAATCGGTGGCGGAGTGTATAACCACCGGTTTAACAGAATTCTTCAGCGACGAACCGGAGGTAACCGTCATTGCCGAACCGGGTTGGTACTTCGCCGGTCCGGTGTTCACGCTGGCCGTGAACGTCATCGGAAAGCGACAGAGAGGCAATCGCCGGGAGTACTGGATGAACGACGGCATATATGGATCCGTTAAGCTTTACGACGAGAAGATCGTACCTGCGCCGTTCGCATGCGCTTCGAATCCTGAGAATCCGACCTGCCATGGCGAGAAGACGTACGAGTCCACGTTATTCGGACCAACATGCGACGCCGCCGATACAGTCCTGACCGACCACCGCCTGCCGGAGCTGCAGGTCAACGATTGGCTGGTTTTCCCGAGGACCGGCGGCTACACCAAATCTGTGGCCTGTAACTTCAACGGCTTCAACGTTAATTCGATCTTAACCTACGTCACGGACTCTACCCAAGCAAAGACTAATTAATGCTGAGGATCTACTCCCTTACTGCTGTTATCTACGCAATAAATGCAATCTATTTCCTAAATACAAAAATAAAGCTACTTTTATTTAAAACCAAAATTCCATATACAGCTGCTGATATTATATATACAGTTTAGATTAATCTATCACTATGGTATGAAGTTCTGTACAAAAACAATAGGTCTATGTGGTTAAAGCATCAGGGAGAGTTGTGGGTGCACCAAGAACCTTACCACCAACATCAGGGAAGGTTTCAAACCCTGGCAATGGCTTTACCTTTCCATCAATCTCTACCTTCACTGGGTATTTCAAAAGATGACCTTGTAATGGAGTGAAATGGGAACCAGTAAATCTCCTCCAGTTGTCCTCCGCCGTCGAATTCAAGTAGTTCAGACAATCGGGTTTTGTAGGATCCTCGAGGCATTTTTCGATCTTGCCTAGGTGCTCTGCCCAAAGGGACATTCTGTAGCCGTAAATCTGGCCGTGTGGATGGCTGTCACTGTTAGCCCAAGTGTAATGTGGCTGATAAGCGCCCATGGCGATCTCTGTGTCTCTTGAACCATCCATCGATCGTTGGTTGATATTGGCAGAACCTACGATCACGTACTCATCATCCACGATCATTCCCTTCGCATGGACATAGATCATGAACCGTCCATATCTTTGTGAATCCGATTCCTGCCAAGGAGATACTCATCATAATCAATATAATATAACAGGAATGGCACAAACTGATTGAATCGGGATATTAACATGTGATCCGGAGTGCTCGTTAGTGTGTGTTTCTTCCCGGTTGCCAAGACAGTAGAAATTCAGATAGTCTGTTGGATGAGCATTCTCCAGGTCAGCAGACTTGATCTCTTGAGCAATAAGCTCATACATCATTTGCATTGTTTGCCCCTACAACAGCAAATACATTCAAAACTACTTATGAATTTAGTAGCGCTATCGACAAATAAGTCATGTAGAAGATTCGATCTGGTTAAAATATTGAAGAAAAGGATGTCTTACCTGCCAATAAAGGATTTCCTGAACTGCAGCAGAAGTGGGAATACCCTCAGGCCACAAGGGGATGACAATGTAAACATTGAACCTCTCTTTAGCTCTAATTTTACTAGCTATTTTTAACGCCAGTTCCATAGGGATTAAATTGTCAGCACCTGAGAGAAAGAAGAATTCGATACATATATATAATAAATCGATGCAAGAAATACATACGAAACAAATGGAACCTTCTAGCAGCAGCCACCTGCATGTTTATAGGACGGCCAAGCATACGATGATCCAAGGAAATACTGATTCTCTATGTATATGAAGTGCTGAGCAGATCGAATTGCCTGAACATAGGCCATTTGAATGCTTCTATCCACCACCAAATTTTTTGAGAACATCAGACCCTGCAATCAACAAACATTTCTAAAGCTTGTTGATCACTAAATCATATTAACAGTAACGTAATAAGTTTTGAGCGTTACTTGCTTCTCAACAGCATCAGCAGTGTTGAAAAATCCTTTCACGGATCCTGAATCTATTGACCTGAAGATCTGTCAGACAGAAAATTTGCAAGATTTAGCAATAATGACTGAGAATCGAGGAAGATTTTTCTTCATTGGTATATTGTTAATTAACCTGAACATGCCAGTTTTCGGGATCATCTTCCTGGGAAACCCATAGAGAAGGATGATCATTCGGGGCAGTTGGAGTGGGACTAGCTATCCAAGAAATACGCTCAACTTTTAACAATGCATCTTCATGCCAGTAAGATATTTTCTTTAGCCGTTCCCCGAGCTCAGACCATCTAGTGGCTTTTTTCCAACGTTGCTCAAAGTTGGTGAGAACATCATATGCAGCTGGACCCTCAATCTTGCAGTGTAAATCATGCCATGGTTGTCTTGGGGCCCTGGTTCCTGGCTATTGGAAAATGCCAATTAAAATCTGCAGTTTTAACAAAAAAATGAAAGAAAAGTAGAATAATTGGAGATGGAGCAGGTGAAAATTGCAATGAAAATTGCTTACGGCAAATGTTGGATTATGATAATCATCTTGGAATACAGTGTCGAGATCACGAAACAAGCGATGTTCGGGTGTATCGTAGCGTCCATCACAGAGATCTAAACCTCCGATAAATGAAGTGATCTTCCTGTTACTACCAGATCCTTGAGTGTCCAAAATCACACATTTCTGATGGTGTGTATACAAAGTTCCAACAACCTGAACAGATCAAACATGCAACAGACAATCCTTCATTTACCCTGCATATAAATTCGAAATCTCCACTAACATAGCAATTAACCCCACAACAAATTCATTCTCAGATACACTGCAGCTGCATAACAGGAACACTTTAAGCAGATCCATGTTTCACAATTTACTTCAATCTGTGAGCCACAATATACATTTTTATAGGCTGCAGACTACACAATCACTTGATTCCCAAAAGTACCAAAACAGGATTGAATTAAATCAGAATAAAACAACATACCTGTTGCTTGAAAATGCTGAGCTTAGCACTTGCATAACGAGGGGCCAGAACACATTGGACAGAGGAGCGCTTGAAATACTTCTTGGTTTTCTCATCATGAGTTTGCATCACTCCTTCCTGCACCACGAGATCTCATCAAATGAATTGAGACAACCACAAGTTTCTGATAGAGTGAGATTCTTACAGTTTTGATGAAACACTTGCTGTGGGAAGTCTTGTCATCCCAGACCAGCAATAGAACTCTAACTCCTTCTTGAGACTTGTACTTGAGCAATTCTCCCAAAGTCAAGTCCCCTCCTTTTGGCAGAGGCTTAGTTGGCTCTCTCACTAGCCTCACCTTGTCGTAAATGGACCATCCTGCAATGTACACCAAATGGTGAGCCTCCAGAATCGCGTGGCAGATCTCCTCCCAGCACGCTTCGTGGGTAAATCTTCTGTTCTCATCCAATTTGACTTCCGGGAGCATGTCTTCACTCAGATGCGCGTCTTGATAGAGAGTAACCTTCCCGCCATGGCGGAGCGGAAAGAAGCTTTCCTTCAGCTCGTAGTTCTCCGAGACGCCATTTTGGTACAAAGGATTCATGTGGCATGGAGTGTATTTTATTTGCAGTCGGATGGCAGAATCGGGCTTATGTGGCTTCCCGGACAGGCCTATCAACGGAAACCACTCGTTGATCACCTCGCCGGTGACAATCCTCTTGGCCGGCACAGTGGCCGCGCCAATGTGGTCCGCGCCGAAAAGGTCGTCGTCTTTAACCTCGAAATCCACCTGTGTTGTTCAATTATTTTGTCCAGGAACAGAAATGAATGAATTGGGAACAGAATCGAATCAACAATGCCAAGAATTGCAATCGAAAACGTTGATGTAATTAACCTTACACGGATTTGAGGAAAACTGTAGAAACCAAAACTATTACCTCTGATACAGGATGAGCTACGGGGATTTTTAAGTTTTCATTCCAAACCGGATTCTGCGAATTGGAAATGACTCGAGTGGTCGCAACCCTAGCGCCGGCGAGGCAGACGCTGACGTATGGATCGCTGGTAATCATATTGTTATGGCGCCTGAGATCCTTCCTCTTGTATTTACGTTTCACGGATAAAGGCTTCCGGCAGGTGTTCAATGCGGTGAACACGCGGCGGAGGTGTTCGGAGACCATGTCCATGTTCGGCAACGATCTGGCTTCGATAATCGTAAGCTCGAGATCTCCATGGAGGAATACAACATCATTGTCGGCGGCCATACTTTCAATACATGCGTAACGGCTGTGGCGGAGAATAGCTGCAATCAGGCGTCTCCGCCGCTGGGAATGGTGGTGGACTCGCCGGTGAAAAAATGCAACGGCTAAAGATACAACGGAGGACTTGTCAGCTCAACGGGGAACCCAGAATGGTAATCAAGCCACAACGCCTTTATCAACTGCCATGTGTCCGAACAGGGTTGAACGACTTTGTACCGTTGCCGAATTCCTGAATCCTAGGCTTGCAAGAAAGAACAATATGCAACGCCTAATTGATCTTAAAAATACATAATATACAGATAAATAGTAGTTTTGAACCAAACATACAGAAAATTAAGGATATTTGATTGAACAATATAACAACAGATCATTACCAAATATAACATACAATAAACATGGACTTCTGTACAAAGATTCTAACCACAATTTTCTGGGTGACAAACAGGATCTATCTATCTATATATTATACATACATACATACATACATATATCATATATGTGTGCTATAAGATAAATAAATATCATCTATTGCTTCAACCTGTGGCTTGGAGCTAGGCTATTTATCTTCAACAAGGCTTCTATTAAAATGTAGCCTTCTGCCATCTTCAGCTTTTGAAGTTTAGACTCATCGCAATCTCTGCGCCTAAGGGAAAATTAAAGGCCAAAAGCAGAACTTCCAAGCAGTCGCTCAAACTAAGGGATCGGATGAGGAGCTTGGAGTGCTGATGTTGTTGCAAACTTTGGGAGGCCTTATCATGATGCTTTGTGCAAATGCTATACTCTGAACAGAGAAAAAAAATTGTGGCTATCAATGTTGATTTTCAGAGAAAAGATAATCGTGGAGTGGAATTTATTTTCAAGGAAAGCACTTACTGCAGCTAAACCGGAACACATAATGCTGAAACCAGGGAAGTGAAATGGTGCATTGTCTGATAGAAACAGAGCTAAAAGAGATGCAAAGAGGATATGATTAGATTGGCTCTCTTGGCTAAGTTGAAGTCAGTAAGGTATTGATTCTTGATTACCTGTTAGGGGGCTGAAAGCGATAGGGGAGACGATGTTGGCAAAGGAGCCTATGCCGGTAATGCACCCTTGAACCTTGCCCTGCCACATTACACAAAAGGACGTGTTGTTTTGGTATGTTTGAATTAACTGGAGAATCTATGGTCCTAAATAAATGTCGAATCTTGATTTGACAGTATCAATCACCTGTTCACTTGGTCCTGTTTGTTTGGAGGCAATACTCCTCAACTGTAAGCCCAAGCAAAATTAGGATGGTTTTAATCTGTAACAATAATTGATATATGCTGAAATGAACAAAAATCTTACACATGGCAGTGCAAATGTCGCCATAATTGTTACAAATGCAGCCGCATAGGGAACCTGAAAAATTCCCCAATATATTAATACACGGCAACAATAAAATCCCTATTATGAATAAGGGAGAGGTCAAGAACATACCCAAGGTGCCCACGCTACGCTGTAGAGCAAAATCTGCACTCAAAAAACGATAGTTAAAAGTCAGTGGCCATTCAAATGTTTCAATGAGAACTGCTTGCACATATTTGGTATAGCACTTCTTATTACACAATTGCATATATTCCGAGGATAAAAGTGGCGAATGTATTCTTTATAATGCAGGGTCTTACGTGAGCACAGGTGAAAAAAAGTCCAACACAAAGCATGTTTTCTTCTCCCATGAACGGAGTCAATATAGGCATGATGATAAGCTGCACAATCGCAAAAAGAAACCGAAGCATGTCAAATACAAGTCATGCAAACAAGTTTCTTGATGGGATTGCTGGTAAAGCCACCTGTGATATTGAACCAGAAATTCCAGCAATTATCATTAAATCAGCAAATTGATCTTTATTGAAGTGAAACTGAGCCTTCAAGAAGTACTGCACAGCAGTCAAATAAAACAGGCAATCAGAAAGACATCAATTTATTATCCAAATTTATCCAACAGAAAACTTCTAAATTAAAAACAATTTTGGAAACAGAGAGAATTGGTAAAGATCTTTAGATAATATATACAGATAAATGCGAGAAGCTACTCATCACTAATTAACAGATACTAAATATATATATATATATATACATATATATTTTACACAAAGGACTTCTGTTCAAAGTTCAAACAGGTTGCTGCAATGAAAAAAGGAACCGGAAGGCACAATGTCCTACTTACATATTCATTATGGTTTCAAAATGAAGAATATATTGAAATCGTTGAATAGGGAAAAGTAGCGTACCATCAAAGAAGCGTATAGACCAACATCTGCTACATTGATGAAGAAAGCAACCACAGATACTTTCGAAAAAGTGGAGCTGCAGAATAATAAGCGCTACTATGGCATTAGTCTCCATGAAAACTCAAATAACAAATTCATAGAAACAAAATAAGAAACTGCAACAAACCTAGTTTTCAATAGACTAATGGCATCCTCCACTGAAAGAACGTTCTTAAAAAGCTTCCATTTTCTGGAAGGAGCCTTTTCCAGAAGAGAATCGGTTTCTGTGCTCTTCGCAATACACCTTTTGTTCGACAATGATTCTCGGAGAAAGACCCTCATATATAGCAATGACACAACAGACATTGCAGCCGCAGCCTAAACCAACAAGCACAATGCATTCAAGAAAATGTACGCTAAGGAAGAAAATTGCGTAAAGAGATCGAATACCTTGAAGACAGCGGAGGTGGAGAGTAATCGAGTCGACATATTCCCAAATACGAAGGAAGAAGAAGCGATCCCCGACATGATTCCGAACACTGCTGCTCTCCTACTCTCCGGAACCGTATCCGCCTGCAACAACGTCAAATTGATCACAATCTTATCCATCCACTCCACCAGTTCTAAGACTATCTCTACTAACTTCACTGGATTGAGTAGAGGCAAAAGCAAAAGCATAAGCACAAGCATTACCACGTACGCGAGAGCAAGAAACTGAAGACTTCCTTCAGTCCCCATGGCGATGAGGGTTTTGAGCACGTAGTAAGCGTAGAAGTAATACCTGGTCCTGCTGTACGCCAGTACAGCTGTCAAAACAAACCACAATCTCAATTGGGCCTCTGTTTGGGCTTCTTTTATTTATCGGCTTCATAGGCCCAAATATTTTCATTTTTATATTTTAAACGAGAATATTATTTTTTTATTTTTTTTATTTTAATTTTTAAATAAAGCTTACAAGCTTCCTTTGCTTTATTCTCACTTCCTTTGAACTGAACCGACTTTAACTTTTAAAAGTATTCATGTTATATATATGACTCCTTTTGATTTTTATTTTTTTTTTTTTTTTTTATGACGTAACAGTCTGTAGTTGCTGAATAAATTTCGATCAACTTAAGACTATCGGGGATTTGAACCCATAATCTCACTGGTAGTATGTTCAACCACCAGATCATCTCTTACATATTATTATTATTATTATTATTATTATTATTATTATTATTATTATTATTTTAATTCTTACAAATATGAGAAATATGCGTAAAAGAAAGTAATAATAATATACCTAGGGGAAAGATGGAGAGGGTCATGGGGACAGTGAGCATGACTTTCCTTCCATAAGTGTCTGAAAGATTCCCAACCAAAGGCATGATCACGAGCGATCCCAACCCTACGATCTGCCTCATCGTACAACAATTAAATAAGCCAAATACACCATTAATGTATATTGTATTGGAGTGAATGATACAAACTGTAATCTCACGATCATGAATTGCAAATTGAAACTACATAATTACTAATTAATATATTTCCTGGTATATATCCACAGGAAATTAAGGTTATATATGATTATATTCATATTTTTTTAAAATATATATTAAATATTTATTATTTATTTAATGTATTATGCTAAAAATACATTATATATATAAGATAACATTTAATTATTTATATACTTCTTCAGTCGCAAAAGTATAGTCTTATTGTGTTGGACTAGTTGGTAAAAAAAAAAAAAAAGTAAAAAATAAGAATAAATGAATTTTTTTTTTTGTGCCATTGTGAGTATATTAGTGTAAAAAATAATGATAATTGTGTAATAACAATAAAAATATGGATAATTTTATGGTGATATAGTTATTTATAGAAACGAGACTATTATAAAAAATGGAATGTTATTAAAATAGGGTAGAGTCCATACTTATTAAAATATAGTATATATATACTTTTTAATTTGAATAATAAAATATATATATATATATATATTTATAAATGAAAGATGGAATGTTATTTATTGTTATCAAACATGACATTAAAGGTTTTTTCATTAGATAAATGCAAGCAAATGTGGTGTCTCTGTCAGTGGAGTGAGTGTTTTGAGTCAATTAGTTGAGTGGACACAAAGCAATGTGGGCGTGCCTTGGATTGCATGCCAAGCCATGTACTCACTAGCCTTAGCTTAGATACACATACATAAATTAATTAAATACTCCCTCTGTCCCAGAAAATATGGTACTATTACTGCAAATATGATAATTTAGATAAAATATAATTAGTAAGTAATTAAGAAATATATTAGTAAAAATAATTATAAATTAAAATTAACATAATTAAATAGTTTAATTAAAATTAAAAAAATTATAAAATTTAAAATTTAAAATGCGATTAAAGTGCATAATTATATTTCCAAAAATAGAAATAACAAGTTATGTGGGACTTGACAAAAATATAAAATAAGGACAAATTATATGTGATGGAAGGAATAATTAATAACAATAAAATAATACTACCAAGGTTTAGAAAAAGAAATAATAAAAAATTATCCAAACATAGAAGTGTGTGAAATGTCCTTTTTAACCCTCGACACTCATAAACTAAAACTACAGATGACACGGCTAATATATCTTCTGTTTCATCGTTGAAAGGGTCGACGATTTTATGACATCAAAAGACTCAAATTTCATTACCAACCATACCACGTGTCATCAGTACGACGTCACTCTCCTAGTTCGTAATCAATATTCAATTAATTAATTAAAAAAAAGGTATGGATTGAAACACAGTAAATAAATATTTATTACTGATGAAACCATATTTCTATCAAAGGCATGTCTTTCACTGTTCAACAAGAACAAGAAACCTAAAAAATTATGAAATAAATAAATAAATCATAAAAAACATGCACCGTACGGAACAATCAATGCATTATATGTGAAGACGAGAACAACAATGCTGCTAATGTATTTATTTTTTAAAAATAATAAAAAAAATTCAGAATATTAATTAATTAAACTCACAGCTTGTTGAGCTCCGGTGAGATAAATGGCGAGGGAGCACTCGTCGGCGCCGGGGCAAAGCGCGTCCATCGTGACGTCAGTGATCGCCGGAACCACCATGAAGTTGGCAAAGCAGGAGAGGAACACCGTCATGAAGAGGTGGCTCAGCCCTCCCGCCGCCGCGAGCTCTTCCATCACTCCTCGAATTAATTCAAGCTAAAGAAACTAAGTGGGGAGTCGAAATAAATGAGCCAAAGAATTATTTAATTAATTGGGTTCCATATAGATGCAGGCCCCTGCCCCTTTTATAATAACTACACTCACTGCTCAATAAATTAATTTTATTTATTTATTTCTTTATAATTGTACTGTTGGAATAGGCAGGAAAAAAAAAAGAAAAAAAAAAAAAGAAAAGTGAAAGCAAAAGCACGTCACTAAATGGGAGATTGGAAATTTCTTCAGAATCGGATATTTTACGAATACGGAAAAGATGGCAGTTAATTCAGAATTATTAGGTCTATAATATGGGCTTTATTGGAAAAAAAATTAATTAATTAATTAATTAAAGGGGGCCAGGATAATTAACTCTTTTAGAAATGGTTTTTTTTGAAAATAAATTTAGATAGAGTAGTGATATGGGTAAATTTAAGTGGGCATCTTAGTCAAAAGAGTAACAAAAGTGCGACGTTGAAACGATGCGTAGCTTCCAATTCATGCAACGCACAATCTGCACACCATAGATAAAAATAAAAATAAATATAAATATATTTTTTATTTTATTTTATTTTGGCTTAATTCTAAACTACAGAAATATTCAATAATTTTATATGTTTATAATGGCTTACGCATCGATGCGTACAAGGTTAAGCAAACATGCATATGCGCGCCACTACTCCCATGTTGTTCTATTGTCCCTCTCATGGATATTACAACATACATTCAATACATATATATATATATATATATTGTAAAAATGAATTAATTTATTCAATAACGATATATTTAATAGAAAAAATAGTATTTTTTTTTTACTAAAATAAATAAATAAAATTGTGATGACAATCAGAAAAGAAAATCAAAATATATTTGAGTATTAATTTTATGAATATATTTAAATAATAAAATATATATTGACAATAGTATAAATACAAATATATATATATATATATTTAGGTGAACAACACCAATAATTTTATATAAAAAAAAAGTACAATAATTATAAAATAAAAAATTAGATTCCAAAAAAATAATAATAATAAATCCAAGTGAATTGAAGTTTTGATTTGATATATTGTGTGATTATTGATGGCATTTGCATTTGGGGCGTAATGATAAAAGATTGACAAGCATGAATTAATGTGTAAATAAATCAATGACAACAAAATATGGTTGCACTTATCGTTACTCATGCTACAATTCAATTATTATCATATATATATAAGTGGGGTCGTTATAATAGAATTATTATTTTTTTTTTATTAATATATATATATATATATATATATATTTGATCACTTATTTCTATTTAATTGCAGTTTTTAATCTGTGCTTCTAATCGTTAATACTAATCAGGTATTAATTTCAAACAGAAATAACAGCCTACACGTTCTTTTACGGGTTTCTTAAATAAATTATTTTTCCTTTAATTTAACATTACCTAACACACCTTAAATGGATTATAATACCATAAGTAGGCAAAACTATTGCAATATTTTTTATTTATTTATTTGGTAGGGTAACACACCTATAAAATAAAATGATTTTAAAAATAAATATCGTAAATGTATTTTAATACTTTTAATTAGAGAGAACATAAGATAACTTGAAAAGTATTTGATTAGTCTTATATCTTAACTCATCCCCTATTTAATATATATATGTTAAAATTATACTCCATATACAATTAACCTAAGATGGGTTTGTTTGGTTGTTTCGATAGTATTTTGATATTATATTTTATGAGAAAAAATAATGTATTTTTATTAAAATTATGTTAAATAAGTAGTGGTAATTTTGGGCTTAATTTTATATATATGTCCCGAATGTATCTTACAATTTGAACACAATAATTGTTTGGGCTTTGATCCACTTTCAAAGCCCAAATAATGACACAAGAATTGGAGCCCACTTCAAAAAACAAACAAATCAACTTCAATTTTGAGATTTTATTATTATTATTATTATTGTTAAGTCGGACACGTTGCACACCAAATTTAACAGTACTTGAGGCTAAAAAATATCTTTATGAAATAATTTTAGGAAAATTTCACTTGGCACTTCTCTATAAATAAATGTTTTGAATTTATCTATTTTATTTATTTATTTATTTTATTATTTTATGATTACTAAAATACAAAATTTCATAAATGGCATCTTAACATGATTGGTTTCAATATATGATTATTCAGCAGTTCAATATTTTAAGACTTCCAAACATCATAGCAATAAAATATCTATACATAAAATATTTAGAATCAGGAAAAAATGTTTAAAGAAAAAACGCCTGGAGAAAATAATATCTTCAAAGTTGTGGATAGAATGAGCTGAACACTGAGAGCCACTGGATAAGCCATCTTTCAAAATCTCACGAACCAGATAATAATGGCGTCGACCCTTCTTCTTCTTCCTCTCTGCATCTGCCTAGGGTTTCAATCGGATTGGTTTCTCCTTTTCTATCTTCTTCCATGGCGTCCACAATCACGAATTTCCTGGCAAAACAGCCCCCGCAGCTGTCCCCAATCCCCCAAATCAGCCAAACATTTTGCCCTAATTTCAATTTCCGAGTATCTTCAAAACGACAGCGTTTGTTCGCGCTAGTATCCTCCAAGCGGCCTAATTTGGGGGTAATGGCGACGGCGGCGCCGGGGGTGCAGAAGCCGCAGAGCGACGAGCGGGTGAAGCAAGTGCACAGCATCGAGGAGTTCGACGAGGCTCTCCGGGCAGCGAAGAACCGCCTGGTGGTGGTCGAGTACGCGACGAGGGACAGCGAAGGAAGCAGCAAAATTTATCCGTTCATGGTGGACCTTAGCCGCAGCTGCAGCGACGTCGATTTCCTTCTGGTTATGGGCGACGAGTCGGAGGAGACGAAAAAGCTCTGCCGGCGGGAGAAAATCGATCAGGTAGGGTCGGAAAAAAAATCCAAATTAATTACTTTTTTAATTTATTTTTTAATATATTTATTTACAAATAACAGGTGCCCCATTTTAGCTTCTACAAGGGGATGGAGAAGATCCACGAGGAGGAGGCGATCGGACCGGACCAGCTGATCGGCGACGTGCTTTACTACGGCGACAGCCACTCCGCCGTCGTGCAGCTCCACTGCCGGGAAGACGTCGAGAAGCTCATCGGAGAGCATAAGAAAGACGGGAAGCTGATCGTGCTGGACGTCGGGCTGAAGCACTGCGGGCCCTGCGTTAAAGTGTATCCCACCGTCATCAAGCTTTCCAGGTCGATGGAGGACACCGTCGTCTTCGCCAGGATGAACGGCGACGAGAACGACAGCTGTATGGAATTTCTGCGCGACATGAACGTCGTGGAAGTGCCGACGTTTCTGTTCATCAGACACGGCCTGATTCGCGGCCGCTACGTCGGCTCCGGCAAGGGGGAGCTCATCGGAGAAATACTTAGATACCAGGGAGTCAGGGTTACTTATTAATTTTAATTATTATTATTAACAAACGTAATTATACAAAATTTATTATATATGTATATGTAGACATCTTTTTTGTGTGAGATTTAAATTAATCAATTGATCTTTCATACATGAATGCAATTATGATGTAATTTAAAAAATGATAATTTAATTGGTGTTACTAATTTACTACTATTAGGCTCTAACCAAGTTAAGCTGAAGTGGCTTCGGCTGAGCCGCCATGGCTCTCCTTTTCCACAAATTAATCTCCTTCCTCGGCTCGGAAGCCAAGCCGCTAACAGCGACGAGAATCGGAGCCGAAGCCGAGAAGGGTATGACGACGTCGTTTTTAGAATCGCCTCCGTAGTCATCTTCATCGGAGCACGAGCCACGTGTATCCGGCGTGGCAATCAAATCCCCGCTGGTCCAATCAAAATCCGCCAGCGCATCACGGCTACTGGCAAACCTCCTCATCTCGGCGAGGCATGGCGGCGGCGCTCCCCCGCCGTCGTGTTTCCTCCGGGACCCGAAAATCCTCTTCATCCCGGACGGCTTTTTCTTGGTATTATCGGGCTCGGGCCTGGAGCCGGAAACAACGACCCTGTCGGGCATGAACAATTCTTTGGGCATGGAAACTTGTTTCTTGCAGTAAACTGCTTTCTTATGCCTGACCTGTCCGATGCACGACACTTTCGGCGACGTCGGCTCCGCCGTGTCGAAGTTCTTCATCCTCCCACGCGCCTCCGCCGGAATCATGGAGATGATCGGGCCTGAGAAGGCCTTCCCGGTGGGGGTTTTCAGTTTGCCGTCGTAGCGCTTCTCCGGCAGGCCCGGGCTGAAAGGAGGAGGGTTCTGGAAAGAAACCGCCGCCTGAGCTGCCTTTGGAAGATACTTGAAGATCTTGATGCTCTTCGACGACTTCTGACCTGCTGCTTGCAGCTTCTCCATCGATGGATTGGAATTGGAATTGGATGAGATACTAAATCAAAAAATTAATTAATTAAGAGAAGAAAACCTAGCTCGACGAAGACGACGACACAGGCAGAAGTGATCTGAACTAAACCCTAATCAGCACATAAAAAAGGGAAGGTGGTTTCTCAGAAGAAGCAATTGGGACAAGAAAGTCAAATGGTAAGAACATTAGAGTATAGAAATGAGGATCAAAATAGGATGCGATCGATATTGAAGCTGACGTTTTCCTACCATAGCTGAGTATTGTTCAAACTTGACACAAATTAAATTTGTGAATATTAATTAAGTGCTGGCCATTGTTTAATTTAGCAATATAAGGCATTGTTTTAATGCAGAGAGAGACAGCTACAACTTAGAATAGAACCCATGCATTAAATGTTCAGTCAAAGGTCCAAAATTTAGGGCCTTTTAGTCCCTCATCCAATTAATTCAACCCATTTTTAATCATTGTTACACATATGGATTGGCTGATGTTAATATACTGACTGAATCAGTATACCTTAAACAGATACAAACAGTACATAGTACATGAAATAAAAGTAAAAAAATATATATATATATATAAAATTTGTATTAATATAAAACAGATACTATTTTAATTTCATCACAGAAGAGAGATATATATATATATCAATCAAGAAAGCTGTGGTTTTTGTAGCTTAGTGAATGTTTTTTAATTAATAGTCGTATATGATAGTATAATATGATTATGAAAACCTAAAGGATATGCATTGATGAATTAATTAATTGACTTTGACTTTGTTGCAGCACACAATAATTGGCTGACTCTTGGCCTGTTCTATTCTCTGAATTTATTGTGATTTGTAATAAAATAAAATAAAATAAAATAAATGTTGATTAATTAATCAACCCCTGCTTAATTATTGTATATGAAAGTATATAAGGCCTGCTGCACTTTCGTGGCCCGTGCTGGCTGCTATTCATCTTCCTCTCACTCCAACTAAAGTCAAATGTAAGAAAAATACATTATGGACTATTTCATTTATATATATATATATATATATAATCATAAGCAAACAATTGCAACAGCCGACTTCTTATTATTATTATTATACAATTAATAATAAAATAAAAAATAGTCACAGTACCCTATAAGCATTCACTATATACAATTTAACAATTTTAGTCGAGGTTTATATGTTAGTAAAGTATTGGGATTTTAATTTTAATTTTTTTTTTTTTATCATTTAAATGGGCCCAGGAAATAAGGCCCGTAGAAAAATGTGCTTTCTTTGTATGGGTCCATTTTCTTAATGGGCTTAAAATAAATTCGACTTTTTTTTTTTTTCTTCAAAAAAAAATATATATATAGAAATATTATCAGCGTCGAATTGGGGGAGAGCTGGAGAGGGAAGCTCGTGATGGTTGTGGCGTTGGATTTTCAGGATTTTCTTCTTCGAGCTAGGGTTCTGAAGCTCTACAGGCAAGCCCTAAGGATTTCGAGGAGAGCGCCAGGCGATTCTAAAGGTTAACCTTGTATGACAATCTGGAATTTATGGTCGTGTAATTTTGTGCGGTGTGTTGTCTGCTGTGATTTGTGTTTTTCAGCATGTCGAGTCCGATGCTTCCCTGCGATGAATTCAGTTTTGTCATTTTCTGGCGGATGTATAATGTATAATCTACAGTGTGATAACCTACATGGCGTCACTTTAATCCTATAAAACTAACACAAAATCAGGAGCATGATGCAGCTAACTTGATTGGAACCAGATTTCATTTACTTCTATTTCAAGTTCACCGCATTCATTTTCGAGAGCGTAAATCACAACTTTTTGTAGTGAAAAAACAAAATTCGTTTGCATCGGACTGAGATTATGAGGAATCTTGCAGAGTATATAGTTGTCACAGTATGCTATTTTCTGTTAGTGAATTTGATCTTGTTTGCAATCATATTCAATTCTTTTCGTTCAAAGCTTAAAATTCGAGCGCGAGCTCATTTGTTCTCTCTTTACGCCGAGTGTTCATGTTTTGAGGGTTGCAAAAATGTTCAAATTTTATTCCTGAGTTAAAAACATTTCAAATCCAAAACACACCAGATTATAAACTGCAAACTCTGTTCTTGTTTTTAGGGTTGCCAAGACACAGCTTGTTACTTGTGCATGTATTGTTTCTTGTACCTTATATTTGCTTGAAATGGTGTTTGTTGCAGATGAATTAAGACATGTAATGAGACAGGAGATGGAAAACAACCGGACTTGCAAAGACAGACAGCAGATTAGATTCTTGATCAGCGATGGATTGGAGAGATTAAAGAGGTTGGATGAGACACTCGATATGCAAGGGCGATAATCCCACCGGTATTTGTTAATGTTATCTAAATGTTCTTGTTAACATCCCCCGATTCATCGACAAAACATACAATAATCCCATTTGTTGTTTGATTGAATTAAAGCTTAAATGAATTCAAGATGTTGTTCTATTTACAAAACTTGTCAAGCTTCATTTCATATTGTTGCAATCTGTCATACACTTATGTTTGAATACTCTACAATTTAGTCTACATCAGGGCTCTATTATGCAACAAATTATCTTCAACCAGAACTGATCTCCATGGCCATTTACTTTACCTGGAAATTTCAAAGTCATACACAAAAGATAAGGCAATATAATTTTCAAAAAATACATAACATGAACTATATGACCAAGAAAAGTTAACCGAAAAAAGTTACCTTCTTGATCCCAATGTCTCGGAGCAGGTCCAAAATCTCAGCAAAATCTGCAGGTGGCATTTGATAAAATTGCATGTCTTCCCATGTGCTAGGATGCTTAAACCTGGTACAAAGACAACAAACTCTCAGTACAACCATTTTACGATAATCTTATCTAAGTTGGCTGATAATAAACTTACCCGAGGCTTAAAGCATGAAGGCATGGCCTCTCTAGTCTATCAACAACCTCCAGAAGTTGATTGTGAGAAATAAACGGGTTCCTCGACTGAAGCAGAGATAGGGCCATGCTTTTTGTTCCACTGTATACTTCATCGCCCAAGAGTGGCACGCCAAGATACTTGGCATGGGCTCGGATCTAAAATAGATACCATAGATACATTACATAGAAAATCTTTGTTCATTAACTAGATAAAACAATTGGATTGTACTAAATAAGGTGATGTAACTACTTCTGCTGCAGTATGCATGGCAGCAAGTCAGTAGTTATTTGCACAAGTGATATAAATCGACAAGCAATTGAAACCACGACTTTCATGCCTATATAGCTAAATAAAAGGTCAATGCAACGGGAAGATAATGAAACCTGATGTGTTCGTCCAGTTTCTAATCTCCATTCGACCAATGCACAACTGCCACCGGCAAGTATTTCTATTACCTTGTACCTGAACAAAGTTTAATTAATATTTAAACTTGATGCCCGAGCGTGCACGCATCAATGCAATAGATATTTCTAAGATGTAAGAAAATCAGTCCACAAAGTTGAATAGGTTAGCCAAGATTCAATCCAAGTAGCACAGCTATATGATGTTTAAAGATGACAAATCAAAATAATAGTACTACAAGGATGAGAACCACAAAAATATGCATGAAACAAGATCACGAGAATTGGCTATGAGCTTCAATTAACTTCCTGAAGAAGAACCATAATTCCGATAGACAATAGGGAATGAAATGGATGAGACTAAAACTGTACACATTTAATTGATGCTGACTCAACTAAAGGCAAGAACCGCAATATTTCCTATAGCAGCTTCATACTCAAGGAGCATTTTGAAATGCTCTAGAAACCACAGAATAATCAAATGAACTTTAAGAGTAATAAGTTGAGACACAAAAGAAAAGATCAGCCACAGGTTAAAATCTCACCAGCTAACCACCCCTAGGATTCTCTTCTTAGATTATCACAAATTCTGAATCAATTTGTAGGGAATGAAGTCCCATAACTAATTGTTTCCACTCACAATTTGAACTGAAAAATCTAGAGTGGAATACTTGAGTTTCTTCTATTCTGGTACTCAATCACCAATAATCCCCGCACGAGCAGTCACCATCTTTGAAATGGTGATAACGATTTGTGTCTCTCACAAAAATTTCTCTCCCCTCAAACTTAGAAATAAACTTTATAACATCATGGCAATCTCCACAAATTCTCAGGTTCTTTGTGACCCTCAGGGAAGTTCCTTGACTAGTATTCAGAATACCAAAAACTACAGCCAACTTCTCACTATGCCCGCACAGGATGTGCTCCTTTTCCTGCTCCTCGACATCTTGCAGCACATAAACAATATTGGGCAGGTAACCTGCTTTCTTCATTTCCACATACAATTTATTTAACTTGTCCAGAATTTGAGGCATTTGGGGAAGTGATTTATCACCAGCCAAAAGCATGTGTATTTTGTTATTGACCTCAATCCAACTGCATCCAGGATATTTCTTCAGTCCCTTGTCTCTCATGATGTCTCTGATTCTATCCACTTCTTTCCATTTCGCTTTGGAAGCATAAATATTAGATAGCAGGATGTAATTTCCAGGATTGCTTGGTTCTAATTCGAACAATTTACCTGCAGCAATCTCACCCAAACGCGTGTTGTGATGAAGTCTACAGGAACTTAACAATGCCCCCCACACACAACCATCAGGCTCATATGGCATTTTCTTTATCATTGAATAAGCTTCATCAAGCTTTCCTGCTCGACCAAGCAAGCTAACAATACAGGCATAATGCTCAGTTCTAGCTTCGATACCATGGTCCTTGGACATGCTTTCAAAGTAATGGCGTCCCTCTTCTGTAAAGCCACTTTGGCTACATGCAGATAACAGGCTGATGAAAGTGATAGAGTCAGGTTTTTGCTGACTCCTCTGCATCCAGAGATAAACTTCGATAGCTTCCTTCCCCTTTCCATGCATGGAATATGCTCCCAAGATTGCATTCCAGCAAACCAAGTTACGGATAGGCATCCTATCAAAACAGCGTCGAGCTATTTCAATCTTTCCACAATTAGCGTACATATCAATCAGAGCACTGCCTACATAAACACCATCTGAAATGCCACTTTTCAGTGAGAAGCAATGAGCAGCCTTCCCATGCATAAGTGCTGCTATATTGCCACAGGCTGGGAGCAGGCAAGGAATGGTTACATAGTTCGGTTTCACACCAGTTGACTGCATTTCTCTAAACAGATCCAGAGCCTCAATATCTTTACCGTGCTGCGAGCAACAAGCTATCACTGAAGTCCAGGAAACAACATTCAACTCCATTCCTTGGTCCTTCATTTCTTTAAAGACCCCCAGTGCTTTGTCAACAAGGCCATGTCGAGTGAGCCCTGCTATCAAGGCATTGCAAGCTGCAACATCTACTTTGCCTGTATCTTCACACACTCTAGACATATCTAAGGCAAACCCACACTTACTATACATATTAATAAGCGCGCTCACAACACACTTATCAACAGAAAAACCAGTCTTGATCACATACGCATGAATTTGCATGCCAAATTTTAAAGAACCCAAATCACCTATCGCAGGAAGAACACTAGAAATGCTAGTCCCATCAGACTTGAAACCGCGTGAATGCATCTGCCATAACATTAGTGCTGCATCCAGAAAGCACCCACTTTGATTGAAGCCTGCAATCATTCCATTCCAAGACACCAAATTTGGTTCAAAATTAAGATTCTTAACCTCATTGAACACTTTGTTTGCATTAATCACATCCCCTCTCCTGGCATAGGCAGCAGCCAATGCACTCCAAGAAACAACATCTTTCCCCTCTATGCTGTCAAACAGCTTTTGAGCATCTATTAACTCATCACGTTTCACATAAAAATGAACCAAAGAAGACTCAACAAAAGGATCAGAGTGGAGTCCAGAAGCTACTGAGAACCCATGAACTTGCTTTCCAAGTCTAGCATTTAACAGAGCAGAACAAGCCTTGATAATACTGGGCAAAAGATGGGCGTCAGGGTAAATTCCATTTCGGAGCATTACAGAGAATAAGCTGAGGGAGCTCTTAAAATCATTGGACTTGGAGGATTGTATAATTTTGGTAGCAAGCAGACTGGGATTTAAAAAGGACCAATGATGAGTTTTTGAAGTAGTAAAGTTCCGATGATTGGTATAAAGAGAGAGAATCTTGGTTCTATTATAAGGAAGTCCAGAAGGACTTGTTCGGATTACTTGAGCTGGAATCTTCGGTACTTGAGAAAATACTGTTGTAGCAGTAGTTCTGTGTAGAAGAGATAACAAATTTGAATCACTTCTAGAAAATACTCTAGCTCCACTGATGGCAGTGATATCATAAAAAACACAGTAATCAATTTTAATTTGTAGGTAGTTTCTTCATCTTTTATGCTACAAATTTTAAATTTCTTCTGATTAAGGGGTCTATTTAAGTCGTGTGAATCTGATGTCGAAATTAGGAAATTTCTGTGGAATGGAGCTCTATTAATTACAATAGAAGGCATATTCGTGCTGCAGACAAAATCAGCATCAACTTCAAATTGGCATAATAGTTAACTAATTATTATCGTTCAAAGAAAATTATGAAGCAAGAAAAAACAAGATATGGAAGATCTAACGTCACCTACTAGCAGCATATCGGGTCTTTACATGGCCTGAACTTCCTGGAATCGCCACCATACGAATCCTGTTATTTGTGTCTCGGCCTATAGAGACATCAATGTAGCCAGAGGTGGGTGATGGCACTCCACATGTGAGACTCACATAGACTCTCTTTATAGTGTGATTCTTGAACTGATCAGCAAGATGAGAATGAGAATGTTCATCCTGCAAAGAGTACAATTAAAAGAAGCAAACATAAAATCACTTCTAATTCAAAATCCTGTAGAAACATAAAGTCAAGATAATAAATTTTAAAAGATTAGAAGTGATCAAAACCTTTGCAACAACAAGCAATCCACTGGTTCCTTTATCTAATCTATGCACAATTCCAGGGCGTATAGATGCAATGGCTTCATTGCGACTTTCATCTATAGAAAAGGCATCACCCTCATCTCCTGAGTCACCATCCATACCAGGCAGTGTTTCCGGATTGAAACACATATCAGGAAGACTGCAATGGTGAAGAATTCCATTCACCAGTGTTCCAGTTGCATTGCCTGGTGCGGGATGAACAACCTGCAAATTATATAGAAACACATTTAAAAAAATGTAGCAAGGAAGTTTGGTTGACACCTTTTATCCTTTTTATTTCATTTTCTTTTAGTACAGATTAAGTGTTCTCATGAGACTGAGCTAACATAATATCATATCTGAAAAAAGCATGCATTATAACAAAGATATTATATTGCAATTTGTTCAAGTAGCCACAGCTTATCCAACCTGATTTTCTGTCCCACAAAATACTATGATTTCTAAACCAGAATAATCATCATAGAGAGACTAAATCCGGGACAAGTGACCAGAACCTAAAACAACACACATTTAGAAGAAGCTTAAAAGTACAGTGTGATGTGTACATTCAAACACATGATCACAAGAACTGAGAAAGTAACAAGCAGAGATTTTCAAGAGCTCACCATGAAAGCAGGCTTGTTGACAACAAGTACATGTTCATCTTCATATACGATGTCCAATGGAATATTCTCTGGTTCAGCCTTCAACGGCTGCAACTCTGCTATCATGCAATTCACCAAATCCCCATCTCTCAACACGTGCGAGACCTTCAATACAAGCACAATCAATTACGAACTATGGATTCATAGACTAATGAACTTCCATTTTTTGCCTCAACTTCCAACAACAACATAAATTAAATAGAACAAAAAGAACCTTGCTGATTACTCGGCCATTGACAGAAACCAACCCTGAACGGATGCTAGACTGAACTCTAGCTCTACTAATTCCATTAATGCGAGAAGAAATCCAAGAATCCAGCCTCAGCTTCCCAGAATCCAACTCCACTTTTTCCTCAATTTTAACTCCGGAATAACTGCTCCTCCGATCGGAATATTGATCAGGGAACTCATGAGGATCAAATTTCGCCGCCTGAACCGAATTAAAATGAGCGTACGCCGTGCGGGCGAGCGATCGTAGAGAAGCATTTGCAAGGTTTATGGTGAGGGGTTTAGCTGCAGAACCAACCAGAGACTGTACGGACAACATTTTCAGCGCTTTCCGACAACTCTGCCCTTCTTATCCCTCGAACAACTTCCTCCTACCATAATGGATATTGGGCCTGCCTTAAGTGGGCCGAGCCGCTATTAATTAGGCCCGTATATAAAATTTATGATGTTCAGCCCATTATAAGCCCGCAAGAGTATCATTTTCGATTTGGCCCAATTTTCAAGTTAGATGCTTGTGTTGCTCACGTGACTAAATACTTTAATTATATAGTGTATCTTTTAAATATGTGTTTTTTAAGCCCAAAGCTGCCACATCATCTCACCGAATCCCATGAACAGTTGGCAAATAGCTGCCGACCGGGCGGTTCGACCGGTTTAAAGGGAACTAGGTCACAGGAACCGGCAATAAATATGTGAGGAGCACGCAGCTGACGGTTAGGGCTTTAACGAAGAAACGAAGCCGGAGAAGAGGGCTCGAGCGGATTACCTTATCTATACACGTACACAGCACCAAGGTTTGGGATTCATCCTCTTTGATTATTTGAATCTGAGTTTGATAATTTCCGGAGTTTCGGATTAGTATGTTTTGTTCCTCGCCTGCAAAACCCTAGCTATTTTACGAATTTTTTTGTTAATTTCATTATTATCGACCAGTTTTGCGGTTTTTGCTGTTTGTTAGTTTGTCTTCTATATTTAAATTTATTTTTTTATTGTGCGAGTGTGTGGTGTTTTGGTGAAATTTTTATTTGTTGCTTTGCTTTTGTCAAGAGTATGGATCGGTACCAGAAGGTGGAGAGACCAAGGGACGAGACGCGGATTGATGAAAATGAGATTAGGATTACAAGCCAAGGCAGGATGAGGAGCTATATTACTTATGCCATGGGTCTGCTACAGGTATACTTGTGCATTTGCATGTGAAGATTTCTATATGTAATTCAAAAAATTCTTACTTGGGTATAGTTTGACGCGATTCTCGCATTTGGAGGTTGAAATTTGTAGAGTTTGCCCATCTTAATTTTCTTTCCAATGTGAGGGGTTTGGATATATTATATATATTAAGAATTATTCTGGTTGATTTAAAAGAAGTATGTTCAATATTGAAAACCTTCTATTTTCACATTGAAAAATTGGTTGTAATTTCCAGCTGTAAATTTGTATTTATTTGATTTGATGTGTTTTATATGCTGGTTTACCTTGATATTGTTGTGCCTGGTCTTTAGAAATTGTCATAAATGATTTTTTTTATTGCTGAAATAGTTGTTAGATTTGAACTGTTTTATGCTTACATAGCAAGAATTTTGTTATGGGATGGAACTGTGATTGATTGCAAAGCTATTTGGTTTCTTTGGCCCAGTATGATATTCTATCTATCCTGCGTCTTGGTTCAATTCAATGTAATGTTGATTGCTGAGTACTTCATTATATGAGTGATGCCTCTTCAAAGCTTTGATTTTTAATTTTTGCTTCTTACTGTAGGAAAAAGGCTCGGATGATATTGTGTTTAAGGCAATGGGCAGAGCCATCAATAAAACCGTGACAATTGTGGAGTTAATTAAGGTTATTTTTGTGGGATCTTTAGCTCTTTACTTTACCATTGATCTTTCATGTGATCTCAAGAGATCTTTGCTTTAATTCAGAGGAGAATTGTTGGTCTTCACCAAATTACATCAATTCAATCCACCGACATAGTCGATACATGGGAACCCCTTGAAGAAGGCCTTCAAACGTAAGGATCAGCTATTTTGAAAAAAAGTATTAGCCTTTAAGCTACTGCATACAAATGATCGATTCATACTTAGACTGTCTCTTGCAACAAATTTTCTTTTTACCCGCATCATCACAGCCTGGAAACAACAAGGAAAGTTTCAATGGTCACAATTACACTGTCAAGAAAGGAGCTGGATAAGACAAACATTGGGTGAGCTTTTTTTTTTCCTGAGATGATTGAAGGCTTTTACTTTGCATGTCCTGCTCTGTTTTCCTGTGAGTGTACTTATTGACTTCCCATAATGTGTTGCAGCTACCAACCTCCCATACCAGCTGACCAGGTGAAGGTGGCTGCAGAGCTTGACTATGATGGAGGTAGTCTCTTGATTCTGAGTCCTTTATCGGTCTAATTCATTGATTGATGTAACCATTGTGATTTTGATATATATTAATTGTGCAGAGGGATCACCTCCTGCACGTGGAAGAGGCCGATTTGGTAGAGGGAGGGGGAGGCCCAGAGCTCCTTATGGTACTTTTATTGATAATTTTGTTTGCTCCAGTTATCACTTTCGTGTTGTTTTGCATTACTTTTCTTCATAGTTCATCTTGTATGGTGTTTTTCAGGGAATGGTTTTGCTTCTGCTGAGTATGAGGATGGTGGCTATGAAAGGAACGGTGGTTATCCCAGAGGTAGGGGTCGAGGTAGGGGTCGCAATTTCCGTGGCCGTGGCAGGGGTGGATACAATTCCCCACAATTTGATTCTCAGTATGATGCTGGTGGCTATGTACACGAGGCACCGCGAGGTACTGCCCTTATTATATTTTTTGGTTCACACTTAAACAATTGGGTGATTGGATACAATTGCAGGAGTGTTTAGATTAAATAAAAGTATGTGGCTACTAAACCTAACTAGTCAAGATAAATCTTGTTATAACTGGGAGATGCGGTGATGATGAAGTAGACATTGGTTATTACTTTTAGGCATCGATGGGCTACTCCTTAATGCAAAGTGTTGTAGGATTGCTTGATTGAACTATGTGAAAGGGTTGGCCTGATTGAGTTGGGGGAGTAATGCAGTGCTGTAGAAGTCTTAATTTATTTGCAATTCTTGTTGTGCATGAAACAAATATTCAATCTACCTTAAGTTATCCTCCTTTTTCAGTAGTGCCATACTCCTCTAAAATGTAGCTAATATGTGCTTTTTAACCATGGCTGGTGTGTTTCTTTTGCTCCAGGCCGTGGGCGTGGCAGGGGAGTTCGCGGTCGAGGTCGTGGGTTTAGATCTAATGGGAGGGTCCAAGCTGCTGCTTGAGTTGCTTAGGTGCACAATGTTCAAATTTGGGGTGTGGCTTGCTTAGCTTGTATGAGAACAATTCGCAATATTATTATGTTCTTTTAATGATGGATATCTGCCCCAAATCTATGTACTTTATTTTCTTTGAGTCGACAGTAGATTGATTTTTATTTAGGATGTTCTCTTAGATCCATTATTATTCTAGACTAAGTTTGCAGGTGTGCTTGCATGCATGCCTTTTCTTTGTAATCTTAACATTCCCATCATAATGTCTTTTTTCTTTTTTTACTCAAATGTAACCTCTCTGTGAAAAGAGCATATTTGTTCATTTCTATGTCCAATAAAGCTTCTTGTTAATCTGTAATTGTGTATACCTATTGAAACATGCAACTCAATATTGATATGTAATGGAAAAAAATTACAAAGAATTTGCATATGCTTCTTTTGAACAGACACTATGATTTCTTCTCTACAAAAACAATCTATCATCTTAATCTAAAGAATTTGTTCTTTTTGTTGTCGTCCTTAATGGAACATGATCTCGTGGAGCAGCAAACGTCGGGATCGATTTATGTCGAGTAGGCAGAGATATATCTGCTTCTCCAACTCTTCCAATTCCTCCCCAAATCTGCCATTGTTGGTCTCCAATTCCCCCACCACTCCCCTCAGCATCTCCTCCATCTTCCTCCTCACGCACATCTCCGCCACGAATTTTCGCCGGTCCACCTCCTCCTCCACCCTCTCCACCATCCGGCTCACCATCTCGAAATCGTTTATCAGTATATACACCCCTTTTGCGGCAATGTCCAGCCCCTCCACCCACGTCCCTCCGCCGCGCCGCCTCTGCTCAATTCGATTCAGCTTCTTCAGAATCATCGCCGCCAAAGTGCACACAATTAGCCCTCCCAGCACTGCCCCGGCCCCCGCCGGAATCGAGAGGAACAGCAGGATCACTGCCAGAGCACCGCCTCCGATTGCCAGAATTGCCGCCATTCCTTGACGGAAGCGGCGGATGAGTTTTGTTCTCCGCTTGGTTTTCCGGTGCTGTGACGTCAGCCGTCGCAGCAGGAGGACTTGGGCGTCGTGCATTTCGTGGAACATGCCACGTGTCGCAACGGTAAAGGGGTTCCTGCAGACGGCGAAGGTGGCGAGATTTATGTACGCCTTGTGGTGGTTGATGATTGTAGCACGGCGGCGGAAACTATCCGGCGACCGCTGCGTTAATTTTAGCAGCTTGCTTATGCAGCGGTGGTTGATCCGAACTTGGTTGAGGTCCCGGAGAAGGGACTCACACGCTCTGCCGGCGTCGAGGCCGATCTGGAAGTAGCTGGCGAGGGATTCCGGCAGATCGGAGTTCTCGAAAATGGAGGTTAGGGTTCCCGGTTGCGGCTCGATCAGGCTATCGGAGATACAGTCCGGCGCCGGAGAATGAGGTGACGTCAGCTCCATAGATGAGGAAAGCGGCAGATCGGAGTTCTTGAAAATGCAGGTTAGGGTTTCCGGTTGCGGCTCGATCAGGCCATCGGAGATACAGTCCGACGCCGGAAAATGAGGTGACGACAGCTCCGTCGATGAGGAAAGCGACGACGACGACGACGGCGATGAATGGAGAATCGCCGGCGTTTCGAATTGGTTGTGAATCTTATTGCACATGTCGGCGTAGGATCGTGTCCTGAAAGCTTCGTTGTATTCTTCGTTTACATTGTTCGTCGTCTTCTCGACGCTAATTTCCTTTTTCTTTTCCTTTTCATGGCTGCCTGCAACAGAAAACCAGTCAAAAACAACAACAACAAATCACGATTATAACCAATTCCAGCAAATCGATAATCACAACCTCAGAAGAAATCCAAAACCCTAATCCCCAAATCTCAAAATTAAATCTTGACAAAACAACAAAATTCTAATGACATATATACCTCCAAATCCGAAGCAAATTCCGAGCCTGGACCACAGCATTTTCGCCATGCAAGATTCAAAAAGACAAATAGCTTATCTATTATACCACAAACTTTAATAAAAAAACTTTAAAAAAAAAAAAAAAAAAACTGAAAACAAAATTAATTTCAGATGTTAAATTAATAAACAAATTAATTAGATAGTTGTGAATTTAATTTAAATTTACATAAATCAATAATTATCAATAGATTACTTTACTTAAAAGTTATATTTAATTAATTAATTAATTTAATAAAATAATATAATAAATAAAATAAACCTTCTCGACGTCTGTTGATGAGATGAATTATTAAGTACCAAAAGACGCTTTTGTTTTGGAGTTTGGATTTTGAGTTAGAGATTTGAAGAGTAAAATTTTGGATTTGAATAATTGTATAATTGTGATATAAATAAGTGTTAATGTGATATTTTGAATGTAAAATTGATTTTTTTTAGTATAATATAAAAAATAAAAAATAAATATTTAATATGATATTTTTGGAGAAAAAAATACGAATATTGTATTTAAAGTCCAATTCCCCAACAAACACACCCTAAATTAATTCTAACAAATCTAACAACATTAATGGTTAGTTGAGACATACTCGTGTATTTTGCTTATTCAAAAATCTAAATATAGTTTGATGTAAATTTATCACGTGTTTATAAGAAGTTATTAATTCTTGTTTATGCCTAGTTTTTCTCAACTTCTTTGTCATATGGTATCTCTAATAATACTTTAATAAATATTGTAAATATTTTTATCAAATATATATATATATATTTGTAAATATTGAGTTTTGTGTTTTAAATACAAATTAAATATTATTTAACTCGTATATTCTAATAAATATGGAGTATTATTTTATCTAAAACAAACTATTATTTATATTGCTTGATTTTTTATTTTTTATAAGCCGTAAAGTATTTGCAAATAGTTGATTAATGAATAAATTTTTACTAAAGAAATTTTAAAATTTGTATAGTTGATTAATATAGATTAAATTAAAATTAGTTTTTAATATAAAACAAAATTAAAAAAATATTTATGTTTTTAAAATTTTCAAACAAAAATCTATGTGTATATATAGTTTGTAAATATAATAATTCGATTATAATTAAAATATATTTTCTTAAATCAAAATTTAAAAAATAAATCAAATTTTTTTAAAAAAAAAAAACAAAAGAAACGGCATAAAGACAATTTTTTATGATATATTAAGAGATTTAACATTTGTTTTTTTTATAAATAATCAGACACTCAATAATAAATAAAGAATAAATTTGATACCTTTTTTTTTATTTATTTATGTATTGGATACATTAATTTAGGAAACATGTGTATATATATAATAGTAATATTTTGACCACAAAATTTAAAAGTAAAAATGGAAACGGTAAAAAGTAAAATAAGATAAATAGGCCCAAATTTAGTATGACTCGAACTTTTAGATTTTATTTAGGTTTTGACTCAATATTTAAACCCTTCCTCTGCTCAGAAATTCTTCACTCTCATTGCAGTTTTCACTTTTTCCTCTCTCGCAAAATCCTTCTTCCTCCCTCTCGTCTTTTCATCCATATTTTCGATTTCTCTGTCCCACATTCTTTTTTCGTAATTTCTTCAATTGCAATGGTGTCGCCGCCGCAGTCTACCGTCTCCGCCAACGCCAACAGCGTAACTGCAAGTCCGCATTCGCTGTCGAGGAGTTTCGCATGGGCCTCGGTCGTCCGTGGGGATTTTAATATCAGAAGATCGTCTTCTATGGCTGATTCTCCGATCACTCCCACCCCGCCGGTCTCTGCACCGATAGTGGTCAATATTACGGTCGCAGCTGAATCTCATTCTAATAGTAACGGCAATGGCGACCAGCAACAGCCGGTGGCATGGACTGGAGCACATGATGGTGGAATCGAGACCGGTTCTGTAATCGGTGGCGATATTTCCTGGCCCGCGCTTTCTGAATCAACGCGATCGGTTTTGAGATCGCCGTCGGATCCTTATGTTCGGGGTCCTGGATTGCCTTCTACTTCTCTTCAGGTTAATCGTTCGAATAAATTTATTTGAATTGTTTTGTTTTATTCTGTAGTATCCTTACTCCTCTTTATATCGGATTAGTTTAATGATTTTATTATTGTTCTGTCTTTCTTTATTTTTGTTTTTTTTATTGGAGTGTTTTGGATGTATGATTGATGGAGTATTAACTAATATCCAAATCTTTGTAAACAATTGGATATTATATCACTGATATGCTTTTCACTATATTAATAGGTTCCTATTATACCGAATCCTCCTCAACGACAATTAAATTCCAATGCAAATAATGCAATAAGAAGGTCGAGGGGTCGAGGCTCAAGCGGCGGTGCTTTGAATGGTAATGGTGGCAACGGTAATGGTAGAGGTCATTATTCTGTATTCAGGCAATCCTATAATATATATAACCAGCCATTGCCGTTGATACCGCCACAATTTCCTTTCTACGAAGTCCCGCAGCTGAGTGTTTATACTGCCATCCCCGATACTCAAAGTTTTCGACCATATGCATACATGAATAATAATTACTCGTTTCCGAGGGGTAACAATGGTCCAAGAAGAGACAGTTATGGTTCTCGTCCTAGATATAATGGTAATAATAATACTCAGGGTGGTGCTAGACGTGGCCAGGGACAGGAACGTGGAGATGTTCAATACATTCCTCTTAATATGGGATGCATGCCGCCCCCGCCGCCGTTGCCACATGGTTATCTTTCTATGGCACCATTGCCCTATATTTACAATCCATCGATCGCGGGTAAGATTTCTTATTTCAATTATTAACTTAATTTTATTATGTTTTAAATTTAATTTTTTTTATTTTCTATGGAAAATGTTTAATTTAATTTTATTTATCTTTCAGATCAATCTTCTTATATTTACAATCCACCGATCGCTTTTGAGTCTTATAGGCCTATGCTGCCTATGCCACCTATAAATCCGAATCCGCCGAGCTTTCCCAATCATGAATCATTAGTGTCGATAGCACTTCCGGAAACAATCTCATCTTCAAATGCAGATGAGATTTCTTCGATTGCTCCATCGGTCAGTTCTCTTGTGTCAGATGAAAATTCTCTTCCGAGCAAGATTATAAAGCAAGTGAATTATTACTTCAGGTAATTTCAATAAAAAAAAATTCAATATTTAACTGTACATTGTAATTTTCTCAGATATATTCTTTTATGTATTTTCATTTGTCATGATTACATTATTTGTTTTACTAGTGATGAAAATTTGAGCAATGATGTATTTCTCAAGTCGCATATGGACAACAATGGTTGGGTTTCTATTGATTTAATAGCTACTTTCAATTGCGTAAGTCATTTATTATGCTCTTTATTGTAGTGTCTGTTGAGGACTCCCGTTTGCGGATATGTAACTAATGGCTTAGTTTCCCTAATAAGTTCGAGCTTTTAGGTGAGACGGTCATTAGTATCCGACATGTCGGATACTAATGACCGTCTCACCTAAAAGCTCGAACTTATTAGGGAAACTAAGCCATTAGTTACATATCCGCAAACGGGAGTCCTCAACACGCCCCCTCAGGTGCAAGTGGGTCTGCGAAACTTGCACATGCATATGCCACAAATGGGGACGGGCGGGACTCGAACTCGAGACCTAGCCTAGGCTCTGATACCATGTCGGAAGCTAATGACCGTCTCACCTAACAAGTTCGAGCTTTTAGGTGAGACGGTCATTAGCTTCCGACAGTGTCAATTATTTTTTTTTTCTTACAAAGACAAATTTTAGTTGTATTCTTGTTTTGCATTCTTTTCAGCTCCGGATTTTGACTAGTGATATCTCATTGATCATCGAATCGTTGGGATATTCTACTGTGGTTGAAGTGAAGGTTGGTTCTTTATTTTTATGTTAAAAACTATAAGTATTTATAAAATTAGTTTCTTACTCTATTTTAACATTATCCTACAGGACAATTCGATTAGAAGGCGGAATTGGGTACAAGATTAGTGAGTAGTGTTGCTACTTGGAACCAAGAAAATTTGGAGGCGATCATGTTTTTGTTCCTTTCTAATCTAATGCTTTTTAAAGTTTTTGTTCGACTTCATATAGAACTACCCGATGGTGAAAGAAATCCTGATCAAAGTTTGATGATGAAACATTCTCAAAGAGAAAGTGATTGATCTCAATTAAGGTTTCTAATGTAAGAGCCACCGTAGCACAATATCCAATTGTTATCAGATTGTATTCGAATTTATTTTGATTCATGAACCTATCTATTATTTTGTGGGTATTATTATTGTTTTTTAATATATTTGATTGGGATTAATTATTGATTTGAAATTAGAGGTTTGATTTAAGTTTTTGAGAAAGAAATAGTGAATAAAATTTTGGTACGTATAATTGTTATTTTTATTTTAGTTGGATACAATTTTTAAACACAAAAGATTCGCCATAAATGACTAAGAATTATAACTATTATAATAAGTTAATATAATTAACCAACTAAAAAAAAGCAACATGTTTAGTTATGGAATATTTTAATGATACGTGCAGAGACAATTTTAAATTATATTTTCAATCTTAAATTTTAGTGAAAATATAAGAGTATTTATTTGTGAATTCTATTTTTGAATTTGGATTTTTAAAATAATAAAAGGTTGAATTTCAATAATTATATGATTAAATACAATATATGTGGATACAAATAAGGTTGCAGGCCGACAGAGTAATATATTAAAAAAATTGAAAGTAATTATTTATTTTGATATTTTTAAAAAATAAAATAAAAAGTTAAAATATTGTGAAAAATCACAAAAGATTTATACTCTTGTGAAAGTTAAATAAATACTAATTTCGTTGGTGTATAGTTTGTGAATTTATTTGCTTTTGATTTGAAATTAAACTAAAATATTAATTTAATTTTTTAAAAATAATATTTAATAAAATAGAATAATATATTTATATTATCTACTTTCTTATGCGCATATCTACTTTCTTGAAACTTTAAAAACTGAATCCGTACAGTATTCGGCACCAACATGCAGATACGGCAAATGCAATACATAAACATATTAAACTTACGACCCAAAAGTATATAAGATTTCCGAAAGTGTGGTAAACAGAATCTGCTGCTAATATCACCAAAACCAGCAGAATGATCGATCATCCAACTCCCTTCACTGCCCAAAATCCAAAAATCACATAGAAGAACAAGAATTTATCACAAAATCTGAACGAATCAGCCACGATACCTTCAAGAAGCCCTTGGATCGATCCTCGGCGCCCCCTTTGCCATTCCCCTGCCGGGCCGTGCTCCAATGCTTCAAGAACCTGCTGAATTGACCACACGGTTTCCATCAACAGTAGCATTGCTGCTGCCTTCTTTGGTCGGAGGTAACTTGATCAACACCCAATCTGGCAACTCATTTAACCACACCCCTTCGCCGGTTTCCTTGTGCTTAAAGTCCGGCGCCTTCGGATTCCTCTTATCCAATCTATTATCCCACCACATGCTCCAACAATCCACCAAGTTCTTCCACAAATCCTCTCTTCCTCTACCTCCGATCTTCTTATCCCCATTGCCGACTTCCTGCACTTTATTTTCCTTCATAACCTTAACATCAAACTCCAGTTTCTCAAGCTCAGCCGAAACCCATTTGGGGGCGCTGTTAAGCCACAGCCCTTCACCACTCCATTTCTGCTTAAAATCAGGGAACTTATCCTTAACCAATCCATTCGACTTATGGCTGCGATAATCCCACCACATTATCGGATTTTTCACAAGATCCATCCACAATTCCTCATCCTTGTTATTGTAACTAGTTTTTCCACTCCCTGCCATCGATTTTTCGAAAGAATTCTTCAATGTTTTTCCTGTTTGCAGGTGATTGTGTAGCTGAGGCTTGTTGACCTCCATTCCTGCAAATGAGGCCTCATTTTGCTTGGGAGATATGCCTCTCTTAGATCCTTCGACGAAATTGAGATTTTCTGCAACGACGTGAAGCTTTCCATACTTATCGGCGATAGATAGTAGCTTCAATGGATCCTCGCTCAATCGCCCTGACACCAAAACGCAGTCGTTTTGTTTCACGTGGCAAGTAACAACGTGCGCTAAATCGCCGTCAAACACGACGGGAATCGACAGAGATACCTTTCCACGACTGCTTTTCTGAGAGATTACAATGGCGGCCAAAAGGTTGCCATCAGCAGCAGTCTCCGACTGAACGGGAGCTTCGACGTGCCCTACCAAATTGACCACGTTCGCAACTTTTACTTGGTAGGGAATTTCTCTTGGCTTAGGCCAAATGATCGAATCGGTGGACTGTTCCTTGACTCTCTGAGACGACGACGATGATGACTTGGAAGACTTGTTAGTACCGGATTTGGTAGATTCCACCGTTTCTTTAGCAACACCATTGATTTTTGTGGAGTAGGAATTCAGTTGTTCGGAGACAAAAAACCGATTCTTCCATGGTCTTACTCTCAGGAGCAAACTCATGACGGCGGAAGAAATTGTTCGTGAAATGTGATCGAGATTAGAGAGCGAAAGGGTCGGTGGATTTGAAAATTTTTTTAGGGTTTATCAGGATTTGGGGGAAAATGCCCTGCGAGCTGTCCGAATTCCGATGGCGGCTGCGGGTTCGGATTACTCACCCGACCCGAGAACTGTTCAGATAATTTATTTGTTTTTTAATTAAAAATGTATTATTATTGCTTTTTTATTAATTTGTCATTTTACACTGTTTATTTTTAATACATCCGTTTTTTTTCTTTTCCTTTTTTTTTTTATTACACTTTTCACTTAAATAAGAAATACATTTATATATTTATAATAAATTACTTTATACAATTTTATTGTCTATCATTTAATAAATAATAATAAATTTATACATATTTTTTTCTATTTATTCCACAATTTCTTTTATTTACTGTAAATCATTATATTCTTGCAATTTTTTTATTTTTTTATTTTTTAAATCCAAAACAATAACAAAAAATACACACCTAAATGTATTTTTAATTACATACTCAAATACTATAAATTATTTTTAAGATATAACCAAAAAAAATATAAAAATCACAAAGAATACGTGAATATATGCAATAAATGTTTTGTTATAATATGATAAATTCTTAACATAACATGTGTTTCTTATAAGTTTTTACACTCTTTTGGTTTTGATTTGAAAATAAAAAGATTAAGTGTGTTTATCAGTGAGGTGTTGATTTTTATTTTGAATAGCAAAATTTTGAATTAAAATAATTATTTGATATGATATAAATATATATTGATGTGATATTTTAAATGTAAAATTATATTTTAATGTAATAAAATAAATAAAAATTGAGTGTTTAATTTTAATATTTTTGAAAAAAAAAAAAATAAAATTATGGTAAAATTTTATAAGTAAACAAGGATCACATGTATTAGCAAAATGATTGTGTATGCCTAATATACAAATATATAGATATATAATGAACATTTGTATTTTTGTATGTTTTAATTTAATTTTTTTCTTTTTTAAACATGAACTAGTGAATATAATTCATAGATAACAAACGTGTATATCAATAAAAAATTTCTACATGTTATTATATTAATATTATAAAAAAAAATACAATATATATATTAATATAATATTCCATATCTACTTTTATTTAAAAAAATAATATATTTTTAATAATACAATACAAATTGAATAATAATATTAAACATTAAAATAAAACACAAATACACTATATTTACTATTTATGATAATAGAATAATTGACAATATATTATCAAAGACAAAAAAAATTGAGAATCATGGAATATGGACTTATTGTAAAGATAGAATACAAAATAAAAAAATATATATATAAAAAAAAAATAGACATAAAAAATAAAAAAAGATTTCTATTTTTTGTTGCATGTAAACTTATACTATTATTTTAAAAACATTACTCTAAATTTAGAATTTAATATTATGTTAATTGTTTTGATAAAACTTAGAATTGATATAGATATTTTTGCAAAGATTAACATTATTTATTTATTTATTTTGTTCAAAAAACTATTTTTATTTTTTATTTTTATACAATGTATAATGTTAAATATTTGATTTTTTTTTATTATTTTAAAAAATTTAAATTTAAAAACTCCAAATAATATAAATAGGCTTATTTTTTGTAAAATTACGTTTAAAAGCTTTTATATATATAGAAAGAAATCCATCTATTATCTTTAGAGCCCACAGTGAAGATCGAACGGTGATAAGAATATGAACGTGGCTAATTCTAATTGGATACAGTGCTGTAAGCAAATTTCCGCCGTTGGATTTTGCAAGTTTGAAGTTCAATCTTTGAAACAAACCTGTTTGCCCACTGTTTCCATGTCGGTCTTGTAGTACGATACGATTAAGATTTCACGATTTTGAAAATCCTGAAACGCAATGTTAACCGGGAGCGCGCCCGAATTCGCGATTTAAAGCGGGATAAAATCCTCGAGGGTATCGCCAAGGCGGGACAAAAGTGAGTTTCCTTTCTGGGATCCTTTAGAGGAAATTAAGGGAGACTTTTTGAGGGGGATTTGTCGAGAAAACGAGAGGGTTTGGGAAACGAGTGTAGAAGCAGCAGGGTGGATATGAATTCTCATCCGGAGGAGACTGAGGGTTTGGGGAGCGCAAAGGATTCGGTGGAAGAGAATCTGGTGAAAGCTTCCGAAGGAGATAGCGAGATGGAGGCAAAAAGGGAGGATAGCATCGGGGAAGAAGGAACGAAGACGGAGGAGAAGAACGATGGCGAAGCTGTGGGTGTCGTAGAGGCGGCCGAGGCTGCCATAAATGGTTCTTCTCGGAGGAGGGAGCCCAGGGCGTCTTCTCGGGCTGCGAGGGAGAGGATTGGGCTAATGACGATGGACTTTTACCAGATTGAAGAGGAGGAGCGACCGATAAAGAGTTCGGGAAGAAAGCGAAATCGGGGGAAAAGTGTGGGCAATCTCGGCGAGGCTGAAACCGTGGAGAAAGAGAAAAGCCAGAGACAAAAATCGAAGAGAAGGGAGGAAGATGAATCTGTTGGAGGTTCGAGAAGTTCACAAAAAGCAACTGCTGAAGATAAGGAGGCTGCGGTGGCTAATTCTGATCCAGAGACAAACACTGCCAAAAAGGTAAAAGCTTTGGACCTTGATCCTGTTTGCTACCCTTCATCCAATTTCACCGTTTTTGTGTAAAGTTGGTTAATTGATTCAAGTGTTGTGGTTTGTCTTTGGTTTTGGATTTCTTTTGAGAAGGAATCGAACATGTGTCACCAATGCCAGAGGAATGATAAAGGGGCTGTTGCACGATGTACACAATGCAAAACTAAGCGCTACTGTCATAACTGCATCAAAACATGGTAAGGAGCTTTTTGTAGGTGTTGTACAATTTGATTTTGAGCTCTTGTTTCATGTTTTTTTTTTGTTTAATGGATGGGTGTGGATATTTTCTTCTGAGTTGGTTTGGGTGATTGTTGTCAAACTTTGAGTTCTGAAACCTCTCAAGGTCATGATGTCTATTTAATTGCTTGCTGTTGAGAAGGATGTTTGTATACCATAATCTATTTAATCTTGTATACTGTTGAGTGTTGAGCTCTCTCATATATAGAATATTCGAGGATTCTTTGATATGGATTTTAAAATTTGAAAATGGTTCATTGTTTGTTAAGTTAGGGATTATAGGTAACTGACTTTGATCAATATGTAGGTACCCTTCAATGTTGCCAGAAGATGTTGCTAAAAAATGTCCTGTTTGTCTTGAAAATTGCAATTGCAAGGCCTGTATGCGGCTGGATGGCCCAATCAGGGTAAACCTTCTGTTTATTCTTTACTACATAATTATTCTTTTAGATGCTGAAACTCGAGTTTGTCGCGTAGCTCTTATTGTTGCATTCTTTTGATGTTGTTGTGCAGCAACTTAGGGATTCCAAAGTTGAATATACTGACGATGTAAAAATGCAGTACTCTAAGTACATGCTGAAAATGCTTCTGCCTTTCCTGAAGCAATTTGACATCTTGCAATCTAGAGAGAGGCAAGCTGAGGCTAGAGTACAAGGTATATTGTTCTTCTAATATACATGGGCAATCATTATTTTGCATGCTACTTTTCTTGTTGGGTGGTATGTCATTTATTATAGATCGTTATGCCTTTAACTTTTGTCATTATTTAAAGGTAAAACTGAAAATGAATTTGTCGTGAACTGGATAATGTTGTTGCTGAATACATAAAGTTTGTCGTATGCAGTTTTCATATGCTAGATTTTCTTAACTGTAAATATATTAAAGTAATTTATAGGATCTAGATGTGGATTTTAGAATGTTATATCTCTAGTTTTCTGTGAAGTATCTCCACTCTAAGAGGAAGACACGTGGTTGGGCAGCTGCACGTTGTTGTTTTATTCTTTCAAGCGGCTTTTCCGGAATTCATGATAGCACCTGACATCATTCTATTATAAGTTACATACAGTAAGAAGGCATCTTGAAAGTTGTAGGAAATATTGATTGCTGACTTGTTTTTACTATTCTTTGTTTGTTTTAACAGGGAAATTAGAATCAGAGTTAGAGCTTAAGAGATCAGAATGCAGGGCAGATGAAAGAATGTATTGGTAAGTTGTATTCACGACTCACTAGTTCTATTTTTGTAGAAGTCCTATTAGGCTGCCTGATTGTTATTATTTGTTCTTTTTGCAGTGATATTTGTAAAACATCAATTGTTGATTTCTATCGAAGTTGCCCTGATTGTCCATTGGACTTGTGTCTCATTTGCTGTCAAGAATTGCGGGATGGATGTTTGAAGGGAGGTCGTGAAGAAGTGGTTATAAATTATGTTGATTATGGCTTTGAATACTTGCATGGAAATGGTAAAGTCAAAAAACGCACCCGTAAATTGGGTGAAGAAGGCCACAATGATATGAATGGGTCAAAGTGTGAGTGGAGATCTGCAGAAAGTGGTATCATTCAATGCCCACCAGAGTGGATGGGCGGTTGTGGAAAAGGAATTTTAGAACTGAAGTATGTATTTGAAGGCGATTTTGTTTCCAAATTGTTGGCGAGAGCAGACGACTTATCAAAGACACTAGATCTTGATTTGTATGAAAGTTTTGAGCAGAAGTGCCCATGTTTGGATAAGAAAGGAAATGACAGCCTGCGTAGAGCAGCCTTTCGAGAAAATTCAGATGACAATTTTTTGTACTGTCCAGCAGCTATAAGTCTTCAGCCTGATGATTTGGGGCATTTCCAATGGCACTGGTCCAAAGGAGAGCCAGTGATTGTATCTAACGTGCTAGAAACTACCAAGGGTTTGAGTTGGGAACCAATGGTTATGTGGCGAGCCTTTCGTCAAATAAAAAATGACAAGCACAAACAGCTTCTTGATGTGGAAGCTATTAATTGCTTGGACTGGTGTCAGGTCAGTTCCTTCTCTCTCTCTCTTCTCTCATTTTTAATGGTATGATTTGGAAAATTTAGACTGCACCCAACTTTAGATAATCCTCAAATATATTATCCTTTGTGAATATTAGTAGGCTCTTTTGTTCAACTGATAAGCAATTGAAGTAGTGTATGATGTATTTACTGTATGATGAAAATCTTTTTTTCTCATGTGCTGTAATTCTTGCATATTTTAGTCATGACATTAAGTTTCAAGGATTAGGGGAATCTCAGTCATTAAATTTTTTTGAATTGGTTTATATGGAGCATTTGGATTGTGGGTTTCTGTTGCTTAACATCACTTTGTTTGAAATTCAGAGTTCTAAAGATGGAAGAATGACAAGATTATCCATAAATTATTTGACAAAGTTCAGTTGCATAGAAATTCCCATGTAGACACTTCAATTTGGTTATTTGTAATTGCAATAAAATATCAACCTTGTAATTGTTCAAACGTGGCAATAAGATAAATGTAGTCGCAATTAAGGATATTATCTCATAAATACAAATTTAATTATGATATATGTTTCTGTAAAAAGGAGTCACATGTGGGATTACTGTTTTCAACATGGTACTTTGAGGTTGTGATCTTACAATATGCTTCCTTATTGTTCCAAATTCTTGTGCATTATGTATGGGATGATCATTGTTTTCATTGACAAACAGGTTGGCATAAATGTGCATCAATTTTTCAAAGGGTATTCAAAAGGCAGATTTGATCAAAGTGGCTGGCCTGAAATTTTAAAGCTTAAAGACTGGCCCCCAACTAACTCGTTTGATGATAATCTACCTCGTCATGGTGCTGAATTTATCAGTTGCTTGCCTTTCAAGGAGTACACTCATCCTCGTTCTGGCTACTTGAACCTTGCGGTGAAATTGCCAGAGAAATCTCTGAAGCCTGATATGGGACCCAAGACATATATTGCTTATGGTGTCCCTCAAGAATTGGGACGGGGAGATTCTGTAACGAAATTACACTGTGATATGTCTGATGCAGTATGTGATATTTGAACTTTTAGATTCTGTTGCAAAATTATAATGTAATCTTTGATGTATTGGTTCTAAAATTTTCCTTCAGGTGAATGTACTGACACATGCGAAGGCTGTTGAATTTGAGAGTGATAACCTTGAGAAAATAGAAGAACTGAAGAAAAGGCATGCTGCACAAGATAGTGCTGAACTGTACGGCTGTACGCAGGTATTGTAAGGGGTGTATTAAAATCAGCCAGTATCTAGTGGAAGTTTCAATGACTGATTAGAGCTGATATACATTTTGCGTTGCAGACCTCTAAAATGGTTGAAAGAGTTAAAGAAGACGAAGATGAGAGACATGCAAGCTGCAGTCCTTTGGATTCTGAAACTGTGCCAGGAAATGGTGACGACAACAAAGATGGTGCTTTGTGGGACATTTTTAGGAGGAAAGATGTACCCAAATTGGAAGAATACTTGAAGAAGTATTTCAAAGAGTTCAGGCACATCTATGGCAATCCATTGCCACAGGTAACTTCTAATTTGGATGAACTTACTCGATATTAGGGAAGAGCAATGTGCTAATATTTGGATTTTCGACAACTTTGATCAGCTTTTTTTTTTTTTTTTTTTTTGGGTGTGTGTGTGCGTGTGTGTTTCTGTGGCTACCTGCAAACCCTTTATCAAGGATCTTCTTCATGAATGGCATGGTTCTATATCCCTTTTGATTTGTGTCTTACTACTTCCATTTGAAACTGTTTTTTCAACAGATTGTCCACCCAATTCATGATCAATCCGTGTACTTGACTGTGGAACATAAAAAGCGGCTTAAGGAGGAATATGGTTTGTATTTCTTCTTATGATAGTACATTAGGCAACAGTTGCAACTGATGAAAAGACATTCTATCTTGTTTGGTTAATTAAGAAATAAAGTATCTCGTGTCTCCAATGAAAAGGCAATAATTTTCCTTTCTGTTTTGATTGCATAGGTATTGAGCCATGGACATTTATACAGAAATTAGGTGATGCTGTACTTATTCCTGCTGGTTGCCCTCATCAAGTCCGAAATTTAAAGGTAGATTCTTTTATTTTACAGCTGTTATTGATGCCATACAGTCATCCAATAACATGCTACATCTTATACTTGTTTCAGCTTATGGGGTTCTTTATATCCAATTTTCTTTACTGATTGTTAATAGTTTTGTTGAAAAAGACTATGAGGAACTTGTAATTCTATTCCATTTTTCTAATCAGTATATATAATTTCCTGGTACACTAAACAAGGAAAGCCTTAAGATTACTTAACTAAATCCCAAAAATTTAAAGACTATTTATCTACCTTTATCCCCTCCACTAATTTACTTAAACTATCTCATAAGATCACTCATTCAAGGTTGGTTTTCTTTTTTTTTTTTTTTTTAAATTCCTGTTAATAAGTTTGAACATGATTAACATTTACAATTCAAATATTTTTCCATTACAAACTCATATACTCACATTCTAATTTTTCGTTTGTTTGATTAGAAGCTTTTACTTGAGATCTCAGAAAATGGTTGTGCTGTTTACTTTAGCATATTGTATGTTTTATTTAATTGTTTACATTAGAGAGTTCAGACTTGGCATCGTTACTTATTAAACCAACATTTCTAATGGGTTGGTTGAGATACTTTAATGATTATGTATTAAAGCATGCACCGATCTCTAAAGTAACATGCACCTTTGTTCCCTTAGGAATTTAACTACATTATTTCATTAGTATTCATACGTTCACTTTAAATAGTCAAAGCTCTTGATTAAGTGGAAATATAATTGAACATACGAACACTAATGAAAGCTTTGATTATTTCTGTGCATGCTCTAAATTATTAAGACTAATTGTATGACATCTCAGATTCTTAGCATGTATAAATTGTGGAAATTCCCTAATTGTCTCAATAATGTAAGACTAATTTTTCAAGATAAGTTTATTTGTGTTAATTGTATACAAACATTAATTGTATAGACCGTCATTCTGAAGATCAGTTTATCAAGATAAGTTTAGAAATTTTTCAGTACTGTTCATAAATTCCCTACTAATCTGCATTTGCCAGAATAGTGTGGAGTTCACAATATGCTCTTGTTTGCCTTCCATTATTGACTTAGAATTGTTTTCTGTGATTGATTTCTGAACCAGTCTTGCAACAAGGTTGCACTTGATTTTGTTTCTCCTGAAAACGTTGGAGAATGCATTAGATTGTCGGAGGAGTTTCGCATTCTTCCACAAAATCACCGGGCTAAGGAAGACAAACTGGAGGTATATAAATTTCCTTATTTCTTTCTTTTCTTTGTAAACTTCATGGTAATTCAAATTTTCCAAAAACCAGAAACCTAGACAATTCTTACCTGCAAAAGAAAATTCTTATGGCTTGTTTGGATTGTTTCCACTTTAGCACCACTATTCAGCCCCCTAATTAAAAGATCTTAAAATGTCTTTTTCTGTGCTATAGGTAAAGAAAATGCTTGTTTATGCAATTCAAAGCATTGTGGAAGATCTCGAGATGCTGGTGGGGAAGAACTAACAATACTTCTGCTTTGTGCTCTGGGATCATCGCGAGGTACAATTGTTCAATCCATTTTTTAAAGTCTTCTGCTCTTTTGCTGGTTGATGAGAAGAACCATATTTGAGATTTGTTCAAAATGGCAGCATCACTAATCATGTACAAAATTGTTAGGAAGTGGCTTATTAATTTCATACTTAACCCTAAATTCCATCTTGAACCTAGCACAAAAATGATTAGTTTGCTTAACTCGATTTACCGGCTAAATGACATAAGCATTCTGGTTTACTGTATTCTTGATGCTGGATAATTTGATGTCTGTTTCTAGCTAGTCTCTACCCACTAGTGATAATGTTGGTGTTTTTTTTTTTTTTTTTTTGTCATTAATCATGGCCACTGAAGGTGTTACTGCCCTAAATTTTTATTCTGTGTACCAACAGACAGATAAGAGGTGTGGATGGGGTCTAACAACAATTCATACCATATGGTTTGACAAGAGGGTGATGATCCAGGAACAGATTTTGTATTGTTGAGGTAATTTCTGTATAATGGTTTTTCTGGCTGGATATTACCGATGATTGTTATGAACCACAAGTATGTGAGTTTGTGCATTATTGTAATGTGCAATGTTTGAATGTTTTTATGTCATTTTATAAATGTAATTCAGTTGGATTTTTTTAGTTTTTTGGTTGATGTCAAGTGTAATGCTTATTTTGATAGTCTGTACATAACGTAGTGTTAGTATGATTACTTATATCATATATGTGTGTGTATATATATATATATATATATACTGTACTCCTTCCATTATTTAATTTTTAATTCAATTTTTTTTTTTTTTTGTAAAAATAAATAAAAGTGAGTACAAATTCAATGACAAATAGTAGTATTATTTTGGTGTTGATAATTTTCTATTTTATTTATTTATTATTTTTACAGATTAAATAAGTATGTGTCATTCTTAGTAAATACTTTTGCATATTTCACCCTTAGAATAAATCTAAACTCTTTCAAGAAGTAGTAATAGAAAAATTAAGCACATGTTAGTTTGTTTTTGTTTTTATTTGAAATGGGATGATAATTTAAATAATATTTTATTGAAATATATATATATTTTTATCAATAATCATGTAATTTTTATTTGAAATAGAAAAACAGTCACGCCATAATCTCATTATACAATTGTGACTTCGACCAATGGCTACATTCGTTTGACATGCTTCAACGCTTAGTACTACACATATCTGATAGGTTGTTTTTTCAAGAGTTACCGGAAATAATTAATTATTGATTAATTACGTAACTAATATTTTCTTATCCTTTTATTTATATATTTATTTTTCTAAAAAGTCAATTTCAAATAAAGACAAGAAGCTAAATAAAAAAGGAAAATAATTAGGAGGTTGAAGGGTGCCGACTTGCCAATTCGGGCTGCATGCAATTTCAGTTCAAACACAAGCCCACAATTATTAACTGACGACCATATCATTAATGCATAAGACCATTCTGTTCTTTTTATTTTGTCAACTTATTTTAAACATTTTTTTTCACTATTCATCAACAAAAATTTTAAAACAATATATATTAAATATTTATGTTTTTATTCTTATCAAACTAACATAAATCATATGTTCATATTCTTGTTTTGCACAAATAAATAAATGAAATACATTTTGATTGCTTGATGCATGCATTTCGTGAAATATGGTCAAGAGCGATAATTAATAATCATTTGACAAAGTGACACCCCTCGAGACACAAAAAAATTAGATATTTTCAGCTGCGCATATTTTTCAACCTTTTTTTATTATTATTATTTAATTATGTGTAGTGGTTAGTCCGTGTCGTCTTATTTAATATTTTTTCCTAGTTTTAATTTGTAATTAATTTACTAGCGCATATAAAAAATAAAAAAAAACACATTTTAATAATGCTGCAAATCCCTGCCACATTCAAAACAATTGCTGACTCATCACTCATCTACATTTTAATATTAATATAATGTTTAATTTAAAATTTTGCAAATTTTTTTAAAAAAAATCAAAAACATTTATTAGCAAACAATTTTTTCGTCCCACGCTCACCTCTAAGTTAGGGTAATAGCCCAAAATAAAATATAAGCATATGGACCCCAACGCCAGACACATCGGCACCGTAGTCTCACTGGGCCCACATCTCATCAACGATAGTGATAAATCCGGTGTTGAAGTCCGGGACCGGTTATTGACTCATCCACTGATTCAATCCAATACATGCGGGACCACTATAGGATGCTTAAATCCTACATCAACATTTGTCGCCGTCGGACGGCATATTCCTATGTAAAATTACGATTCTGCCCATGAAATCATTTCGAAAACTCATAAATATCTCTAATGGTAATTATCTATATACAAATTGATTTAAATTCAATTTCAACTTCCACTATAATGATGCTAAGCACTAAAAATCTGGCACGAAACCATCAAAATTGAAGCTTTTTTAATGATGTTTTAATTAAATTAAGCTAAATATAATCGATCCTTTAGTTTATAAATTAATTTTTAAAATAGGCTCGAGATATGATTTAACTTATTAAGACAAGTTCGGTATTCTAATTAAAACGGCGACTGATTGGACATGTCGGCTGCCTGCAAATTGCACTTGCTTTTGTTAGTTAAAAACATATCGACTTTTAAAAAATTTCTTAATTTAATTTACGTGTATAAATAAAAATATATACTGTATATTAAAAAAAATAATAATAAAATTGGGTCTCCTAAGAATTTTATTAATTATTACTACTATTATTTTAATAATTAAGGTTTTTGCTAATTAATTGTGAACCGGCCGGTTGCGAAGAAGGAAGAGATGAGCGGCTGAGGCTGAGTGCGGCGGCGGTGGGATGTCGGCGTGAAAATTGAGTTATCTAATAAACGTGGCGGCCGACCAGCGCCCAATTGAGCCGCCATTATTCGCGCCGCCGATCCCCAGTCCCATTCCTAACATTATTTCACACACGCAAGTATTTTTATTCTTTTTTTGGACAACAAAAATTAGCTGTCCATTATATCATTATTTATTTCCTTATCTTCTTAGAAATTATTAATAATATGGAGTATATATTAAGCTATTGTCAGTTGTAATCCATTCACATCATCAACAAAAATGGTGAACAAATAATAATAAAACTCAATCGGAAAAAGGAAAAACGGGAAATATGCTAGCTAAAGCAGTTTATTGGATAATAATAATAATAATAATAAATATGATTTAGAATTCTTTTGAAGTTACGACGACGCAACACTACAAGTATTTGAATATATTCTCTCGAGCACAAGCCACATAAAAAAATAAATAAATAAATTTTATTCGATCAAATTCACTTTCGGTTTAAATTTCCACTGCCACTAGCAAAGCTAGAGAAAAGTCTTCGTACAAATTATTTAAATTTAAAAAGACTGAAATATTTTTATTGTAAATTATAAAAAATTGTGTAAATAATATAATAATATAAATATATATAATATATTAATAATTTTGTAAAAAGAAAAAATTAACCAACCAAATATGTAATATATATATATATACAGAACGGACAAAATTCGATGCCGCCTATGCCAAAGCATACATACAAACATTTGTATGTATATGTTCTGACCTTCCTGAGCTGGGCAGCGTATAAATACCGAGACAGGGCAGGAAAATAATCGCTTTTTAGTACGAGCTGTTTGCCGGCTGCCTTTTCTGCCCTCTTTTCTCTCAACCTCCATCGGCGATTTCGGTCTGATAATTATTCCGGCGAGGCAATGGAAGGCTCCTGTTGTACGACCACCTCCTCCACGTCGTCTTCGAGCTCCGATCAGATTAAGCCGCCGGCGAAGAGGAAGTCGCAGCCTCCGGAGAGGCCGTTCAGAGGGATCCGAATGAGGAAGTGGGGCAAATGGGTCGCCGAGATCCGGGAACCCAACAAGCGCTCCAGGATCTGGCTCGGATCCTACACCTCCCCCGTCGCCGCCGCGCGGGCCTACGACACCGCCGTCTTCCACCTCCGGGGTCCTTCCGCCCGCCTCAACTTCCCCGAGTGTGTGCTGGAGGACGTCGCCGCCGGCGAGCCGCTCGATTTGTCCGCCGCCGCCATCAGGAAGAAGGCGACGGAGGTGGGGGCGCGGGTCGACGCGCTGCAGAGCGCCGCCGCGGTCGCCGCTGCGAAGCCGGGCGGTGGGTCCGAGAGGTTTCGGGGCTCCGAGAAACCCGATTTGAATGAGTATCCGAGCCCGGAAAGCTCCGAGGAGAATTGAATCGCGATTTTTTATTTTTATTTTTTTTAATTTTTATTTTATCTGTGACTGTTCTTCAGTTTGTTATAAAATTAAATTATTAGTGGGTTTTGTGTTTTTAATTATGAATTAACTTGCTGCTGTGTTTTGAATTTATTCACTTACTGTTACATTGTATATACACAACCCAATTAATTTATTCGATAACCAATTAATCTTAATTACTGATTAATCTGTATTTTGCCATTGCTCTGTCTTTCTTTTCCTTTTATGTTTTTTTCCCAGTTGTGATGGAATTTGATAAACTAGGTTGTCATTTTTATTTTTATTTATTTAGAAGACTGAGATGATGTGAAGGAGATAAGGATTGGCAGAATTTGGGTCCCCAAACAGACCATCAAAGTTGCATCAGAATATATAATTAAATAATTTTAAAAATAAAAATAAAAAATAGTGTAAATCAGCGGTCCAGACATCCTATATACATGTGTCCAAAATTAAATAAATCTAAAATACATATATAAAAAGTCGACGCACCGTACAACATTTGCTATACATGCAACGCTATTTTATTTTGCATGCACGAAATTAATTAATTAATAATTAAGAAGAAAAAAAAAAGGCTGCATCAATAGTCACGTCTGCATTTCAATAAAATTAAATAAATAAATTCTTATATGCATGGTCGAATAAAATACATTACAGATGTGTTTGTTTGGAGGATTGGATTTAATATCCATTATTCATCTTATTTTTTTTTTTTCCTAAAAACATCAAATCAAATACTTATTTTTTATTTTTTATATTATAATAAAAATTAATTTTACATCTAAAACATCACATCAACACCTATTTATATTACATCATACAACTATTTAAATTCAAAATTTTTACTGTTCAAATCTCAACTGAAAATTCAAACCCCAAACAAACAAACCATACGTATATGTTTATATAATATATATTTATTGATTTGTGCAGCAGAAAGGGCCACTTTTTATTACATGTAACAGTATATTATATTCTTGGTCGGTGTGAAAAAAATGTCACAACAATAATTCATCGACGACCAATCATCAATTCGATTAAATACTAAATATTAAATAAAATAGAGGTAGATAAAACCTCTGATGAAGTCAGGTTTAGTTTATGCAGAAAAAATCAAAATGGGATTACTTCTCTGATCTCGACATCATTTTGGTCGGAAAATCAGAAGATCGTACAGCCCACATTCCACGATCAAAACGACATCGTTTTGAGCTCGACACGTCTTACTGAATTTTATTCCTATTATTATTTTTATTTTAAATAATCGTAGCTGCCGCCTGTGGTCTTGCTGACGTGTAAAGATACTAAAAAGAAGACTTCTGCTTCACTTGATAGCCGTTCATCTCTGTATGATCTGCGGCGAGGATAATGCCACCTTTTGACCTTACACTGTCACATTTCTACCAATGCAAGTAATAAAGTAGACTAAAAACCTGCACTTAATATTAAAGTAGTACTAGGTATTTTAATTTTATTAAAATTACTATATTTTTAATAATTAGGGTGATATTTGTTTTTACATGTAAATTTTTAATATTAGTATTATATTAAATTGTAGTAAAAAAGATAAAAATATTCATATTAATATAGTGTAATATAAAAGTAATAGCATTTGTGTAATATAATGTAAGTTGAAAGAGTATTTATTATGTTAGGTAAGTAGTACAATTACTAAATTAAAAAATTGTAACTTTGTTTTTGGACGGACGAAAATAGAAAATTGTAACCTTTCAATGGGTATAATATTCCCTCCGTCCTGTAAGTAAATATCCATTTGCTTTTTGCACGTACTTTTAGAAATATTAGTATTATATTGGCATATAGTAGGAATAAAATAGAAATAACTAAAATAATTTTATTAGTATGTGTGATATAAATGTAATGACATTTGTGTAATATATTGTAAGTTGTAAGGATATTTATAATGCTAGGTAGATAGTACAGTTACTAAAAAAATAAAAATAAATAAATAAATACTTTGTTACGAGACATATGAATTATTTATTTAAAAAAAAATAAAACCAGTAAATTCCTATGTCATTGTGTATATATATATAATTTAAATAAATAATAAAAAAAAGCACGAACTCAAATTAAACCTTGTATGCATTTCAACTCGGAGGGCAGAATATGCATTAGTCAATAATGGGGGGGTTACACAAGTAAATAATAAATATTATATAATAAATACATCTCCCCTTACCATAATTATTAATGCCATTAGGCACGTTGAGCCTTGAAATCTTATATTAAATGAAATAGTAATAACTCACACCATTTCCAGTACGTCTCTTCTATTAATTTCCTTCAATTAGTCAAATAAAATTTTGTGCAGTAGCTGTCTTAATATTGTCCACTCTGAACTGAGGTCGCAATAATTTATTTTTATTGTCTAAAAGACTTCGCTTTGTACCCAACACAAATATTAATTATTATTGTTATTATTATTAGTCACAAAAACAAAAGGTTAATAACTTATCTAAGAAATTTTCCAATTACTTGCCCTATTGAAATTTGAAACTTAACCTCTCGGACACAAAATTCTTATACATATTAATATATACACATCGCGGCGCTTAAGGTAATGACGTACGGAGTTAAATCAATTTAGCACATTAACTTAAAATAATTGGCATTTTATTACCATACAATATAATATATACTATGTTATATAGAAATATGTTTTGTGTAAATTATATATTGTGCTGAACTCAAAATATATTATAACATAAAATTTATATAACGCATTAAGTTATGTATTATATTAATATTTGTTGAATGATGTTATATATTGTATTGTACTATATATATCTGTTTATTGTACTATTATATTGAAATCAAATTATATTGTTATATCAAAATATATATTATATTAATATTTGTTGCATGTAGGATTGGAGCAAACCAATACTATATTGATTTGATCAAATCAACATGATAATCAACTATATATATATATATAAAAACAATCTACTTTTCTAATATTTTTAATTTTGTTTTATATTATTAATAAGAATTTCACTGTAAAAAATATGATATTCAAAATATATTTTTTATTTAAGATATTTTTTTGATTCCAAAATTGACATCTAATATCTATTTTTATTATATCAATTGCTTATTTTCCAGTTGACTTTTCACTCTTTTAAAAGTCCATATATTATTCATATTTTATGAGGATAAAATATTGTCACGTGCTTCAATTAGGTTTGTCGCGTGTTATCATCAAGTGGTCAAAGTCCTTGATACTTTTATTTTCCATAATAATAATAATAATAATAATAATAATACATGCATAAATTATTAACGTTCTATTTACTTGTCTTTTAAATATATCAGTTTTATACTATAAAAATTCAATATAAAAATAATTCCTCACCCAAAAATATTATTTTCAATACTTAAACCTTATCTAAAACATTACACCCACCAACAATTTATATATATATATATACACTAAAAAACAATAATATAAAAATAATTCAAACACATACAAAAATATATCCAACTAAATTGTCATTGCATTCTCTATATATATATATATATATGTGGCCCATATCTTGCCACTATTTAATTGTGTCCATATTACACACATAACACAAAGTCCATTAAAGTAAGTTTGTGTGCATTCAGTTCTCAAAGGCCCATTACACAAAACTCCCAAATCCTCACTTCTTACAAGTGACAACCTTTCTGATCAGCCAATACTTTAATCCTAAAATAAATAAATAAATAAAATGTCACACATATATATAAAAAGGCAATAATAATAATAATAATAATAATAATACGATGCCCAACGTACAAGGAAATACAAACCCCAAATTGCAAATAAAGAATTTGCAGGGTAAGTTTTGCAGTGCAAGTAAAGCTGCAGGTGCATAACTCTCATCCTATTCTGGTTCACATGAAAAAAGCAAAGCTACCCAAACATAATTAATTGCTTATTCCTACTACATACATACACACTATTAAATTATTCCACCTAACAAAATAATAAAAAAAAAAAAAAAAATAAATTCACCCCTCAATCACTCTATCAATCTACAGTCCCTAATTTATTTTATTTTATTTAATTTGGTCACGACAATTAGGGCATGGTGTTGTAGGAGCTAATTTGTTTGACTGACATTTCTTGCAGCAATATCAACGTTGTAGCACAGTGTCCAAACATAATTTTATAAAAATGTACGTATATATATAGTACAATAGTATTTCAAGAAAATGCATGTATGTGTATCCATAAATCATCATCATTTTTATTTTTATTTCTTAATTAATTAATTTTCTGTTATGTCTATCTTAATCTAAATCTAAAATCTAAAATCTAAAATCTTAAAATAGGGAAGTTAATTGTTTGTGCAAATATGACCTGTCGGCATATGGGAATTCAACGTCATTGCAACCTTTTAATTTGTTTTCCAATTGCCAACCAAGTCTGACTTCGAAATTTCTCAAAAATACTTACGATTGCACTTGCACTTATTAATTAAATTACCTATATATATATATATATATATTGCTTTGGGGATCATTATCTGATCTTGAATATTGTTATTGTTTTGTTTTTTGGGTGGGGAGAATAATTATATATATGGCCAAATTAAAGTCTCCCCCGTGACCCCTTTTTCAAAAAGAAGAACACACACCAAACCAAACAATAGATATATATATACCACTGTACACACACACACCCATGTGTTTGTCTGTGTGTATCATCAAGATATAGGGTTTAGTTTGCCTGTCAATGTAATAAGCATGGAAAGTAAATGCAGACTTTGCTTGTTGCCAAGTTTGGATGTTGATGATGATAATGATGATGATGATGATATATGGACTCAATTATATATGCAATGAATTGTGGGGTGTCACCCAAATGATTTTCTTACACACACACACACACATATATATATATATTTATATATGTGTATATGTATGTGTCTTTGGGGAGACAGGGTCAAATTTGTACTGATATCAAATTTATGTTTAGGCATTCAATTTCAGGCCGTAAGAATATCAACATTTTGCCCAAATTTCATTGCATATCTAATTATATATAAAAAAAATAATCTAAAGTTGGCAAATAGAAATAATATACGAAGATAATATATAATTTTCTACGGACTTGAGAAGATAATGTAACATATAAAAGTTGGAGGATGAAAATGAAATCAAGAATCGTATTTTATTTAATTATATGTTCCCAATAAAAAAAGTTTATTGCACGCTTCTTAGTTGTAACCAAAAAAAATAAAATATAGTACAACTTAAAATGGATATAGAGATAGATATGGTGAAGGATTGCTTACTAATTTATTAAAAAGGTTTGTATAATTAAATAATGGACCAAAAATTTGGTGGGTCTTGAGTAATAATAATAATGTGCTGGGTTTGTCTATGAATGATTTTCAGAAAAGGAAAAAATAAAAAAATAATAAAAAGAAAGAAAAAAAAGGGAAATAGAAAAATATTAATTTAGTTGACAGATTATTACCTTGGTAGGTACTGTAATAGTTACGAAATTTGAAATTTTGCAAATTAAGAATTACTATAAGTAATTTACCTATTTGTGTCTTCCTTAATTGTATCATTGAAAGAAATATTTAATAAGATTTATGAGTTATTCATTGTATAATAATTCAGTAAATTAAATATCCCCAGCTGTCTCCTATGTGACAATAATATGTAATTTTTGGTATTGTCTTTTTCATGATTTACACACAAATTGTAATATAATTGTGCATTTTAGTGTAAGCGAAGACAAATCGAAATTCATCAACGACTTAAGAAATTTCTAATCACATAATTTGAATTTTTATTTTTTTCCTTTCTTAAATAATAATCATGTCAAAATAATTGTAATTAGAAAAATCAAAATATTATTGTGTCCATCACATGGCATGTATATCTATACGATACTATTCTTACTTGTGTCAATTTACACGATACCAAATTATGGTTTATACATATCCAAAAATTGGAATCAATTTAATTAGGGCAAAGAATAATTGCACTGTTGGAAATGCATAAAAAAAAGATGAGTAAGTGAGGAACTTACCATGGTTAAAAATGGCAGAAATGGAGATGAAATTAATGGCAGGTTGAGAATTTTATTTTATTTTAAATAAATTTTTTTTCAAAATTCGAGATTTTTACTTTAGAAGGAGAGTTGAAAATAGAGGCATCTGACAGGAAATGTGACATTTTGGTGAGCCACCACAGAACAGAGTTTTTTAAAGATTTGATTTTTAATCTCTTTGTCGTCACTTTCTTGAGTGCAATTTTTATTTTTGTTTTTACCCCATCTGTAGAAACCATTGTGAGGATCCCTCAAACGTCTTGACTTAATAGGTAAATTTAATTTATGGGTATTAATGAAAATGTGGAAAGGTTTCTGCTTTATGGGTTTAAAGAGAGAGGTGTGAATGGGTGGTGGGCAATTGGGGTGAGTGGTTTCTATTTATTTAATTTGGGAGTAATTTTTAAAGATTACTGCCCACATTAATCCCTCCACCATGACCAACTCACCAAAATTTCTTTGATACCACACACGCACAAGCCACCAATTTTTATTTCATTCCCATCTAGCTATTCTCTCCTCATCCCATTTTGAATCTCTCCTTTTTATTTCTGCTTCTCTTTCTCTCTCTAGGTATTCCCGTCTGAAAGGGGTGGTGGTGTGTTCACATCTGCCGTGTTTTGTTTGTTCTTTCATTTCTTCGTCGAAGGAGAGAGGAAAGAAGGGTATCATATATTGGAAACGTGAAGAGAGTTCTTGATCGGCTCTGCAATTCTTATTTGGAGAGATTCAATTTTATTTTATTTTTGGTTTTGGAAATAAAAAATCTGCTTTTCCAATTTTGCTCTTGTTCTTGAAAGTGTTTGACTTAGATCCGTTGCTGTTTCTCCTGCTCATTAACAGGTAAAAATTCTTCTGATTCTTTAATTTCTGTATCGATTTTTGGTTAGACCATTGTTTGAGCTCATTTTTGGTGATTTTTCTATCGAAATTTTGATTTTGATTTTGTGTTTTTCTAACCCAAGTTGATTTGTGAGATTTATATGCCATCCATGGCTTGTCTTGCAGTTTTAGATTATATACTGCTATTTATTTATTTTTTATTTTTTATTTAATCGGTGCCCTTTTGTCTTCTCTGTTTTATCTTTGAGAAGAAGAAGCACATAGTTTTAACTGGTTGTGGAAATTGCAAATCTGTGTCTTTTTCTTACATGTTTATTTTCTTAAAAGATGGATTAGGTGGTTCATGCTTTTCTCCCAAAAGAAAAGAATTACAATCCTTGCACTACATGACATATCTGGTAGATATATATATGTTGAACTCAATTCACTATCCTGTGTGTATATTTTGAAGTTGTGATTGAAGGGTATCAGTTAGCACCTAGAAATTCTTGAGTTTTCTTTTCTTTCCTTTTTGTTATGTTGTAATGGCCACACTTATTGTGTTTTTGCCTAATTATCTTCATTGCAATGTTGTTTTCTGGCAAAATGTCACTAACATTGATCAATTTTGGAGAATGTCTAAATGCCATGAACATGCATTCTAAGTATCTGCAAGTGTAATCGCTTCTTCTGAGAAGTCGAAGCTTTTAAGCATCATTCTTTCGCCCATTCTTGCAGATTTTCTGAAGATCAAAACTGCTGGTATCTTACAAACATTTGGTAAATTCAATCAGCCCTAATGCAAGGGCAAAGGAGTTCCGTCACTACATTGTCTGAAAACATAAGCTTTGAGCACGGGTCTGAGTCAGGCGATGCCGGCCCAGAAGCCCAAATTTCATGGAACAGTATGCAGAGTTTGGGACAAAGTCGGCTGCCAGAGTACAGGATGCCATCCTCAAACGAGACAAATATTCCATATTTACAACATGTAATGAGAGAGGGGCGGAATCCCGATTGGAGTGTAGGCGAGAGTAGCTCCGGTGCTGCTCGCCATCTTGGCGGCCAAAATGAAAGAAAACCAGAACATACATGGGCTTTCCGCTCCCGAGGTGCTCTCACCTTCGAAGAACCACAATATGAGCCGTCGAGTATTCTTTCATTGGATAATGTTGACATAAATACAAATGGCAATCATAGTACAAACGGATCATTTGTTTTGCAGAGTTCTGGCTCAGATGTCCTTCCTCACGATCTTAACGTGAGTTCAGACATTGGTGATCAAGACCGCCCTGCTGCATATCTATCTGTTGGACCATCTTCTTCACATCTGCGACCTACCGGTAGCTCTTCTGGTCCCTTCAATGGTGCTTCGGTATCCTTAAACAGCGAGAATGAAGGCAGGTCAGATTGTTCCTTGGATGGTCGCCGAATGTCTTGTAAGAGAAAAGCACTTGAAGGACACATCGGACAATCTTCCGGAGCAGGAAGTTCAAATTCTATCCACAATCAATGGCATACTCTACCAGCTGCTCAGATTTCTGGTAGCAACCTTTCTATGCCAATTCCAGTCGGCGACAACATTATCATGAACAATATGTCCGAACAGGCTAATCCGAGACTGAGGCTTGGTGTCGGAGGAGGTGTCTCTGCAAGTCCCTTCTCTTTGACGCCATCTTCCGGAAGTCCGGTCAATCAAAGAAACTTCCGCCTGCGCATTAATGGCTTACACCAGCAGGATCCTATACCAGAAAATCCATCTTCAACAGATAACAATGGAAATGCAAATGCAGATGCTCCCTCTTCTCGCCATTCTTCAAGATTAGCTCTTAACAACCGACTGTTTGAGCTGAATCCGCCCCCGCCAATGGAAAATGTGAACCTTCACGGGCAATCTGTTCTTCTTCCTGTTGCTCCTTTGCGCCGAAGCAATCAATCCAGGTGGACTACAATGTCGACGATGAGGGCTAGCAGTTCTTCTGTCCCTGCTATTTCTGAACATTATTTAGATCCTACCGCAAGGAATGCTCCCAGAAACATTTCTGAACATCCGCTGTTTATTCCAGCTAGTGAGACTGGAAGTTCATCCCAAAATCCTACGAATTGGAGCTTGCCTGGTGGTAATAACAGCATTGCTGGAAACATTGAATCTACTTCTCAGGTGGGCGGCACTATCGCGGGGGCAGGTTCTTCTGCACCTAATTGGGCCCATCGAAATTCTCAGCGACGGATTTCGGAATTCGTTCGAAGATCACTTTTGTCCTCTGCTGGTGCTGGTCCTGGAGGTCATAGAAGCCACCGTGCTGTGCAGGCAAGCGGTGCTGCCTCTCACGAGGCGGCGGCGGCGGCACTTCCTCCTGGACCTGATTATCATCGTCATAGAGCTTCGAGCTCGAGGGCTGCTGCTTTGTTAGGTAGACATCATGATGGTGCTTTAGGAGTACCTTATTCGTTGAGAGCTTTGGCTGCTGCAAACGAAGGGAGAGGCGGTATAATGTCTGAGGTATTTCTATTTCCTCTACTTACTTCATTTTATTGGTGGATATGCAATTTGCGTCGTGTTTAATTGATATTGCAGCCTGTAGTCCTGTCCGATGTGGTAATAGAGTATAAATACTTGACGACGTGCTCTATGCCTTTGAATATATTTCTATAATTTTGAGACACTGAAATTCTTGTTTCCAAGCTCAAGTTTGTGTTTGTCGGTCTTCGTTTTGTCAATTCGACAACCTGTGATTTACGACTAAATTGAATTTTGTTTTCGTCTTTCTATAAATGCAACTAACTTTAGATTGTTCCAATAGCAGATCTGCCATGTCTTGGATCTCATGAGAAGAGGGGAGGGGCTGAGATTGGAGGTTTGTTTTCTGCCGGGTTTTTCTCTTAATTTACGTTGTCGAGCTTGCATAGCAATGGCGAAAGAATGTTGCAAGATCTCGAACTGATAGCATCTCCCAATGTTTGTCTTTCTTGTTTTGTAGGACGTGATGATTCTCGATCACCCTGCCTTCTTTGGGATGGCTGCGGATATGCACGATCGACACCGGGACATGCGGATGGACGTCGATAACATGTCATACGAGGTAAGATTGTCTCAACACCATCAATTGTCCAAACATCCACTGTTTTCCACTCCTCTACTAAATGCAATCCTGCTTCGAACATGATCACTGCAGGAGTTGTTAGCGCTGGAGGAGCGCATCGGCAATGTCTGCACGGGCCTGACCGAAGAAACCATAATGAGCCATTTGAAGCAGCAGAAATACCTCAACAGTCGCAGACCAGATCCTCAAATTGAGACTGAGCCCTGCAGCATCTGTCGTGTAAGAACCTTAAAACCCAACCCCTTTCCCAAACCATTGCGCCGTGTTTCTTACGAAAACCTATCGTTTTATTACGCAGGAAGAATACAACAACGGCGAAAATGTCGGGGTACTCAATTGCGGCCACGATTTCCATACCGAATGCATCAAACAATGGCTGATGCACAAAAACTTGTGCCCCATTTGCAAAGCAACTGGCTTAACGACACCGTGAGCCCCCTCGCCTCCCCTCGCCACCTTGGACGATCCCAACAACCCCGAAGACATTCAAAGAAAGATCGGCCAAGTTATAATATTCTTACCTAAGTCGTCTTCTTCATCTTCTTCTACCTTGAAAAAGGGTAAAGAATTACTGTGAAATTATTTTCAGTCAACAAAACCATATTACTCGATGCTTCTTTCAACACTCGAATCATTTATTCATCACATTTGACAATTTTGCTATCATTACATAACCCCTTTATCATAATCCCCATTATGCACCACCCCTAAATCAAGAAAACATAAATGTTAAGAAAACACACTAAAAGTAAATTCAAGATTTGACAATATGTAAAATTTTCCTACATGGAACATGGATGTCCTAGAGTTGGTTAGAGAGCAATAAATGCTAGCAACATATATATATATATATTATATATGTGCATGTATTTGTATGTATATATGTGTGTTGTTGTTGGTGATGAGGTGATATGTAATTTCGTAGACGCAAGTTGGGAGGTGACATAGGGAATGGTGCATTTGAAAAACACACTGTAATCTGTTGTAGGCTAAGGTGGGAATCCACTTGGATAAGATAATAGATGGATGGATAGGCAGGTCTTCATTCATATAATATATAATTAGTTATTATTATTGTTGTTGTTTTAATATCTTTTGCAGACCCAATAAATAATGAATGAAGAAATATGAATATTTAAATGTTGCTGCTAAAGAATTAATGCATGTCAAAACAGTTCCAACTGCTCCATAAGTGCATTTTTTTTTATTTTATTTTAATTTATGTTAGTATATTATGTAAGAATTCCGTGTAGGAGAAAATCAGTTGTGTATTTTTTTTCTTGATATGTATAGTGATGGCAAAGTCAGATTAGAATTTAGTAGAATGGAATAGATTCATTGTATTGCTTATGTATTTTGTTTTGTGAGTGTATAGTAAATTAATAATAATAATGATGATGGGGGGAGCTGCTATTTCCAAGAAGTGAAGGGTCCATTTCGGGAAAAGGGGAAAGATGAGGGACCACAATGCAAATAGAAAGTGATGAGCAGAATTAAGGCGGGATAATTGAGAGATTAAAACCGATAAATAGAGAATTAGAGGGTCGGGACAGGACACACATACTCATAAACCACTTCCTAAAAGGGGAAAGGTAGGGAAGACGTTCTTTTCTCCCAAGATAGAAAAGATCCATCGCTCAGCTTTCTTGATTGGAATTTGGAAAATCACACCTCCTTAAATTAAAGGGCCACATCTTCAAATGGGGTTTCGTTTCTATTTCTATTCATATTCCTATTTCTTGAGATATATATATTAATATTTTAGCAGCCAAAAAACTGTCTCTGCCTGCACAACCCTCTCTAAATCCTTCGAGTTTTTTCATCTCCATCTCATGTCTCTTTGTTGTCTTTTCCGGATATAAGCAGGAACGAAATTGTACCCACTAAAGTTCCAGACTTTCTTCCCTTAAATTTCGAGTTTTGATCGACTCTCAAATAGGAGGGTTTAGATTTAAGGAGTTTATTTGTCTCTCTGTGTGTGTATTTTTTTGGGAAGGTGAGTTTTCAAGTTTAATCAGAAAGAAGAACAGTGGAATTGAAGTTTGATTTTTTGTTTCTTTTTTCCTTTTTAGGTTTCATTATCAAGAACATAGAAAATTGTTTCTTTTTGTACGCTTGATGTGATCCTGTTGTATTGCTGAGATGTCGGATCTTTACGGGAGCAATGAATCTGAAGATATGTCTTCCTTTCTCCAAATTCTTCTTCAAAATTCGTCGTCTTCTGCGCCCACCGCCGCTGCAACCACCGGCGCGCTGTTCTCCGGCGGAGGGGCGGTGGCTGAGCCCTCAACCAGCATCAATTTCTCTGATCCCAACCGCTTCTTCCCCAGAGCATCTGACGGATTGAGCTCTTCTGCCCGACCCAAGAACTTAACTTCTAGCCGTGAGGTAAAACGGAATTCGATTCTTTTTGATTCGGTGGGGTAGAAACAGTATTTCTTTCAACTTGCTACTACACTGTAAATATTCTCTGTAAATATTCTAGGCTTTATTATTCAGTCCATTTTCGAACTTTGACGTCCACTGAAGGTTCTTGTTTAAATTTAGGTTTCATCTTTGTTCATAGGCTCCTCCTCCATTTTCGTTTGAAGGACATGGTTACTTTTTTTTTTACTGTTGCATAAAATATGTTCTTTCCCTAGCTGTGGATTGTAGATTTTACAGCAAATGCTTGAACACTCTGCTACAATTAATTACCAAGGCAGTGATTTTGAATTTCTGGTGCTCTTAAAAACAGAAAAATATCATACAGAGACCTGAAGCTTGTGATGTTCCAGCCAATTCTGTTCCGCCGCGATCCTCGAAGAGGAGTAGAGCTGCAGAGGTTCATAATTTGTCTGAAAAGGTTTGCCTTAACACAAGCTTGAGTTTGATATTTGTGAAGATTTTCAATTGACATTTGTTTGACGCCATTGATCAATGGCTATTTTGGACAGAGGAGGCGAAGCCGAATCAATGAAAAGCTCAAAGCACTTCAGACATTGATCCCAAATTCTAACAAAGTAATTGTTCCATGACTGTTCTTATCTTCGAATTTACTCCCCACGCCGTTGATCTTCTCTGAATGATTTCTTGATGCATTCTACGCCAGACTGACAAGGCGTCAATGTTGGATGAAGCCATTGAATATCTGAAGCAGCTTCAACTCCAAGTCCAGGTTTTTATTACTACCCTCTTTCAGGATGTGGTCGCAGATCATATTTTATGTCGTAATTACTTATTTAGTTGAGTTGTCCTTTATTTTGCGTCACTTGAATAATTCATCAGTTGTTTCCATCTTGAATGCTATTCTGTTCTTGCTCAGTAATTCGATCTTTCATAACTATTGAACTTAAAAATAGATGTCCCGATTGCACAGATTCTTATTCTATAAATAATAGGATGAGGAAACGTAAGGAAACCATTCCAAAAACTTCTATACATTGGGGGATGATATAACCATCTTAACACTTGTTATCGATCTTTGTTTGCCGTCCATGTTCTTTCTCGCAATGTGTCATCTTGTCCTAAAGAGTTTGTGTCCCTATAAAATCTTGCAACCTTAAATCGAACTAATGTAATGCTTGTTACGATCTCTGGATCATTTTGTAGATGTTGACAATGAGGAATGGATTAAGTTTACATCCCGGATATTCGCTGGGATCGCTCCAGTCTATGTCAGTCCCTTCAGCAGGACTCGAATTATTCGAGGGAAACGCAGTGCTGAATCCTAATCGAGGCGCGGACACATCAGCACTCACCAGGAACCAAGATCTCTTAATGCAAGGCGCTCTGGAACCGTCGCCGTCAAATCCTCAGATCCTCATGCCTCCCGTGGCGAACAGCTCTGATTCGGGAATCATGCCTAGCTTTGCGCCGTCAGCTCAAAATCATTACGGATTGCTAAATCACTTACCCCCTGCAAAGGTAGCGTCGTTTAAGGTTTGATTCCGATGCAATGTGAAGGTCCTTACAACTGCTGATGCCTTCTTACACTCTTCCGACAGGATGTTTGCCGCGACGACACATTGTCGAGGCTGCAGTTAGACATAAGTTGCTCCGGAAACAACTCCTCCCCGGGAGTATCGTCCTAATAAACTAACAAATCGAAGAATGCTGCGGCACGCGGATCATCGTACTCTTCTTCTGGTTGTAACGGTAACAAAATGAGAGCCAAAATTCTTTAGCAATTCTAGACACTTAACAATCTGTGAAAACCATTGTTGGGTATTAAATTTGTGGACACAGAAAGTGTTGTCTTTTTCTTGAGACAATCATCGCAGCACTTACTTTTACATGAAAAACTGCCATTGTAAAAGTGTCTCTTCCATTCCAATTCCAAGATTTTTAGTACAGTGGGTATTTAGTTTCATTTCCATCCGGGCCAGCCTTGTCTGGTACACGACCCTAAACCCTAAAACAGAACTCATCAATGGAATCCAGCAAATGTCCCTCTGGAGGCTACCCCTAATAAAAGTCACTGTGGTTCAAGATCATCTGGTAGATTAAATTAAATGGCCCGACAAAGAGGTTTAACAGTCTGACTTACATTACATGGAGACAGTGATTCTTTATATATAAGTAAATTATTTTGGTTAATTGGTGATGTATTATATGTGTAATTTTATTTTCTTCAGGTCTTGATTTGATTCCTTTTTACCAGAGAGGACAAGAGGTCACCATCCTCTAAAACAGGATAAATATTCTCCTCCTAGATCAAAATGTTTACCCCTTTTCTTTCAATTACTACTAACTACCGCCATTAAAGCATTCCTCGCAGTTGCGAAAAGTCTTCACGGTTCTTTTTCTATATTATTTCATTTCTTGACCTAATGAGGAAACACCTTAATCCCTGTTGCACTACAGCGATGTAATAAACTGTGCATACATACATACATACATACAAGTATCTTGTCTCTACAGAAGTTTGCTTTCCTGTTTGCCTGCAGATGCCAAAAAAATCCTTCTCATTAAACAGATAAGCACAGGAATTGATTCTCGTCCACTGTCCAAATAAATTCAGTGAAATGGGAACGAGTTTAATGCGCCAAAGTCGTAGTAAATAAGACCAATTCCACGACGCAGTGCATTTAGTGGGAGTCTAACAGGAGGTGTAATTTAAGGTTTGAACGCCATTAATGGATTAATACACGACAGTAATAGAACTAAAAAAACGAGAATTATGTTTAGCAATAGCAAAGCAATTAATCGAAACGTAAGAGTGAGTGGGCCCTTTCCTTCTTCCCAGAAGTCCATCATTACAGCTTGCTTCAGCCACCACCCACCCACCCCCGCCCCACCCCCACTGGCCTCTGTGTGTCGACTGTCCTCTTCTGCCGTTACCGACAGCCATATTTCTCTTCTTCAAAGTCTCACTCCTTCATTGCCGCAGCTGAATATCCCCAAACCTCGTCCCTTGCAATCAATTGATTCTCTGAATTAAAGGGTAAGCAAAAAGCTTGTCTTTTTTGATCGAATCGTCTGTTGGGGAGAAAGAGGTAAAACAGAGGGAGGGTGGGTGGGAGGTAGGGAGGATGTCTGATGGGAAGCCGGCGTTTCTGAACGACGAGCTGTCGAAGAGAACCTCGATATTCGGGCTGCGTTTGTGGGTGGTGCTCGGAATCTGCGTCGGCGCGGCGATCGTCATCTTCCTCTTCCTCATATCGCTTTGGTACACTTCCAGGAGGAACAGGAAAACCAGCAGAACACACGTGTCCTCCTCAGCAGCCCTCAAGAACAATCCCACCATCCCCAATGTGTCTCGGGAAATCCAGGAAATTCGGGTCGACCCGTCCCGGAAGCCCGAATCAGACCCGAGGTTGCTCCTCCCGGCGCCGGCCGGGTCCGAGGCAATTTCCGAGCCTGACGCAATTGAGGTCGACGGCCAGAAGATCCACATTGAGATTGGAAAGGAGCACCGGATTACCTACCCGGAGAAGGTCGCCCCGGGCTCTGGGTCGGGCGGTGATACCCGACCCGGAAGCGACCCGATTTCCGGGCCGGAGGTTTCGCATTTGGGGTGGGGCCATTGGTACACGCTGCGGGAGCTTGAGGAGGCTACCAACGCATTTTCCGACGAGAACGTGATCGGAGAAGGAGGGTATGGAATTGTTTACAGAGGGTTGCTCGATGACAAGACTAATGTCGCCATTAAAAACTTGCTCAACAACAGGTATCTGCTCAAAAATAAAACAAAAACCACCTTCCTTTCCTCACAAAAATGTCATTCATGGTTCAAATCATTGACGATTTCTCGATCAGGGGCCAAGCAGAGAGAGAATTCAAGGTCGAAGTGGAAGCAATTGGGCGTGTTCGTCACAAGAATCTGGTGAGATTGATTGGCTATTGCGCTGAAGGAGCTCACAGGTAGACTTTACTCTGAAAATCAATCCTCAAAACGTGCAAAAATCCAGTCTTTGGAACCGATTAATTCTGAAATTCTGGTGAAAAATTCATCATCTGTCTCTGTAGAATGCTCGTTTATGAGTACGTTAACAATGGCAACTTAGAGCAGTGGCTCCACGGCGATGTTGGGCCTTGCAGCCCTCTTACATGGGACATAAGAATGAACATCATATTAGGCACTGCAAAGGGGTAATCAGAAGGATGTTCATGTCCATTTTGATTCGAACATTTTATCTGTTCTGTAATTCTCGAATTGTTTGAGTTTCTTCAGCTTGACCTATCTACATGAATGTCTCGAGCCGAAGGTCGTCCACCGCGACATTAAGTCGAGCAACATCTTGTTGGACAAGCAATGGAATGCCAAGGTGTCTGATTTCGGGCTTGCGAAGCTCATCGGCTCCGAAAAGAGTTACATCACCACGCGAGTTATGGGGACTTTCGGGTAAGCGATTGTCGGAAGATCTTTGTCAATCCTTCGAAGGAAAACAATAACATTGTTTGTGGTTGTCTTGTGTTAGCTACGTAGCTCCGGAGTACGCGAGCACCGGCATGTTGAACGAGAGGAGCGACGTATACAGTTTCGGGATTCTTTTAATGGAAATAATCTCCGGGAGGAATCCCGTTGACTATAGCCGTCCGCCGGGAGAGGTACATTGATGAGCATTTAGTTCAATTAGGCAAACAATGGCTGTAAAATATTAATGCATAACTTGTTCATAATCCACAGGTGAACCTGGTGGATTGGCTAAAAACAATGGTTTCGAGTCGGAATTCGGAGGGAGTTCTCGACCCGAAGTTACTCGAAAAGCCGTCATCGAGAGCGTTGAAGCGCACCCTTTTGGTGGCTCTACGTTGCGTCGACCCAAACTCTCAAAAACGGCCGAAGATGGGTCATGTTGTGCACATGCTAGAGGCTGACGATTTCCCATTCCGCGACGTAAGTTCACGCCGTCTAAATCGAGAGGCTCGATTTCATCATCGTCCACTTATCGTTGTCTTTGGATTTTACAGCAGGATCGAAGGGGCGGAAAGGAACACGGTCGGGCGAACACACGCGACAGCTTAAAGGACGATGTTAGTTTAGCCGATAAGTTGCCGGTCGAACCTGGCGACAGCAGCGGATACGAAAGCAGCGTTCAAACTGCCGATCGGACATTGTTGAGGAAGCAAGAACTCGAAGAAGAATAGTTCAAGAAATTAGCTCTCAATGTACATAGTTATATATATATATATGTATGTATATGTCTCAATCGCCATTTGTGATGTTTGGTTTGTTTTGGTGAAGGTGAAGGTGAAAAAGAATGAGAGAATTAGCAGCAGTTTTTGGTAATGTAATTTTTTCCTTTTGGCAGTGTAAAAAGAGTATTCTTTATGCAATATCCATCTTCAAGTAGTTTAATTTAGTGTGATAAGATTAAATTATAATTAAGTAGTTTCATGAGCCCTAACCTATGTGACATGCAAGAAAACCAAGAAAATAGAGTACAATAATTTCAGATCAGACAATAATAATAGTTTTTAATTTTCTTGAAAGGGTGTTCCTGTCGTAGCATAGTTTGTCTTGTCCCATCTTCATATTCAATACTCTTTTTATTGTAATTTTTGACCTATACCTTATTTATACCAGTTTCTCCCTTCAACTGACTGAAAATTGAAACTACAGACAAAAATAAAACTACAGTCTTTTAACTCTTCAGAGCAGTGGCAGAGTACATTTCTTGATCCAATATTACTAAGTTCTGACACTGCTAAATAAGTAGAAGTAATTAATTTTAAAAAGTAATAGTAGAAATTGAATTTCCCAATTGGCCTGCCTGTCTTGACGTGGACCTCAGACGAGAATTTGTCACAATCAGACCAAGTTCAATATCTCGACGATTATATCAATCAGCCCACGAATAGCCTTTGAATAAGAATATCCATATTGTTGAGTTTAAGTTGCAATAATTTGATCATCATAAATATCGCCAAAATGTGTGGAAATGAATTGTGGCAGGCCTGCACTTAATCCAAATACAAATGTTATTCTTGTTTACAAGTTAAAAGACAAAGACAGGCTATTATTAGATAAACAAAAGGCCATTTCCAAAGTTTATTTTAATTTCAATGTTAATGAATGAAGAATATCTCTACGTGTGTGTATAAATATGAATACTACATTCTTCAACTTTCCCACACCAAATCGATTATCATCAATGGGGCTGTTGTTCAAACACGTTTTTCTGCTAAGTGTTTTCTACATTGGTTTCGTTTTAGGACAAAGATCGACTTACATTGTTCATATGGACAAATCTTACATGCCCAAAGCTTTTGCCAACCACAACCATTGGTATTCCTTTATGATCGATTCTTTGACGTCCACTGCGACAATCGACAAGCCTTTCCGCCGGAGCTCGACTCCGGCGGCGCGGTTAGTCTACACGTACGACAACGCATTCCACGGATTTAGCGCCATGCTATCGGAGGAAGAAGCGAAAGCCTTGGAGAAGGCTCCCGGGTTTCTCTCCGCGTACCGTGACCGGAGTGTCACACTCGACACTACTCATACGTTCGAGTTTCTTTCGTTGAACCCGGATTGGGGATTGTGGCCGGCTTCCGATTACGGCAACGATGTGATCATTGGCGTTATCGACACGGGCGTTTGGCCGGAGAGTCGAAGCTTTCACGACGATGGAATGGGCGAAGTTCCGACGAGGTGGAAGGGGATATGCGAAGAAGGGCAAGAGTTCAATTCTTCGATGTGTAATAAGAAGCTGATCGGCGTCCGGTATTTCAACGAGGGAGTTAAGGCCGGAAATCCGAACACGACGCTGACCATGAACTCCGGGAGGGACACTCAAGGCCACGGCACGCATACGTCGTCAACTGCCGCCGGGAATTACGTCGAAGGCGCGTCGTTTTTCGGATACGCCTCGGGGACTTCTAGAGGCATGGCGCCTCGAGCTCGAGTGGCGATGTATAAGGTCCTTTGGGACGAGGGGCGGTACGCCTCCGACGTTCTCGCCGGTATGGATCAAGCCGTAGCCGATGGAGTTGATGTCATTTCCATCTCGATGGGGTTCGACGGCGTGCCGTTGTATCAAGACCCGATCGCCATAGCCTCGTTCGGAGCTATCGAAAAGGGAGTACTTGTTTCGTCGTCGGCCGGAAACGAGTATAGGATCGGGAGCCTACATAACGGGATCCCGTGGGTACTAACCGTGGCAGCCGGATCGATCGACCGGTTCTTCGCTGGGACATTAACTCTAGGCAACGGAGTAACGATCACCGGATGGACAATGTTCCCGGCGCCGGCACTTATCGACGACTTGGTTCTCATCTACAACAAAAACATATCGTCATGCGACTCGACCAACGCGTTATCGAACATCGGCCGAGGGATCGTCATATGCGAAAACGGCTCCGTCAGGAACCAGATCTTCTACGTTTCACAATCGAACGCTAACGCCGCCGTCTTCATTTCAGATGACGTAAATGTATTCGAAGACAGCGAGTTTTCGTACCCGGGCGTCGTGATCAGCCCACGCGACGCCGCTGTTTTGATGGAATATGTCGAGAAAACGAAAGTTCCGCTCGGCAGCATCACGTTCCAGAAAACGTTTGTCGGGACAAAGCCAGCTCCGGTCGTGGCCTCGTACACTTCACGAGGCCCTTCGCCGAGCTATCCGTATGTCCTAAAACCGGACATTATGACGCCGGGATCATTAGTATTAGCATCGTGGATACCGAACTCGCCGATAGCTTCCATCGGTACAAACATCGAGTTGATCGGCGATTTCGCGCCCCTGTCCGGGACATCGATGGCATGTCCTCACGCTGCCGGAATCGCCGCACTTCTACGAGGCGCACACCCGGAATGGAGCCCGGCGGCTATTCGATCAGCCTTAATGACGACAGCCAACCATTTGGACAACACCAACGGCTACATTAAGGATTCGTTCTTCAATTACGATGTTGCCTCGCCTTTAGCCATGGGAGCGGGGCACGTCGATCCGAACAAGGCCCTCGATCCCGGGCTCATCTACGACGCGACGCCGCAGGATTATGTGAATCTTCTTTGCTCCATGAACTTCACGAAGAATCAAATCATGACCATCACGAGATCGAGCTACAGCTGCTCGGACCCGTCGCCGGACCTGAATTACCCGTCGTTCATTGCCTTTTACGGCAACGGAACCGCCGGAGTTTTGGTTCGGACATTTCAAAGAACTGTGACGAATGTAGGAGACGGCAAGAGTTCTTACAAGGTTCGAGTGGAAGCTCCCGATGGCTCGAAAGTTAGTGTCTCCCCGACCACATTTGCGTTCGGAGAAAAATATGAAAAGCAGAAGTACTCGGTCACTGTCGAATACAGGGGGAGCATCAATGGAACAGTTACATTCGGATCGATAACTTGGGTTGAGGACAATGGAAATCACACTGTTAGGAGCCCTATAGTGGTGTCTCCCATGATTCCTGTCTGGTGATCAATGATCATTCTCATTTCATATCGACAAATTTCAAATAATAATAATGATGATAATGATAATGTATTGTCCACAAATGATTAGTCTCTTTTTTGTAAATTTTTTATTTTCCAGCCATTAATTCTGAACTCAATGATTGGTGTGTTAATCAATTTGTATATAGTAGAAAATAAATTTGTATTGTCCAAAAATTGGGATGGAGACTCGACAACAAATCGGTTCTCTTTAATTATACACTTGATCAAAGGATTAAGACATGCCAACAATGCCCTCATCTGTCTCTTCTTGAAACCCCACTTTTTGTTATACTCAAGAAATATATATATATATATATATACACACACATTAGTATCTTCTTACCTTCCATGTTATGATGGAGGTTTCTCCATTTAATGGGGAAAAATCGAGGCCCCTCTAGTGTGGAAAATTGATTAAAATGGACAAAGTAAATGACAAGTTGCATTTAGGCCCCATGCCTCTCTATCTCTCTCTCTCTCTACTATATAGATATATATATATATACATAAATGTGTTTTTCCTACAGTACACTGATTTCATTGCAAAAACATGAAACTTTCAAACTCATTGCAGCCATCATGTCTATGTTTCCTCTTGATTGCATTTCTAGAATTCATGTCTGCTTTTGGAAATTCCGACACTTACATTATTCATATCGATTCATCTGCCATTCCCAAAGCCTTTTCTAGCCACCAAAATTGGTACTTATCCATGTTGTCCTCTGCATCCGATCGACCTCTGCAAGGCTTTGCTACTTCGTCTTCGTCTAAACTTCTGTATTCTTACACGAATGCGATTAATGGTTTTAGCGCCGTTCTTTCGCCGACGGAACTCGAAGCCGTCAAGCATTCGCCGGGATACGTTTCTTCGACTAGAGACACAATGGTTGAAATGGACACAACCTCGTCATTCCGGTTCCTCGGCCTTAATCCCAACGGCGGGGCGTGGCCGGTTTCCGGTTACGGCGAGGACGTCATAATCGGCATGGTGGACACCGGAGTTTGGCCGGAGAGTAAGAGCTTCGACGACGACGGGATGAGCGACGTCCCGTCGAGATGGCGCGGCGAATGCCAGAGTGGATTCGACTTCAACTCGTCGACGTGCAATAAGAAACTCGTCGGCGCGCGGTATTTCAACAAAGGGCTACTCGCAAGGAATCCCAACATGACCGTATCGATGAACTCAGCCCGTGACGTCGACGGGCACGGAACGCACACCTCGTCCACGGCCGCGGGGAGTTACGTCGACGGCGCAAATTACTTCGGCTACGCAACGGGGACGGCTCGAGGAATGGCGCCGAGGGCGCGATTGGCGATGTACAAAGCATTGTGGCAAGAAGGGTCGTATGTCTCCGATATCGTCGCCGCCATCGACGGCGCCATCGCGGACAGCGTCGACGTATTGTCCATATCATTAGGCGTCAACGGCGCGCCGTTGCATGGCGATCCCGTGGCTATAGCGACGTTCGCCGCGATGGAGAAGGGTATTTTTGTCTCGACTTCAGCCGGTAACTTGGGGCCAGATTTGTGGTCGTTGCACAACGGGATCCCGTGGGTTCTAACAGTGGCTGCCGGAACGATAGACCGGAGCTTTCTAGGGACTATAGCTCTCGGAAACGGGGTGTCTGCCACAGGGTTGTCGCTCTACCACGGAGACTTTGCGTCGACGGAATCGCCAATGGTTTTCCTCGACGGTTGCAACGATAACAGCGCGTTCAAATCAATGGAGGGCAAGATCGTCGTGTGCTTGGACACACAAGACACGTTGAGCCAACAAGTGTACTTAGCCGAGAACGCTAAGCTCGCCGGCGGAGTCTTCATTACAAGCGACGACGACGTATCCTCGTACATTAAGGCCTCGTTCCCGGCGATCTTTCTTACCCCCGAGCAAGGACAAAGCGTGTTGGAATACATCAAGACCGACGCGAAGGCTAGAGCGACGTTTAAGTTCCAACAAACGGTGACTGGGACAAAACCAGCGCCGAAGCTCGCGAGCTACAGTGCAAGAGGGCCGTCGATGAGCTGTCCACATGTCCTAAAACCCGACATTATGGCTCCCGGCGATCTCATACTCGCTTCATGGCCTTGGAACAAACGGATAACCTCGGATGCTTCTGGAAAACTCTTGCATTCCTTCAACATTCTGTCAGGAACATCGATGTCCTGCCCTCATGCATCCGGAATTGCTGCCCTGATTAAAGGCACGCATCCGAATTGGAGCCCGGCCGCCATTCGATCCGCCTTGATGACAACTTCTTACATCATCGACAACTCCGGTAGCGTTATTAAGGATGTCGGATCGAAGGACAAGCCGGCTAATCCATTCGGCATGGGAGCCGGCCATGTCGACCCGGACAGGGCACTCGATCCGGGGCTCGTCTACGACGCCGAGAAAGAAGATTACATCAAACTTATATGTGCAATGAACTTCACATCAAGTCAAATCCAATCCATTACACGTTCGAATTCTTACAGCTGCTCGAATGCATCGCTCGACATGAACTACCCTTCCTTCATCGCCTTCTTCGATGGAAAGACTAATGATTCTGTGACAAAAGTTTTCGATAGAGTTGTGACGAATGTTGGGAATTCGAAATCGATTTACACAGCGAGATTGACGGGTTTGGGAGGATTGAAAGTTACCGTTAGGCCTGAGAGGTTGGAGTTCAGTAAGAAGTATGAAAAGAGAGGATTCAGATTAAGGGTAGAAGGTTCGGACAGGATGAAAGAATCCATGGTTTATGGTTCATTGACTTGGGTCGAATCCAAGGGTCGACACCACGTCAGGAGTCCCATAGTTGCTACGAACATGGATGGTTCGATCGATCAATAATAATTTCTGTCTGTGACTTTGCTTTCAGACACAGCTGTGCGAAATGGGTGGGGTTGTTTCAGTGAAGAAGACAAGATGATAAAGACATCATCGTCATCAACGCTGCTGTTAAATTACAACAATTTGGTCCCAACTAATTAGGGTAACTGTTATAATTAGTATTATCGTATGTTTTTTGCTGTTAGTTGGTGATCTAACATCTCCAATCGTGTGTCGGTGCTGTCGTCTTGAATTTTTATAAATTAATTGGACAAATTTAGGTTAAATTGAACAAGGGTTTTTATTGGTTTCATAATCCATTTTGATGAATTCGGATGTTCATGAATTTGTCCCAAGTTTCGGGCTGTTTCATAGTCAACAGAGACTGCAACCAATCCTATTTATTGCATTATACGTATTGTGAAATTATTTTATTTTTGGCTCCCATATCTCATTCTACTATATATGAAGAAAATCCAAGGGTGGTGGTCACAGTGATCTTCGGGTCAACATTCTTGATTAAAATATCTATTGCTTTTTATTTATTCTATAGCATATCATAAATGTGGCCCAAACTGGAGAAGTAATGGGCCTTTTGGTGTAGTGGGCCTAGCCCAATATACCCAACCTATAAAAAGAATTAACTTTTGGCCCATTAGAATTTTGAATGCAGCATTTACTGTTTTATTTTTTTTTTTTTTTAAAAAAAGCAATTGGAATAAAATGTCAAACGTTTGAATATTGTAAAAATTGAAAATTTTATGAATTAGTCGCAGCTGTCACTTTCCTTAGCACAGAAGTCAATTCTATAATTGCTTCATTCGTATTCTGTTGTGAAAATTTGCAGTATATGAAACTAAATCCAGTCTTGCAATAAATTGCAAGTAATTGCTTGCTGTTATTGAATCAACAGAATTAAATTCTACGCGAAAATATTTCCAGAAAAAGGATTACAGCAAAGACTTAATCGACGAATGAAGATTTTCTCTTTGAACAATACACACAGATTTCTTCCGATTTCAGTCGGACTCTGCAATCGGCGGTGAGAGATTTCAAATCGACCCAAGTTTCCGGCGACAAAAAAATGCACGCAAAGACAGATTCCGAGGCGACCAGTTTCGCCCCATCGTCGCCGGACCGTAATCGCCGGCCGATTTACTTCGTGCAGAGCCCGTCGCGGCACTCGCACGACGGGGAGAAGATGGGGACGTCGTACATGTCGACGCCGGCGCCGAGCAGCCCGGAGGAGTCGCCGCAGCTTTATCAGACGTACGGCGTCAACCACTCCCGGGAATCGTCGACGAGCCGGAGGTCGAGCAAGGTGTCCCCAAACGACGTCGGATTGCCTGGCGGCGGTTATATTAGGGGCGGGCTGCAGAACTGGAAGGAGTTCGATCTCGTCGGAGAAGATGAAGAAGGGCTTCTAGAAGATTCGGAGGAGTCCCGGAAGGGGACGTCCCTTCGCTGCTTTTTTCTGTCCTTCGTCGTCGGCTTCGTCCTGCTCTTCTCCGTATTTGCTCTCATTCTTTGGGGCGTCAGCAAACCACAAAAACCTAAGATTGCTATGCGGGTGAGTGAGATCAGTTATTTGTTCATCGGAAAATTCCATTTTTGAAAAGCTTGAATTTGAATTCTGATGGAAACGAATTTGGGCAGAGTATTAAATTCGATAGGGTTACAGTTCAGGCTGGTTCGGACGACACGGGCGTGTCGACTGATATGATCTCCATCAACGCCACGGCGGTTTTCAGTTTCCAGAACACGGCCAATTTCTTCGGCGTTCATGTCGCCGCCGCGCCGTTAACTCTCTCCTACTCGCAGCTCCGCATCGGCGCCGGAGCAGTTAGTCTTCTCGGAAATTATTTACTGCGATCATACGTTTTAATTATTAATCTTTAATTATTTACTGTAGATGGAAGAATTTTATCAGAGGAGGAGCGGCGGGAGGAACGTGACGGTGGTGGTGACCGGAGACAAGATTCCGATGTACGGAAACGGCGCCCATCTGATGAAGCGTAACGGAGTGACGGCGGCGCCGGTGCCTCTGAAACTGGAGTTGACGATCCGATCTAGGGCTTATGTTCTTGGAAATTTGGTGAAGACGAGATTCGAGCAGAGGATTGAGTGCTTGATCGCCTTCGATTCGAGGAAATTTAATGTCACAATTCCTCTGTCCAAATCTTGCACATATCTATGACCACTTGGATCAGTTTTGCTTACAATAACCAAACCATAAACATCTTCGTATAGGATTTGGGATTGAACGTCTAATTTGCAGAGAATATGTCTTAAATAAAAAATATCTCTTTGGTTATAATGAAATTGGTAAAAACACAATACACTCCTAAATTCATATTCATTAGACACTAATTATTAAGTTCTATGTATTCATATGCTAAAATGCATGTGTTCACTGAAAAGGTATAAATGGAATTCGAATTTAGAGTTTAAATTAAATAAATCAATCTAGGATATTACAGAAAAGAAATGATTAGTTTGCAAATGTGCAATAGGTTCTCCATGAGACAATTTTTGTTCACAAAGCTGCTAAGACCTCCCAATGATTAATGAATTTTCGATTTATGGGTTTCAAATTTGGATGCTTATACATAGAATTAATAATAAAATAATATATATATATATATATATATGAAATTTGAAAAACTTCGAAACACAGATTGAAGTTGTAATGATCAGACAAATTGAGCATAACCTTCCTTATTGTCTGCAAAGCTGTTTCTTTCTTGTCATCTCTTTTTGCCAGTTAGGGTTTCCACCAAATATATACATATAGATCATCTTTTTCTAATTCCACATATATACGCATATATAAATATCAATGATATAATCATTGCTTATTATTGTAAATAATTTGCCAGTAAAAATATAATTTGCTCTTAAACATCCCATATTATATATAAATATATAAATATACATATATATTTTGTCTTAGTTAAAAAGATTATATATATTAATTGAATATTTTTGAAGTATTTTTTATTTGTATACATATATTTGCGTATTATTTTGTTAATATTAACATTTCACATTTTTTACTCAATTTTTTTTCTTTTAGGCAAAATATTATAATTTTGTACAAGAAATAATAATAAAATTCTACTTTAATCTTATAACTTTTATTTTTAGTATCTAATTTGTATAAATAATTTAATATGTATTTTTATATATTTTTATAGTTAATATGATCAATTCTTCTTTTACAAATTTTATTTAGTAAATTATTAATAATAAAATTATAATTAAAAAATAATTTATTTTTATATATTTATAATTCAAGATATATATACATATTTTTTTATTTATTTTAAATATTTATAAAATTAAATAAAAAATAATATAACAATTAAATTTAATTATAATAATTCTGTGTATAGTATGGATTTAAACGCTAGTGTGTATATATATATAGATTGATAATAACATTTTGCAGTGTCCCAGTTAGAAAAAGAACAATGAAGGAGTTGTCCAATTATAGTTGCATCAAATGTTATCACTGAGAACATCTTTATCCAAAGAATAAAAATAAAAAAAAAAAAAAGAGAAGAAGATTGTTTAAAAAAGAAACAAAGGTATCTTTTTTTAGGTTATTATTATTATTAGTATTTTCAAAATCTTCATATTCAAAGAGATATATAACATAAAAAAAAAAAAAAAGAAAATAATTTAGCTTTAGTATTTTTAGGTAAAAACAATTATTTAATATAATATTTTGAATAAAAAACAGTACAATCAATAATTTGAAGGGAAAGTGACTAATTAAATAGTAAAATTACATATATTAGAATTATGTAAGTATATTATCAACATTTTACAACAAATTAAAAGATATCCCTTTTTTTTTTTTTTCTTCAAAAAAATTAATCAAAGCAAAGCAGAGAAAAAGAGTAGTCTTTTTATTTTCGTTGTTGTTCTCTACTTTTAATGCAACACAAAAAGAATGTTAAAATGGATTTCTTTTATTTATTTATTTAATTTTTAATTTTTGTATAATATGACTTCTGATAAAGAATAATCACTCATCACCCATGCAGTATTGAAAAGCCCAGTTTACTTTCAGACTATGGAAAAAAATCAAGAAAAGAAAAAAAAAAAAAAAAAAAAAAAAACTTTTTCTTTTTAAAAACTTTCACTTTGTCTCCTCTGTTTGATTAATTAATAAATTATTTTGTGCCCACAAATTAAAGTTAACTTTAACATAGAACTCGAGTTTTGTAATTTAAATTATCTCTTGACTAATCATTTCCTCTGCAGTTTCTTTCATCTATAAAGTTGATGATTTTCTGCTCATACGTATCCCAAAGGGTTGACAAAAAATAAACCCTCATTTCTTTACATGTATATAAAAATTAATATTAATTTTATTAATTGGGAGGTTGAAAATTCAATGTGGAGAGAATGAATTCAATGAAACTGATTATTACACTTCCACAATTCCTCGTGACCCATTAATTCAAATAAATGTAATTAAATAATTAAAACAGTTCATATATATATATATATATGTTATTGTTACGTATTTATTAAATTTAAATAAATAAAATAAAATAAAATAAAATGTTACTGTGGTGCATGCACGTACTGTCCAACATAATCGACAAAAAGGAGTGTGGGAAGAGACATGCAAGAGAACCTTTGTAGCTTTGTCGTCTACAATAATAATGTTTATGATTCTTATTCTGGTTTAGCCTTCTTCTCGATTCTGTATGTATTTTTAATTAATTAATATAAATATATATATAATTGGTAATTAGAGACCAAATTGTGTGTCTATGCTGTCCGGTCTCTCCTAGATATTCCCATCGTGTCATTATTTGAATATTATCTGTCACGTGAGGGTCTGGATTAATTATTTCATTTCATTCCTTTCATTTGTTTACTAATTATTATTTAGTTTACTGATAATACGAATTAATCATGATTTTGGCACAATATTATGATATAATTTTTTTAATTAATCGTTGGAGGCAACGAAACATATATATTTAGAGAAAGAAATGGGTGACGAAAGTCTATAATATTAATCGTTGATTTGATTTTGAAGAGGTCAAAATTTTACACGGTATGTTATAGTAATAGTAATATATTATATATATTTTATTATTTAATTAAATTGATTGATAATAATGAATCATGATGAATGGACCTCTAGATCGATGCAACATGTGACATGTTTTTTTCCTAATGTGTGCAAAGGTAACATGAATATGAGTCTCCTATCCAACAATCCAAATCCACTATATATATAAGCATCACAAGAATAGCATATATATATATACACATATATATATATATATAGAGAGAGAGAGAGAGAGAGAGAGAGGAAATAAATAAAAATAAATAAATAAGGAGAGGGCAGGACTGGTTCTGTCTCCGTGTCAGGCGCTGAAACAATTCAGCAAATGCAGAATTGATCTGATCAGAAAGAAAGACGAAGACGACGACATGCATGATGCTCCTCCTAAAACCCTAAATTAAAACCCTACTTTCTGTCTCACTAAATTTAATTATATATATATAAAGAAACCATATTCCAATTTCAATTTCCATTTTGGAAGGACTCACACTCAGACACATACATATCTATAATATTATATTTTAATATTATATATGGGGAATTGAAGCTGATCTGATCCATATCACTTAACACATACCTGCATGCAAGTAAGTGTCTGTGTCTCTGTCTGCCAAGTTTCTTCTTCTTCTTCTTCTTCTTCTTCTTCTTCTTCTTCTTCTTCTTCACCATCAATCACTGTTACAAAACTCAATCTCATCCATTTACAAACCGGCAACCTTGTACACATTAATTCTTCTTCTTGTATGTAATAATAAATCACTAATTAATTAATGATATAAACATGATGATATTGGTCATTGCCCAACACTCAAACCTTAAAAATTAATCACTCCTGAAATTATTACCAATCATTTTATTATTTTTAAGTTTTTCACTTATTCAATAGTACTCGTAATAATAATTCATCATTAAAAATGGTGGTTGAAACTTGAAAAAGGGATGGTCATTCTTATATATATTTTTATCTACTTTGTAGTGTACCCTTTTGCTGAACTATTGCATAAAGGGAGAAAAGATAACACATCTGTCTGTCCATGCAAGCTTTTTAGGCTAATAATTCAAAGTTCAAAGACCTGAGTCATAATTGATCTCCCCAAATTTCAATAAAACCCTAATTTCATTTTTATTTATTTATCTTTCTGGCAACCAATGTAAGAAAAACAAAGCAAAAGAAAGACCCACAAATTAAAGTAACTCGAATGGTCCATACCTCTGCATAAATTAACTGTTTGTGTGTTTTTGCCTGGAAAAATGTATCTGGAACACTGTGCAAAGAGTATATATGTCAATGTGCATATACAATCCAATATTTAATTAATGATTCTGTATACAAGTTTGCAAAGTTATCAATCAAAGAGAAACTATAGCAACAAAAAAGAAGTAGAAGAAGAAAGGTAAAGAAAAGATATTTCTGTGTGAGCTAGCTAGCTAGCTAGCTAGTGTATGTGATCGATGACATCGACAGGCTTTTAATTTCCTTTTTTCTTACTATATAAAAATAAAAATACCCTTCATATAGTTCAATTTGTGGCTTTTCCAACGTATAATCTGCAGAAATAATCATTTAAAAAAAATATTTATCAGAAACAGCAGCATTGTAATTGTAGGCAGTAGCTAGAAGATAATATGTATGATGGGGATTCGAAAATGAGTGTGGGTTTGGTGCCATTAATTAATTAACAAACTGATCAGAGGAAAAGATACAAATTGGAAAGAAGATATTCTTTCTTTTTTTTTTTTGACGTGTGGTCAAGTACTCACTCACTGTACTGCTCTGCTACTACCACCTTCTTCCAATTACTCAAATTACCAAACTGCCCCTCCCATGGAGATTTCTTTAATTTCACACTTGGTGTAATTGTATTGGCAAGAATAAGAATATATATAGTTCATCTTCATCCAGCCAAATGACATAATAGTATAGTACTGGAGTAGTCGAGCAAAACAGCAGTATCAGTGCTTAAAACAGCAAGGACAAATAACGAAGAAAAATTAAAGATTTACAAAAAAAATAAAAAAAAATAGTTCTTCCTCAAAAAGGACAGTAAAAAGGAACACTACCTCCATTAAAACTTTCCCTCAGTTTTTCAATCTTCTGCAATTACTATTACTTAATTATTAATCGTTCTTCTTCCAATTGGATATGCACACACACACATACATATACATGTAGATATATGTATAGATATAGAGTGAGAAAGTGTGTCACGGGTTTGTCTTGAAATGCCCTTAAATATATTTTTCCAGAGTTCTAGACAGCCACACAGACACATATTCCTCTCTCTCTCTCTCTCACTACAAACCCGAGGCAGCATCCTTTCCTTCGATAAATAAATTAAAACAAAATTACTACATCATAAATCTATCCTCACCCACTCTGTCGAACAGATTAAACCCACCTCAAGAATTACGAAAAGCACACTTCTTTTTTCTTCTTCTTCTTCTTCTTCAGTAGTCGTCGCCATGGCTCTGATGCTCGACAGCTGTGAAGGAATGCTGCTGTCCATCGACTCCCACAAGTCAGTCCCGGCGCCGTTCCTCACGAAAACTTACCAGCTCGTCGACGACGCCGCCACCGACCACATCGTCTCCTGGGGAGAAGACGAATCAACGTTCGTCGTGTGGCGGCCGCCGGAGTTCGCACGTGACCTCCTCCCTAACTATTTCAAGCACAATAACTTCTCCAGCTTCGTCCGCCAGCTCAACACTTATGTAAGTATATATATTTTTCCTTTTGTTGCATGAAACGGCGTCGTAATGATTTGGGGATTGATGTTGACGGCCTGTTCTTGGATTTGATTAAATTAGGGTTTCAGAAAAATCGTGCCGGACAGATGGGAGTTCGCCAATGAGTTCTTCAGAAAAGGGGAGAAGCACTTGCTCTGCGAGATCCACCGCCGGAAAACATCTCAGCCGCAGGTCGCCATCAATCACCACCACCACCACCACCCATCTCTACCTCACCACCACCACCACCAAATCCATGGCGGCCAGGGCTTTTTCCACTACCCCAGCACCAGAGTCAGCATCTCCCCACCCGATTCCGACGAGGCCTTCCCCCCGTGCCACCACTGGCCGACTGACTCTCCGCCGTCCCCCTGCGGATTAGGGTACAACAACAACCACCACCACGGCGGCGAATCGTACACTGCACTTTCTGAAGACAATGAAAGGCTTAGAAAAAACAACAACATGCTCATCTCCGAAATAACCCGAATGAGGAAGCTGTACAACGACATTATCTACTTTGTCCAGAACCATGTCAAGCCCGTAGCTCCCAGCAACTCCTATGACTCATCTTTCTTTCTCTGCAACTCATCGTCTTCATCGCCTGCACCTCCTAACAATCCCATCAAACCCTCTTCGATGATTTTGCAAAAGCCATTGAATCAAAGGCTTTCCACGCACCACCAGATGCCACCAAAGACCACTAAGGAAGGTAACAGATTTTGGGGCTCATTCAACTTCAAATCTTCGAATTCTCCCAGCAAGACTTCGCAGAGCAGCGTCACCATTGTCGAAGAGCCAGGTGGTGCAGACAGTGAGCCCTGCAAAACTAAGCTGTTTGGGGTGTCATTGGGTTCCAAGAAAAGATCACACCCGGAATACAACAATTCATCTTCTTCTGTCGAGACAAACAAGACACGATTGGTACTTGAGAAGGGGGATTTGGGGTTGAATCTAATGCCTCATTCAGAATGTTAGCTTTACTTTACACAAACCCCTCCTTCAATATTCTCTACTGGGAAGAAAAAAAATCATGATATTAATATCAATCCTTTATTGTTACATCTTTAGCTATCTTTTTTTCATTTTCTGATTTTCTCTTCTTGATTAGACAGACCTTCGTGTTTCTAAGGGAATATATATATATATCATTATTGTGTCAGTGACCTTGATTTGATTCTCTGTAAATATGACCATCTTCGTTCTTATATGTATGATCTTGTTCCCTCAGCCATGGCGTGCTGATGGGTTTTGATAGAGTGAAAAAATCGAATCATATATATCAATATTTTCCTAGATAATAGTATATAATTAACCAGTCCAAGACCAGTGTTGAATTCCATTATTTTTATTGATTTATGAGATTTGTAGGTGGACATGTAGATAGATGTAGCAGTTTTCTTTTCTGCTCTTTTTATCTTCTTCCTCTCTTTCTGGTTTGGTTATCTGAATGTCTGGGTCAGATTAATTAATGCACACCAGAGAGAAAAGCAGAAAAGTTGCAGCCTGGCTGGCCAAATTTTCTTGTTTGTTTGTTCTCTCGGACTTGTCTGATCGATACATTAATGAATCGTGCGTACATTTGTGTTCGTATATGATGGTCTGTCTTCAAAGTTGTCCAACATTTTTTGAAGACAGGATTAGGTTAGGTTCCATATCGGCTAAATAATTAATAACAATGTCTTAATCAGTTGATGCAATAACAAAAGATAGAAGAAACAACATAGGATTTCACGAATGATCTCAAGTTGATATCATTATCGATTACCAAGTTGATGTTTTTTTTTTTTTTTTTTTCTAATTGTGGTTTGAAATGATCTTTACAATATATATCCTCGGTTATCTGAAACCTGCCTGCTTGCCCTCTGTCAGTCACGCAGAAGTTAGGAAACAGACACACAAATGAAAACAAAGGAAAATTCAGAATATATATATATATATATATATATAGAGGATGTCTGAGGTGAGGTGAGCAGAAAAGAAAAGGGTAGGGGGGAGCATTCAATGAAAACGAAATGTGTGAAGAAACTGACTAAAAATTGTTGTTTGAAATGTTTCTATCAAGGCTTCTATACCTCTTCTGATGCCCAGAATTAAAAACCTTTTTCTTTTTCTACTTTTGAGTGTCTGATCAATATCTTTATCATCTTCTTTGGATCCTCCTTACCCCTTTTAACCCACCCCACCCCACCTCCTACTTCATTCAAAAAAACAAGAGAGAGAGAAAATAAAAAATAAAAAATAAAAAGAAAAGATGTTGACTGTGTGGTAAATGGTAAAAGGGGGGGTATGTGTAAGTTTGTGTGAATATTTCTTGAATGATTCAGAAGGTAATTAGGATTTAGGAATCCCATTTTCCTTTGCCCAAAGCTGAACACAAAAGGCAAAGTTGTCAATGGAAAGTTTGACTAAGGAGAAAATGGTTTCTTTTCTGTCATGGCTGGATTTTCTTGACTCTCTACAAAAAGGAAATTTGCATTGGATTTTTAATTTTTAATTGATTTTCTTGCGTAGGAACCTAAAATATTTATATTTATATTTATATAGATAGAGGGTGTGAGAGCTAGGCAGGGTAGGAATGTTGGATTGGAAAAATCTTGGTCGTGCAATGATTTGGTCTCATTTTTTAAAATATACCCCCAAACCCTAAGGCTATGCTACTTCTAGCCTTGCCTGGGGTCCTTCATTTTCTTGTCTTCTTCTATAGAGACCCTGATGCCCTGGCACGTGACCCTCCTGCCACCACGTGCTCTCTCTGCCCATAAGTCCCAACACATATTTACAACTCAACCCGAGACTGAGTTTTTTAAAATTTATGGTCTTTTAACTTTTACTCACTTTGTTAGTATTTAATTAACTATGATCAAATAAATAAAACACTATACAAAGTTACGATTGATTCAATTCAGAAACTTTCCTTACAATTATGACAGAATCACTGAAACTTTTGTCGTCGACTAATGTTTTTAGTGTAGTACTACATTATTTGCTGTTAAAAAAATGTATATATATTTATCTTTAGATGAATAGTGTTGGGCCATTATTTTTGTAATCATACGCAGTGATGATAAAGAAACTATTCTGCCAAAGATTTGAACCCAAAAGCTTGAAAGAATGTGAAAAGATTGTATAATCTATTGGCATGTTTCCAAAATTTTAATTTTAAAATATAAAAAATTTAAATCTTTCTATTAATCTGTAAAATAAATTGGATTAAATATAAATCTCGGATAACATTATCAACGAAACACAGGTAGGATTTTAAATCCTAAATGCAACATATTCTATTACATATAAGTCTTATTATAAAATCCCAACCCTATAATAAAAAAGTCCTTAATCAAACAGCTCCTTATATTATTTGGAGCGTGGGCTTTTTTTTTTATGCCCATTATTCAGCCCACAAATAAATCAAATACTGTTCATTAAGCGTGAAAATTATTGGGCCATCCGCAGCCCAAAATTGGATTCCGATGTATACCCTTGGATGTTTAAATAATCTCAATATTGCCACGCTCTAAAACCCTCCTTTTAACGCCTACGGCAAATTCTAAACCCCTTCAGGAAGCCCTCGAGCAAAGAACCATAGTTGAAGGATTTCGACAATGGATGCCGAAGTAGTGATTGCCTCATCTCCGACGGATGCGGGAATCAGCTGCTGGGACCTTCACACCGGAGCCGAGCAACTTCGATACAAGTCTTGCGCCTCACCTCCACACGGCCTTGCGTCCGTCGGCGGCCGCTTTCTCGCTTCCTCCCAAATTAGAGACCCCAAGTCTTCCAATTCAGGATCGGTTCTCTATTGGTCCTTGAACAAGGTATTGCTGAGTAGATTTAGGTTTACCCGTGCGAAGGATATGCGTGTACTTGGTACCTCTCGATTTCATGCTTTTTCGGGGGATTGGATATGATAAGTAGAATTAACTGTGCAAGTTTACGTTTTTACGATGACTTAAGATATCATGGTAGTCCGACAAGTTTCTTTATTTCCAAAAGAATGAGCAAAGTTCAAGTTAGCTTAACTTCTTGTGTATTTTGCAGCCTCAGGTTGAAGTTAGGAGTTTCCCTGCAGAAGCAATAAAGCCACTAGTCGCAAATAGTCAAGGAACTTATATTGCTGGAGGTGGTGTTTCAGGGGATATATACTTTTGGGAGGTTAGTTGTGCTGGATAATATTATTATGATCTATATTGTCTTAAAATTGGTGGATGGCTGTGGTAATGAATAAGCATCTTCAATCATCTTTCATACGTGCAGGTTGCAACTGGGAAATTGCTGAAGAAGTGGCATGCGCATTACCGGGCTGTGACGTGCTTGGTGTTTAATGATGACCAGTCTCTTCTGATTTCAGGGGCGGAGGATGGATGTGTTAGGGTTTGGTCACTCTTCTTGTATGTTTCAATTCACTCATTATTTTACGTTTTTAAATTTTTTGTATCACGAGGATTCAATAGGTGATTCTATACTACTTCAGGATTTTTGATGATGCAAGGAGGGATGAAGCAAGGTATCTATATGAATACAGTTTTCATGAGCATTCTTTGAGAGTGACTGATGTTAAGTCGGGTTATGGTGGTTGCAATGCAATCATCGTGTCTGCTTCTGAGGATCGAACATGCAAGGTCTTTATACAGTACACAATAAAAGCTTTCTATACTATATTTTGTGCTCCTTAATCAGTTGGTTGTTGTTGAATACATTTAATAGCATATTCTAATTACAAAATGAGGCATGGACTTTCAGAGTTTCAATAAATCTGGTTTTGTCCCAGGTTTGGAGCTTATCTAAAGGGAAATTACTGCGGAATATTGTCTTCCCTGCAATGATAGATGCAATTTCATTGGACCCTGGGGAGCATGTCTTTTATGCTGGTAGTAGAGATGGCAAGATATACATTGCTGGATTAAATGCTGTCGTAACCTCCACCAGCAATTATGGACCGCATATACTTGGTTCACTTTCGGAGCACAGGTTTTTCTACTTGTAGCTATATTATGTCTTCATTAATGTGAATTTTTGATATTCAAATCCGTTGGTTTTCTCATTTATGCATCTCTCAATGCACCTTGTAAACTTTAAACTTTCAAACATACTTTGAATGATGCATCACAGATGTGTTTACACTAAATAATATTTGTTGCTATTGTGACTTCCAATATGATTGAAAAGATTTAAGTTGCTAAATAGTTTGAAATTGACTTTTCATGATTGCGATTCACAATTATGGTGTTGTAGTTGTATTAATTATGATGCCTCTCATTCCTTTTTTGTTCTATCGTTATAAGATTGAACTTACTGTTTCTTTTTGTAGTTTATTGACTGTGTAATGTATTTATAGATTTTTATATGTTGGCTGCATGTGGCGAGGGAATTAGATAGCATCATAACATAATAGCTAGATTGTTCTGCTGAAGTGGTGGTTTCATGGTGCATGATATTTCTAGCAGTGCGCATTTTTACATAGTTTGCATTCTAGTTTGTCATTATGGCTTGTCTTTCTGAGATGGACATTTGATCTATGAAACAGCAAAGCTATAACCTGCTTGTCGTCTAGTGCTGATGGATTCCTATTAGTTTCTGGATCCGAGGATGGCATGGTTAGAGTTTGGGATACTAGAAAGCGAACCATCGTCCGAGTTCTTCAGCACACAAAAGGTACTGCATACTAAACGGACTAAATGATTAGTAATGAAATCCTGTGCAATTTGATTGTTCTTGGATTCCTATTATTTTATTTAAATCAAGCATAACTTCTTTTCATTCTGAATTGCGTTTGGAGGTTTGGAGTTTTTATTAAAGTAATATTTGATGTGAGTTTTGTGAGCGAAAAAATGTATTTATTTATTTTTTTACCTTTTTTAGGGAACATGAAGTTCAAACAGTAAAAACCCGGATAGAAATTCAAAAGAAATTGAATTTTGAGTTATTTAAGTTTATTTCTTTTGGGTTTTGGTTTAAATAATGGTTTGATGGGATGATTTTTGAGAAATAAAAATGTAATATTATTTGAAAATGTGGAGACTGGATAGGAAGAAACCAAAAATAAACCCAAAGTTGCAAGATTGATCCATGTGCATTTTAACAACTTTTATGAGCATAGCTACTTTTGAATCCAGGACTTTATCATGATTTATGTTTAGTGGTCCTCAAATAAATAGTGATTATAGTTGCCTTCGTTTTTAAACAATTATTATTGTTACAATGGCAATAGCTTATCTAATTCCTCTTACTTTTAAATTCTGTAGGTCCTCTAAATAATGTTCTTGTCATAAAACAACACCAAACTATAAATCCTCGGACATCTTTTAATTCCCTCGCTACCCCATTAAGAAGGCATGGTGGAACATTACCACCTCCACTGGAAAAGTTTGCTAATTCACCGGAAGAGAATACTCACATTAAAGCATTCGTTGGTCCACAGACAGCTTTGAGCCAACCATTATACTTTCCGTACAGGTGTAGGAGTATTCTAGCAATGGAAGCTCACTTACAAGAACTTCAGGTTTATATTTTCTTATATGGTTATTTATTTAATTTGTCTTTAATTCTTTTCAGTAGAAGCCACAAGTATTTCCGATGTAGATGCTACCAATCAGTCAATTTAATAATCCATGCATGCATTGTGCTAAATTTCATCTTTCTTTCTAATATATGGCCTATAGCCTCATGTATGCTATACAGTTTGACCTTTTCAATTACTGTTATCCTACTAATAATTTATCTAATGTTTGTCTTGAAATCTTCCGGCATATTACGTGATGCTTGTTTTTTCAAACTAAAATAATAACAAAATAGATTTGCTTTTATAGCTGCATTTAGTTTTTACTATTTGAATCGTTCTTCATTTTCATTGACAATGTGCATTCCATGTAAGATCCTACAATGGGATTTTCCTTGCTGTCTAAATCTTTTCTTTCCTTGTGATTTTTTAAAACACTGCTACGATGGAATATGAATATATTGTGAGTTTATCCGAACTATTCATTTTATCTTGCATTTGCATAAACAGGGCATGATTAATTTGGAAAAAAAAGTAAAGAATCAATCCCATTCTTTAAAGCTACCATATGCTTATTAGGTTATGTTGAACTGCCTGATGCATGTGTTTCCAGCAGTTTCAATGTGCCTTCTTCTGTTTCTAGAATTTGTTTGGTTCGATAATTATTATCTACAGCACATGAAAACACACAAGCTGCCATTGATGAATGGTTATCTTATGGCCTGAGTTACAATCTCAACATTCATAAGTCAGTACAACCTCAGTGCTGCCTAACATCCTTATTTTCAATCTCTTGCAGCAACAACGTTCCTCTGCAACGCCGGCACCTGAAGTGGATGCCGAGTTACTAAAAAGTGAGCTTCAACGATCCTTGGAAATGCGTCAGCGATGGCAAAAGATGTTCCAAGAGATGCATCAATTCTGCGTGAACGAGCTTTTGGATGGCAGCCAAACCACAGGAAATGGCAATGGAAACCATTCATGATGCTCCCACTGTAATTTCAACCCCTTATATATGTTAAAAATGGTCTAACATATTGCCACTGTAATCGAGTTATTTGTCTTAAATCCAAATTTTGAAATGGAATAGAAAGGACAGAAGTGATTTGAGTTGGCTGTTTAAATTTATTGGTGCAGTTGTAGCGTCGTGTCTTGTAGCATCATTAAACTTTGTCTTATAGGCGATCATCTTGTTTCTATTTATATATCCGTTGCATTTATTTGTTTTTTTCTCGAGTTGGGAGATATACATGTACTTAGTTTGTATATTATATCGTATGTATTTCAAGAATTATATATGAATAATTGAAATGGTGAGCTAATGATGCTGAATACCCAACCCCCCTCTGTTTTTCCTTTTTATTTTTTTTACTTCGATGACAGCATGTAATTCAAAACCAAATCAGGACTTGGAAAAGTGTCAAAAAGGTTAATTTGAATAGTGGAAAATTTTAAATACTAATAATGAACAGAGAGAGAGAGAGAGAGAGAGAGACAGAAAGGAAGGTCTGTGCTGGTAAGTTTAGCAGACACATGAACTGTAGTTGGCAGAGCAGTAAATTGATAACCCAATCATCCACCTCGAAAAGTGTGCCCAACCCCTTTGCATTCAAACTTTTTATTTTTTTATTTTATCTATCTATTCTGATTTGGGTTTTTAAGTTTTTGTATTATACATTCATAGACACATATGTATGTATATATATATATATATGTGTGTGTGTGGGGACCTGGAATCTAGAAAGCACAGTTGGTCCCTGTTCAAATTCAACTTCTCCCTGCAGAATTCACCTCCCCCCACAGGCAAACGGGTGACAGATTGATAGATAGATAGATTAAATTATTTAAATATAATAATAATAATAATAATAATTATTATTATTATTGTTTTAAATTGAGCAAGGTAAGGTAAGGTAAGGCAAGAGAAGAATCAGATTCAATGACCCAAAGTAGAAGTATGAATGATGTTAAGAAGATACACTAAATAATATAATATGATAATGATACGATCTTCCCTTCCAATTCCAATTTCATCAATTCCAGCTGCAATTCCCATTTCCTTGAGATGGAGATGGAGTTGAGACACAGCTCCACTCGACTCAAATTTGCATTAATGGCAACCCTGAAACAGTTGGTATGATCTAATCTATTATAATCTACCACTTTGCATATCTCCTTCTGCTACAATGACCCTTCTGCAAAACCCTATTCTTCTCATACTCATCATCACTGTATCTATATATCTTATGACATACAGAATGATTAATTAATTCATTAATTAAACTCTAATACAAGAAGGTTATATAATTTAACTAAGAATATACACAAACATATATATATAGCATAGTCATTCTGGGTTTCTTTCTTTCTCTCTCATATGATCTCATCAGAGGCAGCCCATAGTTTTTTCAATGCTAGGTTGATATGTCTTACTCTTCAATTTTCTTTTCTTACAAAAAAGTGTTGATACATCTTATCTTTTACTACTATTTTATTTTAATTTATTTTTTTGACTTTTGCTGCAATAATAAATACCATATATATTACACATAAATGAAAACAAAGTTGTACACGCAAAATCTATGCATCTTTATACTATATATATATACAATCTGCACATATATATTATAATATAATAATGAACACTATGTCATCTGTGTATATATATATATATATCTTTACATATTTCGCAGTGGCTCACATAATCTGTTCCCCTCATCTTCAGTCATATTTTATTCCTCTCTTTCTTCTCCATTTCTTCTCCCAAACCTAATTTACAGTCCATTGTTGCTGCTTCTGCTGCTGCTATTTTTGCAGAGCAGCTTTCTGATATTTAAAAAAAAAAAAAAAAAAACTTTAAAGTATCATCTTCTCTCTTAGCCTTTCCCATCCCTCTCTCTGTCAATTGCTTTTGCCCACGTTTTATTTTATCTTCAATTCAGAATCTCATTAATTAATTTGCCTTTTGTGTTTTTATACACAAGGGGATGTCCGCCGCCATGGATTTCTTGAACCAGTCGTCTCCCGAGGAAGATGATCGGATGGAAATGATGCTGCTTCAGATGGACAAGATCCACGATTTCTCCGGCTTCTATGAAGATCTAAATGGGATTCCAGTTTTAGGACAAAATGTGGATAATCGCAATAACGCAAACCCTAATTTTTGCCCAATTGAAAACCCTAATTTTTATTCCTCGGGATTCTCGACCCTACAGCCTCCGTCGCCTGCTGCGCCGCCGGCGCAGCAATTTCCCGACCAGAAGTGGAGCTCCGGCGGAGGACATGAGGATTCTGGGGAGGTCGAGCAGAACAGTAATTCCATGGCGGCGATGAGGGAGATGATCTTCCGAATCGCCGCGATGCAGCCGGTCCACATTGACCCGGAGTCGGTGAAGCCGCCGAAGAGAAAGAATGTGAGGATATCGACGGACCCGCAGAGCGTGGCGGCGCGCCACCGCCGGGAAAGAATAAGCGAGCGGATCAGGATTCTGCAGCGGCTGGTCCCCGGCGGGACGAAGATGGACACGGCGTCGATGCTGGATGAGGCTATTCATTACGTAAAGTTTCTTAAAAATCAGGTGCAGTCTCTCGAACGCGTGGCGGCGAATAGACCGCCGCCCGCCGCCGCCGCCGCCGGAATTGGGTTTCCGGTGTCGTTGCCTGGTGGGAATTCCTTCTTTCCTGCCGATGCCAAGCGTTACCGTAATTAATTCAAATTTTGTTTGTACTTTGGCCAATAAAACTCATCGTCATTACCAATAATGGACCTATACATATAGATAACATATATATATATAAATGGTGTAAAGAAATCTCTATTTTGGATGTGAACGTACTGTTATTGTTTCAAAATGATCAATAATAGTCCTGCAATCTTTGAATTTGATTGCATCAGATAATTAAATCTGGGTTTTTTATTACTATATCATTACATTACATGTATTGACCTTAATTATAATTACGAAACCATGTGCAAGAATCCATCTGCACTGCACTGCCATGTAAGGAAAAATCTACAATGTAGAAATAAAATATTTGATGAAGAAATCCAAATAATTAATAAATGTGGGGTGGGTCAAAGTGTGGAAATTGGTAGGAGTTTTTTTGTAGCATCCCTGGTCAACTATGCTTCACAAATTGATAACTTGTGGGCTCTCTATTCTTCTGCTATGTCTTCAATACTAATTTAGGAGTACATGATTTTCTTTTTTAGTTTGATTTGAAATTTTTATTTGTATATATTTTATGAAAAATATAGGTTCTTTTTTTTTTTTTTTTTTATAATAATATTGAAAACGATCGAAAATAAAAAATAAAATTACTTTACAGCCCAAACCTAACACATAATCAAGTAAAAGTCTAAACAAATTGTGCATTGGTCGGTCCCACGGAATAATTATTACCAAACATATATATATATATAACAAACAAAACAAAATTGATTTTGCAACAGTAATAATAATTGTAACTGTAATTGTGTTGTGCTAAGACAACATGAGTTCACGTGAAACGCTGACACCCAATTTTTATTTATTTATTTATTTATTTTAGGAAAAATATCACACCGCTTGACTCCATTACAGTTTATTATTCCTGTGTTTATGTTGATTTTAATGATGTCTATTTGAAAGTACTAACTAGTTTTCTGATGAACTGGGAAAAAGTATTTATTAATTTTTTTTATAAATTAAAGAATCGTTAAATATGCTATTTTTATATAAAATGGATATAAATTTATTAAAAATAATGGGTTTGTTTGCTTTATATTTTAAATTTGAGGTATTTTTTAGGTTACAAATAAAAATAATCTTGTCTTTTATTTTTAAGGGTTAAGAATTATATAACAAAATGAAATAAGCTAGGGACATATATATATATATATATTTGTACATTAATTCCAATTTTCACATCATTCAATTTATTATTTTCCCCTCAGTATTTAACAAAACAAAGCAAATTTCTCACACGATCACTTCAAATCTTCAATGTCTAAAATAGAAGTAAGAGGATAATAATTTTGTTATAAGCAAACTGTAAAATTAGAACAGTGTCACTCCTCAGAGTCGTAGGGGCGCTCACCTGCGTTCCCATCGCCGCCACGGTAGTAGTCTCCGGTACCGTCGTCGTCGCTGCCGCCGCCACGATAGTCTCGGGAACGGTCGTCATCACCACCGTCGCCATAGTTGTCATTCTCACCTTGAGACTCCATCCTCTCCATTTCCTGGATGATGTACCTGTACTTATCAGGGCTGTCGAACCACGTCGGGGTGTTCAATATCTCGCGTTCTAGCCAATACGGATCGTAGTCTTTCTCCTCTTTCATCCTCTTGTAGAAGCTTTGCCACTGATCTATAAGACGGCTCAGACGAATGCTCTTTTGCCGAGTAAACACAAACTTTAGAACGTCTCTAACAAACACGTTTATCTCCTCGCCTTCGATGATGTAAATGTACTGAGATGAAGAAAGGCATTGTTAGGAATAAATTGCTCATGGCCGGGAACAAAAGGATGCTCGACAAAGATTCTTATGATAAGAGAGAGTACCAGAAATACAAAGCCAAGGGTTGCCAAAACTGCTTCTCGAACCTCCTCCCAAATCGACTCACCTTCATTTTCATCTTCACCGAAGCCACCGCCATTGCCGCCACCGCCACCACCACTACCGCCGTCTTTCCCACCACTATCTCCATCATCGTAGAATTCTTGTTTCTGAATCTGTTGCCTCAACACATCCTCGACTGATTGATCTTTTCCAAATTTGCCTACAGCTTTCTCAATCGATTTCCATGGAGAGTCCTGTTGCGCATCAATAATTGACATTGTATTTCGATTTCAAAGATATTATTATATACGATTATTTTAACTATGATATGTGAAGGTACCTGACTCCCTTCTCCCTCTGACTTTCCTTTACCACCAAATAGACAGACAGGTGCAGCATACCGATGCCTATTTGTTGCAGTTGTCAATTTCAGGATTTTAGGAAGTTTTGTTCCTAAGGATGAAGTCCGAAAATGAGCCTTGTGTTGCTGAAGGGCCTGTGGTGCGCAACAAAGCTGAGAAGCAGCGATTTGAATGCAATTCATCTCAACAAACGACGTAATTCATAGATGCCGTCTACAAATATAACCACATAGTTAAAGTGCATTCAGAGTTTGCCTGCACGATCAAACAGACAAAAAGTAAACCACATTGTGCTTCATATCAATTGATGGTACAATTCAAATAGATAATCCTTTTCAAACTACATTACTGTATGCATACGCAGTTATTATCTCCAAAGTCCCGATCCGAATGAAGGACACTTCAAATAATACTGCTATCTTGTTATATCATGAGATACTTATGCAACTGTTGGAACAGACATTGAACACAATATTATTGGGCTTTGCAATTCTACAGATAGCATATATGAATCAATGAAAAAAAAGAGAACTATGACATCAGAGCAAACTAAATTGATACTTTTTTCCAACCAAATATTGATTAAGAACCAAATTCTGAGACTTAACAATAGTCTTGAGCAAGAAAGGGTTTCAACCAATCATTGAAAAACTGTACTCCTATACAATCAAAGTAGTTCAAGACTTCATCTATTTCGTCCCGCTCTCTAATCAAGTTACTATCCCAGTCCAGAATCCACAGTTCAATCAATCTATTCCTAGTCCATTTCACAGCCTATTAAGAATTTTGCATGTTCCAACCATATCCAGCCTACTTTCAGCTATCTCCGCCTCCATTCTGTCTAAGTAAAAGATGGCAAAAATTGGGTAGAGCCTGGGCCTCAAAGGCTAAGAAATGGCATCATATTACCGAACAAACCAGCAAAATCGAAACATAACCCAGAGCATCTGGCATCCGAAAGATAGATGCAACAGAATATCGAAGTTGCACCATTAACACGAAAAATCAAGAGATACAGCTCGGAAAATTTGTAACCTAATTCTCGATGTCTTGATGGCGTCCAACTCCAAAGTTTCCTTCTCTACACTTGCCGGGAACTCGACATGGTTTGCGATATCTCCTAGCTGTTCGTGTTTCTGGTGCGGATAGAGCACTGATTTTCGTCTTAGGGTTAAAAATGGGATTCATCTCATTTGGAAAGTAGTTCAAACAAGTAAGCCCAAAACACCTGGATCGGCCCATTAAAATAAAAAGCCCAGCCTGAGATAGACCCATTAACAAGCCTGAACAGGATGAGCGCTTAGACAGTTGCAGAGTGGGAGAGAAACGATGGAGGTGACGATGGCGGAGGCCGTCGATATACAGCCGGAGTGCAACGTGGACGTGGCGGCTCTTGAGGACAATCTGCGGCAGACCAAAGCTGCAGTGGAGGAACTTGTCGAGAAAATGCTGACCGTTAAGAAAGAAGCTCAACCAAAATTAGTTCTCCGGGAACTAGTCACCCAAGTTCTTCTCAATTTCGTTACCCTTACTCAGGTTTGCTACGTCTTATGTAGTTATGTACGTTTTGATTTTTTTGATGTGATCGTTAGTTTATTTCTTATGTTTCATTTGCTGTATGATCTCCCTTCGTCGGGAATATCGTGGTTTAGGGTTAATTGTAATTTACGGATGCGGTATTTGATAATTGTCAATCTCTACCTTCTGTGATATTTATGAGATTTTGGACATGGAGTAAAGACAACAATTTGAAAATCTGAACTGGCGATGACATGCTTCACTGTTGCGCTAGGCCACATTTCATTTGAAAAATACAGCTTGTTGATTCAATTCTCATTATGGACAGTCTATGGTTGAAATTTGCGTGACAAACAAGCTATATTTATCAGTTATTGTTATGTGATCTTAAATTTTGTTGAAACAGACAAATAGGACAATCTTGCTTGAAGAAGATCGGGTTAAAGCGGAAACTGAACGTGCTAAATTTTACACAGAATCTGCAACCCAGAATCTTCACAACCTAATGTATGAAAAAAACCAGTATTTCAAAGGGATCAATGCTTCCAAGGACTTTAAGTGTAAGCTTGTTGACATTGAACTTGTGTCCGAGGAAGAATACCTTAGAGATGCAACTGAAGAGGTTAAAAGCTCTGCATTGTCAGCTGATGGTATACATGATTTGATGCTTAAAAGACTCAACTATGAGCTATCTCAGGTAAACCTTAGTCTTTGTCAATGATATGGGATCTGCGCTTGCAGCTATTATCTGTATGATCTGTTCGTGTTAATTATAGCAGTGATGGTTTTTAGTTGCATGCCTTTAGCTTTTCTTTGACTGTATATTGGATGACCATGGAAACATGTAGACATGATGATTCTATTCTTTTTAATTTTTACAGCGTAAAGAACTAAGAAAGCTTCGTTCAGATCTAGAACAACGAAAGAAAGCTCTCCAAGAGACAATTGCAAACAGGAAAAAGTTCATGTCAAGTTTACCTTCACTGCTCAAAGCTCTCAAGAAAGCATCATCGCCTATGGAAAATCAATTAGGGTTTATGCATGGAATGCAACTGAAGCAAGAGCCATTGGCGGAGTTGCTTCCAACCCCTTTATATGTCTTATATTCTAAATTACTTGTTCAGAAAGAAGTATTTGGGGAAAATATTGAACTTGAAATAAAGGGTAGTGTGAAGGATGCACAGGCTTTCATTCGCCCACTTGTAAACAAGGACTCTGGTAATATATTGTTTCTATCATGGTTATGTTTCTGTTTATGGGTAAAGATCATATTTAAGGAGGGCTGTTGCCACTCTAGTGCAAATTTGCTCGTTAATGAACCTTCTAACCTATAGTTACTCCGATGTTCATTTCAGCTGTGACAACCAACATAAAGAGTTCGAAGATGGAAACTGATATACCAAATGAGGAAGATGATGGTCACTCTGGAGTATACCAAAGTCATCCACTAAAAGTTTCTCTACATGTATACAATGATGAGCTTTTCGATTTGAACTCAGCAAGACTCATCACCTTGGATTTTGAGTATTTAATAAAGCTGAATGTTGTGTGTGTGGAAGCTGAAGATTCTGAAGTTCTTCAAAATGATATGCTGTGTAACTTATTTCCTGATGACCCTGGCCTTGAGCTACCTCAGCAGGTTTGATATTTGGGTTATAGTTTTGTTGGGTTATGCTGTTTAACTTATTTCCTGTTGACTCTGGGATTCTATATGTTTGTTTCCTTTTTCAGTCAGCAAAGCTCCGGTTTGGTGATTCTCTTTCATTTGATGAAAACCGAAGATCTCGGCCATACAGATGGGCTCAGCATTTGGCAGGCATTGAGTTTCTGCCAGAGGTTTCCCCACTGGTTTTACTAACTGGAGGCTCAGATAGTGAAACTACCAAACATGGACCCATATTATCAGGCCTCTCCTTGTATCGTCATCAAAATCGGGTGCAGACACTTGTGCAAAGGCTACGTGCGCGAAAAAAGGCTCAGCTCTCCGTTGCGTAAGTTGCCCCCCTGAATATGTGTTATTTTCAGAACAAATTGATGTGATAGGCATATGTACTAGTTTGGTTGAATTTTATACATCTTCGTACATTTCCAAATGAGAGTTCAATCGTTATAAACTTATGACTTGCCACCTCTGTGAATTATGAGCATAGTAATTTTATGCATTCTGGTTTGGTACTTTACCCATTCTGTCAAGCACTGACATGAAGCTTTGAGAACATGTCTGTGAGAACAGATGCATTGAAGATGTTCAATTGTTAAAGATTTATGTTTGTGGGTGAATTGATGTAAAACGTGTCTGCTTCTAGAAATAAAATATTATTGGCAATTGCTGAAGATATTAGATGAAAAGATTCTATTACATCTCGGCACTTGGTTCCAAAACTTCTTTGCAACTTCCATAGGTTTTATATTGTCACACTTATTTCGAAGGTATTTAGTTTCCTTTCTTAGTAATTTCCATCCAATTCGATTTGACAATAGTTAATGGTGAGACTCTACTTTATTGTGAGGCTCCCTTGAAGTCTGAAGCATATATATTTGTGAGTCTCCCTCTGAAGTCTGAATCAAAGATTTGGAATGTCCAAAGTTCAACTTTGTATAACCAGACTATTTTTATAGTCAAATACAAAAAATCCTTAGTTTCTTTAATAGCAATGCTGAAGTAATAGATCCACCTAACCACTGCTCAGACTCACTGGACTTCGTTGAATTTAACCACTCTATTCTATAATTTATTCAAATATATATTTCTGTGCAAGTGGAAAGTATAAGATCATCTTTAAGTCTTTAAGGCATCTTTGGGCTCTATATGTCTTCTCATCAACATTTCAACTTCAAAATCTGACTGGATGTGAAAACGACACAACTCTTTGATTAAGTTAAACTAACTAGCCACTACAATTAGTAAGATTGTTTAATTTTTCCAGTTTTGGATTCAAAATTCAGTATGAAAAAAATTCAATGTCAACTTATGAAGCTTCGAGAGAACCTCACAAGGAAATAATGTCACCGGAAGACCCTCTGTATTAATTTCCTCAATCTCCCTGCAGACTGGAACAAAAACAGGAACATTTTAATAGAAATAAACATGGCTATATTCGAATTCTTGTTCTTGCTTTGCTGTTTCTGGTTTTCAGTTTCATTGGTGGGATCAGAAGTGCCACATGAAACATGCTGTTCAAAGCACCAAAGGCTAAATGTTGGCATCATCATTGATCAGCAGACTAGGGTGGGCAAAGAGCAGAGGATAGCCATGGAGATAGCCATGCATGATTTTGATCAGTGCCATTGTTTTAATCTTCTGTATACATATGGAAGCTCACCTTCTGCATGTGCGTGCCTCTACTTCATATTTAGTTCATTTTGATAACTTTTGAAGCAATAAAGGTCCCTGTTTTGTACATCTCATGTTTCATATGTGTCTGTTGCTTAGCTTCACGCAGAAAATATGTAGGCATATTGAGACACATCTCGGTTTATTAGAGTAATTACCAAATCCATATCCTAATGATTTCATACAATTCCATGTGTATTCCTCAGTGATTGATCTGATCAGCTGGAAGCAAGTCGATGTAATTTTTGGGACAGTAACACTGCAGGAAGCTGCCTTGATCTCAGGATCCAAAACTGGCAGAGGCATTCCCATCATCTCTGTTCCTCCAGCAGCATCTGCTCCACTAAATGTTCAATCAAAATTACCGAACTTTATCCAGATGAGCACCTCAATCACGTACCAAGTGCAAGGCATAGCTGCTCTAACTGGCCATTTCAGATGGAGAAAGGTCGTGGTGATACATGAACATGACCTTGGCTTCTCAGAAGAATCAGAGCTCTTCTTCACCTACCTCTCAGACTCTCTACGTGCTGTAGGCTCATCCATCGAGCATCATTTTTCCTTCCCTCATGTGTCTTCTCTTTCTGATCTAAAGGCATTTGTTGAGAAAGAGCTGAAGAAGCTCGGAAGCCAGAATGTTAGGATTTTCATTGTGGTGCAGTCTTCTATAGAATTTGGTCTTGTCTTGTTTGAGAAGGCAAAGGAGTTTGGAATGATGGAGAAAGGCTCTGTCTGGATTGTATCAGATGAGATAGCCGACCTTCTTGATTCTGTGAATCCATCAGCCATTCTCAACATGCAAGGTGTCATTGGTTTGAAGACGGACTATGCAGAAAACACAGAGAATCTCAGAGAGTTCAAATCCAAGTTCAGAAGAAAAAACATATCAAAAAATTCAATCGAAGAAGAAAATTTGACCCTGAGCATATATTCCTTGCGTGCTTATGATTCAATCAGAAGCCTCGCAGAGGCTTCTCGGAACTTGCGAGGAAAAATCAACTCCACAGAGCTAGTGAAATGGATTTTGTCTGGGGAGTTTGAAGGCCTTAGTGGTAAAATAAGCTTCAAGAATGGAGTACTTTCTCAGAAACCCATTTTTAAGGTTGTCAATGTGATTGGTAAGAGCTACAGAGAAGTAGCCTTATGGTCACCAGAGTCTGGTTTCTCAGAGGATCTTGTGAAGCCTGATGGAAAAACGATGAATTTAGGCAGTGGCCTAACAGGTTCACTGCAGTCCATTTACTGGCCAGGTGGCCAGCAAACCGTTCCAAATGGATGGAGTGTAGGCAGTGACGAGAAACCTCTGAGGATTGGGGTTCCTGCCAAGGGTGCATTCAACCAGTTTGTTAATGTTAGCTATGATCCAGGGCGCAATACAACTCTGATCAGTGGGTTTTCCATTGCTGTCTTTGAAGCTGCTGTCAAGTTGCTGCCTTACGTTCTCCACTACGAGTTTGTTCCGTACTATGGCTCTTACGATGAAATGGTGGCTGAGGTTCACAACAAGGTACAAAACTGTGTTGATCTAATAATTTATTTGTTATTGCAAGTGTATAGTCTATAGAATCACTAACCAAATTGCGGAGGCAATAACAGAGCTTAGATGCAGCAGTGGGTGATACGGAGATAATGGCAGATCGCTATGTGTATGCCGAATTTTCACAACCCTACATAGAATCCGGGCTTGTGATGGTAGTCCCTGTGAATCAAGTACTGAAGCAGTCAGAATTCCTGGGATTAAATGCTTTCACTGAGAAGATGTGGATCAAACTAGCAGCAATGAGCTTCTCCACAGGTGCTGTTGTTTGGTTGAGTGAGTACGCCTCAGGAAACGATCAATTCACTAATAAATCATGTCTTGAAATCCTCAGTTCGATCTTTTGGCTGTCGGTCACTATAATCTCATTATCACAGAGTAAGTTGTTGCATTCAGTGCTTGACATGAAGCAACTTATATTTCTTCCTGCCGTAAAAGATGTCCTTCCCCTGCAGGAGAACTTATCAGGAGCAATGTATCCAAGGTTGTGCTGGCAGTCTGGATATGCGTCGTCTGCGTGGTGGGAGCAAGTTTCACAGCTATCTTAAGCTCAATGATGACTGTCCCGCGGCTACAAGGTCTGTCAGATATAAACCAACTGCGTAACACAAATGCAGCGGTTGGATGCAACGGGAACTCATTCATTGTACGGTATCTGACGGATGTGCTGCATTTCAGAAATGTCCGTGGGATCAACTCGATCAACGACTACCCAAGAGCTTTCGAAAGTGGTGAAATCAAAGCAGCTTTCTTCGTGGCACCACATGCCAAAGTTTTTCTTGCAGAGTATTGCAAAGGATACGCCATATCAGGACCAACCTTCAAACTAGGTGGCTTTGGCTTTGTAAGATTGCATAATCCAATCCTTTTCCAGAAAACACACTCCCTCGAATTTTCGCCATGTCTCAATCCATTCTGCTCCCTTTCATCACAGGTTTTCCAGAAGGGCTCCCTATTGGCAGTCGACATTTCTGAAGCAGTGCTCAAAGTCACACAAAGTGGACAGATAAACACTCTGGAGAAGGACATGCTTCATCTTGCCAACTGCAGTGCGGCTGGATCAGATGACTTGAGATTAGGCCCGGGCCCGTTTATGCGTCTGTTCGAGGTTTTAGGCGGCGTTATAGGGCTCGCCTCACTTATAGCTGCAGTTCGTTTGGCGAAGATGTACTGGGCTCGAATCCGAAGCTTCGTACTGATCATGAAGAAAGTCTTGCTATGTGCAACATTGTACAGAAAACCGAGCATGGAGAAGAATGTTCCCTGTGATCGACTGGAAACAAACCTGGCGGGCATTCAGGTACCACGCAGTTAACCTTAGTTAAAGACTCACATGTAGTAAATGAAGTGGTTGCAAGAAAAGTTTTGTACATAATGTGTGACAGCTGATAGGATTCAAGAAAATGGTGTAGAGCAACAACAATGTTGCTTTCATTATTGTAGTTGAAGGATTACAACGTGATGTGATCATCATTTGGGAAAATAAATATCAATAAGATTGCTTCGTTTCGAATGAAATCTTTGATTTCTATACCTGGCAAGGCACTGCATCTGGTGACACGTGTGTGTATATATATATATGTATATATACACAACACGGACCACACGGTACGGTACAATTCTTGCCCGAAAACCCTCGGGAAAATTTTCATGATGTTGACTTTTGAATCGACTAAAATTCCCACCTTGCGAATGAATCTCGTGAATCATTCAAAGTCACTTGATGGGCTCGTGAGTGGAATTGAATTTGCCTTTGGCTCCACCACATGCGTACACGCAATCTATTCAGGTTTCCATTTTCAGTAGATTTGATGTATTGGGACTGGAAGATTAAAAATCTTTCTGATCTTGTTGGAATCGTCGTCACCGACGCCACATCGAATTGAACCCTAAAAAATTACCAGTAGGAAACGACTCTTTCCGACCCTAAGTCGTTCTTCTTCCATTGACGTTACTCCAACGACAATCCATCCCTTCGCTGACTTAATTAGTTGTCCAAGTCCGAGTCTCTGTCTTTAACAACTTCAGCATTATTGGAAAGTAATAAATTAGGCTTCTTCACATCCTATCTAATCTAACCCAGTAAATAATCGATCTATCCATCCATCGAATTCCAGCTAATGCCCTGCGTGCTTGCACAGCTCAGCCTGCCTGCCCGCCATCCACAGTTTACAGCCCACCAACACCAAGGACAGATGGAATAAAGGAAAAATCGAGAGAGGTGTTGCTTCTTTATCAATTTTTGTGCTATTGCCTCGTGATTCCCCACAGTGATTTCGGCTGTCAGGGTTCGCACCGAAGTCGGCGTCCTTTTCATTTTTAAGCACCTTCCAATTATAGGTTTCTGTCGCTCTCTCTTTCCCTCTTTTCTCTCTGTAGTTGTTGATCTGAGGAGATTGTTACAGTGTTATTAGATGGAGAATGGTGAAGGGAGCCCGGTGAGGATGGAGGGTCTGCAAATGAGGCTGCAGGCTGATCGGGCCTTCAGTTTGGAACCGGATGTGGCGGTTTCCTCGCCGGTGACCCGCCAGAAAGCCGCCGCTGCAAAACAGTTCATTGAGAATCATTACAAGAATTACTTGCAAGGCTTGCAAGATCGCAAGGAGAGGTTAGTTCTTGGTGGTGATTCCTTTCTTTTTTTTATGTTAATCTTCATTTATATTGTTGAGTTTGCTGTTTCTTGAAATTTTATGCCTTGCTTAGACTTGAATACTGAGGACACTGAAATGCTGTTAAACTAGGTGGTCATAGCCATAGAATTTTTGTGTATCTTGTTTTTTCAAAGGGGATTTTTGATAATCTAGGAGGATAGCACTGCAAAGAAGGGCGCAGGAGGCTCGGGTTTCGAGCGAGGAGGAAGAGAGAATGTTGAGGAATTTGGAGAAGAGGGAAACTGAGTATATGAGGATGCAGAGGCATAAAGTAGGGATTGATGATTTTGAGCAATTAACCATTATTGGTAAAGGAGCTTTTGGAGAGGTATGTATGGTGATCTTGATTTGATCTTGAAATTGCAATAGTAAGAGTTCACTTGGTTATGCCTCAGCTTTGTTTTCTTCATCATACAAAATTTACTTAATGAAGAGCTAGTAAGAGAAAAAAATATGCGAATAGGAAATGACATTTATGATTGTTTTAAGGCTAACATTATGGCATGCTTCATGTACGTTCGACTGCAACTCCTGGTGGACCTTCTCATCAAGTGATGCAGGTGCGGCTATGTCGTGCGAAGAACACTGGGGAGATATATGCCATGAAGAAATTGAAGAAATCGGAGATGCTCAGCCGAGGACAGGTGCGGAAGTAGAAGCATCAGCGGAAAATTGTTATAATGAATTCGTTATTATAGTTAATTCGGATAAGTTGGTTTGAGATGATAGATACTAAAATAATACCGTTGCAGGTTGAGCACGTCCGATCTGAGAGGAATTTGCTTGTCGAAGTAGACAGCCGTTGCATAGTGAAACTATTTTATTCCTTCCAAGATTCTGATTTCTTATACCTTATCATGGAGTACCTACCTGGGGGCGATATTATGACTTTACTGATGAGGCAGGATGTACTTTCAGAAGATGTTGCTCGGTTTTACATGGCAGAAAGTATTCTGGCCATCCATTCAATCCACCAGCACGGTTATGTACACAGGTAATAGGCATTCTGATCGAGTCTAAAATTTTCTAATCTGATTTTTGCGCATTGTATGAAACATTATGTTTATCGAGCATGATTTTATTCTGGCCGCAGGGATATCAAACCAGACAATTTGATATTGGACAAAACTGGGCATTTAAAGCTTTCTGATTTTGGGCTATGTAAGCCGCTAGAGAAGTACTCATCAATATTGTTGGAAGATGACGATTTTGCAGTTCAGGATACTGGAATCGAGGGTGACGTGCCTACTGGCACGAATGCTGCTCCTTGGTTAATGGCAAAGGAGCAGCTGCAGAAATGGAAGCGCAACCGGCGTGCCCTGGTATACTTTTACAATGTCCTTTTAACCATGATTTGAGTGATTTTCTTAAAGGTTTCAGGGATGTAAGGCATTGTGTATTCTCTGCTTCATAGGCGTATTCTACAGTAGGAACACTTGATTATATGGCGCCTGAAGTTTTATTGAAAAAGGGGTATGGAATGGAGTGCGACTGGTGGTCTTTGGGCGCGATCATGTACGAGATGCTTGTAGGTTATCCTCCCTTTTGTTCGGATGATCCTAGAATGACTTGCCGCAAGGTTCCTACTCTGGATTTGATTTTTGATTTATTACCTCAGAGAAACTGAGATTGCCTTTTGAACATAGTCGCATCTTTTCTATCTGCTGTTTATTTTTGTCCCTCATTTTATGCCAGATAATACATTGGAAAACATGCTTGAAATTCCCTGAAGAGCCAAAAATATCAGACGAGGCACGGGATCTTATCACCCATTTGTTATGTGATGTTGACAAAAGATTAGGGACTCGAGGAGTGGAAGAAATTAAGGTGCCTAAAAACCCTTAGAAATTGCACATATGGAATCAAGTTTTCCTCTCATTTGTATTTTGGGACATGAATTTTGATGGTGTCTTTTGAGGTTGTTTTCCTTTCAGGGGCATCCATGGTTTAAAGAAACTAAATGGGATGAGCTATACGAGGTGGAAGCTGCCTACAAACCAACTGTGAATGGAGATTTAGATACGCAGAATTTTGAAAAATTCGATGAAGTAAGTCCACCAAACAAACAAGCCGTCGTAGTTAGGGAGATTGGATTTTTAATCGGTTGCTGTTTAAATGATGTCTCTAATGTCTCTGTCTTTTTCTTTTTTGTCTTTTTCTTCTGCACTTTCATAGAGTGCTAATCCGCCGTCTAATGCGCCAAAAGTTGGACCATGGAGGAAGGTAGGCATTTTTAACTACATTGTCTGCAAGAAAAATAGCAACATGATATAGCATGTGCTGTCCATACATATTGTAAAGGGTTTGACAACAAATTTTCTGGGTTTAATCAGTAAGTTTTAAAGAATAATTTTGGACTGTTGGTTGTGTTCTGAATCCACTTTTGGCGTGCTTCGGGGGGCAGATGTTGACGTCAAAAGATGCCAATTTTATTGGATATACGTTCAAAAAATCGGATCTCCTTCAATCTGCTGGAACTACAGGTGCGGTTGCTTTATACATCTGTACTCATTAATGAACTTACTGTTTTGAAAACTACAAATATCGAACGGAATGTTGTTATACATGCAATAACTCTGTTTTCTAGACAAGATTGCATTTATCATGGAATCGAATATTTACATACCTTGAGCAAAGTGTGGTGCAGATATTCATTATGATCTTTTTAATGGCGATGGATCTATGTTAAATTTTGTCTCGTTTATGCAGGTATTGATGTGAGTTCAAATGGATCTTCGAAACCTCCATCATTGATGTCACTATTTGGTATATTTGCCTTTTAATATTCTTCTTGCATCTTTGATCTTCGATTTCTTGTGTTCTGTTGTAATGACAGTTCAAGAATGAACTAATATGCATCATTCAAATACTACTCCGAAATGCAGGAAAAATAGACCTGCAAGAAACCGCTATTTCGGAAGATGAAGATCCAAGACCACAAATTATTCAATGATGGTGTTACTAATTTTGATTCTTGAAGAGGAGTTGTTGTATTGTCTGTAGAACAGCTAAACTTGCTGTGAATGCAGAATTTTATTACATTGCTTGCAGCTTGATATACAATTCTTGCCATTTTCTTTTTCCAGTCTGTCCTTTTTTATGTTGTCTTAATTTATACTCCTAATTTGTTATGTACAAAGTACACTATGTTCTTTGGCATGATCAGAATTATATAAAATGCACACACATTTAAAAAGAAAAAATCTTGACGACAGTAGGTAATGATTCTCCATCAGAAATGTTTGGTTGAGAAATTAAATTAATTTGAGATTTAAAGAATTCTCTTGCGTCACTGTTGGCTGATATTTATTTCTTTATTTCTCTTTTGACACGAAAAGTAGGCAAAAGTGTAATATTATATCTCTATCTGAGCTTAGATATTTTTTATGTTGAGTTCTACGGACGGGATATTTTAGGACACTACAAAATATCTGACCTTTCTTAACCCACAGCAATTTGACATGGGCACGTATTGTTAGCTCGACACGTGTAAAGCGCTGACACCTGGCACGCCCTTTTTCCCCATTGAAAACCCTACTCAAGAACCAGAGACCCTTTTTTGCCAAACCCATAATGCAAAATCCACCATTGCCCCCCCACACCACTGCAGAGTCGATATATCTTTCAAAAAAATCAGTCTCGATAATAATATCATCTAATCAATCTAGAAAGAAAGGGTTGTGTTTTGTGGCCTCTGCATTCGAGGATTCGTACGACGATGGAGGATTGTGCGGATTCATCTGCAAGAAATTCTCCGATGATGCAAGAAGAGGCTACTTCCACGTTGATGGTAAACTACTCTTCTTTAATATCTCATGTGTGTTGTGATTATTGAGGTTCAGTTTTTCATTTATGTTGATTCGTTTTTTCTAGATTTTGGTTCGTTCGTTTCGTTCGCTGTGTTGGTTGTTATTTTTTGGTTTGTCGGAATTTTTTTTTTCTTTTTTGTGTGCTGGAAAGGGTATGTAGTGATATTCTTATTATTCAGAATCTGCTGTACCGATTTGGTTGCTCAGTTGTAAGAGAAAGCAAACTCTACGTTCGATCTTTACGATTGATTGTATCTGATGGCAATGTTTGTGTATTTATTTATTAGGTCTACTTGATTAGGTAGAGTCCTAAACAAGTGTTGATGATTATGGTGTTTGTTTATGTCTGTGGAATTGATGTCGAACCAATGAACTTTTGCTCTTTGTTTGTGTTTGTATTGGACTGATTGACTGTTCGAACTTGTCTTGATGCGGTGAATGAGTTGGGAATTCGGGCATATACATTGGATGATGGCTAAAGTTTGCTTGCCTCTTCTTGCATTGTCGTCGAGTCTTTTAATTGTGTAAGAATTGTGTATGTGAATGATACTTTACTTTCTGGCTTGTTCAGGCAACCGCGGCCGAATCGAAGCCGGGGAAATGGACAGACGAGAAACACTGCATGTTTCTCAAGTCTATGGAGTCTATGTTCGTCAACCAGCTGTATAAATCCATAGATACATTCGGTTGGCACTCTGGTAAACACTGCCTTTCTGGTTCAGACCCAACCGTTCACATTCCGGCCGGCGACAATTCCTCCAGCCAGGTTCGATCCTTTTCTGGCTATGTCTGAATTTATTGATTTCAAATTCTTGGGTTGGTTATGTCTGAATACATTGATTGAATTGAATCTGCTCAGTTTAAGGTTGTATGTGACGGGCACTCCTCTAAAACGAAGTTTAGAAGAAAGGGACATGGACTGAACCAGGAAGACGAGTCGAAAGTTCCCTCTGCGAGAAGAAAATGTTCGAAGCAAAACCCCCGGCATAGTATTTTGCCTGTTAGCCAAGACTCTGTCGGCAGCAATACAGGTAGGTGTTTGTTAGATAGACAACTGTGTTTGCCTCAAACAAGGTCTAAAGTTTATCGAATTCTTACATCATTGTTTCTAACAGAGGTGACAGATCAGAACTTCATCGACGATGCTCTTGAAGAAGGACAATCGACAAGGAGCAGAAAGAGATCGAGATCACGCACCATTGTAGCTTCAGGCACCGATCAAGTAAGCAGAAGGCTTTCTCACAAGCTAATTATGTGTTTTAAACGGCACGATATGAACATAATTTGTTTTTCCAGGTTGTCCCCATCTGCAACAACGTTGGACCAGACAATGTTGCTGAAGACCATTTCTGCTAAAGACTCGGAACCACCATCGTCGCTCCGGCCATACAAACGCATCCCTGAGGTCTGCTGATTCAGAATGGCCATGGATGGATAATGTCTGAAGCTGTGATGAAAGAACAGAGAAAAGAGTGGACTTCTTGACAGAATGAATCATCATACACTTCATCGCCATTACTACAGTTCAAGCTGCATATGTTGTCTTAATAGCTACTCTAGGCATTATTAGTCTTTTGCATTCGAACTCCAGTAATCTCCATTGAAATAGAGGGCCAATCCTTGCTGGGTTTGTAAGGATATTTCAATTTCTTGTCTGGTTTGAAGTCGCCATTGACGAAGTAGCTTGTAGGAACTTTACATAATTGATGTCCAAACACATACAAGAAATAAAGAATCATTTTTTCATTTTTTTTTTTTTTTTTTCAGAATTCCAACAACAAACTAGACCCGTGATTGTATTGTTCTCTTGCAAATCAATAAAATATTAAATTTGCAAAAATAAAAATAAAAATAAAAATTAATTACTTATACGAGTAACACACAATCTTAGAAATGTGCATACGCCCTTGGAAGTCTCTCGCTCTCACGATCAAACTCTTGGTGGTTCCGTAACCTCTTCGGTTTCTCCCGATCGCCTCCGATTTGCCCATCCCACATCAAATCATTATCGCCCGAAGCAAATTCATGGTATTATTACACTAGGGTTCCGATTGAATTGAAATAAAATCGAAGGGATTCGAAAATCCCGATTCATTTTTCCTAATGCCGCCTAATATTCCGGCAACGACGGTGCTAGCGCGTTTGGGTGTCCGCGGGACTTTGTTGCGACGGAGGATACCTAATCATTCTCATTACAGCCAGATTCGGCGTTTTGGCAGCATTGCCGGCGCCAATTTATATTCTTCGGAGAATCATATAGTTGGGCGAGGTTATGGGAGATACAGTTACAATCTCTGCGATTATGGAAATGTGACGAGCAGTAGCATTGCTTTTCAGAAAAGGTGTTTTCTGGGATGCGGAGATGGCGCTGAGGGGAATATGCTATCGAAGGTACATGAGGAACGACTGGTTTTAGGGTATGTTTTCACTTCGCTCACTATTTTCATCTTCTGGTCTTTTGCTCTATATATTAATTCAGTTGCAAACAAAGCTCGAAGGTGCATCGTTGTTAAAGCTAGAGCAGTAATAATCTGAAAGGAATTTTTTTTGTTATTAATTTTGGAGCTCCATTATTTAGGTTAGAAACTTTTAGGATGAGAAACTGGACTTTGAGGAAGTACTGTGGTTCTGAACATATGGATCAAAATAGGATGAGGAAAATGTTTCTTGAGAATAGATGCTGAATCAAACGTGAATTTGTAAAAATCATGAGTGATTAATGCTACTTTCCACTTATATGGTAGGATTTTCTTCAATATTGTGCTCGCCAAACACCTGAAAGTAGATATCCAATCGTTCCCGTATTGTCAGGATTCAGCACTTACAGATGTCACATGTTTTTTTGTTTTTATTTTTCCGTCTACGTAGCTATATGTGCTGATCAATCTTTTGTTTGTTAGTTACTCACCAGAACAATTGTTCGATGTGGTTGCTGCTGTTGACATGTATGAAGAATTTCTTCCCTGGTGCCAACGATCTGAGATAGTTCGTCGTTTTCCTGATGGAGGCTTTGATGCTGAGTTAGAAATTGGATTCAAGTTTCTTGTTGAAAGCTATATATCCAATGTGAAACTGAACAAACCAAAGTCAATTAAGGTGAAGTTTTTTTTTTTTTTGAATCCCAACAGTTTGGCGTAGTATTGTCATGTGCTTTAATTTGTTCCTAAATATTGTTTGATGTCTATTAAGACGTTTTCATTTATTATTTCTTCCTCTTTGAATTGTGTATATATTAGGAAAATGCATTCAACATAATTTCTTGTAATTATATTAACAAATAATAAGCTTTGGATGTTGAAGTTGTAGGATTTGCTTCCTTAATTCGCTTGCTAAGTGTAGTTTTTGAAATTACATAGTTGGAATGGCAAATAATGATATGTGCGTGAATTGATTGTTGATAAAACATGGAGTCGAGCTAGAAGTCTGTTACTGGATATAGTTATATGTCAAGGAAAAACATTAATTGTGTTTAGATATGTGTTGAAGTTTTGAGGCGGTTTGTGAATAGTAAAAAGTTCAAGATAAAATAGCTATTTAATGTGAAAAAACATGTTTTAGATGTGATGTTTTCAGAGAGAATTTTGGGTGGATAGTGCAAAAATCAGTTTGAAAGCATAAGTAACCAGATTGTTTCTCTCGCGTGGTTTTACGTGAATGAAGAGAGCACACAACATTAATCTTCTACGACTAAATGATGCTTGCAGTTCTTCTTTGTAAATTGTAATAAGAGAAAAATCTGTCTATTGAATATGCTTGATTAGAACATGCACCAAATCTCGGAAGGATTTTGTGTGGTGAAGCTCATTTTTCATGGATTACATTAACCCTTGTACAGATGTAATTGTTGTAATCCGTTGTGTTTCCTTGCAGACAACTTCCTCCCAGAGTACCCTGTTTGATCATTTGATAAATATTTGGGAATTTAACCCTGGACCTGCTCCAGGGACCAGCAATGTTTACTTCTTGGTTGATTTCAAGTTTAAGTCACCATTGTATCGACAGGTGATGATTTTCATATTTCATTTAAATTTCTTCGATGTTTTAGATATTCAACATATGATAATTTGACGAATAATATGGATATGAAAAAGAAATTAGCTATAACACTTACTTTCTCTTGAGTAGCCTGTTCAGCTGCTTACAATTTTTTCCACTTGTTGTAATTCAATCTCCCCTTGGGATCACAGATTTAGTCCTGTAGTTTCCATTTCCTGCTAATCAGTTATTGCGTGCCACATACAAATTAATATGGTTGATGCTGTGATAATTTGGTAATTTCATTCATGGGGATTCTGACTGGCAGGTTGCAAACATGTTCTTCACAGAGGTGGTCTCTCGGCTAGTCACTTCTTTCACTGACCGCTGTCGATTAATATATGGACCTGGGGTGCAAATTCTTGAAAACACTAAGAGATGAATGCATCCACTGATGATTAGGCTGTCCAAACCCTGATGAAATGTTTTGCAATAGAGACGATTTCTTAAAACTCCAACAAAACTTGCCTATTATTCTGCTTAGTTTGTTTGTCCTATTTCATATTCGACTGCTGATAAAGATGCTAACTGCAGCCTTTTTTAGATCTCTTGTAGCATCAGCCATCATCTACAGGGGATAGATATATAATACATGTTCTTGTCATTTTTTTTTTGTGCTATGAGCAAAGGGTAAACAGGTAGAAAGAATGTTCGATATGCACAATTGAAATAGCAACTCCTGATTCTTACCATTTCTTGTTACTGATTTCCTTCATACGGCTTTATCTCTTCACATGATATTTTCAGTCTTTCATGAATTAGGGAAGTTTTAGCCGAAGATTGGCTGTCTATCTGTCTCTGCATAACGTTGGAAAAGAAAAGCCTCAGCTCACTTAGTCTTCAACATTTCACACCATAAAATATCTGCAATGGAAATGCAGCTGGAGGTAAATCTAAAACTCTGTCTTGAATCTTGACATTATTGTTTTAGACAATTTGTGTGTATTCTTTTGATGTGAATACAAAGCTCAGTAATTAAAATGCTTAGGAAAAAAAGAAAAAAAAAGGGCTTGGATTTAATTATTGATGCATGGGACCCTATTAATGTATATTTACTTTGACCACTAAGCTGTGGAATTTGCAAGGAGCTGTCAAGTTCTTATGCCTCTTTAGATTATCTCCAAGACTTTTCCCAATAATTCATTCTCTTTTAATGATCCCTCCAGCTGGAAAAAAATAAAAATGAAATTGTCTGATTTCAGTCTGCAGATTTAAAGGTGCTTGTGGGGATAGCCATTATCAGTGTGTGTTTCATTGATTAGCAGTGTTTTCGTTGTTGTCCCTAAAAGAACAAAATATTCATCTGCACCACACAATCTGTCTTTCCATTGTTCCATCAAAATCAATACTATTATCATCATCTTTAGTCTAATTCAGACATACATTCACAGCATTAAAGCATCTTTGATCTCATCATTGATTGTTTCCTAATCCTTTCATTTTTCGTACATATCTTTTCTAATCCCATCTTTAATCTGGCCGTAAAGTTACCATTAGAAAAGCCAAAAAAACAGACGAAAAACCAATTGCAAAATTTTTTTAGCTCATAGTATGTTACTATTCATTCTAGAAGACAATTGTTAGTTCTTCTCTTGAATCTGTGAATTTATTTGTTTGTTATATGTAGATTTGTTTAGTCTTTTGGAGACTCGGTATGCACTGTTATTATTGCGCACGCACTTTACAACTTTGATTGATTCGGAAAAAGGCTAAACACGGATGAATCGGATCAGATATATATGTCTATAAAAACTTATCATCGATGGATTATCATAAAAGCACACACTCCAAAAACAGTTGAACTTTTCTCAGACTCCCACTCCCTTTTTTCTTGCAGTATTGTTGCTGTTGTATGTTTATGTTGTCTGATTATATGAATGATAGATCGATCATAGATGCTGTTGTCCTGTCCTGCTGTGACCGATTGGACTTAGGTAAGTGCAATGCTGCAGCAGCAGCTAAAATACAAATCATGAAAATCTTGACCATCGGATTCATATGAAATTTTATCTAATGTGTAGTCGCACGAGATTGTGCCTGTGGACACGTGCATGCATGAATTATTGTAGGTGGTGCGTACAATACAGGATTGACAATATGGAGAGCATTTTAATATTGTACTAGTATTTTTTATTTATTTTTTAAAAAACTATCTACATACGCACTCACAGGATTGATAATTGTGTTTTCACATTTTTTTATATACTTTTTATGTTTGTATATACTTTTTGTAGTAAAAAATATAAAAGAGAGTATGATATTCTACTAGAAATTTAGATTTTTTTTTAATTTTTTGTGACAACGATATTTGTTTAATTTTTTATTAATTAATAGTGCTGAAGTTTATATAAATAGAATAATAATATTTATAAATTAAGTCAAGGAGAAAAATAAATGCATGGCCACCTATGACATCGTATCATGCATAATAGACGCTAATGTAAACCATTTTAATCTCTCTTTTTTTTTTTAAAAAAAAAAAGACAATAATAATAATAATAATGTCGACGAAAATGGGAAAACATGGAAGACGAAATGAAAAAAGAGCACAGGTGTCATCGAGTTGGCATCCATTCCAACTGCGACAATCACCTTCTGCTTCTGCATGGGATTATTACATAATTAATGAATAAGCATTTAAATTATCTTTAAAAAAATCACTTCACAATGGCCTTCCACGTGTCCATTACTGCGAACGATACGCTGTGGGCCCACGTGAATCTTCGTCTGCCATGGGGCCGTCCAAGATCGATAAACGTCCCACATCGTTTAGCTGTAAGTCACTGCGATATTGTATTATTGATGACAAAACAAAAAGAAGAAGAGAATATAGACCAGACAGTATATTTTATTTCAATTGATTTAATCGAGAAATAGCACATATCTGATCTGATCTGATCTGATCTGCATGTAGAGGGATATTTATGAATTTGTTTCTATATTTCTAACTAATTACTATATTATCTCGAGAAGTCAGCCATACGTAATGTACACATACCCACGCATCGGGACAGATGGCAGGTTTTAGGACAGCCTGAAATTATTGAGACACATAAAATTAATGTTAATATCTTCCTTCCTCCTCCTCCTCCTCCTGCCTGCCTGCCTGCCTGCCTATATATACCCCACGCCCACTTCCAATTTTCCTCAATATCGGCCTCTAACCAAGATTATTACATCTCCCCAACATTCATTCAATTCTAAATAGTAAAGCATCAGATCATCAGATCAGATCAGATCAGATATATACACACGCACATACATATGGATTGTGGAGAGGCATTAATGTCTATGCTCCCTGTCGTCGTTCCAATCGTGTGTCTTATTACAGCCATTTGTTGTTGTTGTGTCGTCGTCGTCTTTTCATTAAAGAACACAAAGAATCGAAAGCTTCCTCCAGGCTCCATGGGATGGCCGTACATTGGAGAAACTCTCCAGCTCTATTCTCAGCACCCCAATGTCTTCTTCTCCACCAGACAGAAGAGGTTCTGTCCTATTAATATTACATAAGTGCCTTTTCATTCGACGATATATAGTGATGAGGTTGTCTGAATATTAATAATGAATTGTCAGGCATGGAGAGATCTTCAAGACACACATCCTGGGCTGCCCCTGTGTGATGCTGGCCAGCCCCGACGCTGCCCGGTTTGTCCTGGTGACTCAGGCCAGTCTGTTCAGACCTACCTATCCCAAAAGCAAGGAGAAATTGATTGGCCCCCAGGCCCTGTTTTTTCACCAGGGCCACTACCATATCCGCCTCCGGAAACTGGTCCAGGCCTCCCTCTCGCCGGAGGCCCTCCGCCGCCTTGTGCCGGGGATCGAACGCCTCACGGCTTCTGCATTGGCCTCACAGGCTCCCGGACCACCACCAAGAGTCGTTAACACTTACACTGTAATGAAAATGGTCTGTATTTATATGTACATATATATATATATATATATTATTAACGAAAACTGCAGCCATTAGTTAATTAATTTGTTTCATTGATATGCAGCTGTCTTTTGAAGTGGGGATACTGGCAATCTTTGGAAACCTGGAGCCTCATTACAAGGTGGAATTGAAGAAGAATTACAGTGTAGTTGACAGAGGATACAATTCATTCCCAACCAATCTACCTGGCTCCAGTTACCGAAAGGCAGTTAAGGTAGTATTAATTAATGCATACACTGGTTCAGACATGCATTAATTATTAAGTAAGTACATATATAGATATAATATGTATATATGTGAATGAAGGCGAGGAAGAAGCTGAGTGAGATATTGAGTTGCATTACGAAAGAGAGGAGAGAAATGGTGACTGAGAAGGACGACGATCTTCTGAGCTGTCTGATGAATTGGAAAGACGACAATGGCGAAATCTTGAGCGAGGATCAGATAGCCGATAACATAATCGGAGTTCTTTTCGCGGCTCAGGACACGACGGCAAGTGCCATGACATGGATTCTCAAGTACCTCCATGACAACCCCAAGCTTCTAGAAGCTGTCAAGGTAATTAGAAGGTGATCATGAGATTAATTTTAATTTGTTTTAACTTACTTAATTAATTAATCCCTGAGATTATTATAGGCTGAGCAGATGGGTATTTACCGAATCAATGGCAGTGAAGGTGGTTTGACGTGGAATCAGACAAGAAATATGCCCTTGACGTCCAAGGTTGTAAATTAACTACGTAGTGCTAGCTGTCTGTTTAATGACAAGTGCATGCAATTAATTAATTAAGCATTGTAATTAATATCAGGTGATTTTAGAGAGCCTAAGAATGGCCACCATTATATCTTTCACGTTCCGAGAGGCAGTGACAGATGTGGAATACAAAGGTATATATATATATATATATATATTTTCATTAGATAGCATAACATTACACGCAATTAATTAATTAATTAATTAATAATTCGTGCAGGATACCTAATCCCGAAAGGATGGAAAGTGATGCCTTTGTTCAGGAATATTCATCACAATCCAGATTTCTTCGCCGACCCTCATAAGTTCGATCCAGCAAGGTTCGAGGTGGTACGTACGATCCATACATACATAGGGATAGGGTTATTACTAATTTCAACAATTTCAGCATGTAATGTAGGCAGGTGTTGTGTGTATGTAATGTTGACAATGCAATGTCTGGATAATTGGGCACATATATCGCATTGCATCGACCTTGTATTGCACGACACGTACACGTATAATAACAACATAAACACGGCCGAAAGTTGAAGCTGGCTGTCTCAACTGTACCACATACATTTACAAATTGAATTGGTCGTCCTACTTACCCATATTGTTAGATCTGCCGGCCCTAGCTAGATAATAGAACTAGGTGTACGTGTCAAGAATAATAATAATAATAATTTATTTATTTATTTATTGCACGCACAAATTATGTCTACCTATGTCAGGGTGGTGTGAAGGCGAACACGTTTATGCCGTTCGGGAGTGGAGTTCATGCCTGTCCGGGCAATGACCTCGCCAAGCTCGAAATGCTCATTCTCGTCCACCACCTCACCTCTCGATTCAGGTACAAATAAATTATAACAACATCCTAGGATATATATATATATATATGGATTAATATCATTAATTAATTCATTAATTTATTAATTGATGTTGTTGTTGTGTACGTAGGTATGAATTGGTGGGACGTGAAAGCGGGATTCAATATGGTCCCTTTCCCGTCCCACTCCATGGATTGCCAGCAACATTTTCAAAATTAGATGATAATCAGGACTGATCATCAGATCCATCAATCAATCATATATATATACATATATATGGGCCGGAGCAGACAGACACAATGACCAAACCCTAGAAAGAATTCTATTTCGGAATATAATTCGGGATGGGTCGGAAGGCATGGACGATCGATCGCCAAATCCAAATTGTAATAATTCTATATAGATATGTTACTTACTATTGAATTAATTGTATTGTATATTTGTATTATATTGTCCCCCATCCCCATTCCCATCCCCATCCCCACCCCCACCCGGTACCCCGCCCCATTAATTGTTTTAAGTTTTTTAGCCAAAGATGGCTCGATCTGTCAGGTAGCTGTGCGATGTTCCCACTGCACTTGCCTCATGAAACATGAGACTTGGAATTGATGATGAGATAAATTACGTAATTAGCATCACATTTTCTATGAAAATGTTTGTTGTCACTAGTGATGTGTGGGTTAACTCGTGATAATGTCCGCGATGCTAATGCTATCACATTATAATTAATTTTGATACCATAATTTGCTGATATTATTAATTGGTTGAAAATTTATTATATCAATACCCATTAACAAATTAAATTATACTATAGGTCAACATGTATAATACAAGAAAAAAATATATAGTATATAAAAAAGAAAAAATAATAATAATAAACCAATTAAAATTCGAATTTAGGAATTGGGCGGCGTTTGAAAAGAAAACCCTAACTATTTCAAACGTTCAAAAATTTGAATCCCGCTTCTTCACTCTCTTCGTCGTTGCGAAACTGCACGCTCCTCACACGCCGTGGAAAGGAAATGGGAGCCAACCATAGCCGCCAAGATCCAGATCTTTCTGATGCGGAATCGGATTCCGACTCCCAGGGAACCGTTCAATCAGAGGACGTCTACGGCACCCCGACGTCGGAGGCCTCAGACCGCAGAGTCAACGACCCCAAAACGCCGTCTTCGATTGAAGAAGTCGAGTCCAGGCTCAAAGCGCTCAAGCTCAAGTACGGCAATAACGTCAGTAGCGCGAATCCGAACAAGTCGGTGAAGCTGTACCTCCATGTCGGGGGTCACACTGAGAAATCAAAATGGGTGGTCTCTGAGAAGCTCGCGTCTTATGCCTTTGTTAAGTCGGGTTCCGACGAAGATTCCGAGAACGAGGAAGGGGCTGACCTGGATCCGGTGTGGGCTTTAACAATTGGGTCGAAAGTGAGGGCGAAGATTGACGAGAATTTGCAACTGAAAGCGTTTAAGGAACAAAAGCGTGTGGATTTTGTGGCTAATGGGGTTTGGGCGATCAAGTTCTTCTCCGCAGAGGAGTTTGACAATTTTACTAAGAAATATCAAGATTGTTTGTTTGAGAATACTTATGGGTATGAAGCCAATGATGCCAATAAGCTGAAGGTATATGGCAAGGATTTTCTCGGATGGGCGAATCCAGAGGCAGCCGATGATTCAATGTGGGAGGACGCAGAAGAAAGCTTGATGACGACTCCTCCATCCAAAACTCCCCTAAAACAGGGCCATGATTTAACTGAGGAGTCTGAGGAGGCTTCGGCAATTGGTGGTGCTATTCAAAGCCTGGCAATGGGTGCCTTGGACAACAGCTTCTTAGTCAGTGATTCAGGGATCCAGGTTGTAAGGAATTACAGTCATGGTATTCAAGGAAAGGGTCTTTATGTTAACTTCGACCAAGGAAAGATGAGTGCTGCAAGAGGTGCCAAGGCAGCCGACTATTCAACACCTAGGAAGGCAGTGCTCATGAAAGCTGAGACTAATATGCTTCTGATGAGCCCTATGAATGATGGAAAACCTCATTCCAGGGGTTTGCATCAGCTTGATATTGAGACGGGGAAAGTTGTGAGTGAGTGGAAGTTTGAGAAGGATGGCACAGATATTTCTATGAGAGATATCACAAATGATAATAAAGGAGCACAAATTGATCCCACGGGTTCTACTTTCTTGGGGTTGGATGATAATAGGCTATGTCGGTGGGATATGCGAGATCGCAGGGGAATGGTACAGGATATTGTGAATGAGAGAACCCCGGTGTTGAACTGGACTCAGGGGCATCAGTTTGCGAGGGGGACGAATTTTCAGTGCTTTGCAACAACTGGTGATGGTTCAATTGTGGTTGGATCGCTTGATGGAAAAATCAGGTTATACTCTACAAGTTCTATGAGGCAGGCAAAGACTGCATTTCCTGGACTTGGTTCTCCAATCACTCATGTTGATGCCACCTTCGATGGGAAATGGATTTTGGGGACTACTGATACTTATCTGGTCCTCATATGCACTCTGTTCACAGATAAAGATGGCAGGACTAAGACTGGCTTTTCTGGTCGTATGGGGCACAGGATCTCAGCTCCAAGATTGTTGAAGCTGACTCCCCAGGATTCTTATATGGCCGGAGCAAGCAAGTTCCGGAATGCTCAGTTCTCATGGGTATGTGATCATTTGAATTTTCTCAAAGTTCGACTGTGGTGTGTATAATTATTAACAGTCGCTGTTAGTCTTTAAAAAACGAGATTGGAAATTGGGTGTTTCCTGTTTTAATTTGATCAAGATTTCCTCATAATGTGTTTAGTGACATGTTGGATGTTTGACAATGTATCGTTAGTTCTAGATGAATTACATAGATAAATCACTTTATTGCTTTTATTGGACTCTGGCTGTACAACTTTTGCTAGGTTCCTAGGAAATGTCTGACTGATCTAGCAAAACTCAAGATCTGGAAAACTCCAAATATTTATATAGTTAGCCCCATGTTTTCTTTTGATGAAAATCAGTTCAGCAGAGATATTGATGGATTTAGCCCGAGACTCAAATTTTTTTGATATAATGTTTATCGTTGTATCTGTTGCTGGAAAAGCGAGTTTATGCGGTAGGTCAGATAATTTTACTTTAAACTAGGTGCCTCTTCATGTCGATGCTAACAATGAGTGGCAATGTAGAACTTGGTTAGGTCGATAAAGGATGCCTTTTTTTTGTCAAGATCTTATCGGTAGCAGTAAGGTCATCAGTCCATGTTCCATGCCTTTCAGGTGATATATGATCATATCTTCTCGAATCATATTCAGGCCCAATCTTAAATTTGGGTAATCATACAGAGACAGTAAAGTTTAGGTGTCGATTTGCTTATCCTCTTTAAATTGAATTCATCTGTAGGCTTTTCTTCTGGGAGTTTCTGCTATAATAAATCACTATGCCTAGTAACCAACCTGCTACAGCCCTAATTGTAGAAATGTGTTCTTCATTCTCAGGTGACAGAGAATGGGAAGCAGGAACGGCACCTGGTTGCAACAGTGGGCAAGTTTAGCGTAATATGGAATTTCCAACAGGTGAAGGATGGATCTCATGAATGCTACCACAACCAAGTGGGCTTGAAGAGCTGCTACTGCTACAAGATTGTTCTAAAAGACGATTCAATCGTTGACAGTCGCTTCATGCATGAAAAGTTTGCAGTGTCTGACTCACCCGAAGCACCACTTGTAGTGGCAACCCCCATGAAAGTCAGCTCCTTCAGCATCTCTAGCAGGCGGTTGCTAATGTGAACAAAGCCATTACTTTCCCTGCTACCTCAGGTTTGTTGGCTATAATTTCTGGACATATTTGAAGAAATATATATAATCTTGGAGGTCAATTTAGATGGTTGACTTGTATGACTATATTATGCTAGCAGTCCTAATGACATCAGCAATCTTTGATGTTGTAATGTTTCGATGGAACCTGAAATTGTTAAAATCTTTGGATATTTGTAATTCATGTTTTCTATCTTAATATATTTTCAATCTCATACATATGGTACAAAAACAAAAGATTTGAATTCCAAAAACCAGGTTATGGCAAGTACAGAAGTGTGTACAGACTTTTTACAAGTCCTATTGTAACTGTAAATATGTTACAAAATGATATTCAACCTTTCAACACACCATATACAATGGTGAAGTTCTGTAAGAAAGTTTTAGTGTGGCTTTGCCTGCTATCTATGGTACACAACCATGCTTCTGTACAGCTGAACATGAATAAATTAAATGGGAGGGCTAGTGAAAATTCATTTCCTGTGATGATACTCACAGTCACAGCTCATGACTTCGATGATTGCGGCTTCTTCTTGCTGAGGAACATAAAGATCCTTGGGAAGATAGATCTCTTCTTTTTCTTCGGAACTTTGACTTGCAGCTGCACATCAGAAGACTGAGCGCCGCTCGAATATGAACCCGGAGTGGAGCTCAGTTGGGAAGCAGAAGAATGAGGTGCATTGACAGGATTCATTGTTTCCAATCTCTCTTCAAAGCTATCTTTTGGGCTTACATTTGATGTCTTTGATGTTGCAATAGAATCGCCAGCTTTTCGTCTTTCCTCATTCTCGGCCCTCCATTTTCTTAACTCCTGTTCGGCGCCTAATTTCCCCTCGTCGGCTTTCTCAGACTTGTGCAATGCATCTTGCAGGGCATCTCTCCTTTCTGCCAGTTCACGGTTAGCTTCTTCTAGTCGATGCAAGCTCTCCAATTCCGACTCCTTAGCTACCTCGATTTCAGACAGAGCAGTTGCCACTCGAATGTTTGCCTGCTCTTCAGCTTCCTGAGCCTTCTTGCTAAGTTCATAATATTCATCTAACGACAGAGCCACTCTGGTTGGTGAATCCTCAGCATTGGCAGACTCACTCTCGACTAAAGCATTTACAGCTGCCATTGCCAGCTTCTCGGAAACTTTTGCTGCTTCTATCTCCTTTTGAACTGCCCGTAGTCGACTCTCCATTGTACTGGCCCCAGCCTTTGCTTGTTCAGCTTCTTCCCTGGCCCTTTTAAGCTCGTCGCAGGCAATCTTTTCGAGTTCCTTTGCTCGGTCAGCCTCCTGAGCCACCGCTTGCAGTTGCTTCGGGAGATCCGCAAATTTCTCCCTTTGTTCTTTCTCCTGCGCCTGCGCAACGGAAATCTCTGATTCTGTTTTACTCAGCTCGGCTTCAAGAGAGGAAACAGCAATCGATGCCATTCCTTCTCGCTGCTGAATTGAAGCAAGTTCTGCCTTTTCTTTCTCGATTTCTGATTTCAACGATGAAGCAGCGTCTGTCAATTGATTGACTTCGTTTGTTGCTTTCTCGATGTTGTTGTTTACTTGCTCAAGTTCTTTCTTTGCAGCTGAGAGAGCTGCCTCGACATTTCTTCGCGTTCCTTTACGTGGTTCCTTGAGTGCATCATTGAAGTTGCCTTCTTCAGCATTCCCTTGCTCTGGTTTCGAGTCCATGTAAGCTGTTAATTCACCCTTCAGATCCTGCAGTAGTGCTTTTGCAGAGTCCAGTTTTGATTTGAGATCCTTTGTCGCCAAAAGTTGCTGCGATGCTTTCTCGAGCTCTTCCTCTGTCTGCTTCAACTCCTTCTCCCAGTTGAGTATGTTCTCTTCTTTTGCCATAACTGCTCCGATTCTGTGTTCCTCTGCCTCCAGGTGAGCAGCATGTGCAGACTCCAATGATTCTTTTGCCGTAATAAGTTCTATAGTCAAATCCTCGACAGACTTCTCTATTTCTTTCGATGTGGAGATTGCTTGCTCCATCTTCTTTATGGACTCATCTTTCTCAGCTAACAAGAGAGAATGGTCTTTCTTGAGCTGTTCCAGCTCGTCTTTAACAGATTTGAGTTCCGAAACTGCAGCTTCATGCCTTGCTCGAGAAACCTCAATCTGCGCCTTGGCTGCAATGCTGGCTTCATCAGCAATACCTTGCTTCATCTCTGCCACCCGGAGCTCGGCGAGCTCACAATCCTGTTTCGCTTGTTCTTCCTCTTTTTGCACCCTTTCCAAACTAAGTTTCAATTCTTCGATCTGTGCCTTAGTGTTCTCCAGCTCTTTTAAAACCTCAAGTTTGGCCTCTTCAGCATTCTCAGACCGTTTCTTATACAATGGTATCTCCTCCTGCGCTCGCCCCAGTTCTTGTTCCATGACTTTCCGTTTCTGCTAGGACAACATTTGGATTCATTGAACACCATTCTCATCCACAAAATGGTCACTATCATAAGCCAGATATGAATTTCAAGAAGAATATACCTCCACAGTTAGTGCACGGTGAGCTTTCCAATCGACAATGCCTCCAAACTTGGAAACCGCAGCTTTCACAGACTCGAAAGGGGCTGCTGTGTCAATGTTAGACAGTTTTTGGTCGGAATTTGTTGCAGCCTTAGCAGTGAGGTGATCATGGCCATCTGAATTTTCCTTCTCCCTGGCTGATCGAGATGAGGCATTATCCTGCTTCGTTTCCAATGTACTTGACAAAATGGATTCTGCATGAATTGCTCCGTTGACGCTTTCAAGCGATTGTCGATTCTCCTGTGTTGTAAGGGAAGAATCTCCAGCTACCACAGGCATGGGAAGATCCTTCACTGAAGCTCCCATTCCATTGTCTTCAACCTGAGGATTTCTAACTGGATTTTCCCTGGCTGCTGGTTCAGAAGCATTCATCTCTCCATTAATCTTTCTGGCTGGAGAGACAGCAACACCTGATTGATCATCAGCTGGAGATGAGATCTTTTGTGCAGGAGAAGATCCCTGAGGAACATTTCCTGTTTCATTCTGAGCATCATCCATCCTGCTGTAATAACAATGAATCAAGTGAGATCCTGAAATCCTCTCTTTTTTTCAATTTCTGTAAACCATGAACGTGTGTATATATAAAAGTTATGTTTGGGAGAAGCTTGAAACATGATGAAATTGTAGAATCAAAACCTGATAAGCTTCTCATTTCATATCCCTACAAGATTCCCCTATGTTTTAACACATTGAAATTCAGCAATCCTTTTTGCACTTACGAGAAAGAATTTGGATAATCAGCAGAGATAATCAATGAAATCACCCATAATCTCCAGCTTCATTAAATGTAAACAATGGAAACACGAAGAACACGCATTAAAACCAAACTTTTATTAATCGTATAATTGAAGTCAAACACAGTGCAATCATATTCATTAATTATCCACGGATTGACGAACAAACAATTAACCGCACCAAACATTCGAATCGTTAGCCCCACCAATTAAAGAAGTAATACAACAAACAGAAAAAGCACAAAAACCAAAAAACTGGCAGAGGCAAAAATAAAAAGGAAACGAAGAGAAGTACCAAGAATCACCGGAAACGAAAAGCAACAAAAGTCGATTTACAAGCTCTGGAATGGCTTTCTCTTTATCAGACAGAAAATTACGCTCTCGGATTCTACCAACCCTCAATTCCCCCCAAAATTCACTCTCCACCTAAAATTGGTAAATCATTTGAAAAATCAATCATAATGATCAGGAAAAATCCACACATCCATATACCGACGAAAATTACACGTGGATGGAGCCTACCTCTGCAAAGGATTAGAGACGACGGCGATCCGCTCGCGTCTACGATTTCTTCCACGATAAATTCAGTTTCTCCGAAACTCCAAAATCGATTCTTGTGGATATTTTGAGCCTTTTTTTTCGCTTGAGAAATTATGATTAATTTGTGGTTTGCATGAGCAGCAAAAGTCTTCGTTGAATGATTTGCGAATCATTATTTAAATTGAAACTATTATCTTTTAAATTAAATCTTTTAAGCGCTTGATTTATTCCCCACCTCTCTCTCCCCCTCCTCCCCCCCAACTCCACTAAGTTATTAATAATCTTTTCTAATGTTTGGCTTTCGACATTATTTATCATTATTAGTATAATTACTACAATAATTTAATGGCATAAAACAGTAAGTATTGCTATTACATTGATATTACTATATTATATGTTATAAATCGTGTATTTTTATTATACTATATATTTTTTTGGAAGGGACACAATCGATTAGGTACAACAAATCACTTGCTTTTGGTCAACCCAACAAAAGTTGTTCTTCCACTTCTTTCATAAATAATTCCTCTCATTTTTTATTTTTTATTTTTAAAAAAACAATTGTCCCACAGCCAATCATATGTTATTTTTTTTTTGCTAAAATAATAACAAAAAATTTCTACATATAAAAATTCACTGCCGTCAAAAAATGAAACACATACATACATACATACATATATATATAATATAACGAAAAATCAAATGAATTTTCTCACATCTGTAACGTTGATCCTCCAATGGCCATCCTGAAATCCCATCTTGCTAGCAACCTTCCTATCCCACGCCAGCTCAATTTTCCGGCGCTTGCTCAGCCTGCACACCTTCTGCAACTCCTCCTCCATTCCGTCGTGCAGCTTCCACCACCGCCGGTGCGCCTCATCGCTGGCGTACACGCGCTGATCGGCGACGTTCCAATTACAGTCATAGTCTCTGTAACACATCCATGGCTTCAGCCCCAAATAGTGCACCGAATACACCTTCGCCGGCTCCGCCCCGAGCAGCTGATTCTTCACGCTCTCCTCAATCGACGAATTCGACCAGAAATTCTTCAGAAAATTGACCCGCCGCGGCAGGCGGTGCCACCAGACGAACACCTTGTTGCATAATGCAGAGAAGAATCTTCAGAATGACATGTTATTAATAATGAAATTTAATTTATATTATAAAAGTGAATATCTAAAATACCTCGTTCAGAAACCCCTGGTCGCCGCCGTTGTACGAGACGATCTCGTGCCTCCGTTGCATCAACATCCGGAAGGTGCAATTCGACGGCTCGATCACCATAACTCCCGAATTGAAGATCCAGCCGTCGTTGCCGGTCGCCGACATCTGCGGGAACTCGAAGAGCAAGTCCATGTTGCGGAGGACCACCACGTCGGAATCGATGAAGATCACCTGTTTATTGATTTCATAATAAATAAATAAATGATACGTATCCGTTAAATGAAACGGTCACCATTACACCTAAAATCTTAAACTTATAAGAATACACATTTAAGTATTTTCTTTACCTTTTCATAGTCGGTGAGCTGCCATAGCCGGAACTTGCTGTAATTATACTCATTGTACGAGTCCTTCTCTGCCCTCGGATTCCGAATCCGTTCGATGAACCGGAGGCTCCATCCCGCCGTCGCCAGCGCCGCCCGTTTCTCCACCGAGATCGACGTATCCAGCAGCAGAATCAGCTCCCGCCGTGTCCCTGTCCCGATCAGGCTCCGCGCCAGCGTTATTGCGCCGCAGACATAGGATTCCGACGAGTGCAGAACCGTCACGTACGCTTCCCGCCTCCGCGGCACCTCCGCTTCGGCCTTAGCCTTAAGCTTCGATACATCGTACACTCTGTCGATTCCTGTATACACACCATTGTCCGATCATTACAATCCTTATAAATTCCGACATCAATGTTAGAAGCCATCGATCAAACCTTTATCCCACAGAGGCAGGGCCAAATTACATGACCCGACGGGGAGCAATACCTTCTGCTCCAGCCTCGCCATTTCCGGCTGGAAGTACCACCACTCGCCCTCCTTCTTCACCACGTCGTCGCACCGGAAAATCTCGACCATTGGCGTACACTTGCTTACGAACACTAGTTTGATAGTCCCTCTCGAATCACGCCGCCCTTTCCTCACCGCCATGTTTGCCGCCACCAAATGCACCTGAAGCCTGAAAAGATCTCTGTTCCATCCCTCCTCTGGCGCCCTGCAAGGCAGCTTGGCGACAATCACGTCGATGTTCTTCTTGAACATGTCCCAATTGGGCATTGGAACTTCGGGGCAATACGATCCCGAGTACTCTTCTTCCTCGTCTATCCATTCCGGGAAAATATCCTTCCATTTGAGGAGCTCGGATACTCTATCGAACTGGACGTGGAAAATCTGTCCTAGCTCGTTCCATTCGGACACATCCTCATCCTCCATGTTCACCATCGCGATCCTCATGCCTGTCCCGATGCTGCTAAGGAAGCTCGGATTCTCCCGTTTGATCAGCTCCCTCCGCGGCTTTGATTGAACTCCATTTTCGGACATTTCCAACACTGCTTCCATCTAATCCATATGTAAGAAACCATTCAAAGCCGAAAGAAGATGAAAAAAAGAAGTAAAACTGACAACTACATTTTCGCAGTTGTAAGATCAAGAGTTAGCTCACCTTACCTTATGATGGCAATCGCGGAAGGAGCACCGCACTAATGTGGCGGCATGCTGGTGGTAATCGGCGGCGGCAGGACATAGTAAAAGGATCACATAAAGGATCAAGAAGAATGCTAAGAAAACAAGGTTGATTCTGATGATCAGGGCTTTGGCTGAAGTGGACTTGAACATCTTCCTCAACAGCAGCACCATAGTTGTAAGAAAAAGGCTAATAATTATAACTAGGGCTATGGGTTGCTGTTGATTGTGGAGATGATGATGATGATGATCAGCTAAACATTGATGAACAACAGATCAACCAAAAAAATGAAAAGTAAAACTGGTGATAAGTAGTGATCAAGAACTGTCCTAAAATTGGGAAAATACGGTTGGGAGAATCAATATTGAAGGGCTGTTTGGTGAGAGCTTTTTGAAGAGGTGAGAAACCAATGTATGAGCAACAAGTGTAGGTTTCTTGTTTGGGGAATTTTCTAATTCTTGCCTTGGGGAGAAAAAGTTTGGAGCAACTATTGCTGTAGTATTCTTAACATGTTGACTAATCTTCCATCTTAAATTTTAAATCAGTTCTACAATATGTATCAAGAAAGATCTGACAATTGGCATATGAAAAATCCATTCTTGCTGGCCTTCTTTAAAAGTTTATACACTATTTTATATTCAACCACCATTGGTGTTATCTGTTAGCCTTTCTAGGAATGACCAATAGGGAACCAAAATTGGAGCATTCTTCAAGGGCATTGGGAGATGCCAACAACTTTATGGTTGCAATGTCAATTTTCTTCTACAAGATACTCATAGTCCTTCTAGTAGTTTGATATGCAAAGTTTTCACCAACATTATATCATTATTATACATTAGGCTTTGCTTAACAAATATGGATTACTGATTAAGTCAGATAATTACACCACACCAAAATGGTTCTTCTAGTTTCCTGAAAGGGCCAAATTCAAGTATTCAACTAGTGTTTTGTGTGTTAGGTTAATACAATTATTTATCTTGTCTCACCATAAAAGATTATATTGGACTCTAAATCTAAGTCATACCTATAATTGATTGATTTTTTCCCTGGCATTATTAGTGCTCCAATTATGTTTTTATCCACTGATTAAGATGCCTTAAACATGATTAAATGATAATACAAGATTTCCTATAGTGCATAAACAATACAATACTCCGTATTTTGTAAGACCATTGCCAGTCAAGAACCGTATCATAATGCAAAGCCAATACATTAAGGTTCTTGAAAAGGATAACATCGATCAAACAACAGACACCTTGTGTGATCAAAAGAATAATAATAAATGCTAAAAGAGAAGAGGATAACGAATGAAATACGATAAATAAATCAAAAGAAGGCATTTATTTAGTCCAAAATACTTTAGTAAATGGAATCTCAATGAATTTATTGTCTTTCTGCTACACCACAACTCACTTGATCAAGCCAAAGAAAAACCAAAACTCATGAGGGGTGTCAAAGCAAAGAGACGATGATCTGGTAGATTGCCCTTCACGACTAGGCATAAGGCAATTGCCTGTTTTTTGGCTGATGAAGATGGAAACGTTGACTTTTCAAAGAATTACTTTTTGGTGACCTCCTGAATGTGTTGTGAATGACTTTTACCGGGTGGGATGAAAATTAAGTCTTCCCAACCTGCATTTTTCTCATTTATCTGCAACAAAGAAAGAAATTACTTTAATTCCACAGGCAAATTCGAAAATAACTTGATTGAATTTAAAAAAAAATTGAAGCCATGTATGGCAAATGCCTTCATGCTTTAGTATGTTGATATTCCATACAATTAAAAATGAGATTCCTAGCAAGTACATTAGCCTTCAGTCAATTCTAGATTACACGGCAATTACCTCCATTTTTTTAAGAACATCCTCCAGACTTCCCACCTGCCACAACACAAAGTACATAAGCATACAATAGATAGTTTTACATGCTTCTTTAAGTATCAGTAATCTTAGATAGCATCGTAGAGAGCATGACTAAACAGTTCACCGCAAAAGGTAGTAAGGTACAGAAACAACACTTGTGTCAAGTTTGTCGAATATCCTTCTTTTTTTTTTTTGGCAAATCTCCAACTTCGAGGTATTAATTTACACTCAAGTCTGATATTAACAAGAAAAATGTAAAAATACAATAATACGTGCAATACCATAATTTGTGAAGAAACACCAGGTCCTCTGGACCTTGACACAGTTGAAAGTGCTTTCTCTATATCTTCCTGTATGAGCGACAAGAACTTTAAGTCAATCTATTTCACTATAAATTGTGACTTAATCAAATAAAATAATATGTACCTTCTGGAAATATATGGGGCAATACCGCTTGTTATTTTTCTTTAAAACTAGAAGGTCTGACTGCAAAAAGAAAGTATCTAAGCATGTTTCATAAGACTAAGCACTCTGCTGACAAACAGAAGCCATAATACAGGAAACTGCATTCTGCACTTTATTCGGTAAAATATAAACAAATTGTTAAAGCCCAAAGAGAAAAAGTTGAAACTGTAAGCCAGGATGCAAGGTCCAAACATAATTGTCCCACTGCTACCTTGTAATCTGCTACCATTAGGTGTTTTAGTGTGTGTCTGTGTACACGAGCATGTGTGCAGGATGTCAGGTGCGTTTTAACAGAAAAGAGCGATCTCCTAGTTCTCTAAATCACAGAGCATAGAATATGAGTTCATATCAAGTGCTTTTGGTTTATTGCAGAAGCATCCCAACATGTATGTATTGATAAGGTAGTTCGAAGTTGGGATCCATTCATGTTTCGCTTCTTTCCACCGGAGCACAAAACACACAGAGGTCACCAATTTTATCTAATAAAATCTGTTACCTCCCATTAATTCCCATTATGGGAAATAATTAGCAATGTAATATGAGATGGAACTTAGAGAGAAAACCCTAGGGATTCATATATTATTAATGTGTACCTGAAAAACAGGAACTCCATCAAATCCACTCTTGGTACCAGATGGTTTTATCTGACAGCAAAAAAGTTGAATCAAGTAACATGTGAGTTCGGAAAATAAGATTATCTGTAACTATCATAGTTGATTTATGGTTAACATAGAAACAAAGTATAAAAAGTTTTAAGACTCCTTTGAAAATGAATACAACCTTCTGGATAGTAAAACTAATATTCATTTAGTCGTCACCATGCATGTTTCATAAGATGAACATCTAGCCTGTAATGTGCCTCAGCTGTCTAAGCAGACATTCAAGAACTTACAGGCTAATTCTGAAATTTCTTAATCATTCAAAAGAGGAAAGTATGTGTAAACATGCAAGGACATGTAAAACAGTGCAACATAGTTCCATCCCGCTAAAACCAACCTCCATCGCATTTTTTATTTGAACAGGGTCAGGTAAAAACCGAAAAGCTATTCCTTCGACTTTCAACATATAAACCTGCAAGATTGAAAGGATCAAAACCAATACTCAGATTACAAAGTACAATAAAACAACTGATGTCAAGCGAATTACAACACACTTTAATGCAGTAACAGAAGTCTTAACCCGGCTAGAAAAGGCTTCCTTTGCACAAAACACCCACCTGATCAAGCGCTATGGGCACCACTTTTGCTCCACCTCTCAATTCTCCTCTTCTTGATCTCACCTTGAACACCATTAAAAAATAATAATAAAGAATGCGGAACAGAATTCAACTCGGGCAATCAGAAGCGCATTAATTAAAGAAATAATTTAATGTCAGACAACAATACCTGAGCAAGAAATGTTTCGGCATCTTCCTTGCGGAAACAAAGCAAACCAATGGACTTAGCCCCATTGCTGTCCGATACCAACACGAACTCATTGTTTGTATTGCTCACAGTGTACACCGAAGTCCCGGCGAGCCTTCTCGCCACATATTCGGAACTTAGCGAGGCATCGAAGGCAGCCTTTTGCTTCTCCTGACGCTGCGACACGGAGGCAAATGGCAAGGACCGCACCGCTGCTTGGGGTGTAAAGCCGGGGAAAGCAGCGGCTGCAAGCCGCTTGGTTTCGTCGAACCGAGCGGCGAGCTGCGCGCCGAACCCGTGGACAAAGGTTGAAAGGGAAACGAGAGGGTTCGGGGACGAACCCACCGGAGGTTTTGCAGAAGATGACTCCATAGCCGTCCGCTTACAGCGAACTGTACGAGCAGCTCGAGGAATTATGGTAAGTTTTGGATTGGGCCAATTTCCCCAAATGGGCATTCAAAAAAATAAATGGGCCTGGACCAATTATTAAAAAGAGAAAATGATTACTAATTAGTTAGGACAACCTATATTGAAACAGAACCTCTCTGCTCAAACTCATATCAACTTTTAATTGTCTATACCAAATTTACAGTTCAGATGAAACTATGATATCTTCCCACAACAGTACTAATGAGTTGCTAGCACAGCAGTTGCCCAAGAATCAAGAACACGCACATTTTATATAGATAATTCAACTGTTCTTGCAGCAGCATCAACCAAAATCATATACTCTACAGGACTCCTTCACTCCTGGGGCAGCCGTCCATCGGTTGCAATGATAAAAACTAGCGCAGCCCCGTTGTGTGGTAAATGATATACAAAGGCCACGGCACATTTGAACACTGATCGAACAAAATAAGCAAGCTGTGTTCGAGTGCAAGAGCTTTGGAGCCATTCTCCACTGCACAAAGAAAAAAACCACAGATTTGAGAAATTCAGGTTTGCAAACCACATCCATTAGTTGCATGTGAAGTAATTAGTATGAAATCGAGTGGCAATTACCTTAGCCTTCCAAATTTTTGGGATACTGTCGCCCTGCTTCCTCAGCATCAAACTAAACCATCACAGGTCAACAGTCGGGGGTGGAAGTTTCCAGTAATTCCATGAGTTATAATCTTCCTGCAACCAAATTACACTTCATTATCCGAAACAAAATTTCAACAGCATGAATATGTTGGCAAGAAGGCGTGAAGCAAATTTTCTGGTTCCAACAAGTTTACAAGGTATCGATATTTATTGCCTTGTAGCTAACAGTATCTTGATTAAGTTTTACTTAGATTTGCACGATTTCATGCCTGTTTTGGAATGATATAAAAGCATGACCCAAACACACCTAAATCCGATATCATCAATCAAAATGAACGAGATCTAAATGCGCACTGTTAAAATGGTTTAAGAAAAATTTGGCGTACCTGTTCAGAAGAAGACATTGTCGGAAACATGCCATGGACAAGGGAATGAAGAGACAAGTACGATTTGGTATGAACGTGGCGATTCACAACAATCTCACCCTGCATGCATTGCCATAGATAATTTAGAAAACATAGTTGCCTTGCACAAAAACCTGCAAGAATGTAAATGACAACTGTCCTGCATTGCACATACCTTCGGGTTTATGGTAAATATTTTTCCCCTCGGGATCCCGACTTTTAGATAGCTAAACTCATCGGTGTCCCTATTCCCAAAACCAGCATAGAAAGGATTTCTATCAGCAGGAAAAAGGGCCTTTATGTCCTGCAAATTAATTTGATCGCCTCAGTGCTCTTAGCATACTTAAGTAGATTGACAAGAAAAAGGGGATGGAGAACAGACCTCCAAACAAGCAATCTTGAATTCATGAGGTGTTCTTCTAACAACTGCAAAGTCAAATGCAGATTAATTAAGAATCATTAGGAATAAGTTAACAAAAAGAAATCACATTTCGTTAAAGACATTAAAACATGCTAAAGCGCTGATCATCAGGCCAAAGTTAAATACCAGTCCATAAATGTCGACAGAAGTTCTTACACATTTTTACCACTGAAGAAGTCCTTAATGAGTATAGCCAATAACTTCTACATTTATCATAATTGGACAAAGAAGTTCACCAGATTCAAAAAATTTATGTCACCGACCTTCACGATATAGAGAAGGAAAGAGTCCATCGGGGGATATGACGACAGGTCCCTCTGGTAAGCCTTTCCCATCCTGAAAGAAAAGTTGAACTTTTATTAAAGAGTACAATATTGTTTATGGGTAACCCAAGAAAATAAAATAAAACAAAATAAATGGACGACCATAGATAAAACAATTTTGACACCTCAAAGAAGGAAATTAACCATATATAGTAATTTTGAAAACACAGCAGTAAAGGGAACTGTTACTGTGCAAAGCAAGTTACATTTTTCCAAGCAGATTTAATCCCTAAGCATACCTGCCTAATGTTGCACAAGAATTGTCGGGTATGAAAGGACTGAGAAATCGACCGGGCACTTAGGAATAGTAATTGATATCCATTCTCCTGCACAATACAAGAATTGAAAAGCATCAAGCGTTTAACATTTATCATCTACGTCAATTTTTATAAGATTAAAGGATATAAAATATGAACTCTTTCCCCAACTATTTAGACATTCACACACCTAAAGAAAATGTATGTTGAATAAAATCATAGCACACAAAAACAGAGGGATACCGAAAAATATTGTAAAAGAATGAAAATGAGACACATCCATATATGTAAAAACAGAGTCATATATCATTATTTCACAGAAAATTTATGGACCTTTATTGCAGAGAAAAGCCGTGCAACACCTGTCTGCGACCAATCCATACCAACCAAAGGCATCACCTGACCAAGAAGATCAGATCTGCAAGTGAAAATCATATCAATTAAAATCAGGGATCTCACAAAGGAAAGCAAACTCAAATGGGGTTTGAAGCTCATAGTAATGGCATGGGAATCATAAATATGATATTCACCGAGTAATGGTTCCATCAACATCAGAGATCACAATCCGAGTGTCCCATCTCCAAAGAAAAATCCGCGCATCAACCTAGATGCACAAGATTTCAATTTAAGATTGAAGCACAATCACATATAACCATGTGGAAAGGCAGTGGCTGAGTTGCAAATATGAGGTGGATAAATGCGTAAGAAACATTATATCATGCAACGAAACAAGAGTTACCTGTTGGTTGCCGAGCATTGAAGTCGAGAAGGTGAATACCACTGTATTCTTCCCTTCTTTTAAATTTAATGACGCCAGCTGTTCAGATGTCGGGGTGAGTGTCTTCAATATTTTCTTCTTCAGTTTAAGTTTTTCAATATTCCCTTCATCCAAGCTAACAGAGCCATCTGGAACTATCAGTTTACTAGGATTACCCGCCCCCTTCACGCCAATATGAGAAACTCTCGCGGTCCTTGATCTTTTAAAAGAGAATGGCCAACCTCTTCTACTCCCTCCAAAAGTAGCATTAGAACTGGCCGACTTACCTACAAAACTTTTAATAGTTAAGATACAATTACCATTTCTAGTTTAAAGTTATGAGAAACATAACACACTTCTACATCGTGCACATTATACAACATTGATGGGTATGCAGCAGTGCTGCGTTCATTAAGTGAACAAAAGAAGATCGCTACTCTTCCAAATTTTTAATATCTAATTTCTAAGAATTTTGTGTGCATTCAGGGGATTAAAAAGACTAGCATCGACGGATGTACTTGGATGAAGAATAAATTATTTCCAAAATTGATAATATCTACTTGCAAGAAAATCTTCAAGATTGACAACTCAAAGCATTTAAAATCTAATTGCTGCCTTATAAGGCACTTGAAGATATTAAGATATACAATGCATTCTTGGAATCCTCCCCAAAAAACCATCTAGATTCAAAGACCATCAAGAGAAGTGATAACAATTGCATATCAATTATCCAAGTGAAAATTTTCAAATGAACATCAACAAGAAAGAAGCTCATCTCTGAGCCAAATAAATTTGTGATTTATTGCAGTTTTCATTTATTGTAATTTGTTTCCTAAAAGGAGTATTATGAGAGTCGTACGTGGACATCTATCAATAAAATTTCTACAACCCTGGAGTTGCACTGAAATCAATTGAAATTTCAAGCCAAAGATCGTAAACTGTAATAAAGGATGTCAACATAGATATCAACACAGCATCTCATAAGGAACATATCCATAAAATCTACAGCCACATAACTCTAGATAAAAGTAAGCATGTGTCAGATATACGAGAAAACAATAGAAATTATTGTATAGCTAAATGTAACACTAACTCTATAGTTTCCAGTGAAATCAACATAAATTTATTACAATCTATATTAGCCAAATGAATTAAGACCCTTACCAAGTAATGGGTTAACAGGTCCCTTCCTGCTCCTATTTAGAATTTCAACAGCTTCCACTGTCGTTTGAGCACCAGATAAAGTGTCGGAAGAATGACTAAGACCACTTGCTTCAAGATCTTTACTGATCGGCCCCATATTGGGCAAAGATCTCACCATTCTGATGAATTCCTTGGACCGAACATGACCAGTTTTGTTTACACTAACATCACTGGGAATGGATTTACACCTTCTTGGTGAATCATCACAATTCATATAGTCATCTATAACAGACTGATCTAATGGGGAAACAGAGCAACACCTTGCTTCAATACACTGATTAGTTTCATCAATAACTACAGATGAAACTGAAGGATTGATTTCCATTTGCTCGTGATGTGCACGAATGAACATTTGGTGTTTATCATCATTGGGGTCAAAAGCACCCAGGTTACCAGAAATATTTTGATGTTCTACAGACGAGCACGTTGAAACACCTGAAGCAGAGGTTACTGCAACGCTCTGTGAATCAACAGCCTCAAGGGAATCCTGTGATTGATAAACTGAAACTGATTGAGAAAAGCATTCACTGACATTTCTTTCTGAAGGGCCGTACATCATGCCTCCTGTGACAGACACCATTTCCTTCTCATGAAGGAAACTTAATTGATCTCCATACCTTAAACACTGTTGGATGTTCAATTCCTCCTGTGTATGTTCCACAGCTCTTCCTGTTTTGGAATTTTCAGATATATCTTGAACCAGTTCTGTGCAGACACAAGCTTCCTCACATGCTCGACGATGAAATGAATCACTTCTCTGTTCAATGCATTGCACCAATCCAGCCTCTGTGCTCTCTGAAACTTTAGAATAGTAAAATGTTTGATCAGCATCTCCTCCATTCTCTTCTTTGAGGAAACTGGTGTTTGACAAACTATCGAGGTTTTCAACAGACTCTTGGAGTTGCAAATCACATTTTGAAACATCAGAGACAATACCTACAGAACTCATATGAAAATCTGATGCAGCTAAACCCAATTTATCTGTCAACAACGTTGCAGACTGTGAAAAATCAGTACCTTCCTCATTACTTACGAATAAAGGGACGGCTTCAGCCAAGCAATCTGAATTCGAGCATTTCACTTCAATTCCATTTTCTTCAACTGTCCTCTCCAGCTCATGATTGTTACCATCAGGAATAAGACCTGCTCCATCACAACCACAACTGTCAGCAGGAGAAATTTCCTTGGCTTCATCTTTTGATACATCTACATTAGAAACTGATGAGGCATTATTCTTCCTTAGCCTGGAGGAAGCAAGATTAGTGGACCACTTCAACTCCAATAGATCAGCTGCAATCTCAGCACGCTCCAAAGATTCGGTCCTAACAAAAACATTATCATCTTCCTCCTCAACTATCGCTTCTTTTCTAGATGTCCTCCCAAAAACAAGGCCTAAAAGCCTAGCACGACGAGAATCAGTCCTGGTCAGAACCCCTGCATTCCCGTTTCGCCCTTTTCCAGTTGAAGAATCATCTGACGAGGACTGAGGAGAACATGCCAAGTCTCCTTCTTCGACATCAACCTCCTTCAGAAAGAAAGCTTCCCCTTTATGATCCAGATACATCTGAAAGTCTGCTTCAACACCATTGACATAAATTCTAACCACCTTCTCTTTCGTCTTCAATACCCCCTGAAACTTTCCAAACCGAACATACCAAGGTGAAGACTTGTAGGTTCCGTCGGGTTGCTCCACCACAATTATATCTACAGCACCACCAAATGGATGAAAAGGCCCTGACACAGTATACACACTCTTACCAATATAGCTACCTATCTTCCCCACGGCTTGCATCTTGAAAAAATTACACAAAACACTTCACAACCTCCCAGCTAACACAATCTTGAAATAGTCGGGATAGAAAACCCAATCCATACTCCACCCAACTCACTCCAATACTTCGAATCAAGACTCCCCATTTGATCCTTCCGCATGGCTCTTTCGTCGAGAATATAAAAATAATTCAAAGATACCACAAGATCAAGAAACAGAATAGCAGTCAAGACTAAAAACAAAATTCGATCAACACTATAGAAAGAAATTTCCTCTCGCCTGAAGAAAAGAGATTCGTAGACATGTGCATATCCCACGCAGCACTTATCAAGAATCGATGTCGAGAAAAACCCAACAGAAACAAACAATAGGCAAAAAATTTCGCAGGGAAAGAAGCCCAGCTCAAGAAAGCTGGAAACCCATGAATCAATTCAAAAGTTTAAAGACATACCCACATGCGAAGAGCGGCCATACGCAATTAACTGACAAGGGAGAAGAGAACGTCGAAAAAAAGGCTGGCGTGGAAAGCATATTCCCTAGTGGATTATTCGAATGTTCCCCCGCTAACACATTGCATAAGGAGACCCATCGCACGGATACACGCACACTTGCGAATTGGGATTGACCCACGACAGCCCTACAACTACAACTACAATAAACGTACACAACAACGTTCAGATCTTTCACCAAAGGCCATCAAAACCCACTTTTACGAAACCCCAAAAGAAACAACATCACGTGCAATGAAATCCCGCCCGGTGTTGGTCAGAGCTATGGAGGTTCTACTTTCTGTGATTTATCCATCTATGGATATATAATTTTTTTTTCTTTTTTTTCTTTCCATTATTTCCAACAAAGGGTTCGGAAATTGATCATTAATCGATGAGCTGTGGCTTCGAATATGGATAGAGATTAGAGACATGTATTGTCCTGTTTTCTGGTTGAAGCATTTACGAGGCAGGGACACAATGGTCAATTCACTTGTCCCCGTGGAAAGGTCAACGAGTTTGACCGGTTGCAGGGAAATTTTATTTTATAATGGAGTATGTGATTACATTATATGCCTTTTTTCAGATATTTTAATTTAGAGTTGCAATCCACTTGTAAAATTGTAACGAGGCCACAAATGTGTATGTCTCCATCATACTTTTTATTACAAAGCTTTAAAACATTTTCATGTATACGTTGTGTGGCGTGGGTGGCCAAGAAAGCGCCTAAAGTAAAATATATACCAAATATAGAGGTACGTAATGGGCGTGATTTTGTACATTTGTGTTACTGTGAATTATGATGTGACATTATAATATATATTAACAATTCAATTGAAGAAGAGAATATTTATTAATGAAGTTGGATCATAATTGATCTCTTCTACGCCATTGTTGCCCCATCATTGCAATTGTTTCCATCTTTTTTTAAAAAAAGGCCCATAATTAAAATTTAATAATGAGCTGTGCTACAAAAATGTAGAAATATTATGCAAGTGTCAAAATGTATAATTTAGTACACTATTAATGGGCTTTACATTAAGAGCTGAATGGGCCTAAATTATAGTCCAATTACATCAAACGGGCTGCCAAAAAAAGGTATCAATTATTTATGGTAAAATATAATAAAAGTAGCACGAGCGCGTATAAGTTGAAAGCAACTTTGGAAGATACGATACGATGAGTGGAAATTCTGTTTTGGTCTTGTTTCAATCCAATATTGAAATCCCATTTTTTTCAAACTCGATATCGTGTAGAAGTTGTACAAGAAATCATCTTCTTCCTAACAGGGCCCCTTCAGTTGATGCTACTGTCTAAGACACTGCAGCTGGTTTGGATTATGAATCCTCAGACTGCCCTAACCTAATCCCATCTTTAATTCCATATTGGAAATGTCAAGGGTATTTGATGATGGTGTCATCTTTAATGGAGTTCTTGCAATGAGCAATGGCAGCTTGAATTGCAGCCTGCAACTCTTCCACGGTGCTGTCAGAACTCTTCGCGCCGGCCGGAGTCACCGCTCCACTGTTCGCCGGCGAAGTCCGCATGGTCACCGGCGCCGACGAGTACTCCCGGAGCCGATCGGGATTATTCCCTTTTATTCTTGATCTGAATGAAAGAAATTTAGGTTTTAGTTTGATCAATTTGAAGTACTTCTTCACCACGTCAAATCTCGATTTCTTCTTCTTCTTCAGCTGATGCTGCTTTTCATCCACAGTACCATCATATTCATGGCCCTTTTCGTCACGTGTTCTGAAGAAGGGTTTTGATTTTCCCGGCCTGCCGCCGCCGCCGCCGTGGAAGCTTTCCCGGCGGGTGGAGTGAGGCCCTAGATTCCGGTCATCGTTAAAACTTGGTCTGCCGGCGTTGCTCCGCTGCTGCCATTCTTTCACGGAGAGAGTAGTGCTTCCACAGTCGACGAGGGGGAGGAGGCGGCCGCCGTAGAAGATGTCGCCGGCGGGGGAAAAATCCGGCTGGCCGACGGGATTACATTTGGCTCTGCTGCTGTAAAGGGAGACGGTGAAGGAGAATTCATCATGGGAGGAAGCAGCATCACTGAGGTGTACCTGGCGCTTCGCTCGTTGTACACCTGGAGCTTCTGCTGGTTGATGATCCATGGCTGGAAAGGACAGTGTTTGATCACCTCTTTTTTCTCTCTCTCTCTCTCTCTCTCTCTCTCTCTCTCTCTCTCTCTCCAGATTATTATTTATATGATCTCTGCATGCTTAATGAAATAGGCCGTAAGTGATGAGAGAGAGAGAAAGAGTGATATACATATATACGTTATATATAAATATATTATATAGTATGAGAATTAAAAGTAGGACCATGTGGTGGCTGTGGAGGTGGAGGGGCCATTCTTAAACGGATCCAAACATTAATTAAGTACAGGTTTTGGGGGTGATAGGGAGATGGACCTGGCCTAGCTTAGAGTATTAAAAATGAAGTTCTTGAAATTAATGGCCAAGTTGACCAAACTCTTTTGTCTTAATGCCATGTTGATTGCTCCATTTCAACACATTTTTTGGCAAAACCAAAACCCTAATCCTTCGCCAATCATGCACCTACAACACAGCAAACAACTCTTTGATTATATAATACTAGAAAGAATCATTTCACATTATTCTTCAATAGCCCAACTTGGAGGACACTCCAAAATAGCCCAACAAATAGAGGGACACAAAATAGTGATCTGTAATTTGCTGGGCCAAGAAATGCAATTCAAATCATGGATATTTAATTTGTACTGTGTGTACATAAAAAAAATGTGGTGTCTGGTAAACTTTCGTATTTGCAAATTTTTTACTTTGGCTTCAAACCAAAGATAGGCGTGTAAAGAATACTGGTTAGGATGAGTAGCCTATATCACAAAATTGACTCGTAATCAGACACAAAGATCACACAATTATAAAGATGGATTGATAGATCGATGTGTGTATGTATATATGTATGTACATGCATCTTCTTCTTCAGTCAAAGATAGAAGATATCCCATCCCATCCCACCAACAAATTGTGCAGAATTATTTTGTGAATCATGACTGTGTTTTATCAAGAAGAGGACTCACCAAAGCGATGCAAATTCCTTGCTTCATCCCTCAAGAGTGCATTTGCTAAATGCCGCACCTTCCGCTCCATTTCCACCCCGGAATCGGAAGAAGCCGCCGCTGATTTTGATGAAGAGGAGGAGGTAAGACCTCACAACATCTCTCTCTGTTTCTGATATGATGGAAAGTGTGATACATAAATGGGTATATATGTATATATATATATGTATATTTGTGTGTAGGTCTTTGTGTCGGCAGTCATAAGCAAATACATGGAATCAAAATGCAAGCGCAAGTATACCTTCGGGATCGACAGCTTCAAATGGGCACTATCACCAGAAACAGGGGGCGGGAACAGAGAGGGCGGCAGCGGCGGTGGAGGCAGCGAAAATTCAGATGATTTCTATTCCACCTGCACCCGATTGTCGCGATGCTCGAGTGCAACAAGCTTCGAAGCTTTCCACACTGTGAAGTCACGTTTCTCTCGATCATCAAGCTTGAACAGGATCGATTTCCGGGGGTTCAGCAGGCGGTCCATTCTGCTGGACTTCTGCCACTGCGAAGGATGGCCATTCGGACTCTGCCGGAAGGCGTTGCTGCTGCCGCCGCTGCCTAACTCGCCATCCGATTCCTGGTCCTGGAATAAGAGCAGCAGAACAATAAAGTTACACGCCTGAATTACAATTCCTGCATATTTGGAAGAGATTTCTGCCCAATCCATCCTGCCTCATCTCAAACTTTATATGTGAGAGGGGCAGGGGTTGGGGCAGAGGATCCCCTCCCTACATATACATGTATGAAATAATGAGTGGCAAATCTGTATGTAAGCTTGTCATTGAATGTAAAATACGATACTAATGTTCAGAATGAGTTTGTCAATATAACCCTTAAGAATGAATAGACAAACAGAGGTAGCAAAATGAAGAATAACGTAGGCGTTTGAATGCGAATGTTAAGTGCCAGTAAAGTGGCTCCATCCCGATACAAACTCAACAGTACACAGCAAGATAGAACTAGGAACTGTAAGATATGATAGCTGCATTGTCCATTTACGGGACTCTGTTCGAAGTGAGAACCTAGCTCACACACGATTGGCTTTCCAAGTGCAATTAGAACTACTAGAAGACAACTGTGTCGAGCATAGTCCCCAAAGTTTGGATAATGTTCGAAGACATGAGGTTTGAGACGTGTTCCTCTAGATGCTTCTTGGCGTCTTGCTTTCCCACATTTGCAATTGCAAGCTTTTCCGGAGTCAACTCATCCTCTTCCTGTACAGCTTTGTTGTATTTGATAGCTAGATTTAACATCTCCTGTTTTAAAACAAAATAAAAATAAAAATAAAAATTTATTGAATAGAGAGAATGCTATCTTCATAATTAAAAACGGAGTACATTAGAAAGTAAAGCCACAACATTGGTCAGAAGAACCTTAAATTACCTGGACTGTCTGCTCATTTGTTTTCGAGTGGGTATCAAATCGCTGGAGAGTTAATCCATCTGTCCATTTTTTCTTGTGGAGATTCAGCAACATCTTCTCCTCAAGTTCATTCTTTCTGTAATTTATGGCAATGGAGTAATAGTGCCTATTCAACCCATGAATCAGAGCCTGCATTAAGATCAACTCTTCAAACTTAGAGAAAACAGGTAGCAAAATACTAAATGGAAGTCATTTGGTTAGGGATTTACCTGGATAGATGGCTTATTAAGATGCCCTAAGTTGGATGTTGTTTGCCGCGGCTCTTGACCAAGCATCATAGTTTGGGGGTTAATCAGCCGGAAGGCATCTATTACCACCTTTCCTTTAACACTCTGAATCGGATCCACCACCACTGCTACTGCCCGCTGGTTCAAAGCTTCAAAACTCTGCATGATAAGTCAATAATGGCAATTATGAGTGCTTGAAGATTGGCAACTTCAGCTGTATGATATAAATAATCATGGTACTGATGTACAAAGATACCGAAACAGCAGTTCAGAATTAGGATAATCAAAATGAGTTGAAGAAAAACAAATCAAAAATAAAAAACAAGCTAAACAGATAGTTTAAACATCTGAGGAGAACACAGCAAATGATAGGTCAAGGGCAATAATGTAAGCATGTTGCCAAGTATAATAAATCAAATAAATCAGAGGCATCAATCAACAAACATTATTGTGAACACTGTCATACATAGTTGAGCAGTACAAACCTGTTGAGTATTTATGTCAACACCAGAAAGCCAGCATCCAAAACCAGGATGTGAATGATACCATCCGACCACCATCTCAGGTCTGTAACAAGATAAATATGATTATCATAAATCATCTCCCTGTAAACTGATTGCAATTCTAATAATATTAATAAAAGAAGCTAATGATAATAGTTTGCAATAATGTGCATTCATATAAAATCAAAAGAAAAGATAAGAATTTGATCTCTCGGATAAACACAACTGACCACTTTCAGAGTTAAAACCACAATATAAGCAATCGCCTATCAAAATCCACCACATTCTAATCAGAGTATAAAATTTGGAAAGTGCACAGAGAAATAGTCAAAGGTGATTCGTAAATTGTAGGTGTTCACATAAACAAAACTAAGAGACAAAAGATAATAGTGGACGAAAACAAGTATTGATGAAGCAGTGATCTCAATTAAATTCCAACCGGAATCGGCAAGAAATATAAGCATCGGTGGATCACATATGGGAATTAAAGCTGAATATGTATTTCAGTAGAAGCAAGTATTCATAACACTTGAATGGGCTGGCGAACCAAAATTCTCTTAAATGATTCTGAAACAATGACACACAATATTGCAAGCATGGAATCTTTCAATTCCGAATTCCAATACCCTAATGTTGCAATCTGTGAGCCTTCAATTTCCACTTCTTCATAAGATAAATAAATCAATATTATTAAAGCTTTCTATAAACTTTCATAAGTCTAGCTCTATGTGCAGAAAAATATCAAAGCAAGGCACTGGTATCTACAAACATACAATTCATTTAATGGCTGCTAATCTTCTTCTTGATCAATGTCACTTTGCTACATGGATCCTAAGTCACAAATTAGAAATTCAAGGGTATGCCTCTGATTGACAATAGACAACTGAATTTGCCTGGAACATAATATTCTCAGGTACCCTAAAATATTATATGTGTGTGTTTGTATATATATATATAAACAATGGTACTGCTAATCATTAGGTTCTACAGATCTAGACTTAGTTGCCACAATTTAACAAGATTTAGGTTCAACATCCAAACTATAAAAGGCAAAAGAGCTCCGCGAAATTATCTAACAGATCCAAATAAAAGGAAACCGATATAGAATACAAACATCATTGAGAGGAACACCGAAGCTTAACAACCTATGATAGAGAATTCCATATTACATTCAAACCAAGCATGTTATTCTACCTGCCAGTTTGCTTGAGCATGTCAAGCATATTTGTCTGGAAAACATGATCCACAGCTTCAACGCTGACCCCAGTTCCACTCTGCGGCATCGCAAAGACATCCACTACACGCACGGTGTACTCATCCACAAACTCCCCCAGCATCAGCCCCATCACTTCCATCGGAACACCCGCCCTACCTGCGAAAATCAACCATAACACACATCACCAAAGTTCCAACGAGAATTCCTCCAATAAATACACAAAATCACTAATTAATTGCACCATTAATCGAAACCCTAGATTTACCGTGTTTGAGCATTTTGAGAAGCGCAAGTGATGAGATGTAGACTTGTTCGGAAGTGTCCAGGGTAGGAGAGTCAGGCGGAGGGTGGCCGAGGGCTCCGCCGGCGCCAGCAAACATACGATGTAGCCTCTCCATTCCTGCCATAAGTTCTTCAGAGCGTCTCCCTTGCAGAGCCCTCTTTTATACCTAGTTCTCTGCAATGGCTTTCTTTCGCGAGAATTTCTTTGGAAACAAGCCATGGGATGGGTAATTTAGTAATTTCCTAAATTAGACAATTGGTGAACAGAGCCCATTTTTGAGGCCCAAATACGATATTACCCTTAAGGCCCATAATCTTTTTTTCCTACATTCGTCTAATTTTCTCAAAATTTGGTTCAGCTCAGCAAAAATGGCAGGCTGCTGTTGTAGTCCTCCGGCGGCGCTAAATCCCTCGGTTTCACTGATTCTGCGCAATTCGAGTCTATCATTGTTGGAAAAAGTTCAACTTCCTAGAAGCTGTTTCATGAAATTATCCGAAAGAGGAAATTTCTCAGGAAATGGCGGATTTCATCTAAACCAATGTACGCGGCATTGCACAAGAGTGTGGGTGTCAGAGGCGGGAAGCGAGTACGAAACGGAGGGCTATGATTCTAGCGAAGAGCGCGGGGTTTTCGGAGAAGAGAAGGTACCAAAAACGGTGGGGATTGGGCAGCCGCCGCCTCCTGTGCGCCGCCGTCTCCGGCGGTATCGGAAAGAGTATCCTGGGGAGAAGAAAGGCATTAGTGAGGAGATGCGGTTTGTGGCTATGAAATTGAGAAACGACAAGAGCAAGAGGAAAGGTACTTCTACTGCTTTAGGGGAGACCGATGAGGAACAACGAGAATCCATCATGTCTGAGGGTAACTCTTCTGAAACAAATGGCAATGATGAAAAAATTGAAGAAGCTTGGCAGCCAAGCGTGGAAGGTTTTCTGAAGTATTTGGTGGATAGTGAGCTGGTTTTCAGCACAATCGAACGGATTGTTGATGAATCAAGTGATGTTTCCTGTAAGTCTCAATTCTTCCTTCCAAATTTCTCAACTTTCTCTGACAGCATCTTCTCCTGTTTGTTCATTTGCTTTGCTTCTATGCTTTTGCATTCCATGGATTATTTCAACAGAATTATCTGCAACTCTTGCTTGTCAAAATCCTTGGATATGGAAACATCAAGACATTTGGGTGATTTTATATCTCAATGATATTCAGTAGCCTGCCATTGTTGTTGCAGACGTTTATTTTAGAAAGACTGGACTAGAAAGGTCCGCCAGCATTTCCAGAGACTTGGAATGGTTTAGGGAGAGGGGGATTGTTATTCCAGAGCCTAGCAATCCGGGCGTCGAATACGCCAGATACTTGGAGGAGCTTGCGGAGAAGACCCCTCCATTATTTTTCAGCCACTTTTACAACATATATTTCTCTCACATTGCCGGTGGAAAAGTGATCGCCAAACAGGTAATCCCTTTTTCAAATGGATTGAGACAAGTGTTGTGAATAACAAGGGCTCACTTAATCTTGATAATCTTGAATTCATTCTGTTTCTTGTTATATAGTGATTGTTGAATTGGTTTCTTTGTTAGTTTCATCGTGGTTTTGATCTATAGGTATCGGATAAGCTGTTCGAAGGAAGGGAGCTGGAGTTCAACAGATGGGATGGAGATGCAGAAGAACTGTTGAGAGATGTTCGGGAGAAGCTTAATGCCCTCGGAGAGGTAACTCAACGTCCTGATCTCTTACTAGTTTTCGACTTATCTATAACTCTGTACCGGATCGTATAGATCCTAACCTAGGATGTTTTTATGCATTGCAGCATTGGACTAGAGATGAGAAAAACAAATGCTTAAAGGAGACAACTAAAGCATTCCGTTTTCTTGGCCAGATTGTTCGTTTGATCATCCTTATCTAAAACCACAACAATTCTTACCACACTTTTAGCATCACAAAAAATCTGTTACACCCTAGAGCTACACTGGCAATAACATAACGGCGCTGCCTGAAACTGCACCTACTGTCATAAATTGCCCGGAAACTGATGAATTCATGGCATTGTTTATGCAATAAAAAGTTAGTTTTTGAGGTCAAACAGGAAGGCCTCTCTTTCATATCTATCTTCAGTTGTGACACAGAAATCTTTATGATTTGGGTTGGGCACAAATGTGAAGTGGCCTACAGCTGCAATACTTCTGGCAAGCATTTCTTGGCCCTTTTGGCAATGCCAGGAAGAAGAAAACTTTATTAAAAAAACAGGTCTTCAACAACATTAATTTTTAGAAATGGGCTTTCAACCATGTTGAAAGAAGGCAAAAGGTAACATAAGTAGTGTCAGCACAGCCATTTGGCCACATTTCAAGATTCCCTATTCCACTCCAATAATTGCAAACTGAAGCCCTTTTAGGTCTGTCATATCTGTTTATTACCCAATATTTCAAACTCTTTTATGGTGGGAAAGCTTTATGGTTTCTTTTGACTCATCATTCATTCTTTCATTATTATAATCGAATCGGCAAAACAGCCATCTGTAATTCTCCATTCATTAGATTTCAAATCACATGTGTAATTAATAAATAAATCTGGAATTCAGGGTTGGCAGTTGTTGTAATAATAAATAATGAGCTGATAACATCAAGAACAAGGAGGGATCTCTTGAGGACAAACATGATGAAGGCGAAGAACCCTAACAGTCTCATATCAAGGCATCTTTTTGCAGAAGAAATTGCCAGACCCATTTTGGCGTTGTAGATTCTCTGTCTTTCTCACTCTGGATAAAAATGGTTGCTCATGAAAAGCTAATCTTCAATAAGGTGTGTATTGTCTTATTACGGTCCCTTTTCTCTTTGTATATGTTTCTGTTCTTCTTCATGGTTGTCTTTGAACTTATTTTCTAAAAACCTGGGATTAAAAACTGATGTAATGAAGGAGACTTTTTCTTGTTTTGACTTTAGTACTTTTTCTTCTTCATTTTTTTCCCCTTTATTTTCTTTCACAATTTTTGGAAGCTCACTCTGACCATTTCTTCCTGATTTTTCTCACTGTAAATACATCTGTGAATCCCCCAATCTCCTTCCTTTCTTTCCTATCTTTGTTTGTTCTGATTCTAATGAAGATATTCAGATGGAAACCACTGGTAGTTTCATCCCTTTAATTTCTTTCCCCCGTCACAAAATCATTGAAATTAATTTTCAAATCTCAGCAAGAATATATCTGTGACAGGATCTGTTGCTGAATAAGGCCTCCAAGAGATCTCCATGGATACTAACAATGATGGTTCTGCTCTTCGCCATGGTGTGCGGAGTATTAATCTATTCACTCAGTATAAAGCAGCTCAGCATTTTCAGACAAACCGATCCCTTCAAAATCCAAGTGATTGATCGCCGAGAACGCCTTTGTAAGCATACTAGAATGCAAGAATTAAATTCCTCGGACGCTCATTTCCCCATCCCCAAAACCTTCAGCAGGTTCAAAATTCATGCTGTCCTTATTTGCATCGATCATCCATTCTTCACTTCATATTAAGATCTAAAACATAACGGCCATTTTTTTTTTCTAGGCAGGAATGTGCGTGCAACCCTGTCCGATTCTTTGCCATTGTCACGATGCAGAGATCCGGCAGCGGATGGTTCGAGACACTGCTCAACAGCCATGTCAACATCAGCTCCAATGGCGAAATATTCGGCTCCCAGGACAGGAGAACCAATGTGTCTGCGCTTTACCAGACCCTGGACAGAGTTTACGACCTGGATTGGTTCAGCAGCGCTTCCAAGAATGAGTGCTCGGCTGCTGTCGGCTTCAAATGGATGCTAAATCAGGTAAAACCTTAGACATGTACACGTACATTGTAAGAATCTGAGATTGATCGATAGTTTGTTTTCTTGGACCTAATGGTGAAGGGATTAATGGCCTATCATAAAGAGGTATCGGACTACTTCAGGAAGCACCAAGTGTCAATGATATTTTTGTTGCGAAGAAACCTTCTTCGCCGGTTCATTTCATTAGTCGCTAATAAGTACGATAAGGAAGTGAAACTCCTGAACGGAACGCATAAATCCCACGTCCATACATTGCGGGAGGTACTGCTACTAGCACTGTAATAACAAACCATAGTGTAAGATTCTTGCATCTTGTGTATCTTATTTCTCAGCATAGATCGGCATTGTCTGTGCAGGCTCAAGTGCTGGCAAGCTACAAGCCGGCTCTCAACACAACGATGCTACTGTCCGACCTTAGATCAGCTGAGGGGACAGTGGCGAAAGCCTTGGAACGGTTCAAGACCGTAAGGCACATTGTTGTGTACTATGAGGACATCGTCTCCAATCGCACGGTAACTAACCTTAAAAACTCCTATGCTGTCTTCTTCCCCGGTTTGCCTTATCCCTTAACTCGGTTTGTCTTCTTGCCACAGAAACTGGTCGACGTCTTAGAATTCCTCAAGCTGCCGGCGCAGAACCTCACGAGCCTTCAGGTTAAGATACACAGTGGCTCGCTGTCTGAACTGATCAGTAACTTCGACACGGTGGAGAAGACACTAAAGGGAACATTATACGAGCATTACCTCTATACAGACTACAACTTGTAGAGAGCTCTCGGACACATCGTAGACATGTTTTCCATCGAAAACATTGTTAGATGTCGGAAAATGCTTGTTTTCCTGTAAAATTTATTACGATTGACCGGAAACGACGAAATCGGCCTTGTATTTCTTGCACGCAATGGCTTCCCCGTGAAACTTAGCTTTTTGGATTTTTTTGGCAGCCCACAACTTTGAAGATGGAAGTGCTTCAAAGTGCTCTGTATTATTGGAACCATTCTCCATGATTGTTCGAAATAGACCTTCTGAGAAGCTACTTGTACAAGGAATTGACAATCACCTAACGTACGTACGTATGTGGAAGAAAGAAATCTTGGAGATGGATATAATTGTATATATGTTTATCCACATTCAGAGCATCCTTTCCACTCCCCTTTCCCTTTTTGCCAATCGATCGATTATCAAACTTCTCTATAAATAAATAAGCAATCATATAATTAATAAAGCATTGTAATAATAAGAAACTATTACTAATACTAAGATGGAAGTGTTGTCGTCTGAAGCTAAGTTCATACGTTCTTTTGCTTTCCTATTTTTGGTTATACTGTGCAGCACGATTATCTACAGTGATGCTCGTTCTCTAGACGAAAATGGCGGCCAATTTTGGAATCGGAAATTGGCCGGAGATGACGATCCTACCCCTCCGTTGGGCGGCGGCGGCGAGTTTCTGAGAGGAAATAAAGTTTTCCGGCCAACTGCACCGGGACACAGCCCCGGTGTTGGCCATGCGTACGGATTTACTGCCACGACTCCATGACCGTTACGAGTAGCCCAAGTTTGTGTGTGTTTTTGTATATATCAAGGATTTGAATCCAAGTCAGGAATGTTTCTGTTTATTAGTAGTTATTAGGCATGAAAATTTTACTTTTTTATTTAAATGTGATGGATAAATTAAAAAAGGTTGTAAAAAAATTAAAATATTAGTATAAACTTAAAATAAAAATAATTTTATTGAAAAATATTTATTTCAATACACCAGCAAGATAAATGGTCCGTAATCCGTATGGACCGTACGATCAGAAAGATGTCTTTATTAAATTAATCGTGCGCCATAATCACTTTTAATTACGTTAATTATTTGATTAATCAATAATTTTCGTATATAAGAAAAAAAATTGCGGACTTTTTAGGCGAACGCGGATGTTCCTCACAAGTGATGGCTCCGGTTTTGGCTTTCGCTTCCTCTCCGGTCTCTTTCCCTGCGGTTCCCTTCTATTCCTGCAGTCGTCGTCGGTTTCAGCGTGGAATTTGCCCTAAAATGGGGGGTTTCGCCTCGATTTCGGTTTCGGCTTCTTTGCATTCGCCTTCAAATCTTGAAGTCGTGGTCACGAGAGAGCGCGGCAAAAACGGAAAGCTTATTAATGCTTTGGTAATTTTTTGAAGTTGTGAGTGTTGTACATTTTCTGATAATGGTGTTTGAGTGCTTTTGATTTTTTGTTTTCTGTTTTTTATATATATGTTGGGTTATGGGAAGTTGATTCATTGATGTAATTTACTTGTCGCGCCTGTCGATCACTGGTTTTAGTGTGGGGAATGATTTACTTTTATCGCGCGTTATTGTTAAGAAAGAGAAGAACAAAGTAATATATCAAATGTTAGGAGTGGTTCTGCTGTGACTGAAAATTGTTTTCAAAAGAAAGTTGGGGATATTGTTATGTAGTTTGGTAGGGGAACCCTAGGAAAGAATGCAGTGAAATTAATTGTTGCTTAATCTTTCTTGAATGCCAACAAATCTAATATGTTCGCTAATTTATAATGAGTATAGATAATGCAGCTGAATTGACGATGATGATTGCTCATCGGTGTTGCTGAGAAATTTTCTATTGTGCAAATCCCAATATTTCCTAGAATCCATTGGTCACCACAATAGCATGATATGGATTTGCATCAATCTGCGAGTTTTTTAAATTAGTATAAATTAGATCAACTTTGGAGCCGGTTTAAGGCTATAGACTCTGATCAATCCTTATTATTGTTGTTAGTAGTGTTATTACTTTTTGGTAGTCTATGAATGCATATTCTAACAATGAATTCTTGTTCTTTTCATTCCCTTCCCCTCCCCCAAATGATTATTAATATTCATTACCATGATCAAGGGTGATTAAGTTCCTTGTATATACATTTTTTACTAGTGGAAGTGCTTCCCCTCAAATGCTTACATAGACACTTAGAATATCCATCCTGAGATGTGTTACCTCTATCCACAAAGCCTAAATGATTTCTAAAGTTTTGAACTTTTGAAGGCAAGCCATGGGATCAACTGTTTGGAGCTTCCCCTTATCCAGCATACTATGTTACCTGATTCAGAAAAGCTGACATCTGTATTGAGTAGTAAGTTCCTGGTGTTGCTAGACCATTTTGTTGCATTGTATGTGAACGGTTAAAATTTTAGATTCTGTTTCTATATATTTTATATCTACAAATATGAGTAATTTTTGCGAGAATCCATGTTGATGTCTAATTAATTGATAAAGTTGATATTTCAATGCAAAAGTGATCAGGTTCTTACTTACAGAATTTATTTGTATCTGCATGAATGTGTCTTTGCTTGCTTTGGTGCACTGGAGTATTGCATTTGCTGTATGTGTGCGTGTGTCTACTTTGAGGCGAGGATCACGTTTTATTACTGATGTTGTTGTACAGTTTGTTCACTTATGTTTCTTCTGTCTCTTTAGAATCTTTGATAATTGATTGTTGAACAGCAGGCACTTCATTTGACTGGATTATCATAACTTCACCTGAAGCTGGTGGAGTCTTCCTTGATGCTTGGAGGTATGCTTTACATTCTCTGACAATGCTCTTAGATCATTAATCATTTTTATCAAATTTTTAAAGGAGTAAGTTGCATGACTCTTACTGGAAAATATAGTCTTCCCTTAACTATTATGCTAGCAAGATAAAATACTACACTGACATTTGCAGTTCAAAGTTGAACAGCTCATATATGTTCTAAAATGTGAATTTTTGTTGTTACTTATTAACAAATAATAATGATTTGTGACATCCCTTTGAGCTGATTTGAGTTATAAACTCAAGTTTTTGATCTGCAGAGCTGCTGGAACACCAGCGGTCAGGATTGGAGTAGTGGGAGCTGGTACAGCAAGTGTATTTGAGGAAATTCCAACATCATTGAAAGCCTGCCTTAATGTGGCTTTTACACCATCAAAAGGTATTCTATATCTATGCGATCTAGTTTATATTCGTTTCAATATAGTTGAGTTATATATGTTGGTGGTAAGGGTAAAATAAATCTTAGATTAGATTAGATATATTTCCTAGGAAATTTGATTCTTTGAATTTGATTTTATAGGTGCTCTTCTTCATATAATATATACATATACACACACACACACACAAATACACAGATTTTCGCTGGATTCAATAAAACAAAAAAAAAAAAAATACATGGCAAGTTCAATTGTTGTTGCAGCTACTGGCAAGGTTTTGGCAGCTGAGCTTCCTGATTCTGGAAATTCAAGGCACACTGTTTTGTACCCTGCATCAGCAAAAGCTAGCAATGAAATTGGTGAGTGTTAAACTATTTGCATTCTTTCCTCTCAATGTTAATTTCTGCAGAGTGATATTTGCGAGTAAATATTATCTCCAGGATAAGGAAATGAGTACTGAAAACTATGTATACTTAAAATCTAGGTTATTTTATGCTAACTCTATCTTAACTTGTAGATGTGTAGATACTATTTTATCTTTTATGCTCTCACTAGGCCCCTTATGTTTTGCTGAAAAAACAATACTCACTTGAACATTATGTGATTCTATATGCTGTAATACATAGGAGTTAATTGTTGGAATAATTAAATGTAATACATATTTTTGGCAACTAATATTTTCAATGTCTCTCTGAATTCTTTAACTGGTGATTGGTTTCCTATTTCAGAGGAAGGCCTAGCAAAGCGTTCATTTGAGGTCACTAGGCTGAACACATATACGACAGTATGTTGATCTTGTTGGTGTGCAGTTACATGAATGTATTGCTGCTTATGGCTTAAATATAGATTGACATCTTCTTTAATAAGTTGAATTTATCTTAAAGCTCTCTGTTCTTGTTTATTTTTGGCAGGAACCTGTTAATCATGTGGATCAAATGATTTTAGAACAAGCACTGTTGGCACCTGTTATTGCTGTTGCTTCGCCCTCTGCCATTCGGTAAGCCTTCTGTCAGATTCTTTTGCTATGTAATTTATTTATAATTGCTAGACCACTTGCACCACTTTATTTGTTGTTGGGCACTAGAATTGCCTACATCATAGAGCATCGTCAGGCCTTGTGAACCATGTCTGTTAACCAAAATCCTTATCCAACTGATAATGGAATAATTTCTCCTTGTCCCATTTGTGGGATGCTTCTTATTTATGGCTACTCTTTTTTAAATCAGTTTATTTATTTTCTCATTTTCTAATTGCTTACTATTTACGAGATTTTGTTCCTACCAGTGCCTGGGTAAGTTTGATACCCGACTCACAGCAGTGGGATAATGCTGTTGCATGCATCGGGGAGACAACTGCTATAGCTGCAAAAAAACTGGGGTTAAGGAATGTGTACTTTCCCGAAAATCCTGGTATTGAAGGGTAATTCACTCTACACTCTAATACACATTTTTTCATAAATTGGATAGCCGATGCAGAAGTAATTTTCTCTCTTCCCATTACCTCAAGGCGTAAGTAGTCTGACCTAAACAATAAAAATCAAATGTTTTCATAGGCAGACAGCAGAATGTACAAATAGTTTCTAAGAACTACTCAGATAAAGAGATTTTTGTCTATCTTGTGTTAGCATTCTGCCATCAGACATCTAATGCTCTGCCCTGCCTTCATAGGTGGGTGAACAGCATCGTAGAAGCCCTGCGAGTTCAAAAACAGTTGCAGAGAGTTTGAAATATGATTATCCATCTTCTTCTTGGTTGTCATTGACGCGTGACCCATTGCATCTGAGGCTTCTCTTCCTGCAGATCAATGGCTTTCTCACTCTACTATTCACTTTACCATAGTATGGCTGATAAGGGCTTTCATTGCCAGGTATAATGCCGGCTCTTTTCGATCTCTACACAGTTCTCGAATTTATTTATTTATTTTTTCTTGGATTTACTTCCAAAGCTTTTATGTACATTGCTGCGTGGGAAGTAAATATATATATATATATATTACGTTTTACTTTTAACTTTTACCTTTGTATGTGTCGCGTAGAATTTTAAATGTGTTCAGTCGGCTCATTTGGTTACCACTTTACATATAGGTAATTGTTTCACCAATTATCCATATGAAATAAATCGAATTAGTATGTGTTGAGGACGTAATGATTGAAGCAGAAAATACCCAAGCACGCTTCTGCGACACTTGTTTGTCCGTATATAAGCGTGCAATCATTTTTGCGCCTTTTGTGAAGCTGAAGCAATTATCACTTTAATGATGTAATAATTTTTATTATTATTATTTTTTAAAAAAATACCTAAGTTAAAATATTATCAAGCTAAATGACAAAAAGCACATCACTAATTAATTATTCCAAGTAATTAACAGGCTGCATAAGTTAAAAAGAATAACAATAATGAATGAATTGATTAATTAATTGCAAACTTTCCGTGCCCGGAGATAGCAATTAATGATTAACGAATCAATTATAAATATTTCTACCAAATTAATTAATGATTAACGAATCAGTTATATATATTTCTACCAAATTAATGCAGAGGAAGACAAGATGATCCCAATTGATTTCATTGCCAAGTGGGGTGCTGCTGCTGATGCTCATATTACATTTTTGGCTGGCACCCATGTGAAGCAATCGTAATACTATATTGCAGCCTTTTTTTCATCCACAAGAACCATCCCCACCAACGCACACACAAATATATATATATATATATACTATATGAATGGATATATAGATGAACGCATATGTGTGTATGTGTGTGTGTGTGTGATGTATCAATCAATCCGTTATCAAGCTCAGAGACAGCTTATGTATAGTCTGTATATAAAAATAATTCTGAGGTAGAGAATATTTGAATTGTATGTTTGGCAACGCGCAGCTGTGTGGGTGGGCTTGATTCGATCGGAGATGAATGATACAGTGATTGATACATATATGGTGTGTACGTGCATTTATTTCGCGCAGATCAAGCAAGTTTTGCCGAGAATTTATTGCAGTGGTGGCCGAACAACTACTGTTGGTTAGTTTATTAGCTCGCTTTGCTCTGTAAAGCTTCTCGATTTTTTGACGATCTCTTCTTAACTTTCATCGTCTTCATTTAATAGTGCATATTCACATCGGAGCTAATTCCATACGTCTGTCTGGGGTAGGCGCTAATTGAATGAGTTCCTTATCCATAACTACGCCAGTGGCTGCAGGGATCATTGATTGTTTTGTTGAAGTAAAATGAGCAGCAAACGCAGGGGGAATGCGCAGTCGTCGATCAAGCCAGAAAAAGTAAAGGAACAAGGCTATTAATTCATTTTACCCCTTTCTCTTAAATTCGAATTTAATGAGCATCTGTGAAGTAATTGTTCATGTCGCCTCTTTTTTTAAGTGCTTGATGTTTCTCGATTTCTTCATCTGATGCGAAAAAAAAATGGCTTCATCTTGCAAGGGAAAGCTTCACGTAATGAATTTCTTCATAATTTTTGCGAAAGTAAGCATTATCTTTTTGTGATTTTAACCAAATTGAGTTTCCAGGGTTTACTCAGTGGCATAAGAGATCAAAAAATGATTGGAAAATGATATGTGTATGTATATGTATGTATTATAGAATTCTTTAGTCCTTACTGCTGGATTTTCCTGGACATAATTTTTGGGAGTTTCTGTGAACCTGAAGCCCCTTTTTGTTTGCTTGTAAGAAAATTCAACACCACCTTTCTCTTCTTATCTGTATAGCTGTTGCACTTTATGAGATATGTGGTGCAGTTAAGTTAGCTTTATCTTCCCCTATCATTTATGGTTTTATGATTCCTTTCTTGTGGGAGCTTATTCTTACTCCATGATTGCCTGAAGGAGAAAGCCGAAATGCAGAGGAGAAGGGCAGTGAAAGCTGAGAAAGCAACGAAAATCCGCAACACGTCGAGTAGGGAAAGAAAGATTGCATTACAACAAGATGTATGTTTTCAGTTTGTTATCAGTTAATTGTTGTGTAAGGGATCATGTTGGGGTCATTCTTTTTAAGTAGTCTAATGCAATGCAGATTGATAAGCTAAAGAAGAAGCTCAGACACGAGGAAAACATTCGACGAGCGCTGGAGAGGGCCTTCACCAGACCACTGGGAGCTCTGCCCCGCCTCCCATCTTACCTCCCACCCAATGTCAGTCTTGATCTCCCTAACAGAACGAATTGATGATCAATTCTTACACCCAGATTAAAGCTTGGTTGTGATTCACAATTGATGTGCAGACACTTGAGCTTCTTGCTGAAGTAGCTGTTTTGGAGGAAGAAGTTGTTTGTCTTGAAGAGAAAGTCGTGCATTTCAGACAAGGACTATATCAAGAAGCTGTCTACATTTCATCGTCAAAGAAGAACAGGGATGACAATGCTGCTGATGATGATGATTTATGTGTACCTTGTCAGATTAATGATGATCCAAAACCAAACCAGTCCAAATCATTACTTCAAGCTGAGCCAAATTCTTCGGCATCTATTGAGGGGAATCAGCCTTCTCTTTCAGGTACTAACTTTTGATGTTGTCTTAAGTTGATTTCGAATCTAGGCTTTGCTTGTCAATCATTGAGTATCTAGTGCAATTTAGATCAACGGAGGGGAAAGGAGAATCAAACAAGCACCAATCCTACAAAGAACAAGCAGCAATCACCAAATTTGAAGGCTGCACAGACAATCAGACATCCAGCTAAAAGACCTCCCATCGAAAGCAGATCATCTGACAGGCGTTTAGAACCTCAAAGACCGCAGGTGTTTGTTTATCTCAGTACTTATTTGTCCATCGTCCAAAGTATGAAATTCAATACATTATTGGGGTTCTTTATTTGGAATTTTCAGAGGGAAACTTGCGTGAAGCCAAGCCACCAGAGTTCTGAGGATATTTTTCCAGTGGATGACAATCCAAACAAAATTTCTGAGACCCTTATAAAATGCTTGATGAATATTTACTTGAGAATGGGCTCGAATAAGAACAGGAGTAGTACAAGAACTTTACCTACACCAGATATGTTGAAGGATCCTTACAGAATATGTTCAAAGTTTGGGAAGAGAGATATTGGCCCATATAAGCATTTATCTTCCATTGAAACCCTCTGTACGAATCCTAACCAAATGATGGTTTCTGCACTCCCATTTCAGAGATTAAAGTAAGTTACAACTTACAATAGACGAACTTATGTCCCCATCTGCTTCCAGAAGTTGTATAATAACCATATTGCCATCTTATCTATCATTTCAGGCTTCTATTGGGAGAGCTGGAATCCGTCGACCTCAAGGGCCTCAATCATCAAGAAAAGCTTGCTTTCTGGATCAATGTCTACAATGCTTGCATGATGAATGTATGAGTAAGAACTGACCTCATTATTTAACTTAAAAAATATCGTACTTTCTTAGTTCCCATGTTTTCTCCCCTTTCTCACTTTAGTGCATCTATCTTTAGGCATTCATCGAGTACGGCATCCCTGAAAGCCCTGAAATGACTGTTGCACTAATGCAAAAGGTAATGGCTGTTTCACCTAGTTTGTTGTATCCATATCTGCACATTATTCAGCATCAGGCTCACCTTATTGAGCTTATGATTTCTCAGGCAACATTGAATGTTGGCGGACAACTTCTAAATGCAGTAACTATTGAGCATTTCATATTGAGATTGCCTTATCACTCGAAACATGTAAGATTACTCACAGCTTATCTTTTATCCTCGGACACATTTTTTCATGAAGTTCTACCATTAATCATCCCTTTTGCTCTGATCCACTCAAGACATTGTTAAAGGGTCTGAAACACGATGAAGCGACAAAATGCAACTCATTCGGCTTGGAATTATCCGAACCATTGGTAACATTCGGACTATCCTGCGGCAGCTGGTCTTCCCCTGCGGTAAGTTATTGTTTATGGCACTCCAAATCAATGCTGAATTGAAAATACATACATACTTATTTATCATATGAAATACTTTCAATTATAGGTGCGAGTGTACACTTCATCACAAGTTGAAAACGAGCTGGAATCTGCGAAGAGAGAATACTTACAAGCAGCAATAGGCATTTCAACGAGTAGAAAAGTTGTAGCGATACCAAAGCTCCTCGATTGGTACCTTCTGGACTTTGCAAAGGACATGGAGTCGTTTCTCGATTGGATATGCCTTCAGCTGCCATGCGAGTTGGGAAAAGAAGCAATCAAGTGCCTCGAGAGGAGGCACGGCGAGCCTCTGCTGCAGCTGCATCGGATAATGCCGTATGACTTCAGCTTCAGGTACCTCTTGCACACATCTTGACCATCAACTATATACTTCTTTTAAGTCCCTTTCAAACTATAGCAGTTTTGGAGTTAAAACTTTTCGTGCGCATTGAAATAAATACTGTAGAAAATTTGAGTAAACCCTCCTCCTCCTTTCCTGAAATGTTAAAATCAATTTATGTAAGAACTTCATTTAATCTGAGAAGATGATAATCTCATATGTCTGAATACACATCATGTAATGTGACAGCCCATGTTTTGTAATGAGAAGACAGTAATTTAGGTAGGAAGAAGAACTAATAAATGCCATTGCACTGCACTGAACTGGCCTGGCATCAAGCAAATTATTCGATGAACTCTTTCTGTCCTTGCTTACAAACATGCAATAATTTTAAGAGTAGTAGTGAGTGAAAACAACAGCACATGCAAATCATTGGTGGACAGAGCATATTTTGGACTGTCTGCTTTTAAAGCATATGTCCCTCCCTTTGCATGCAATTCTTGACTTTCTGATGTCTGTTTTTCCACTGAACAGATAGATAGTTTATATTCTAACATGGCCTCATTTTATATTATTCTGGGAATGGAATTGGAGAAATTGTGGAGGTAATAAATAGATGTAGGGGTGTGTTTGTTTGAGGGATTTGTTTGGATTTCCACTATTTATTCTATTTTTTTTTTTTTCTAAAAACATCAAATCAAGCATTTATTTTTCATTTTTTATATTATATTAAAAATTAATATTACATTCAAAATATCACATCAATACCTATTTATATCACATCATACAACTATTCAAATTCACAATTTTTACTGTTCAAATCCTAACTCAAAATCCAAATCCTCGAACAAACACAATCATTGCAATTTACTGAATAAGATCTTCTTCACTCACTGTCGGCTAACCAAGGTAAAAACAGGACATGCCTAACTTTAAAATTGGACACACACACACACACACATTATATTAATCAATCATGTGGAAAATTCATTGCCTAACTACACATACATTTGTTACCTTGATATCATCAAAGTTTCTCATCTTCATGTTACACGTGGCAGCATATTATTCATGCCGCCTGTACTGTAGTAACAATTGACATTGTTCAACTTTTCTACTGTAAACAGTATATTTTGAATGGCAAATTATGTGCACGAGATGAAATTGGAGCGCTTCTATCAGTTATTTTTTAAAAATTCCATTGGAATATCGAGAAGCTCCATCTAGAAGGATATGGTCACATAAAAATAAGTCCTGTTGAATGATCAGCGCCGTTATTACATACAACAGACCCCGTTACAGCTAATATTGATGCCCACGTTTTGTATCTCCTTTCATTAAAAAATAAATAATTATAATGTCTGTGTGTCTTAAAATATTCAAGTCAGGCCAGAGCAGTTGAACCATCGGCAAGCCAAGGATGGACATATGTGTATATACAAAAAAAAATAAATAAAATAAAAAGGAGAGAGAGAGAGAGAGAAATACATTACACATTCCTTGACTTTGTTTCTGTCATTGTGCCGTGTACTTGTCACTAATTAACTATCATTTTGTTACATTTTTAGCTGTTAATGGTGGCAGTAATTACAAATTACCAACCAAATGACCTGCCCTTTACTCCAACGCAAGCCGAGTAAAATAAATTTATCGTTCAGACTACAATTAAACTAGTGCCATTCTTGTCCTGCTTAAGTTTCTGCTTAATTATTCTATGCATAATAATTAATTATTTATTAATTTATAAAAACGAATTCACAAGTAATAAATGGCGGCTTCGCTCATCATCTCTTACGGTCAATCAGATTTGCAGCCTGCTCACTCCTTCCTGCCTCCTTCCTCCTCCCCCCACACACATATACATACAAATACATACATATATATATATAAGCAATTAGCGGCTGTTGTTTCGGAGGGATTAAGGCGGAGCAAAAATGGAGATTGTCTTACCTTCTCCCCCGAGGGATTTCGATTTCGGCAGCGGCAGATCGTCGCCGTACGCCAGCGCGCCGTCGACGCCGAAGCCGTTCGGCGATTACTATTGCAGTGCGCCTACTAGTCCTTCTCATCTCTCTCAATTCTATCGCGATTTTGATGCCTTATTCGAGGATGAAGGTGAGATTCGCGGCGGCGCCGCCTCAGGGGTGCCGTTTCAGTGGGAGGAGAAGCCCGGGACGCCGAAATCGCCGGCGAAGAATAGCGGCGGGGATGAATTTGATTTTGAGTTCGATGTGTTCAGCGAAGAGTGGGAAACGGCTTCCGTCGCCGCCGACGAGCTATTCGACGGCGGAGTGATCAAGCCTCTGAAGCCTCCGCCGCGTCTGCAAATTCCGGCGGGCGGCGGGCGGGCGGCGTCTCCCCGGAAATTGAAGACGACTGCCGTTTCCCCGTCGCCGATCTCGCAGACGAAGAGGCTCATCCAGGGCGCCTTCTCGCCGCGCCACAATAACAGACGGGGAACTGACGCCGACGCGGCGGCGGCGCCGCCGCGAGGGAGGGAGAGAAGCGTGAATATGCCGAAATCTTCCAGCCGCCGGGCGGCGCGTTCGCTTTCGCCTCTTAGAGATACACAGTACCCTTGGGAGGAAGAAAAGCTGCCGCTGCACGACGCAAAGAATCCCTCCGATTCATCGGCGGCTGCGGCGGCGCCGCCGCCGTCGGTGAAAACCTGTCTCAAGAAGTGGAGGATAAAGGATTTCTTCCTCTTCCGGAGCGCGTCGGAAGGACGCGCCGCCGACAAAGACCCCTTGAAGAAGTACACAGCTGCGGTGAGGCACTCGAGCTTCCGAGTAAGCGACGGCTCGGGTTCTGGATCCGGTTCGAGAAGGAAAAACCGGGTTTCAGCGCACGAGAAGCATTACACGACGAACCGGGCGGTTTCGGAGGATTTGAAGAAGAAAACATTTCTTCCGTACAAGCAAGGTATTCTGGGCCGGCTAGCTTTCAATCCGGCCGTCCATGCGCTCGCCAACGGCTTTGGATTTTCCCATAAATAAATAAATATATTTATATATAAATAATGCCTGTCACACTCACACCCATACAGTTAAAATGTTGTTTCAATTCTCTTCATTCCTACTCTGTATAGAAAATCTTTAATCATATGTAAAATTTGCATGTCGGAAATTACTGCCAACATCGTAAATTGAGAACTCATTTGTACCATCGCTTGTATGTCGGATTTGGACATTGCAATACAACATTATACAATTCATTAGTTATGCTTGTAAACCCTCAAGTTATCAGCTTCAATTGCATAATTTGTTATGTTTATTAACTTGTATCACTTAACAACAGACTTTTTTTGGCATTAAATTTCAAATATTAATTAAACATGTAATTTGTTCACTTGGCAATACTCAAAACTTTGATTGATCTGAACACGGGCAAGAATTGATTTTTAGGCAATATAGTGTGTATGATCAATGTGAAATTAGTCAAGCATTTGTTAGATTTCAAAGATGTCGGATTGCATTCAATTATAGAATAATTAAATATAATTGTCAACTTCTAGATGAGCATGACATTATTAATATTCTAACCCCAAATGACGTTCGTGCATGTCAGTATTTTCTTGCCTTGTGTAGAAAGACAAACCTGATTATGTCATTAGCATAATGGATAAGCTTGGCATTTACAAACTGGTCGTATTAAACTAAATATGAACTTTTATTAGGGCCGAGCCCAGACCAATTAAAACTTGGATGGGCTTCTAGAATTAATCTTAAGATGAGGCCCACGTAGGCCGAAATTGAAAGCCCATAAAGTGAAGGAGACGGGCCGTTCGACCGATGCCTCTCTAACTGACCTCGCCGCCGAAGTACAGGCACCGTCGCAGCGCCGCCGCGCTCGCGCTCCGGCCGATCATTTTCAGCCGGTGTTCGTCGTCGTCTTCCGACTAACAATGTTACCCCTCGTACGAGTCCGAGCTCATCTACCCCTTCCACTCACACCAACCAGTATCGCTGCCAGAATACTCTCCGATTACATTTCCTCTGATCGGCACTCCGATGTGCTCTCCCACCTCAAATGCACGCCTCCGTCTCGTTCCCTGGTGTTTTACTGGAACAATCTCATCAAGCGGAGCTTGTCCGAGGGGAAACAGAGGATGGCCCTCCACCTCTTCGACGAAATGCGGAGGCTTTCTTGGATACCCGATGACTACACTTATCCTTACGTTTTCGGCGCCTGTGGTGATCTTTCTTCGCTGATCACTGGAGAATCAGTCCACGCGCTCGCACTCGTCTCAGGTTATACAAACTGCAACGTGTTTGTGGACAATGCTGCCATTTCAATGTACGGCCGGTGTGGGGAGAACGACAAAGCACAGAAGCTGTTCGACGAAATGCTCAAGTGCGGCGTCTTCGACAGGATCTCTTGGAATTCGATTATATCTGTGTATGTACAGAGTGGTGAGTTCAAAAAAGCTTTACTGATGTTCGAAAAAATGGTTTCTAGAGGAGATGCAGCGCTGAAGGCAGACGCCATTAGCTTAGTGAATGCACTTCCATCTTGTGGTTCTGTAAAATCTTGGAGGAGAGGAATGGAGATTCACGGGTATGCAATTAGGACATGTTTGATTGAAGATGTGTTTGTGGGCAATGCTGTTGTAGATATGTATGCCAAATGTGGATTGATGGATGAAGCCAAGAACGTGTTCGAAAGAATGTCGGTGAAGGATGTGGTGTCCTGGAATGCACTGGTTACAGGGTACTCTCAGATTGGCAGATTTGAGGATGCTTTTGGACTGTTTAGGAGGATGAGGGAGAAAAAAATTGAGCTAAATGTGGTGACATGGAGTGCTGTAATAGCAGGATATGCTCAAAGAGGGCTCGGCCATGAAGCACTCGATGTTTTTAGGGAGATGGTGGCGTCTGGTTCACAATCGAATGCAGTTACCCTTGTCTCGGTTTTATCCGGTTGCGCAGCAGTCGGGGCGTTGCCTTGTGGTAAGGAGACTCACTGTTATGCGATCAAACAGTTTCTGAATCTAAAAGGTAATGAGCGAGGCGACGAGATGATGTTGATCAATGGATTAATAGACATGTATGCCAAGTGCAAGAGTTTCAAGACTGCGCGATCGATTTTTGATTCGATTGAAAGGGGAGATAGGAGTGTGGTGACTTGGACCGTCATGATCGGTGGATACGCTCAGCATGCGGAAGCTAGCGACGCATTGGAACTGTTTTCCGAAATGTTAAGGGATGAGCGAAGAATGATGCCGAATGGGTTCACTATATCTTGCGCATTGGTGGCTTGCGCCCGTCTGGGTGCTCTTAGGTTTGGTCGAGAAATTCATGGTTACGTTCTACGCAATCGATATGGAGGGGCTATGCTATTCATCTTAAATTGTCTAATCGACATGTATGCAAAATCCGGGGATGTAGATGCAGCGCGGAGAGTGTTTGATAGCATGGCGAAGAGGAACGAAGTCTCGTGGACTTCTATGATGACTGGATACGGATTGCACGGTCGTGGCGAGGAAGTTCTCCAAATTTTCGACGGGATGAGAGCTGCCGGTTTGCCTGTCGACGGAGTGACTTTTGTCGTTGTACTTTATGCATGTAGCCACTCCGGAATGATCGATCTGGGTATCGACTACTTCAACAATATGGAAAGATATTTCGGAGTTGTTCCTGCCGTCGAGCACTATGCGTGCATGGTCGATTTATTGGGTCGCGCCGGTCGAATGAATGATGCTATGAAGTTCATTCAGGACATGCCGATGGAGCCAAATCCTATAGTTTGGGTGTCACTGCTCAGTGGTTGCAGACTTCACGGGAACGTCGAACTCGGGGAGCACGCTGTCGATAAGCTGTTAGAACTTGGCTTTGAGAATGACGGCCTGTACACGCTGCTCTCTAACATATACGCCGGCGCTAGGCGATGGAAAGATGTCGCGAGGACTCGATCGTTGATGAAGCATTCGGGGATCAGGAAGAGACCCGGCTGCAGCTGGGTACAGGGTAAGAAAGGGACAGCTACCTTCTTTGTTGGCGACAAATCTCATCCGATGGCTGAAGAGATATATAGCCTCCTTGACGATCTGATACATCGGATTAAAGCCATGGGGTATGTACCTGAGACGAACTTTGCTCTTCACGACGTTGACGAGGAGGAGAAAGGGGATCTGCTTCTCGAACACAGCGAGAAATTGGCCCTTGCTTACGGCATTCTTACGACGTCTCCTGGAATGCCTATTCGGATCACCAAGAACTTACGTGTGTGCGGAGATTGCCATAAAGCTTTTACCTATATATCGAGGATCATCGAACATGAAGTCATACTCAGGGACTCGAGCCGGTTCCACCATTTCAAGAATGGATCCTGCTCCTGCAAAGGGTATTGGTAAGAGAGTCATCCCTTCGATTGGGGAACTCCTGCAAAGACTAGTTCAGATCAAATATATATATATATATATGATTCCAACTGGGAGCAAATGTTTGCAAGTTTCCAAGGCAGAAAGCGGGAGCTTTACCGGAATGTCTTCATGTTAGAATCGCAAAAAAGTATAGGTTCTTACTTGAATCATGAAGACATTATTTTTGGGATGTTGAAAACAGAAAACAGCACCAATGAGCTTTTCTAATCATTAGAAGTTCATGGCTGGAGTGTATCCATAAACTACCAAGCAACAGTATATCTGACCAGCCTTACCAAGAGTGAGCAATCTCTCCGACACCAGTCCTACGAGGAATCAGCAACTTTGAGGCAGCTTGGATCAAGATCAGAGATTCAGTTTCAGTCAAAGTTGTCGATCTTAATGGGGGTGATATTATCCGCGACTCTGAAGTGCCCGACCAGTCGTGCAAAGAACACCATCTCTTGTTCGAGGGTGAATTTGATATTCTCAGCCTGCGCGCACACGCAAACATCATGATGTGTATCAGCTAATGACAGCAGGGGCACACAGCACACAGGCAGAGACGAGCATACCTTGCGAAAACCATGCTGTTCTCCTTCATATTCTACGAGAGCGACAGGCAAGCCCTTACGCTTCAATGCTTGATAAATTGTGCGTGCTTGATCGGGTGGAACTACCTATAGTTTGAAGTTGGATCACTTGATGATATTACATCAAAATTCATACCAAGTAAAGATATACAGCATGTCGATTTTGTGCATACCTTGTCCTCCAACCCTTGGAAGAGTATTATGGGGCAAGAAAACTTATCCACAGAATTGATAGGTGATCTCTCAGCATAGGCAACATCATCTCCTGCAATCGACATAAGATGTTGATATAGCAGATTTTCATAGTATTCGGACAAGTTCCGTGAACAAGTATCCAATAAACATATATAATATGTATATATTATTTGTCTGATACAGTCTTTAGACTCTTTACCAACAAGGTTGTCAAGGTAGTGAGATTCAAACTTGTGAGTTTCTGCTCTCAACGATGCCAAGTCAGCCACCTGTTTGTTACCATACAAAATTCCTTATTTTTCGAATTGTATACAGAAACTTCATGAACAAAAGAAACTTAGCTGCAGATAATGAGTGAGTAAGAACGGGACTGTTAAACCATTCAAGTTACCGATATCTAATGTGGAAATCCCGAATTCAATTTCATGTACCTTCTTGCAATGCTAAAATTGTATAACTATAACCCTGGCAACTGAATTGATCATTATGAAATCCTATATGAACTTACTCCATATAAGGATGCGCCGGCTTTGAATACATCTCTGAATGCAAGTGCAGCCAGGGTTGTGTATCCACCGGCAGAACCCCCCGTGATGCATAACCTTTCACTGTCAGCTTTCCCACTGTTAACCTAGAAATCAACGAGCAAGATCAAGGTTTGTGCTCATTATGACAACAAAAATGAAATTTTCTGTTACCAAAAACTTGGCACAGCTGCAGCAGTCATCAACATCAACTATTCCCCACTTTTTGATCAGCCTGTTGCGATACTCACGGCCATAACCTTCAGAATTCAATTCAATAACAATAATTAGTTTGGGATACAATAATATGGCAAAATATAGGTTAATAATGGATATACCAGTGCTGCCACCATAGTTAACATCAACAAAAGCCCACCCGCGACTCGTCCAGTATTGGATGTTTAGATTTAAAATACCACGGCTCTCAGCAGTAGGGCCTCCTATATAAAGCATATGTAGACATCATGGTTTTCAATAAATTTAAGAAATGAATCGATATAAAATCAGTTTGATCTAAACTTAATTGAGCAAATGGTACCATGACTCTTTAACAGAAGAGGAGGCTTCTCATCTGGATTGGCTTGAAATAGAGGGTTTGTGGGAGGGTAAAAGTATGCATATGCATTTTGCCCTGGAACTTCTGTAGGGAATTCTATAAGCTCCGGTGAGCTTATGTATGGTTTGTATGATGGACTTATAGTAGAAGACGACCACATAATAGAGCAATCAACTACTTTTGAGTTCTGATCATCTAAAACCACCTGGAAAGTCCAAACTAGAACACAATCAAATGAATATAAACAAAAAGGACACGAAATAAACATCTATAGAAGCCCCAGAAGGAACCAGCACCTTGGCTATTGATGAAGGATGAATTGCAGATGCTCCTTCAACATACAAGCAGTTGAGCCCTGACGTCTGCATAAATTAGGCAAGTCCGTCAATGAAAATCATAATGACATTGTCCATAAGGAATACAAAGAGTGAAGATATTACGAACAATGTTATTAAGATCTGTGAAAGGAATGTCAATTGGTGTTAGTTTGCTCTCCCCAACATCAACAATTCCTAGATATGACCTTCCATTCTTCCTGCAGATATTTTCACCAAGTCAGTAAATATTTGTAAATAATGTCACATTCAGCAATTGTTCGGTGTTCCTCCTGAATATCGATCACATTAAAAAAAGACAGACATTATTCATAAATGTAACATAATTTCTTCACGTCACCTGTAGCTGCAAGCGATTAGATTCTTATGAGAACTTTGAAGAAATTCATATGAGTTCAAGCCAAAAACCCATAATGGTCTTGTAAACTCAGCATTTAATGCATAAACGGGCAATACTTCATTTGTTGATTCCACCTAAGAAAAAAGGAGAAGCATGAGACCGAAACAGTTTGATAACTATTGGAACTAGTTTATGTTGTGGAAACAGATAGATGATGACAACAATCAGAAGTATGCATTAAATTTTCAGAGTACAATACTACTACAAGAAAAAATGAAGTACGCCAAGGTAAGAAAAGGAGATAAAAATAAGTTATTAGGCAGTTAGACTACTACCAAACTTTTCCTTTTAGTTGATTCATAAATTATTATGTGAGAGACATTGTTTTTATGTTATTATGGTATTGCTGTGCACCTCTAAAAGGAAAAAAGGGTGTTCAAATGTCATAATTCATGTGGCTACAGAGAGTGGAGAACATGATTGTCAGATTGTGCATAAAGCAGAAAAAATATGTAAATAACCTAAAGAGACTCTTAGTAAAATTACACAACAAACAAAAGAAAATCTCAGTAATTCCAATCTAAAGATAACGAGACTAATACATACCCATCTGTAAATATTCCAAAACCCACTTTTTCTATCAGTGATGAAGAAAAGTTCCCCTGAAATATATAAACAGTATCAGAGTAAGATTTGCATGTAAACATGTAGAAACTAAAGAACAATACTCAAGTTCTAGACAGATCCTATAGGTATACCATTTTTAAATTGTTCAAATAATGGTTCAAAACGCATAGATGCTCACTTTCCATTTAACTATATCAAAATTTTGTTTGATATGAAAATATTTGGATTAGACTCGAAAGGCACTTAGTAATAACCCCATATTCATTTGTCATTATTTAACTTTCAAAGAGTAGGAAAATATTTTCTTGGATTTTTTTACAACAAGAGATATGCATTTATAACATTCACTCAGAAGAGCCAAAAAAGGCATATCATAGTTGAATCATAAGATTCATTAAAGTACCATCAGGCGCCCACTTAGGCTCAGTTGGTGATTCGACAATGGACACATCACCACCAGCAACACAGATGCGTTTCTTGATGTCTCTGTAAGACAGCATTTTAGTCCAAGATACTTAAAATAAATAAATAATAAATATAAATATAGCTAGGATATTTAAAATATTAGTTACTGGACCAAGAAACCACCACAAAAATGGCTGGAGAGATTCGGGTTAGTTTTCTTCAGTATTGTTTCTTCACTGTTCAATCTCTCAATATCTCTCGATTTCTATCGAAATAACATCATATCTAACGTCCATTTTTCATGCAAAACATCACATACAACTACTATTTCACCTCAAAAATATCAATATCCAGAAACATGAGAACCAAAAAAAAAAACACTAAACAGACCCCCTTGTGTTGAAGGCTTTTTAAAAGAACGTCTTCACTATATCTAGTTAATTTTAAATAATCCAAAAGAAAAAGTGAAGCAGGAGCAGTATTCTGCCCAAAAAGAAAGAATGAAAAATCTTCTAATTACCCATTCTCAGATAAATAGCCAACCCATAGTTCAGATCTGTCCCATGGCATGTTCGGATGATGCCATTCAATCCAAGCCACTCGTTCTCCTTTGTGGTCAATCCGCGGAAATGCATAAAAGTCGCTTCCCTCAACTAATATTTCAGGTTCTGCAGTATAAATAATATTATTAATACACAGATAATAATACAGACAGTCCCCAATTTCAAAGAAACATTGAGATAGTCACAAGCACAAATGAAGGTTTACCTTTTATGGGGTTGCCTAAATCAACGGAAACAATTGTTGTGGTGGCATTGGTACTGCTTTCACGACGATCTATTGCACAATAAATCATGATACGAATAGAAGTTGGTAGGATGAAGCTTCCACGAAAATTCTTTAAAATTGTGAAATTAGCTCATCTACCTTCTCTTACAGTCAGGAACCGATTAAACCGAGAATCAAAGACTCCGTCAGCATAGCACACAAGTGGTCCACCATAGTCTGGTGTGAGTGGCACAGGAACTGAATCTGCTTCCAATATTTTAAACAATAAATTGATGTTGAATTATTAAACTAAAATACACGGCAACTTAAACTCCTTAATCAGGGAAACAATGTTATAATGCTTACAAAACTAACGCATTTCTCATTCATGTTGCATAGTTAACTGAGAAATGATTTAAACTAAGAGATTAGTTGTAAGAAACAACAGATGGTACTTATCGAAAACAGGCCATATCATTGTAGAAACAGAGATGTTCACCATTAGATGAAACTGATTGCTTGTATAGTCTTTGATCCTTGTAATTTGAGAAGACAACAGAATCTCCAAATATACAGAAGGCTCCGCCTCCGTACTCTTGTGTTACAGTCCTCACTGCAAAATCTTTAGGTGTAATATCAGCTGGTTTGGACCCCTCACTATCAGCTTGTCCTACCAGAACATTTCTTCTGAAAAATTCAGAAGCACCAATGAGTTCATTGTTAATATATTTACATTGGTTCACCAAAATCCTATTTAGAGGGGCATCCATAAAATATTATCAAAAAGTCAAAGAAACCTTGTTTCAGTTAATACACAAAATAAGCTCAATAACAATCCCCATCACCAATTCTGAAGAATGACACCAAGGAAGATACATAGTTGGTCTTCATGATATAACATAGAATAAAATAAATTCAAGTAAGCAAAACATTTTCAGGTCTCTCTAACTGTAAGATTATGCAAGAAAACCAATAAACAAACTTACACCCCCTATATATTTAAATTTTCAGCTCAAGCTAATCATCATCACCATGGAAAAATCAGATTACCCATACGAAAACACAACTTACAATAATTGTGCCCTAATTCCGATTTTCACGTTATCATCCAACGATTCCAAACATACGCAGATTCTTTACATAAATCCCCTTTCTTCCAGATAACAAGAAGTCCATGAAACCGAGAAATAAATTCTATAAATTCATTTCCTAAAACACAAACGCCAGCGTTTTCAACTTCAAATATCTTAATCCTATCCAACACAAAATTCGGTACCTACAAGTTTTCAACCCATCTATCGCATCCAAACGTAAATGAATACAAGAAACAAACACAAATGAATACCCAGATTCCGTCGGCCGTGATTCCAGCCAAAATAGGCGTCCTAAAGAATCGGCTGCGAAGCCGCCGAGCCGCTTATCTGAGCCGGAAACAACATCTGCAGTGATCGGAGACTTCCAAGAACCATAAGGAGCAGTATCCTTAGTTTCTGAAGCCGAAGAAGACATAAGCACAGTCCCAAATTGGCTTCGGCAGCGGAAGTAATCTGGTTTTCGAAATCTAGAGAGTTGCAAATAGGAAATGGGAATGAGATTGGAAGGGAAGTGGCAGTGACGAGTGAGCAAGACGGCGGCAGAATATGCCATTTCCCATATCATTTCCCTTTATCGGTTTAAGATAGTTTATTCAAACGTACGATTATTTTATTTACCTTTATTTTTTTAATATAAAAATTTAAATTAATTTTGTACTGCACTAAATGATTAAATTGAATTGTGATTATTTAAAAAATATATATATATATTGGGCTTTTAGATTGAAGCATATCTTTTGAAGCCCAGTTCAGTTATTAATGGGTTAAACCCATTTCGTATTGTCATTGTCGTCGAATCCAATTTTTAGCCCGTTTCTATTTAAAGTGTTGTGATAAAATAAGTTCAATAATTTTTATTTATTATTCCTTCACTTTACAAATTGATTAATTCCTCGTATTGGAATAGACACAAAATATAGAATGTAATTATATACTGTAATAAAATATTAACATCATTTTTTAAAATTATTTAATTTTCAAATCATTAATTTTTATGATATTTTATGCACTAAATTCACCCGTATATGTATTATTTCCATTATATAATTTTCGGTTTTTCTATTCATAATATTTCAATATTCTATCATTTTAATTTCAAAATCGAAAGCAACTTACTATTACCATATTGAATACCCTCTGTATAATTAATTATAAATAGGCTGATCTTATCCATGAGATCGATCTATAGCACTAACAATAAAATCTAAAATAAATAAATAAACCAATCACAAACTCATGCAAGCAACTTGAAGCTGGTGGGTATTTGGACCCATCATGATGATGAAATTATTAAAAGTCAAAAAAGTAAAAATAAAATAAAATAAAAATAAGACTTTTGTTTGTCTGTTCAATTATGTATAATAGCAACAATGCAAGTTCCATTATTATTATTATTATTATTATTATTATTGACTAATTAATTGGTTGCATGCATTAATCAATCAACTTACTATTTGGAAAACTAACAAGCATCCACAAATCTATCAGATTATATATATATATATATATATATAAAAGAGAATATTATTATAAAGACTACATGTATTTTAATGAGCATCAACCAATTATTACAAGTATATGTACTTTTAATAATCCATTTGATTTTAATATTCCATTTAATTTTTATATTTGAATAGTTGTTTGATCGTAATATTTTGTTAATAATAATAATAATATATCTTTATATTATGCAAACTGTAATATTTTATTTTTATTAAAAATATTATATGTAAAAGAAAACATTTGTTTATTCAAACTTTGTATACAAACTAATACACTTAGTTTTTTTTTTTTTTTTTTTTTTTTTTTTGTGGTTAATGTTAATTAAAGTTAAGGAATGGTGTGCCATTTCTTTACGCAATTAAAAATAATATATAGGAAAAGGCAAAAGCTGTTTTCGACACATTCCTGATTTGTCCGATCCTTACATGTGATGGACTATATATGATTTCATTATATATGCAATCAGCAATGTGATGTTTTGAATTATTGTTGTTAAAAGAAGAAAAATGTACAATTAATAATAGCCATAATTTATTTTTTTGCAAATAAATAAATAAATAAATTAAAGAAAAACAGTAGCCATCGATGGCAATTGATGACATGAATATCTAAACTACCTACACTATATTGATGATAATAAAGTGGTGATTACTTGCTTCTTTTTCTACAAGTTTGGGGGTGTGATGTATAACATTGAAAGGTTACATTTTTATTCAAATTTTAAAATTAGGTCAAGATTATATATTCAATGTATTGTTATTTTGATTCATCACTTATTTTATAGTGACATGCACCATACTACTATAAGATAATGAGTAAATCCTATTATCCCTAGTCATTTCATCTAGACTATATATTCATGATCCAAGTTGTTAAAATTAATATATGCTATTATTTACATATGCATATATATATATATATATATTATATCCATTTTATATTAACTAAGAAAGGTACCAACCTACCTTTTTCGATAAAAAAAAAAAAAAAAATGTTGGGCAGACCACTCATTTATTATATAGTTGTTTGTGGTGAAGAAAATTTCTTTCACCAATTGATCACTAAAATAAAAAAGGTTTTTGTGTGTATGATTTTAAAGAGACAATTTATGCCCCAATGCAATGCACCCAAATTAAATGAGGGGATAAAAAAGATTTGTTCTTATCTAATTAATGGTGTCAAAATAATAATAAAATTATGTATATTTGAAGGATGCATTTGAATAATAAATAGTTAAACAATAATAATCTTGGATTTGGACACATCATGGCTACATTCAGAAGAATCGATCCGAACAAAATCGAAGCCATTAAACTCTCCCAAACAAATCTTGGATTCTAGTACAAGATAATTGCATGCCCAAGATCTTGCTTGCTTGCTGACAGGTGGGTGGGTGGGTGGATGATGCCCGAACAAAATTACCAATTGATTATTTATGGGTTGTTCGTATTGTACAAGACACCAATGCCCAAGCATTTAATACATATGAATTCTTGATTCTTGCATGCATTGCATCCCAAAATATATATATTTATATAAGGAAATAAGCTAAGCCCTTGAGCATGAAAGCAAGTCTTGGGGATTGTTAGGGCATACAAGTTGGGAATCTTGGAGGGCAAAGCCAATCCATATAAATATATATATATATATATATATATAGAGAGAGAGAGAGAGAGAGAGAGATGGAAAAGGAGAAAGACTGGTTAGGCAAAGTAAAGGTAAGTAGCAATTGACAAGAGGGGGGAGAGGAGATGAACCCAACTTCTCTTTATCTCATTTGTGGAAGGGAAATAATTAATATCAATAATATATAATTATAATTATATGGAGTATATAATAGTAGTAAGGAAAAAAGGCACATGGCAATGGCAGGAATGGAAAGTGTGCCTTTTTTATGTATATTTGTTTTCATTGATCTTAAATTATTAAATTTGATGTTCACTACTATTTCTTCTTCTTCTTCCTCCTCCATTCTTCACATGTTTTGTGGTCCAATCCTTTCTTATCTTATCACATTTGTAGCCCCCCATAATTGAACTTTGTCAACATCAAAACCTCAACCCCAACATACATGTTATTAAAGCAACACTTTGGCCCCTTACCCTGTTTTTGCTTTCTTTCTTTTTATTTATTTTTTTATTTTTTATTATATGATAATATTATCAACACTTGGACTCATTGTTGCATTGTAATGTATGTTGTGTAATAACATCAAATGTAAGGAGGGGTCCTCTCTCTCTCTCTCTCTCTCTCTCTCTCTCTCTCTTTTTAAAGTATTTATATATGTATTTTCCAACTACCTCTTCATGTTTTGTAGTCACATCCATCTATACTATTAATTAATTCCTAGTTGGAGAGATCATTCCAAATCACAAACCAACAAGCTTTATAAACTCCATCCCTTTTCAAATCATTGCACAAACTCTATACACACACCACTTTTATAACTCACAAATATATATATATATATATGTATATCTATCTTCTTCCCCAAACCATCCCTCCTTGAAATATTAATTGCCTAATAAATTTAAAACCCTGAAGACAGAAAATGCCTTTAGTACACTCCAACCCATTCCACCACATGGAAAACCCTGCCCTATTCTCCCTCCTCCACCGCAAGAAATCATCAAAATCCTCCGGCGGCGGCGGTTTATTTCGAATGTTCAAACTCCTCCCGATGCTGACAACCGGCTGCAAGATGGCGGCGCTCCTCGGCGGCGGGCGGCACCGGAAAGCCCTCCTGACGGACAAGGCGACCACCGGAACCCTATTCGGATACCGGCGGGGAAGGCTGAGCCTGGCCATACAAGAGGACCCTTATCGGCTGCCGGTCTTCGTCATCGAACTTCCGATCATGACGACGGCGATCCACAAGGAAATGGCCTCCGACGTGCTCCGGATCGCCCTGGAATCCGACACCAAGACCCACAAGAAGAAGCTTCTCGAAGAATTCGTGTGGGCCGTGTACTGCAACGGCCGGAAAGTCGGGCACTCCATCCGGCGGTTAAACATGACCGACGACGAAGTCCACGTCATGCACCTTCTCAGAGGCGTGTCCATGGGCGCCGGCGTCCTCCCCGGCCCCGACAAGGATTCCGACGCCGGCGATCAGATGACCTACGTTAGGGCCCGGTTCGAACGGGTCGTCGGTTCGAAGGATTCGGAGTCGTTTTATATGATCAACCCCGACGGGGCATCCGCCCAAGAACTCAGCATCTTCTTCCTCAGAGTTCGTTGATCATCGGTGCTGTAATTAAATTAATTAAAACTATCTGTGTTCTTGAGTAAATTAAATTAAAATTGATCGATACGTACTACAATTGATCCATCTGAATCTTTTTGTTTTATCATAATTAATTATGTGCACGTACGTGCGATCGTACGTTCTCTGTATTCATGGGTTTTCAAGACATGTGGATTTCATTGTCATGTCTTTGTCTTCTTCGCTGGACGATGATTACTATTATATTATTATAATTATTATTTTTTTAAAATCTTTCATATATATGTCTACTTTATATACATACACCTATTTACGTACAGTTGCTTGAGTTCCTTTTGTTATTCTTAATTTAATTTAATTTACTCAATTAATTAGAAATTCATGTAATTTTTTGCATGAAATTTGAAATTTTCATTGACTTTATTCGTTTGGCCGTTATTTCACAATCATTAGCATTTAGGGTAATTTTTTATAACGAATTAATTAAATGTAACGCAATGAATGTAATTAGAAATTATTCACTTAATGCTCCAATTCTGCCTATATGATTAATAAATTGAATTCATTTACTTGTACGAAATCTAAGATTATTTATTGAACACGAATTGGGCTTATCAGCCCACGAACCCAAAGTCCAACAAGTCACAAAATGGGCTTGGCCTCTTTGGCACATGCCCAATTTTCAAAATACATATGCAGAAAGTACTTTCTTTAGTCTATTAATTTTATTTTTAAAACAATGTATTTAATAGCATTTATTTTTCATCTCAAATTATTATCTACTTTACTAAAAACAAAATTAAATTAAATTAAATTAAATTAATTCTCACAAAATAGGTTGGAGTTTGTATATGTATAATTAATTGATGGAAAGATCAATTTCACAAAAATAAATAAACTAAAACTAAAACAGGAAGCAGTGTGCATGAATGAGGTGAGCTGTAAGTAGTAGATTTTCCCCAACACATATATTTCCAACATATGACAATGTCCTTTTATTGCACCACTCAGGGAAACTTCGTCTGCCAATCACAACCTCATTCATTATTAATAATAAATAAATAAAAACCCTTCAATTAATCAATTAATAATGAATCCCACTTTCTGGCCTTTGCTTCCTGACAAAGCCTGTCAGTCCCCTTCAATATTGCAACACACTATACATATACTAATGATTATTAAAATTTATTATGGCTGAATGAACGCAAAGCACATGGTCTCAACTATATTCATGGAGACAAAGCTAAGATTCAACTCTACAATCAAATCTTTTGCATTATAGGGGTTGCCTTAATTAAATAAAAGTAGTACAGTAATAAATTGAACCCTTCAATTATTACAGCCCTTATCTCAATTCTGTGATGAAATTTTCTTACTAACTACTACTAATCAGAAATTATTTTTATTTTTTACTACAAGAACCCTTTTTTATGTTTGGAACTTAAATGATTATTTGTACTGCAGACAATCGGTGTAATTAATTAATTAATTAATTAATAGAGAGAAAGAAATGCTTAAAATGGATCAACAACCTTAACCAATTTTGCTGACCAATTGGAGAGTAGGGACAAGAATTGCAACCACCATCTGACGCGGGATTGGGACTGTACAACAAATGAAGCACAGGGGACAACATATCTGGCTGGCTGGAAACAGTGCTATCATTACAACAGCAACAATAAGTCGTCAATAACAGCTGTTGGAATAATCCGTTAGATATACATTTGGGTGGGTCGTTAATTAAAATAATTTACGGTCTGTCGACAATTAAGGATTCAGTTAAGTATTTTTTTAAAATGTTTATTGGCTCTAATGAATGGTTTGTTTGGATAATTACGATTAGTTAATATTGGCAATAATTAGTAGCTAGCCTAGCCGTACTGTGGAGGAACCACACGCTCCGTTACGGCGAGTGGGGCCCGAAATTGAGGAAAAAACGCTCCGAAAAGTCAGAGAGAATTCAAACCAATAAATCACGTGAGAATCTTACAGGCTGGGGTGGGTCCCGTCCTACGTGGAGGCCGTTGAAGTCATCCTTAAAAATTCGAATATATAAAATATACTACTACTCCTACTACATATTTTATTGAGGAATCTCCGCCGTCGGATTGCGGCGATCACAGCTGTAGCTGTAGGCTGTAGGCTGCAGGGTTGGATTTAGTGGTCAAAAAGCGTGGTCCCCAGGCGAAGCGCCTTTTGTTTTGTTGTGCAGTTTTGCACTTTTTTTGTACTGAAATCGCGTTTTTAGGTAATAATCATGACAACACAACCCTGTCTTAACTGTCATGTTTTAAACGCTCCCGTAATGATGCTGAGGATTTAACTGTACGAGAATGATAAATTGATAATAGACCAGACCAGATCAAACCAAAGTTCTATTTTTTTTTTTGTTATTACTATTAATTAATTAATTGATTATTGGTTTTCATCTTTATCATCATCCACTGATTGAAATCGCGTTTCTGCCCTTTGCTCGTACGATGGTCGGTCGGTCCTAATGTAAAAAACGAATGTATAAGTGGTGTTAGTTCATTGTATGTAATGTACGGACACAGTACAACCTCTGAAAAGCCCATGTCCAAACCAATTATTGAAAATTGAGGCTTTGAATGTGGACTAATTGCAGAAGATGAAGTGAGAGCTGATTCAATGAATCTGGTATGATCGAAAGCTTTTTATTTATCATGACAGGAAACAGAAACAGAGGATGATAATTGGATCCATGGCTAAAATCGTCATTTCACAGAATAACGACAAGACAGAACCGGTTTAGACAGTATCTGGGGGCATAGGAACAAAATCCCATTTTTGTATTGCAAGTGTGCGCCTTTGCTTAAAAACCCCCCACCTAATTTACACAAGGCAGTTTCCAAGAACCTGCCCACCCCACCCCACCCCCAGTCTGTCTCTCTGATATACATATATATATATAGTTATACCTGAGTGCGTCTGTGCAGTGCTCCCGAAGTTCTCATTGAGACATACTACCAAGTTCGTACCAAGTGTCTGAAATCGATCTTGATTGAAATTGGAAAAGAAAAAGGAATGGATATGGTGAATAGGTGTTCGTCGGGGAGCTCGTCGTCGTCATCGGAGTCGTCATCGTCGGCGGCGGAGAGGATCAAGGGCCCGTGGAGTGCTGAGGAGGACAATATCCTGACCCGATTGGTGGAGAAATACGGGGCCCGGAACTGGTCCCTCATAAGCAAATACATAAGGGGGAGGTCGGGAAAATCCTGCCGGCTGCGGTGGTGCAATCAGCTCAGCCCCAATGTGGAGCACCGCCCCTTCTCGGCGGCGGAGGATCAGACCATCCTCGCCGCCCACCAAAAGTACGGCAACCGTTGGGCCACCATTGCGCGCCTTCTGCCCGGTCGGACCGACAATGCCGTCAAGAATCATTGGAATTCCACTCTGAAGAGGAGATACAACTTCAAGAAGCAGAATCAGGAGCAGAGATTATTACCGGAGAGTCCGACGGCGATTGAGGACAACTGTAATAATAATAACAACAATGTGGTGGCGGTGTCGGGGCCCAGCAGTATCGGAAAGTTCGAGGAATACGATCCGATGACGGTGCTGTCGCTGGCGCCGCCAGGCATGGCGGTGGCGGAGAGAAGGGAGGAGGGATTGCCGGAGGAGTTTTGGGATGTAATGAGGAATGTGATTGCTAGAGAGGTTAGGGACTACGTTACGACGTCGTTTCCTGAGGCAGCTTCTGGATTTCGTTTATGATTTTTCATTAATTAATTAATCAAATCTTGCTCATCTTCCTTGTTTGTATTTGTATTCGTTTCCTAAGGGTCGGCTGTTTTATGTTAATACCTTATATTATCATTATTGTTATTAATTATTATTATTACTGTTACCCTTGCTTCTTTTATCATTTCCAGACGGGTTAGTTATCCAAGTTCAAGAATTACTAATACAATATCCCTCTCTCTCATTCCATCTTGTTTTTTAAATTTCATTTTTGGTTAAGTGAATAGAATAGAATAGAATAATATAGTTAGAAGAGAAGAATGATTGGGAAGGGAGTCAGGTGTTTTGTCAGATTAGGTTAGGCGTGTGTGATGGGACAGCAGACATGTTGTCTTCTTCATGTTTTAGAACACGTTCCGAAAGGTTGATTGATTGATGTATGAGACATGACATGACACGACACGACACGAGCCCACAGCCCACAGCCCACTATTATTATATTTATATTTATATACTAGTAATATTTACTCCTATCAATTATGTCTGTCGGCACACACACAACCCAACTTCAATTTCAAGAATTCATACACACACGCATGGCCAATGTTTTAAACGTGAATGCAGACCAGAACAGACCAAATGAATTAATGTTGACATCTGCAGTGTGAAAAATATTACATCCAATCTCATGGCATGATTTGAAACAACTCAAACTTGCAACACAACATTTTGGATAAACATTCTCCCGACAAATGTACAGCGCTATAAACATTCTTATATATCAGCATTTTCAATAATATGGCAATGATAATGATATGCAGTCAAACTACGATTCAATTAATTCACTGTCTAAAAACTTACCAGCATTTATACAAGCTCTAGAAGAAGATTGCGGGCCTCCATAAGCGTGTCGACACCACAAACGCTTCTCGCCAATATGTTCGGCAATGGAGGAACTGCCATGTCCAGTACTGTTAGCTGCTCTTCCAGCCAGCTCATGGTTTCCAAATCCATGCGGCTTCCGGTAATTGTCTGAGAAGTGAAAAAGACGCAACAATGAGATAGAGAACTCCAAGTACATTGTCAGAATTGCCGTGTGTTTATTATCAGAAAGTTAGCTACCCATGAATTGCTGACAATAGCATTGGTAACCATGCTTCTAACCAGATTTTCATCCGAACTGCCAATCAATCTGTCCGACTCCACAAAAAATGCCAGCTCTTGACACAATGGATCGAATGAGGGGCCACAGTTTTTCACCACAATTCTGCCGTGGTACTCCAATATCTTGTTTAGTTTGCTGACAGTGGAAGTGAAAGGCAATCTGGCATAACATGCAGTACTCCGCAAAGTTTTCACAGGATGTTCGAGTAAAGATTCTCGAAACTCTAATTGAAGCAAGGTTGCAGCCACCTCTGAGTTGGCCCAACAACAACAGCAGGATGATCCGTCATCTAGAGCACATCAGAAGAAGGTAAATGTAATCATGAATAAAAGGTTGAGCCACTGGTAACAAGCACCTAGTCGGAGTGGAGAAATGTAACATGGAAGATGATATGAATACATAGTACTAACTATTTCAGGTATAAACCTAAACAATGTCACTGCATTGCACGTTAAAACTCATTATAAGAACAAAGGGGTCAATAGAGATTACCCATGAAGAAACCAACAAATGGGATCCCGACAGATGGCACAGAGTGGGCACTAGAGTGTGAAACTGAGGTTTCTCTGGCCTTCTCCAGTACAAGTACATAGATACCAACAACCTGGATTGTTGCACAAACAGGGGATAAGTGACGGGAAAATGTTGAATAATCATAAACTACGAAACACAGAATAAGGTGATAACAGTAATTGAATCAGCATGCAAAAACAATTGAGACATTCAAAAATTACCCTGCACCGGAATTGCATGGGTTTATTCTCGGATAATTGCAATGCATCAGAAATCAGTGTTTGCCAAACAGTGTTTGAAGAAGCAACACTGGGTGAACCTACATTTCCAGATGAACAATTGAGATCACCGTCAGGATGGGCATTGGCGGAGTTTGTGTTGTTGATTGTTATGAAAGATACAGGCATCATCATACAGCTGTTCCTACTACAAAAAACACAAACACATCTTATAAATTCGCTGAGAAAGCTATAATTACTCAACAGTGACTTGTGTTCCAGGGTAACAATCATAACTGAAAGACGACTCGTTGAATCAGAGAAAAACCAATAATTACATACCCAAGGAAAAGCACTCGGTGAAAGGTTGCATAAGCATCTTTTCCCAATCCAACTGGGTAATGATGTTTACTTCTATCACAAAGGATTTTGACCTGCAAAAAGTGATGAATTGAGACAGGGATGAGTTTCAAAATTTTAAGCAAAGTTAGTGTGGGAATTACTATTTCATTGGCCGCCAAGACATGGATGCAGATTCCATCACTCCCTTGGAGAAACTTTGGCAGATAACCATCACTGGCTGTGGGATCAAGTGACCCAGGAAAAGTATCACAATTTACAGCATGTAAACCAGAAACAAGCCCATGCAATGTAATCAAGTTCCCTTGAGGAAATGGGTAATCAGAATATGAGTTTCCTAAAGATTGCATGGACACTTTTACAGTGGAACTGTTATAGCCATGGGCATCTGGTTCTTGCTGAAGCGAATCCCTTGTCTCCATGAGATCACCATGCAATGTTGAGGAGATATTCTTCAGAAAAGTAAGGGCAGAGGAAGGAACGAATATTTTGTTGTCTGCAGAAACTTCATTGTCTATGCCATTGCAAGTCAAGGGTGGAATTTCAGATTGCTGGGTTTTTTTGGGTAATACTTCACTGCTGTAAGTATGAAAATTGCAACATGGAAGCACTTCAGAAGCATCTGAAAATTTCAGGCTTTCAATGGATGCAAATGTAAGACTCCAAAGATATGATTTGGTACAAAGGAACACCTTTGTACGGCTAGATTCGCAATTCCCTCTTATAGAGCACAATACATCATTCTCCTGATGTTTAATGAGATAGCAATGGCCAATTTTCAATGCCTGCAGAATGAGTAAAATAACATTTATGCTTAAGTGTAAACAACAACACTTAATAATCTTGTAATCACAGATGAAAATTTCAATATGGCATACCTCATATGTGGAAAATCTATCAGGGCCGAATTCAAGTAATACATTTTTCCTTGGTGCTTTGAAGTCAGAATCAATCTTGGCATGCCCATTGGTGCATTGCAGCATGCCCAGCCAGTGAAAACTTGCATATTTACTGGCAATCAGGCATGGATATGAATTTTCTCTAAGAGAATTGGAATGAACAGAAAATCCATTTCTAGGATCTTTCAAACTTGAAGATTCACCTGAACCTAGCTCAGTTTTACTTCTCTTTTCAGACACAAATTCCCCAGTTTCATAAAAACTATCCAGGGAATCACTCCAATGCTGGGCAGAGGAGAGCATACCCAGGCCTGCATCTCCACATTTCCCAGTAATAAGTAAATCCCAAGGCATCACAATGGCTTCTGCAAACATGTTTGACTTCTTCACTAGATCTCCTTGAAACTGGAAACACTCAAATTAAAAGATTGAATTATGTACAAGCTACCCATCAAAAACTTGTGTCAAATTTGATATATGCATCAGCACATACCTTTCGCTGAACAGGATATTTATGCATTAGCATAAGCAAGTGAAATTTTCCACTGTCAAGCCCCTGACAAATTCTTTTCCAATCAAAGAAAATAGAACAACTTCTAGTGTCTTCATCACTTAGTCTTTGATATAGATAAATAGATGTCTCCGTCCTCCTTGATGGTAGAGACTTACTAAATATACTTTGGCATGATAACAGCGGATATATGCTTGAATCCAAGGCTGCCAGTTTTGGGGGTATGCCTTCCATAATAAGTGTAAAACCTCTCACCTGAAAAGGTAAGATATATCTCAAGTCTCTGGACTTGCATCCACTTGTTAACAACCAAAATAAAACCTAGGTAACACTATCACCACCTCAAAGATCTTGTCAAAGTCCCACATTGCAGGGAGGTCAAGTATGATGTCTAAGCCACCAGTGGCATCTACTAACTGCATTCTTCCAGAGATTGAAGATATCTGAAAAAATGAATAAAATTTATTAACAGGCAAAGCCAATTGTAAATTGGAGTTCTAATTTATGCATAAGTAGCAATTACTTAAATATGAGACAGAATGAGATCTTTTTTTTCATATGATTATTGCCCAAACCAAACAAAGTAACAAAAAACATCAGGGGCTAATATTGTTTCAATAAAACATCTAATTTTTGCAACACAGAGAAGTCAATCATCAACCGTGAAAACAAAAAGCCAATAATGCTCACATAACAATTAACAAGGAGCACTTGTTCTGACCTTTAGAGTTCCTAGAAGATGAACACCAATTTCTTCAGAGTGTAGAACTCTTTTGATAGATTGAAAATAAGATCTTCCACCACAAGATAGAAGCCTTTTCTGATTAATGCCATCCACAAAACCAGAAGTATTCTTCTCATACTCGAGAATTTTCTTCCAGGAAGTCTCACAATAACTAATTAAATCAGCAATAGAGAGGACCTGAGTTTAGAAGAATCAAAATTATATATATTGACATTAATATATATGATTTCTTCATATATAGCTTCAACAAGCCAAGACATCAAGTATATGTCAAGCATGAAGTACATGATACATTTTTTGGAAATTAACATCAGTAAATAACACGTAACAGTAGCTCACCAGTTTTAGTTGGTCACAATGTCCACCCCTGACCCTAGAACACATATCATGTTTGAAGAATTCCACTAGAACTCCCTGCTGCCAACAGATGTGCACATTAAAGGTGGATAAAGGCAGGAAAATATTTACCATAGCCATCGTCTTTTAACCAACAGAATTTACCCGATGCTGAAAGGCTGATGGTGACAAATGCCCATTAGCATACTTCTGTGCCAGTCCCGGTGTCTGAGAACACCTTACGATTGTAGAGAAAACAACTTAGAACTATTCCAGACAAAAAAAAAAAAAAAAAGTGCACATTTAAAACGTCTCAACCAAAACATTGATAATGAAATGATATTTATATTACATGTTTTGATCCCAAGATCTCCTTCTTAGATACAACTCCAGCAAACTTCTTCTTAAAACTTGAAACCAAAAGTAATGTCCTGGAGGACAGGAATGTTAATAAATGAGCCCACTAAAAAAATATTTAGTTTAGTGACGTATTGCACCATAATCTGGCTGGGAAAGACAAAGAGTTGATGAACTTTTGAAGAAGGCTCTGGGAGTGTGCTTTTTGATGACACCTGTAGCATGTTTAGCATCAAATGTTAATGCTACAAACAAATATGGCCCAACTTTAGTAGACTAAAAAGTCAGATACAAGCTCCAACCCTGTTTCCAAAGGCGAGAAGAACTCCACATGCACACTAGTCCTATAGCAAGCACCAAGAATCAATATTTTCCCCCAAGGAAATTTCGGATCCACGAGATGAGCATTCTTTACTGTCACCTAAAAGAACCGTGCAATAAAAGAAGTAACGATGAGAAAAAATCATAATATGAAAATGATGCAAAAGGCAGATTGATTAATGCATACAATTGCACCAACTCTAACACTGTGAGGCACAGTGAGATGCTGATCAGTGATTAACAATATCACATTTTGATCCAACTCAACAACCATTCCCTGCATGTAAACACCTGTTACAACCCCAGTGTAGCTTCGACCTTCCCCTTTCTTCTTTGTATCAACAGTGCAGGTTTGCCGACCTTTAAACAGCCTGGGTATATGCAATGACACTTCATCTGTTGTCACATACGTCAATCGAGACTCCCCCTTTGTAATAAAAACCATCTTTTTCTGTACACCTGTTAGTAAAACAATGTCGCCAATGAATCTTGAGACTACAGGATGCCATGATGAAGCCAGTCCACTGAAGTACAAAATCGCAGGCTCGCCAAAACTATGGTCTTTCATTGTTTTCTCACTCATTGTTTTCAGTTCAGATGCCCCAAGTCTAGATCGACAAAAATTGCACGGACAGATAAGTACGTTAACAAGAAAGCCCCATGTATCTTTTGGTTCACCTCCCCTACTCGCATGAGGGGCAACAAATGCTGGGCTTATCGACTCCACCACACCAAAAATCAAAGAACTAACCTTGCGATTCTCTTTAAAGACACAAGGACCTAATGTAAAGCAAACAGAACTAAAATCCAAGAAAGTGCAAACCCTGTCACTACATGCATGTACAAACTCCCATCCAATGATCTCTAAAAGCCCACTTTTCGCACCCCCATCTCTACATTTGAAAGGAATAAAGTTCCAAGCCACAACTCGGATCTTTTTGCCAACCATTTTCGAGTCGAAATCTAAAATTTCACAGCAAACAGTAGAGGAATCGTCATAAAACTGAAAGCAATTACAAATAATTGGTGATTTGTGGTCGACTAAAGACGGTAGGGTAAGAGTCCCAACAAGAACCGTTGGTTGGTTCAAGGGTTTAAGGGTCTGGCTACTAGGGTTTTGACAGGTAGAAAAATACGGTTTCCGGCGGAGACTTTGGCTGGAATTCCTCTGACGCTCTGGGGAAGAAATCTCACAATGGGGAACGAGAGATGATGTGGCGGTAAGCGGGCGTCCGCGATTAATAAGTTCGGACAGGGAGGAAACAGTATCTCCTATATCTTCCATTACACTTCTATCATCTATTCTCCCTATAAAGACCAGGCAGCGTAACACTGCTCTTTTAGCGTGAGCTCTGCCCCGCGACACCGACACCGACGGCGCGAGCGAAGATGGAGAAGATGAAGAGCATCAAAACGCAATAGGTCGAAGAACAGACGGGCGGGAAGACAGTCTAAAATTTACGAACTGGTCCCTCAATTACAATGGAATGCCAAATAAGACTAACCGCCAACAATACCTAATCGTATTTTATTCCTAATTAGTGTTCGATAAATTGCAATAATTGAATGTTAACACATACTCCCTCCTCCGTCCCATGTAATATGGGTCTCACACAAAAATATAGATAAAATATAATTAATAAATAATTAAGAAATATATTAGTAAAAATAATTATTATTTAATAAAAATAATTATAAATTAAATAACTAAATAACTAAATAATTTAATTAAAATTAAAAAAAATTTAAATTTAACTAATTTTTCCCAAAAAAAAAAAAAAAAAAAAAAAAACAAATTATATGGAAGAGGAAGTATATATTAATTAACTAGGCACTGAAAATAAGATTTGATAATTTATGCATACAATTATTTTGATGGTTCAAATGTATTTTGATCATTTCTATTTAATTTATTCGTTGTTTTGTTCTGTGTTAATATTAAATCTGTTATGTATACACATAGCTAGAAAATTGTGTAATCGTGGTTACATTTTGAAATATATATATATATATATATTAAACATAAAAAAATACTAAAACAGTACTACTCAAACCATTGGTATGATTAGAACTATAAATATCTATTGACACACAAAAACAACCGTCCAAAAGCTCAAACCACCCCTGGGTTAAAACAGTGTTCACCATTTACATACACAGCAGTAAGGGGAAAGGAATATGTAAGCGCTATTTACCTGCTGCACGACTTCAATTTTGGTGTAGTGAATTGTGTAGCAACTTCCCGTGTGCATCATCGGCAGCATGTACAGCAAAACCAAAACTTGTCAGCAAATAAAGTTTCAATCCCAACTGCAGGACAGAGATCTGAATTATAGTCTAGCAGCAATTCACTTGAAGAAGAACAGCATATTGAAGAAACAGGGCCACCAGATCAGATGTTCGCCTGATTATGGCAGGCGCTAGGGAATTGAAGCAGGAGAGGCTGTGACAACCCCGCCATCAGACATGTAGAAAGAGTTGTAGTTGATGCGAGTCACTAATGCTGCCAGATGAGGAAACTGCCCGACATTGAGTTTCACGGACAGAATCTGCAATTCCAGATGCAACGAACGCATTTGACCATAAGAATGATTTTCGGGAAAAAGAAATATATAAGCATTATGTGCTCTAAAGCAATGGTACCCTGAGAAGAAATGCCATGCAGTCGTCAAATTGTTTCTCTATCCGCTCCAGGTCCTTCTCACATCTAGTTTTGACGGCAGATATTGTTCCGCCACTGCTTAGGGTCTGTTGTACAGAGTAGAAGTCAAGAGCAAGCCCAAGGATGCTGTTAATGCGGCTGGCAATCAATCCCCACTGTTGGAAAATGAAACTATCAATAAATGTTTGTGTGTAAAAGTAAATATTGGAAAATTTAATGATATAGAAGAGACCAGCTTGTCCGGAACCACAAAACACTGGCGCTGAATTGACAACAAGTAAGCCTCGTGAACTTCAATGACTTCATCCAAGCTTCCAGCTGCAGCCACACCCTCGCAGAGCTCACGCCATGCATTATGATAGACCTGTTTATTCACAATGTCAAGGTATACTCAGCGAGGTGCAATATCCAGCGAATGTATTAAATTACAGAAAACCGGGGTACGACAAATATTTATTATATGTAAAATTTGATATACAAATTGAATAATTTTAATAATTTTTTGAAAAATAATAAACTAATATAAACACATGTTAAGGTCGAGTGACTAATTCATTTGGAAAATGATTCCAAAGGAACGTTTATTGTTGTCTTAAAACTATAGCATTCATGGGAATGGAATGAAAGTGGAATTTTTACATGTCATCTGACACCTTGTAGCTTATGAACAAGACTCAGAATCTAATATAATTTAATTGACACACCAAAAGACCATCTTAAGAAGTCAGAATCATTACATTACCCTGTCCATAACATATTGGTGAAAGGCGTCCACAAAATGGAGTAGTTTTTGCTCTAACAACCAGTGACGCTTGTGCTTTGTTGTTGCAGCACCTCTATCCTGAAATGTATTTAGTTACAATAAGGGTTACATAATATCGGGATAGACATTACAGTTGAGATAAGAGACCAGTGTCACAATAGTCTCCTTTATAATGTAAATATGCATGTTATTTGGTATATTAAAATTAGTAATAATAATAATAATAATAATCAAGAGCAAGTGCAAGAGCTACCTTCCACATCCACTTCCTAGTTTTATCAAGCACAAATTTGGCGCGTTTAACTTTCAACAAAAATATCATCACCTGCAGAATGCTTAGGATAGTATTAAAAAGTATCAAAACGCATTTGCTCTATAGATAAAAACATCAGCTCACACCTGATTATATTTCTTCATGGCTTCTAGGTTTGCAATAAGTTCAAGTGGCCATGAAACCTATTCAATAAGAATCAGATGAAGCTAAGATCACGCTGTAATTCTACACTACTAAATGAAGATTAAAGCAACTACAATGTTGGAGCATGCCTTGTATGTGAACCTTAGTGAATCAAGAGCATCCATTGAAGAGCTGTGTCCTCTACCTTTACGAGGTGTTGTGACAGAAATTGATGGACTGTGTGGTTCATCTTCATTGGAGCTTGGATTATGTACTAATGAAACAACTAATGATTCTGGTGTACTTAGAAGTACATTATCAGCAGAGTTCCTAATTGACTCCTGAAGTGAACAACTCCAATGTAAATAAACTCTAGCTGGTATTTGGCAAATAAAGGATCACATCAAAAAGGGTAAATAAATTTGTCAAAATTATTTCATGAGTCAAACACTAACTGAGAGTATGCTTTCCATCAATGTGAACAATAATACCGTCCACAACTAGGTATCAGTATATGCAGATATGCTTCCAAAAGTATAATTATCTACTTCAGCTTCTAAAATCTAAATGCTATCCTTTACGGAGAGAATAGTCTCCAAATAAATCTTGTGACAAGTGGATTATAAAAACTGCAGAAAATGAAATATCACCGGATGAGAATTAGTTTGAAAAATAATCTACAATAATAATTGAAAATTGACCAGTAATATAGGAGAAGGATAAAAATTTCACAACAGAACAAATCATCACAACGCAAGCAGATATTCAAAAATCAATGCAGCTGTCAGAAAGGGATAATATCCAACCATGCTCAGGAAAAGGCAATTGGCTTGAATAAGACAAAAGTAGAATCCAAAGCAATAAGCAACCAATATAAAAACAGTGAATAAGACAATAGTCTGCAATGCATTACGTCAAGCCACACTGACTGTTTGGGGTATATGAACATACCTGTAATATTGTGTTCAATTCAAAATCATCATCCAAGGATTCTCCTTTGTCTAGCTTGTTGAAGATCACTGAGAAGAAGTGATGCAGCAGATCACCTAGATATGCCAATATTTAAGCCTGATCAAACCCAATAAAGACTCATCACTGACCATTCCTATGAACTTAAATATTGAATACAATGGTTACCTGATCCTAATAAAAATATAGCACGCAATACACCTATTTCATCTAGTAATCTCCAGTCATCTAGTAATTTTGACAGCATAGTTCTGCCAATGTAATCAGCCTGCAAATGTAATACTAAAAGCTTAGTCTGTCAATCAATAACATTATAGTTATGAAGAGTAAGTTCTTTCATTGATCATAACCTGCTTCTTAACATAGAAGATAAGGCATTTTTGAAGAATCACTGCAGGAAGTGGAGTAGTTTTAGGTTCAACATTTTGAATCCAGCCAAGGATTCTTGATGAGAGAGTGCTATTATTCTGAAAGGGTAAAACCTCTGACATGCAAAGGTGTTCCTATAAAAACATTGTAAGAATTTATAAATCTTTAAAAAGCAGGTTATAATAACTAATCAGCCAAGATAACAAAACATGCAATACCTGGAAAGATGGAAGAAGTGTTGGAAATGGAATCAAGGCTTCGAGCATTTTTGCATCTTCCAAGAACCTTGAATGTTTTAATTCACCAAACAGAAAACCAGAAGTGTAATCTGTGCTCTTGATTGTCAAACCACAACCACTGTTATCACTAAATATGGCATCCCTTAGACTCTCATCACCTAATGGAGGGAGATAAAACGCTTGAGATATGTTCAGTGGACTCCAAGAAGGCAAGTTCTCCGATAGAAGTTCAAGACATACAGTAAGAGCTGGATTTTCAGGACAATACTTTTGGGAAAATTTGGGTGCCTTCCCCTTCAGATTATGGCATTGACTCTGAACATTTTTCAAAGAAGATACTAAACAATTATCACATTTTTGGGTTAACATCTCATTGAACAACTTTTGCCAGACTTTTTTTGACTCAGAGTCTGCTGACAAGCTACTGTCAATCTTCTCTAGCTTCTGAACATCATTTGTGGATCCAAGTAAATGCCTGCTATCTTTCCATAAACCTTCAGCAATGTGATCTCCCTCACCAATTAAAGCCATTAATGACAAGCAAAATACCTCAGACAAGGTTAAACCAGCAATGCTATAACTATTATCAATCTTCTCCGCAGAAACTAAAAGTGAAGTCATTGGAGCATGGCGGATAAGTTGCAATGATTTTCCAGCAGAAATGATGACTTTTGCAATGTCCTTGATGAAAATTGGGCAATGTTGAAAATCTTTTCTATTCTCGGTTTTTCCAATTGTTCCACTAGACAGAGAAATGGATGCTCTACTAGTAAGATCTTTTTTCTCATTACCTGAAGGTAGGGATTGTGAGACAAAATCAGCAAAACTTGATTTCTCAGACAGAGCTGATCTTGGCTGACAACTTTTCTCCCAAAATTCAGCCTCATCTATTGCAATTTTTTTACTTGCAACAAAAAACATCTGCACAACTGCAAAATATTAGCCAGGTTGCAGTCCTACAAAAACATGCGTGCATTAATTCTCCAGTTTAAAGAAGAGCAACAGAAATGAAATGAGCTCAACCCATTTTGTGTTATCGAAAAATTAAAACAATACATTACCTATACTCAGATATACATCTTTGATACAACAACGTTGCTAGAAACATAAACATACAGAGCTATTGGATTTTAAGCACAAGATAGTTGTAAGTAAATATACAAAGCCATAACAACTTAGCAAGAGAAATGCAAATGATATTCATAACCGTGCAGACACAACTTGTTAAAGTATACTGATTATTGGATGTAAAGGGTGTTAAGAACCATGATTATAAGTTTAAGAAAGGTACAAAAGCATAATTACACTTGCAAACAAAAAACAAGGCAAGTAAACAAACCACCAGTTCTTAAAAATGCCCGCTAAAAACTATGTAAATATAAGAGTGGAAAATCTTATGAAGACACTAAAGTGGAATCTTGAAAACCTGCATACAATATTTACTAGATTGAAGCATCCTAAGCCACATGACTTTTCGAAAATATTTAAGCCATTAGGGATATTAGCATTTGTTCAAACATAGATATTTCAGAAAAGTACGTAAATCTCATCCAGTTGACAAAGGACACACATAATGAATTCAAATTGATCCCAAAAGGAAACAGAAAAAAGAGCACCTCCTCAAAAGGATCATCAAGGGTTCCTTGGAAAAGCCAAGAATCAAGGTTTTCTACATATGGCAGTAAAGTTCCCACAAATATGTGAAGCAACATCCTATAAGCATCCTCCTGAAATCAGCACAATATTCTGGTTGTTATTAATCTGAATATCGAATATGCAACACTCAATTATATACTTAAGTAGCCAGCTGGGTTAAACTACCTCTCCCTCTTGCACAAGACACACTTCATTCAGCCTCAAATAAATATGGTTTAGAACTTGAACAGCAATATCCACAGCTGGAACATGGGGATCAAGTTCACAAAAAAATTGGGGAATGGCTCCATGAACTACTTGAAGCAAATATTCAGCACCCGAGCACACACTACATACAATATATAATTAGGAGCAAGTACAGGAAACCATGTAATATAAATAAGCTTAGAATATAAGAAGTCCTTATAAAGCAGCAATATAGTAAAACTCAAGCAAACAAGATAAAGCAAGATCCAAATATAAATACGGGGAGAATGGGAAACACTAGCTCAAAAAGACAGAGTTCATGTACAAAATTCCAGATTAAAGTACGTAAAAATAAAAAGTCAAGTAACAGAGGAGAAGATTGTGATGTCATTGAAATTCAACATTTATAATGATATCAATTAAGAGTCTGCAAAATCACAAACACTGAATAAATTTTGTAATGATAATGAAAAAACAATTCAAAATGCACCCTCCATGTATCATTCTGTCCATCTCCATAGAAAGTGCAAATAAACTACACAGATATCAAGCTACAAGTATCTGAAAATACGGAAATTACATAATTCTAGCCCCAAATTGCAGAAAAAAGTACCAAACCTTGATAAAGAATTTGATAAGCCTAGGATAGATGCAGTGATATGGGCATTTGAGCTATTTACTTTCACTTCTTCATTTAAAGAAACATCTCGCATCCTCTGTCATGATAAAAGTCATTTAAAGGCTAAATCTTCAGGAAATGTATCACAGGGGAAATTTTTTAACAATGTCAATATACATACCTGAAGCCATGTCCTAACAGAGCAAGCAAATGCTCTTAAAGTAGGTGGGGATGAGCTCTTGGCTTTCTCAATTTTGTTTAGCACGATATCAACTAAATGCAAACAAGTTGCTGCATATGAAAATTGATCAAGAATACGATACAAACTAGTCTGCGAAAGATGAATTACATAAATCCCTTTCTTGAAGTGAAACAACTGTCGAGCATCATCCCAAAAGAACAAAGAACTTGATAAACCTTGCAGCATTTGCAACACGCCACGAACCTTGAATAATAGAAACAAGAAAATTAGTTCAAACTTAGTAGTTGAGAAGAAATGCATAATAAAATACGGCGAAAAAAATATCGAACGGAACCAAAATTAGGCATACGAGGTCTAGTTCATTTGTCCTCAAAGAAGAAACTGGGGCAGCAAAATGTATGCCGCCACCGGTGCAGGAACTGTGGATTTTATGAATCAAACTCCCTTCCACTTCCATATCTGGGAAAAATCAACTCAATATGAACTCATGGAATATAAAAACTAACTACTCGCGCAATTCACCAAACACTTCATCAGCAGTACCCAAATTTCTCATAATGCACATACTCGTTACTACGGGACTACGGAAGAACTCCTGGGATCGTATTAGTTAATAAGTTAGACACTGTAGCAGCATCTTCAAACTCTGGCACGAAAATGCGAACTGCACTGCTGATGAGTTTCCCTGTTCTTCAACCCAGAAGTCGAATGGGTTGCGGCGTAACCAGTGAAATTGAGAAGCAAAACACAATCGACTTCGTCAATCATTTGCCGGCAGCCTCATTTGCCAATCGACGAGACACAAAGAGCTCGGAACGGGGAGAGATTTTAAAATGTTGCGAGAAACTTTAGGGTGTCTTTGGGTTGAGGAAGATGAAGGCAGACTTGCCTAATCGCTTCCGAACCGGCCGGTTCTCCAGTTTATCACAGTCAGTTCCGGTTCCCCGTCGAACCAACCAAACACACTTATCATTAAATAAATAATTCTACTTAGAATAATTTAGGAATGTATGATTACTATTAAGAATAGATTAATAATTAATTATAATATAATATAAATAATTATAAATTAAAATAACTAATTAATTTACTTATAAATTATAAAATTTAAAATATAATTAAGGTATATAATTTGTTTTTAAATAAATGACATGAAATATGAAAGGATATAAATAATTACAGCATATTTTCAGAGAAGCCCCTGAACTTTCAAATATTGGCAAATATAAATATATCCCCTTCAAAATATATTTATAATGTATGAAAGATGTATCATATTATGTACATTTTCAACCTCACTCACTGCACTACAAAGAATGTCCCTCACACGATCCATCACAAACCAGAGTAATCTTTTCTTCATGATGTTGCCTTCCATAGACAACCTCAGCAAATATAATACACTGCTATTGTATAAGCCTGCCTGGTTCATGAGATGAGATCTGCAACAAATTAAGAAGATTCCATAACGGCAACAAGTGAGGGAGCCATCAATTTATTTCTTGTTGTACACTGCAGTTTTCCTTTTTCCTTTCTGTCATTCGAGGCATCAAAGGATTGAGATTTCCCTTGCAGGAGATGCTGCAGGCGTTGTTATTCACAGCTCTCAGCAGCAGGTTATTCTGTGCACTTGAAGGGCTCGAGCTGTTTGAACTTCTGTTGAGCTCTGGTGAAGATCCGCTTGGAAGAACATCGTGTATACAACGAGGGGAGTTATGGGATGTTGACCCTCCAGCGTCGGAGGAGTCTGGACCGGATTGTCGGCTTGTTTCACTAATTGTTGAAGGATATAATAATCAGTAAAGAAGCATTTTAGCTTAGCAATGTCAGGAAATTTGTATTAAATGGTTCAACAAGCTCACCTATTGGGTTGCGGTGGTTTTCCTTGGTGAGTCCTTGTAGCTGATGAATGTGGCATCACATCCTTCTTATGACGAGTCCAGCGGCTTGAATTCTCTAAATCCTGGGAGCCATTATTAATTGTTAAGTCGATGAGCGAAGAATCAAGGGATTGAAGGAGAAAGATGGTAAAGGCTTACATGGAGTTTTATTCCTGAGAACTGTTGGAAAAGACCTCCACAGTTCTGATCTTTTGAACTTCGCATGAAAGGATGTTCGAGTAGTTTAAGGGCTGAGGGCCGATCTTCTGGTCTTCTCTGAAAGCACCAGTGGAGGAAATCCTTTCCTTCAGCAGACAATGTTTCTGGGATAGTCGGCGATTTTTTCAATACATTGAACATTGCTTGCGGCTATCTCCATCAACAAAAGTAAAGTTATGACATGAGCAAATGGCTTAACAGAGTCAAGAACACAACCATACACCCACTGGCTTTGTTAACATAACATTAGGAATCAAAACAGATTACATACCCCGCTGTACTCGCTCCAAGGAGGTTTTCCTGTGAGCATTTCAATGATTGTACATCCGACACTCCATATGTCAACGCCATATGCTAGCTCGGGATTAGCATCTTTTCGCAATGCAGCCTGCAGTAACTGTAGAGAAGTATAAAATTTAATGATTATATATTTGTTAAGTAAACAAACTGCATAAAAGATTAGTAATTAAAATGTTCAATACCTCTGGAGCCATCCAATGTGGAGTACCCTTCAAGGACAGCTCGATATTATGACCCACGAGCTGGAGGAATAAATAAAAGCAGAAGGACAGTGAAAATGTGTTTAGAAGCATTAAACAACAAATATTGATCCAAACAAGATTACAAGGATTAGCAATTTCAAGACTGATCTAGAGTCTATTATATATTTCAATATAATTAAGGAAGTAAGTAATATGAAAGGAAATGTAATGTGATGTTGGCCAACGTTCGTATTCTATGATCACTCCTCTCTGTCCACTTCTTCAGAAAATTTCATAGACCCTTATTTGCTAATCAGGTTAATTTTCCCATAAGGTAAAGCAGAGTAAAATTAGGAGTCAAGCAAAAAGCCTTATCTTCAGGCATGAATAAGGTTCACGTTACCAAAAATTACCTATGATTGTTAAAATATTGTATTTGATATACATGCTCTGAAAAGCTTACATGCTTTGCTAATCCAAAGTCAGCTAGCTTTACAACACCAGATGCATCGACAAGTAAATTTGCTCCTTTGATGTCCCTGTTATGTATGAACCACCAGATATTAAGATATGGAGAAGCTTCATACTTATTCAAGTACCACTACTTGCGTCCAATATGCTCACCACACAACCACCAAACCAACAATTTTTCCAAAAAGGCAGACTTAAGACGATTGCTTCTATTTCCAGACAATACATATAACACATTTTCTACAAGCTAAATGTAGACTAACGGGAGAAGAAAGGATATCTCAAGTCATGTAGGATATACCTATGGACTGTCATTTTGCTGTGTAAGTAAGCCAACCCTGACAAAATATGACGTGTGAAATTGCGAACAATACACTCTGTCATAGCTCCACAGTGCTCTTGGACATACTTGCTAATTGATCCAGGATACACGTACTCCAAATATATGCAAAATCGATCCTCAATCTGCAGTAAATGTTCCCCAAGGAAATCGAAAAAAACTAATACTCATAGTTGTGATTAAAAAAAGAAAGAAGTCATCCATTGCATAAAGCATAAATTTGCCTACTTTTTCGCACCCATAGTACTGTACAATGTTCTGGTGCTTTAACTCTCCTAGAAATTTCATCTCCTACATGGCAAAACAACATGAGATCTCGTGAAAAAAGTGAATTAAGTATTCTTGTATTGTTAAGAGAAAGGTGCAAACATAAACAAGATAAATGGCAATTGTGGGAAGACCTGTTCCAACTGCTTTACAGATTCTGCACATTTAGGGTCATCAGGAACAACTTCAACTTCTTTGACGGCACATGTTGCTCCAGTTTCACTGCCAGAAAATTATTCTAGTATAAGTCTTCCAAAAACAATTCCACTTTAATAAATAGAGGTAAAGACCCTCAAGTACTTCTACACACCGGTGAGTGGCAATATAAACACTTCCATATGTACCACGACCTATAAGCCTTCCCTTCTGCCACTGGCCTTTAACTGATGAAAGATTTGATTTATCAAGACTGTGCCGAATAGTAGGCGATGGCCATGAGACAGCTGGTGGGCGTGGCAATGGGTGAACATTGAGGTTATTGGCATCAGGTTTCAAAGCAGAACTTTCTGGTAGAGACTTGTTATGAGAATGCATGATAAAACATTTATTGCTCCTGGAGTTTCCATACTTTGTTGGGCTTTGCTGCCTGGGGCTGTGAAGTGGAGAATGTTCAGGGGTAAGTTTAGGTGATGTTTGATGAGACTTAGATACTCTATCAGAAGTCAACAGCCCTATAGACGATGAGGCTGGAAATGAGGGGTGGAAAAGATCGACCGTGCTGTATCTTTGTGAGCTCTGCACCGGACTGGAGCAACCACTGCTTGGAGCACTTTTTGCAGGAAACCGCAGATGAAATTCATTTTCTGAAATGTCGACATTGAGGTCCTGTTTGAACCCTCTGCGACGGTATGCAGGAGATTTATTTGTTTTGCTAACAATATCATCAGTGGTCTTCCAAAATCTATGATAAGAAGGATCCCTGCATATTTGAATACACATATCTGTTACCTTCCATATGTCAAAACACAGAGAAATAAATTAAAACAAAGACATAGAGCTTTGAACCTATATGGCCTTAGAAGTTGGAGATTCTACCCTCCATTACCAAACTAAAGGAGGAGAGGTCAACGGGAGGAGGATACAAATCAACTGAATCAAAGAAGATCAAATAGCTAAACACTAATCTAGCATAGAATCCTAACATTTCTAAATAACAATATGATCTGTAGCATAGATGGAATCACGAGTCAACAGCTATATGAAAGTCCATGATAATATCGTCAAGAATTTCATCACAATCAGGATTTGGAAAAGGGGGAAGAAAAACACCTTTTCTCCGCAGAGGCTGCAGGACTAACCAAAACCCCCAACCTCTGGCCATGGGAGCCGTCGTTGTGCTTTGCCTGACAACTCACTTCTGGAAGAGGCAGCGGCTGGGGCACCACCGACTTTGACCAGTGGCAGCTCAAGGAGGTTGCGCGATTGGGCGTTCGAGGAACAGACCCAGGGGCCGCACCACAATCAGGGGAGACGGGCAAAGACTGCAGCCCCTCATGGATGATACCAGTGGAAGTGAGACCCAATTCATCATCAGTTACGTACCTCAGCTTCCTCTGGCGTGTAAGCTTCCTCCTTTGCTCATTCCTCCCCTCGTTCCTGAGAATATCGTTGGAGCTCTTGCTCTTTCCCTTCAACGGGCGACGACCACCACCACCAGAAGAAGAAGAAAATGAACTCCAAAGAGAAGGCATAACAAACAAACCGAAACAAGAACACTACTTCCAGAAAGCAATCGACAGATAAAAACCAAAAATGTTAAGGTTGGGGAAGATTGAAAAGGCCAAAAGGGCAATTAAGATTTTCCCAGCTATGGCGAGGCGGTGGGCGCCACCTAGGGAGGTGTTCGGGTTCGATCAGGCATTGAAGGAAGCAATTGCAATTGCAATTGGGGTCAAACTCCTTTACTTTAGAACGTTCCCAAATAAATCTGTTCTCCACCACCACCTCCTGTTTGTAATTGTAGTTCCCATCCATTGCAACGACCCTGGGATGGAGTTACAGAGACGTACACATCATTTAAATATTAGTATTTTAAACAAATTCGTTCAACCTCTGGCTCGAATTCCTGCGCTGCAAAGTCAATGGCGAAGAATATCGCGATTCAAATACTCGAGTTCAAGCAATTTCGGCAAACGGTTGGTCTACGGTTGACAAATCTCCTCTTCTCTCCTCGCCGTGTGGGCACTGAAACAATAACCACATCAATAAACCACACTCATTTACGACAAATCCATCCTTCCGCACTTCCAATTCATACATAAAAAAAAAAAAGAAAATACTTTCAGGCCGGCGGTGCGTACGGTGGCGTACGACTCAGTAAACAAACAGCTACCCTATCTGCTTCTCTACTGCAGTGTAGACGGAGACGCTATTGGAATTTGGACGTACCTCTGTAATTAATTATTTATATTTTTTATTATTTTTTTCATTATCAATACAGAAAATATATAAAGAGATTGTAATGATCAGTGCTGACATAATTCATGGGAATTAGGGTTAAATTTAATTAATCAGCAGTCAATCCCGGGAGTATTTATATAGGATTGACTTAATTGATTTATTTTGTGACTAGGACACTGTTGATGGGTCTTATTTAATTGATGCGGTGTCGCACGACCAATACAAATTAATTACACAAAGTATATATATATATATATGGGAAATTGACTTGCATAAATAAATTCGAGGTGGTAAGGATAATGATCATCAAAATTACGTACGGTATATGTTACTAGGTCTGAACACATCGCTGATACGCGTTATAATGTGTTTTAAGTGTGACTCGTTAGAATAGAACAATTCAAATGGTAAATTTTTTTAATGTCTCAAGTAGTCATGGACAACTGTCACTTTGTTTTTGAGGAAAAATTTATTTAAATTTGATATAAAAATAATATTTGATGAAATATTTTATTTAAAAAAAAAATTTAAAAATATAAAATCAAAATAATAAAATTTGAAAAACTCTGCTGAAAAAACATAGATATTCATATAAGTAGAGCTTTGTAGTCTTATTAATTTTCTGGTTTTATTTTAAATATATTATGTCTTTATTTATTTGCTTTTTCAAAGGAAATAATAATAATAATAATAATTTCCTGAGCCAGATTAATTGGGCTAGCCCACACATAATGGCCCAAACGGAAGTCTCAAAAAATCTTCTCAATCGGTTGAGATGAACGGCTCTGATTGCACGGTATTATTCAATGAAATATTGAAATGAATACACGACGACCGACCCGACCCGAACAAAATAGATCCGACCCGATAAAGGTTCTGGATCGAGCTTCGAACTTCAATGGGGATCGAGGGTTTCTCATTGCTCCGATGCAGGAGCGCCGCCTCAAACTATGCTCGCCTTTTCTCATCGTCCACCGCCCCGGTGTGGCGGACTGGGATCCACTCAGAAGATGAGCGAGAAGTGCGGGAGGAAGAGAGCAGTGTCTACCGGCGCGCTCTCAGGACCCAGCGCCCCGCTACCGTCGGATATCAGGATATTTTGCGCGACAACTCCGTGAGCTTTATAGGTACAATAGAAAAGCCTCTCGAACGCCGCAGAAGCGACAACATCGGCTTCCATACTCGACTCAAAGTTGGACCGACCGCCGGCGGTCACCGCCATATATTGTGAGCATTCCACCGAACTTTTTATGTATTTATAATACAATTGTCGATTAATCGTTTAGTGTAGTGTATGATGTATTGATTGGCAGCCTACCGCTTATATTTTGGAATGAACTGGCGCAAATATCGCACCAGTATCTGAAACCTCATGATCTCATTTACGTGTCGGGACGCCTTGAATCATACACGACGAAGAATGAAAGTGAGAATCCGAAATATAATTATCAGGTCTGAAATGCAAATAATTTTAGCAATCGGTATTTCGTTACTGCGCCACTGAATCGTTTGTTCTGATTATTGATCGTCTTCAGCATTCTGATTATTGTTGGATTGAAGAGTTTGCACAGTGATGTTAAGCACATAGTTATACAGAATTCTCAATTTCTCATTGATGAATTACTATTGTTTTGAGTATGGCTGCTGGAAATCAGTGTGTAAATCTGTAGTTCTATCTTGTCTGCAAATTCTCACTAGTTAACTAAGTATAGTGTATTTACCTGTTACATAATCCGATGATTTAGTAAAATGGAAGAAAGAAAAATTATACACACAGAACAGAAACATAAGATGATTCACAAGGTATAATATCGTTATATAAGATTATTTGCATCTAATTTCTTTCTTCACAGATACTAATGTGTTGTATTGATTTTCCCTTTATATGATGCATTTGATAATTTCTTGTATAGGTGAATGTTGCAGAGGTCAATTTTGTTCTTCCATGTAGTCGGAGTCTAGCCAGCAAAAACCTTGTCAAGTGGCAACCAAAATGTATGGTTTTCTCAACCTTTTGCTTCTTTGGTAATTCAAGCTATGTTATACTATCCCATCTGTTTATTTGGGCTTTTGTTTTTTCTGATGGTTAGTTTCAAGAAATTGCAAAAACCAGGATCAGTGAAAATTAAAATTTTGTGAAGTATCATAAGCTGGCATTACAATATATAGCTTGGGAAGTGAGTGATCATGAAATAGAGTAACGAATGGAACAAATAGAACCTTCGACTTATTTTCTTTCCCTCGAGTGCCATCTAGATTATTTATTTTATATTTGCTGCTTTATGTTTGATCTTGATATCCATTTCACTTCTTGAATTCATTTGTGATTATAAATTTATCTACCCACTTCATATTTACGTCAATTGACAGATTCATTCGAAGATCGAATGCAGAGGCGAAGAGATAGGCTTCATTTGTGGCACATATTCTTCGCCAACCCACACGAGTGGTGGGACAACAGAAACCAGAAGTCAAATCCAAATTCACCCGACTTTAAACATAAAGACACCGGCGAGGCTCTCTGGCTCACCCAAAATGATCCTCCCTGGGTCAGACAACAACTCCAACTGTATGATTCTAGATCTAGCAAAGAAAGTCGGGGAGCGAACAGAAATGCATGGTTGCATCTGTCTCCTTTGGTTTACGACGACTCGCAATGAAAGAAAGTGGAAATGGTGAAATTAAGCCTCTCAGTTGCTGTTTTTTCGACAATGTAGATTGCAAGAACACTGCGACGAAGAAGAAAGATCTGTTGTACACCCTGATATTCGGATCGGTCCGTTTTACGGGGGAATAATACTATTTATTTGTAAGGAAACTTTTGTACATATAGCATTTACCTATTGTTCTTTTATCAAATGGCAACATATATAATGTCTTATAATCCATGTTCAGTTTATTATCCCTTTTTAGTTTTTCATTTCAAGGAATGGTATGAATTGTTGGAGATATAGCCAAATTGATCTTTAGTAAAGGTGGAACAAATAAAAAAATGTATCTAATAAAAACTACATAAAAAGATTATATAATTCATTTACTATTTTATTTTAAACAATTACTTCAATTTAAAATATAACAATTTATATGGACAAACAAACTGTGATTTGTTGATTTATAAATACAATAGCCGCCAAACACTTGTCCCATAAGTCCAATATAAATCAAATCAATATTTTCTAAGACATATTTATACATCCAAGTCTGAATGGGCCGTGTGGTCCCTTCACAATCTGACCAGTGAATCCAATGAGTGCCTACTTTCTTCCATGTAAAAAACATTTGTACTTTAAGGGAATCTAAAACCTCGTACTGGCCCAATTCAGACACAGTCTGCATCCTTTTAAACACAGCTATACATATATATATATATATATATATATCTATGCATGTATAATTTCACTCCCTCCCCTACCAAATTTTAAGGCCTTCTCAGAAAGAAGAAAAGAAACCAATTTTAGACCTCATTCGGAGCCCATAAGTCTCATAATAATAAAATCAGCTATCCGACCGATGGCTTACAAAAATTGTTGAATCGATGACACAAAGGTGGTGATGATGATGATGACGACGATGATTGCTATCTATGTTCAGCAAAACAAAAGTTACCGATCAATGTCTAAATTTTTGTTGTTCTTATATTTTGGGCGCCAAAGGTCGTCATCCGGCTAGCTATTGAGCATTCGATCATTTCTTGATCCAGGGAATTCGAGAAGGAATATACTCGTCTATGCGCAGCGGGTAGCTGTAGAATTCGTCGTTTCTGCTATCGCCATGCCTGTGATGGAACGGCAACAGCCATGGAACCCCGCGATCGTCCACTGTGTGCCGAGCTTCGAGCGTGTTGTCCACAAGTGCTCCAACGATCAGCGCCACGCTCGCCGGCGAAGAAAATACGGTATTCAATATATCGTTGAACTGCAAAAAGATGGAAATGTTGTGATTCTAGGAAAAGAAAAAATCAAGATCAAGGCGATGATCGAGCAGAATTGTTACCCATCCGGCGTTTGTCCTGACAGGTCCATGTCCGAAAGCATCTGTCTCCATGAGGAAATATTGGGGTATCGATATGCCAAGGAAAATCGAGACGCCTAATACATAGATGTTTCGCATGGAGTTGCTGTTTGTAAATTGCATGAACGTTATCCCGACGGCAGCTGCGGTAAGACAACATAGATCATTGCCACCATTAAATTTAAGTGGAAAGATAAACGGTATTAATGCATAGAAGATTTACAGACGTACCGACTACACCATATAGGAGACAGTATATGGCAGCGAATATAGGCAGAGGAATCGAAGCGAATAAGGCTCCGAATTTTCCTGCAAAAAATTACAACTCAATTGTAATTTCATTTCTATTTCATGTGACATTGAAGAGGAAAAAAATTTGAAATGGAGAAAGGTGAAGATAACCCACCGAAAATGGAGAAGAAGATCATGAAGACCGAAGATATTTGAACCACTCTACGGCTACCAACACGAGTTAATCCAAGGAGGCCGACATTTTCACTACAAAGATGACCGAACACAAACCATTACATCATCGTTAAAATTTCAGCTGCCTTATTCGGACCACAAACGACAACACAGCCAAGAAGAAAAAAGTATAAGATTGGATTCTTACACCGATGCGGTGCTTCCAACGATAGCGCCAAACAAACCTTCGATCAGCTGGCCTATTCCCTGAAACAACACAAATGATGTAATAATGAAAGTGAATTCGTCGAATAAATGTACAATTAAAATAGCAGGCCATGTATGAAACATTTATGCAATGAATCAAGAACACCACACACCTGCAACCCGATGCTCCTGGTCAGCACGAACCCCGGCGGAGAAGTAGCACCGGCAAGCCGTGCCGCGGCGTAAAATGTAGCAGTTGACTGCAATAAAATCGTTTAAGTCCACGGGAAGCAGAAAGAAACATAAAAAGTCATTTGCGCAACGCAAATAATCACGAACCTCAGCAGAAGAAACAAGTGCCGCGCCCATTGCTCCAAACACATGACTTGCTCTAAATACCGGGGTGCCCCATTGAAAAGGATACGGAATCCTCACCCTGTAACAAAAAAACGTATTTCTTCTAAGTACGGCGCGAAGAAATCAAACCCCAAAAGGGGGAAAGAATGCTAAGATGAAGAGAACATACCATGGAGCAGATGAAATGAGAAAGGATCGATCTGTACGGCAGCTTGATTGGGTCTGCTGCTTGGCATTTTTGTAAGCACCGGAAACTGTAAGAATGGCGGCGAAAGACCAGACAAGGGCGACACACCCAAGCAAAGCGAACCTCTCCAGGATGTTCCGGGAAAGAGGATGGACATGTTGCAAGTACTGCATGAAATATGTAAATCTTGACGAACTTTTCATCTTTAAAGAAAACAATCGTAAAAGAGGAGTCTTAACCAGTACTTACTTGTTGAGTGACAATCAGCAGAATCAGCATCGGCAAGCCAATTTCCACACAGTTCGCAAGCTTTAAAGAAGCAAGAAATATCGTCAACTATAGAGATTTTGTCGCATTTATAAAAAATCTCAAGCATTAAAGGCATGTAGGCGTGGAGAAAAACGACAAAAAGGAAAATATACCTGCGGGAAGCCTCGGGAATACAAGCCAAGACCAACTACACAGACAACTGGAACTAAAACTACAGGGCTCAAGAACCTGTTAAATGCACAACATTATTAGAATCAACGGTAATATATGTATAGAAACATAATCTCGAATTGATTTTTCTTACTTTGCAAGCTTTCCCCATGTTTTGCTGTATCCAAGTATGATGTTTATAAATGAAGATACGATCAGCGATCCTTGAACGGCTCTGATTGTATGAGAGAATCTCTAAAAGGACACGTGGAATTAAGAACGTTAGCTTTCCAAAAACAAAGGCGCAACGTCGTTATCTAGTAAAAGGAACAAAAATGTAAGCTTATAATCAGCCATATTGATTATGAAAACATCCACGACTCGCCAATCGATATCACCGAATCTTTTTGTTATGCAAGAAAGTTGGGAGCTTTTCAACAAAAAGTGTTTTAGTGAATGGCTAAAGGTATTCTTGCACCAAAAAATTAATAAAGTAGATGGAGGCGGCGAACTAGGAAGGTGTAATAATGACATCCGCCAAAAATCCTTCAATGCAATCTCTTCCAACACAGTAATTAGACAACATATAACGAACAAATTTGCATACCGCATGATCATCTATAGAATCGTCATCAGATAGATCATTGACGACTCCCATAACAGTTATGATATACGCAAAGGACGGCCCCATGACAGTTGGCAGGCGCGTACCGAACCACGTCTGCAACAGGGTGTTCAACCCCGACGTAAACAGCAAAGTTTGGATCACGCGCGCTTTATCCCCCTGTCCAAAGATTTCATTGTCATAACTCAAGATCAAGATCAAAGTTACTACAATTTGAACAAGTGCGCGCGAAATGCTGAAAGAGTAACTCACCGGACTACCACCCATCCGAGGCACTAGTAATGTCGCAACCATAACAGTTGTTCCGAGCATGACAATGTAGTGTTGAAAGCCAAGAAGTAAAGTTTGTGCTGCAAGAAGGGATGTCGATCACATGTTTAAAAATCATATGAATTCGAACAACAATACATAGCCCACAACATCAACCATCAGCTGGTAAGAAGACTGTCTGTCAATAAATTATTACCCACATAAGCACAAGGGGGAATCAAGATATCATTTTTAATAGCCTCGCAGGATTAGAAAAACCATTAAAAAAATGGGACTTTTTTTTCTTAAGAGCATATTCCTTTTCCAGACTAGATACAAAAAAAGCAGAAGAATATCCTTACAAAAACAATGCTGATTTACCAGAAACAAACACCATGAAACTCAGACCACAGCACAATCTCAACAAGTCATCAATTTCTTACACGATTAAATATATATATATATATATATATGTAAAAGGGAAGAATTACCGACCCCAAGAAGGGTTGGAATGGATACAATATTGTAGGTGGAGCAGCTGCTCCGCCGGTGGGTAAAGCGGGCCTCTGGCAGCGCCGAGCGGCGGCGCAACCGAGGGAGGCGGCGGCGGGGGAGGCAATTGGGCGTGGTTCGTCGTCGTTTCCACCATCTTGTCTGTTTTTTTTTTTTTCTTTTTTGTTGTCCGGAAAACACAGTAGAAACGCAGGCTGGCTACAATCCTTTATCCTTGCTGTCTGGCAGTCGTCGAATTGGCCGCCCACGGAAATTGCTGCGTAGGATTGTGTCTTTCTCTCCCGGCCGGCTCACACTGAGAATGCAAAATAAAAACAAACAAACAAGGCTTTAATTCCTTAAAAAGGGCTGGGTTTTAAATGCTCGAAAAGGGGTTTTAGGAGGTGTACAGGTAGGATGGAATTAAAGCAGATTATTATCAAAATTGAATATCTGACATGTGATGGAGGAGAAGAAAACAGGAGAAATTCAATTCAATTCAATTGATTCTCTATTCTCTCTCTCTCTCTCTTACACACTCTCACACTTTTTTTTTTTTGAGTGACTGAGGAAGAAGAAACATACAGTAGGAAAAACGGGTTGGGGATTACGTTGGGGTTTTGTCCCATTGTAAGAACAGCGATGACTGCGTGGGGACCGGCTGTGAATTTCCAGGAATGCCCCTCACTGCTGTCTCTATCACTCTTTTGCCCCGGCCTTTGTAGATAGGATGACTTCATTTCTAATGATAATTATTAGTATATTATTATTATTATTATTGCTCGCAAATTATCTGCATCTTTAAATTTAACTATCTCAATTAATTTATTTGGTGGAATTAAATTGGCAAATTACTTTTATTACACATTTATCCCAACTTTAAATTATATTTGACTATATAATTTAATTACCTAGGTATTATCGAGTGTGCGTTTGTTTGGCTCACGTGGATTTTGAGTTGTAGAAGAATTTTGAATTTTGAATTAGATGCTGGAATATATAGGTATTATAATTCAATAATATATTCCCTCCTACTAGTCTTATTTTTCATTTTTGTCTATTTCGAAATAATAGTTTTATTTCCATAAGTAACCATATCACTATAAAACTATTTTTATTTTTTTATTATTATTACACAATTGCCACTACTTTTTACACTAATACACTTACAATGACAAAAAAGTCTTTTATCCGTATTTTTTATCCACTACCAATATAATATTAATATTATTTAAATTTCGTGTCAAACTCAACCCAAACTATAGTTTTGGAACCGAGAGAGTATTATATAATATGAATATATATTTTAAAAATAAACTTTTATATGATATAATATACTTCCTTTGTTATATAATAATTTATATGTTTTTTATTTTAAAATATATAAATTTGTCATTTTCAAATATATTTAACAAAGTAATATTTTATTGAGATATAAAATTTAAAATATTTAAACATAAGTTCTAAATGTTATAATTATATATATTAATTATTATTTTAAACATATCAAACAATTTCTATTACATACAAAATAATAAAATAATAATCATAATCCACGATAATTAACTTACTAAACTATATAAATAAAATATTAAAAATGGATTCCATCTAAAAACAAAAAAAATAATAATAATAATTTTGAAATGCATAGTGTTTGTTTGTTTTGTATTTTAATTTAAAGGAATTTTTTTTCTATTTTATATATAGAATATAAAAAATTATGTATATAATTTAAAACTAATGAGTATATAATATATTTTTTAAAAAAGAATATATATTAGATATTTTGACAAAAAGAATACATTCATAAACATTTAATATAATTTTTTCTTTTATAAATATATTATAGATAAATAATGCAAAAAATATTACGATAGCCTCATTTTATTCAAATGACAATCATGATTCTAATATTACACTTGTTTTCGTTGTTTTCAAAAATATTTTAAATTTCAATCTATCAAATCATTATTATGGAAATTTTATTAGTACAATAATATATAGTAACAATATTTAGAGAATATATGGCGATAATAATATACTACTTTATTATCATTATCATTATTGTTTATTAATATTATTATATACAATTAAAGTTCATAATAATTTAACTCATAAATTTCAAATTTTAAATTTGGTGTATTGCGTGGATTTGATATAGTTGTATTACATAAGCAAAATGTTTAGAATTTATTTAATTTTAGTTTGAAATTAATTTAAAACGAGATATTATTTGAACTTTTTTGTTTAGACATAATTTGATAATTAAATAATTTCATAGGAGAAAAATTGTGTATTTGTTTATTTTTTTTTATTTGAATAATAAGATGAGATAAAATGTATTTTATATTCGTTAAAGAGTTAATTATTTTTTATTTCAAAAATATTGTAAAATATATAGGACATAAAAGTATATTTTGTTGAAAATAATGTACAGAATATTATACTCCGTCCACATATAAAGTATACAATTACTTTTGGACAGTGTGTAGTTAAAAGTAGTATAATGACATTTTTGTCCTTACTTTTTAGTGTAAAAATAATGATGTAATGTAAAATATGAGTATTTGTGGAAAAAAAAAAAAGGTATTTAATGAAATATTTACTTTGTAATTGGACATCCCAAAATAAAAATATATATTTTCTAGTAGACGGAGTATATTTTAATTTAATATCACACACAAAAAAAAAATCTAAATTATTGGCCGTTTATAAAACAAAATAAAATTAGATATTGTGAAAATAATATTTCGATTAGCGAATCAACCAGCTTATAAAACCTCCTAAGGGTATTGGGAAAAAAAAAAAGTCAAATATATGCATTATTATTTTTTAAATAAATGTAATTTCTCTAAATCTAATACGTATAATAACAAAATATGAAAAATTTCATACGTATGTATAAAATTCGTAAATATATAGTTTAAATTAATAATATATATATTTATATTTAAATTGGGATAGTGTTTGAGTTAACCATAACTAAATAAATTATTAATTCAAATGGCTAATAAGGTAGACAATAATTATTTTAAGTGGGAAAATCATCACTGCATTACTAAAGCACGTACGTAAAAAGGGATGATTTTTTGAACGTGTGAAATTATTTTGAAATTGAAAATGACAAATTTTGCTGATGACTAAAACATGATCACATATTTGAAGTTGCAATTGTTCTTTCATAATGAATCAATTATTATTGTTATTATTATTATTATTATTATTATTATTATTATTATTATTATCTTCAAATCAACAACAATACGAGAACTCACATGTATTATAATTATTGTTTTTAATAAATACAATTTATATATATATATATATCGACATGATATTTTTTAATAATAAAAAAAATAATAAAATACTATTGTTTAAAGATTTAGGGTTTACTAATTTATAAAATCAAAAGTCAAAGTAAAAATCATCTCTACATTTCTACTAATTTATAAAATACAATTATTTTTCAATTTAATACAAAACTCCAAAGGCCCGTTTGGACTGTAGGGAGTAATATTTAGAATATATAAAATATTTAATTGATATTTTTTTTTAAAAAAATAACTAATAATAAAATTTACTACCAAAATCCTCCCACCAAAATTTCATCGAGAAGCTTATTTATTTATATATTATTATCCTATAAAATTCAAACACTTTGTCGAAACCAAAATCCACTCTCAATCTTAGTTCTTCGTAAAAATTCAATTTCTTTTATTTAAATCGAAGTTCAATTTCAAACTTTGTGAAATACTCGACAGAAGAGAGTAATCTCATTTACCCTTCTCAAAAACTCCTACAACGTTTTGATCCAGAAACCTCTTACGCTTCGTAAGATTTGGAGTTTTGGACCAGTTATTTTTTTTATTATTATTATTATTATTATTATAATATATATATATATATTTAATTTTTTTTTTTGGTCGAGGTCCTCACAACCACCTTTTATAACCTAATGATTCCAAACAAAGAAAAATCTCAAAATGATTGACGCAAAATAAAGTATAGCGTAAAAAACCATTTACCTGAAGTCTATGTCGATCGTAGAAATGACCTCCACCCGGACCACCATCAAACATCATCTCGAGTATTCACACGATTGCATCTCAAAAAAAATAATTCTTTGTTTGGTCAATAATTTTTTTTTGTTATTTAAATAATATTTTATAAAAATTTTATGAAAAAATTAAAAATAGTCACAAAAAACAGCGTTAATCCCATTTCAGGGAAACAAAATAAAAAATTGTAAAGACGAAACATACCCTTAAATTATACCAATACTCAAAGGTGATGTCATTCAGATATATTTTTCCCTGTCCTAATCCATGTTTGCCTACTCCCACCATACATTTGTCTGCCACACTGCCTGCCTGCCTACCTCAACCTGGCAATGCAATCCCCAAAAGATCAATCAATAACATACATACGTTATACACACACACATATATATATATATATTCACACAAATTAAAGACACAAGGGAGTGAATATCTGACCTGATCACACACCACAAACACTTGCATATAATTTGTGTAGTCGAATCCCAATTTACTGAGTGCTGCTGCATGTAACCAATTCAGCAACATAAACCAAAAATGCTGCTGTTCAGTGGATCCTAAAAGGACTGAAATTCAACCAAACAGAACTCCTTATAAACCAACTCTTGCCTGTCTGTGTGTCTGTCTTACCAGGCATATATTGTAATCAAGGCTCCATATTAAGACATCATATATGAAGAAATCAAAATGAGTCCCATGGCAGAATTCATGTTATAACCCAAAGTCAGTACAAGGATCCTGATAGTATCAAATGAGTCTCATGGCATTGATAACTAATTCATCCTGAGGTATTTAGAGAAATATAACATTGAATAAATAATCACAAGTACAGGGTACTGAGTGAAAATCCCTGGGGTGAGGAACAATCAACAGACTTGATGTTAGTGTGTTCAGATATGTCACAAAAAGGCTACGCCAAAGCGGATCTGGGTGTGTAGCACAGAGTGTCGGATACTTTTGATGGAGGCCAGTAACGGAAGACTGAGCGACCGACTATGTTCTTGACGGGAAGTGGGCCCCTGAGAAATCAAACACCATCAATTCAAAATCGAAGTGAATCCCAATATAGACAGAGTTTCTTAGTTATTGGCAGTAGCGAATTACCAGATATGAGAATCAAAGCTGTTATTGCGGTTGTCCCCAAGCACAAACACATAGCCTTCAGGCACAAGCTATAACGGGATGAAAATAATGCATCATGCTTTGTAGTGGTGGCATATGATTACGCAATAAAAACCATATCAAGAGGTTGAATAAGTTATCTACCACTGGATCCATTTCATATTTGAGTGGCTCCAAGATGAAATCCTCATCTTGAGGAACACCATTGACAAACAATTTCCCATCACGAACCTTCACAAGAAACAAAATTACAAGTGTTGAAGGAGACAGCAAGATACAAACAAATAGATTTGACAACCATTTTGTGGTCCCTGACCTCTACAAAGTCACCACCTTTTGCTACAACTCTCTTAATAAATACATCAGATGCATTATAACCGATCTCCTGCACAAATGGGTGGAAATAACATGTCATTTTCATTATTGAATGTGCATACCCGAGTGACCGTTCAACCCCCGGCGCTAACATCAAATTCAAAAGATACCTGAAGAATTGAAGGAGCCTTGAAAATCACAATGTCAGAGATTTCGGGCTTCTTGAAAATATAAGAAACCTGGAACCACCCGAATACACAAAGTGGTTAAACACTAATAAACAATAAGAACAGTATTAGTTTGTGGGGAATCCTAATGCCCATTGTCATGCAAAAGTTGTTCAAATCGTAAATTTAGTAGCAACAGAAACATCTCACTTTGTGATAATAGAAACAGATATAAGGATCTTAGAAACCTGCACAAGGGATTTGTATAAGACATAAAGAAACTCAATTGAAAATTGAGTAGTACCCAGATTTTCCCCCCCAAAACTCAGCCTTGGAAGGCATTATCAGATGCACATACTAAAAGCGCAGGAACAGAGCCATGGACTACAGACATAAACTATAGCAAATGAAAATGAATAAAGCCTGTTATTAAAACCAGTGTAGATGCATTAAAACACACACAGTTGCACAAAAGTTGATTGTTATTTCCTGGACTGCATTTCAACTTCAGCACTCCAGTTCAATAAACATATTTCCATTCCCTTGCATCACACAAAGAAACAAAGTGAGCATACAAATCAATTGACAATCTGCTAAAGATCAAACTATAATAAATTGTGCTTGGGCCCATGGTATGTATAAAGCTAAAAAGAAGTAATTATAAAATTTACAAAAAATGGTTCATCTCAGTTGAAATAATACCTTCTCTGCAATAATTCGGTCACCCACATCAAGCGTTGGGCACATAGAAGTGGAGGGAATTGACTTTGGCTCTGCTAAAGTCGACTTGAACAAAATGCTGACGCTAAAGGCAGTCAAAACAGCCTTAGCGTCTTCCGTGGTGAAGCACATATTCATCCATTTCGATAGCCAACTATTATTACCGCTGCCCTTATTTTGTGGCATAGGGCTCACACTACTAGCACCGCTTTTTTGGGGAACTGCAAATGCCTCAGAACCCTTTCTTTTGCTACCACTTAAACTGTCAGCGGTGACGGTTCCCTTCCGGCTTCCAGGGTTGCAGCTACCAACAATGGTTGCTCCTCTATCCAGATTGGAACTAATGTCAGCAATCCCAGCCTTAACTGCTCCTTTGGTCCTCCCCGAGCCGCTGTTCCGAACAACGATCCCTCTTCTATCCACCTCCGCGCTCGACGGTTCGTTACACGGCAGCCACTTCGAGCCGGGAAAGAATGGGATGATTGATGATGCTTTGATCGGCGAAATCCCCAAAACGTTCATACCAGACGATGATCCCACCGACTGCTTCATCAAAGAGATTAATCCCATAGTCACATGAGATTGCGAACTCCCACTGAGAATTTCCACAGCAAGAGACGAATACATCGATGATCTCGATTTGAGGGGATTTGGGTTCGAGTTGGAGCGGCCGATATCGGAGTAATTGGAGTCGGATTTCTGCGATGGAGAATGTTGGAGTAAACGCGATCGAGATGTCAACTCGTTTATCCATCGTGAGGCGGCGCACTTACCAGAGGCACCAGAGCACGACGCGAGGTTAGAGGCGACTGACGCCGAAAAATTAACAGTGAATCTGATAGCCATGACTGCAAATCTTTGGAAAAATCAAATTCCTGGGTTCCGAGCGGGTTTTGAAGGGAGCGACACCTTTACAAGGCTCACAACGCCATGGGGTTACGCGAGATCAAGGATGAAGAAGGTAGGGTTAAATGAAAACGGAATTATATCAGGTGGCAACCGCCAATCGAGAAGGAACATAAATCGGAATCGGAGGCGGCGAATCGCCGGACAGGAATGGCGAAAAATAAGATGTAGTAGAATGTAGTCAGAGAGTCAATTGTTACCAAATTGAACCTTTTATCTAACAAACCTCCCCTTACAGTTAGAGTTATTTACAAAAATGCCACCGCACACGCGTTCTTGTTTGTTACCAAATTGACTTTTCCACCTTCAATTCGTATAAAATTTTTATTATATAAAAAAAAAACAAAACGCCGTCTGTGGGAATCGAACCCACGACCACATGGTTAAAAGCCATGCGCTCTACCGGCTGAGCTAAGACGGCTACATTATTTAAGTTTAAATATTTAAAATATATCTCAAAAATAATACTATCCGTTGTCCAAACTTCCAACCATCCGTTGCGCCTTAAGGTTTCGAGATAGTAGTTCTCAAGTCTCAACTAGCCGTTGCGCTTAGGGTTTCGACTTCTCTCTTCTCGGCCCAAACTAGACTCCTAACGGTAACATTGAGATGATGATGGGTTATTATGTAAAGGCTGTTGCCATTAGCCATTCCATTCTTTGACACCAAAGTTGATCCACATTTGAGATCTGAGAATTGAGAGAGAAGCCTCCGCCCTAGCCTCATTACTCAAGAAACGAGTGGCCGCGTTGCTTCCTCCCCCGATCTGCTCTGCTGGAGTTCACCTGATCGATGGTCTCCGAAATATGGCTGTCTAAGGCCATTATGGCGGTAAGTTTAGAGCTATTTGTTTTGTAGGCAAACACGTCTCTCTTCAAGGAATGTTGGTTTTTTAGGAATCAAAATTGATTATCAATCCGATCTAAGTCGTTGGGCTCTCTAGTCCTCTCTTTAATTCTGTCCGTAGGCACAACTTCGACTCCAATATGATGGAGGTTTTTCCAACAGAGGATTCCGTGGTAGGCCTTTCTTGGCCTGAAAAGTTTTATTATTTTTCTGGGATTCATAATTAGGGTTTGGTAAAACAAACTTTTGCATCGACTATTTCTCTATGCTTGTTAAATTTATGTTATTTAGCTTATGTTTTAATTTTATATTAATTTATTTATTTTTTGATTTTGATGTTTAAGTGTTTGATTATGTATTCTATTTTAGATAACACACTGATGGTTTCTGTGAAGATGATGAATCTTTTGCATGTTCTTATTTCTGCATTTGAAAGCTAGATTGATAATAACGATGCACATTTAGAAGGCTTCTAATTTTCATGTTACTGGTATTGTTTGACAGTGAATGATTTTCCAAAGTAGCTCTTGTCTTAAGTTTGCTTTCTATCCAAAATTGATTTCACCCTTAAAGTATATATCCTTATTTTTGACCTTTATAAAAATGGAATTGTAAAGACATATATTTTTTTAATAACTTGGGTCAGGGTTGGATCTTGGTTTAGGCTGAGCTTGATAATCATTATGCACATTTAGAAGGCTTCTATTTCTGATGTGAATGGCATCATTTGATATTGAATGATTTTCCAAAGTTTGTTTTCTATCCTAAATTGATTTCAACCCTGAAGTATGTATCCTTATTTTTTTACCTTTATAAAAATAGAATTGCAAATATATATATATATATATATATACATATAACTTGGGTCTGGGCTTGGGTTGGATCTAGGTTGAGTTTGGGCTGGGCCTGGGTCTGGTTCTGGGCTGGGTCCAGGAGTGGGCATGGGTTGGGTCTGGGCTTGGTCAGGGTCTGGATTTGAGTTTGGGCGGGGTTTGAGTCTGGGTTGGGTCTGGATTTGGGTCCTGGTCTCGTCTGGTCTGGGTCTGGCTATGTATGGGCCTGGTCTTGGCTGGGTTTGGGTCTGGGTCAAGGCTACACCTGGGCCTGGGTCTTGCTAAAGGAACTGGATTACATTTCTTAATTGGTAGTGTAATTTGCGCTAATACTATTATTTTCCTATAATAAATTGCTTTGAAATCATGTTACTTGGACCTTGAAATGAAGCATTGCAAAGTATGTATATTTATTTCTTTTTGTTTTGTTTCTCTCCTTGTGGGTGGCTGCAAGAGGGGGGGGGGGGGGGGGGGGGGGGGAGCAGAAGCACACTCACTGCCACAGGTGCTGAGGTGGAAAAGAAAATACCGCTGAATAAATCGCCATATTCTCATTGCGACCGTCTTCCTTGTGTCTTTGTTCTCGGTAAATACCAAAGGTTTTGTCCTGTTGTCCTATTTCAAAAAAGGTATTGCTAAAGGAACTGGTTTACATTTCTTAATTGGTAGTGTAATTTGCACTAATACTATTATTTTCCTATAATAAATTGCTTTGCAATCATGTCACTTGGAGTACCTAACAAACTAATTTGGAAGCCATAACATTCATTGATTCTTCTTGTATCATAACCTAGAAGTTATCATATTATCAGTTATAAATTTGTTTAGAAAATTGGTGATTAAATTATTGATATGGTGAATTTTATCTACAACTTTGCTAAATAATTCCCCTGTTATCTTTATTGTCTATATGTACAGTTCAACACGGCAATGTTTGATTTGGATCAACTTCTCATTCACAATCCTATTCTTCTGTGCCATCCTACTACAGATAAGTCTATGTTTCTGTTCATTAGTTTTTTTTTTTTTTTTTTCTCCTCAGTTCTTGTTCATATTTGGTAATCTTTCTAAATGTTTAGTCAATGTATGCTTTCTTTTCTTGCTGTGAATTTGTTTGAATTGTTTGCTAATTATATTATAGTTCAGTGTAGGTGATCCCAAAATTGTATTTATTATTTGTTTGTTATTTTAGAGTACATATCCTCGAAAGCTTGCATATCTTTGATTATGTGCTTATGTCTACTGAGAGCCTAGAAACTCGAATATATGTTGTGCCCAAAAACCTGTATATATGCTTATTTTCTGTTATGGGGAGGCATGCCATAAAAATCTATATATATGTTTGATTGTTTGCTTATTATCTATTGGGAGGGTGCCGAAACCTTTCATATATTTTTTTAATATATACTTATTAAGTGTTTGGGTATCTGTGCTTGAAAGAGTGCTCTTTGTTTGTGTGCTTATTATCATTTGGGGGTCGGTGTGATGTCTGTTTTCATTGTGTATTTTTATTTTCACAAGCTTGCTCAAAAGCTTACATATTTGTTTTGATCGTATGTTTATTGTTTTATTGAGGACCAATGCGCTTTAAATCCTGTATTTTTATTTTGTCTTTGTGCTTGTTGTCTATTTGGGTAAGATGTGTTTGAAAGCTTTGCATACCAATTTTGGTTGTGTGCTCATTTTGAGGGGCATGCCATAAAAATCTATATATTTGTTTGATTGTTTGCTTATTATCAATTGGGAGGGTCCTGAAAGCTTGCATATATGTTTTTAATATATGCTTATTAAGTGTCTGGGAATCTGTGCTTGAATGAGTGATGTTTGCTTTTGTGCTTATTATCATTTGGGGGTTGGTGTATTGTCTGTTTTCATTGTGATGTTTGAAAGACTGATGTTTGTCTATGTGCTTATTTTCATAAGCTTGCTCAAAAGCTTACATATTTGTTTTGATCGTATTTTTGTTGTTTTATTGAGGACCAATGTGCTTTAAATCCTGTATATGTATTTTGACTTTGTGCTTGTTATCTATTTGGGTAAGATGTGTTTGAAAGCTTTGCATACGGATTTTGGTTGTGTGCTCATTTTGGGGGGCATGCCATAAAAATCCATATATATATGTTTGATTGTATTATCTATTGGGAGGGTCCTGAAAGCTTTCATATATGTTTTTAATATATGCTTGTTAAGTGTTTGGGTATCTGTGCTTGAAAGAGTGATGTTCGTTTATGTGCTTATTATCATTTGGGGGTTGGACTGTGCACTTGTTTTATCCAGGGGGTAGTCATGCCTTGAAGCTTACATGCTTGTTTGGGTTGTGTGAGTATTTTATGTTGGGCAAGTGTGCATGAAAGCTTGCATATGTTTTATGATTGTATGTTTGTTTTATGTTAGGGGTGAGAATTTTCGAAAGCTTACATATTTATCTTGATTATGTGCTATATCTCTTTTGGGGCAAGAGTACTCGAACCCAGCATATAAAGTTTGGATGTGTGTGCTTACTATATATTCTTGAGAGCAGGTGTGGCCGGAAGCATGCATATCGTTTCTATACTGTGTGTTTATTATCATTTGAGGTTTGGTAGGGTGAAGGCATGCTCTAAAGCTAGCATCTCTATTTGAAATGTGTTTTCTATTTTACTGTGCTTGGTTTCTTTTATTTGCAAACATGCCCTAAAGCATGTATATCATCATATCAGTTGTATTGTGTGCAATTCTGTTGGGGTTAGGCATCTCTATATTTATTTTGATTGTGTGTTTAGTTTCTGTTGGGGTGGTCAGAAACTTTACATATCTATTTCAATTGTGTACTTATTATTTATTGGGTTGGAAATGTTCTAAAAGCCTTTTTATATGCATGTTATTGTATGATAACCATGGTTTTATTGTGTGTTTATTTTCGGTTAGGGTAATGTGTAGTCGGAAACTTATATATCTGTGATTATTTATTTGGGGCAGGACTTGTCAAAAACTCTGTTTATCTGTTCTTTTTAGTGTATGATGGATGAACTTGTAAATTTATTTTGATTGTATGTTTATTTTCTGTTGGGGAATTGTTCGATCAAAACTTTTACATCTATTTTAATTGTATGACCAATAAACCTGTATATCTCTGTTTTATTTACTGTGCTTAATTTCTTGCTATTGGGGATGGGCCTTTTTCACTGTGGTTATAAAACTTTCAGGCAAGTCTCGTGTATTATAGAACTTTTGAATGCATTTTTATATAATTCTTTAAAAATGTTATTTAAATAAATACACAAAAAAATGTATTATAAATGATTAACAGATAATAATAATGAAATAGAAATCATTTCAGTTCCTTCTGGAAAAGCAATAGTGATTGATTTTTGGGCCACTTTCATCATTGCTAAAAGTGGACAAATGTATTTATTATGTTTGTGTGTGTCTCTCCGGCGTGGAGAGATGTAGAAAGTTTGTGTGAGAGAAGATTAATTTTAGTTATAATAAGATATATTTAATTAGAATAAAGTTTATTTTTGGTTACATCCTGATGTTTATTTTAGGGTTTAATTTAGACATATTCTCGGAGTTTTTAAGATGATGTTTTACGAAAGAAAAAAATTAATTTGATATTTTTGCAAAAATTACTGTAAAATAGTGTAAAAGTTTTCAAAAATATTTGTATATAAACATATCCTCAATCTCTCTCGAATATAGAAAGGTTTCTATCATATTTCTACTTCATCAAGTTAATTCAACTAAATTTATGTTTATTATTATATATATTTTTAGTTTTTTTTTTTTTTGGTAAAATATCTGTTATTTTTTTATATTATAAAATAACAATTAAATTTTCCATTTAAACTTAAATACATGATAAAAAAAATTGTTATTGTCGGTTATATTGTCAATTAAACTCATCACTTATTTACAAACCAAATACAGGTGTGTACTTAAATTTTACTTAAAAAGATGAAAAAAATACTTAGAAAATATTTTTTTTTTAAAAAAAAAAAAAAAAGCGAACACAATATAACCGAAGCCGAAATAATTCGAGCTGACCGTGGAATGGTATGGGCTTGAGATGGCGTTGGAAGTCCGGGTGTCCCGAAAAACGACAGTGGTCTAAAGAGATCCCAACCCAATTTTAATCTACGGTGCCTATTAATGGTCAACCTCGAAATCGTAGGCCTTGATCATATACAACTCCCATCCTTTCCTTCTTCTACGCGCTCCATGCGCGTGAGTTCACCGCCGATTCATAAATGACCCCCTGGTATAAATTAAAATTGTGCGATGGATGACGCAGCAGAGCAGAGAGTTGGTACTAATAATCAACAACAGTAAACTCCAACGACTAATCGATCGATCGATCAAATCTCGGCGGTGCCAATGGCAATGGCAGACGCAGACGCAGACCCCTCCATAATTTCTCACAATCATTTCTTCGAACACCATGCCTGCATCCTCATGTCCGCTTCTGCTGCCTGTCGATTTTTAAATTCCACAGAGAGAAAGCAAGCAAGAGGAAAGGTAAAGCAATGGAGTCTCTCTCTCTCTCTCCATCCGGCCGTTGATCGGCCATCGAGATTCCCGCAGAAAGGTAACACAGCCACGCCACAGTGTTGCGTTTCTTTTTCAAGAATTACCTTTTGCCCGCTGTATATATCTATGTACGTATAGTCACTGGTTTCACACTCCCTCTCTCTCTCTCTCTCCCTCTCTCTCCCCTCCAAATTATTCCTCTCTCGACTTCACTCCAACTCTGCTTCTACAGTGACCGACCCTCTGCCATCTGCCATTTCTTGTGACTACTCTGACCATCACCGAAACCCACGAAACAAGAACACAGACCCTGATGAAAAAGAAGCCCCACTAATCCAACACTATCCATTTATTCATTACCTTTAATGGAGGAGAGACCGGAGACGGAGCTGATATCCATACCGGCGACTCCACGCGCCTCCACGCCGGAGATACTGACTCCCTCAGGGCAAAGGTCTCCCCGCAAGGATGGACCCGCCGGCACTGCCAAGTCATGGACTCCCACCTCCTTCATATCTCCCAGATTTCTGAGCCCCATTGGAACTCCCATGAAAAGAGTTCTCATCAACATGAAGGGCTATCTCGAGGAAGTCGGCCACTTGACTAAGCTCAACCCTCAGGACGCGTGGCTCCCCATCACCGAGTCCCGCAATGGCAACGCTCATTACGCCGCCTTTCACAATCTCAACGCCGGTGTCGGCTTCCAGGCATTGGTCCTCCCCGTTGCATTCTCCTTTCTTGGATGGTATCGATCCTTCTTCCTTTCTATGAATTTTTTTACCATTTTAACAGTTACTTATAAAAATCTGTTGGATATTTACAAATGCTGTTTCTTTTTGCTTTTTCTTGGATCCTCTCATTCAATTTGGTTCGGTGCATCGGAGACTGGGTTTAGGTGTTAGAGCCTTCGTATGGATTTATGAACTAGGGAATTGGGTCTGTCTGCTTGTTTGTGTTTTTAACAGCCTTTTCATTGTTTTACGTTATTTCTTTGTAAAAGTTAACTCCTTTCCATTTTCCCCAACGGACAGAGACTTAAATTTGTTCTTCCTTTACAGTTTACATAGAAAAGTTTTGAAATTATCATCCGAATTGTCGTGCACTTGAGATATCTCATACGCAATGTGTCCCTTTTTTACAACCTTAATACGATCCTGTTGCAGCCATTTTTCAGCATAGTTGTGTATAAGTGTAGCTGTGTAGCCTTAAGACCATTCAAATTTCATTTTGGACATTCGTTGTAATGTTTATTTTTCTTGACGTAGGAGTTGGGGTATTATATCCTTGATCATTGCCTACTGCTGGCAATTATACACTCTGTGGATTCTTGTTCAGCTGCATGAAGCAGTTCCAGGAAAACGATACAACAGATACGTCGAGCTTGCTCAGGCAGCATTTGGTGAGTTCTTTCAAACATCCTACGTTTCATCGTGAACTGTAAGAACATATTTCTGATTGGCAAATTTGATTCGTATATTTAGGGGAACGATTAGGTGTTTGGCTCGCTCTGTTTCCAACTGTTTACCTATCAGCGGGGACTGCGACCGCTTTAATTCTAGTCGGAGGGGAGACCATGAAAATGTTCTTCCAGATTGTGTGCGGCCCTGCTTGTTCGTCGAATCCTCTGACAACAGTCGAGTGGTATCTTGTATTCACATCCCTGTGCATAGTGTTGTCCCAACTCCCGAACCTCAACTCCATTGCCGGGCTCTCGCTGGTCGGGGCTGTGACAGCCATCACATACTCAACCATGGTGTGGGTGCTCTCGGTGAGCCATCCGAGGCCGCCCACCATTTCATACCAACCGATTTCGCTGCCTACTCTAACTGCATCGGTATTTTCTGCGCTGAATGCACTCGGTATTATAGCATTTGCTTTCAGAGGGCACAACTTAGTCTTGGAAATTCAGGTAAGTTTTGGTTACATTTTTTGTATCTTTATACATTTTATTTGGTGAGAATCATTCAGCTGTAGTCCCGACAAAATTGCTTAGGCGACGATGCCGTCAACCTTCAAGAAACCGGCTCATGTGCCGATGTGGAGGGGAGCCAAGGTTGCATATGTTTTCATTGCCATGTGTTTGTTTCCTGTTGCAATTGGCGGATACTGGGCTTATGGAAACCTCGTAAGTCTACGACAACCTTTTAACCTTCTTGGATCATCGATGACGAGTACATTTTGTGCGCGCATGATCAAACTTAATAAAACAATGCGGCTGTCTAATTCCTGCAGATGCCTTCTGGCGGAATTCTCAACGCCCTGTTCGGGTTCCACAGCCACGACATTCCTCGGGGACTTCTTGCATTGACATTTCTTCTAGTTGTGTTTAATTGCTTGAGTAGCTTCCAGATATACTCGATGCCAGTTTTCGACAGCTTCGAAGCTGGATACACCAGCAGGACCAACAAGCCGTGCTCGATTTGGGTGCGCTCTGGCTTTCGAGTGTTCTATGGATTTGTGTCCTTATTTATCGGTGTGGCGCTTCCGTTCTTGTCTAGCCTTGCCGGACTTTTAGGGGGGCTGACACTTCCGGTGACGTTCGCGTACCCGTGCTTCATGTGGGTTCTGATCAAGAAGCCGATCAAATACAGCTTCAACTGGTATTTTAACTGGATCCTAGGCTGGTTGGGGATTGCCTTTAGCTTGGCATTCTCCATTGGAGGCATCTGGAGCATGGTTAACAGTGGACTGAAGCTGAAATTCTTTAAGCCCAGCTGAGAGAATACAGCACAACTATAAATATATATATATATATATATATTGTGTTCTTTCTTTCCTTCCCGTTTCATTGAATGGATGCTGTTGCCTTGTTGCTAGCTCTGTGTGGTTTTGGATTTGATAAGGACTTTGATAAAAACCTGTGTGTAATTTATAAGATACTATACGTATTTTGTAGTTGGAGATTGTTATTACTTTGGTTTTTCTAAAGGTAGCATTTGGTTGATTTTAATGTATGCTGTCTGTGTCTACCTGCAAATTTATAATGATAAAGCATAGAAGAAGAAGAAGATGCTTTGGGGAGAAATGATAATAATAATAATAATAATAATAATAATAAATAGTTGGGTATTGGTTCAGAACCTAATAAAATATACTCCATTTATTATTTTTGTATTGTGACAAAAATATTTATCACACAGAGAAAAAGTAAAGAAGTGAATACCCGTAACACCCCACCCCACCCCACCCCACCCCACCGGTCTCTCGCTTCAAACCCTTCTCTTGAATCCGTTCTCCTGGACTTCTAACTCCTCTACTCGAATCCGAGTCCCGACTATTGTTGTGTTTCGGAAAACCCTATGTGAGGGATTTGACTTGCATCAGAATGTTGTTCAAGAATTCGTCTGCATATCCTCATTAGGGAGACACGAAGCAGATGTGGGATATGAAGAGAAGGCCTCACTTTCTTCTGGGTTTTGACCCGTCGCTGTTCTCTCAAAGACTGGTAATTTTTCTCCCCATTTGGATGTGGATATACACCCTCCGAGTTTCTAAATGCATATATTGCGCGCTTGTTTTTTCGAGAAGAATAAAATTAGGGTAATATGCAATGAGGGATGAACGAGGCCTTTGTTTTGTTTTTTTTCTTCGCGGGATTGTTGGGTTTGGATAGTGCAAGCATTGCACCTTGTTTGAAAGATAATAATGTGTTAGGGTTTATGGGTTGCCGAGAGCAGAAATTTCATGGTCATTAAAGTGACGATTGACCACTGCATTGCTGCTCAATGTGTATTGTTCAATTTCTGCAAATGTGATTTCTTGACCTGACTGGTATACGCCTTTTTCCATTGAAATTTTTTCAGAAGTTAAATGTTTGTTAGAACCTTAGAGCTGATATGCGTTGCCTTCAAGGATGCAGTTTTCATATTACATACTGTGAACGTTCTAGTTGCTCTATCAGATTGATTTACCTCCATGTTTTCATCTCAGAGTATACCTCCTAACTTTGTGAAGCATATGGAAGGAAGAGCTCCGGGCACAGCACTCTTGGTTGGTCCTAGTGGAAATAATTGGTTTGTTGACTTAATCCTGGTTGAAAATGGCCTCTTCTTTGACGATGGATGGACTGATTTTGTTAGAGATCACCTGCTCGAACAGGGAGATTGTATGGTTTTTAGATACGATGGAGATTTGCATTTCACAGTGCAAATTTTTGACAGGAGCATGTGCGAAAAGGGATCTGCTTTTACTGCTGAAAGCTGCCAAGATTTAAGCAAATATGACGGTAATTTGGTGAGCAAAAGAGACAGGGAAAGGGCTCTCTTGGGTTGCATAATGGAAGGTGCACCGAAAAGAATGAGATGCTCACTAATGCAATCTGAAAGCATTTGCAAGGACCCGGAAACCTGCTCAAATGGGCATACTGGAGAAGAGTGGGTGCAACTGGCTGATGGCCAGAATAGCTTGAAAAATGCCGTGACCGTTGCTGTACCTCTTACAATCTTTCCACATGACAATCCAGGTATTTTTTGCTGCCAAGCACGGGTTATCAGATTCTAATGGTGTTCTGGTAAATGCTGCCTCTTAGAATGTTGTTTTTCCTTTTTCTTGGATAATTATTTCTACCATTGTTTATCATTACCATCTATCTACGATTTTATTCCACTTGGGAAATCTGCAGGCCATCCATATACATGATCAAACTATGTTAAACATGTTTCTGTCATATTCTCAATTGTTACTGTTACCACAATTTCCCTCTGCATTCATGGCATTCTCACTTTGTCCATCCTCGTATTTACTGTTGTTGATTAAATAAATTGATCTTTCTGTTGTGTAAGTCATAGTTTGACATGAAGTATAGAGCTAGTGTAGGGGAGCTGATATTTTTTTAATGTTTCGTGCAGATACATCTATAAGAAATAGAACCATCACACCAGAGATGCTATTATCAGCATCAGAAGCAGAGAAGATAGCCCAATCGTTTGCGTCTTCTTTCCCCTATTTTACAAAGGTTATGAAGAGATTCAACATAAGTGGTTCGTACACTCTGGTGAGAAGTTCTATTGCATCGATCCATTTCACTTCTCCTTGAATTATCTTCTTATGCTATTTACATTTGAGTTGTAAGTGACTAAATGTAAACTGATATCTTCAAGCAATCGCCATTAAACACAAGTACACCCAAGTCATCCTCTTTATTAATTGAAACTATTGTAGAGTTCTACAAATTCATATTATAATGCCACTGCAAATGGCTTGCTAGTACCTGCATGTAGTTTTTCTTCATCAGTTGCAGATCTTTTTGACCAGTTCCTGTTGTCGATTGTTTCACTCGCAGAATGTCCCTTATCAGTTTGCAACAGAACACCTGCCCAAATGCAAAGTAAAGATTGTGCTTCGTAACCTAAAAGGAGAATGTTGGACAGTTAATTCCATTCCCACAACAAAAGTTCAAACATCGCATACATTTTGTGGAGGGTGGTTGAGTTTTGTTCGTGATAATGATGTTGGTCTTGAAGATATCTGCATCTTTGAGCTTGTTTGCAAGTTTGAGCTACGAGTCCGAATTCTTAGAGTACGAAAGGAGGGGAGGGATGGCCATGATGGCGAGGCAATTCATGTAGGGAGAAACAACGCTTGCACTACATCAGCCAAGATTTCTAGACGCAAGTCTAAGAAAACAAGTGATAGTGCTCAAAATATCAAGGGACCTGGACTTTGTTTTCAACCTAACAATTTCATCACTGAATCAGGTTTTAAAAGCTACGCTTTTTATATGAACCGATTTTCTTTCTGCTATTTACTGAACTAAGCATTTATTGCATTTTTTCGGCCTTCGCGAAAATTGAACAGAGATGCACAAAAGATTTGGTTCTCTTGATAAACAGATCTCTCACACTAGAGGCTGTATGTCAATGAAGTCAGCACCTGAAGAAAAGATAGCTGCTCAGTATTTCAGTTCAAATTTTCCTTACTTTGTGAGAGTAATGAAAAAATTTAACATCAGTGGTTCATACACACTGGTGAGTGATTCCATTTTCTGCAATTTTTTCGTGCTTGATTGGATTCAATCTCACCTCAGTACATTAAAGAAAACTTCTGGTATTCAATTATATTCTTCTGTGTCAATCTTGTCCTTGTCCTTATAAATCACTTTAATGACTTTCCACAAGTTCTATCTGTAGTTTAAAATTGTCCCCTATATTGTCACTAACAAAATTTTGATATGTGCATCCAGAAAGTTCCCTATCAGTTCTCTATGGAACACTTGCCGAACTGCAAAACAGAGATTGTTCTTCGTAATCTAAATGGACAATGCTGGACTGTGAACTCTGTCCCCACTTTTAAGGTGCAGACGTTGCACACTCTCTGTGGCGGATGGATGGCTTTTGTTCGTGACAATGACATCCAGATGGGAGATATATGCATCTTCGAGCTAATTGGGAAGTGTGAAATGCGTGTCCACATTTGTGGAATCGGGAAGAAGGGGTTGAACTATCACAATGGGACAAGAAATCCTCCTATGACGTGAAGATCCAAAAGAAACTAGATATTGTGTTCACATCCAAACTATCGCGGTGAGCACTTGTTCTGATCGATACATTCTATTGATGTTTGTGATGCAAAATCGCCCAATTTGCTGGCATTGAGTTTCATTGCATAGTGCTGCGAAATTCTAGATTAGCATTGTGAATGTGTCGTTCTTTTTTGAGCATGCGGTATCTGCAGCGCTGTGGAGCTCTGGGACAAAGTGATGGTGGTTGATCCTTGGGAAATGAATAATAGTGCAATGTTTGTTAAGGTTTATGTATGTATTAATTATGGCATTGTTGTGTGTAAATTTTGTGGTGGATATGATTGATTGATGATGAATGGAGAAAGAATGAGCGAGTTAAGTTGAAGCTGTGTCTGGTTCTTGAATTTTGATTCTTTCCTAATTTACATTGTCCTAACTCCTAATTTGTGATGTTTATATCATTTTAGCATAGATAATGTTGCCATGCACTTGTAAGAAAATATGGGCCTGAATTGATTAGTTTGGGCCTCCAAATCAACAACTACGTATGGAAATGGGCCCAAGCACAAGCAGCGGCCCATTATAATCTTTACTTTTTTATATCCATTTTAGGAAAGTGGGAAATAATTGATGAAATTACATGGGGTACATTTACTATATCTAGAAAAAAAAAACAGAAAAAAAGGAACTATATTACTCTTGTGAAGTAGTTGTGGTATTTTAAAGGAAGATTATTTTATTAGATTAAAAAAAACTCGTTTAGCATAGGATTGGAGGGTTGTAAGAAATGCACAAACTATTGGTATATATATATATATATGTATCATATTTGTTGTTGAAGAAAGTAGTATAAGGAGGGAAATGTCCTTTTACAAAGTAAAACCTATAAATAGATTATTATGGAGTGGGGATATTGGCCAATAGATTTGACTACGTACATATATATATATATATATCTGTTAAAAAAGATGGCGAGTGTTGGAAGGAATGATGGGATCATAAATTGAAGCACATGTACTAGTGCATACAGATAGATAAATTGAAATTCAAATATTAGATTGAAGCATAAACTGGTTGTGAGGTAGAGAGAGAGAGAGAGAGAGAGAGAGAGAGAGAGGGGGGGGGGGGGGGGGGGGGGGTGATGGGAATGGGAATGATTAATAAATTAAGTTTGAAAGGTACAGTAACATAACAGAGGGGGACAAACTGGGCCTGCACACTACTGCTCGATCTGCACCTCCATCGTATTCATATATATATATATATATATATATTACTGGTCAATTAATTAATGAATGTATATAAATATGTGAATCAGAATCAGTGAGGAGATGTTAGTAGCAGTCAGTACACATGAAGAATGAGAATGCCAAATTAAATTAATTCCACAGTACTGATGCTGATGCTGATGCTGATGCTCTTAATTAGTATTATTTGTCAAACCAAATTCAGTTATCGATCATTTCTCTCCGATCCAGATATATATAATTAGTTATAATTAACAACAAACAAAACCCTAGCTAGCTAGCTACGATGATGAAATATGAGTTATTGATATATATATATTGAATCATCAAATTTAGCAAGCTAGCTCTGTATATATGTGTGGATGAATTAAGTGGGAAAAGAACAGTAGAGCTGTTTAATGTCGGCCAAATTGGAAGGATATTGTATAGTATAGCATTATTCTTGGTTGCTGCAGGCAGGAACATTTATTGCAATGTGCAGTGCAGTGCAGTTGAGGAGAGCAAGTTTTAATTTATCATATATACATATATTGATTGCATGTGGATGTGGGGTCTGTGATTTGAAATTCATTAATCTTCGTCGTCTCTCCTGCAGTGCATCGCCATCGTCCTCAGAAGAGTTGACAGTACTTACTAACTAGTCTGCATGCATGCGACCTGACTCCTCCTCACTCACTGAAACCCACGAATTATAAGAAACAATTCTCTCTCTCTCTCTCTCTAACTGGGAATTCATGAATTTCATGCATGCATGCAAATGTCCATATCTCCATATCCATATAAAAATTAATAATTATAATAAGTGGAGATGGATTGGAGGCCCAGGCCAGCACTGTAATGTAGGGTGAATAAGAATTAATTGGGGACATAATAAATTGGATTAGCTAGGTCAAACAACGATAATACTACTCTACTGCTTTCTTTCTTGGGATATATGAAATGAAGAACAAATTATAGAATATTGATGAATAAAATAAACGGTAGGGGTGCGTGGGTGGGTGGGTCACCGGTTCACGTCCGTCGAAACGGCGTTCAATCCGCAGATTCCTTTCCCTCCTTAATTTCTCTTTTGTCGTCTGCTCTGTAGACTCTATACCCAAACGAATCCTTTTAATTATATTTCTCCTATTCATACTGTCTATATATATATATATATATAAATCGATGCCAATATGTTTATTTGTTTGAAATTGAAATTTAATTAAACAGATTTCAATGAGATAGATATATGGGTCACTTTTTTGGTATCGTATTATATATTATATATATTTGTGTGTGGTGGCTCGTCGTATCCGTTTATGGACATGGGGTGGGGTGGGGTGGGGTGGGCAGGCTGCAGTTGTTGTAACATTGCTTTCCTGGAACAGAAGGGATGCTGCTGCTAATTATTAGTCAGCCAAGACTTTTTTCATACTGTCTGAAACAAACAGTACGACATAGTACGTACACCATTCAACTTTCAATACACTCATCACTCGTGTATATATATATATATATATATGTGTATGTATGGATACGTATTGATTGCTGGCATCAAAATTTCCAGCAAACAAAATAAATTAAATTAAATTAAATGACATCAAGATAGTAATATTCTTATATATCATAAATACGAGTTAATGCCCCGGACCCATTTATATCTACAAATAGGAAATAAACATGAATCCATGTATATATAGATATAGATATCTTGAATGTTTATTCAGTGCTGTCCACACAACTCACTGCCCACTACACTCCAAACTCTTGTTTAATACTATCTCTTTCAAAAATGCTTGTTTGATAAAATGATCAATGAATATATAATTAATATATGCACACACATATATATATATATATATTATAAGCATAAATTTAAAGAACATAACGTAGCCCCATTCCGATGCAAGGCCAATGACAAATACACCACATACAGTAGTACATTATTAATTATGGTATATATCTATATACATACATACTACCAGAGAGAGAGAGAGAGAGAGAGAGAGAGAGAGAGAGAGAGAGGACAAACACAAGGAATATACGTACATGCACAAATGTTTATTAATTAATTAATTAAGGTGGCTTACTTGCAAGATTATTAACAAATTGGACTAATTTGAACAGAGAGAGATGATCTTAAAGAAATGGGAAGGGGTTAGAAATTCCCGTTTCCCGGAGAATCTAGAGCGCATCAGGCGCTGACCTCACCCTTTTATTATTATTATTATTATTATTATTATCATCATCATTGTAGACATACATACAGTAAGTAGTTGTACGTATGTATGCATCTGAATAAAGAATTAATGGTGTTTGTTTCTTTCCTTAATTTCCTTGATCCCATCGCATCTCATCGCATATATATATATATATATATATATGATGAGCGTGGAAGAAGAAGATATGAGGTCAAGAGGGAGGGGGGAAGCAAAGTCACGTGAGGAATGCGAGGAATGTGGTTGGGTTTATCTGGGATTTCCAAATTTCCAGGCGGACTCCATGGCTACCTAGCTAGCTACCTCTACTACTTATTGTATATAATTATTAATTATAAGGATGGTGACGATGATGATGATGATGATGAGGGTGAGATTGATGGTGAGGGGCTCAACGAGATTGATGGATCATTATTATTGACTATATATAACATAAATACATATATATGCACTAGGCCAGGCCAAGACCAAGGAATATTTGGACACGGGGAGGGAATATTGGTGTTTGCTTGTTTTTATTACAAGAGAGAGAGAGAGAGAGAGAGAGAGAGAGAGAGAGAGATGGGATCGGAATAAATATCATATAATCATATATATATATGTATAATAAATATAATACAAGATGGTCAAAACACATATGAAAGGGAAGATTTTTATTAATTGCAAGTTGGAATTAAATGGGAGGCTGGGGAGGAGTCAGTACAGTATACATGTGGATCTCAGGGGTGGTGTCGCCCACCCCACCCCACCCCACTCTCTCTATCATCATCATCATCTTCTTCTTCTTCTTCTTCAGCTAACCTTAAACCTTTTAATCCTCATCCATATATCATCATCATCATCATCATCTTCTTCTTCTTCTACTTCCGATTTACAGATCCCACGTGTACAGCTGGATCTCAAGGAAGGAAGACATGTAGAAAACAAATACCATTATTAATAATTAAATTACTTGTTGTTGTTAATGTTAATTTAATAAATGTACAGTAGCAGGAGGCAGTGGAATTAACTCGAAACTTGTACAGCTCACGGTTATGCCAATTAATGAATTTTTCAATTCCAACATATACTAACATAACATCACTACTGTAACTCGTGTTTTTCTCGAAACCCAACCAACCATTCTTGATCAGACATTGCAGCGCAGTGCAGAGAAGAGCAGCAGTACGTACCTCCTTCTCCACCCCCACCCCCACCCCCACCCCCCACTATATCTCCAGTTCACTGCCCCTCCCCCTTTCCATTCCCTCCTTCCAAACTGCTCCCATTATTTCCTCCTCTGGAAACCCTCTCTCTCTCTCTCTCTCTCTCACTCCTCGTTTCTGCTGCCCTGCCCTCTTTAAACTTCAATTCTTTTTTTCTTTCTTTATACACCCTAGTCTATCCCAAAAGGCTACGCCTTTGCTCTCCCCTTTTCTGTCCTTCTAAGCTGAAACAGTAACTGCTTAAATTAGACAGAGACATCATGCAAATCATAAGGTACTCATGATATAATCACGGCCCACAACCTAAGCTACCTCCTCCTCCTCTTTCTCCCTTTCTGCCTTCCTGCCTTTTTCTTTTTCGATCATTCTTTCTCTCAACACAATTTCTTTCCACTTTTATCTGCTTTAATTACCATAATGTATTTCGCCTCCAGCCAGATCATCAATGCCATGAACAGTACTACTGCACCTTCCACCGCCCCCGATCTCTCTCTACAGATCAGCCCCCCTTCAGCAATAGCATATGATGGTAATAATCGCAATCATGGGATGATGACGGCGATGTTGAGAATGCCCCACTGCGGCGGCGGTGGCGGCGATCGGAGCTCCTTGACGACGGATTCCGGCAGCAGTGGAAGCGATTTGAGCCACGAGAATGGGTTTAATAGTAACCTGCGGCAGCAGGTTGTTGAGCCTCATTTGAGCCTAGGGTTTGAAATGGCAGCCGGATTTAATCATTTTCCGGTGCCGCCGACGCCCAGACATTATCCCCACAACAGATATCATCATCATCAGCCCCAAATATATTCCGGCTGTGACTTCAAGAGAAGCTCCCGAATGACGAGCACTAGTGTCCGAAGAAGCGTCCGGGCGCCGAGAATGAGATGGACCTCCACTCTCCACGCCCATTTCGTCCACGCCGTTCAGCTGCTCGGCGGCCATGAACGTACGTTTACATGATTTCTCATCAACTGATTATAACTACTGTGTCTGTCGGTTCAATTAGTTATGTATAGATTACATTAACTGGAAACTATGTATGTCTGAGGATGATCATTAGATTAGATTACATTTACATTACAGGAGCAACGCCAAAGTCTGTACTGGAACTGATGAACGTGAAAGATCTAACCCTGGCTCACGTGAAGAGTCACTTGCAGGTGAGCTTTCATTTCTCAGGCGAATCAATATCCTTCAACCTGGCAAACTTTAATTGTTTTCGTACTTGCTCTCCAGTGAATGATTAGTGCTTTACATGTTTGTACGTTTCGCTTTAACTTGTGTCCTGTACTGACATAGAGGGACGTTCGAATACATGCAATAGAGTTCGGACAAAAGGGCATCTTTCCATCAAACACATAATCTTTGCAATGTGGACTACTTGTTAATTTGCCATCATAATTTTTTTTTTTAAAAATAATAATCTTTTTTTTTTTTTTTTCTTTTCCCCAATCGTGGGTATATATGCAGATGTATAGAACAGTGAAGAGCACTGACAAAGGAACAGGTAAATTTGGATTTTCCCCCCTCGAGAAGGTCCCATTTTCCATTATTCTCTTTGTTTGTGCTTGTCTAAATGATTCATTTCAGTTTGTTCTCAAGCAACGTATAATGGGATCTGAAATATTATGGGCTCATGAGACCCTCCTATAGTATAGTTTTTTTTTTTTTTTTTTTTTTTTTTTTTTTTTTGTTTCTTTGAAAAATCAAAATCAAAATCAAAATGCAAAATGCATAACTGTATGAATTTTGGGATGCAGCTGCTCAAGTGGTGCAGACAGACATTGAATTGAAATGTCCATACGGGCCTCCTGGAATTGAAGATGGAAAGTCAGATGTTGATATTACTACTCCTGGCACTGTTTATGCCCCATTACCATTACCATTACCTGATGCTCCACATGCACTACAATCATTACAATTGCATACTCCATTACAATATGCTCACAGGTGAGTGCTGCTGCATGCTTTACTCCATCTCCAGATCTATTATTCCTTTATATATATTGTCATCATCATTTTCAATAGAATTTTATGCATATCTACTACTACGTGCATTAATTTGAGTCCTTTCTCTCTCTCTCTCTCTCTCTGGTCAACGAAACTAGACATTCCAATTTAATTAATATGCCGTACGTTATTCCAGTTTGTCTGAACTTTAGATCCCAATCAACACACCGTTCAAATAATTCATTGCCGGTGATGTTAATTTTTCGATAGCCGTGTGAGGATAATGCGTATTAATTGCTGTCTGGGAGTTTCGAAAAAAATCTGGGTGCCAGTGATCCATAATACATACATATACATATATATGTGTGTGTCTGAATAATATGGTTTAATTAGGGTTTGTTTTGTATGGACTATGGTGGTGGTGAGATTCGTTACCTAATAAGTAATCAACTTTCATTAAATGCTTCGTATACGAATCTCAAGGTTTCCCCAGAAAAGTCAAAGAGAAGATTCAGATCTCGATGTCAAGATCGTCGCAAATAGAGCTCGTTTAGGGTGACATTTGGTGCGATCCTGTAGGGGTCACACGTACGAAATACAAGCAGATGTAATTGGCTGGACTTGTCGACTCAATTATATATATATATATATATTCCTGGACGGCTATAATCACCAAGAATACTCAACACCATTGCATTGTATTTTCTGCCAATTAATTAAGCTACTGATAGATATTATAGAATCTGTTAATTAGTTAATTAGATTTCGCATTGTGTAATTATTCATCAATTAATTCCCAATTGTTGTCATTTCCAGGGGTTCTTGGTGTTCATCTCCAGATCAAAACCTGGTGCCAAGCCCTTCATGTCAAGGTCCCTGGGCTAGTAATTTTCAGACACCAGTAGATGTAACCAAGGTATAATTAATATACATATATCCTTCTTGGACATGACAACAATTGATGATGCAATATGAAATTTTGAAGGGACCTTATGATTTGAATAATGTAGGGAGATGGAGATAGAGCAGCAGGCAAGAAGATGGAAATGGTTAGTAGTAATAGCAGTAGGGAGTACGGAGGAGGAGCAGAAGAAGTTTTGGTGGATCTCGAATTTAGCTTAGGAAGACGAAGCTGGCAAATGGACACCTCTAATAATAATAATAATAATAAACCATCTCTTCTTAGATGTTAAGTAATAAAATTAGCTCTACTCATTTAGTGCTTCCAATTAATGTTACCATCTTAGCATAAATTAAAGGTTTCGTTTGTATTAATTAATTTGATTTTTTTTTTTTTTCTTCTAATTTATTTATTTTATGATTTGACTATTGGTTATGATCTAAATTGAATGGTTGGTGATAGAAGGAAGAGACTTGGAAAGAAATCAGCAAAGCAATTTGGAGACATGGAAACTCATGATTAATTAAATTGACACATACGATAATGTAATGATAGTGTCTCTTCTCCTTTGGGGTCCTAGGTATCTTTCTTGGTGCTATATATAACAGTATTACATAGAACCCTAAACCCTATAACAATATTGCCAAATACCAGATCCTAACAATATAGCAAAATAGAGACATTGAGAGTGGACTGATGAAATTTTATTTTTTATAATTATAAATGAGAGTTTGGGGAGAAATTTTTATCAGATCCTAAATGTAGAAATACATAAGAGTTTTGGTTAAGTAAGACATATCAATTCAATAAAAGAGTTTTGATGTTGAATATTTATTGGGCCAAGTGGCAGCAACCTTTGTCCTGGTCGAGATTGGGCCACTTTGTTATGCTCCTACCTCTAATAATTAAAAACAGACATGAGCAAGTACCAAGATAGAAATGCAAATACAAAATTGAAGATAACATTATTATATATAATTACTACAAAATAAGGCAGCAATTTTAGATTAAAACATATATATAATAATTTCTTTATCCATGTAAAGTATATATATATATATATTTCGGACAAGCTTAATTTTATGTTTTCTAAAAGGTGAGTGGATACTTTGGGGTCTGGTCGGGCAAGAAGATCCCCCAATGCTTCTCGACCCAGCCAGGAGGGTTCTTCTGATTCTCATCAAACATGGCGAAACATATGAAAAAGCAGTGGTTTTTTTTATTCATCAGACAACCTTATTCTAGTACAGAGTATAACATAGTAAGACTGTCCGTACTTGTAGCTGTTGTATTCATGGTGACAGGCACTTGCCCTGATCGTAACCTGTAAGTATAATCAAAAACTGAACTGATACTTAGGCTGTCTGTTGGGCAAGAACAGCCCGAAATGCTTCTCGAAGTCAGGAGTCTTGAGATTCTCATCAAACAGCCCAAATATATACGTCTCAATCGCCCTCCCCGGCCGTTTCGGCGTCCCCTCTCGCGCCCGCCGGATCAAATTCGTGTTGTACGTCCTGGCATTCTCCACCGTCGTCGTGTCCCCGCCGGCCGACGGCCACCCGCTCTCCGACACCACGATCGTCACCGAAGACCCCCCGCTCTTCTCCAGGGCGGCGTACGTGGCGTCCACCAGCGCGTAGAACAGATTCTGGTACCGGACCCCGCCGGGCACCACCACCCCGTCCGACGTGAACAGGGCGTACGGCAGCTGGATGTTGCCCTTGTCGTAAATGTAAGAGAAGTAGGGATACACATTCACCAGCAACGGGGAACGGTTCTCCGTCAGGAACCTCACGATCGGGTTCACGTACCCCGTTACGTCGTTTCGGAAAACGCCGTCGGCCGGCGGGTACGAATTTCCGAGGAGGCCCGTCTCCAGCGCCGTCGACACTTTGATTCGGTTCGCCAGGCCGGCGGCGGCGACGGCGTTCTGGATGTTGCGCATCGCCGGAAGGACAAAGTTGACGTACCGGGCCGTGTCGCGGAGCGGGCTGACTTCGTTGCCGACGGCGATGTATTTGAACAGGACGTTGCCGTAGTTCCTGTTACGGCGATAGACTCGAATCAAAATAAATTAATTAAATATTTAAAATATCTCGATTGATGGAGAGACCTGATGTTGTTTTGCACCCAGGAGTTGGCGTTGGCCTGGCTGGCGGCGATGTTTTGGAGATCGGTGTTGGGGACGCCGACGGTGACTTCAATGTTGGATCCCCGGAGAGCCTGGAGAGTCCTCTGGTCGGGGTCGTAGATTCTCATACGGCGAATGTTGTACTGGTTGCACAGCGCCACCACCTCCGCCGCCGACGGGAGGTTGTTGCCGTTCCGGCCGTAGCAGACGCCGGTCTGAGCGGCTGCATAAATCAAGGGTAAATTCGCCATTTCAATTTAAAAAAAAAAAAAAAACAGAGAAGAACAGGGGATGAACAAATGAACAAACCTGTGAAATCCAGGGGGAGGATGAGGAGAGCTACAAGAATGGGGATTGAAGAAACGAGGTGATTGGCCATTCCTGCCATGGGAATTAAGAAGATCTGAGAAAGTCTGGTATTCAAATGCTTACATTTTATAGAGAGAGGGTTGGGAGAGATCAGTGGCTGCTAATTTTTTCTGCCAAACTAATAAAATCTGTAGAGCCATTAACGTTGACAGAGACGAATTCTTACTGGAAATTGGAAAAGTCAGTTGTTGATTCTTGATGAATAATTGTAAAATTCTTGACCAGACTCACTGAGTAGCCATAGCATATGACTTGAGAGTGATGGGCTGCCCCTGTTTATCGTCATGCAAGAATTCCACACTACGTTATGTCTTATGTACCTCGTCAATTCACAAAGTCTCTGTTTTTATCTCTACTCTTCCAAATTCCAATTCATTCAACTAACTACCTAGTACTTAGAAAGACTAACAATAATTAAATAAATAATTTTTTTTTTTGAAAAATTAATAAAATTTAAGTATATAATATGATTTAATTCAATAATATTAAAACTTAAAATTGCTTGAGTTTCCTCAGAACCTTCCAAGGCTATATTTTTGTTAGGCAGGTCTACGGAGGCTGTACATATAATCAATAATTCATACAATATCTACTATTATTGAATTTCTTGATGCCTGGATATATAGGCTGAAAAATAAACACTAAATCGTGTTACAGGCAATGGGCAGTACTCTTAGCGTAATTATTAGAGTTGGAGACGTCATTAAACAAATTGTTGAAAATATTTATTGAATAAATAAAACTCAATATAATAGTTGTGAGCAATTATGCATTATTTATTTATTTTTACATTTAAATTCTTGACAAATAGCAATATATTTGAAAAGTCTCTAGCAAAAAATTAAAAAAATATTTTGATTGCTTCAACTTAGACTTGTAGTCCATTATATGAAACTATCAATATGGAATTTAATGTCATCTTAATTGCTAGTGGAAGACTAACATAAATAATTAATAATTCCATATATGTAATGGGTGGAAAAGAAATCAAGTTATTTGTATTTGTTCAATATATTAATTAATTTCAAGATTAAATTCGATAAACTGAGTTTATTAACAGAGAAATGTGTCTTTTGAGTTATTTGATTCTTTTTTTTTTTTTTTAACTTAGTTAGTCGAGCTAATTAAAATTCATGATGAATTTGTATTTTTTTGCACAAGTATTGTTATCAACCATTTTAATATATAAAATTTTATTAAAATATTTATAAATCATTAATCTGCAACAATGCCACCTTATCAAAATCACAACCCACGATAACCTTTACACAATTAAAGGGAGATTAAATAATGAATATTTTATTAAAAAAAATAATAAAAATAAAAAATAGTTGAAAATATTTTTTAAAATTTAGCAGGACTCAAAAGAAAATAATGATAAATTTGACTATTATCTTATACAAACTTTGCATCCAAATTATTTCTCAATAATTAAGTTTCGCAGAAATTTTAGAGTTCTAAAAATTTCTAAAATAATTTAAAGTGGAATATTAATTTGATATGAAGTTATGTAATAGAAAATAACAATGTGTTCAGCAAAATTCTATTATTTATTAATTTTTTTTTTTCAAAAATATCAAATCAAATACTTATTTTATATTTTATATATTATACTAAAAATTTATATATAAATAGCAATGGAGTATTATATATATATATATAATATTTTTATAATATATATTTGTTACGTACGAAATTTAGAATTAGGTTAAAAGCCCAAGGTAAAACGAGGAATGGGCCTGGCAATAGGGTTGATTGAACTGGCTGAAGGACACCGTGAGGAAATCAAGGAAAATAAATTTATTTATTTATTTCTAAGAAAATTCAGGACGGAAGGTCTTCAGGTCGAGAGGTCCGCAAGACGGAAAGACCTCAAGTCGGAAGGTCTTCAGGTCGGGAGGCCCTCAAGATGAAAGACCTCAAGTCGGATGGTCTTCAGGTCGGGAGGTCCGCAAGACGGAAAGACCTCAAGTCGGAAGGTCTTCAGGTCGAGAGGTCCGCAAGACGGAAAGACCTCAAGTCGGAAGGTCTTCAGGTCGGGAGGCCCTCAAGATGAAAGACCTCAAGTCGGACGGTCTTCAGGTCGGGAGATCCGCAAGACGGAAAGACCTCAAGTCGGAAGGTCTTCCGGTCGGGAGGTCCGCAAGACGGAAAGACCTCAAGTCGGAAGGTTTTCAGGTCGGGAGGTCCGCAAGACGGAAAGACGATGAGTCGGAAGGTTTTCAAGTCGGGAGGTCCTCGAGACGGAAAGTCGTTGAGATGGGATATCCGCAGGTCGGGTAAACTGTAGGTCGGATAGAAGGAGGAGTCGGACAAACACGGAGGCCTTTGATCAAAGACTGGGGGCGGTTGATATGGAGGTCGGCCCAAGTGGGGTCGGGCGAAGAAGTAGGTCGGACGAAGGACGAAGTCGGGCCAAAAGAGCGGAAGGTCTGTGGTCGGCTCAAGGAGTGAAATATAGGGAATTTTGGTCTGCTGGGGACACGTGTCAGCATAAGAAAGGTTGGAAGACGGTTGAGAAGGAGACGTTGTAACCGTTCGGGTGACGGTTTTCAGTACGGTTTCCCAGGGAATATTTAAGGATTTAGATCATCATTTGGCAAGGTATCTTCAATCAACTTCAACAAAGCAAAGTCAGATTTGGGGATCACCACTTTAAATTTCAGTCTTTTATTTTCCAGTTTATTTTCTGTACCATACAGTGTTTAGAGATTCCTAATCTCAGGCACTAAATAATCAAGTTTAAGGATATTTTCTATATCTTTGAATTTTACTTTATTTTTGTTGAAAAATACATCAACAAATTGGCGACCACAGTGGGAGCAAGACAAAATTGCTCATTCCAATTCCGGCGATAATTTCATACGTCTTAGATCCGGCCGAATCATCGGAAGGGTCCATATGGCAGGGTCACAACCGCAAGCATCTTCGACACCGGTGGGAGAATCCGTTCCACCACCCATTGTGCCAAATGCCGGGGAAATCCCACAACCACCAACTGATTGGTGGTCTTATGTTCAACAAATGAACAACCAGCATACCTTGGTTATGCAGAATATGTTGCGTGAGCAACAAACGAACATGTTGCGTGAGCAACAGAGTCAGTTGCAGAACATGATAGATCAAGCATTGTCAAGGGTTAGTCTTCAACCCACTCAAACGCCACCAGGAGTGTCACCGTCCAGACCACAGGCAAATTTCGCAGGGCCATCATTCGTGGATAGTACATTCCCAAGTGCCACAAATCCCAACCGAATGGATCGGGGAAAAACTCCTTTGACTTTTCCCAACAATGTTCCACTGGGACCAAGGGTTACCAGTTCGCAGCCGAACAATACAAGGGAGGACAGGCCTGAAGGATATATACATGATCCGATTCATATTCCTGTGCAGGATCCGTTCCAGGTTCCTGATCATCAACGCTTTCATGTAGATCCTGATGAGATTGCACATATATTAAGGGATCAGTATGGATTAACTCCTCAGATGGCTAACCGCCCTGCATATCAAAGACCTTTCCCAGAAAGGATCATTCATGAACACCCTCTCCCAAGGAATTTTCGACCACCCGACTTTCATGCATTCTCAGGGGAGGACGGATCTTCCACCATAGAACATGTTGGTCGGTTCACAGCACAATTAGGAGAGGTTGGCAATAACCCTTTTTATAAGTTACAGCTGTTTGGTTTGTCTCTTACCAGAACGGCGTTTTCATGGTTTGTAAGTCTACCTCCTGGACAAATTCAGACATGGGAAGGATTGGAGATGGCATTTCACGCTAGATTCTTTAATCCTTTACCAGTTGTTTCTTTAACTGATTTACTTGAATTGAGACAGTATCCAGAAGAAACTGCTTCACAGTTTATAGAAAGGGTGCGATTGATGAAGGGACGATGTCCTACGGTAATCAGTGAGAAAGAGATGACCAATTTAGTGGTCCGGAATATGCATAATCGTTTAAGAAAGGCACTCACTGCCCTGGATGTTGAGGATTTGGCAAATCTTGCATCCAAGGCAGGACGTCTAGAGTCTTTGTTCAGAGAGGAAGATCAGCATAACAGGCGTAATAGAGGCCAACATATGGCGAGTATGGGAACAGAAACATGCGACTTTGATTTTAATCAGTCAGAAGAGATGGCAGCCGAAATCCTTTCTGGAAAACCGTATGTATGTCCTAAATTGAAGCCAGTACCAGGATCTGAAGGAAAGGAGCAACCGACCTTTGATAGTTCGAAAGCTGATGAAATCTTTGATATCCTACTGACTGATGGGCAGATCCGTATTCCAAAGGGCCAAAGACTTGCCACTAAAGAAGAAATCAAAGGGAGACCATATTGTAAGTGGCATAATTCTTTCACACACACTACAAGTCAGTGTACTCATTTTAGGAAGGAAATTCAAAAAGCCATCAAGACAGGTCGGCTCAAATACATCACTTTAGGTGTAGACCAGCAACCATTTCCGAAAGTAACAACTGCAATGGTTGACATCCAACCAAGTTCGGAAACAAGGAAAAGTTCGGTCAATAGTGGACAAACAGGGGAGCAAACTCAGGCAAGTCCCGGAAAAAAGAAAGGGAATCAGCCAAATAGCAGCCGACCGGAAGAACGACTCAAGGTTGTTGAAAGGCCAGTCGCTGAAAAATGGGACCGTCCAGACGGTTCTTTTAACGTGGAAGTGAAGGAAAAGGTTTTAGTGAGAGACCACCCGACCAGAAAAACGGGTTCAGTCGGGAACGATTGGGCTCGAAATAAAAAGCCTTTACCCGTTGATATAGATCCTCGTTTCCCAGGTATGAATCGTACACAGATTCGCAATGCCAAACGCAGGTATGCTGCAAAGTATGGGAAACGAGTTCCTGCAGTGCAACAAAGAACCGACGAACAAAATGCGGCCGACCACTTGACAGGAGATCAGTCCATTAGAGTCTTTACAGAACAAACGACCGACGAGCAGGGAGCGGCCATTCAGTCTCCAATAAGTCGGTCCAGTCGGGTCTGGTCAGGAAAGCAACCGAAGGACGGATTAGGAGCTTCCGACTATACCAAAAGAAGTTCGTCGGGACAGGGGAAAGGTAAAGGAATGGCAGATGAAATAATTAAAGGTTTTAGATGCCAACATTGTGAACGGATCAACATCAATCCATCTCTGGAAGAATTTCGTATTGAATCCTTGACGGTTCAATCTCGAAATGAGACGAAGGAAGAAGTGGTGCCTACAGAGGAAAATTCAAGATCTGTTAAATCTCGTCTGGGACCACGAATCCCTTGTCGAATGACAGAGGTTAACCAGATGAGTGATGAACCGACGTGGGCGAGTCTGGTAGATGATACTATGGACGAACCTTTATGGGCATTCTTGGCAGATGGCGAATTAGAGGAAACAGAGTGGGCAAAGATTACAGATTCTGAGCCTCAGTCGGAAGCACCTTCAATTGTGTTTCCTCCTATTCCAGAGGGTGCGAACTCCCATTTGAAACCCCTGTATGTTAATGCTCACATTTGTGGGAAACCAATCACAAAGGTTTTCGTGGATAATGGAGCAGTCTTTAATGTTATGCCATTGAAGACTCTCAAGAAGCTAGGGAAAGGAATTCATGATCTGTCCCCTGTGGAATTCGAAATGACAAGTTTTACAGGGCAGCCGACCAAGCCTGAAGGTATGATGGTTGCCACAATTGAGGTCGGACCAAAGAAAATTTCCACTGTTTTCTTTATTGTGGACGCAGATACTACATACTCTCTTTTGCTGGGACGAGATTGGATTCATGCCTCTCAATGTGTGCCATCAACCTTGCACCAACAGTTAATGTTCTGGGAAGGAAATCAGGTCTTTAAAATGGAAGCGAATGACAACCCATTCGACGTAACAGAACAAGTGGAAGAGTCAGTGTTTTATTCTAGTCATTTGGCTCCGATGTCTCAGTTGTATATGGCCAGGGAATACCCAAACAAGGGTTATAAAGTCACTGGCCAGAACTCGATGTTCTATTAAAAGAACACCTTTATTGTATGGCTCATGATAAAGCCACACCCATTTCTGTATAAGTTGTTTGTTATGGAAGATACAACTTTAGAAGTATGTAGTTCTCTTATTAATAAGTTCTATTTAAAACAGTTATTACATAAAGTAGAAAATAATAAAGAGATTCTGGATGTTCACCTCCAAGAAGATGAACAATTTCGTTGGCCCGACTTATTAGAAAAAACAGAACCAACAGCTTCATCACAAGACCCGTTATTGGAGTTTAATTTAGGAACCGAATTGGTTCCAAAAGTGATCAGGTTAAGTGGTTATTTGTCTAAAGAGCAACAAACAATGATGCTTGAAGTTATTAGAAACAACATTGATTGTTTAGCGTGGGATTATTCAGAGATGCCTGGTTTGACAAGAAGTCTAATAGAGCATCGATTGCCCATCAAAGAAGGTTGTAAACCTTACAAACAACCTCCAAGGCGAATGAGTCCAGATCTGATGCCTCAAATCAAGGAAGAAATCCAAAAACTTCTCAAAGTGGGTTTCATTCAACCTTGCCGTTATGCGGAGTGGCTGGCTAATATTGTGCCAGTGGTCAAGAAAAATGGTAAGATAAGGATATGCATCGACTTCAGGGATTTGAATCTAGCTACCCCTAAGGACGAATACGTGATGCCTATGGCCGACATGCTGATAGATGCAGCAGCAGGGCATAAAATCCTTAGTCTGATGGATGGCTATGCAGGTTATAACCAAATATTCTTGGCAGAAGAAGACATTCCTAAGACAGCATTCAGATGCCCAGGGGCTTTGGGTATTTATGAATGGACAGTCATGCCATTCGGGTTAAAGAATGCAGGGGCAACTTACCAAAGAGCCATGAATTCAATCTTTCATGATTTAATTGGCAGATCTATGGAAGTGTATATTGATGATGTTATAGTTAAATCTGCCAGTTTTGACGAACATTTGAGAGATCTTGAAGAGGCATTTGAAAGAATGAAGAAGTACAAGTTGAAGATGAATCCAACCAAATGTGCTTTTGGAATATCAGCCGGGAGCTTTCTAGGATTTTTAGTTCATGAGAGAGGAATTGAAATTGATGCCAACAAGGCTAAAGCCATTCTTGATAGTCGGCCACCCAAGACGGTTACAGAAATCCAAAGTCTGTTGGGTAAGGTGAATTATTTGAGGCGTTTCATTTCTAATGCTGCTGGCAAGGTCAGACCCATTACTAAATTGTTGAAAGCTGGAAAAATGGCCTTTGAATGGGGTCCCGACCAACAAACGGCTTTAGATGCTATCAAGCAGGCATTGGTTCACCCTCCAGTCTTGATGCCTCCCAAACAAGGTCGGCCACTCAAACTTTATTTGGCAAATACATATGAAGTGGTTAGTTGTTTATTGGCGCAGGATGGTGATGACGGGAAGGAAAGGGCAATTTACTATCTCAGTAAAACCCTTACAGGACCAGAACTGAATTACACTATCCCAGAAAAAATGTGTTATTCATTGGTCTTCGCTTGCACTAAACTCGAGCATTATTTGCTGCCCAGAAGAGTTGAGGTCATATCAAAGGTGGATCTCATCAAATTGATTTTACAGAGACCTACTATGAAGGGCAGACTCATGAAATGGGCCATCAAATTGGCTCCTTTCGATCTTCACCATTCCCCTCTGAGGGCAATTAAGGGACAAGCAGTAGCCGACTTCTTGGCAGAATTCTCACAAGTCGGGTATTCTCTTTGTGATAGTGTCCGACCATTTAGTTGTGCATCATATCTGGATAATCTACAGGTCGGATGTGTGCCTTATATAAGTACCAGAACATGGTTGATGTTCTTTGATGGTTCTACCTCTGGAAACAAATCGGGGGCAGGGGTCTTTTTGCAAGGACCTGATGGTCAAAAGATCAACTTACAACTACGATTGGAATCCATGACCCATAATTCGGCAGAATATGAAGCTTTAATTTTGGGTTTGGAGGCTTTAATTGCCAGGAAGGTCCAGTCTGTAATCATAAGGGGGGATTCTCAATTAGTAGTCAACCAGGTAAACAATCAATATGTGTGCAATTACCCTCATCTTCGCAGATATAGGGACATTGTGAGTCGGTTACTGACAAAAATCTCAGAAGTAATAATTGAGTTCATTCCGAGGGAAGAAAACCAACGTGCTGATGAATTGGCTCAAAGGGCATGTAAAGGAATTCTGGAGGATATGTGGTCGGAGGTCAAGTCGGGCATAGAAGGAAAGACAGACCCGATCTGCAAAGTTACGGTCGGGCAAGAGGATATTGGACAGGAGCCCGACTGCGAAGTTACGGTCGGGCAAGAGGATATCGGTCAGGAGTCCGACTGCGAGGTTACGGTCGGGCAAGAGGATATTGGACAGGAGCCCGACTGCGAAGTTATGATCGGGCAGGAGAGTGTCGGACAGGAGCCCGACTGCGAGCCTGTCGGGCAGGAGACGGTCGGTCAGGAGCCCGATTGCGAAGTTTTTATCGGACAGAAGTCCGATGGCGAAACAGTGTCCGATTGGAGAACGGAGCTTATCCTGTATTTACAGAATCCTGGTGCGAGTGTTTCAATTGCGATACGATTGAAGGCTTTACGTTTTCAATTGATAAATGGAATTTTGTACAAGAGATCATTTGAAGGTTTACTTTTGAAATGCTTGGGATCTGAAGAAGCTCTAGAAGTGATGACAGAAGTACATGGTGGGATATGTGGAGCTCATCGGGCAGGTCTCAATATGAGATGGGCCATTCATCGCTTGGGTTTTTTCTGGCCTAAGATTTTTGAGGATTGCATACAATTTGCAAAAGGCTGCCAGGAATGTCAGAGACATGGAAACTTAAATCATTTGCCAGTAACCGAATTACAATTCTTGGCAAAACCATGGCCTTTTAAATCGTGGGCTATGGATATTATTGGTAAGATACATCCTGCTTCATCGAAACATCACTGTTTCATATTGGTCGCGACTGATTACTTTACCAAATGGGTGGAAGCGGTTGCTTTGAAAAATGTGGATCAGAAAGAAGTGATAGACTTCGTTTTGCACCAAATTATTTACAGATATGGTATTCCTCAGTCTATAACAACCGACCAAGGCTTGGTCTTTACAGGGGAAAGGTTCTCTAATTTCTTGGCAGAATTCGGTGTTCGGTTACATCATTCTTCACCTTATTATCCCCAAGCCAATGGACAGGCGGAAGCAGCAAATAAGATTATCATTGGGATTATAAAGAAGATGATTGAAGGGAACCCAAGAAAGTGGCATTTGTTATTGTCTCAGGCTTTATGGGCACATAGAAATACCAGAAATACGGCCACAGGGTTCTCACCGTACCAACTTACGTTTGGCCAAGATGCTGTTTTACCAGCCGAAATTCGAGTATCATCCGGCCGAACAGAATTTACTGATAGTGATCTTACAAAGGAATACCAACAACTTATGTTGCAGCAGTTAGAAGATTTGGATGTTAACCGTCTCCATGCAATAGATCGAAGTGTGAAACAGAGTGAAATCAGAGCAAGGAGTTACGGAAAGAAAGTTCTTCACAGGACATTCCAAAAAGGAGACCTAGTCTGGAAGACCATTCTTCCTACATATAAGAAAACTGATCAATTGGGAAAGTGGTCACCGAATTGGGAAGGACCATACATTGTTCAAAAAGATATTGGAAATGGCGCGTTCATTATTGTAAATCATGAAGGTAGAAGAGTACATGATTGTATTAATGCTAAATATCTGAAGAGGTATTATCCTGCCTTTTCAGATAACAAAACTGCCTGAAACAAAATATTATTCAGAACCCATTTATGGGGTTCGAACCTATTTAAAGGTTCATTTAGTCATCGTGTATTTGTGGGAAGTTTTCTGCCTCTGAATCAGACTTTTCATCCCAGTGAGTGGATATTAGCTCTGGTTCTTCTTCAATAAGATCTTCCAAATCTGGTCGGTACCTTTCCCATTGGCTTTGCAGTTCATCTAAATCTTGATGGGTACGTGCTTGCATGTCTGTTAGGGCTTGATGTTCACGATCAACGATGGTCCGCAATCTTGAAAAGACTTTTCGTTGATTGGAAAATATGTTATCCCAACCAAGATCTGGAAGTATGGTTGCTGCGTGATTTTCGATCATTTCCATGTGATGATGAAGATCAGGAATGCGGCTAAGGATGTCATGAAGAGGTTCATACCCCTCAATGACTTTTTCCATCAGGCGGATGACGCGATGAATGGTTCTTCTTCCTCGTTGGGAGAATCGGAATTTGAAGTCTAGTTGCTTGAGTATATATAACAAGTCTTCTGCATGGCCTCCAATAGGGTGATTACCTACAAAGAAGGGTTGAAGAACACCCTCCCAGTTGCTTGATGGAACATGAGGTCGGTCATTCGCCATGTTTGTTCACACTTTCAGTGTTTTGATTTTTAAAATATGCCTGGGAATATGTTTCTTAAAATGTGAGAAACAGTGTGCTTTTAAAGAAGGAGTTTGGTTCGTTTCCTATAAAGCTGGGAATTGAAAGGTGATCCTTGTTTTGAGAGAAGAAAGAAAAAATGGATTACTAAGTCAGTTGTTGTTACAAAGGGGGAAATTTTACAACAGTGCCCCTAGGGCAGTTTTTATCTGTGTCCATTTGTTTTCATCCCTGGATAGCCTTCTGGTATTGGCAGCCGTCTGATATCTTCTGATGAATTGGGATCGGGCTTGGGTTTTCAGCTCTTGATCCAATTCAGCCTCATTTTTGGTATACTTCTCAAGCAGATGCTGTTCATTGGTAATTTGCTTATCCAGGGTAGACTGTTCTTTCCTCAGCTCCCGCAATTCTGCCTCCTTTTTCTGAATGGCATCATCAACCAGAGCTTTCGTGCTAAGGAGACCACCCAGTCTTCCAGTAGTATGCTGAAGGGATTCTCGAGTCTTGGCCAAAGAATTCTCCAGCGTTGTTTGATCGAAGTCGGGCTGGGGGGTTTCGGCTGACAGAAGGCCAATGACTACCACTTCAGTCTTGAGCTCTGTAAGTCTTTCCATCAGCCGATGCAGAATGGGGACGGCTGGTGATTCCGTTGGAGTGTAAAAAAGAAGGCCACCAACCGTCTGAATGAGTTTGTCCAATAAGTCGGACCTTAGTTCGGACAGGGGATGGTTAATGGCCTCAGTGAACACAGTCTGGGCCTCCGCTGGAACCGGAACAGTCGATAGGACGGCTAAGTCCGAAGGCCCCTGCAAGTCCTACAATGTCAATAAATATTCCAAGGGGGTTGCAAATTTGTTCAAAGAAGATATGTGATACCTCTGGGCGGACTGTTGTCAGTGAGGGGGGTAGCAATGAGGTCGGTCGAGCTGGGCAGACAGCTGGTATAACAGCAGCCGACTCGTCGGCTGCTGCGAATGGTCGCTGAGGTGCCGACCTGGGTCCCTATGGAAAGTAGTATTGGAAACAGTTAGTGTTTTTCGAAAGAAAAGTTATGACCTGGATTGGTTTAATCTTACCAAATTAACAGAAGTCTCCGAGTCGGATGAAGACATTTCTTCCATTTCTGGAGGTTGGGCTGCCACAGGTGGTTCTTCTGCCTGCCATTCGATGGCTAGGGGGGGCGCCGCTGCTGGTAGGGCGGCTACAGGTTGGACGGCTACATCTAGAGCCACTGCAGCCAGGATCTCTGGGGCACCTTCGATTTCGGGATCAGCAGCATCAGGGATGTCGTTTTGAGGGTCAGCTTCGGCGAGGGCGGCTGGTTCTTCCTTTGACATAGATGAGTCTGATGCCATGTATGGCGGCCGACCCATCTGGGAAGTAGTCCCCTCGCTGTCAGAAGAGACCCCTGCTGCTGATGGGATGGGTGAAGGTGTCTGTGGAAAAATCATGAAGATGTTTGTTGTTAAATATATTAAGGTTGATCATCCGAATCCTAAGTCTTGCTGATAAAGGAACTTACTGGTTCTGTAGGCACTGTTGGTAAAGATTGTTTCCTGGTCGGGGGCCTGGCCCGACCACTCCTCGGTACGGGAGGAGGGGTTTGCCTCCGCGTCGGGTCCTCCGCCCGACTGCTCATTGGCAAATTGGTCTGGACCAAAGGCCCGATTGAATGGTCGGTTGGTGCTGGCGTCGGTTGCTTGGTCGGTGTCACCAAGGTCGGTTCTGGGGAATGAAATGAGTGAAATCAAAGTTATGATATAGTGAATTGGTTCACGGTGTTAAGAAACATTACCAATTCGGGGTCGGGTCCTTGCTGACGTCCTAGTTATTCCAAGGTCTGCTAGTGTTTGCTGGTCGGTCTCCGAGGTCGGGGGTGTTTGCAGCTGGGAAATTTTTCTTTTGCGCGTGGGACCCCCAGATCCGATTCCTGGGGCGGTTGTTTGTTTTTGGGTGTTAGTATGTATCGCCGCCCCTAGAACCAGTCCTTGGGGAGGGAGGAGTACGTTCAGCAACCGACCCTCATCAGGGGATATCAGGGACCATACGACCGACCACCATTCATTGAAAGTATCTACAATCTCAGGGTTGGAGCGGAAAGGAATATAAGAATTGGAAATTATATACGTGGTGAGCTGGGAGATATAAGAAGGGATTGAATTAGGAAGGACTCGTCGGTCGGGACTTTGAAAAATTATTTGGGGACACGCGACGGGTCCAGGGATACCTTGGCAACAGCCGAACTGGCGCGCCATGAATTGAGGTTCATAGTTAAAAGTGTAAAAAGTTTTCTGCCCTTTTTTATCAAGTTTCTTGCTACTAAAAAGAGACCTGGGTTTGAGGGCGACGTCCCAGGCGAAAGGATAGGTGGGATGAGGACAAGGCTCCGGAGTCGGAAGCGGGTTTGGTACTGGAAAGGGCCAAAAATGGTCGGGAGCATAACCCGCATACTTTTTATACATAGAAAATCGAGAGTTACTGCGGGTATCTGTTAAAATGGCAGTTATTATTGGATCGGATGATTGGAGTTTATTGCGTCCTGAGCAGAGTCGGTTGAGGACTAATCCTAAATGTTTTTCAGATGTTGGCATAGTGGGCGGAGATCCTAAGTTAAACGCGTTGGGAAAGTAAAGACGGAACCAAAGTTCTAAAAACCAAAAAGGACCCGACGCGGCAGTGTCTAATTTCCTATTATCGTTATCTGTTAAACGAAGGCTAACCCGGGTGAGTCCTTCAAACAGATTGGCTAAAAATAGGGTACCAAGGGAGAAGAACCGACCTGACGCAATATGAATGGCCAGGTCGAGGTGAGAAGGAAGAACACTTTTGGAAGGAGAAACAATGATGTACCTACAAAGCCAGAACAGAATAAAGGCAGTATGCTCCCGGTCGGTTACAGGAGTCCCTGGAGCCCCTTGCTGGTCGGTTGCGAACTTTGTCCAACCCCATTCCTTCACACCTTGTAAAGACCATCCCGGATGGTCTTCTGATGGCTCCTGCCCATCTAGGGCTCCCATTACAGGGTCTTCACCCACGACTGGGAGATGTGCGATCATGGCCACGTCCATAAGGGTTGGGCCAAAGGGGGCCGAGGGCAAAAGGAAAGTCCCATTTTCCGCATTCCAGAAGGCGGACATGGCCAACAACACCTTCTCATGCAGGTTGATAGGCATGGTAGACAGTAGTATTGCTTGGTCGATCTTTTGGGATCGCCATTGGGTCTGGAAGTGTTCTGCTACTCGTCGATACCAAGCACGATACAGATCTTTTGGGTCTGTGAGATGGGTCTTGATGCTGTCTCGGATGCGAACTGCTTGGTAGTTGGGATTGTTGATAGCCAAGGCGTTGCGAGATTCCAAAACTTCCCTCATCCGATTTGAATCTTCGGGAGTAGTGCAATATGGACGGATCGTCGGAGTTAGTACTTTCGAGGCTGAAAATGGACCTTCTGGAAGGGTTCCGTCGAAAGGAAGGGCAGGAATGTATTGATTCGCCATAGTTAGAATGTTTTGGAATTGTGATTCACACAGGCTTGTATTGCGAAGAAGGAATAAACCAGGAGTGGTGCAGTAACTGGTGTAGTTGCTAAGGGAGTTTCTCGAGAAGGTAGTGCTTTATGAACTTCCAAACATTTATTGGCGTTTGAAAGTCCCTTGGCGGCGGGCAAGTTGTTACGTACGAAATTTAGAATTAGGTTAAAAGCCCAAGGTAAAACGAGGAATGGGCCTGGCAATAGGGTTGATTGAACTGGCTGAAGGACACCGTGAGGAAATCAAGGAAAATAAATTTATTTATTTATTTCTAAGAAAATTCAGGACGGAAGGTCTTCAGGTCGAGAGGTCCGCAAGACGGAAAGACCTCAAGTCGGAAGGTCTTCAGGTCGGGAGGCCCTCAAGATGAAAGACCTCAAGTCGGATGGTCTTCAGGTCGGGAGGTCCGCAAGACGGAAAGACCTCAAGTCGGAAGGTCTTCAGGTCGAGAGGTCCGCAAGACGGAAAGACCTCAAGTCGGAAGGTCTTCAGGTCGGGAGGCCCTCAAGATGAAAGACCTCAAGTCGGACGGTCTTCAGGTCGGGAGATCCGCAAGACGGAAAGACCTCAAGTCGGAAGGTCTTCCGGTCGGGAGGTCCGCAAGACGGAAAGACCTCAAGTCGGAAGGTTTTCAGGTCGGGAGGTCCGCAAGACGGAAAGACGATGAGTCGGAAGGTTTTCAAGTCGGGAGGTCCTCGAGACGGAAAGTCGTTGAGATGGGATATCCGCAGGTCGGGTAAACTGTAGGTCGGATAGAAGGAGGAGTCGGACAAACACGGAGGCCTTTGATCAAAGACTGGGGGCGGTTGATATGGAGGTCGGCCCAAGTGGGGTCGGGCGAAGAAGTAGGTCGGACGAAGGACGAAGTCGGGCCAAAAGAGCGGAAGGTCTGTGGTCGGCTCAAGGAGTGAAATATAGGGAATTTTGGTCTGCTGGGGACACGTGTCAGCATAAGAAAGGTTGGAAGACGGTTGAGAAGGAGACGTTGTAACCGTTCGGGTGACGGTTTTCAGTACGGTTTCCCAGGGAATATTTAAGGATTTAGATCATCATTTGGCAAGGTATCTTCAATCAACTTCAACAAAGCAAAGTCAGATTTGGGGATCACCACTTTAAATTTCAGTCTTTTATTTTCCAGTTTATTTTCTGTACCATACAGTGTTTAGAGATTCCTAATCTCAGGCACTAAATAATCAAGTTTAAGGATATTTTCTATATCTTTGAATTTTACTTTATTTTTGTTGAAAAAATACATCAACAATATTATAATATATTAAATAGATTGAAAATGAAAATGATCATACAAATAAGCACCTAGTTATTTTTGTGGGCTATTTTTTTTTTTTTTAATGAAATTCCGGTGTGCATTTAATTTTGATTCCCTGGGACAGCTGTTGTGTTTATTGAAATTATTGTTTGCATTTGATTAACATATATACTGGCTTGGGATTATATGAATTAGTCCTTTGAAAAAAAGAAAAAGAAAAAAAGGGAAATCTAAATATATGATAGCTCCACTATGATGCTTGGGCACGTTTTGGCCTATAGTTACATCATTTATCTCATTAAAATTTTACAAAAGATACACCTTATGATCAAATACGATTCTAGTGATTCATGTGTTTTCCCAACAAATATAATATATAATTATACCTTACCTTACTCACCTAAACAAAATTATTACACCTAGTATCATTTAATAATCTATATACATTGCAAAAATCCATAGACTTTAACTAGGGTTCATCTCGACAGCTAGCATGGATTTGCTCCAGTGGCCATGGATTCAAGCTCTCATTGCTCTTTCAACCATAATAATCTGTTATTGTTTCCACTCTCTGATCACCGGAAAACATGCTCAACAAAATTTGCTGCCGGAGGCCGGCGGCGGGTGGCCGTTATTCGGGCACCTGTTTATGCTGTCAGGTCCCGACCCACTGCACATAAGCCTGTCAAACATGGCAGACAAGCACGGCCCGCTCTTCACTATCCGGGTCGGGCCCCGGCGAGGCCTGGTGGTGAACTCCTGGGAAGGGGCAAAAGAGTGCTACAAAACCAACGACGTAGCCTTCTCCACCAGGCCCAGAACGGCTGCCATTGCTCACATGGGGTATAACTTCGCCATGTTCGGATTCAGCAATTACGGGCCTTACTGGAGAGAGATGCGCAAGATTTCGACGCTGAGGCTTCTCTCCAACAGAAAGATAACTGCACTTGGGCCGATGATCCAGGCCAGAATCCAGGCCCTGATGAGATCCATGAACGAGGATTACTGGCGGCGTGTCGGAACGAGACAAGCGACTGTTGTGGACCTGAGCAAGATTTTCGGGGATCTGACGATCGGCCTGATGGTACGGACGGTGGCGGGGAACGTGGAGAAGGAGATGGATTTGGAGCAGGGCGAGAAGTGGCGGCAGGCCGTCAGGGAATTCATCAGGATGATGAATGTTTTTACAGTATCCGACGTTGTCCCGTCTCTGAAGTGGCTGGATTCTTTAACAGGCGCCCACGAGGCCTTTCGGAGGACCGGCAAGAACCTCGACGCCATGCTCCAAGCCTGGCTTGATGAGCACAAGAAACTGATGAAAGAATCAGGAACGGAAATGGAGGAGGAAGAAGAAGAAGACGATTTCATGTCTGAAATGTTAAATGTTGCAGACGGTGTTTCTCAGGAGTTCCCTGTCTTCGACGCCGATACAATAAACAAAGCAACTTGTCAGACAATGATGGTGGGAGGAGTGGACACGATGACAGTAACTCTAACGTGGGCAATTTCATTACTACTCAACAACCGCGGCGCCATGATTAGGGTTCAGGAAGAGCTCGACAGGCATGTCGGCAGGGAAAGGGTCGTGCAAGAATCGGACATGGAAAACCTAGTTTACACCCAAGCTGTAATGAAGGAGACGCTGCGCCTGCAGCCGCCGCTGCCGGTGAACGTCCGGGAGGCCGGCGAGGATTGCGTGGTGACCGGCCACCACATCCCGGCAGGGACCCGCCTGTTTGTAAACGCCTGGAAGATCCAACGGGATCCTCGGGTTTGGGACAATCCGTTGGAATTCAGGCCGGAGAGGTTTCTGACAGGGCGGTGGCAGGAGGTGGATGTTGCCGGACTCCACTATGAATTGCTTCCGTTCGGCGGCGGCAGAAGGGCTTGCCCTGGAATTTACTTAGCCCTTCGAACCACACAGCTGGTTCTTGCCACCATCCTCCATGAATTTGAGCTTGAGACCCCGTCAGGGGAAGCTGTCGACATGACAGGGAGTTTTGGTACCACCAATATGAAGGCCACGCCTCTGGAAGTTTGTCTCAGGCCCAGACTTTCTCCTCAACTTTACCGGGATGGTTCCAATGCTGATTAGAGCTAATTCCTACGGTGCTAATTAATTGTAATTAATAAATAAAAAAGACAGAGAGACCCTTTACAACTTATAATGTGTTGAATGAAATCATATATTATTAGTTCAACACTTTAAGGTGTGCTTTAATTATATATGAATATATTTGAGATGTAATATATATTGCTTCAACTATTGTCATATGTTATTAGTTGATACAGATTAATATTTTATGTCCGGCCTATATAAAGTGTTGATTTCATCATTGAAATGGCAAAGCCTGGAAGACTAAAGAGGACCAAGCAAAATGGGAAAACAACAAGACTACAAGAGAAAACCAACATGGGAATCCCAGGCACCCAAGCCTTCAATCACGAACGAGCCATAGGAATGTTAGCCGCGTTTGCTGTCAAGCAAGAATGTGACAGAGCCAATAATCGTTTTGATTAAGGAGGAGTTGACGAATACCGCAAATAATCAAAGCAAGGGGATGGATTTGAACAGGCTCCTGCTGAATCAATTTCATAGAAATCACTTGGTCGGAATGAACAACTAATTTAAGCAATCCCAAGCTCCTATGCGAGTCTTAGTCCATGCTACAAGGCAAGAAGTTCTGTCCTGATGATTGGCGCAGAAATTCCACTGACCTACTCATCATTTTTGTTCCTGATGACTTGCATAAATTGCACAAATGAATTTATGTTTAGCTTAATGGTTTGATGAAATTAGATGAGTTCACATTTTAACCATTATAAAATTCCATTGAACAATAATTAAGCTACACTTTTATATTATTTATGAAGACAACTTATAATCGACAACATGAATTTATGCCATTATTGATTGCCTTACCAACTGTCACTATTATATTTGGACTTGGTAGGGCTATCTTTGTGTCCACAGTTTTCATTGCTGATAAATACGTACTACCATCTCAAATATATTCAACAATTTTGAAAATTATATTTGGTAGGGCTATCTTTGTATCCACAGCTTTACAAAATGTTCTTATCCTAAAACATTATAGATGGCCTAAATTAATTTCTAATTTTGAAAATTACTAAAACCACACACTCCACGTGGTACAAACCCTATTTGGCAAATAAATCATTCTGAAAAACACACGTTATTGCAAGCTATAGGTACTTAGGTTATCTTATTTATATATTTATATCAGCAGAATGGTGTGTACCCAATAATTCAGTTCATGTTCGAAATTAATCCCCATGGAAGTTAATAATCCCCTTTTCTACTCGCCCTGGATTGCTGCCCTGATTTCATTGGCAGTTGCAGCATCTTTCTATCTTCTTGTTGTTGCAAGAAAATCATATGCAAACGATAAATCCTCGACTAAATTACCTCCAATGGCTTCAGGTGGGTGGCCCTTAATCGGTCATCTCTTTCGGCTGTCGGGCCCGGAGCCACTGCACATAAACCTGTCGAAAATGACAGACAAGTACGGCCCGATTTTCTCTCTTCGGGTCGGTGCACGACGCGCCGTCGTACTGAACAGCTGGGAAACGGCTCGAGATTGCTACAGAACGAATGACGTGGCCTTCTCCAATCGCGCCAAGACGGCGGCTGTCAGGCTCATGGGCTACGATTTTGCCATGCTAGGGTTCAGCGACCACGGCCCGTACTGGCGGGAAATGCGCAAGATCTCTGTCCTGAGGCTTCTGTCTAACAGAAAAGTTGCTGCGCTGGGGAACATGGTGAAGCTTCAGATCCGGGAGCAGATGAAATCGCTGAATGAGGAATATTATTCCCGCGGCGGCGATGAGATGGAGATGGTGGTTGTTCCGGACATGAGGAAGTTTTTCGGGGATGTGACGGTGAGTCTTATGATCAGAACGGTGGCGGGGAACGTGGAGAAGGAGACCAATGCGAAGAAGATGGAGAATTGGAAGAAAACAATCAGGGAATTTTTCGAAATGATGAATGTTATCACCGTGTCGGATGTTCTTCCGGCGTTCAAATGGGTCGATTATTTTGGAGGGATGCACAGGGCTTTCAGGAAGACAGGGAAAAGCTTCGACGCCATGCTTCAAACCTGGCTGACGGAGCATAAGAAGCTTAAAAAAGTTGCAGAACAAGGAGAAGACGACGACGACTTCATGAGTGAAATGCTTAGGGCTTCAGATAGTGTTGCTGAAGAGTTCCCCTTTTTCGACGCTGACACCATAAACAAAGCAACCTGTCAGGTAATTAATTAATCAATCGTCTATCAAAATTTCAAGTACGATAATTCGAAACTAAAGATCTATCTAATTTCAGACGATGATGGTGGGAGGGGTCGATACGATGACGGTGACTTTAATATGGGCAGTATGTCTACTTCTGAACAATCGGGAAACCCTAATTAGGGCTCAGGAAGAGCTAGACAAGCACGTCGGGAGAGACAGGCTGGTGAACGAATCCGACCTGGAAAAATTACCGTACATCAGGGCAATAATCAAGGAAACACTGCGCGTGCAGCCGGCGGTGCCTGTCATTCCACGGCAGACGGGGGAGGCTTGCGAGGTGGGAGGCTACCACATTCCGGCGGGGACGATGGTGTTCATCAACACCTGGAGGATCCAACGCGACCCTGAAGCTTGGAGAAACTCCCTGGAATTCAGGCCTGAGAGGTTTCTGACGGATGATGTGGATGTGGATGTGCAAGGGCTTCACTTTGAGCTAACGCCGTTTGGCGGCGGACGGCGGATCTGCCCTGCAATTTCGTTCGCCATGAAGACGATGCAGCTGGCATTGGGAAGCTTCCTCCAGGGGTTTGATCTGAGAACTCTGTCAGGTGAAGAAGATGTCGACATGGAAGGGTCTTTTGGCAGCACGAATCTCAAAGCCACTCCCCTGGAAGTCTGCCTCAGGCCCCGATTGCCACGTCAGCTTTATGCATCTGTCTGTTGATTGAAATGTCGAATGGACTGTAAAATGTACCCTGTGTGTTTGATTTAAGTAAATGAAAGTGTGATGTGAATTATAATTAGCCCATTTATGATCAAACAAGAATTGGACAGAGGCCCATCTAATAACGTGAACTAAAAACAATCGATCTAATGAAAAAATGGAATTGTAAGAATTATGTAGGGCATTTATGGCGTAATTATTCCAACCACATGCCATACCCATGACTTGTCCTAGTTTGCCGTCGGGTCATCGTCGGGAAATCTTGTCCGTTGGCCGTCGTTCACGCCGAATCTGGACCGTCCGTTGAGTCCTCCTTTTGTGCAGATACTTACCTTCTTTTAAAGGGCAGCATTTTTTTGGGTTCGACACACAGACAAGTGTGGTACCATTTTTGCAGAAAATGTTGAAACAGACATCCCTACTTTTTCCATGAAACTACTACAAACCCAGTTCAGGACCATAATTATTGGATTTGAAAATTGATCATGTCTTTTTTAATATATTTATGATTTATTTAAGATCTTGAAAGGAGCGTAAGATAAAAACGATACAAATATAAACAAATGCATAAAAGCAATGTGACATAAAACCGCCCTGCCGTGCTACGTCGCCTCTGCTGCTGCTCTGTTTCTTACGTCATCCAATTTTCCCGCCAAACCACCGGTGGGCAGTGTGCGGGGAGATGCCGGAGAGAGTGATTGTGGCTGTGAAAGCAGAGAAAGTGATCTCGAAGGCGGGTTTGACTTGGGCACTCACCCACGCGACCCGGGCCGGGGACTGTGTAACGCTCCTCGCGATCCTTTTCGGAGCAAAAAATGGTAACTTCTAGAAAATGTTTTCTGAAGGAATTTTATATGGTGAGGAGGGTTTGTAGAAAGAAAACTTATCGGTGGTTAATTGTTTTGGTGTGTGAAACAAGGTGGGAGGAGATTCTGGGTGTTCCCGCGGTTGAAAGGGGACTGCCGGAGCGGTGACCCTACGCGGTTACCCGATCGAGTTTGTCAGATCTCGGAGTCATGTTCGCAAATGGTTCTTCAAGTTCAGGATCATCAGGTGATGAATTGAAATTATATGTACTCGTTTTAGAGTTATTATACCCAAAATGATAAGCAAACAATGCAATTCAATAATTGAATCTTCCCAAACCATTTACGGAATTTGATGGAGTTTATTTATTCATCTGGAATATATATATTAACTTAGTTGGTTCTTAGTTTATCGTCTACACTAGTTTGAGTGTATTGTATTAATTTCTAGCCCTAATTTCAGTAGCAATTGAGTACTGAGATTGATGATTTCTTCTGTACAAACTTCGTTTGGAAATTGGTCATGCCCACGAGTTATGCCTGCCAGTATTTCTTGCTCAGCATTACCCTTGGAAAAGCTATGATATATCTCTTTTCTCTCAAAATCATGTGTGACTGCAGTTTATTTTATAGCTTTTCGCCTCTGGCTGCTCCAAAGGAGGATGACAAACATACTTGTGAATTTGAGCATGCAGAAAATATTTGTATCTGAAGCTTAGTTGTTGATTGTAGGTTAGAGTGCAGATTAAAGTTGTATCGGTAGTCTCTGCTGGAGTCATTGCGGCTGAAGCAAAACGCAGCTCAGCCAACTGGGTCGTATTGGACAAGTAAATAAACGTAAATATGTTTTTACTTTTACCTTACGTGTTTTCTCTTGTTTGACATCTTTTGTTTTCAGAATTTTGAAACATATTCTTGTTGGCAAGGCCTTGTTTGCACAGAAGCAAGTTTGGACTATAGTCTATAGGTTCAGCATATCGACTTCATTACACTAAAGGCTTTCTTTTGTTTTTTCTTGGAAATTATGCTTGTTAATTCTTGACAGTGGTTTCAAAAACATTGAATAGCTGATAGCCTGACTCTTTATGTCTCTGGTTTATAAAATTTGATATATGTTTATAACATTCCCATCATGGACCTCATGAGAAATTGAATATTGAGTTTGATTACCAGAGATATTCTTGTTATATTACCACTCCAATATTATGAACTTTGTTGATTTCAACTGAAATATATGCTATCAAGGGAAGACTTTTCCTGCTCAACTCCAAGAACTTTTCATTAAGAATCTATGTGAATGTGAAATTGCCTATCTTATTGTTGTTATTTCCATAATACAGGAAATTGAAACAAGAGTTGAAGCATTGCATGGATCAACTGCATTGCAACATTGTTGTCATGAAGGGTTCCCATCCAAAAGTACTTCGCCTAAATCTAGCCAGCACAAATGATCTACAGACACCCTTTTATTCTGCCCCTTCTTCGCCTGTTAAAGATTGTGGAATATTGCAAACCAACAATATGAAACACACCACCCCAGTTAGCAGCCCTGAGGATCCAAGTACTTCAAACACAAGAACTTCTGGAGGAAATTCACTTTCAAGCCCGGAGACTGGAGCTTCCATTTATGTTGTGTACGAAAAGAATCCCCTCTATGAAGGACTGAATAAAGGTAGAAATACACTTGCTTCGCAAAATGCATTTCAGCATATTGTGGGAAGAGCAATAGATGTTTCAGCATCCACACAATCAGCAACTTTCAGGAATCAAAAGGTATTCTGGATTGCTCAGAATCACAGTTTTGATGAAAAAGGACCAGCTGCTGTTAAAGGTTTACGTTCCACAACCAAAATAGCATTTACTTCTGCCAGAATGAATTCAGATCATTTTATACCAGATATGGGCATAAGAGGACTTGAGTTCAATGAAGATGATAGTGGAGATTACACGTTCAACTCTAGTATACGTGAAGCTGTCTCTTTAATTAAAACGTCATTGAATCCCCCTCCTCTATGCTCCTTCTGTCAGTCCACGGCTCCATCATTTGACAAACCTCCAAAGCAGTTTCAGTACAAAGACCTAGAAGAAGCTACTGCTGGTTTCTCAGATGCAAATTTTGTTGCTGAAGGTCTGTTTGGTTGGGTTCACAAAGGAGTTCTGAGGAATGGGTTGATTGTTGCGGTGAAGCAACTAAAGTTTGTTGGGCCACAAACAGATGCCGATTTCTGCAGAGAAGTGCATGTACTGAGCTGTGCCCAGCACAGAAACGTCGTGTTACTAATTGGTTTTTGCATTGAGGGAACCAAGAGATTGTTGGTCTATGAATACATATGTTATGGTTCCTTGGACTTTCATTTGCACGGTAACGTCGCTCTTCCTATCTGTACTACATTAGGCTCGACAATTGCGGTTCCTTGAGTTCATATGCCAAGTGAACCTTCGTTTGCAGGAGATGAGATGCCCACATTGGATTGGCATGCCCGTTTGAAGATAGCTATTGGGACAGCGAGAGGATTGCGATATCTTCATGAAGACTGCAGAGTCGGATCTATAAGTCACCGAAATTTGAGGCCAAATAACATTCTCCTAACTCATGATTTTGAACCTCTGGTAGGCTCTATAAGTTTCTTGAAGCATCTTTTTTTCTTTTTCATATTTTTTTTTTTAAGTTTTCGAGTTCTATTTATAAAGCTGGGTGAACCCCTACTTTCTGAAGTTTGCTAGAAATTCAACATATGTAGATAAATGTTTTCTAAGAAATTTTCTTCCATCATTGTGTTTTTCAGGTTGCTGATTTTGGTCTTGCAAGACTGCACAGCGAGTGGAAATTCTGTGAAAGGGATCAAGTCATTGGAACATCAGGGTACATTGCACTCAAACCTTCATAACCTTATAGTTGTGTTTATTTTGTCCAGCTATTGTATGTTTCGACAAGGAAACTCCCCGAAATTCTTAAGATTTGTATGATTTGTGTCTCTTATTACACTCAGGTATCTTGCACCTGAATATTTCAATGGTGGCAAACTGACAGAGAAGGTCGACACATACGCATTTGGCTTGGTACTGTTGGAGCTAATCACCGGGCAAAGAGCTCAGGATTTACAATACTGCATGGAACACCAATTTTTGCGAGATAATATCCACAGGCTCGCTGCAACTGAGCCAATACCTATTGTTGATGTATTTTTTCAACAAAAATAAAGTAAAATTCAAAGATATAGAAAATATCCTTAAACTTGATTATTTAGTGCCTGAGATTAGGAATCTCTAAACACTGTATGGTACAGAAAATAAACTGGAAAATAAAAGACTGAAATTTAAAGTGGTGATCCCCAAATTTGACTTTGCTTTGTTGAAGTTGATTGAAGATACCTTGCCAAATGATGATCTAAATCCTTAAATATTCCCTGGGAAACCGTACTGAAAACCGTCACCCGAACGGTTACAACGTCTCCTTCTCAACCGTCTTCCAACCTTTCTTATGCTGACACGTGTCCCCAGCAGACCAAAATTCCCTATATTTCACTCCTTGAGCCGACCACAGACCTTCCGCTCTTTTGGCCCGACTTCGTCCTTCGTCCGACCTACTTCTTCGCCCGACCCCACTTGGGCCGACCTCCATATCAACCGCCCCCAGTCTTTGATCAAAGGCCTCCGTGTTTGTCCGACTCCTCCTTCTATCCGACCTACAGTTTACCCGACCTGCGGATATCCCATCTCAACGACTTTCCGTCTCGAGGACCTCCCGACTTGAAAACCTTCCGACTCATCGTCTTTCCGTCTTGCGGACCTCCCGACCTGAAAACCTTCCGACTTGAGGTCTTTCCGTCTTGCGGACCTCCCGACCGGAAGACCTTCCGACTTGAGGTCTTTCCGTCTTGCGGATCTCCCGACCTGAAGACCGTCCGACTTGAGGTCTTTCATCTTGAGGGCCTCCCGACCTGAAGACCTTCCGACTTGAGGTCTTTCCGTCTTGCGGACCTCTCGACCTGAAGACCTTCCGACTTGAGGTCTTTCCGTCTTGCGGACCTCCCGACCTGAAGACCATCCGACTTGAGGTCTTTCATCTTGAGGGCCTCCCGACCTGAAGACCTTCCGACTTGAGGTCTTTCCGTCTTGCGGACCTCTCGACCTGAAGACCTTCCGTCCTGAATTTTCTTAGAAATAAATAAATAAATTTATTTTCCTTGATTTCCTCACGGTGTCCTTCAGCCAGTTCAATCAACCCTATTGCCAGGCCCATTCCTCGTTTTACCTTGGGCTTTTAACCTAATTCTAAATTTCGTACGTAACAACTTGCCCGCCGCCAAGGGACTTTCAAACGCCAATAAATGTTTGGAAGTTCATAAAGCACTACCTTCTCGAGAAACTCCCTTAGCAACTACACCAGTTACTGCACCACTCCTGGTTTATTCCTTCTTCGCAATACAAGCCTGTGTGAATCACAATTCCAAAACATTCTAACTATGGCGAATCAATACATTCCTGCCCTTCCTTTCGACGGAACCCTTCCAGAAGGTCCATTTTCAGCCTCGAAAGTACTAACTCCGACGATCCGTCCATATTGCACTACTCCCGAAGATTCAAATCGGATGAGGGAAGTTTTGGAATCTCGCAACGCCTTGGCTATCAACAATCCCAACTACCAAGCAGTTCGCATCCGAGACAGCATCAAGACCCATCTCACAGACCCAAAAGATCTGTATCGTGCTTGGTATCGACGAGTAGCAGAACACTTCCAGACCCAATGGCGATCCCAAAAGATCGACCAAGCAATACTACTGTCTACCATGCCTATCAACCTGCATGAGAAGGTGTTGTTGGCCATGTCCGCCTTCTGGAATGCGGAAAATGGGACTTTCCTTTTGCCCTCGGCCCCCTTTGGCCCAACCCTTATGGACGTGGCCATGATCGCACATCTCCCAGTCGTGGGTGAAGACCCTGTAATGGGAGCCCTAGATGGGCAGGAGCCATCAGAAGACCATCCGGGATGGTCTTTACAAGGTGTGAAGGAATGGGGTTGGACAAAGTTCGCAACCGACCAGCAAGGGGCTCCAGGGACTCCTGTAACCGACCGGGAGCATACTGCCTTTATTCTGTTCTGGCTTTGTAGGTACATCATTGTTTCTCCTTCCAAAAGTGTTCTTCCTTCTCACCTCGACCTGGCCATTCATATTGCGTCAGGTCGGTTCTTCTCCCTTGGTACCCTATTTTTAGCCAATCTGTTTGAAGGACTCACCCGGGTTAGCCTTCGTTTAACAGATAACGATAATAGGAAATTAGACACTGCCGCGTCGGGTCCTTTTTGGTTTTTAGAACTTTGGTTCCGTCTTTACTTTCCCAACGCGTTTAACTTAGGATCTCCGCCCACTATGCCAACATCTGAAAAACATTTAGGATTAGTCCTCAACCGACTCTGCTCAGGACGCAATAAACTCCAATCATCCGATCCAATAATAACTGCCATTTTAACAGATACCCGCAGTAACTCTCGATTTTCTATGTATAAAAAGTATGCGGGTTATGCTCCCGACCATTTTTGGCCCTTTCCAGTACCAAACCCGCTTCCGACTCCGGAGCCTTGTCCTCATCCCACCTATCCTTTCGCCTGGGACGTCGCCCTCAAACCCAGGTCTCTTTTTAGTAGCAAGAAACTTGATAAAAAAGGGCAGAAAACTTTTTACACTTTTAACTATGAACCTCAATTCATGGCGCGCCAGTTCGGCTGTTGCCAAGGTATCCCTGGACCCGTCGCGTGTCCCCAAATAATTTTTCAAAGTCCCGACCGACGAGTCCTTCCTAATTCAATCCCTTCTTATATCTCCCAGCTCACCACGTATATAATTTCCAATTCTTATATTCCTTTCCGCTCCAACCCTGAGATTGTAGATACTTTCAATGAATGGTGGTCGGTCGTATGGTCCCTGATATCCCCTGATGAGGGTCGGTTGCTGAACGTACTCCTCCCTCCCCAATGACTGGTTCTAGGGGCGGCGATACATACTAACACCCAAAAACAAACAACCGCCCCAGGAATCGGATCTGGGGGTCCCACGCGCAAAAGAAAAATTTCCCAGCTGCAAACACCCCCGACCTCGGAGACCGACCAGCAAACACTAGCAGACCTTGGAATAACTAGGACGTCAGCAAGGACCCGACCCCGAATTGGTAATGTTTCTTAACACCGTGAACCAATTCACTATATCATAACTTTGATTTCACTCATTTCATTCCCCAGAACCGACCTTGGTGACACCGACCAAGCAACCGACGCCAGCACCAACCGACCATTCAATCGGGCCTTTGGTCCAGACCAATTTGCCAATGAGCAGTCGGGCGGAGGACCCGACGCGGAGGCAAACCCCTCCTCCCGTACCGAGGAGTGGTCGGGCCAGGCCCCCGACCAGGAAACAATCTTTACCAACAGTGCCTACAGAACCAGTAAGTTCCTTTATCAGCAAGACTTAGGATTCGGATGAGCAACCTTAATATATTTAACAACAAACATCTTCATGATTTTTCCACAGACACCTTCACCCATCCCATCAGCAGCAGGGGTCTCTTCTGACAGCGAGGGGACTACTTCCCAGATGGGTCGGCCGCCATACATGGCATCAGACTCATCTATGTCAAAGGAAGAACCAGCCGCCCTCGCCGAAGCTGACCCTCAAAACGACATCCCTGATGCTGCTGATCCCGAAATCGAAGGTGCCCCAGAGATCCTGGCTGCAGTGGCTCTAGATGTAGCCGTCCAACCTGTAGCCGCCCTACCAGCAGCGGCGCCCCCCCTAGCCATCGAATGGCAGGCAGAAGAACCACCTGTGGCAGCCCAACCTCCAGAAATGGAAGAAATGTCTTCATCCGACTCGGAGACTTCTGTTAATTTGGTAAGATTAAACCAATCCAGGTCATAACTTTTCTTTCGAAAAACACTAACTGTTTCCAATACTACTTTCCATAGGGACCCAGGTCGGCACCTCAGCGACCATTCGCAGCAGCCGACGAGTCGGCTGCTGTTATACCAGCTGTCTGCCCAGCTCGACCGACCTCATTGCTACCCCCCTCACTGACAACAGTCCGCCCAGAGGTATCACATATCTTCTTTGAACAAATTTGCAACCCCCTTGGAATATTTATTGACATTGTAGGACTTGCAGGGGCCTTCGGACTTAGCCGTCCTATCGACTGTTCCGGTTCCAGCGGAGGCCCAGACTGTGTTCACTGAGGCCATTAACCATCCCCTGTCCGAACTAAGGTCCGACTTATTGGACAAACTCATTCAGACGGTTGGTGGCCTTCTTTTTTACACTCCAACGGAATCACCAGCCGTCCCCATTCTGCATCGGCTGATGGAAAGACTTACAGAGCTCAAGACTGAAGTGGTAGTCATTGGCCTTCTGTCAGCCGAAACCCCCCAGCCCGACTTCGATCAAACAACGCTGGAGAATACTTTGGCCAAGACTCGAGAATCCCTTCAGCATACTACTGGAAGACTGGGTGGTCTCCTTAGCACGAAAGCTCTGGTTGATGATGCCATTCAGAAAAAGGAGGCAGAATTGCGGGAGCTGAGGAAAGAACAGTCTACCCTGGATAAGCAAATTACCAATGAACAGCATCTGCTTGAGAAGTATACCAAAAATGAGGCTAAATTGGATCAAGAGCTGAAAACCCAAGCCCGATCCCAATTCATCAGAAGATATCAGACGGCTGCCAATACCAGAAGGCTATCCAGGGATGAAAACAAATGGACACAGATAAAAACTGCCCTAGGGGCACTGTTGTAAAATTTCCCCCTTTGTAACAACAACTGACTTAGTAATCCATTTTTTCTTTCTTCTCTCAAAACAAGGATCACCTTTCAATTCCCAGCTTTATAGGAAACGAACCAAACTCCTTCTTTAAAAGCACACTGTTTCTCACATTTTAAGAAACATATTCCCAGGCATATTTTAAAAATCAAAACACTGAAAGTGTGAACAAACATGGCGAATGACCGACCTCATGTTCCATCAAGCAACTGGGAGGGTGTTCTTCAACCCTTCTTTGTAGGTAATCACCCTATTGGAGGCCATGCAGAAGACTTGTTATATATACTCAAGCAACTAGACTTCAAATTCCGATTCTCCCAACGAGGAAGAAGAACCATTCATCGCGTCATCCGCCTGATGGAAAAAGTCATTGAGGGGTATGAACCTCTTCATGACATCCTTAGCCGCATTCCTGATCTTCATCATCACATGGAAATGATCGAAAATCACGCAGCAACCATACTTCCAGATCTTGGCTGGGATAACATATTTTCCAATCAACGAAAAGTCTTTTCAAGATTGCGGACCATCGTTGATCGTGAACATCAAGCCCTAACAGACATGCAAGCACGTACCCATCAAGATTTAGATGAACTGCAAAGCCAATGGGAAAGGTACCGACCAGATTTGGAAGATCTTATTGAAGAAGAACCAGAGCTAATATCCACTCACTGGGATGAAAAGTCTGATTCAGAGGCAGAAAACTTCCCACAAATACACGATGACTAAATGAACCTTTAAATAGGTTCAAACCCCATAAATGGGTTCTGAATAATATTTTGTTTCAGGCAGTTTTGTTATCTGAAAAGGCAGGATAATACCTCTTCAGATATTTAGCATTAATACAATCATGTACTCTTCTACCTTCATGATTTACAATAATGAACACGCCATTTCCAATATCTTTTTGAACAATGTATGGTCCTTCCCAATTCGGTGACCACTTTCCCAATTGATCAGTTTTCTTATATGTAGGAAGAATGGTCTTCCAGACTAGGTCTCCTTTTTGGAATGTCCTGTGAAGAACTTTCTTTCCGTAACTCCTTGCTCTGATTTCACTCTGTTTCACACTTCGATCTATTGCATGGAGACGGTTAACATCCAAATCTTCTAACTGCTGCAACATAAGTTGTTGGTATTCCTTTGTAAGATCACTATCAGTAAATTCTGTTCGGCCGGATGATACTCGAATTTCGGCTGGTAAAACAGCATCTTGGCCAAACGTAAGTTGGTACGGTGAGAACCCTGTGGCCGTATTTCTGGTATTTCTATGTGCCCATAAAGCCTGAGACAATAACAAATGCCACTTTCTTGGGTTCCCTTCAATCATCTTCTTTATAATCCCAATGATAATCTTATTTGCTGCTTCCGCCTGTCCATTGGCTTGGGGATAATAAGGTGAAGAATGATGTAACCGAACACCGAATTCTGCCAAGAAATTAGAGAACCTTTCCCCTGTAAAGACCAAGCCTTGGTCGGTTGTTATAGACTGAGGGATACCATATCTGTAAATAATTTGGTGCAAAACGAAGTCTATCACTTCTTTCTGATCCACATTTTTCAAAGCAACCGCTTCCACCCATTTGGTAAAGTAATCAGTCGCGACCAATATGAAACAGTGATGTTTCGATGAAGCAGGATGTATCTTACCAATAATATCCATAGCCCACGATTTAAAAGGCCATGGTTTTGCCAAGAATTGTAATTCGGTTACTGGCAAATGATTTAAGTTTCCATGTCTCTGACATTCCTGGCAGCCTTTTGCAAATTGTATGCAATCCTCAAAAATCTTAGGCCAGAAAAAACCCAAGCGATGAATGGCCCATCTCATATTGAGACCTGCCCGATGAGCTCCACATATCCCACCATGTACTTCTGTCATCACTTCTAGAGCTTCTTCAGATCCCAAGCATTTCAAAAGTAAACCTTCAAATGATCTCTTGTACAAAATTCCATTTATCAATTGAAAACGTAAAGCCTTCAATCGTATCGCAATTGAAACACTCGCACCAGGATTCTGTAAATACAGGATAAGCTCCGTTCTCCAATCGGACACTGTTTCGCCATCGGACTTCTGTCCGATAAAAACTTCGCAATCGGGCTCCTGACCGACCGTCTCCTGCCCGACAGGCTCGCAGTCGGGCTCCTGTCCGACACTCTCCTGCCCGATCATAACTTCGCAGTCGGGCTCCTGTCCAATATCCTCTTGCCCGACCGTAACCTCGCAGTCGGACTCCTGACCGATATCCTCTTGCCCGACCGTAACTTCGCAGTCGGGCTCCTGTCCAATATCCTCTTGCCCGACCGTAACTTTGCAGATCGGGTCTGTCTTTCCTTCTATGCCCGACTTGACCTCCGACCACATATCCTCCAGAATTCCTTTACATGCCCTTTGAGCCAATTCATCAGCACGTTGGTTTTCTTCCCTCGGAATGAACTCAATTATTACTTCTGAGATTTTTGTCAGTAACCGACTCACAATGTCCCTATATCTGCGAAGATGAGGGTAATTGCACACATATTGATTGTTTACCTGGTTGACTACTAATTGAGAATCCCCCCTTATGATTACAGACTGGACCTTCCTGGCAATTAAAGCCTCCAAACCCAAAATTAAAGCTTCATATTCTGCCGAATTATGGGTCATGGATTCCAATCGTAGTTGTAAGTTGATCTTTTGACCATCAGGTCCTTGCAAAAAGACCCCTGCCCCCGATTTGTTTCCAGAGGTAGAACCATCAAAGAACATCAACCATGTTCTGGTACTTATATAAGGCACACATCCGACCTGTAGATTATCCAGATATGATGCACAACTAAATGGTCGGACACTATCACAAAGAGAATACCCGACTTGTGAGAATTCTGCCAAGAAGTCGGCTACTGCTTGTCCCTTAATTGCCCTCAGAGGGGAATGGTGAAGATCGAAAGGAGCCAATTTGATGGCCCATTTCATGAGTCTGCCCTTCATAGTAGGTCTCTGTAAAATCAATTTGATGAGATCCACCTTTGATATGACCTCAACTCTTCTGGGCAGCAAATAATGCTCGAGTTTAGTGCAAGCGAAGACCAATGAATAACACATTTTTTCTGGGATAGTGTAATTCAGTTCTGGTCCTGTAAGGGTTTTACTGAGATAGTAAATTGCCCTTTCCTTCCCGTCATCACCATCCTGCGCCAATAAACAACTAACCACTTCATATGTATTTGCCAAATAAAGTTTGAGTGGCCGACCTTGTTTGGGAGGCATCAAGACTGGAGGGTGAACCAATGCCTGCTTGATAGCATCTAAAGCCGTTTGTTGGTCGGGACCCCATTCAAAGGCCATTTTTCCAGCTTTCAACAATTTAGTAATGGGTCTGACCTTGCCAGCAGCATTAGAAATGAAACGCCTCAAATAATTCACCTTACCCAACAGACATTGGATTTCTGTAACCGTCTTGGGTGGCCGACTATCAAGAATGGCTTTAGCCTTGTTGGCATCAATTTCAATTCCTCTCTCATGAACTAAAAATCCTAGAAAGCTCCCGGCTGATATTCCAAAAGCACATTTGGTTGGATTCATCTTCAACTTGTACTTCTTCATTCTTTCAAATGCCTCTTCAAGATCTCTCAAATGTTCGTCAAAACTGGCAGATTTAACTATAACATCATCAATATACACTTCCATAGATCTGCCAATTAAATCATGAAAGATTGAATTCATGGCTCTTTGGTAAGTTGCCCCTGCATTCTTTAACCCGAATGGCATGACTGTCCATTCATAAATACCCAAAGCCCCTGGGCATCTGAATGCTGTCTTAGGAATGTCTTCTTCTGCCAAGAATATTTGGTTATAACCTGCATAGCCATCCATCAGACTAAGGATTTTATGCCCTGCTGCTGCATCTATCAGCATGTCGGCCATAGGCATCACGTATTCGTCCTTAGGGGTAGCTAGATTCAAATCCCTGAAGTCGATGCATATCCTTATCTTACCATTTTTCTTGACCACTGGCACAATATTAGCCAGCCACTCCGCATAACGGCAAGGTTGAATGAAACCCACTTTGAGAAGTTTTTGGATTTCTTCCTTGATTTGAGGCATCAGATCTGGACTCATTCGCCTTGGAGGTTGTTTGTAAGGTTTACAACCTTCTTTGATGGGCAATCGATGCTCTATTAGACTTCTTGTCAAACCAGGCATCTCTGAATAATCCCACGCTAAACAATCAATGTTGTTTCTAATAACTTCAAGCATCATTGTTTGTTGCTCTTTAGACAAATAACCACTTAACCTGATCACTTTTGGAACCAATTCGGTTCCTAAATTAAACTCCAATAACGGGTCTTGTGATGAAGCTGTTGGTTCTGTTTTTTCTAATAAGTCGGGCCAACGAAATTGTTCATCTTCTTGGAGGTGAACATCCAGAATCTCTTTATTATTTTCTACTTTATGTAATAACTGTTTTAAATAGAACTTATTAATAAGAGAACTACATACTTCTAAAGTTGTATCTTCCATAACAAACAACTTATACAGAAATGGGTGTGGCTTTATCATGAGCCATACAATAAAGGTGTTCTTTTAATAGAACATCGAGTTCTGGCCAGTGACTTTATAACCCTTGTTTGGGTATTCCCTGGCCATATACAACTGAGACATCGGAGCCAAATGACTAGAATAAAACACTGACTCTTCCACTTGTTCTGTTACGTCGAATGGGTTGTCATTCGCTTCCATTTTAAAGACCTGATTTCCTTCCCAGAACATTAACTGTTGGTGCAAGGTTGATGGCACACATTGAGAGGCATGAATCCAATCTCGTCCCAGCAAAAGAGAGTATGTAGTATCTGCGTCCACAATAAAGAAAACAGTGGAAATTTTCTTTGGTCCGACCTCAATTGTGGCAACCATCATACCTTCAGGCTTGGTCGGCTGCCCTGTAAAACTTGTCATTTCGAATTCCACAGGGGACAGATCATGAATTCCTTTCCCTAGCTTCTTGAGAGTCTTCAATGGCATAACATTAAAGACTGCTCCATTATCCACGAAAACCTTTGTGATTGGTTTCCCACAAATGTGAGCATTAACATACAGGGGTTTCAAATGGGAGTTCGCACCCTCTGGAATAGGAGGAAACACAATTGAAGGTGCTTCCGACTGAGGCTCAGAATCTGTAATCTTTGCCCACTCTGTTTCCTCTAATTCGCCATCTGCCAAGAATGCCCATAAAGGTTCGTCCATAGTATCATCTACCAGACTCGCCCACGTCGGTTCATCACTCATCTGGTTAACCTCTGTCATTCGACAAGGGATTCGTGGTCCCAGACGAGATTTAACAGATCTTGAATTTTCCTCTGTAGGCACCACTTCTTCCTTCGTCTCATTTCGAGATTGAACCGTCAAGGATTCAATACGAAATTCTTCCAGAGATGGATTGATGTTGATCCGTTCACAATGTTGGCATCTAAAACCTTTAATTATTTCATCTGCCATTCCTTTACCTTTCCCCTGTCCCGACGAACTTCTTTTGGTATAGTCGGAAGCTCCTAATCCGTCCTTCGGTTGCTTTCCTGACCAGACCCGACTGGACCGACTTATTGGAGACTGAATGGCCGCTCCCTGCTCGTCGGTCGTTTGTTCTGTAAAGACTCTAATGGACTGATCTCCTGTCAAGTGGTCGGCCGCATTTTGTTCGTCGGTTCTTTGTTGCACTGCAGGAACTCGTTTCCCATACTTTGCAGCATACCTGCGTTTGGCATTGCGAATCTGTGTACGATTCATACCTGGGAAACGAGGATCTATATCAACGGGTAAAGGCTTTTTATTTCGAGCCCAATCGTTCCCGACTGAACCCGTTTTTCTGGTCGGGTGGTCTCTCACTAAAACCTTTTCCTTCACTTCCACGTTAAAAGAACCGTCTGGACGGTCCCATTTTTCAGCGACTGGCCTTTCAACAACCTTGAGTCGTTCTTCCGGTCGGCTGCTATTTGGCTGATTCCCTTTCTTTTTTCCGGGACTTGCCTGAGTTTGCTCCCCTGTTTGTCCACTATTGACCGAACTTTTCCTTGTTTTCGAACTTGGTTGGATGTCAACCATTGCAGTTGTTACTTTCGGAAATGGTTGCTGGTCTACACCTAAAGTGATGTATTTGAGCCGACCTGTCTTGATGGCTTTTTGAATTTCCTTCCTAAAATGAGTACACTGACTTGTAGTGTGTGTGAAAGAATTATGCCACTTACAATATGGTCTCCCTTTGATTTCTTCTTTAGTGGCAAGTCTTTGGCCCTTTGGAATACGGATCTGCCCATCAGTCAGTAGGATATCAAAGATTTCATCAGCTTTCGAACTATCAAAGGTCGGTTGCTCCTTTCCTTCAGATCCTGGTACTGGCTTCAATTTAGGACATACATACGGTTTTCCAGAAAGGATTTCGGCTGCCATCTCTTCTGACTGATTAAAATCAAAGTCGCATGTTTCTGTTCCCATACTCGCCATATGTTGGCCTCTATTACGCCTGTTATGCTGATCTTCCTCTCTGAACAAAGACTCTAGACGTCCTGCCTTGGATGCAAGATTTGCCAAATCCTCAACATCCAGGGCAGTGAGTGCCTTTCTTAAACGATTATGCATATTCCGGACCACTAAATTGGTCATCTCTTTCTCACTGATTACCGTAGGACATCGTCCCTTCATCAATCGCACCCTTTCTATAAACTGTGAAGCAGTTTCTTCTGGATACTGTCTCAATTCAAGTAAATCAGTTAAAGAAACAACTGGTAAAGGATTAAAGAATCTAGCGTGAAATGCCATCTCCAATCCTTCCCATGTCTGAATTTGTCCAGGAGGTAGACTTACAAACCATGAAAACGCCGTTCTGGTAAGAGACAAACCAAACAGCTGTAACTTATAAAAAGGGTTATTGCCAACCTCTCCTAATTGTGCTGTGAACCGACCAACATGTTCTATGGTGGAAGATCCGTCCTCCCCTGAGAATGCATGAAAGTCGGGTGGTCGAAAATTCCTTGGGAGAGGGTGTTCATGAATGATCCTTTCTGGGAAAGGTCTTTGATATGCAGGGCGGTTAGCCATCTGAGGAGTTAATCCATACTGATCCCTTAATATATGTGCAATCTCATCAGGATCTACATGAAAGCGTTGATGATCAGGAACCTGGAACGGATCCTGCACAGGAATATGAATCGGATCATGTATATATCCTTCAGGCCTGTCCTCCCTTGTATTGTTCGGCTGCGAACTGGTAACCCTTGGTCCCAGTGGAACATTGTTGGGAAAAGTCAAAGGAGTTTTTCCCCGATCCATTCGGTTGGGATTTGTGGCACTTGGGAATGTACTATCCACGAATGATGGCCCTGCGAAATTTGCCTGTGGTCTGGACGGTGACACTCCTGGTGGCGTTTGAGTGGGTTGAAGACTAACCCTTGACAATGCTTGATCTATCATGTTCTGCAACTGACTCTGTTGCTCACGCAACATGTTCGTTTGTTGCTCACGCAACATATTCTGCATAACCAAGGTATGCTGGTTGTTCATTTGTTGAACATAAGACCACCAATCAGTTGGTGGTTGTGGGATTTCCCCGGCATTTGGCACAATGGGTGGTGGAACGGATTCTCCCACCGGTGTCGAAGATGCTTGCGGTTGTGACCCTGCCATATGGACCCTTCCGATGATTCGGCCGGATCTAAGACGTATGAAATTATCGCCGGAATTGGAATGAGCAATTTTGTCTTGCTCCCACTGTGGTCGCCAATTTGTTGATGTATTTTTTCAACAAAAATAAAGTAAAATTCAAAGATATAGAAAATATCCTTAAACTTGATTATTTAGTGCCTGAGATTAGGAATCTCTAAACACTGTATGGTACAGAAAATAAACTGGAAAATAAAAGACTGAAATTTAAAGTGGTGATCCCCAAATCTGACTTTGCTTTGTTGAAGTTGATTGAAGATACCTTGCCAAATGATGATCTAAATCCTTAAATATTCCCTGGGAAACCGTACTGAAAACCGTCACCCGAACGGTTACAACGTCTCCTTCTCAACCGTCTTCCAACCTTTCTTATGCTGACACGTGTCCCCAGCAGACCAAAATTCCCTATATTTCACTCCTTGAGCCGACCACAGACCTTCCGCTCTTTTGGCCCGACTTCGTCCTTCGTCCGACCTACTTCTTCGCCCGACCCCACTTGGGCCGACCTCCATATCAACCGCCCCCAGTCTTTGATCAAAGGCCTCCGTGTTTGTCCGACTCCTCCTTCTATCCGACCTACAGTTTACCCGACCTGCGGATATCCCATCTCAACGACTTTCCGTCTCGAGGACCTCCCGACTTGAAAACCTTCCGACTCATCGTCTTTCCGTCTTGCGGACCTCCCGACCTGAAAACCTTCCGACTTGAGGTCTTTCCGTCTTGCGGACCTCCCGACCGGAAGACCTTCCGACTTGAGGTCTTTCCGTCTTGCGGATCTCCCGACCTGAAGACCGTCCGACTTGAGGTCTTTCATCTTGAGGGCCTCCCGACCTGAAGACCTTCCGACTTGAGGTCTTTCCGTCTTGCGGACCTCTCGACCTGAAGACCTTCCGACTTGAGGTCTTTCCGTCTTGCGGACCTCCCGACCTGAAGACCATCCGACTTGAGGTCTTTCATCTTGAGGGCCTCCCGACCTGAAGACCTTCCGACTTGAGGTCTTTCCGTCTTGCGGACCTCTCGACCTGAAGACCTTCCGTCCTGAATTTTCTTAGAAATAAATAAATAAATTTATTTTCCTTGATTTCCTCACGGTGTCCTTCAGCCAGTTCAATCAACCCTATTGCCAGGCCCATTCCTCGTTTTACCTTGGGCTTTTAACCTAATTCTAAATTTCGTACGTAACACCTATCTTAGCTTATAAGCACCAACTATTAGACCCCCGCTTGGCCTCCTACCAACCTAAAGGCTTACCCTACGAGCTTCATGCTATGGGATACGCTGCTTCATTGTGTTTGCAAGAAGATCCTGACCTGAGACCCCCCATGTCAAAGGTTCTAAAACTAACTCGTCTTTCGTCTCAGAATCTGTGCATTCTTACTGGAACACCTCGTTGATGTAGTTACTTGTCCGCTTATTGTATCTGTATTCTTGGTACACAGGTTGTGAAAATGCTAGAAGGGGGAAATCCAGTAGCCCTCGTTGGATCGGACTTGGATGAATCGAGAAGCCGACACTCCCGCAGGCTCTCTTACTGAGAACTTAGCAACTCTCTTCTTTATGCCTTAATTTTGTGTGTTGAGGTTAAGATTGCTTCTGGAAACTCTTTTCTCTGTGTTATGGCTCCTTGTTGCAAATTTGAATGATCTAAAAACTTAACTAATTGGCCCGAAATGACAGATTCCCAAAGTTGCGATTGCTTAATTAATATTAACAAAAGTCGATGCAGGATCTGCTTAACGCTAGTTATCTGTTATCCTAAATAACAAAATGTGTCTAGCCCATCGTTGCAATGGATCTACAGCGGCGATGCCATTTCCGACACGCTCCAGACCTTCACTGATTTATCAAGACTCCCGCTGTAAACCACCCACTTTGTGTCGCCGTCGCCGGCGGATTTGTCCTCCTCCACCGCGAGGCACTTGACGGGTCCGGTGTGCCCTGTCAGGACAGAAATGCAAGTGTGGGCTGCGCCGTGATCTCTTCTCCAGATGCATATTGTCTTATCGGCGGAGCCGCTGAACACCATGTTTCCGGCGGCCGCGAGGCAGAGCACCGCCAGCTTGTGGCCCCTCATGATGCCGCCGTGGGAGAGCTCCTTCTCCACCTCCCAGAAGTTGACGAGCCCGTCGGACGAGCCGGAGTAGACCATGGTGCCGGAACTGTTGACCGCCAACGCCGTGACGGCGACCTCCTGGCTGAGCAACGTCCGCTTCAATGTATGCTTCACGCTCTTTCCCTTGTTCTCCCTCTTCCAGGCCTTGACGGTCCCGTCGGCGGACGCTGTGTAGACCATTCCGTTGGCGCCGGCGACGACGGAGTTGACGGCGTCGTCGTGCGCCTTGACGGACTCGACGCATTTGGAGCTGTCGAGCTTCCAGACTTTAAAAGTCTTGTCCCAGGAGGCGGAGTAGAGAAGCCTGTTGTCCTCGTTGATGCTGAGGCAGGAAATGGCGTCGGCGTGCTTGATCCAGACGGCGGTGCGGTTGCGCTTTACCTCGACGAAGTTGCTGGGCTTCATGGAAGCTTTGAAAATGTCGAAGAAAGTGGGCATGTTGCCGACTCGGAGGTGGACGCTGGGATCTTTGCTGCTGACCTTCCAGACACGAATCTTGCCGTCCTGGTGGCCGGTGAAGATCTTGTTGCCGGAGATGATGATGGCCTTGACGAGGCCGCTGTTGGACTTGAAGGCGGAGAACTCCTGCATTTTCTTCCAGACGCGGATGTTCTTGCTGTCGGAGCCCGTGTAGAGAATGCTGTCCCTGGCGGCCAGGGAATATATGTGGCCTTCTTCCCGGACGATGGATCCGATCAGGCTGTCCTGGGCCTGGCTCTGGAACATGGATTTTGTCGAATCGGAGCACGGCGCCGCCGGCTGGTTCCACGGCGACATCATCATCGGGGAGCAGTCGCCGCTCAGGCGATTCGGGTCGTACGAGGAGAAGCTGGTGTTGCGCGTGTCGTCGGCGTCCATGGAGCTCGACGACGACGAGCCGTTGGGATCCGGGTGGATAATGTTGCCTGTTTCCGAGAACATTGTTGTAAAAACGATTGATTTGGATTGGATCCCGAGTTACAGTAATAGAAGATAGAAATTGAAAATTTTCAAGAAATGGCTTTGCAATGAACCAAGGGGAGATTTTGTAGGGAAAACGTCGATGGGAGCTGTTCTTCTCCATATTGCTGGTTTATATAGATACAACCATCGATTTATTTATTTTATTTTATTTATTTATTTTTAAATGCGTAACAACGTTATTAAGGATATTAATATGAGAGAAGATGAAGATCGAGAAGACATTATAGATACCCTAACCTAATTGTATGTATATTTTTACTTGTTACAGAAATATTTGGTGGAGGCCAAATTCTTTCCTGATCAACGGTCTTTCAACTGCCCACAATTGTCAAAGGATTTTCTTGCTGGGCCCCACGGTCCATGCTCGGCTACACGCGTAGCCAATCCATCGCAGGGCTCAGACAACCTCGGATTAAGCCACGCGTCGCGAAACATATTCCTATAATTCAATCATTTCATACGTATGATTAATTTCATTTCGTTGTGTTAGATAAATTAATCAGGACCAACAAACAGCTACGGATCATGCACGAGTGAGTTCATTCATACAGATACATACATACATTGGATGATGATTGAAAATAGAAATTCGGACAGCAGGAATTGAGCCGCGTGGCGCAAGTCACTTAGTTCCCGTTTTGGTTAAACGTCCGCCTTTGGATTGACAGCCATGTGAGGACCGTACGGTGCAGATTCACTTGGAACGAGAAATGAGAAATGCCATTGCTACGCTGTCCACTCTACTAGCCGTCGGTGAAGCCCACGCGCTTATAACTTTTAAAGCAGGAAAAAAGCACTCTGATGATATGATAGCCCAGACTTCCTCTCTTATTGGGCCATTTCTTTGATTGGACGGACTGTGGGCCCTTCCTTGTCTTTCTATTTTTGGCATTTTAGACTTTCCGCCCAATTCGATTGATTCCGCAAGCAATGTGTAGGCCCATTTTGATTTTATTAAGCCCAATTTTACTTGTATCCGCTGGACTATGGAAACATAGACAGCAATTGTTTTTAACTAAATAAAATCTTAAAAAATGACTGAAGAATACACGCCGTGGTAACATGACGGCGAATCATCTTCAAATCAAATCTATTTAACTATTATGTGTACCGTAACGTACGACTGGTCAAATTTTCGACAATAATAATAATCAACAAATTTTAAAATATTGAAGTATACAATCAATAATATTATTATTAATTGTATTATAATTAAGTAATTTAAGCAGGCTGGCATGGAAAGTCCCTTATCTGTTTATTGTTGAACGTTAGACGTGCAAGCCATTATTCATCGAGTCCCTGCCCTACCCGTGCGACCCGACCCGACCCAATTCAATTAAAGTGGAAAGAAAGTTCGGGAGCGTGGTTTATCTCTGACCGTTGGATTTATCTACATCAACTTTTGTGTTGGTAGGGCCCATTTTCCACCACCCTTAACGACTTTCAGTTTTCTCAGTCTTAATTTAATATCACGACAAATAGACTTTCAGTGTTAGCGTGTCTTTGTATTGTTCCCGGGATTTTCAGAGATTTTTAATATATATATTTTCAAAAAATCTAAAAAAAAAAAAATTAAATTAAATTAGTATTTATTTATTTTAAATTTTAAATTATTTTTATATTCAAAATATTATTTTATATCATTTTCAATTTAATTATTATTAAAAATTATCACTTATAACTCAAACCCTACAAACAAATATTTTTTGCTTTATTTATTTATTATACTATGATTGTTTTTTAATAAAAAACAATTTCTTATTTAAATAGAGTTTCAAATATTACTTCAAAATATTTTCTATAAAATAAAAGAACATGCCAAATACATACAAAATAGTTTTATTTCTTTAGGACTGACTTATTAAGTGATTTTCTATGGATTATTTACAAA